>NC_073725.1:30093472-31343472 GCF_023634155.1 Falco peregrinus | reverse complement strand
AAATACCACTCTCACCTACATAGCGATTCTAAAAGGATTACCTTTTTAAGCATGAATGACATTTGTGAAAAAATACTTTTGTATGCGATAGCTTTGAAAAAGATTAATCTCTAGACAGGTTTGTTCATACCGTTTTTCTCACAATCTAGCATCACTGGGGAAAAATTGACTTTACAGTCTTGCAGAAACTTTGAAAGCACATTTTCCAGCAGCAAGCTTTATTTTCAGCAATTTATCTCTTGCTGCTTCCTTTCTTTGAATGCTACTTTTGATGCTGTTTTGTGTGAAGGATAACAGCAAACTGGTTGGAAGAACCTCAAAGGGGGTGGGGGGAGAGGAAAGAAGAAAAAAGGCTGCCCTGCTTGACAAAGAAAAATGTTCTTTCCCATTCTCTCATGCAAAAAGCTGATTTTTCCAGTATATATATATATAAAAATATATTTATGGCGTTCTTAAATTCTGGCAGCATCTAACATAACCTTCACTATTTGATACCTTAACCACAGCATCAAAACCCCGAAAATTCAATAAGGAAAAATTATTTTTTTTTCTTCAAAGGAACTCATTGTATACTCTACTAGGAGGCTTTTTTTTTCCCTCTAAAAAGTGTGATTTTTATTGCAAATCAGAAAGACTCTGGAGGTCCAGGCTATGATTCACACCAAAAGCCTGGCACACAAGGAGCCTTCATGACATACTGCAAGGTCAGAAGCTGTAAAAATTAATGCAGAGTGCACCCCTGTTAACAAACAGTTTTGCAGAATCTGATCAGCCCAGGAATGACTGCAATATACTTTTTTCTTAATATAGTATTTGTTTGTGGTTTATAACTCCTTGGGCACACTGGCTTGGTTAGGTACATATTCTTTATTCAGACATGAGAGGAAGCGTAGGGGTAGGTGCAGGAGAAAAAACATGGATAGGAACCATCAAAGTAGGGTGAAGGGTGAAGAAACCTTGTTCTCACTGAAGGACAAACAGGACTTTCAAATAGCTTCATACATCAACACATCTTAGTAGAAATCAATTGTATTGTGAAAAGTAATTAGATCCTACCTTCATGTCACCAACCCAAACGCTTCTCCTGAATGTTGTAGGAGTCAAATGTGAGTGTCAGAATACGATTCTGCAAGAGATGCAGAGGAATCCTTTTGCCAGGACACCTTTGCACAGCTAGTGAGTTCCAGCTGTGGGTATGTACAGCCATATAACCTGTTGGATATTCTGAGATAATTTGTCATCTATCCATGGCATTTATATAGCAGAGTCTGGGTCATACTGCTCACACACAGGAAATTTTTTAATCCTTCTGTCAAGCTATAGGTGCTTTTATAAAGCCTACAATTGGCACCTACTAAATTCAGAGAAGAAATATCAGTAAAACCTGGATAGAAAGGTATGTACCTAGTTAGAAATGTGAAACTGAAAATGCAGCTGTGAATTGGCTGTGGCTGTGCGACCATGCTACAGATCTGAAGATGGCCAGAATATAATCAGCAGCATCATTAGAAGAAAATATCTGGGGCAACCCTGTGAGATCTCTGTAAAATCCGAGTGCTCAGTCTATCCTGAAAACAGTCAGATTATACCTGTGTACTTCCTAATTACTGGTTTACTAATGTTTTTTTTTTTTTTACCTCTGTATACTTTGTAGAAGTGCTTTTCTTTAAGAGACCTTAACTTTCAGTACTTCTTGAGTATTATTACATAGGATTTTTCCCAGTGATACTGACCCCAAGACAGAGCAACCACTTCTTCCAGCTTCATAAAATATACCAGCCTCACCTGGTGAATGCTACTGTTCCATTCAAGGTGTTACCTCTCTCATCCATCTATCCACCTCATGCTTCTATCAGAGGTCGCATCTCTGTGGTGGTACAGGGCAGCTCCTGGGTGGACACAGCTGGATGACTATTGCTTCAGTTTAGTGTTTTAATATAACTCCACCTTCAATGAAAGTTAAGATTAGGGAGCTAGAAGCTGAGGCACAGTTATATGTCTGTCCTTTTAGATATGTTGATTGTTATTGGGGTGGACAGTGGGAAAAAGTGGCATCTTAACCTGGCATAATTAAACTATAATTTGTTTAAACTGGCATAATTAAACCGGAGCCCTAAACAAGAGAAAGCTCTAACGTAATACTTTATTTTTTTCCACTGATAGGAATAGTATAGGCATAGCTCATGTAAGCATGAATGTGTTTGTGGACACTGTCATTGATAAAAATGGAGCAAATAAGGGTGTTGATATATTATTCATCCTCAGGGTCACAACAAAATGAGATATCAAAAGTAAGTCATGAAAAATTTAAGTAACCAAAATGTATTTGTGGGTAAAATTAGAGCTCTTTTCATGACCTGAGCCTGTAATGAGGAAGCTGAGTCAGCATTGCTAGTAAAGGAAGGCCAGATCAGAGACGAATATAAAATGAGCAAGATTTCAGGCAGAGATAAACAGAAAAACAGGTAAAAAATATGGTTGTTCACATTTTGAAGGACTGAATTATTTTCCACAAAGTTTTCTCAATCCATGAAGAATCATCATAATTCCACACTGAGTGTACAAATGGGTTTTGAAGGTTTCATTTTTCTATCTAATGTTCAACAAGCATTCTGCCATTGTGAGACCTGGTGACATCATTGTGAAAGAGCTTGTGCTTACACCTGTTTTACTTTTAAGAAAGTGTACTCAACAGAAATGGAAATAAAAGGGTCAAGTATATCTTGATCAGAGCTTTGCCCACAGCAGATCCCAGCAGTTTAGCCAGAAGGCGGCAAGAGATAATGTTTCAAAGGTAAGACTGTGCACAAATTGCTTTTGCCTTGCCAATAGACTAATCTGATTATTTCTAATATTCTAATACTAATCTATTCTTTTGTTTGAGGTGAAGCATCTTAGGAATGAGACTTTTTGTTTCCTTTTCACTGAATTTCTACCAGTAGGAAGAGATGAACAAATTGGTTTGTGCTCTTTCCGCTGAGATACATAAGCATGAGTAGAGCTGGTTTGCAGGTTATTTCAGCTGGTATAGCCCCACTGTGCTTTCTGTGTCAAAAAAAGGTGTTTATTACTTGGAAACCCAGTAGAGAGCTGTCCTTTAATCATTTAACTGCGGGATCTGACATGTTATAAAATGCACCTGTTAGAGACTGTGCTGGAATTCAATTAGCTCTCATGTGACTTTTGCAGCTGAACTAATGGGCTGAAAGGTTATACTGGGTAAATACAAGATCCCAAATTGATTCACAGAGAAGTCTGGGGAAATGTCATGATTTCACTTTGTAAAGTTTGGTCATACCACAATAATCACATTGTTATTTTGCTTTAAATAGACCATGACTAGAGTGATACTACTTACGTATTTGGAATTTTCAAAACAGAAGTTTTTTGGTTAATACTTCTCGTTTTAAATGTCAGACATATCTGAGTAAGAAACAAAGATTGCTGTACTAAAATAGCTATAGTGTTATAAATGGTGACCATTTCTTTCTGCTCATTGTTTGTGTTATTTGTCATGTTTGCCTAGAATAGCTTGACAGAACAAATTCATTAAGAAGCTTACTATGACGTTATAAGAATGGTTTTAATTAACATGCCTAATATTAATCTGTAATTGTATTATAAGAGTTTAATAATAAGATATAATTTTCTTTTATGTTATATCTACTATATAAAAGATTTTTGGCGTGTGTGGGGGGGGGTGGGGTGGGGGGGTGGGGGTGTGTGTGTGGGGGTGGGTGTGTGGGTGTGTGGGTGTGTGGGTGGGGGTGTGTGTGTGTGCGTGTGTGTGTGTGTGCGTGTGCGTGTGTGTGTGTGTGTGTCCACCAAGGATTTTGCAGATTTCTTTCACTTTATGTTTTCGTTTGACATTCTATAGCATGGTCTGGTATTGGCTGCATGATTCATTTCCTACTCTTGCACTGAACAAACAGAACTTCTACTGGTTTACTAATATGAATGATCATACAACTTAGATCAGTTTAATGTAATCTTTTAGAATCTTTTACATTCTCTAAAATTTAAAATTTACATCTTGTAAACACCAAATTACAAATACTTTAACTTGCAAAATATGCTTACATAGATCTACTCAGTAAAGCTACAAAACGAGAGTGTGAACAAGATATTACAAAAGCTGTTAGAAATATATGTTAATATCTACACAATTTTTTTGTCATCCTGTCAGATTTTGTCCAGTTCTCCATCTGTTGAGACTGGCCTCTTGCTCCAACCCTTCTGCCTCCACAGCTTCTATAACTGCCCATTTTTCATGAGCATTGCTTTCCGAATCCAGAAAACTGAGATACATTTTGCTTTTTATAAAGCCTATGAACAGACCTTGCCCTAGAATGAACATTACAGTTGACCTTGTTTCCAGGTGAGATTCTAAGTGTATTTTCTTATAAATAAATAAATGTAAGGATGTATAGATGTGTACTTTACGATGTATTAACTTGATGGCAACTTTGATTTTCCCCTTTTTGGAGGACCAGTGGAGCAATGCACCATCCTGGGGAAGTTGGAGTGCTATTAAACTGTGGCCAAAGCCCTTCTACTAACTCTTGCTCACCCTTTGTCAGCCTCTGTGATCAGGGAGAGAAGAGAGCTGGATCATTCATTACTCTGCCTCCTGACCGAGTTATGTTTTCAATAAGTTTGTTCAAACAAACCACCAACCCATTTCAGCTGAAACTTTCTAAATAAATTCAGCTTGAGGAGAGTCCTGGCATAGAGAATTTCAGCCTAATGGGCTGAAGCCTGGCAAAGTTGTAAGTGGCTTCTGAGAAATGTTAGGTGTGCTTCTGAATGGGACAAAAAAAGCCTTAAGTCTAGAGGAATACAAGAAATTCTTCATGTAGGCTTTTTTTATTCCCGTGTCCAATATTGGATGAATTGATAGGCTGTCTTGTTCTCCTCCTGCTCTCCTCCTCCATACTCTCCTGTTTTTAGGTTTGGATTTGACTTTTTTTTTTTTTTTTTAAGCACAGTACAAAGCTAAGCTGAAGGAGTAACGTTAGTAATTCTTGGAATGGATATTGATGACCGTTTCTTTCTCTGATTTTTTGTCATGTTTTCTTTCTTTATTCAGGTGAAAGATACAACTAATTTTGACACATAAATGACAGTGAAATGTAGTTTAGTAGAATGAATGCATCCTTTATGAAGTTTTCCAGTTCTTGAGCATGAGAAACCTAATGTTGCTGCTGTGTACTTAAGTTTGTCTGGTCAGTGCTTGGAGACCTGCCACTCCCCGCTGGTTGCTGCTGTGGTTAGGAGCCTAAGTGAAAGTAAAGTTATCAGGCAGCTGGGTATAACATTAATTAATATATCTTAGCCCACAGCCTTGGAAGAACTAAGCCTACTTTTCTATTTGTGAGTTTCATAGCACAATGTACATATATAAATTTTAAAACATTCTTTTTGAAAAAAATAATTTACTTCAATTTTAAAATTAATCTATGCTCTTTTTCTAATAGACAATTATTTTATTATTTGATCCTTGGAGCACCCTGATATTTTCTGTCTGGAGCACCAGCTGTTTACAATACAGATGTTTTGTCCACCTTGAGGCTGGTAACACACTGTCACAGGCCATGGAGTTCCCTTAAACAATTCAGAGTATGAGCAGTAAGAGTGTCTGACCTCATAATGACTAATCAGAGAACTTTTGCTGAACTTGAATCAAAGGTTTTCCTAGGTTCTGTGTTAATTCTTACTTAAATGTAGAACTTTAAAGAAGGCATGAAATTAAAAAAGATCAGATGAACAGCCATGGAGTCACTTTGACACTTGTACTACAATGGGAAAAATTGTAGTGCAAGGATTCATAACAGAAGAAAGTTCAGGATGTTCATGTTCACAATAAAATGTATGTCATTTAACCACTGTGAACTAGATGTCACCTTGAAAATATGAAACATAATAAATCCTCTTTTTTATAACAGAATTTATTGAAGGATGACTGATGGATTACAAAATTAAGATAGGCATCTTTCAGTACCTAGGAAGTATATTGATTAGAACTGAAAAATGTAAGTCTTGTATTTCTGTTGTGAAAATGCTGTCAAATCATTTCAACGTTCAACTGTTCTCCCCTCTGGTTAGTGAAGATCTGGGAGGTTTCCTTCTCCTCACCGATTCTTTTTCTTTCTTGATGGTTGTGTTTAATTTGTCCTAAGCTATTAAGAAGCAAGAGCCGCCTCTTCTAGTTTACTCGAGTTTTAGCCAAAAGCAATAAGAAGTTGCCACGCAAAGTGCTGTGCCCAAAGGCAAGGCTAATCAGAAGCTAAGGCACACTGCAGCCCTATGCCTGGCTGCGGGGACGCGTGCCTGCCTGCAAGGTGTGGAAGGACTGATGCAGGCAAGGGAAGCAGCAGTGAGCACTTGTCCTGGTTTTGGCTGAGACAGAGTTAATTCTCTAAGTAGCTGGTGCAGTGCCGCATTTTGGATTTGGTGTGAGAACGATGTTGGTAGCACATGGATGTTTTTAGCTGTTGCTGGGTGATGTTTCTACTGATTCAAGGACATTTCAGCTTCTCAGGCCCTGCCAGCGAGAGGGCTGGAGGGGCATGAGAACATGGGAAGGGACACAGCCAGGACAGCTGGCCCGAACTAGCCAAAGGGATATTCTATACCACAGAATGTCAGGTTGAGTATATAAACCTGGGGAAGAAGAAGGAAGGGCGGGACATTTGGAGTGATGGCCTTTGTCTTCCCAAGTAACCATTACACGTGATGGAGCCCTGTGCTCCTGGGGATGGGTGAGCACCTGCCTGCCCATGGGAAGTGGGGAATGAATTCCTTGGTTTGCTTTGCTTGCATGTGTGGCTTTTAACTTTACCTGTTAAACTGTCTTTATCTCAACCCACAAGTTTTCTCACTTTTACTCTTCAATTCTGTACCCCATCCCACCAGGGGGGAGCAAATGAGTGGCTGCATGGAGCCTAGCTGCTGGCCAGGGTTAAACCATGACAGCATTTCACTGAAACAAAGGCAAGAGCAATAACTTTGGGCACTGCATCTGTTGTCAAGTCAGAGGTAGTTTTCTGGACAAGAAAGGTGGTTGCTCCTATTAGTTTCTGTGGAGTGCAGAGAAATAGAGCATTGCCCATTTCCCGTGGCAGAAGAGAAAGGCACAAAAATACTTGGCTCACCTCATCAGTTTGAACAAGCACAGCCCAGCAAGGACTTGAATGGTCTCTGGTCACCTGCGTCAAAAAGGCAACAGCTCCTCTCCGGGTCGCAGGAGGGCTGGAAAGCTAGGGTAATGGCACTGTGTCTCGTACCACACTCTACAAAGTGTCACGTGCCCAGTGTGAGCCAAACTGATGGGCTGGCAGCAGAAGAGGGTTCCTGGTCTCTCGGAAGTGCAGCCCCCCAGCTAGGTGCTGCGGCAGCGTGCACTGACCCTTCCTACCGGCTCCCGGGCACAGGGGTCTTCCCTGCAGCCCCCCTGTCTGCTTGTGGGGCTTTACTGCCTTGGGGCTCGCAGGCTGACTAAGCTGCTTCCAGCCAGCAGCGTAGCCAGGCGGTTCCCTCGTCAGCCAGCAAGGGCAGAGCTCTCACAGCAACCGAGGTTTTCCAGGATACACTCTTGGGCTGTGTCTTCAGAGGCTCTAGGGCAGGCCCTCATCTGGTGTAAATTGTCAGCCTTGCTGCAGTCCAGTCAGCAGAGATCTGTCAAATTTGCACTGCCTGAGAAGCTGTTTCTTCAGTGACAACCCACGCAGGCGGGCCTGCTTTGTGTTAGGAGGTGACTGGCTCAGCCTCTGGTGAGACCTCTGAGCACAGCTCTCGTTTTAGTTTCAGGCAAGTTTCTTTGAGGTTTATATTAATGCTGCCACCAGAAGAACTTGTGTCTGACTTCAGGGTAGGAACACATGTTCACCTTTTAAGTCCTCATCAGGGTTACTAAGACAGCAGAAAAGTGGCAGGATCTTTCAATATCCAGCAGAGAGGATGGCTTAGCAGCTGCCAAGTAGGAGCAGTTGACATCGCTTAGGAACAGGAGCAAGCATTGCTTTTGCTCGCTCCTACCTCCCTCAGCAGACTGAATATAATAAATATAGTGGTAAGAAACAAATGGTCTCCCCCGCTGCTTTACTAGAAACTGAAGTGTCAAGTCTTCCTCTGCTGGATAAAAAATAGAGTGGGCAGGATGTGACAGGATTTCTAAAATAAGCTTTGCAGAAGGTAGAGTGCCTCACAACCAGGATATGAGCAAGAGGGTGGATATGATCTGAGAGGGGCACGACGGCGTGATGGAAAGCCCTGAGGAGGAGTGGGAAGAGAAAAACCATGAGTGCTTGGTAAGGAGCACAGCATTTACAGTACCACTTTGAGGGGCGTTTGTGGTTTATGAGGTCTGCTGAGGCAGCTGCTGGATGTGTATTTGTGTATTATCACCGTAATGGATTATGTTTTAATTCCCTGTAATGTGCCCAATCCCAAGTAACACAAAGAAAATTTGGCTCCTGCGCTGAACAGCAAGTTGTGTCACAGTTTCAAGACATGCTCAGAAGGGTGGCATAACTCCTTACCCCCCACCGTGGGGGACACGAGTCCTGCATGCTGGTCTGTGCCTCCCCTGTCCCAGGTCTCACCCTGGTTTTGTTCTTTAGTTTAGAACCAGACAGGGAAACGGGACTGGGGCAGCCTCACAAGCTAAGGCAGATCCTCAGCTGCTGCAGCTCCCACTGATTGCAGCTAAACTGTAGTAATTTACCCAACAGAGGTAAAAATAGAGTGGTAACACCTGTCCCTTTCAGAAGAATCGCACTCTTCTTCCATAACTACACCTCAAAGATAGCCACTGATTTGGGCTGAAATGATTGTACAGAACTATTCTTCCCTCAGTTTTGGCAAGCAGCAGCCAAAAGGAGTGATGGCAGAGGTGATGCTGGTCATCACAGAGCATGCTTAAAGAGAAACAAGCAGGGAAAAAGTGCATTTGCCGTGACAACAGCACTGTGTCAGTGTTTGGGTTGGGATCGTGATGAGCAATCTCAGGGTGGATAGCCTGTGCCTAACACTACAGCCCTGCTCGAAATTTTATTAGCTATAAATGCATTAAAAGTCAGAAAAAAAGAGAGACTGAAAAAGAATGCTTAATCAGTGATGTTGTGTACACCCCTACCAAGTGCTTTCAGCAAACTCCGAGCTACCAAATGATAGTACAGTTTTGACTGAGTAGCTGGACTTCTGTGTTACCAATGGCACCAAAATCAATAGAAAGAGTTCCTATGGTTAAAGTGTAACTGCAATATCAAAGGGATTTAGGAAAATACTGTCCCACAGAGGAAACAGGCAGCTGGTGACCCGATGCCAGCATTTGAACGAATTCAAATACCTGAAACTAATTTAGAGAAGCAGTGATAAACAGCAATCCTAATTCAAGCATTGCTGTAGCAAAAAAAAAAAAAAAAAAAAAGGGTTTTCCCTCTGGGTGTGGTCCTAGAAACTGCAGAGTGATCCCTGGAGCTGTCAGACATACCCCACACATGAGTCAGAAAGCAGTTACACAAGCAGCTTCTGCACGCTCTGTGTTACCCAGCCAAAAGAGGAGATACTTCGCTCAGGTGGCAAAGGGCACCTGTCTAGCTGGGGGAAGTAGTTATGTTCTCTCTTCAGCATAGCAAAGTACCTGAATAGTTACTCTGTGGTGGAAATATTCCCAAGAAATGTTATATTGTTGTCCAACATGGATTTGTAGTTATCAAAAAGAAACACTCTCTGTGTATTTTCAAGGCTTTCTCTACAGCATTGGTAAAAAGGAAAGGTGTCAGATGTGATAGCATACAGCTAAAATCTTTTAACAGCCTCATTGGTTGTAGCTGGGGTGAGTGACTGGTAAGATGATCCTCTGGGCACATTATTTTGGAAACTTTTTGGTCAACTACCATGCAGCTAGCAGATTTAGGGCCAGTGATTAAATTACTGAAGTCTTTTGTTTTGAAGTATGTGCTTCTCAATATATCTTTCAGGGCTAGCCATGTGCCAAGGGGTTTGTAACCAAACTGTGATTCTCTTTCTTGCTTTCAGAGGTCTCATTACAAGCTGCTGGCACCAGCAGCCAGCTCTCTGCTTATTTCGGATGACCACATTGCTCAGCAGAGGCTGATCAAAGCAGACAAGTCAGTCAATGTGTAACTCACAAGGAGTCAAAATGTACATTTTCTCCTCAAAGGCAGAGTGGTTTAGTCATTACAAAACGACTAAAGTAATTTGAGTTTAGTCATTACAAAATGGTGGCATGCAAGTGTTATTTTGAGCCTGGAGAGTCAGTGGAGCTCAAGCAATTCTTTGTATTGATACTTTTTCACAGGAGGCAAAGTCAGGATTTGGAAAGCAGCAGGACATAACGTGGAGATTTTGTAGGTTTTTCTGAGATGCAGGCTGCAAAGACTCTTGGTCAGGATAATTTGTGTCACTCTTGGCTTCCATACTGTTTAGCCAGTAGATTTTAGGGGTAGTGATTTAGCTGTGGAGGACTTCTGTTTTGCATCTGTATTGTGGTTTATTCCTGTAATTTGGTTGCCATCCTGCTAGGACTATGCTAAGAAAACCATTGTGGGTTTTGGTTTTTTGGTGTTTTTTGGTTGTGGGGTTTTTTTTCCTTCTAAACTGCTTCAATAATTTTTCCTCCTGAAAACGTTAATATGTACTTACTAAATATGATGTTCAGCTTCTCAAGTCAAAGGACAAGCTGAGGTCAATGGAGTTTGCACCATCTGAGGATCTGGCCCCTGACTTAAAAACAGACAAAAGGAAATACTGTCCAAAGGCAACTTCTCTATTACAGTGTTTCAACCTATGTGAAACGCTTTGAGGACATGATATCGGGATTTTTTTTTTCAAGAGGATCAAATGCAAGAAATAAATAGGCATGCAAAGTCTGCTTCCCAGGTTATTCGGGTTTCGGAGCTCTGTTGTGACCTGCTGCAGAGTCTTTCCTTTTGCTTTGGTAAAACATCAGAGTGTAGAGGGTGACCCTGTGCACTTGTTTCAGATGAGTGTAAACAGAAGATGATATTACTTGTCTGAATGAAGTGGACTATCCCATGGAGGGGAATAATAGCTGTCTCCTAGAGCTGTTTTTCTCAAAAAGACTAGTGAGAACTTAAAAGTCAAAAGACCCAAGAAGAGGGTGAAAGTTGATTACTTTAAGGATTAAACTGTTACCCTGGTGAAGTCAGCAAATACTGTTTCTAAGCAATGATTTCAGTGTCTCTTGAGCACTGTGAATCTGAACTGTGCAATCGGGAATGTATTTCTTAAAGATATAAATATAATTTTATTAGTTTTTTAAAATGTTATTTGGTGTTTTGGCTTCAATAAAATACATTCTGCAGTGGTGTATAAAAATCAATGTATGCAGAGAATTTAATCTGCACGTGTGTTTTTAAAATATGTAAAAAGTTAGAAGTATGTCATTAAAAAAATTATGTGGCTCTTAAATTTGCATCAAATTGCAAAGAATTGTGTTCTGTTAAAAATGTACTTGCACTTGGTGTAGACTTTTCCCCACTTATCCCTCCTTGGAATTCCTTAGAAGAGGCGGAGGAAAGCCCTGTTGCTCTGGTAGCGTATAGTTAGGTAGGGAGCGACTTTTCACAAAGTCTTGCTTATTATTTCATCAAGAAAGTAGGTAGATATTAAAGGTTACCCAGATGGTTTATATATTACTATAATAATCTTGTTCATAGAAACTCTCACAAAGAAAATAATTAATCACAAACATACTGTGATCCCCTTAAAGCAGTGACTGTTTTAAGTTGAAATCCCATAATGGCTATGACCTCTAACCCTGATGTAACTGTTTCTATCCTAGCTACTAAAGTGGCTGCTCATGAAAGGCCATCAAATACAGAAGTAAATGCAAAGGTTAACAAAGTTAGTGGACCAAACAAACTTGATACTGAGAATGAACTTTCACATGTAGCAAGAAAATAAACACCACTCTCCCAGACTGATCTACACAGGAGGTTTGAGATGCCAAAATATTAAACGTTATTAAGCGCATAATCTCTATTTTACAGATAAGTGTTTACTCTGGGAGTAACCATCCTTTCATATTGATAAAAAGTCTTCGCTCAAATAAAAAAAAAAAAAAGAAAAAGTTCATGTACTAGTGTGTTTTCAGCGAGATGTTTTTTTGCTCTAGACTCCAAGAGAGCATTGGTAACCGGTTTGAGGAAGAGAAGGGATTGCACTGAGAGGTGTAAATCATAAGCAGTTTTTGTATGTAGCGCAGTTATCAACATGTCATTTAATTTTTAAACCCCTCTCCAGGGTGTGATCTTTGCTTGATATTGTGTTTCAGGAGTCTGATATTTCTAAGGGATGATTATTCTTTTCAAATTTGTAGTGCTCCATTCCTCACCAGGCCCCCTGCCCACCCCCCCCCCACCCCCCACCCCCCCCATCGCCGAGGAAAGTGTAATTTTTAATTTTTTTTTGCTTCAGAAGTACAGATTGCTATGTGACACTTTGCTGGTAGTGTTCAGCAGGACAGGACTTTGTAAGCACCAAGCAAGGTTGCAAAGGAATAGAGTGTGGGCAGGTTTGTATGCGGGGTGTACCCTATATGCACTGGTTAGCTAGAAAAAGCATCCTCCATATATACAATCAGTGATTTCAGTGGTCTTTGAGGAACAGTGTGGAATTCAGTAACCCCAGATTTACAGCCCTTCCCCACGCTGGCAGAGGAGACACCTATCAGCACGAGGGTGTCAATGGCTGCTGCCCCAACCTCCAGCTGCCTACGGTGCCCTTCAATGGGATTCAGGTGTCTCTGCTGACTACAGCACAGCTGCACCTCCTGCCCTGAAAAACAGAATTCTGCCTCCTTACTCAGAAGTGGTCCTTAGCATTAGGACGGGCGTTTCCTTTTTACCATTGTGATCCTGTGAACACGCATAACACTGCCAGGAAGCTAGTCCCAAATGGGAGAACAAAAAAGGCAAACTCTTTTTACGAGTTTTGAAAAGAAAAACAAAGGCTTTGCCATTAATTTAATCAACTTGGTATTCTAAGCCCCAGTCAGAAAAGGACATTTTTGGGGTCGCTGCGGAATAAATAATTCAATGATGAAAAGAGAAAGAAATGTTGATTATATATAAAACTTGACAGTTGGGGAAACTATTTCCCTGGCCTACAAAGTCGTTTTTCAGGTAGATCAAAAAGAGTTATTTAGTTCTACACAATTTCTAGTTTTAACAACATTAAATACCTTTTCTCCAGTTAGATATCAGTCTTTGAAGATTTTGAAATTGTTATTCCTGTGGGGAGGAGGATATTGAATAATTCCTACCAGTTATGAAACTCAATATTCTCCAGATGGTTATTGAGACAAGCTTTTATACACCATTGTAAAATGGGTTTAAAGTATCCTATGCTGTGATTGACTAAACAAGTCACATGGCTACTACATACAATTTGAAACTTCTTTTTCAACTAAATGACCTTATTAAAACCATAAACAAAAATGGTATTTAAAGGCTGGCTTTAAAGCAGCAGCTATAAATCCTAAATTTATTGTAGTACTGTTCTGTTACTTGCGCTAAAAAGACAAAAAACTAGCAAGGCTATTCTGGGAATGAAATTATGCCTTTAGTAATCAATTCGTTTAAAAAGATATAGTTCCATGCGTTTTCACAGTCCTCTAACTTTTTCTTCGAATGACTTAACAAAATCATGTGTAGTCACAACCCAAGCAATGTCAGGTCATGTCAGAACTTGAGCTGGCAAATGTGAAGGAGCAAAAGCCTACGGCAAGGAGGAGTATTCCTTGAGCAACACTCTGTCCTCTCTTTCAGGAGAATATTTGTGTCTGAAGAGGTCCTAAGCATTGATCTCCATAAAACCCTCATGCTCACCTGTGCTCTAGTCCCCATTTGTGCTGCAGTGATAAACAGCTATAGCAAAGACTCAGCAGCACACGTAATACGAACACACAATCCCAGGAAGGGGGATCTTGCCATCTAAATGGACTAGGGAGCAGGAGCCTGGCTGTTATGTGTGGCAGTGGTTGTTTGGCAGGGCTGGCCTGGTGCAAGATGGGAAGCAGGATTTCTCATCCATCTGGCTGCTAATGCTCTCCTCTGCTTCTGCTGCCCACCATGTGTTGGCTGCGCCTGACTCAGCCAGCTGCAATCCCCCTGGCCTGTCACCACTTCTCCTTCCATTGCACAGAGCAGAGACTGCCTCACAAGCCAGAGCAAACAGTCCAGAAACAAGGGAATTCCATGGGAGAAGAAAAACTATACTTAAGACCTCAACTCCCTGACCAGTGCTTGCACTGCAGAGTCTGCTGCACCTCAGGGGAATAACATCAGGCACATTTCACTCTTTATCTCCTGTACCATAAAAACTTGCCTACCAAAATGCATTTTTTTCTGTATTCATTAGGATGCTGCTCCTGTAAGTTTCCTACCAGAAATGGCTGCGTTTCAAAATGACTAAACTATCCCCTTAGGATTTATATGTTATTTAGGAGTCTCAGTTTACAAAATTAATTGTCCATATTCAAATAAGCCCATGATTAAGTTTAGGGATTCTTTGTTGCTGTTTAACAGATCTCCTGGTTTTTTAGGGTGAGGCTACAAGGTAAATTATAAGGGGAAAGGTTGGGTAAGTTGCAGAATGTTTTTAACATTGAGAGTGACTCTGTGGCATACTCCTAAAGCAAATGAAACCCTGGCATTTTTCTTGATAGGGACCAGCGTTTTCCCCTGTCACTTTTGCTTTACATATGGCTTACGGCAATGAAAATATTAGAGATGAGCATTACAAAAAGAACGTCAATAAAAAACATAGTGGTGAGAAACACATTCAGGGATTTCTTGAAGAAATATGTTTACATGAAAGGGAAACCGGAAGACCCATAAAGTGGTTGAATCTGGTACTACACTTAAAACTAGGCTGCTGAGATTTTTTAAAGCAATTTTATTTTTTCCTCTTCAGCAAATATTTCAGTTGTAGCATAACAACTCACTTATCAACACTTATTTTTTTTACCTTATTTAGTGTGCCTGGGTTTCAGAGTTTCAGTTTAATATTGCTAACAGTCTTAGCAAAAACCCCAGGATTAGCAGTGTATTTGAACACCTGCAAAGTTCATTTAACGACTGGAATAGCGAATGTTGCAAAATTCAAAATATATTTAACGTATTTGTAGTTTGAATGTTAACCACAGCTGGTTAATGCTGTTCAAGAGGCTTGGAATGTACATATTTTATACATCCCAAGAAACAGCTATGATTGATGTCCTTTCATGTCAACTGTTTGATTTGCTGAAAGACGGAACCAAAAATACAGCAGAAAGGGGCAGGTCTGGGAAGAGCTGCCAGGCCAGCAAACTTGTTTATTAAAAAAAACCCTATCCACATTTGGCACACTTCTGAATCTTAATTGAACTCAGTAGGAAACGGGGGGGGGGGGGGGGGGGGGGGGGGGCACAAAAAATAAGATAAAAAGAAAATAAAAAATTATCGCTGACAAATAAAGAGAGAAAATGGATTATTGTTTTACTGATTACATTCATACTGATGAGTTGTCCTATCATTCAGCTGCATGAAAGTCTAACAGATGCCTCATACAGAGCTATGAATATTTGACATACAGGTATTTTACTATCCTTCCAGAGCCAGATTTTTCAATGGATCATTCACAAACGTTTGAGACAGACACACTTTTCTATGATCATTGGCACTGACAATATAATTTTCCATACCAGACTCAATGATTAAGCCAGATACACTACATTCACTTTTCTTTTCCATTCTGAGGAACTGTTTCTCCTTATATTTATACTAGCTGTGACTACTACAGCTCAAAAGTTTTTACTTGATTCACTCGTGATTTATTTGGGGAAAAAAATAAAGCCTATTAAACATTTCTTTTCAATATTTGTAGATGTAAAGTATTTTTGTCCAGTTTTCAGCTAGTTCCAGTTCTAATCAAAACAATCATTATGCACAAATTCTTTAACATTTAATATTCTAGGAACTTGTGGTCTTCATCTATTAACAGACATTGAAGTAATTAGGCAGAAATGGAAAGCCTGCAAAGTGAACACACGCTGTACCATCTTCCCTTTAATTTTACAGGAGCTATTTCCTCAATTATTTGCTAATTAACAAATGTCACAGACATTCAGCTGAATTTTCTGGCAGACAGGGTATATATCTTGCATTCCTAGATTGCAAGTGTCTATCAAGGGTCAAAAAAGTATTGTAGAGCTTTTAAAAAAAATCTACAATAGCTATTTACACACACCTTTTAGGCCATACCTATCTTGTGCTAACTATTGAACAAGCTTAAGATGAAGAGGCAGTGGCATTCACATACCTTAGTCTAGATTTGCTTTGCGTCCACTGTGAATCATCAACTCATCACTTAGAAGAAGCATGCATGAACAAAGACAAATGTGGACAGCAGAAAGATTGAAATACTTCATTGTGTGGTCTTCATCACCTAACTTATCTCTACTGTGGGAACATTTTAAGAGGAACTGTAACTTTGGTGTGTCTTCAGCCTACGTAACACTTGGGATAAAAATATTAATCTCTTTTTGTGATGACTCAGAATACTGTGTCTCATTTTAATGAACACGGGTCTGATCTGAGCATCTTCATTCATTTATAAGTACTTGTTTTTTTAACTACAGCTTCTCAATATATTCAAAAGTCAGTCACACTGAAAAAGCTCTAGACATTTCAAAATTTAGCATGCCAAGAGCTTAGTAACACAGGTGGCTTACCCCTATGCTGCATTCACTGGTTTCCCTGTGGAACACAATGTCCAGATCGGCATTATTATTCTGATACTCAAAGCACAGTATGAATTTGGCTACAGTTAGATGACGAATCAACACTTCCCTTGAGAACAGGACTTCCCACCAACAGCTATGTTTTTCTGGAAGAATTAAATTGTGCACATTCCAGAGAGGTGTTTAAATGCAAATGCTAGGGGAAAAAAAAATACATTTCAGAACAAAATCCAAAAAATAACTGTGTGATGTAGTTTTGCTCAGTAAAATCTGGATCGCATGAAGTGTTGAATAATCTGGCTTGAGGTATTGAAAAAAATATAGCCAAACATTTTTAAAAGTAAGTCTACAGCTTTACTTCAAGCGTGCCACTCAAGTATGTGTTTAATTACTTTTTCCAGGATCTTTTTTTACCAGCATCTTGAATAAACAAGCTTTATATTCTTATTTTATGTACCTAAATATACAGATGCCAAACACACCCATCTAATGCATAAAACAGTGAAGCCTTTCGGACAGGAAAAAGAGGGCTATACACTATAATGTTTTATGTTTTTCTATTTTAATATACTTCGGAGGTGGTTGCGTAGTGATAGATATATTTTATTTACTTTTTTCTTTATAAAGTTTATAGAATTTCTCTTCTGTGTCATAAAGTAATTTAATAACATGTTCTCAATACTCTTCTAATTTTTCACAACAGGAATATATTGAAAATTGATACTTGCCATATGCTGATGCAAGGTCATGTACAAGTGTGAGAGTTTCAACTATATTAATTAGTAAAGTATATTCTTAGTAAAAAACATAGTAATAAAGCATAAGTGGTACATTAATAATTATTTTTTAAAACCCATCTAATTCAAATTCCCATCTAAACCAACATATTTTCACTATTCCTGCTTCCTCTGAGCTACAGCATGCTGCCCAAGTAGAGCTTTTGTTTCCTTTACTCGTATCAGTGACACTTATGGAATCTTTTTTTGGCCCTAAATATGATACACGTGTCTAAAGGACCAAGGGAATCATTTATAGTCACAAGTTACTCTTCGCAGTTTAGCTCAAAATCAGGTATATGACTATTAAATTATATGTTAACTGTAATCAGGTTATTCCCTCACTTTTGAGGGCTTGAGTGCATTAGTGAACATTTTTGCATGTAATTGTCTTATTTTATTTTGAAGCTCTTTTGGACTGAAACACCCCACCAGCCCTCTTCCAGATAAAAACGTGCAAGTTCCACAATCTGGAACTAATTGTCCAGACACCATCTGGAGGTCCTGTTCCTTGGTAGAAGCTGCTGTAATCCTGTGGCTTTCAGAGCAGAAGTGGCATTTTAACGTATCCTTAAGCTCTCAAAATATTTCAAAAATGTTTCAAAATATTTCCAAATATATCTGCCAGCTGGGGGCACTGGGAAGGTCGTCATGCCTATAAACACTTACATGCTCATATGCAATACAACCTTTTTCAGGTAAATACTGTCCAAAGGGAGAAGCTGGGCAGGGCATTGAACTGACACACTGAGATGGGAACCATGTAGGTGAGATCTCCTGAGTCCGGTTGCATGGTT
The DNA here is from genome assembly GCF_023634155.1 of Falco peregrinus. Classification (NCBI taxonomy): domain Eukaryota; kingdom Metazoa; phylum Chordata; class Aves; order Falconiformes; family Falconidae; genus Falco; species Falco peregrinus. The sequence goes on along the minus strand of NC_073725.1, from coordinate 31,325,128 downwards.
GTTCCAGGGAGTTGCTTCTTTCAACCTATTTTTGGCATATCTTTTTCTCAGGCAAAATGTGGAGGTTCTGTGGGTGGTTGATCCTCCCACAAGAACGTAGCTCTAATTACATCCCGCCTTCTGGTATGTAAGGAACCCCCACAAAATGGTGCTCTTCTCTAAATCCCGGACTTCCCTTTCATTCAACACGCCATTAATTTTTCTGCAAGAAAACGCTTTATGGGAATGGGTTTGGCCATTTTAAATACCTTACATTACAGGTTTCCAGCTTCAACTCTTTCAGCTACTTCAGCATTATGATGAGAAAGCAGTGAAGGACAATCAATGGAAAGCTTATGTAGAAAAATGAGGACGTCAGGTTTTCTTGCATTATGTTTTGGGTTCAGGAATTCATTGCTTTGGAGAGAGAAGTATTGGAGCCAGGAAAGGATGGTCTTTTCTCCCCAGCATCTCAGTTGCATATAACAATTTGGAGTTTTTCTAAGGATTACCTCGGTCCTTGTTACACTCACAGACTGCTTATTATTTCTGAGTGGAACATTTAAACCTCAAGCCAGTGCCCACCAGAACCAGCTAAAGGCTTTGCATTTTCTCTAATGGGTTTTTGAGTACCCGCTTAATGGTCAGAGGAAAAGACTTTTTTTCTGTACCATTGACTCAAATTTCAAGTTTCTGAATGCTTAAAACTTGCTTAACCCAAAGTCTTCTTTATCCAGGACAAAGCTATACAGTGCCACTCAGTGAGTAGTAATTCCAGTTCAAAACACAATCTATAGCTGTTCAGTGGTCGGTCAGTCTAGAGGAAGAAAAAATTGCACAAGTGCTTTTCTAATAAAGATTTCTCATATACAAAAATGTCCAAATCATTTGCATCCAGACTTTCAGAAAGTCAGAGTAGAACACTGCAGTCCAAAAAGTGAATTTCTAGCAAATTTTGTCCATGGGAAAATTTGAGTTTGTAATGGAAATAATTTTGTGAGTAACAATAGCAGCAGCTGTTAACTTACGTTGCTCCCTTAATAGTAAAATCCTTTAGGAGTAATTAACCATGTTCAAACATGAAAATGTTTCAGCCAAGAAAAAAAATCTTGTTTTACTGAGATTCCTTTTACCCCCAACTGGTTTTGTATAATTAAATCTATCCACAAGGAAATGTCTTAGAAGTGTTTTTGGTTGTTTATTTAAACTTTTTACTTTTTCATGTGTTCCCTTTACATGCTGTCAGGCCAAATGCTGCTCTCAGTCACGAAGGTTTAAATCCAGAATGACCCTATTATTATCAGCCACATGAAAGCCAGCTCCAGAGGCTAGAGATATGTCTTCAAGAGGACTAGGTGCAGGCTGTTTTGACATTTAACACCATCCTTCAAGAGTTGTCTTTCTTGTTACTGCTTAGTTATTTATGAGCAGATTTTCTACTATTATTAATTTGACAGTAGTCACTGTTCCTTTAACCAAACTGCAATGTTTTCATACTTACAAAATTCCTCCTCTTTACCCAAAGCCCTTTAATATTTTTATGGCAGCCAATTTTCTTATCCTACTTTCCTACAGCAATTCATCTCATTCAACAGAAGCCACAGCCCCACCTGTATGTTCATTTGAACTGAAGATAGACCTAAAATTTCACATAGAAAAAAAGTGAATTTAAATTCTCCAAGGATTTTTAAATGATTCTTGAGACAAATTACATTCAAATGAAGCACTGAAAGTTTAACAAATAAATAAATTATCCTAAAGGAAGCTTTGAAGAAGTTTGAAACTGGTGCTAGACTGGCATAATTTAATCCATTTCTATAGTGCTCAGTAGCTCTCCAGCTCTTCTGTACTGTCAGCTTCTCCAACCAATTAGTATCATAACACTATAATCATGAAATTAATATTATTATTTTTATCAGAAATACTTTGGAAAATTCACTTTTGGTCCTATGACTGAAATTATTAAGATTTACTCTTTTTTATGATCCTAGCGAGTGCAACACATGCAAAAGAAAAAGTAATGTCACTCATCAGACTTTCCAGATGTAAAAATCAGTAGCCAACTTTCATTTGTAGCTTGTTAGAATGTAGCAAGAATCTTAATTAACATAGGGCTATGTGGTGCAATACAGGCAAATCTTTTTCTCTTTCTTTCTTTCTTTCTTCTTTCTTTCTTTCTTTCTTTCTTTCTTTCTTTCTTTCTTTCTCTCTCTCTCTTTCTTTCTTTCTTTCTTTTCCTTCCTTCCTTCCTTCCTTCCTCCCTTTCTGTCCTTCCTGTCCTTCCTGTCCTTCACCTTCCCTTTTTTCTTTCCAAAGCAGAAAAAAGGCCAAGGTCTTTTTTTTCTAGTTATATATTCAAATGGAAAGGCAGGTTAAGATTTTACCACTTCTGCTGTGAGCAATAAAAAGTTTACTCATTTATATAGCCTGAAGGTCTGGAACAGTTTGTATTTACTCATTATTTCATTTCTACCAGCACCCCATTTTTTGATTAAACATTTTCAGCTTGCTTTTTCATCTTTGCTGTCTCATGACTCCTATGCTCTCCTTTCCTTGAGAATGTTAAAGGACTTGTCTAATGGCTGACAACTGCAAGCTTTCCCATTTTTCTATTGTGGACTTCCATGTGTCAAAACATTCAGAAATAAAGACTTTATCTCTGACTATTTGGATTTAGATTAAGTGTTTGCTTAAGAAAGAAATCCTTGTTTCCATCATGTTCTTGAGATGCACTAATCCCACTGGTTCCCCAGTCCTGCAGAGATAACCACCAAAAAAATGGGACTTCAAAAGCAATTATTCCTATATAAAAACCAGAGGCAATACTGACACCTTTAAGGGATTGTTTCATAGCAGGAGGAGCATTTCAGTGGGACCATGAATTTAGCTGGACGGTGTTTGGCAAAGCATTGACTGCTTCCTTTTATTCAAGCTTTTTTCAAAGTGAGCTAGACCATAAGACTAAGAGCAAGGACTTACTCAAAATGCACATTCTGCTTTATGATTTTCATTTTAACTATACCTCCTAAGCACACAATATGTTCTCTCACCTTACTGAGCATGGCACAAAGCCACATGGACCACACAGGCAATACTCTTGGGGGAATTCACTGCTGTGTGCTCAGGTCCCAGAGCTCAGCTATGTTGTCTGTGGGTACTCTGCAGCACAGGCAATCGTTTTATGACTTACATTCATGGTGAGTGCCCTTTATTGAGACTGTCTCATGGCGATCTGAGATAGTGGACACTGAGTTTGCTTTACCAGCACATTTTTTCAAAGAGCAGATATGGTTCAAGTCAAGGTATTGCAGAGGCTCAACAGCCTCTAGCAGGATTCATTTCTAAGAATTGTTAGTCAAGCTAAGCCTAAGTATTTGATAAACCAGACAAATCAAGTACAACTTCCAGAAGCATTCATCGAAAGTTGCTGAAATCCTGAAGAAGTCAAATTAAAAATTACCTGTTCTGTTGTGCTTCATCACAGACAAAACCTTCAATGGGCTTTGTTCATTATACCACAAGTATTCATTATTTTTGCAGTGCAGTGGGCATGCATTTTCTTACCAAAGAACTTATTTTTCAGTCTCAGCATTTCCATTTTGACATTAGAAAAATATACAACCAAAATCTATAAGACTTTGATTAAATGTTGATACAGCTGATTCCAACACAGCCAAAGCCAGTGACCATACATGGAATCTAAACAACAGCTAGTAATTACAGTGTCAAAGGCATGTATACACTGTGTGTTATGTTTCATTGTCTGGCATGCAAATATAGACTTGGTTTCCTTTGCACTATTTCCAAAGTATAAAGAAAGCTAACCAGAGAGTTCTGTTTCGTTTACACAAAAGAACAAGGTTCAATCATGTTTGATAAGTTGCAAATTACTGGTAATACCACAAGTGTTGTTACAGCTGCTAAGAGTGGTCAGGAGGATGTACAAAATACAGCAACGGCATGAATCAAAAGAAAAAGTCTAAACAATTTTGAATGATAGTGTATAATACTTCTAACTTTAACTTGGTGCAAGGGCTTCTCAGCAGCATCTCGGGCAGTGGTGAGATACGTGGACTAAGTTGCCACGTATATATTTGAAATTCTGTGCTTTGGCAGACTCCCCACTGACTTGGCTCCTAAGAGAAGCAGTGGGTGCAAAAGGGAAAGAAAGAATAAAACTCCAGTGACATAGGAGACCCCTGCACTTCTTCAATAAAGGCATTTTTAAAGTTTCAGCTTAGTCATGTGCCTGTGGAGATTTCCACATCTGAGCACATCCTTTTCATTGCATCTCTAAATATGATACATTTGTCAAGGTCTTCAGGTAGAACCTGTCTGTTTTCTGCAGAATGAGGATGCTGAAAGCCTCACCTGGGGTGGAACAGGTCTCAGAAAGGGGGCAGGATTTGGGAGGCTGTGTAAAAAAGTGCATGCAATACAAGTCCGAGATTTTCCCTTTCTAAATCTGCAGACATTCTGACACAGCAGATGAAGTTCCCTTGCACAGGGAAAACCTGAACTAGTATCTTGCTCTATTCTGTGCATGACTTTCCTGGAAAAGTGCGCTGGGAATCTGGAAGTCCCTTTGGGAATACCTCCGACCATGAGACAGAAGAGTTGCTGCTCTGTGGAACACTGCTGTCTCCTTTCAGGGTGAATCAGCCTCCTTGTCTGTGATTACATGGGCTCCTCTTTTGAAATACTGGAAGGCTATTGGAAGGATGTACTCACCAGGGCCATACTTAACTGTAAAAAATGGAACCAGGAGCTGGATTGTATACACTGATTTCCCTAGATGCAGTACTTTGATGGTGGTGGTTCTCTTTTCACTTTATGTTTGCATAATGTCTCATTAGGTTTAGGTGTTATTTTCTATTTGCTACATTTTAAAATAATGTGAAATTATCAACAGTGAAAAACACAGACTCATCTGGCTCCATCCAATACAACAGAAAAAGAAAGTATTCCAGGAAAACTAAGTATCAGTAAAACCAATGCAAATACTGTAATGTGCTTTAACTACTGTGAAAATATTCCAAAACTTCTGCCTAGGGTTCAGCTTTCAATACCCAAGTGGGACAGTACTGGACCTATGTTTTGTTCATAGCTGGGAGTATATATGAGGAAGGAAGGAGAGGAAGGAAGGAAGGAAGGAAGGAAGGAAGGAAGGAAGGAAGGAAGGAAGGAGGGAGGGAAGGAAGGAAGGAAGGAAGGAAGGAAGGAAGGAAGGAAGGAAGGAAGGAATTCTGAAAAGTAGGACTAGGAAAAGTCTGTGTTTGCACAGAAATGAGTATAGTTTCTTTATGCCATGCCAATTAGAATCAAGAAAATGCAAGGAAATAATTGGGTTTTTTATGAGGAAAATAGTGAAAAACTTTCCTTATTAAAGAAAAAAAATTAGAAGACTGAAAAGCATAACAACTAGAGAATGAATAGCTGCAAAGCAAGCTGACACCACATTTATCTGCAATATCTCATGATTTTTAAAGCTATCACAATACTGGGGGACAGGGAGAGGATAATGCTTGTTTCCAAATATGAGAGGTTGGCAAACCTGTGAATGCATCCCAGGAGTGCTGGGTATTGTTCATACATAATTCATACATCAGATGACTTTGATACTCCTAAACCTTCACGTAATTACAATACACAGGACTCTGCATTTTTAAGCAAACCCTTTCTTCTGTAGTGCTGCCTCTTCAGTCACGATGTGTTCCACAACTGGAACAGCTTGCGCTGGGTTAGCCCCCTGGGAAAGTTCTAATTTACAAAACCCTGTTTAGAAAAATCAAATCTATTTAAAGGCATTACATTATAAACATAAACTCCCTAATGAGCTGTAGTGAAATGGCTCTAGGCTATAACTTGCAAAGTTCAAATGATTTAGCTGTTTTCTGCCATGTATTATTTTCATTTAATCTGCATCACAAGGACTGTAAAGAGTCCAGCTGTTCAAAGTGAGTCTTAAAGATTCCTGCCAAATGCAAAGGCTTGTCCAATTGTTTCCTTCTTTACTGTGTTTGGTTGAAGACTTATTAATTGATAGATCAAATGTTTCCGAAGTTAAAAAAAAAAAAAAGAAAGTAAACTTTCTAACAGAAATGCAGATGCTAAGAAAGATTGCACTTAAAAAATAGGAAATTAGAGGTCACAGGCTCACTAGAAAAGAAGAAATGAAGTAAAGAAGGAAAGAAGCAATGAGGAAGAGAAGGAAGGAAGGAAGGAAAAAGAAATCCACCAAACATTCACATGCTTGTGCCCTGGTGTAGTAGAACAATCTGTACTTTCATGTTCAGCTCTTCTTCCTTTTGGGACCAAGGGTGTACCCTGAAGATGTGAATAGCCTCTCTCTTACCATCTTCTGGCTGCAATGTAGTTTCTTACCTATACCTGCATGAGAAGCAGTATGGTGTCTACATGGCAATTAACTTCTACTGTGTTGAGCTTTTTCTAGGAGACATTTGAGGAATCCCACCTATCATCTTTGGTTAGAAGCAGGGCTGGAGGAAGTGATGAAGGACACACAGGTACTTCCAGAAGAAATGCAGTGTTAGATGGAGAATGGACCCATGACTAATAGGCGTTTCCTACCATTCTTTCAGAGACCCTTCTCCTGTTAAATGCAGGCCTTGGCTTGCCTCAGGTTAGCTTTAAGTAATGGAAATATCCAGTTTTGAGAGATTTATTACATAATTCTGTAATAAAAAGCTAGAATATACCATCAGCACTCTGTACCGTTGATTACCTGCTCTTTTCAACACTTACTTTCAGCATCCAGAAAATGCAAATCTGTACCTGTTACAGGATTTGGGATTTTGGTCTGGTCAAAATCACTTGACATGTTTAAACATTAAAAAGTAATATTCTGAAATGTGTAAATGTTAAAACCACAACTTCCATGTAGAAAGGGAGAATAAATATAACAGACCTGGTGTGTTTAATAAATGAAATGGTATAATGTTAACTGGAAGAAGTGGATTGCATTCATTTAACTGCTTCCTATTTTAAGTAATTGTTAGAAAAACATTGTATGCTGGTGGGCTTTAGAATGCCCTTATCAAAAGCAAGTATAAGGACACAATTTTGACTTTTTATTTTAACTTCTTATTAATAGAAAGGTCTGGTTTGTGCAAAAATTCCCTCTACTTATGGTAAGGCATTGTATTGGAACTGGCAACACAGCTTCAGATGGTAAACTTTGGGAGAAGATGGGTCAGTTAAAGAAGTGATGAAGTAAAAATCGTGGTTCCATTTTTCAGCTCAATTGAAAACCTTGTAACAGAGCCCCATGGTGAAGGCAAATACAATAGTACTGATGTTTAAGCTGCATAAGGATTGTTTTATGTTGCTAGAGTGGTGTAAAAGGATGAGCCATGAATGAGGATCCAATCCAAGATATACAGCAATATGTATTCCTTACAAAAGAAATTAATTCATTTGCCTGATCTTCACCTATTTTCTTTGGTTGTTGGCCTACAATTTCAACATGCAGCAAGCATATGTAAAAGCTCTTTAGTTCTGGTGACACAAAACCCAGTCCTGAGTAGACTACAAATATAAATGAGTTTGGTGTTCCCATCACAATCCTGGAAAGGAAAAAAAAAAGGGGGGGATTCACCACAAAACCACTATGCAGCTCAACAAAATGTGCCATTCTGCTTTTAAGTCTGTTGGGCATATTACATATCAGTACTGATTTGAGGGCCAGATTGTTAGCTATAGCTCAGGAGCATACTGTGCCATTTCAGCTGCAGGGCACAAAGGCAGCTTTAAGCCAAGTTTGCACTCCCCCTCTGCTAACACTTAAGAGATCCCTTTCCAAATTTCCCTCTTGGCATAATTTAAAATATCCTGAGGGGTCAACAGCTCTAGGTAGTCGAGCCAGAGCCCAAGGATGAGTTGTGCATGAGAAAACCTGAGGCACACTCTACCCTTTGGTTGCAAGAGGTAGCTTTAAAACCACTCTATTACATCATGAATACAGTAGCAATGTAGCATTTGGAACAACTTCTGATTTAAAAATTGAGGATTCCTCTACCCACTCCTCCAGTGACTTGCCAAGCAGGAATTAGCATAGCTCTGCAAAGACAGAGAAGCACAAAGGTACCTCAGTGTCCTTGAGATTCAGACTTGAGGTCTAGACATTAGGGAGGCTGGGTATTGCATGGTTTTCCTGCCAGTTTGATTAACTTCTTGCTTTCAAGAGGACTATATTCACACTTGCCAAGGCAAAATTGGACTGTATGCTTCACTGTAGTGTTGCACCAAAATACAGAAGCTCAATTTTAATGAGCCTGCTTGGGTACACAAACAGAATTTGATGTCCCTTAATTATCAGACCTGGCTTTTCCCACATAAAATTAGCCCATGCAGTGTTCCACTGCTACTAGTACTTGAGCCAGCTCTGCTGTAACGTAATATAGACCTTAGACTGTAAGAGCTTCCGTGACCTGCTTCCAGCTGATGTAAATCAATATAGTTCCACTGAGGTAAATTAATAATTGAAACCTTCAGCTCATGAGCTGAGCTGCAGTGCTTTGACCAAGCAATCAGTCTTTACTTCTATTTATTTGGTTAGAATCAGGCAGTGCTAATGAGATTATAGCCTGGAGATTAGGAAATGCCTTTTCAGAAAGGTATATTGCATTGAAGAGAGACGACTGACAGGCTAACCATACACAATGTCAGTGGACACACTGACTAATTTCATCAAATTAATGAACTGCAGACTACTCGACATGTGATCCAGATAACATTGTACAATAGCAGTGGCCACAGAAAAAACAATACATCTAAAACAACAAAGTAAGGAGTTGGTCTCTAATTTGTGGTGTTGTGCAGATATGGACATGTTCATATTTACTCAAATGCACTTACACAAACAAATGTTAATCACAGATTTTTGTTACCTCTTCATGTAAATACACTGTTGTTTCTAACTTTATCCTCCCAGGAAAAAGATGTCTGCTATGTTGTTTTTCCATTTCCCATCTGGTATGCTTCTAGGGGTACAACTGTGTAGACTTTGGAAGAGTGTTGCTCGCTCTACTGTCATCACTGGACACGCGATGCAGTTATAGAACCCATCCTCTTTTATCCAGTTACACAGATTGGAAGTGACTAATAATTACAAGATCAAAAACTCTCAAGGTTTCATCTCCCTCTTCTGTGGTACAAATGGTTTTGGAACTAGTGAGAATGGAGATTTTGATACTTCATGAAGATAAAACCTGAAAGAAAATTAGGATCAAAGAGTCTATAAGTGAGATATATCAGTTTATAGCTGTTGAAGAGCTTGCCTCTGAGTTCCTGACATCTTCCAGTCTCAGGCAGAAATGAGTACGTACTTCCAGTACTTTATGGAGAGGATAGCAAACTCAATAACCCTTAGAATGACAAATGTGTGAAAAGAACTTCTAAGAAGTAACATACCAGTATAATGAAAATCACTGCAATGTTTCCCATGGGCAAAAGGTGCAGTTCAAACAAGATCATACTATATAATGTAACCAAGTGAAGTTCAAGACAAAATAATTTCTTCCTCCCTCTAACATTAGGTCTGAGTAAGGTGAAACACATTTGAATTATTACAGTGGTCATCATGATTGTCACCCTCTAGAAAGTTGTTAGTAGTGGAATAACAACTACGCTACAGCTCCATTTGGCCATGACTTCAGAAGAAGCGTTGTGGCTTGTGGAGATATTTATCTGGCTATTCTTTAATGGCTGAGATGACCCAGTTAAGTAATATGCTGACTGTCCTGCTGACCTTCTTAATTTAGTCTATCATCACGTTTCCAGCAGTTCCCACACAGCTCATACTTGCTCATCATCTACAGTGAACCCCTTCCTGCTGCCAGGTGCTTCCTGCAGGTACTAATGCATAGTGAGGTATCCTAGCTCTTACATCTGCAATTCACTCACTCATCATCACCACCAGCTCAGCCTAAGGTTTTGTGAAAGAGTTGATGAAATTGCCCTTAGCTACAACCTAGCCGTAACTCACTTAGTAAACCTAGTAAGTGTGTGAGAGACAGGGCATGTGTTAATCTTACAAGTCTCTTCAGTGGTTCTAGCACTTTTCAGAACTGATAAACATTGCCATTTACCCTGTCAAAACACATCTTGTGTTTTGAGCTTCTTGAAACTTGTGGCCAGAGTTTCACAGTGTTAATACCCCCTGAAATACAAATGCCAAACAAACAGCTGCTAAGTTAAGAAGGGAATTATTTGCTAGTGAGACAGAGTGAGGACTACGAACCCTAGGAGGAAACACATTCACTGTTAAAAAATGTATTTTGGTTTTGAAGGGCTAAGTTTATGAAAAATTTCTGATATTGGACCACCAAACTCATCTATTTCCGTTCAGTAGATGATGTGTATCAGGGTTGTGTGACAGGACTAAGCAGAAATAATTTTAAAAGAGAATATCCACCAGCTATGCCTACTGTGTGTGGCAGGATGATCCCGAAGATTTGAAGCTAAAACAACTGCAATTCTTGTGCTGTAGAAGTGCCCATACTGCTGGCTGAGGAACCACCTTCAGTTCACCCTTAAAGCAGCTCCACAGACATGCTCACCTGCAGTGTGGACGGCTTCAAGCCTCCATCTGCCTCAGCTACCCCTGAGGTGCTAATACTGCGGCAAGGACAACTTCAGGCTTCTTCTTGCCCAAAGTCCCTCTAATCTCTCTTTCCCTCTCCGCACAGAGAGCAGAGGCAGCCAGTTCTGTGTCTTTGCCCCAGAATTTATGTCAAGCGCTGTCTGGTACAAGGGAAGTGTACCTTTCTCTACCCAGACTCCTTCACATTAACATTGCCAGGACAGAACAACCTCCAATATTTGACACTGTCTTTACCTCAATTCTAAGATTCTTTACATTCTATCAGGGCAGTGTAAAGAGGTCATAGCTGAAATTTATGAGAAAGGACTTAGTTTTGCATGTGTCCTGAAAGTCTGGTGTTCTCCATGTTCACTAAAAGTTAGCCGAAATACAAAAGGCAGTGATTTTAAATCCTGCCTAACCCATATGAGCCACAGGTGCCCTTGCAGGCCTTGCCCCGTGTTGGTGTATGCTGTAGGAAAGGGGTAGGAAGGAGGCAGAGAACAGACCAGACAGAGGTTGAATCAGGTTACCAGGGTGGGTGCACTCCAGGGAAGGGGATTTAGTGCTGCCTGCCAGGGTGCTTGTAGCACAGAACTTATTCCAAAGACGACTGCTTCTAATTTTCAATAAGACCTACTCAAAGGAGTTTTGAAAATAAATTAGCAACATGATACTGCAGTATGCAGAGCTGGTGTAAACCTTCAGTGTCAGCTGATTTTGTTGAATGTGTAGTGAAAGAAACAAATAAAAAAGAACTAGTTAACATCTACTGAAAAATAAATCTTTGACAAGTAATTTGAGCCAGCATAACTTTAGTCAGCAGGAAAACAGGAAAAGTCATTATTTGCCAAAACAAATCTTTAAAAATCTGATAATGTTTAGGAAATAAACAGCTCAATCAACAGACTTTAAAAAGTTCAGGCAATTTTCTTGCCTGAGAAGATGTTGGGCAATGTCAAGTAGAGCCACACAAGGTGCTGCTGCTGTGAAAAGACATCCCCTAGGACATCCCCATGCTCTAATTGCTCTTAGAGAAACGTGTTTCATGGAGACTGTGACTGTGTATGTGCAGTGCACACCCCCTGCACACCCAGTTAGCTGTTTGGCATCTGCATCATTGAACCAAAGGCTTTGACTTCACCTCTGAATTTTTACATGAGATAAGATATTTATTCTGTTGTGAAGTTCATGCTGTAATCCATTTACTTTTAATAAGTTAAGTCAATTGTAAATTATATGATATAAATGATGATTGCAGTTAAATGAAGGCAGTATCCTTTACTACTGTATGAATCAACAGTAGAGGAGTCACAAGGGATTCTGTTTCTAATTAAGCTCTGATTTTAGCCAAAGGCTTTCAGTAGTTTTTGCCTTTTTTTTTAATTTTAATTCCACCCAGCACCTGCTAGATAACAGAAAAGACTAAACCCACATTCTAAAACTCTTTAATCAATGAATAAACTAGCAAAAAGACATGAAGTCCTGAAATCGCTCTCCAATCAGAATATCTGTTGCTAGCAAAGCAGAACTATTTGCTCGTGCCTCAGGCTCAGGAGGAAGAGGAAACCTTCTGGTCTTGTCTTTTATTTGGGCATGACTGTGATCAAAGAAAGAAGATATTAGTCAGTTTTCCTGAGACATTTTGTAAGAATAAAGAGGTATGGCTTTCAAAATATGGCGTGAAGTTCTTATCTTATATATCAGCCAGGGCAGATGAGAATTTTGGACTGCAAATTTCCAGGGAAGGAAATGGCATGAAGCAGAGCAAAGAGAGCTGGGTAAAGGACCACCATTCTCTTCCTCTGTGCCACTTAACATTTGATTTTTTTCACATTCTCATTTTGCCTGGAATGTTTGTAAAAAGCATTCAAAACACTGGATTTAATAACCTTTATGTTTCTAGATTTTATTGGGTGAATTCTAGACCCATGGTTATAGGAGGTGAAAGGTTACTGGAACTGGAAGTGCAAATTCCCAGTCCCCTTTGTCTTGTTAATTAAAAGTGGAGGGTTGGATAGCAGGGAAAAAAGCTCTCTATTATGTTGTAGCAAGTGATTCCTAAAAACAAATGTACCTATTGTGCACAGGAAAACTGAAAGACAGCTTTGTGGTTGCAGTTCTCTAGACAGAATTATGTTTATGACTTAAAAATCCTTATATACAGATTCTGAGGCTTATCAGATGACAAAGAATAATACAATCCCCATTACCCTATGCTGCATATGTGAAGGACAAATTTCAAAGCCAAAACAGTATAAGATTATATACTGCAAGCCATTAAACAGGGCCTTTTGGCATGCAATTTCAGATGAACTAATTGCATCCAACAGCCAGAGGGGAAGGAAAATAGATACCAAAGGATTCATGACAATAAAGCAGGATGCAGAGACATTTGTTACTCCACTGGGCCTAGTGAAAGCTTACAGTATATCTCAGTACAATTGTTCTCAGGACCTTTTGTCATTTTGTTTTATAAATCCTGGGTGCTGGTCAGATGCAGGGGCTTTGGAGAGGGGAACCTGCAAGCATATAGATAATCACAAGAAAAATTCAGCTTAAACTTCATGTATGTTGTGCTCCATAGTATTTACAATAGCAGCAATCTCTTTTCATGACAGCATGTTTTGCAAATCCAGAGAGATAAACTTTCTCAGCTATTTATAAATCAGATGCTTACATTACGATCTCCTGCCAGTAACTCCAGTCACTGTTGAACTTTGCTGTGTTCAGTTAAACAAATCTTTTTGTTACTGTAGTGCCAAAGGTGAGAAAAATATACCGGAATCCTGTAGAGAAGATGTAATAGCTCTTTGTGGCTGGGATAGTGATGTCCTGCCACTGTTAGGGTAAAGGGAAGTCAGACACCTTAGTCTGAACACAGCTAGGAGCCAACACTCACAGATTCTGTCTTAGATCTGCCACTAACTTGCTGTGTGGTCTTGGAAGAGAGTTTTGCCTTGAAAAAATGAAATTAATATTTTCTCTCCACTCTTCAAGAGTCTGGTGATCCTCTATTGGATAATAGATGTAATTAAGAGAATTGTTATTAGTATTTTTCCAGCTTCCTTATTTTATTTTTGCTATTCATTGTACAATTATTAGAATTATTAACAAGAAGCAAGCTGGATTTCATAGCCTTTGGGAAACATACCACAACAAAAAAGAAAAAAAATTCTTTGCTCTTCAGAGTATCCCTGGTTTTGAAGAAGCAAAATTTTCTGTACTCTTCTCAAGGTAGAAAATGCATGCTTAGCATAAGTGAATAATTTGTAATGAATAATTTCTATGTTGAATAACACTTTATTTTAATTCCCACAACTTGTCTACGTGAGAAGATCACAGATAACCTAATGGGGCTTTTGGGACCTTTTTGCTGAGCAATTTACACAATTCTTGGGCTGTTTGTCATTTCTGGGCAGTTCTTTTGATGTGTTTGTAAGACCACTCATCTTTGATCAGGTTACAGGTCCATTTAGTTCAGTGGCCAGTGTTTCACAGTAGCCAAAAGTGGATAATTAGTAAAGCATGTAAGAGGAAAACTTATTCACCAGATTCTGCTAACAGCTTCCAACAGTTTGTGGCTCAGGTACATATCTTTAAGGATGACAGCTACCTTAGAAATCATACAAAACATGGTTAATATTTTTATCCAGACTATCCAGCAGTTATAACATATAAAAGTGTATAGTAAAGTATGAGAAAGGGAAAGATATATGTAGTGTTAAGCCACAAGTGCAGTGTATAGCCAGAAGTTAGTCAGTACACATTGTTATAACACTTTTCCTTGTTAACTACCTGTGAACCTTAACTCATCTTCCCTGCCCACACACACACGCACACAAACATAAATTCTATCCCTTTGAATCTCTCTCTCCCTCATATAAATAGAAAAATATGTTGAAATTCAAGACTAAGAGAAGTAAAAGTAGAAAACCCTGCAGAAATACATGCTATTACAATCACAATGGAAATATAGCAGCCACAAAAAAGAAGGAAGTTCTGTATCTTCAATAACATAGGTGGTGAGAATGTGAATACATGAACTAAATATCATTCATCAGTCAGTACTAAGGACTACACACTCAGATTGCTTTAAAAGCAGGAAGGTTGTAACTGGACCAGTAACTGGACATAGGTAACAAGGTAGGATATGGCCAATTTTTAAAGTATTCCCATGTTTCAGAAACTTAGAACTGGGGCCTGCCTTCTCCTAGTGCTCAGATTGCCACAAGATGCAAGGCTGGGCTGAGTTCTGAGCACTTGAAATCACCAGTGTCATTGTGCTATGCTCAAATCGCTCAACATCCTCTGTGCACCTAGCAGTCTTCTCAAAGTCTTCCATCAACAAGCCACATATATCTTCACTTCAGAGGCAGAGGAAAAGGATCCTTCCCCCCAAAGTACCCTTGTGTCTACTAGAAGACACATTGAGCTGCAGCTGTTCGTGCTTAAGTTTAATCTTCTGCTTCACCTCGAACTTCCACTGTCTGAAAGGAAGGTCTTGCAAACATCTGTAGTAATCATAAAACCCATGACTGTTTTCCTAGACATCATTCATCTCCTATAGTTCAAGAGGAACGGTTGTAATGCAAAAGTGCCTCAGAAGACCATTTCCTATCACGTATCTAAAGGTAAGGAGAAAGAGGCAGCAAGGGATCAAGAAATAAGGTACTGAATGCCAATGTCATTAATACCTGTATTGATGAAGATAGAGTAGTTTTAATTGTAGCTAGAGGATTGTGTAGGCAAACTCCCTCCCTTAACCCTGGTGCCTGACAGAGTACATGCTCTGCCATTGGGCATGTATGGCCCAGCAATTCACAACCCAATGGAAACACAGGGACTCGACTTTGACAAAAACTTTGCTAAGATATGCAAGGGGAAGGGCAGTCTGCTAATGAAATTCTGCTTGTGTTTTCCTGGTCTCCCTTTGCTTGTGTGCTGCCCAGGAACACACACAGAAGTACAGAGTTTTCTCTAGTGCTACAGCACTGATGTGATCAAACGCAGGAGGCCTGATGTCCAGTTCTTGTTCTGCCCTTGGCCTGATGGGTGTCTCTGAACAACCCGTATTTTTTTCTCATTGCCTTAGTTTTGCCATTTCTAACATGAGGAGAATAACATATCACTTTCAAACTTCCTTACACATGCTCATAAGAGAAGAAGATATGCTAAAGGCCACATACTCATGTCTGGCTTCATAGAACTAAATATTGCAAGAAAGGATGAAATCATGTGGGTTTAAGCAACAATAGAATTAATCCATTGACTGTTTAAATGCATGAGAGATGCAAACAAACAAAAACATCCATGCTCAAACAGAAGATTCTGTGCAACTTGAGTAATATTTTCTCTAAATTTCAGTTTTCTACTGTTGTTTTCCACTGGCATTGATGTAATGAATGTTATCAAAATATTCTGATTGACAAACTTAAGAAATCGTGAACTATGAAGCATGAACTATGTTTGGGGACAATCCATATGTTAGTATTTCCAATTATGAGACCACAGCATGCCAGAAACAAATGGAAAATTATTGTAATCAAATCCTTCAAAATTGTTAGGCCTTTTAACGAACAGTTTAATGTGACATGAAATTACCTTAAGACTGAAAAGTTTTGAGAGGCAATGGAAAGCATAGGATGACTTTAGTTCAATTTAACACTGATGAAGCACTTTAAGGACTTCTCTACTGAAATACCATGACTATGAACATACAATTATAAAATCTTAAACAATGATTCTGAATCCTAATACTGATACTTTTATTGAAAATAACATTTGACTGCTCATAAATATTTTGAAAAGTCATAAGCAGCTAGTCAAAACTGACCTATGTGCAGTATAATTTCTCTGCAGTTGTCAAACTCATGCTACAAGCCTGCCTTAGGTTCCTCCAAAATATTGTAAATGTTCTTCAGACTACAAGTTTTAGCTTTATTTAGGGTGCCCAGGAAACCAGAACTTTTCTGCTGTTCTAGTGCCTTATGTGACAGCCTAGGATGCCCACCTGAGAGGGACGCGTGGCAGAGTCTTTTAGTCACTACTTTCTACGGAGGGAACATACAGTATTTCTCATTACCCAGAAGATTAGGAGAACTCTGTGAGGATACACACACATATATGTAACCCTCTGCAAACATAAATGGCTGTTGTATTTCTGACCGTTCTGAATATTCGTACTTCAAATGTATATGCTTGCCTTCCTCTACAAGTCCTATTTAACAATGCTTGCAAACCCTCAACTTCATTTAGCCTTCCAGGATGAAGCGGTTAGGCGTGTCTGTATTGTCATGAGACTGGAAAAGATTTAGTTTCATTTGACAAAGTTTTATTTTCCAAAAGAGAATCTAATCTGTTGCATATCATCAGCCAGTTGGGGTGCTGTCTAAGGAAAATTGAAATACTTCAAAACAGAAACATCAAAAGACTTTGAAACAAAAACACTTTCTCCTAATCTTGCATCCAGGGTATGTACTGACTTTGCAGAATCACTACAATTGATTCTAAATGGTGTATGAAATGAGTAATCCCTGCCTAGAGACTACAACTAGTGCATGCAATCACTGGTTAGCTGTGAAATGTGCTGTAATATTATGCTTAGGCATGTCCAGAAAAAAAGCCCACATCATTCCCAGCATTTCTAGCCATTTTTTATTTTCTCTGTTTTCTGCTATTACTACTACTCCACCCCTATGCCTGTGCCTTCACTGCAGGGCTAGTCAATTCTCCAGTTTCCCAGTTTCTTCAAAAAGCAACCATGATGGTCAGGTACAACTCACAGGTGTTTCCAATGGGCTGGAAATGCAGTTCTGTTGTGAAAATGTCATGAAAATACAGACAGGTATAGTATTCTTTCATTCAAAGGCCCTAGCAGTATTTTATTATAAGTGTCTACATTACACTAGTTTTTGCTTTGGTCCCTGATTAGTGAAGAATTATGTTCCCCATGCAGCACCAATTAGAGCAACTAGTCTACGAAGAATTCTATGTGCTCTGCTAACATTGTACAAATCAACTCCTGTTAACCTTGGTGGGAGTAGTCACACACATAAGCTTTTGAAGAATTAGGATTTGAAGTATGTACTTCGACACAGATGAAAGGACGTGGGGCCAAATGAATGACTATTTAAAGTTCTTCTCATACTAAAATCTTAATAGTTGGCTGACTTAATGGGTATGGATGGCACAAAATGAATTCTAGGTTACCCATCCACTTTAAGAAAAAAGATGGAGCAAGTTATTCCCACTCAGATCAGAAAATAGGTATTACTGTAGTCTTTTTCTCTAAACATAGAATCAAACATCAGTATTCACTCATAAATAAAACTTGCATTAACTATCCTGCTCAAAGCTAAATTGATGTGAAAGTGATATGCAGTAAAATATTGAACCATAATTTCCACACACCAAATTAGCCAAATTTGGACTCATTTATTATACGGACTTCCTGTGTCTGAAATTAGAGATTCCAAAGATTTGCACAGTTCTTCCAGGGATTCCATATGCTGTGTAATCAGAAAGCCTGTAGCAGAGCAGGTAAGATGGTCAGCACCTCCTTAGAGTGGTAAATAAGATCCGTCAGGCTAGCTTTGATGAGATCAAGCTTTGGCAAAATATGTTCAGTAGGAAACAAAACATTTTACAAAAAATGTTTTGTGTTTGAAGAGAGCCTTTGTCAGAAATGCAGGCTGGTTATCAGCCAGGAGATAGAGAAGCACACACCGCCACCACACAAGTGCTGCATAGCTCAACAGCCATACAGAGTTGCTGTGTGCAGCGTACCCAGAAAAACCCCCACAACCTTCCAATTCCTGAATGAGGAGGGCGAAGGCAAAGAGCTGTGCCTTAAATGAGGTAGAGCAGATACTTGAATCTCTGTGCTCCACATCCTAAGCTGGTGACCTATCCCCTCAGTTACAACATAAGCATACACAAGTTTGTTCTTGTAAAAAAGTTCAAGTCTTTGTATATCAGTAGGAAGACAAAAACCAAAACAATCAAGGCACCATAGTTGTTATAGAAATTAATTTCTCACCCATGCCACCCAAGTGCCTTCCTATACCACCACCAACACTCAGTAATGCTTAGGGATTGGTGGTATGGTTTGCACCTACATTTAGTTAACAGATTTCAAGGTGCTTTGCGTAGTTTGTGGAGGAGCATAAAGGCATGTGTTGATAGACCATATGGTTTTGTACTGGAGCTCAAGATCCCTGAATGGATTCTTAAAATAACAACTTGACAGTGTAATAACTGTTAACCAACAGTGTAGCAAGGGAGCATGCTTAATGAAAATGTGAATACATCCACAGAGAGTTCCCTTTAATCCTGCCTTGAAAATGAATTTTTAAATGAGCTTCCAAGTCATTGATAATGTTCTTAAATTTCACTCCAGTGACTCTTTAGTTCCTAAAGAAATGGCTTTAGTTCTAGGCATGTGGAAAATACTTGCTCTTACTTGATGGTTATAGAAAATATTGGCAATGGTTCTATACATAAAGTAATCCTTAAACGATTCTTGTTAAAAAAAGCGAAAAAGAATAACGGAAAAAAGCAGAAACGCCACCAAGTGCATGACTAACTGCCAAACACACCGGCTCCCCAAATAGCATGGTTGCCTGTTACGTCAGCTGTTGTGAGGACCCTGCTTAGAGATGGACAGAGCTAGAAATGTGAAACAGCAGTGTGTGTTAATGTATGGCATCAAGAATGATAAATTGTATAGAGCATAGGAACACAGTCAAGGCCATAGTGCAGGCAAGAGCTTATCTTGTGGTCATGGAAAAGCACTCCCTTTCTGCAGTGTACAGAAATCATCCCCAAAACTATGCTTCCTTTTACTCAATATGAAAAAGCTGAGTGCCTGCAGCAGGGCTGCTCTGAGTACAGCGCACTCTGAAGGTGACTAAGAGCCCCATCAGATACAGAAACACAAGCCAAGAAAAAATAAACAAAAATCAGATTTGCCAAAACCAAGTCCACATTCCCCCTAGCAACTCATGATCATTGTTTTCCTTCTTTTCATCTTCACCTAATGAATCATACAATCTCCCATAAGGTGATGGTTAATTAGGAGGTCACAGAGGAAAAGTACCTGTATGGTGAAAGAAGCAGAGGTTTTCCAAGACCATGGACAGGGAGGAAAGTGTAGCTTATCTGGGACGTGCCTGTAGCATGGGCGTTCCAGCAACACTTTCTGAGATTCAAGGGTGAGGAGCAGGAGGCTGCAGTGCACCAACAAAACACCTACAGGAATATTTTCAGTATGCCAGAATCAGGTGATGCACACCTACAAAGTGGTACTATTCACGCCAGCAGCAAATGATTTATCTCAGGTCTTCAGTGCAGCCACAGAACAAACAGTACAGCCTGCTACGTTACTGGTGGCTTAGGAAGGAGAGTTCCTAAAAAGGACAGGGCAATACCTTAAGTGCACCAATGCCAAGAGCAAAGATCAAGTGTGTGTTGACATGCCTGATCATAATTATCCATGCAAGAATGAACAGGGGTGGCACAGAAAAAAAGAGTGCAACATGTTTAGAGCACCCTATAGGGCAAAAGGAACTGTCAGTGTTATACTGAATTATGCATTATACAAAGCAGACTCTCTAGCTGTAAAAACATTGTCATTTAGGTTTTAATACGGAAGTAAAACACCTACTATATTTGTGTTCATTTCTGACCAAATAGTGCTTCTCTGACATCTGCAGCAACAATTTCTTGTTGGAAGGCTAAGGTTAATGTGATTTTCCTACCAGAGTTCACTGTTTTGCAGTGCTGTAAAGCCACAAGAAACCAGTCGAAGCAGCTTCTGAGTGGAAGTAGATACACCATGTTTGCATTCAGTTAGGGAGATACTCACACTGCTTAATTTCAGGAACTTGGTTGCTTAGTTCAAAGGCCAGTCTTGTCTTTTGTTGAGAAAGAGGTGCTTTTACAAAGTCCCAGAGAAATGAACCTAGGTGTTCTCAGTCTCTTCCTGGAGGAGCCCCTCTTTCCTCACTGACTACCACGATATTCTCAAGAACTACCAAGCCCTGTGAAGCATAGCTGGGAACCTGCTATGATACTTGGACTATTTTATTTATTCTTGTATATAAAGCTAAAGAAACTACACTCATTTGGAGAAATAACATTAGAAAAAATGTTTAAGAATTTAAACATATAAACTTTTATTTCAAAATAAAACCAACTCAGATATCTTTTGCTCTTTGTTCTATTTTCTGAGTCTTGTACGTATTTTTGCTATTGCTTTTCATTAAATTTCTCTTTATGCCCTTGTTCCCTGCTTATCTGGCAGCCATCCCAGTATAGGGCTGTTGCTGTGACATGTGTAGAGGTTGCTGTGAGTGTCCATTTGTGCTGGCACTGAAGGCACATGGCACCCCTGAGACAGCATCGTTTGCAGGACAGCTGCAGTCCCTTATTAGTAAGCACTTGATAAAGTATTCTCCTTAAAAAAAACCAACATGGACAATTATTTCTTTTGTTGCCTGTTAAACTGACAAACCAGGGAGAATTCTCCCAGGGGTATCTATGGAGACTGAAATGGGAATCAGGAGATGACGCGCCAGCTTAAGCCACAGAAGGACGTGCTGCAGCAGGTCAGAGGTGATGTGTAAGCCCAAGTCATGCAGAGACAGCCCGTGTCCCCCAGGCCAGAATGAAGCTCTCTGGCCACTGACCTACCCTCATTTGCTGTTCCTCCTGCTGAAAGGATGATTTTCTTCTTTTGTTTCAGTGAAGGTTATTTGTTTTAACAGCCTGCGATTCAAGTAAATGTCTGCTGTGTTTTAATGAGAAATTTTCTAAAAGATGTTTTAGGACAAGAGCACCCCATGTGATTTAAAGGTGCCAAATAGTAACAGATTGATTTAAGCAATGGTAAATCAGCAATAATCTCACTAAAAAATCTATATCCTAGTCCTTCTTCTTTTGGACCCGATTTCTCTACAGTAAGGAAAGAAATCCTGTCCTGGAAATAACATTGCTGCCAGGGAGTAAACTTCACCTACCTTAGCCCTGTGCCTTTGGCCGGTGGTATGCAGACAACCCGTGGTCACAGAGGTACATCTGAGGAGGTGAAGAGCAGTAAATGTGAAAAGAAAGACATCAGTAAGCTAAAAGTCTCTATACTAGTATCTGCATCTCTACTGGAATATTGTCAAATGGAGACATGTATCAAGAAGGTTGGGAGCCACAGCCTTCTGTCTTTCTGCTTTCACGAACATTTACCATGTTCAATCCCTGAAATCTGAGTACTATATTTTACAGTTGACATGCAGATAGTGGAAAGAGTTTAAACCAAATGTAAAGGGGCCACTGGATTCCAATAAAAACATATCTTACTTTTTCAAGAGCAGACAAGTAAAGACTTCCCATATCTAGCCTTTCTGACTGGAAACAGGACCCAGCTTTCACATTTTTGTGATCCTATGTCTGGCACATACTACCAAAGTCTGTAATGTTTTTATCCCTACGGTTAAAATATATCAATCCCCAGAGGAGATTCAAAACAGGGCTGTCTTGGTAAGGAACTACAGGTTATTCCAAAATCTGACAAAAAAGGCACCATACTTTTGCCACAATCTTCAAAATAATAAGCAGTTTTACAAAATACAGTTTTCCTTTTTGAAGGCTGAGTCGTCTTGGCCAGAGTTACATGCTAAAATGAGAGTCTAAGGTGCCTTTCTTGGCTCTGCCATTGGCTCACTCTTCACCTTCTAGCAAGCCGTTTAATTTTTCTATGCTTTCATCTTCTCCATCTGTGGATTCCAAATATTAACTATTTATAGTATTTACTTAGTAAAACACAAGAAAAACTGGTCTAAAGATTGTGGTCTAAACTTCCTTGTGTAAAAAAAAAAAAAGGCCTGGCATTCAAACTAGTCACAATGAAGCCACAGCAGCAAAACAGCAGCAGCTTAGATGAGATGCTCACATCCCCAAAAAGATTTGACGTAAAAGATGAAATTTCTCACAAAAAAATGCCGTGGCTCCCCTTCTGCCATTGCCCTGTGAGAAGACCACTTGGATGAGGAAACACAGAGCCCACATCCCTATTTGATTCAAACTTCAGTAACTGGTATCTCAAACCATTATTACTGTGGAGTAATTTTATCCACAGAAGTTTCCAGAAAATCTTTTTGTTCTCTGCAATATAGAATGAAATCAAAAGGCTTTCTGCTAGTTTATATACATGCTTTCATCAAATCCTCTGTGTTTTCTTTTTTTAGCTTCAAGCTAGCATAACTCCCAACAACAGCTACAGAATGGCACATACCCTTTACAAAGAGTTTCTAATGCTCCAGGTTTTCAGCTAGAGAATGCAGAGGTTAAAAAAAAAAAAAAAAGGCAAATACTATAAAAGAAATCAGGAGTCAAATTCAAAAACATAGAAACCAAGCCATAAACAAAACCAGAGCCAGATACCACAAAGCCAAAAGGAATCCAAACAACATCCTTCAAAACGTTTGCATGTTTATGAATTTGAAAGGTGTGAAATAGCTGAAACTGAAATCTGAATAACATTAAACAGAACTAACTCTAAAAGCAACATGTTAATTTACCTTTGAAAAGAAATATAAATGCTGAAAGATACGATAAGCGATATTTTTCTTTGTACAGATGTTAGGAGAGCTGCCTTAGAGTGTGCCGGGTGATGAACAGGCTGTTGCTGTATCGCAAATCCAGCCATCACCCTGGCTCCTTAGAGCATTGCCCAGCTTAAACCGAAGCTTTTCCATGCTATCAGCCACAACTAGGGAGAGTTTATTTTAGCACAGCTATTAAAAGAAGAAAGGTGAATGGTAGTTTCTTGGCTCCCTTTTTTACAGAGAAGAAGTAGGTCATTTTATACCACTCAGAGCCTAGTTCACCCCTCTATAGTCAGCAGAGGAAGGAGGTCATCTCATCCAAAAGCTTTTTGAAATTGCTTCCATGACTGACTCCGTCATGGGGCCTGTTTCCCTTCAGTAGTGCTGAGGAGAGCCTGGGCTGGCAGGGCTGAACGCCAACGCCAGGCTGCCATGGCGGGGTATACCAAGTCCCTGGAGCACGGCCATGTCCCCCCGAGCGCACAGCCCCGGCTGCACCTCGGGACCACTCTGCTCCTGGCAAGTGCAGGCAGCTGCCAAGGCTCAGTGAAGTGCTGGAGGAAGAAAAAATGCCCCAGCTGCCTCCTTTGCTTAAGCTGTCGAAAGCCAGGCTGGCTTTTGCTGTCAGGAGAGGGACTGGGGAAGGAGAAACCAGCCCCACCACTAGCAGGCACCCTGGGTCTCCTTTCCTCTGGGGATAGGGAGGACGAGCAGGTGTGCACACGCGTTCAGTGCTGCTTAGCCCACTCTGATCCTTGAGTTTTGTCTTCGTTAAACAAGGAAACGACTATTTGTTTCTTAGGCATGGCAGCTGGACTACGATGATTGAATTCAAAGGGAATTACATGGCGGTAGGCTTACACCTATAGATAACCAATATTCATATGCAAATATCCTATATTTGCATACTATATATGGAGTACATATGGATTTTTTTTTCCAAGAAATTTGTTTATTTGACAAAGAAAATCTGTTCTAGGTTGATCAAAACTATCCATAATGCTTTTGCCAAGTGCAGTGAAGACTTTTGGCCAAAAAAGGTGGAGGTTTTTCCTTCTTATGTTACAATAATTCATTTCAGTTTATTTCAAAACAGAATGTTTTGTTTCAAAACAGTGATTTGAGATCAAAGTTGCCTAAATTCAATACAAAAATACAACAAAAACAAAATGAAATTAACAGACTCTAAACTAAAGCATTTTTTTTTGAGACTGAATGGCAAGGTTCATTTGACTTCAGATAAAGTTCGAGGAGGGGGGTTGCTTTTCCAGATCAAAAAAGAAACGAAACATCCATTAACTATTCACTCAGCCTTAATCTGGAGTTTTGGTTCAGCTTTTTTTGACAGAGTAGCCAGCTGCAGAGTTCAAATCCAAATTGGAAATTCTCCATGCTTTGGGGAGTAGGAGGAGAGAAGACAGGAGGAAGCAAGGGGGAGAGAAGGTGCTGGAAAAAACTAAAAATGACAAAGAGCAAAAGCCAAAAATAACCAGTCTGATTTAAAGGAGAACTGTGTCAGCACAGAATTTCCTTAGTGTTACCTTACATGAATAGCAGAAATCACTGATAAAACTTACACTGTCAAACATAGAATTTCAAACACAAAAGCATCATGCAGTGCCTTGAAAACTGCATAGGAATTATTTTAATTAATGGTAAATTAAATTAACTAAGTATAGCTACATTGTAAAAAATAATATTTTTGAAAAATAATTTTCAAAGAGGTAGAGATAATTAACACTTTCATGTTTTAATAGTAACAAACACTTTCATGTTTTTACCTGTTCTAAACTGATATAGACAAGAAAAACAAGTCATCTTCAGGCTTTTTGAAGGAATTGTTAATTAGCATGGTCATAATAATAATAAATGATTTCCTTTTAAAGGTATTTCTCTGTTCTATCTCTGGTTTTTAGGAATTATTTTTTGCTGTTCCAGCAGCTGCATTCCCTATCACACTTTGTCACATCATCAGTCATATGGCTACTGAAGTCAACTCCCCCTCAGCAGAAAGGGACACTTGTGAGTTTATATTACTGCCATAAATTCTTTGGCAGTAAATTTCTTAACAAATAATCCCATATTCTCCTGTATACAGTGCACAACCTGGCTAATAAAATGATTTCTACTTGGGGATTTGTGGAATGCCTCCATCTTCAGTCAAACATGTAGACAAAAGTATCTTGTAAAATGTACTGGAAAGTTCATAAGTTTTGGGGTTTGCAGGGAACACTCCACCTGGTGAGAAAAGCAGGTTTAAAAAAAAAAAAAAAAAAAGAAAAAAGTTCTCCAAGTTCACCAGGATCATGAGCCAAGGAAAACCTTAATTAGAGTCAATGTAGAAAATTGAGCAGTTAAGAGCTGGCCTTTTGGGGCTAGCAGCACTCGAAGAAATCAAATTATAAAATAATAAGTTATTTGTGATTCTGAGGTTTGCCTTGTGAATATGTTAGTTCATGCTTTGCGCAGCCTCCTGTCCCTGAACTTTTTATCTGGAGGTGCTTGAAATAAAGTATAGCACAAAGCTGTAAAGCTCCTTGCTGGTCTTTATCGCCCCAATTTGGGGCCATTTCTCATCTGCACTTCAGTTTCTTAATAATCTTTTGGCAGCGCAAACAGACTTCGAGCGGGTGTAATGAACTTTCTAAGCATGAAAATGAGAGTCACATCTTGCCTATGTGATAAATATCCCTCCTTTATTTTTTATCACCCTTCATACTCAAACTTAGTAGCCTCTTATAAGCAAGTGTTGAATTTGGCCCTCAGACTTTCTCACTGTCTTGGAGTCAGCTTACCTTTTTTTAGGATGGATGAATAGTGAGGAAAAACCATTTTTCTGACTTCTAAACCTAAATTGTGCATATGCTCCCGTTTCTTTCAGTTTTCTCATAAGTACATGCAGAAGCAAACTCTGGATCTTACAGCGGAGTCGTTTAAATGCTGAAAGAAATGCAGTTTATAGTCACATAAGCTACTTCATAGCGCACAAAAATCCTAGGTCAGCCAAAGGAGAAGCAACAACAGTACATGGCTTAGGAGGCAGTCTCATCAAATCAGATTAATGAAATTCCTAAAGAAATCATGACAGTAATCAGAGAATGAAGGAAAATTATTTCTCTATTATTCCTAGAGAAATAATAACAGTACTCACAGATGCAAGGACAAGAAGGGTAGGGATTCATCTCACTAAACCTTATATGTCTAAAAGCTGCCAAATTGTACATCTTCACCCCAGTATGTGAGTCTGCTGCAAAAACCTGGTGGTTTTGCCTACCAACCATTAGAAGTAATGATGAAGAACTGAGAGCAAGATGGTGTCAGGAGCAGCAGGGAGCCCTGAAAATGAGAAAAGCTTTGATTTGAGGTAAGGACAAGGAAGAAGCAGTTAATGAGACTTAAAGAGAAAATGGGATTATACAAAAAGACAAGTTTTAATTAAATGTGGCAGGAATATTTCAGATCTACCAAAAGCGATGTTTATAGTATGTGGGAAATCTAGGAGGATCATCCATTTAAAAATGGAGGGGGAAATGCTGCTCTATTTTCCTTACAGTCCTTAAGTGAAATGAGTATCTGCAGCTTTGACTCAGCAGAGCAGATACTAAACTTCTGGTCAATGAGATTACCGATGACTGAAATTAAAAATGTTCCCAAGTACCTCACAAAACCTTTAATAAGGGTTTTGATAAAAGCAAACATTTCTGCAAAAAGGTAAATGTTCCTGCAAAGAGCCCGGCAGCATCAGAAATGGCAGGAAAGTCACAGAAGCACCTGCCCTTCGGTGCAACCAAATTTATTGCAGAGGCCAAACAAAGGCCAAGGATTTCATGGTCTCCCCTGCCCAGCTCTTCCAGGGCTTCAAATTACAGTGTTATTTTCTTGCTTTGTCAGCTTCATGAGGTCAAAAAATACCACTATGTCACGTAAACCCAGCACATGTCAGGAATGACCTCCCCCAAATATCAGTAAGCTGAGGAGAAAAGGGAGGTTCATTATCTCTCCGTCGGCAGCCCCGGCAAGCGGCTTGCTGCGGGTCTGAGCTCCAGCGCCTGCCCACCTCGCAGACACTGCAGGCTTGTTGCTGTCTGCTGGTGGCGGGTTACTGAGCATTCCTTGATGCAGCCCTGGAGTTTGCTTTGTTACCTTGGGGAATTCAGCTGTGCCAGTAAATTACAGTTTAAGGATGCCTGCCATTTAATTTAAAAAGAAGTCACTCATGCAATATAAATCTCTTTCTCCAATGAGGTATATTTTCTAAATAATTTTTTTTTTTTCACCCCATGTCATTCAGAATAGAGTATGGCTGTTTGTGAGTTGAGTCCTAATCTCTCCAGATATTGGAACCTGTGTTTTTTAGCTGCCCGGCTACATTCAAGATCAGTTCACACATATGTCATCTGACACACACACTCCCCATGTTAACAGCACACAGACTGTCCACCCACCTGATTATAAAGAGGTACACCAAGATTTAATTTTTCACATCTTCAGTTGAAATGGGACCTGAAATAAGAGATGTAATTTTTAAAAACTCTGCATTACTGAAGTAGGATTTTTTCTTTTGTTTTTCTGAGTTTCTTTTTCTTTTTTCCTGTGTGAGAACAAATGCTATTATAAATCAAAATAGAGGCTCTTTTATTTTTCTTTGAGATGTCCAGTGTAACTCTTAAACAAATTACAGAAGAAGTAAAAATCTACCAAAAGAGTAAGTACATCAATAAATGTTTGTTACTCAGACTGTGATCTATGATCCACTTGTGGTCCACGCTACATCAGATGTTTGTCTGCAGAATGACTGCAAACAAATTAGAACAGAATGAAAGCAAAAATTACGTGCACAAAAGCAAACAAAAAGTGGTGGAAAACAAGGGTAATAAACTAACATTGAAAGGTTTACCATCACTTATATTTCATTGTAAACAAAAACTATTCCAGCACAGCATGAGTAAAAACAATGGCCACTTTATTGCAGAGGGAAAGAGGAAAGGCTTAGAAAAATAAGAAAAGCTCTGAAACAAACACCCCCCCCCACACACACACATTAGAGCTGCTGATTTCTAGCAGTTATATCGCTCCCACCCTGGAAAGTGAAGAGCAGCTGTCCTTCAGGCAAGAGACTTCGAAGTACCAACTCTGAATCCTTCCCTGGGTGCCTCCAAGTGCATGAACTGGAGGTACGATTCTGCTGGGCGCAGCGGTCTTGCATCCCCCTTCCCACAAAGCTGGCGTGCGGCTCTGGCTGTCCGGCTGGTGTGGCCCCGGGCGAGGTGTGCGGGGTGGCAGGGACCCGCTGCGCTCTGCCCGGGCACGGCAAGGGGCACCGGCACCATCCCGGGGCTGCGGGTCCGCAGAGCCCTGTCACACAAGTCTGGGGAGTTTTCCTCTGCATGCCCTCCTCTGCACTCAGATGAACAGCATGTAAGGAAGAGAACCGTTTCTTACTAATAATAGCTTAAATCGTCCTTGTGGGAGTAGAGCAGCCCTATTAACTCCAGTGTAACGGGATAAGGGAATGCAGGGTCAAGCTCCAAAACAGAAAGACATTTTAATATCTTCTTTAATTTTTCCTTTTGTGTTGTGTGTGCACTCTTTGGACAGTGGAAAATGGAAAATGTTTCTAATCCGTTTCTACCCAGTTTCACCCAGCTCTCACGAGTGAACCCAGGGGTTACAAAAGCAGAAATGGAATATTTCAAACCCATGTCAGAAAGTGTAAGTAACTATAATCCATTTATCTGTAAGACTTTTCCTTCAGAATAATCGTGTTCTTCTGTAGTCTGTAATCAATCGCAGTCACAAATCTTTTACTTAATGTAGCTTTTTTTTCCAAGAAAAGGAATCCAGGGTTTTATAGTTTTGAATAATTGCAGGTGATGAGAATGCTAAGAGGTGAGAAAGATTGGGAAATTCTTGTTTTCTGAGATACACTTCTATACATGCCTGTCATAGTTTGGAACAGGAAAAAAGTGACTATAAAAGAAAGGCAAGCAGAGAAAAAGCAGATTTGGTAAGAGTTCTCTGAAATTTTTACTGTAATCAACCATATGTTTGGAAAAGCATCTGGATCAGCAAAATTACAAAGTGTATTTATGTTTGTGTATATTTGGTGCATGGCATTTTGTTCTGTGAATGAAGGAGAGCATACCAGTTGAAATTTGGGTTAAAAGAACCTAATATCTTTATTTTTAAGTACTTTCTCCTCTTCCTACACAGACATTTTTGGCAATACACCTTCTGAAAATCTTGGCACAAAATATTTCAATCCCCTCCCACAATCCTGAGACTAAAAATACTTAAAAGAACTTTCTGGAGTATGAAAATACTCAAAGACTACTCCTTGGAAGGCAAAAAGTTGTAAATGTCACTTGGTTCCTGGGGACAGAGACTGCTCCATGAACACAGCTACATTCAATTGCTTTCTTACTGTCTGAAAATAATTTTTAAGTAAATGTCTAGGTGTCTTTAAGGTAGCCACAGTGGAGAATAAAAGAGAATTATATATATTGAATGAAAATATCATATTTAGTGTTAATCAAGAAAGATCTAGCTTGCTATTTATCTCAAGCAGGATTGTGTTGTACTAATAAACTCAGGAATAAACTAGGGTGATGGAGCCAAGTGGTGTAAAAAAAAAAAAGAGAAAGAAAAAAAAAAAGAAGCTTGTGGTAACACTTGTCTCAGCAACTCAGCACTTTGATAACTCAGCTTTTGTAATCCATGAGCTCTAATAGCAGCTACAGGATTTAGGTGCAGACCATGCAAATACTGACACATGTGCTTAACCTAAAGCCTTGTAAGCCAGAGGTCTCAATTGTGTCAGATTTTACAGCCTTGGCCTCCGCTTTGTGATGACCAGTTCTGTTCCACCAAATGCTCCAAATTACCATTGCTCTAGCTATGAATGAACTGAGACTCCTGCCTCTGTGCTTTAGCGTAAGATTCAGGTTATTATTAAAACTGTCTTCAACTCTCCTGTTTATAAATCTGGATGCTTCGAAGCCCTCTGTGAACACAGGCTCTTTGCTGAAGCCAGGTTGCACTTCTTAATGTCTTAACAAAGATGTTCTGCAAACCCAGCAATGAAGGTAGGGTTATTAAAACAGAAGTAAGATGCCTTAACTGGGCTACCTTGCTACTCAGAATATGTGTGTGAATTTTTGGCACAAATCCTATCTTAGCCACAAGGCTGCTCTATTGCTACTGTACCCTTCTCTCCAGTATGCAGAAGGAAAAGGTATTGCCACCTCCCAGCATTTCCCTGCTGGGTTAAATGTGGTTAAGACATCAATGGAAATACATATGTCACTTTTCTCCATCTTATAGCTTTGACTATATAAAACACTGTAAGAAACATGGGGTTTTCTGTTCACTCAGCAACTGTTATCTGTACTGGGAATCAGAAGAGATCGAGTTCAATCCAAGAGAGAAAACCAAACCAGAGCAAAAAGTCGGCAAGCTTAACTAAGTGATAACATGTCCTCAAAATATGTTTTGTAATCAGAAAGTCTAAATAATGTGTCCATTATGGCAAGAAGTCCCACAAAACACTGAAGTTCAACATTTCCATTATTTGACTCACATTTTCGTAAAAGACAACTTGAACAGGGCTTGCAAAAAATTTACACAATAAACGCTATCTTGGCCATAAAACCAAGGAAAGACATAAGGATGCAGAAAGGGGAATATTTAAAATATTCTCAAATATTCAAATTCTCAAATTAAATTAATTCTTTGGGATTGAGGATGTGAGGCAGAATAGCTGGAGAGAATTGGGGGAATATAAATAGAAATGATCTCATCCAAGGGAAGTTAAAATGTAGTAGTAAGCACAAATCAACACTAACATCTGTCTCAGAATGGTGAAAGAACTCACACATGAAACTAAAAATTTGGTGGCAAAATTTTTTAACAATATATGACATTTGGCAGTGGCGGTTAGGTTCTTACATTCTCCTTTTTGACCAGGACTGAAGAAAGAGGAAAACCTGGCTAGACCTATCAGATGGAGCTCAAGAGGGGCGCAGAACTGTAGAGCAAAGTTTAAAGGACAAAATAATTAAATTAATGGAGACACTCAAAAAGTGGTATAAAATGCAATATGGCTTTAGTTAGGGCAATCGTACCAGTCTAATCTAATAACACGATTTGCTAAAATTACCACATTTTGGAAACAAGAATTCAACCTTGGTCAACTACTTGGTACTATACCACTGAAATTATTAATTCATCTGGAGAAGGGGGGGATTAATATTGAAGAAGTATGGTATGCATAAAGAACTGGCAGAAAGAGAAATGAGGTCAGATTGCTCTCAAAAAGGAGGTGTTATGCTGGCAAGAGACTGCTAGTTTAATTCCTCAAGGACTTGCCTTGGGACCAGTCGTCAATATTTCCATCAGCACAGAGGAAATTCAGAGCATCATAGAGGCAGAACTGAGAACTGAAGCAACAGAAGTGGGATAAATTTCAACAGCATAGATGAAAGGCTACATACATGGGAATTTTTAACATGAATCTTCGCATAAACCAAAGGATATCTACAGACAAGGAGATGTATTTGGATTAATTAACTGATCACATCAGGACCATGGCAGTTATCAATATGAAAAATGCAGATGTCATGTTAGGATTAACAAAGTGCTGTATTTCCAGAAGCATGCAGTTAACCAAGGTGTTGGTTATTCCTCATGAATAAGATTGTGTCCAGCTTTGGCTGTTCAGTGTTCAGAAAAGCTGATGTCAAACTAGGGCAGATGCAGGTAAAAGCTAGAAGAAAGAAACAGAAACTTTATCATGCCAGAAGGGACTGAAAAGACCTGGTTTGGATAACCTAAGGTAAGGATCCTGAGCATGTCTGTGGTCCACAAACGTGTCACAGAAATAAACATTAAGGAAAGAGAGAAGAGGAATAAAATGAAATGTGTATAAAGCAGCCATGGAGAAAGGTAAACTGGAAAGGAGATTTTCTGTGATCAAGAGCGTGAGATTCTGCAACAGCCTTGTGGTACAAGTAGCGGGGACAAAACCACTAGCTTATTTTCAAATGGGACTTGATCAGCTTGTGAGTGAGATTATGTGGTAAGGATGCCTGAGACTGAAGAGGACCAAATGTAGTGATACCTCCATCAGTGTGTTTCTAGCTGCACTGCTCTTTTCCAGCTTCTCACTGGTGAGCTGGGAGGTTTGGAGGTTTGCCTTAATCATAGGAGTAACTACCAAAAGGAGAGGAAGAAAACTGACCAGTTCTGAACCTTTGCCAAGGCTTTGGAGATGTTAAAATAGAAACCCAGGAATTCATCCAAGGTTTTATGTGACCTAGTTCAGCAGTTATGGTTCCCCCCCAGCACACACATCTTAAAAAAGACATAGTAGAACTGAAAAAAAGTAGAGAAGGGAGTGACAGGGCTGATCAAAGGTATGGAACAACTTCCAGGTGAACAAAAATTAACTGCACTAGGACTCTTCAGCCCCTAGAGATGTCTGAGGACAGATACTTCACAGAGATCTACAAAATCATACACAGGGAAGAGTGGTTGCACAGGGAATGTGTGGCCTCTGAGAGTGGAACCAGAGGATATCAAAGGAAAGCATTTGGTGGCAGTTTTGAAAAGTATGACATGGGTGATGTGGAGCTCCCTGCAGCAGGGTGATGTAGATAGGACAAATCCTTTCGATGAAAAGGTATCACATCTGGCTAAGTTGCTGAAGCATGAATTGCTGCAGGATGTGAAAGTATTTCTGGGAAGAAGTATTACACTCTCCACTACCAACTTCTACTTGCCGCTGCCAGAGGCAAGATGCCAGGTTTAGATGGACTTTCGGTCTGACTTGACACAACTGAACAGTTCTGAACCATTCAGTACTTAAACAGCATGCCACGGACAGAACAGAGATCACGTTCAGGATCAGCCCTGTGTGCTGTGCAGTTGGCAAAGGCAGTCCTGGCACGATCACACAGGATGGAGATCTTGGGCCACACCTGCCTGAATACACCCCACACATTATCTCAGGGCCAAGCTCACCCAGGCCAACTGGCTGTATAGACAGAGGGCAGGCAGGAGCTGTCAGATACAGTGCTTTTTGAGCAATATAGCCACAGCTGCCGAACGCAAAATATATTCAACAGTTCTTGGCAAATTGTGCTGTTGGAGCACAGCTGAGAACATTTGGAGAGCATCTGCAAGAACATTTGCTGAAATGCTTACACCTGGGTCCTACTGTGTTTGTAATGGTGACCCCATAAAAAGGCTGTGGGCTTTGGCTTCTAGTAGCTAGTCCATATAAGGACAGTTGAGGCTTGTGGGGTATCCATGACTTCAGATTTACTTAATTAAAGGGGAGGAGTATGCTAAGATTTATACTGTTTTCTTACTGTCCTCATTGATCTCATTGGAGTCAAAAAGAACTGGAGCAAGGTAGCATTAAGCCAGACATTAAGGTTACGCTGAATGTCAGCATTAATCAATGTAATCTCCTTTCCAAATCTTCCATCCTTGCTTTGCTCCCCCTCATGTGATTTGCTTTACTACATGATCTTTCAGGGCATTATCCAAGGTTGAGAATAACAGTCAAGAGAAAAAACACAGGTCTCTGAGACCACATGACAGTGCCAGGAGTACTTCCAAGTTTCTAGGTAAGGCACACAAGCTGGCCACAGCCCAGTTTCACAGGAGAGTGAGACTGTGCACATGTCAGGCCTCCCTGTGCCTCAGCTCTGGCCAAGCACCACCCAAACATGCTCTCCAAACAAAAGCTCTCCCCACTCAACTTGTGCCCCTCTCCCAGGCACCCCAGGGGTGCAGCTGGAGCCAAAACACCAAAGCTTGAGCAACCTGATGCCTGCATGCTTTAAAGCTGCTTAACTTTAAATGTCCAAATAGCTCAGCTAAAGTTATGACTTGCATGTTTAAAGTTAAGCATGTGCTTAATTAATTTGCTGGCTAGGGGCCTAAAAGTACAGTAGCTGGTACCTAAATGCCTTACCTACTGCTGCTCTGTGAACTCCCTGCTCTTTTTTGTGGTCTGTGCCTTCTCTTCCCCCATGCACGAAACCAAAACATCCATCCCTGCAGCCAAGGTAACCCAGCCTGCCGTAACTAGTCTAACAGCTTCCAAGGAGCTGGCTAACAGGAGAGCATTTAACCATACGTGACCTATGACTGTCCCTGGACTGGGACATCTAAAGGCTTTCTTCATTGCTGTAGAAATGATAAATTTCATTGAACCATCTCCTGATTCCTGCGCTCGACCGGGAGTACTTCTCAATCACGTAATGTTTTTATTTCAAGGATTTTTCCCATCTTCTTTTTCTTTTAATGAACTGCTTAGCTGCAGCAAAAGATTCATTGCTGTTACAGCCACCGTCTCCAACAAGGAAAAAGAGTTCCCTCTAGCCACCAGCTTCTGTAACAGCACCTACGCTGCCTCCACACAGCACTTCCCTTTAAGTGTGGGTTTCTATTTATGTAGCAGTAAAACTGTAATCTGAACATCAGTGACAAGTCTACTGAATAGTTATTAAGCTTCTAAATTATTATATTGGTTTTTCACTGGGAAGGAAAACCAAATGCATCTGGGGGCAGAGAGAATGCTAACCTGAGACAAAAAATATTGGCCATAATAATAAACTGAAAATGTTTGGAATAATTTGGGATGAAATGCTCATTCAAAAATATTTTCCATTTTTTGGGGAAAAGCCAATATAGCTAAATAGGTCTGGGAAAAAAATATCCTGAGATCAGAACAAGAAATAATTAGCTTGTAACAGAATTCAAAGAATCCTCATTTCAGTTCCTCAAATAGACTCAGGAACTGAAAATATTTTTATTTCATTTCTATTTGGTTTATATGTATCCCAAGGTATTAACTTTTGGCGTTAGGTCTTGCTTAAGATCACCCTTCTCAGGCTTATTCAGTGATCAATGGACTCTTTAGTCCACTTTGAGTGTTAGGAGCAAACTAGAAAGCGCAGATCAACATTCCATGTAAAAATGATGCTGAAATATGTATGGGTTCTGCCAAACCAATATGGCTATAAAAAAATCTCTATCAAGTGGTTGAAGCAGACATGGTGTAGACACCTCACAAACAAGCCAGTGACCATGTTCAAACACCACTCAGCTAAAGACTCTATCCGTAAAACACTATCCAAGAATATTGAGGAAATGCGGGTGGAATAAGCAATACCACTATGGGAGTGTGGGAGGTAGAGTAGAGCAAAAAAATCAATCTAATATAATATTGAAACAATAATACCAAGGTGAAGTGAAACTAGAATAATATACAAAAGTGAAGTAAGCCATCATGAAAAAGATCACTGTGAGAGCTGAAGAAAAGACTAGAGACAAGGAAAAACAGAAATGACTGCTATAATAAGGACAGAAAAGCACAAGAGAAATCAAATCTGACATTAATTGTAGGACTGTATAGGACATTGTAACTATGGAAAGATATACTCTGCTGTGGGTTGCATACTGCTTTCAGTATTTGCCTAATGTTTTTGAAAGTTAGCTACTATTTTATTATATCATATGTTTAAACCAAAGAAGTGAATGTGAAAAAGCAGAATTAACTCTGAGGATAGTGGAAAGTGTGTATCAGTACTTGTCATCATATTGGTTTAATATTCATTTTCCATAGGAACTAGATTGTCATTACAGAATAACAAAAATTCCACATAAGCTTTTAATCTCTGCTAGAAACTCCATGCTGCTTGAATGCATTGAAGCTCTCTATCAGCCCTCCTGCTGGGGTTCAGCTCTCTCCCCAGGCTCTGATGCCCAACTCACGAGGCCCTGACAACTCTTACACAGACCATATAGGTCATGGTTTTTCATTAACTTATTTTTTTTAGAAGTTTGGGTTTTATTTAACAGTGATTTTGTTAGTCAAAGGAAAACTGACACAGAAAGCACTGAGTGGTGGCACACCATCCCCACCCATTGCTCCACCACCCGGTGCCTCAGGGCAAAAGGGGGAAGAAACCCCTTCTCCCACCAACGAGATGCAGCCAGTTTTGGGGTGTGACACAGCATGTGTTTAACTGCACAATGGGTACGCACAGCCACTCTGCATTACTGTGTCTACTGGCAAAGAGACCAGGAATGAAAAATGCAGCAAGTATTCCTTGAATTCTCTTTCAAATTATCTTTGCCAGCATGTACAAAATCTGATTCCTTGCTGAAGAAATCTCTAAACTGATAATTGCTGGATTCTAGGATGATACAACTGCTGCAGGATCATGTTGTGTTTGATTTCTTTCAGCATATGGGGCTATCTCAGCCTTCATCTGGCTTAATAAGGCAGTTCTTATATTCTTAAGCTTTTTTTTAACATATTTGTTCAACTGGCACAAGTGTTTACCACTGAGTATTAAACAACTTGCCTTAAAACAGATTTTTATGTTCTGGTCATGTTAATATACGTGTGTCCTTCAGAAACAACCAGGTAATCAGTCACAAGTAACTGACTTCACTTGAATATATATTTCCTAGAAATAGCCTATGAGCAGATGATAATTTTTCAGCTATTTATAAAAATGCAGTTAAAAAAACTGAAAAATATTTGCACATTATAAGGAAGAAAAACTTATTGTGAAAATAAATCATTCATTTAATGCAAACTGTCACAGCACTCAAAACTATCAAGCTGCAGCAAGGCCTTTACCATCCCATACCAGGTTAACTTCAATAACTCCCTCTCCTCCTTCCAGATCTCTCTCCATTTGCCACCCCTCTTCCCCCCCCCCCCCCCCCCCCCCCCCCCCCCCCCCCCCCTTAGAGCTATTTAACCACTTAGCAGGAACGAGCCACAGCTGCACCTTATCCACATCAGCCAACCCACCGCTCCTGAAGCCAGCCCACAGCTGTATATCAATGTTAATTAACCCAGCTTCATTTCGCTACAGCAAACTTTTTATGTATCAGTGATTGTTAGTAAAATGTGTATCAAACAGTGGAGTTAATACTATTGTCTTTCTGGAAGAACGTTTTGTAGATGTAAACTAAGTATACATTAACTCTTGTGGCACAGGCTGGCCACTAAATGAAAGACCAGCTCTACTTCATCCATGAACGTGGATTACTTTTTGGAGGACTTTCCTCATTTGAAATACATAGCAGGGCATTTATTTTGTGAGAGTGGGTAAGATCAGGGCAGAAGGCTGAAGGAATGACAGCAAAATTAAATGAGAAATAAGTATTTCATGGGGGAAAATACCTGGCTTGTCTGTTTGAACCAGCAGTTGAACTACAAATGTAATTTGATTTGACTATAGACCTTTTATGTGACATTTATTTTAAATGTTTTCATAAAATCAATTTTAAACATTGTATAGGTTGCAAATGAAGTCAGATTAATATTCCATTACAAGAAAGGAAAAAGTCTCATAAAATGAAAATACAGAAAGTTGCATTGTTAAAACTAAAAAAAAAAAAGTCTAAATCTGTTTGACAAACTATTTTCATATCTATTATTCCTATCACAGTAATATCACTCAAGCCTCCTAAATATCACATAAAGATTCAGTTGACATCTGTAACATAAAAATGCAGTTAAAATCAGGCCTTCTTAGATATTAAGTCTTTGATATGAATATACCCTAGCTTCTAGCCAGGACAGAAGCATGTCCTTTGAAGAGTACCATGGAGATGGTCTCACTGTTGGAACATAACTTTTATGACCTTTAGAACTAAAATCGGACAAGACCACTGGTCTAGCTCACAAAAGACAGCTCCAGTGTTCATTATTTTATGAAGTGGAATACAAACGATACCTTCAGATGAGCAGCAAAGTTTCAGTCATAGCAGATTCCAATAAATACCTCCCCTTTTCATGTGCAAGGTTCAAAGCTTTGCAAGTCTGGAAAGCTTGATAGAGGATGGAGGGTTAGCCAGATTCAATTCATTAGGACACATCTTAACTGGCAGCTTGTAAAATAAACCTTCTCCCTCACCTCTTCCACCTCCTTCACAAAACATAATGCAACCCCGACAAAAAGCTGATAACTTAGCCATGCAACAGAAAGCCTGAAATCTGTAGGCAAGGATTTTACTATGTGCTGAGCCTGGAAAATGGGAGGAAAAGAATGTATCGTTGTCCCCTACACACAGAACTTCAGGGAGAAATCATCCAACAGACTAGGAAATGTGTTCATGATGTCCAGATTCTCACTACAGGGAATTCGATGATGGATAAGCCACTATCTATCCCTGCTTTAGTGAGCTATGTTGTACAGAAAGGAAGGATTCTTTATTATATGTAGCTGTGTATATCCATGTTTCCCAAAACACACACAGGAGTGGGGACACAATGAACTCTGGAGATATTTTTCTCTTATGCATTTCAGATGATTTAAAAGAAAATCCCTAATTTTAATGTACTGACTTGCATCTGCTATCTAGAGTTAGTGGTGCTCTTCCAGAATGAGTAAAGTGACAGTTAAATGATATAAAACATTGTGTCCTATATAAATGTTGTCCTAGGCAAACTTACCCTCAGCCTGCAGCAGGGGAATTGCCAGAAGAGATCCATGTAGGGTGTTGGTGTTCCTTCAACCATTTTCTTGATCAAAACCAACCCAAAATAAGGTGTCAGGTGCTGTACCAGCAAAGTTATTCTCATTAGCTGTCATGCATGCATATGCATGCAGTATTTGGTGTGCAGTATGTATTTATGAATGTGTGTGAATACATGTATATTAGAAAGACACAACATCTAATTCTCTGTCAGTGAATATCAGGCTGCAAGTTTTAACACAACATTTACAGTTGCAGATCTCCCAGGTTCTACCATGATTAGAACAATTTACTCGGTTACAGTTTACTAGAAAATATTTCTACTATTGATTAGTTCCCTTTGTCAGAGGTTTCCCATAATAATTGCTGGAGTCACAGGAATAACTCTTATTATTTTTTTCACTGTTATGGTACAGAAATGAAGGAAAGAAGACAGAAGTGTTTTTCTTGTTTCTCTAACAGACAACCTTCTCGGAGACACTTCTGCTTCTGTCCTGCCATTTCGTGATTTTTATGTGACAATTTGCTTTCGTTTTATAAAACCTTTTCGTTGTTTTCTTTTTTTCAGTGTTCTATCACAACCTGGAAATGGTCTCTCTGGAATTGATTCACCCCTCCAGTAGCTGTATGTAATGACTTAGTACTTAGCATAAACTTCAGGATTGGACCTGCCTTGATAAAACCGTGCACTGTGAAAGATGAGCACTTTGGTTCTTCATAATATTAAACCCAAATTTGTACGCCATTTCCCTAATCCTGCAGATTTGAAATGGGAGAAATTCAGTGGTGATGAAGGAGGCCAGTTCCTACTTCTCCATGCAAAATTTGTACAAATTTGTCCAGAGCAGGGCTGGGGATATCTGAAGCTCATGAGGTGGATAGCATGTTCTAAACTCAACCCAAGGACAGAGGACAGGGATGGAAGAGTGATCTATTCCACCTCCCTGAAACAAATGTTGTACATTTTAACACCAGTATCACATGAAAAACAAATACAGGGTAGCCTGAGGGGAAGAACAATTGGAGGGAGAATTAGGTTCTCTGTTTTTCCCTGGTATGTTCACTTTGCATCTGAAGTAGAACTGTTCCTTGCCCTAAACTTCACCATGAGGAAAAGAGTGGAGAAAAAAGTCCAGAAAATATCAGTTCCTCCTGATGATGTGGATTCCCTGATTCTGATATTTTTACTCAGGTCAAAACCCTGTTAACAGTATCTGAGCCTGAGTAAGAATGGAGAAACTCAGCTGCTTACAGGAGCTGGTTCACTGTGCTAGTATTCCCATCGCACCATTTTCCATGTTTAACAGTTAGGGCTGTATGCCTTTGTCAGAACCTGAAACTAAAGCTGCTAGAAACAAACAGAAAAGGTTGTTTTATTCTATGGAATGCCCCAGAATGACTCTCAAAAGACGTGTTCTTTGGCTGTTAGGGTGGCTGCCCATCTGGTTATACTTTTCAAGAAAAATGATGATTGCATATTCCTTCTTATGTGAAACAGAATTGCTAATTCAGAAATATCAAAGTGATCTGGTTTTTGTTCTGTCACAGTCTGGTGTTCAGGTTAGTCTATTAAACTACTTCAGCACTTTATTTCACCTACTCCAACTCTGCTGTTCTTTAGCCAGGCTTTTGATACAGCAGTCCTGACTTGTACTCCTTGCAGTTCCCTCAGATGGCCGTGGCACAGCAATCCACTTAGCATTTAAACATTAAACTTTAGGAATAAGCTTTAATGGTCTTGTCCTGCAGAAAGTGCACTTACTGTGTTTGGACACAATCAGGACCAAAACTGGCCCAAGCCTCTTCTATCCATGGATCCAGGGATCACTTTTCCTCTAGCTGCTCTGTGGTTCTGGCAGAGCTTCACTTACAGTTCCATCTTTTCCTCTTCTCATCTCTTGTGCTAGGCAATTGCCTAGAGTGATCCTTTTAACATTTAGTCCCACATATTCACATTCTCCCTATTTTGTAAGAGTTTTACTCCATCTTGCTTTCTGTAATGAACTTCTGGCCCTTGTTATCACATATATATGACATATACTAGGTATTTAGAGGAACGGGAGGAAATTGTGCTACATTTAATAAGTAACACCTTGCTCTGTCAGTGATACTACTTAAAGATGCCTGGATAAAAGTGACTGCTAAAAGTGACTGGAGAGCCAGCCTTTGCCTGTACATTCTGTAACAGTGGCAGCCAGGTGTTTGCCACCCAGATAGTGTGGGAGATTCCTGTTAATTCACCATTTAGCATTGTCTATCTGGTTTTGGCTGATCACTGATCTATCCTTGAATTGTGTAAGTAATCTTGCACCAAGTGCTGATTTTGAACAATGTGGTTTGGATTAAAGGTGCCTGTTCATCATCATTACAGCCTGTGAACCTTCTATTCCGATAGAATTGTATTTGTGTATTCATTAATTCATGCTTGAGAAGTGCTTTACAAATGTAAAGCAGTACATAAATGCTGATTTATTGTTTTTCTGAGATGCTGTTATTGATCATCCTGTTGAGGTTTGTTGCAGAGCTTTCTGGACACTGTACTGACTGTAGTGTTCTTGGCAAGTCCGTGGGCAGGGACATCATAGCCCAAAGGAAGCAGAAGAGAGCTGAGTAATGACGGCACAAGCCTTTTGCCGCTTGGACAGAGATCTCTGCAGTTCCTGGGGCCCTTGTCACTCAGAGGATGCATGAAGCGGTGTGTTACTGCAGCGGACAGCCTTTCCCTCCTCCCTCCTCTCCTTAGGGAGATCCCTCCAGCCCATCCTCACTGCACTTCAGGATGTCAGCAAATGTTTTCCCATCACGTTTCCCCTCCGGAGTGCAATGGCAAAGCAGGTTTGGCACCTCCTCCCTACAAGCCTCACTGCTCTCACATGTACATCACACATAGACTCAGATCACAAGTTAAGTGGGATTTCTTGGCATCACATACTGCATGACTCAGTCTGGGTGGTCAACGTCTGTTTGTGTCTTTAAAGGAAAACAAAAAAAAGCAGGTATATATTCAACCACAGCAGAGTTCACCAGATAAAGGAAACATCTCCTTCTTGTATAACTTGTAGTTTTATCAGGCTGATAAGCCGAGTGACCCAGCCAAACCCCAAAACAGGTCCTGAACAGTGGCATCTCTGAGGAATGACGTTCTGTGCTTGTGTGTAGTATCTTTCTGTCTATGGGAACAGCCTATCCATAATCCAGCCAAACACCTTAAAACCAGGCTACTAGAACCAGACAAACGTTACAGACATTGACATCAATTCAAAAGGTTAAAGAATTTATTATAACTCTAGAAACAAAAATGCAGCATCAAACTTTATTTAAAATTTCAGTTTCATTCCTAGCTGTCCTCCTGGTCTTTTCCCAGGGTGTCCATCTCCATCTCTGGCTGAAGCCAAATTCACACTGCCAGTGTGCTACTATGGAGAACTGCTGTGTGGGACATCCGAGCCAGCAAAGCTGAGGGACCAGCTTAAGAAGCAGTACCTGTACTGCAATACAGAACAGGCCTTTTGTTCTGGTTTGGCTGCTATTTATGTTAGCTTGTTCACTGAAAGCAAACTTAGAGGAAGGCCATTTTCATTGTATTAATTTCTATTCCTATAATTACAATTTTGTGTAAAACAACTATATTTTAAATGTGCTTAAGTCAGGATGTAAAAGAGATAGTGAGCTCATCTACAGGAATAAAAGCTGTATTCCACCTCAAAATAGAGGCTCTACCTGCAATGCAAATGGAGAATGGTGCCTTGAAAGGATTCTGCTAACTTCACACAGCTACTGCTTTTCCTTTTGGAAAATTCAGTACCATTGGTGTGGTCTCTAGTGATACATGACTTTCTCAGCCTAACTATGGCATGTAGAAATGGGGTCCCGTTGCCATCCAGACTACTTCACAATATCTAACTCAGAGATTTGTTGAGAAAAGAATGCAGAATTATTCATGAAATGTTGTCCTGCCTAACATAACCATGTTGAGCTCGTTCAAACCTACCTCATCTATGAATGGGGCCCATTCAGTTTAACATAGGAAGAGTTTGCAGGATTCAGATTCCAAGTCTGACACAATTAATAGTGTTTATAAGTTCAAGATTGTTGCTGTTAAGATGGAGTGTATTCAAGACAAGTGATCATATTTCATAGCACACTTAGAGGGTGAAGAGGCACTTAACATAAGACACTTGTTTTCATAACACAAATAATTTGGTTGTTTAGGAAGATTTACATTTTCTTCAGTCTCTTTCCCTCCCTTCTTCTACCAGTTTCATACATAACATAATTTTTATTTTCCTCCTATTTCAGTGCCTTGCCTTAGGGAGGATCTAAACAAACAGAAAAAAATGTTTGGCCTAAGTATCAGCAAAACTGAAGAGCAGCAAAACTAAAGCATGCTTTTTTATTTAGTGGGTCTGCAGTTGCATGAAACAAAACCATAGCATTGCCCTGAAATTAATATCACAAACTAAACAGCAACGATTCGGTTACAGACAAATAGGAAGAGACTAGACCAAGAAAGGTGTATAAAACTAGTGCATCTTGAACTAGATCAAAAGAAAATAAAGAAGAACTGGCAAAATCTATATTTAGGCAACATGGAATTTGGTAAATGCAAATTCTGCAGTTAAAATAACTGTGGAATTGACTTTTTTTTATACTTGTAACATCATTTTTCCCCCGCATGAGTATGCAACCATACTAGGACCAGTAATGCAATATCATACTGATTTCTGTTCTTTTCAGAACCAGAAAACTTGGGGGGGGGGGGGGTGGGGGGTGGGGCAGAAAAGCACGCTTTGCTTCAGGAAAGTATCTATATTTAGATGCCCAAGTTCCACTAAATCTGCATGTTTATACTTTAGCTCGTATAAATGTCACCTCAAGTTGGGGGGAAAAAGAACAAAAAGTACAATCTGAAGTGGATACCTTTCAATAAAGTGTACATACAAATCAGGGAAGTGGACATGCAAATCGTGAGCTTTTGGTTTAGGCTGTAAAAGAGACAGAAAAGTTACCTCCATTACAGGGAAACATATAAATCTGATTGACAGCTTCAGAGTATAGGAAACAGCCTGTCCATCCTAGCTCCTCATGCTATGTTTACATGCTGCCCAGTGCTGCTACAAAACTGCTAGAACAAGAAAATACTGCATGAAAGACCTGGCCTTGACTGATAACCTGCAAGGGATGTTCACCCTGCAGCCGTTATGGTATTGTGATTCCTCACTCCTCAAAGAGGTGTGAGCACTGGCACACCTTCTGCCTGAGGCCCTCAAGGAGCACAAGGCTGTTTGTGGATCTTGGGAAAACAGGCTAGTCCCAAATTAATTGTGAATGGAAGATCTGAGCTGCAAATAGCTCCTAGAAGATACAAAAATAGCTTTGAGGGAGCTGAGGCAGTTGCAGAGCCCTAGACTTAGCATGGAAGCGAAGCAGCCTGTGTTGGGCTTCCAGGCGGCAGACCTGACTTGTGCTTTTGTTATTTATCAGCATTTAACCCTGAAGAACAAAAAAAAAACCCAAAACCCAAACCCAAACCAACCAACCACCACTGACAACAAAAACAACCCCGAGTCTTCCTTAACAAGGAGTTCTTTTCAGCTGGTCATTAATTAGAGAAGCAAACGCTGGATCTCCTGGCCCTCTGCTGAGCTGCTCGCAGTGAAAAGTACAAAGTGAGGGCCTGCTGCGTGGGTAAACTGATGACTCACTTTTAATATCACGTTGAGCAGGATCTCAACGGCTGCCAAGTTAACTCTACAGGGATCCCCACTTCAGCCCACTCACATTTCCTAATAACAGCACTGCATTTCAGCAGGCTGCGCTTGAGCGAGGCACTTTGATTTGTAAACAGAGGCGGTCTAGGAAATAATGTACCAGCGTGGTTAGTTGTATAATGTCACAAGACAAGAAGGTATAATGGCAGTGCTGCTATTAAAGGGCCAGAGGATATTGCTCAAATTTTAATGTGACAGCAGTTAATAAGAGATAATTTTTAATGGTATTTTTAAATTTTACCTGTGCCCTCTGTAGTCCTGCAAGAGGTAATACTGCCCCATT
Source organism: Falco peregrinus (assembly GCF_023634155.1). Lineage (NCBI taxonomy): Eukaryota > Metazoa > Chordata > Aves > Falconiformes > Falconidae > Falco > Falco peregrinus. The sequence continues at coordinate 31,280,377 of NC_073725.1, read as the reverse complement.
TTGCATCACATAAAAAGGAAAAGACTGCTGGTAAATGTATGCCTACAGAAGCACATATTTTAAAGAGTTTTAATTTATAGTTAGAAGATGAAAAAAATATGTTATAGAAAATAGACTGCACGTTCCTGTGTTTTGAAATAAGGGCTTAAACCATCATGCTTGCTGGGATACTTTTATGCGTTCTTTAGACATTTATGTGAAGTCCCCTATTCTCAGCCTGGTGAAATTTAGGATGTGCAGAAACACGCCAGAGCACTGACTCACTCCTGGCGGATTTGCTTCTCATTCTATCCCAGCATAAACTACAACTCGTGCACTGTTGCCACACAGATCAAAAAATGCATGTTTATTGTCTTGGCCACATGACTGAAAATATATCGCTGTGTAAGCTCTGCGTTAGGCTTCCTGCGTGAGGACAAACCTCTTTCTGTTCAGACATACAGAGGTTTTCTTAAAAGAGACGTCTGTTTGGTTATAAGACTCCACTGCCAAACTGATTGCAAATCCAGTAGTGTATTCTGAAATGTTAAACAACTCTGTGAAAGAGGTTTAACTCCCTAACCACCCCTCTTACCCTCTTTGTCCACTTGGCTAGGGCTTCAATTTTCTTTGTGGCAAGCAGCCTTCAACACGCTGTGCACTTGGCGCTCTTTCAGGATTACGGTCTTCTGCCTGCCCCATATACATGGGATAATGTGCAGGAGGTATAAGTCCTGTGGTAGGAAATGAGCGCTTTTTCCCTCTCACTAAATCACTTTTGCTTCAACTGGGCAGTCACAGAAAGTGAGGAGAAAATCCTAGCCAAGGGATATTTAAAAATCTAAAACCAGGCAAATGAAAGGAAAAATCCCCAGCTGACTAGTGCCATTGCACCCACTTAATCTCCCCCAGCCAGGGTTATGGGGCACTAAGCATGCACCACGCTCTCAGTCCACCTTTCCTTAGTCTGCACACAGCGGGTTGTCAGCCCTCAGCTCCCTGCTGGGGTTGTGCACCAGAATGCCCTGTGCTTCTTAGCCCTCAGGCAGGCAACTTCTTTCCGCATTAAGGGGTTGCTAGGTTCTGGATGTGTTTTGGGGAATTATAGAAACCGTGGGGTTTCTCTTGATGTCTCTAGTGCAGTATCACATAAGACTTTTTCAACCTTTATTCATAGCTCAAGCAGAGAACCAATTTTGAGTCTCGTATACTTCCCTGTCCATGAGCTAGCTTTGAGGCTCAGCTTGCCCTGGATGCTCACTGCCTGGCAGTCTACTGAGATTCTCAGTTTTGATGTACAGCCTGCCATAATGATGTGGTTTCCTGATGACAAGAAATTAAATTTTTGCAATTAAAGAAGAATTACATGTAGGAGTAGCTAGCTAAATCTTGTTTACTTGCTGCTAAGTAAAACATTAAGTAAAGTCTCTGTTTAACGTGCCCTTGCACACAACATAAAAATTCAAAGCAAAACTATTTTTAAATATTGGCAATTAATCCCTGAGATTCTCTTTCCCTTTTAGACTCCACAGGTCTCAGCAGGCAGTAACACAGACACAAAGCACTTAATATAAATGATCTACAATCACTGTCGCTTAGTGTTTCAAAAGTGGCTTTCCATTAATAGGTATCGGTTTCTAAATCTACAAAAATAGAAATCTATTAATGGAACTTTTTTTCACAGTGGTCATAAATGTCTTTTTTTCAAACCAGGGTGTTTTTGATTGTTTTTGAATGCTGCCTGGACCGAAAAGATGCATTAAAATGTGAATGCCAGTCTAGCTGCTTTGAGAAGTGTCAAAATAAGCAGTACATAAAAGAGAGCTTTTTGGTTGGTATAAACTACAGTAATTGCCCTGTGGTAGGAGAGACACCAGTGAGGATTTAGTGCTAACAGTGTGCAGTCATGAACACGTACACGCACATTCTTACACCTATTACTGGTTCCATAGCAACATTACCCATATGTACCTGAAACATTGTTCATGAGAGTAAGGCTCCCACAAAAAGCTGATTTTCTTAGGATTACACCAACTACTGTTTAATCAGTAGTTATTATAAAGGGGGGTGTATGTACAGGAGTGGAGGAGAAGGAGGCAAAAGTAGTAGAAGTATGAAAGAGGAAGATGGCAATAGTCAAAGGAAGTAAGGATTCCTGACTGTATTGGGTGTAGGAGCTCTTAGATAGATTGATGACGTTATAAATCTGTATGTGTGTGAGGCAGTTATTTTGGCATATAATGATTAGCTAGCAGCCAGCTTGTAAGGAGGGGAAACAGCCACCAGTTGTTTCAAAGGAAATAATATTAAACAGTGATGTATGTCACTGTGACATTTGCAGTTCCTCACTGACTGCATGGCTGACGATTCGTCCTTCATATTCTGGGTTATGTGTCAGAATGGAAGATCTTCTAAACTGCAAATTTTGTGTAAATAATCTCTAAAAACATATATATTTGCCTCAGATATAGCCCAAAATTTTGATATCTTCAATAGGTTTGTAGTGCAGGGAGTGCAGAATTTGTCCCAAAGCTTATAAATAAGGTTACAAATAAGCCACACATTGTCCTTCACTTACGTATGTATGTTTGCCATTACATTCACTGCACTGAAGGCTGTGCAGTAGTAATTTAATTATAATGGGCCACCACACGTTTTAGCAGTACTGACTGTAGTAGACCTTTGTATTCTCAATGCATTAAAATGGGTTTCCTGAAATGTGTTCATTTTTCATTGCAAGAATGTTTTTCCACTGATGCAGAGGTAGACTGACATGCCATGGATATAGCCTGCTCTATTCTGGCTTGATGAGAAAGTGACAAAGCTAAGCCACCTACAGTCTTCATAGCAATTAAACCTGGCACAGGTGCAGTAACATACCTTTCTTGCTGTTGGGACTAATCCTGATTGTATTGATGTGACTGTTTCTCATTTCAGTATTTGCACTTGCTAATCTTCTCAGAAGACAGCCTCGGGCATTGATATTTTTTTCCCCCCCAGGCAGTTTCCTAAACCAGGCACATGTTAAAAAATGTCCATGAGCTTTCCATGGATACAGATGGCTCAGGACATTCAGAATGGTAATGAGAGTCAGAGATGTGCATGAAAGAGCCTGTGGATGAGAAGTGGGAACAAGGTGTACTGTATCATTTTCATCTGTTTGATGGAAGTCAAAAAGATAAAATGAAGACCTTTTTTTATGAACACCCATGTGAAAATGGGGCTGTATGGTGCATTGTGAGCACATGGGAGCATAAGAATGGGGAAAACAGCTTTCTCATCCTGCTCTTTCTTCTGTTTGAATAACAGAAACTTTTACCAGTTGTGGGTTTTTTTTCATTCCCACCCCTGGTAAAAAAAACAAAACAAAATTAAATTTCCCTCCAAAATAGCCCTGAGTTTCAGAGTCCGGGAACTCACCTGAGATGCGTAAGAAAGAAAGGCAAGTGCATGAACAAATAATTATTATTATCGCTCTTCTGTAATAGGTAATTCTCTGGAACCAGAATTTCTCTCCAGAAGCTGAGGGAATTTATGATATCACCTTCCTTTCTGCAAAAGTTGGGTGTTCTGACATCAGGGAATTTTCTAACAGACCCTTGGCTGGAGTGAAAGGACACTGATGCACTGACATCAATGGATTTGCATTGCCTTTATCTGCTGTGAAGTCAGGACTAGTTGGGAGGTTTCAGTAAGGTCCTTCAGAATTTAGAATTCCATTTACTTTTTTCCACAAAAAATGACAAGTCTGGAGTTCCACCTGCTGGAATGGTTTAAAGATTTGGCTTCATTTGTCAGCCTGCTTTATAATTGCAGTAGTGACATGTAGGGGACCTATTCTGGCCTCTGAAAGATTAAACGAGATCAGGCCTGCCAGACCTCTACAGAAACCCACATGGCAATAAAAAAAGCAGATTCAGCATATTTCTCTCCCCTCTCTGTAGCCCTAGTTCAGCAAAATAAGTGTATATATGAGCACTGCAAACAATAATTTGTGGATACTGAATGACCAAGATTATATATTTGACTGAAAATTTAAGGAGTACAATTGCTTTGAATGTAAAGAAAAGGTATAAACTCAATTACAAGGAGAAAGGCTAATGCCTTGCCATTATATTATTAAAGCAGTCAGTTGTAGTATTCCCCAAAAGCACAAGATAACTGTTCCACAGAATTAAAAAAAACAACCAAACTTCCTACAGGAATTTTTGTGCTTATTTTATTACTTTTCAGCCTAGACTATGGCAGAGTCACAAGGCCTCCTTGAAATCTTCTAAAGATGTTACTAATTGTCCTAATTTATATGGAAGATGCTCAGCTACCTTGGTAACGGTAGATTAGGAATGTAATAGCAACTCCCTTTTTCTAATGAATGTTTCTGATCTGACACTACTCCATCAATAAAAAATTATTAACGCCTGATAAAAGACCTGATACTGGAATATACCAGGGTGTATGACATTCGTGACCCAGCTGTTGTGCCTATACTGAACAGTCCATGAATGCTGGTGCCTGCTACCTCTAAAACCAGACAATTCCTTTTCTATTTCGCAGCTGTTGTGATAAGGATTCCGGGACTCGGTAGGACCTCACCAGTTTCTCCAGTATATGGCTTCGTCTTGCCCGAATTTTCAGGCCAGAAGAATGAGTTTCGAAGAGCACACCTACTTCTCTTTGCCGGTTTCAACATCAAATTGCTAATCTAATTAACATCCGTAACAATTTAAACAATACATCGACTCACTTGTTCTTGGAGCCCCATGGCACCTAGTTAAGTTACTTTCCAACACTGTTGTAAATCAAAAGAGAAAGGCTAAGGTCACTGTGTTTGCTGTACGCTTCATCTTGGGACCCTGATTGCTTTACCAACTGCTCATTGACGTTGGTTTTATAACTTGTTAAGGCATACTTAATTTCTTGGACCAAAATTTTCATTTGTGTCCTCACCTGACACACAAGGTAGTCTCTAGCTTGAATATAATATGCACAAATTTAAAAACAAAAAGCAGTTCCGGAAAAGTACTTGTAAAGGACAAAATGCTCAGCAAAGATGTAATATAATCAGTAGAAAAAACACGTATTTCTTTGGTGTTTTGCTTTTAAGGTTTCCATTCTAGCTGGGCACGAATCCCATTCTTACAGGGAGCATTATGGACATATTCTTTGAGAGAGAAGTAAAAACTTGGATGAAATTTTCAGGAACGGTTTCCATTGAGAGAGTGGCTCAGCAGCAAAGCAATGGATAAACAGAGGATCAAAGTTTTATTGGCTTGAACTGGTAGATGGCAGTGGAAAAGCAGGAGACAGTGTAGCCAGGCCCAGGGCAGGATCAGTCCCCAGGGCAGACATCTGTCTCTGTGGAATGGGACCGTTCCTCTGATCAGGGCTGGGTCTCAGCACTTCCCTCGGGGAATCAGAGATGTAGTAGTACATGAACCTCTCACGTGGAGTTCCGAGCAGGTCTGGGTAAAGATGCGTACTGCATTTTAAGTAACTTTTGTTGCATCTGAGTAAGTGTTTGGGAAGCATCAGCATCCAATTGTGCAAATTATGTCACAATGCAATTTCTAAACTAATATTAAAAAAGACAGTGAAAAATGGTTATCATCCACAGTAGATATTACAGATTCCCAAAGAGCAGACCTTTAGTATTTTATGTCACTACCAGTTAAATTGGTTTTACCTGTCTTACATTTGTTCTGCCTTTCATATAATACAGTGTAAACCATTCTGTTCAATTTGAAGAAAAATCAATAGCATAGGTGGGAGTCAATGCAAGACAAAAGTGTTGGTAAGATTTACTCAAATTCAGGGAGTGAGGTTCTACTTGGAAAGTTTTCACTTATTTATAGACAAGACTGTTACAGCTGACAAAACATAAGGATATTATGAAACCAAGGGAGTCTGATGCAGTGCTGTGAGTTTGGACACACAGTGTTTTCTTCCACTAATGCAATTCTGCATAAGAAGTAGTGAGTCTGGAAAAAAACCAAACCTGAATGTATTTAGTCAGCCGCACAGTTTTTTTCACAGTATGTCAAAATCTATAAAATACAGCCTCTGTATCTGATATCCTTTGTGCAAAAAGCTTTTTAAATATCTTTCCGAGACCCTCTTACTCCTTGGCAAGTAACCTTAAACTTTGTCACTGTCTTGTGTATGTGCCTGTTTCCATCTGTAAAATATCCCTCAGTATTCCTTGGTCCTCTTTTAGACCTCAGTGATTATCTTTACAACCTCTGTTTTTATGGTATATGTCTAGAAGCAACTGTTGTGTTTGGGCTTGCATTCTTGCTCATACTGTCCCATCACCGCTACTGAAAGCTGTATAGAGATTTTGCAGGGTGAATACATTGTTTTATTTATTTCTAAATTAATTACTAACCCTTTCTTTCCTTCAGTGGATCACATACTACAGATATTATTGCTGGACTAAAGGACCTAAATCCAGGCCTCATTCACTGTTTTACATGTTTGGATATTTCAGACATGGAAGAGATTTTACTTTAAAGGCACGCAAATTCTTTTGTTTTTAGAACTGAAAGGACAACATAGAACTCTTAAATGATGTGGATCTGTGTCTGAGATGACTCTGCTAAGCTGCTGCTGCCATGATGTAAGCAGGAATCACGTTATCTTCTGAATTTGAAAAACATCCAATGCCGTGTGAATGTGATTCTGATTGGAATGTGGAGATTTACTGTAACACGCTTTTGTATTTTTGTCCTTAGTATGTAAATAGATTTTCCTAAGTGTAAAATAAAGTTCAATATTTTTCAGACAACCCGACTACCTTGAGGGTTTTTATTATTTAAACTGACATATTTGATAATTTTGGGGCATATGTTTTCTATTAGCCTAGTTATTAATTTCTAATTTTCATAGAGTCTACCAAACTGTAAATCGACATCGGATTTTATTTTTCTATTCCCCTACGTCCAAGCAAATGATAATTTAATGAATAACGTGCGGGTTTTAGCCAAACTGGAGAAGAACCGAGGATCAGGTTTTACAGCTGTGGCAAACAGGGCCTAGCGCTGCCCAGTGGGTTCTGCTAAAAAGATGAAATGTCAGCGCATCCCACATTCCCAAAAATCTCGATAAAATTTTCCATGGCCAGCTGTGACTCCAAGCCCATCACAGATACAGCTGTGGAATGAGTGGGATTTATGGCAGTCTCCTGCTCTTAATCTCTGGAGGATTTCTACTGGCCATCTGAACAGCTCACCACATCACATTATAAAGCAGCCCTCATGCTGCTGATGACACCGTGGGGTGACAGGATGGCACCAGCTGCTCTGCCAGCCAAGCTGACGGAGGTGCTGTGGCTATGGCACAGCCCTGTCCCAGCGCCGGTGGCCCTGGGGCGCCCGCCAGGGTCCTGTGGTGTACCTTCCTCCAAGGGCTCCGACAGAAAACCACAGCTCAGGCCTTGGGGCTCATGACTGGATACATCAACCTGGGAGAGTTAGACAGGGTAGAAAAAGTCAGCCAAGCTATCGGGATAAACACATCAAATCTCTGTCTTGACTGCTGGTTTGGGAATAACGCCCCACCTGAACTAGGCACACCCAGGTTTCTCCTCCAGTTTCTGGAAGTGATGGCTATTTCAGAAGAAATCAATAAATGTCATTGTGCATAAAATATGGGACAGATCAAATAAAGGTATTTCAGTATTAAAAGCTATTAATTCTGTGCAACATACGTTTGAATTACAATATTATTAAATTCCATTAAGCTAAAATGATATATTTAACTCAGACTTCAGAGTGCTAATTTCATAGTCCCCTCCAAGCTGTTCCTGCAAAGGTGTTAGGGGTAATTAACTGCCATTTTTCTCAGTAATTCGGAATCTGCAATTAATCAAAATGCAGGGCCTGAGTGATTGTAGAAAACAGTAACACTTAGTTTATTATGTAGCACATTCTCATTCTGGTTGTTTTATGATGGGATCAGCTACACTTTTCCCCCAGAATTTATTATGCTTACCCTTCAGCCAATTAGTTTTTCTCACTTTACTTTAACTTAAAACCTGGTGAGTTTGTTATATATATGCGTAAGGTTGCTTGTCAGTTATATTGGTTGGAGACCTGCAGGACTGCATATGTTTAAGCAATTAGGAGCCCGATATTGTCCAGAAAAATGGCAACTTTGCTTTCTTAAATCCGTAGTTTTTCTTTAAAAAATGGGAATGGAAAAATGGGAGCGATGAGAAAACTGCCACAGCTACAAGTGCCCGGCATGGAGGGACACCCAGAGCTGGCTGCTGTTACACGGCCCCGGAGAAGCTGTGGAGCCCAGGTCTACAGTTGCTTGGTTGTGGTGCATGGATACAGCCGTGCTTCCAGAGCACGTGTGCTGTACAAAATTAATTGCTACCAAGACATTGTGATAATGACGAAGCAGAGATATTTGATTTTCATATTAAAACTTAAACTTAAAAGTAGTATCTTCACTGAAGTTCTCGTGTACTTTTGGAACTAAATCCTGGTGTTTTGGCACATGTTGATTTTACAGCTAGTCTCACAGGCAAGGAGATTTTAAAATTATAGCCAGTTAAGTGGCTAGTTTGCTGAATGATACTTGCATGGATAACAGTAGCAGGCCTCCAGGATGGCCTGGTGGGATAGTTGTAATTAGTCCATTTTTGCTTCCTAGCCATTTAAACCTGCATCTGGAAATCCTTCTCTAATTTCACAGCTGTGCTGCTGAAACACATACTGGGGTGCAGTGGAGTTTAATCAGTATCAAAAAAAAGACTCTGGAGCAAACCAAAATTTGACATGATAATGACGATGTAAAGCTATAAAAAGGACGATACTTAAAGATTCCTGCTGTTCCTAAGAGTGTTGGTAGAAGGTAATGTCCCAGTTCGATAGGAACAATGCTGACCCAACCGTGCGCAGTACGGTAGACACCCACACCACTACAACCACTTTGACCACGACATTTATTTAACATGATTATCATTTAAAAACCTCTGCAGCTGGAGACTTCTTCCTAACCTGTGTTACTAACCTCATCTCTCTCGGTGCTCACAAAACCTGGCTTTTATAATTACAAGTGGCTCTTGGGTGGAGCCCGTGCTCTGCCCCTGTGATAAGGGGTGCCTTGTGCAAACACATTCAGAAGTCCCGCTCTAGGTTGGTCATTTTCATTGTTTTTAATGTATAAGGGCTGGTTAATGCATTTGGCAAGCCTATAGAATATTCCTTTACAGTTAATTTATATTATACTGGTACTAGTGCTGCCCTCTACTGATATGAGAGTCACCCCTCAGCTAAAGGATCCTGTTTGCTGTTTGGCTCCTTCCAGCTGTTGCATTCTCTTACCGATCTATAGTGGACAAAACACACTTTTTGATGGGGTCACAGCCTAGGTTAAGAGTAGCCTAGATCATAGGGACACGACACAGTGTACTGAAAGGTGGGAGACATGAATATGTCTACAAAGTGCAGGTTTTGTGTGCAAAGCAGTTCACCCTGAGCTAATGCCAAAGAATGTGGAAGCAGAGGATCTTCGGTTTGTAGACGGCATCACTAAATGTAACACCGTGGGGATACACAGCAGAAAGTGAGAGGATTGAAACCAAACCCCTGACTTGAAATACGTGTGGGTTTAAAGATATACTATATTCCTTTTTGACTCATGTATCCCATTTGGATCTGGATAATCCTAATGACCTCACAAAGTATCTGAGAGCTCAATTTGGCACAAATTTAGCAAGATAAATTGAATATTTATTTCCCAGGGAGACTAAAGAGAGGTGATATTGAAAGGAGTGACACAAAACTGAGATATCACAGTGTTTTAGGTAGACGTTAGATACACACGAGAAGTGGCAGCTTTACTTTAGCGATGGTTGCAGTGATGTAGTCAAAAAATTACAGGTGGTATTTCAGTCTATCTTGCAGGGCATCACACAGTCCCATTACTTTGTTTTCTTGGAAAAAGTGCCAACATGTATTTCTGTTTCTTGGTTCCAAAAATACAAAATTATATAGAAAGCAGGGAAAAAAGGGTCTTGCATTTCTTTTAGGGTGAAAGAGAAACACACAGGAAGGTGAAGTAGTACAGAAATTTAGAGAAAAGGAAAACTCAGGAACAGATGTCACTGTTTATTTTTATTTCTCTCTCCCCCTCCCTATGATTATAATAAATTATCTCTTTTTGCAATTATTAGGGAAGAAGAGGATTACAGCAAGGTTGGACAGAAGCATCAGATAAAACAGACTATAACCCCACTTAAATCCTCCATTCAACATTACTCCAAGATGAAATTTAAGCTACCGTGTGAATCTAGTACTTTAAATGAGTGGGGCTGTCAGAACAGTTAACTATCTTTAGACAGACTTTGGAAAAAAATCTGAGGTGGTTTTCTGGTCCTTGAACTGATTTTTGTATTCTGGCATGGATGAACTAGATCATCCACATCTATTTTATGCTGGTTCGAGTATGACTAATAAGAAAGGCAAGTAAGGATTCAGAGACATAAAAAGCAAAGGTCATGTCAAAAAAAACAGGGCCATTTCACATATTTCTGCGCAACTGACAGTATAAAAGACAATTGTATTGTTGAAGAGAAGGCTACTTTGCCTGAACTGTTCATAACACCTTAAATTACTAATGCTGAAGAAACAGTCAGCTACATTTTTCACTGTTCATCCTGTTTCGCCTGATTTTTTCATATCTGAACTTGAAAAATCCAAACAGACATTTTTATAGCAGATTTTTAGCTCTTTGTTCCAAGTGTGTTTGTCACGTTCCAGAGTTTACACTAAGATCCAAATCCACTGCTCATTGTAATGCACCCCTAAAGAATTCTATGCTAAAGAAAAGTATTTCTAGTCACCTTCATGTTACTTTCTGATGTAAGCATAGGGACCAAGTAGATAGCAAAAAGTAAAAATCCCAGCAACAAACCTCTGTGTTTTCATGAACATGAATATGACAAATTGTTTTCAAACTTCAGTAACACTAACTTCTGTGATAAATACATGGGCGTGTTAGAAGTTTCCACTTTGCAAACCCTCTGTGTTAGAACACAAATAGAATGCATCTTGGTTTTGGTTTTTTTTTGTGGTGTGGGATTTTTTTTTGTTTTGTTTTGTTTTTTCCTTTACAGTCAGAGAAGTCATGCTATTTATCTATCCTGTAGAGGAAACCCATTGTTTGGAAAACCAAGTCTCAGCAAGGTGTAACTGAGAGGAGACTCTCAGGTCATGGAAAGTCAACAAGGTTTCAAAAAATTGACAATAGTGAACTAAACCCAAAATTATTAGAGCATCTCCATCTAGCCTGAATCACTTGGAAAATCTTAAACAGGGCCAAAATTTGTGTGCATTGTCATGAGCCATGAAAATTCATCTTTTAAGAGGAATTGTTAAGCTTCCTTTTAATTTATGAACTACTACTTCTCACAAAAACATATGACACATGGCTTTTTACCTTCCTCTCCCGTAAAACCATGTGAAGCTTTTTGCCAGGCTAGTAAGCATTAGCAAAAATGTTAATGTTAGTTTTGTATTATAGGAATCTATCTCCTGGGATATAGATACAGTAGCATGATTTAAAGCTTTACCATAGTAAGGTTCTTTAAGTTTCTGCACACACTGCAATTTGAATAGAACGTGCACATTCTTTCTGCGCTCCAATGTTTTTTGTATTATACTTTGTTCTATTAAAAAAAAATTACACATATGAAACTGTACTTAGGATTAAGAGATGACTACTTCATTATATAATTCTTATACTTTAAGGAATGATTTCCTTAAAGAATGGTTCAAGCTGAAACTTGGCATACAAAAATCTAGTTTGGGAAAGGCTGGGATGCAGAACAGTTTTACAAATTTTCACGTAAATCAGGCTTGTCATTTTCTTATTATTTTTACAGAAGAGCTCAACACCCGTTTTAGTACCATTTCTTGTTCCCTTAATATTTGCTGAGTCTCAAACAGAAATAAGTTATTTTTCTGAGTTGTTTTCACAGCCTTTTCTTGTCAGTTTAAATGATTGTTTCATCTTAAATAGAAAGTTTACCAAGTCTCAGAGCCTACTTAGTACTTGTTTTTCTTCTCTCAAAGCATGTGTAGTGATGAATGTTTTAAGCTAATGTAGAGCTGTGAAAGGTGCCAAACTGTCAGACGTGGAAACTAGAATAGTCTATTTGTGCAGAGAATGTTTATTTTATTTTATTGTTAAAATTGCGGTTGGAGGCTTCTCCAGCTTTGTGCAGCCATGAAGACCTGTAACGCTGGTGGACACAGGAGCTGGTGAAAGGGATGAGGCTGTAAATGGAAGTGTGCTGCCTGATCTGTGCAATGGAAAAGGTGACCTGGCACACAGCACTGTATTTTAAGTACTTCTAGGATACTCATGTCCCCCTCATCAGCCCTACCCAATTTTTTTTCTGAAGGCAAAGGAAATTACACTGGGATAAACTAGTGTTTGATAGAGACTCATTGCCAATACACAGCAAAAAGATCATCAACATAATTTCCCATGATTAAGCACAGTGCGAGCTACTGTTCACACCTCTTAGCTAGAAACTGTCCCTGACTGCTCCTCTGCAAACCTAATTATTCAGCTGATTTCCCATAGTCACATAGGCAAAATAGTAAGCCATGCATTTTTCCTGGCTAGGGATAGCAACTTCAGCTCATTTCTTACCAGTCCGGTACAAAGTACATCCTTCCTTCTTCTATCTCCTTATTTTTTTATTTTTTTTTAGGTTGAGAAGGGATTAACCTATGCCTTCTAATTACGTACTTCCAAAATGACTATCAACAGACAGACTTGCACAGATAAATTTAAGGCAAAGGATGGACATATTTCTTGACTGCTGAATTGGGCTTTTATTCCTTTTTTAACTGCACTTTGTTGCTGTTCTACATTGCAAAAAGTACAGTAGAGAAAGAGTGGACTCTTTCATTCCTGGGGCAAGTATCTACATTCTCAGCAACAACCACTAGCATTATGTGAGTTAGAGAATATGTCCCAATGTACCTAAAGAACACTGTTATTTTTCATTAAATGTATATCCTCTGACCAGAAGCATTTTGTTGGTAACAAATTCATAAAAATAATTTTTAAAAAAAGGTTCTTTTGTTGTTGTTGTTGTAGATTTTATACCTGCAATAGTCTGTTCAGTGTCACTGTGTTAGTACAGGAATATGGCTATAACATTCTTGCATGTGAAGCTGTACATCAGGCGCATTTTAACAGATTTATGTCATCAACCCCCACACAGTATTAATCATTCTTCAAGGTCATTTTTAGCTATCAAAGTAAATGCCTTAGTAAAATTGCCAAGGCAGCTTTCAAACCAGAGCAGTTGCAAGTTTTCAGGTGCTGGAAAAGAAAAAAAGAAGGAAAAAAAAATGAAGCCGAGGAATTCACAAAACAAGTTTGTTGGCAAAGTGTCCATAAAGGTCTGTGATGGGAGAGTAACCATACATCAGCATACATGCAAGCTGTCTCTGTTATGGAAACCAGGGCACATTTAAAGGAAAAATAAACAGATTTATCAGTCTGGTTACAATTTTATGAAGTACAATGTTGAAAGGTTTCCCCTGTCTGTTTCAGACACTGACAAGATACACTAGACATGGTTAAGGCTGAATGTGCCACTTCTGTCAGGTGCTATGATAAGTATGAAAAGCCAGGTATGCTTCACACATGGTCTCTAAATAAATCTCAGACAAGGTTTATGTTCCTTCATTTTGTTTTCCATATTTCATCATCACTGAATCCAAACAATCAATGACATAAGATTTGGAGATGTTTATTACCACACCAAATGGCTGAAGCCTGCAAGTATGGAAAAACACATCAAATCGTTGGTTTTATGTGAGACCATGCTGACATTCAGTAAAAAATATTTCACTTATAACCACTTGGGAATTCCTCTGTTTGCTTTACATTTTGGAGAGCTCAGTGACAAGAAGATGATGGTTTTCTGAGTCAAATTCAATTACAAAGGCTGTGCAGGCACAAGAGGCAGCCTGGAGGACAGCTAAAATACACTAGCATTTTACCGGCATATGGGTACCAAATATCTGCTGTGTTGCAAATTCAAGAAGCTGATCAAAGTTCACAGTGTTTCTACATTAATTTTAGGATTATTTTCCACATAAATAAAGCTTGCAGGTACTGTTATTTAGATACATTTAGGAACATGGAATGGAAATATTACGAGTAAGGATGTCTGCAATGACATCCTTTCTCTCCTGCTTATTCCTTTTCTACATTCTTCTCCCAGAAACCCTTTTGTTTAAAAGAGACCCTCAAATGTCACACTAAAACCAACTTTTGATACTGTAATGGCCTCCTAAATGACACGTATGGGCAAAACAGTCTGATACAAAAGAAAGGTCAGCACACCATGTGATTCCCTCTCTGCTACAGTAGCTGGCATCCCTCAAGGGTCATCATGATTCCTACTTAATTTAACTCAGTACACAGTCACCATCATACTTAGGAGCTCTGTAGGTGTTCATAACTTACTTTCTCAAGATTCCAAGAAAGACAGAAAATGACAGAGGAAAAAAAAAAAAGAAAAGAAAAATGTGATAGAAAATAAGGAAAAAACCTCAAAATATGTAGGGGGAAATGGAATTAAAAGAGAAAGCTGACACAATAAAGATATAACTAATCAAGCTGTAAGGAAAAAATATTGAAGGTGAAAGAGTTTAGTGTCAGGTTTTTTTCTAGGTTGAGCGCTTTGTATTCATCTGTTTCTCTCTTCTCATCCCATGCTCCTCTGAGACAATTCATGCAACTGAGCTCTTGAGGATTTGCCTCACTTTTTCAAAAAACAGAACTGGTGTCTTCACTTCAGTTTGCTAACCTCACAGCAGGACTGGCAGGTTTATCGACAAGCTTACCAAGGTGCTCAAACGGCCTTGGAGACAAGGCCATGAGCTGCACAGGAGCCTGCTTGGGCTCTCAGGTTCACGTTCACCATTGCTGGCACCTCCTTTATCTGAACTGTGCTGCTTCGTAGCAGCCAGTGTTAAACGAAGATGCAGAACTCAGTGGGTTTTATTGCATGATGCACAAACAACAGGCTTGATCCTGGAGGGTCAAAATAACACCCCACTTAAATATGAATGAAAAATCAAGACCACAGTGGGGAGGGTGGTGAGGAGGAGGCTATGTTTTAATTACAGCGAAGATGTTCTGGTTCAGGACAGATACCTGGGGATAGGAAAGCTGTACAAGATGTGATGTTGAGAAACCAGCCAGAGATTAAACTATAACTTCCCTTGCACTCAGTACATGCAAATAATCAGAAGGTTATTCTGTGAGAAAGCCAAGCATCAGAAACATCTGCCAAAGAGTACCACTGGGTGACACAGGTAGGAAAAACATGCATCTTTTTTCTGATATGTACCTGAAGTTATTTTTAAAAAAAATTAGATTATTTTGTGGGAAGTAAGTTCCCTTTACAAATGTCCAAGTTTCTCCAAGAGTAAGCACTTGAGCAAAAGAAAAGTAATATGCCATCCATTACTATGTAGGAAAAGGACATTGTGTCACACCAGAATAGGGACTGCAGAGACTTTTTTTGTGCTGAGACTTTTAATGGCTCGACACTGCCAATTACACATTCATAAAGAGGAATGGAGACGTTTTCTGCTACTCAGGAGAAAGAATAGAGTTGACTTCATTTCACTACCCAGCCAACATCTTCAAACAGGAACCATAACAGACTGACCTTTTACTGTCTCCATCCGTCAACAATGAAAATTACACTCCTTACAGAGCAGTTGACCCTGTTGGTACTTTCTAATGAAGATCATGGCTGGTTTTCCTTATTTGGATCCTTAGGTACATAATCTTGGGTTTGACCTCAAAATTTGTTATTTAGGTTCTTGTAATCTCAGACACCACCATTGTAATTCATGCATGATCAGTTAAAAGTTTTGGAGAATGTATAACACCAGTTTACTTATGTAAATATATTTTTAAATTATGAAAAGGAACAGGAAAAGCATGCAAGGCAAGAGATTGGTAGATTTACACTGTAAAAAGAGAAAATTGGAAAGGCTTCTCTTATGAAAAAGTTGGTACTTAGAACTAGAGAAAAAAAATGGCGGATTTAGAAGAGACATTTTCTCAGTTATGCATAAAGATTAAAAAATTCTTTAAGCCTAAAAAGAAGAAATTAAAATAAGCTGGATTCCACAAGCTTTGTTTCTACCTCTGGTAACTGACTGAACACCTTAAGCCTATATTCTAAGATTAAAATTCAGTACTGTTAAGGAGACAGTAATGAAAGAATCAAGAAGAGGCAACGTGATGTTCACAGATAAAAATAAACAATAAAAATGTACCTGCTGGGATTTTGGGGTTGATTTCAGTAGCCCCACTACTCTGTGGCAAAAATCCTATTGACTTGATCAAGGTTAGACTTTCAACCTTGGCTTTTAAAAGGGAGAAATAATTTTTTAAAAAAACAGAGGCATTGTGCCAAGTGCACATTAAATACAGATGGGGATTCCCATTTAACTCCTGCTTCAGCTGCAGAAAACAGACGTTCGTGATTAGAAAAGTGAAGGAAAACTGTGATTCTTTGAAGACTGCAAGGAATAGGATTAATTTTTTGGGGTCACACTGAGAAAAATAGAGTGACAGAAAGAGCACCTAGTGAATTGGGCCAAAAATGAGAGTTGGGGATGGTGCTAACTCTGAAGCACAGAGAAACTAATAAATAGAAAGCTGAGAAACAGTTTTAGAAGAAAGCCATTGTACTAATACAATAAATCAATTATATCATACTGTGCTCCAAACAGCAATTTTAAAACTGAATAAGAGTAGAAAAAAGTACAACATGCAATCACCATCAAATCCTCCTAAAGCTAACACTTGCTGTCCAAAACCTGCATGAGACTCACAAAGGTGAGGCAAGGTCAAAGGTGTGGTGTCCTTGCACCCAGGATGCTTGTATGTGGGCTGCCCTCTGGCTTGCTCTGAAAGCTTGCCCTGGGCCTGGTCTAGGCAAGAACTTTCCTGAAAATTCTCAAAATTCTTAAAAATTAATTTTGTCTCATCCAACAATCCACTCCTGTCTCAAAAGCAGCTGCTAATGATTGGAAAGTGATGAAATATCACTTATGTTACTGAGACATACATGTTTAGGGTGATATGAAGAAGGACATCAAAGGGCCAGCTCTCCTCCCAGTTCATGAGTTCTAACCTTCTCTTTCTTTGTTTTTTTTTAAATTGTTCCAGAATTTTAATTAATCGGGAATATATTCAGTTCTTGGGTAGTGTACAGTCCTCCAGCTACAATCATGTTTTGAATTGAGATGGAGCTTATGTGTACACCCCCAGCCCATGGAGAGCAAAGATGGGGTTCAGGCCGGATGGGGACAGCAGCACACCCTGACAGTCCCCTGATCCTTCACAGCAGGATCCAGCTGGTGGAGCACGTGGCAGAGCCCCTGGCATAGCTATAAATTACTTACAGTGTGTGTGACTATGATTAGCTGTTTGACTTCTTGTTAAGCAACACTTACAATATCTGTAGGCACACAGTAAGCAGTTTGGAATTGCTGATTGCACTCAGATTTATGAGGGGTGGTGGAGAGTGATGAAGAGAGACATGAGCCTTGTGACTCTGCAGTTTGGAAATGGGTAGCAAAAAACTCACAAGGCAACTAGACAGGAGTTTAGTTGTCACCCCACAATACATACATTTGGGACTTGCCTTTTATGTGTTTTTTTGTAAAGTAACTAATGCACTATTTCTCTTACTAGTTTCAGCTAGAAATGAGAGTATCAATAAAGGGGAGGGTAGGGGGGGAAGGCTCTGTAAACAGCATTTATATGCTATACAGCCTAAGCAAAACCAATACCGGTAAGTGTAAGTTCAAAACACAATTCATATTCATGAGATTTCCAGACCAAACAAGGTTAAACGTGCTTGGAAGAAGTTCAGCTATAGATCTGCATTTTGGACACGTGTCCCTTCAGAACTTCCAGATTGTTGGACACTTACTCATCATTTCTTTCTGAAATTATGTTTCCAGATCAACAAACTTATCCTTCCCTGGGATCAGTCATTTCCTAAGTCTTGCCTTTTAGAATGCAACTCTTTTTCCGTCTGTTTTATGACAACTAGTAACACTCTGTGCTCCAGCTCTGTATTAATCTTCTGAGAATGTTATTTATTTTACGGTATTGGCACAGCAGGATACTTTCCTCTGCTTTTGACAAGGGCCCCTGGAGACAGCTGACACACCACTAGCACAGTACCAAAATAATACTGTAGGACATTCAGTCCAAATTAGCATAAAATATTAAGATAATACTATTTCTTTTTTTTCTGATACCGATCAGATTGATATATAATGTAATGAAGAGCAGACTGAGATCAAAGTTTTGCCCTCCTGTAACCTCCTAACTGTCTCAGCTTAAGGTTTTCAGCAGAAGTCCTGCTCATCCCCGTCTTGGCCTTGCTGCATAGCGTTGTTATGAATCATACTACATAAATTACACAAACACACAAAACTAAGAATTTACTTTATTTGTCACTTAAACAATATTTTAGTACTGATCTCAAAAACGGTCTGTGAATTTTATATTGAAGTAGTGAGAATACTGCTCTCCTTATAATAAGCATGCAAAGCTTTTCCAATTACAAAATCTCTCAACTCAAAGGGAAGAAAGTGGTTTGGATTTAACTTTGTACCTGAAAACAAACAAATACTGTCAATTTGCTAGGACTAAAGGTTTTTCACAGAAAGACATTTTTAAAAGTTTTTTAAAAAAGTTTATTGTTGGTGTTTCAACCTTAAGAGCAGATGAAACAGCTCATTGGTGAAAAGCACTTTTTAGTAAGACTAACAGAATGGAAGTCTTTAAGTATAGATGTTATCTGTCAGAGAAGCTTCTGTTTTCTAGAGTTTTCATAAGCAGAGTTGCATGCACACTGGTCCCACATAGGCTGTTTTTCTTGATAGGGTCCTACACTAATTTTAATATCCCATCCCACCAGAAAGCAGTGTGAACAGCTTCCATAGCTTAGTGCACAGGTCCATTACATCTCGCTAGTTGTCTTTCATAGCAGATTTATTCAACACTGTATCTGAAGGTATGAATTAGTCTTTTTCTATTTGAGATTTTAGAGAACCCTCTGAATTCCTGTCTCTAGTTAACCTTAAAATACCATGCAATTTCCAAACTAAGTCCATGGATACTTTCATGACTAAACCTGAAGCAATCTGAGCCAGATCCACATCCACTCCAGAGCACAGATGTACCACAAACATAGTTGCATATTCTGCCACCAATATTCACACACATGACAGAGTCTTATTGATGTTTTTGAGTCCCCATGCACACAAACCTGAAATCCCTCTTGAAGACAAATCCCCAGAACCATCCCGTAAGCAGAGCTCAGTCTGCTCTCAAAATGTAATTCATTACTAGAGGTAAAGATTTTGTTATCCACCTTTTCTGCAAGATTCTAATGGTTATATTGCTCACATGTAAAACACATGGATTTATGTTCAGGTGGGAATATCACTCAACATCCTAAGCAGGATTAAGACACCTTTTAACCTTTCCAGTGAAGCTCTACAGACGAGTACTTCAGACACCATTATCCAGAACAAGGACAAGCATAATCAAGCACATTAATGTAGTTCAGTGCAGTCTGTCAGAAACAGGACAGTTTCTGTATTTTACTTTGTGACTGATATAATGCAGAAGGCTAAGAGTGTAATCCGATGTCACTCTTTTTACATTAATATAATTCAAATGTGTCTACAGGTGGCATTGTGGCAGCACAGCAGCCTATGCAGGTTGGCAGTATGCAGAGAAATTCCCCCACCTCCAATTCGCTCTTTAAAATCTTAATTGCAGGTCTTACCTCAGCCATTGAGACTTGACATGATCAATACTGAGCTTCTGGTAATTAACAGTAACCTTATGTGAAAACTAAAATGCCTTGATGAACTGAAGACTAACAGGGACTTTTCAGCCTCTTTGTCCTGTATAAGTGAAGGAGAACAGATTAGCATACAGAAAATCCAGAAACAACAGAGGGTGAGTAAACACAAAAGAATTACACATTGTAAAAACCCCCAAGTGCAGTAAAGACAAACCCAAGCTGTTTCCTCAGCAGCACAGCTAAGGATGCCCCCCTTTCCCATCCCCACATGCCTAATAAATTGTACAGTTCTGCCTGAAGCTTTTTCCATGGAGCCCACAGAGGGGTCAAGTCTCACCACAGCTGAAGCTGGGTCACTTTTTCTTCACATCGGGGAATTAATATGATTTCTCTTCTCTGCCCAAGAACTCACTTCCATGAAACTTACAGGAATTCAGCATTTCAGTTAAGTAGACAGAAGTATGCAAAGTGGCCAATATCTAAAAATTTGCTAAGCGTCCTGGTCTTACCTGGGATAGAGTTAGTTGCGTCTTAGTAGCTGGTGCAGTGCTCTGTTTTGGATTTGGTGTGAGAATAACACTGACAGCACACAGATGTTCTTAATTGTTCTGGGTAATGTTTCTACTGATTCAAGGACTTTTCAGCTTCTCAGGCCCTGCCAGCAAGAAGACTGGAAGGGCACAAGAAATTGGGAGGGAACAGAGCCAGGACAGCTGGCTCTAACTGGCCAAATTTTACACTGGGGTGGGGGTGGCGGGGAGTGGGGCATGGGAGGAGTGAGCGAGCAGCTACGTGGTACTTAGTTGCTGGCCAGGGCTAAACCATGACAGTACTAAACCACAACAGTAAGGACAAATAAATGCACCTACACATCATGGCACTTGCATGAGCTGGTGTTCACAGCACGGCCACATAAGCCTCTTTTCCTATACAACCAAAGTAAGGTAGGAATCTGAAATATGAACAGTGAAAAACTGCATGAACTTACGTATTAACAGCACTTTGAGATATATGAAAATAAGAAAATAAACTAACACGGTCACAGAATTAGATACAAAGGTTTTAATGCTGAAATACAGAACACATACAGATTTTCTCTTCCAGTCTTATTTGATCTAGCTCTCTAGCCCTCTCATTTGTGGCTGTATTAAACTTCATGGTGCCAAAATATTATTTAGATTAAAAAATTGCACCTTTGCATATTAGTTCATTTTCCACCTGAATAAACAAGTTTTCTTTACAGTCAACTGTAATACAGAAGTACCCTGTTATATTGCAAAGGAAGGATCGAAATAAGTCTGCAGGCTTTCACTGACGTTATTAATTTAAAAGAGTCATTACGAATGCAGTCCAAGACTGGAACAGCAGTAATTAAAAAGTACAACAAAGTGCAGAAGTGTCCTCTCTAATTCCGAACCTTTTGTATTTTTGACAAGGGACTTTGTGATTGCTCCAGGAGCACAGTGCTAACAGAAAGTCATGCTCTGAACCTAAAGCATCTTACATTTACCAGAAACTTCCTCTTATCAAATACTAGTTCACAGTAGTTTTGAGTTCTTTAGATGACAGATGTGGGGGAAAAAGCCCAACAGAAAAAGCAATACTCCACCATGTGGCATTGCATGAGAACAGGCAGAACCTTTCTTCAAGCCAGACTTTTCCAAGTCCTACATTGCTTTCATCAATGGGTTTAATTTGAAGTGCAAATTCTTTGTGGATCAGAGTAGTTTTCTTGGAATCATAGTCTCACATTAAAAAAAATAATTCAGTCAATTTCACCAGAGTATGAATTTGGGAGGAAAAAACCCTTTTGGTTCCCTGCCTAACAATGTAATTCAGATACCTAGAATGGAATACTTCTCTATTTGAAATTCCTATTTGCACTTTTTAAATACATTATGTCACACTTTCAAAAACTAGAGAAGCATTTTGAATGGACTGAAAATCCTTAGTGGAGAGAAGAGTGAAATGCCTTTAAAGAGAAGTCTTCAAGTTTCCCTCATCCCCAGGAAAGATTTCGAAATATCAAGAACTTCCTTAAACTAAAATTTTACCCTTTGTACTCTTGGTTTATGAAGAAATCCTCGTTTTTTTCTCTTTTTTAAAATCCATCTTTCCCAGACAGTTTTGCATGAGTTCATTGAATTTTCTTAGAACATTTTCCAAAGTGTGCTCAAGTAAAGAAAGTCTAATCATAAATAATTGCGCTAATAAAAAATAAAGCCCAAACAAAACCTGTAGTATCAGAACTCTGTGTACTCAAAGTTTTTCTAACCACTACAAATATTATTTACACAATAGTTTTTGCTCAGAGACAAGAAAAAAAATAATCACTAAACTAATAATGCTACAGTAAATGAAAATATGTTTTTTTGTCCTTTGTTACATTTTTCATTATAGAATTAGAAGCATTCCATAGAAAAATGCTGAGAGGAAGAATTCTGCACTAAGTTTTCACACAATCTTTATGATACAAAGAAGTGCTGCTTGTATCTATGGTCCCTCACTAGTGATGTCTAAGTGCCTTGCTGCATTGCAGCCAGAAAGTGTTTCAGACCGCAGCCTACCTCAAGCCCTGTGAGAACTCTCAGAGCAAGACACTGCAGAGGTATTCAGTCTATTTCTTCCCACTTTACATCCACAGCTACTGTTCGGCTAAAAAATGGCAATCTTTTTATTCTTCCTTCATGAAATAGAGCTCTCTCTTATTGCTGTTATTCGTATTTGAATTCAATCCAGTTTGTCAACATCTTTTAACTATCCCTTTTTTCAAGTGTAATTCAAATTTGAACGCCTGTCTGACAAATACAGTAATTACTCTTCTTTTTCTAAGACTTGTTCATAAAATGAGAAAAAAGTCTTTGGGAATTTTTATTGCCTGAGAAAAGACATTTGCTACACTTAATTAATAGGAAGATAAAAAAGTTATTTGCAATAGCTTGTCCTCACATTTGTCATCATATTGCACAACCACGGATTTACAGGAAATAAATATATCAAGAATAAATATGATGGTGGGCTCTATTTTGGAATTAATTCTGACAAAGTTTTTTGCAAACCAGACATCAAAGTGAGATGGAAATAACCACAATACAAATAACTACAGAATTAATCTGTGAGCATCAGCATATTTTGGTACTTTATAAATATTACACAGGTAAAAATATGAATGTCCAAATGTACTTAACTCTGTAATATGTGCACGCTTTTCTCTGCTTCAGAAACCTTGTACCTATCCATAATACCAATCACTTGGCCCAAGGAAACTAAGCGCACAAGCTTAACTAATGTCTATCCTAAACAAAAAGATTAATTTTGAATTTTTACAGATGAAAAGGAATTATCCTTTCTCTGAGAAAACTAGGAAAACATGGGATTTAGTAATAACAGACATAAAGTTGGTCACTTATGCTAAAATCAGTTTAACATTGAGAAAATCATATCAAAAAAAGCTATCAGCACATCCCATTCATCATCAGTGCAGGCTGTTCTGTGTACTTATTTTTAGCCACAATATATGGAATTTCTTTGAAAGACAGAGGTCCTCAACTGCTTCTCTGTGTAGAATGTAGATACACCAGAGGTGAAGGTATGCCCCTCTGCACAAAGCCACAAGATAATGTCAACAGGCTCCATGAAGAAACTACAAACACCTACACTATCTGTGCAGTTTTTGTCTTGTTGTTGGGTTTTGGGAGTTGGTTTTTTTTCAGCAAAGAGACAAATAGCTGTCCTAGGAAAGCGCTTCAAAACTCTGCTCGTCTTTGAGACCATGGAGAACTGACCAAATCTCTGGAGAAAAAATGAGTCTTCAAGCACGGATGTAATAAACTGGCACCATCCTGAAAGGAGTTCGGATGTCAATGGTTTGTTATCTGAAATAAAAAAGGAGCTGATGTAAAAATGTAATCTTGCTCCTAGACTATGTCTTATTTCTCCTGATGTTGATATTAATGATTACTGATGCAGCATAAATTTGCCTTTCTTTTTAGGCCAGCTTTTAAATGTTGCTTTGACTGATCCATAGATAATTTTTCATTTATCCATACATTAACACTTCTATTATGAGGAAACAAAAGCACAGACTGTATCTTCATACACAGTAACAAACAAGCCTAACCAGGTGACTTTATCAAGGCCAAGAGTAGCCCAGTCCAACTCTCCTTGAAAACAAGATGACTCTGGCTTCAGCCAGCTTCATGAATTAGTGGCAGTTGTTTCACACCAGTTCTGACAAAATGCTTTCAATGAACCTGGGACTGTACTTGCACAGCCCGCATTCCAGTAACTGCTGCGTTTGCGAGTCTTCAGCAGAAGTTGTGTGCGCTGTGCATGTATGTATCACAATGAGGTCATGCCCAAAGATCATAGCTTTGCAGATAGAATTGTAACATTTTTCTGAAGGCAATCTTAATTGCAACTCAAGTCAAAGTATTTGACAAAGATCTGCTTTCAGTGTCCAGAGTTCTAGTGGATCTATCATACCTAATGTGAACTTCACAGCAATATAGTGCTGGCAGACTGGCTTTTACCAGAGCTTCTGGAACATATGGTTCTCAATCAATTTGTGCAGCACAATGAACGCAATTGCTCTTGAATGGGGCATCATATTTCAGGTGTAGTAAGAATATTCTTAGAGAAGTTCCCATACACCAAAGGCACCAGCAAAAGAAAACATAAAGAAGGAAAACAGGGGATAAGGAGCTTTGAAGTGCAATAGTCAATCATACCTTGGTACCTGCCTTCTTAATAAGTATATAGCTTCAGAGACCAAAGGTCACAGCTCAACCTTCTAGTCATATGAAATATCCTAAAATAATCCATAGAAGAGGAAGGTATTGATAATGAATCTTGTACCAAAATTTCTTTCTCTGTTCATAAGGTTTCTGTGCTGTGGATCAAGGGCTACTGCAGTTCACTCACCTTCTGTACAGAAAGTTAATTTTAGCTGTTTCTGTAGACAGATTTCTCAAGGAAGTCTTTGTAGAGTTGAACTACCTCTGGCTGAAACAAAAATGTTCCAGCAGCAATAATGCACTACAGACATACCAGTTTGGGAAATGGGAGGAGATCATCTATGTATTCAGTGTCTCACAGTAGGGGTCCTTAAAGTGGGGAAAACTAAAGCTCATTCCTTCTTGCCTGTCTCCACTCTTTGCCTGGGACAGTTGGCTTCAAGGGAACTTGAAGCCATTTCCAGGCTGCAATTGCTCGTAATTGCTTAACATCTGGTCAATTGAGTGGCTTGCTACAAGAGTTACAGCTGAATTTAACCCAGCTCTAACTTAGTTATATCCAAAGCCATGATGAAAGACAAAAAAAATCATGATCTGTGTCTTTAAAAATCTTATTTACAGACAGTGCTGGAGAAGTGTGAAGCTTGATTTTCAGAGTCTTATTTTTTTTACATCAATCCAGAAGACAAAGTATCTTCTCCCTGTAAGAAAGACTAAGTGTACTGAATACTGCAGTCCTTCAGGCTTCATTGAAATGACAGAATTTCTGAATGATAAATAGCAGAAAACATTATGGTAAGAAAAATATATGCCTTACTAGAATGAAACTATTTCAGTCCCTTTATAGCCAACCTTAATAATCCTGAGCATCAGATCACATAACCTTTTCACAGGTATATGGAAAACTGTAACTTCAGTAGTGTGGGTATGTAACTACCCCAATACTTTTTACAGCAAAGGTCTGTACTGTCTGAGGGCTGTCAAAGGCTGAGGTACTTCCAAAGGCAAATGGTTAATTCAGAGGCAGATTTGATCAAGGCACATGCTTCCCGAAAGGCAGTCTGCCTTACTTAAGCTTTTTAAAAAATCCTTTCCCTAGAGCTCATCCACTGGGCTGTTTGGGCTGCATATTTTAAGCAGCACCAAACTGCCAAGTAAAAAGCAAGTAACTTGTTTCTAAGAGAAGCAAGGAAAAGACAAAAAGCAAAAGTTAACACTGTAGATCATTGCAGGCTTCAGAGAATAAAAAACAGTTGTTTTAATGAGAGCTAAAAATACTTTCTTCTAAGGGCACTTGCTCTTCTGGCAAAGGCATATAATACACTGAGAAACATGTTTGCAGAATCAAAATATTTATAATACTACAAATCAGTCCCTGCTTTAGAAACTTATTATAGCTGGTTATTTTGGAACTACATTTTTCATAATAAAGGCAAAAAATTATCAACTATAGACAGAAGTGAATATTAGCTTTGTTGCCAACTTAAAACAGGAAAAAACCAGCATGTTTTGTCTAGATCACCTGATAGTAACAAGCTATTATTGGTGCAACTATCAATATAGTTACAGGACAAAATACAGTTTTACTTCCCTAACCCTCTCTTTGCTATGTGACAGAAGTGAGTTGTACTAGCATGCACTCTGAAAAAAGAAAAGAACAGAAGGGCCAAGTAAATACAAAGTCACCTGATCTCACTGGAAGCTTTATACAAATGTTTGTCCTCTATAGTCAAGAAATCTTGGCTCAACTCAGAATTCAATACAACTCTTCATTTGTAGTCCAGGGGAACACAGAAAGCTGAACGTTTATAACAATCAAACTTCAGAGAAACTTTTATGGTTCAGCTTCTTTCCTTTTTTTAATTTCAAGCATTGGAAAATCTTACTTTTAAAGCAAAAAAACACCCAAAGAGAAGTGATTAAAAGTCATGATTAGAGTGACAATTAATTTCTGAAAATCCAAATTTTCTTGCCATGTTTAGTTAATGCAAAAAGATTGTCTACATCAACAGTGCAGCTGTGAGACTGCCAATTTTGCCTCCAACTGTGAAAAAACCTTTTCTCTTTTTTTTTTTTATTTTAAATTTTTTCTTCACTCTTCCCCTTCCAAAGACATAAACCAGCAGAAAACAGTCAACTGTTTTGTACAACTGTCAGGCAAAGGAATCTACAATTTTATTTTTAACCTATTAACCTAGCAAGAATTTAATGTAACATGTTATAGTATTTGTGACATTGAAGCAACAACTTGTTCAGCAATCATGAAATACCAGCTTCTGAATTTAAATATTTTTAATTGCTCTCTCCTGTTGTATGCCAAGAAAATAAATCAAAAGATAATACAAGACGGTGCTGGCCATACTTGTGTGCCAAAAAAATCCCTGGCTTTAAGGCCCCAAAACTGACAGATTACTAAGTAAGACTTTCAGAAAAGTTGCTTAATACCCTCAAAAAAACCAGTTTGCATAATTTGCTAAATTACAATAGGCAATTCTCCTTCAGTAATAGAATGGGAAAGCAGCAAAAGCAGGAAAAAGAGTATTCAAAGTGCTGAAATAATTTATACTAAGTTACTTGATTCATTAGTTGCAACTTCAGTTTTTCTGCCCTGAAGGTCTCCTTTCTCTCCACACTGATGAAAAGCTGAACATGGCAAGACAAACTCTTGGTGCTACAAGGTGCTTCTATGAACTGGTGGCACTTGTCTCATGCCCCACTCCCTCCCCAAAAATGGGTCTGCTAGAGACGTGTTTCCCTTCCCTAAAAGGGAAAGTGAACTATAACAATTATTAAGGACTAACAGACCAAGTCACATGACTCTCCGTCTTCAGCTAGTTGCAATAGCAACTGCCACCATTCTTCTCTTCCCATAGACATCAACAAAAGCACCTGCACTTGCCATCCTCTCCGGTATGGCCTCCATACCTATCCAGGCAATTTCTTCCCTCTACATCAATCCATTAAAAAACAAAATATAAACAAACACACACACACAAGAAGAGGAGACAGTAGATAATTTCTAACTGTAAATTATGTCCCAACCCTCAGCCAGCCCTGCATGTTTAAATGTGAAGCACATTAGGGTGGGACTTTCTGTGCTACTCTCTGTAACACCTAGCACACCAGAATACTGCCCTCCGTTGGCCTCATAGCAATCTGTAACAAACGTGTAAGAAAGGTGTAACAAACGTTACCTGACTTCTCAGGCTTTGTCACAGTACAGGAAGAATGGACAGACCACTGTCCATGAAATTGCATGCAATTCAAGTGTCAGCATTGCCATATGTAGAAACACAACAGGGACAGTTCATGTTCATCTCAGGACTGTTTAGAAACTGCTTTCAAGATCAAGGACACTGAAAAGCAAGCAAAACAGGATATACTGAAGTTTCTGCTGCCCTTAAACAGCTATTTAAGCTCATCTTACAGGTCTTTGAAAACTCTTAACTTGGTTCTATAACTTTAAAATATCTATGATGTACTGCCATGCCATCAAGTCTGGAAGAAACTTAAGAGTTGCCTTTGTAAATTTGGAGCTTTGAAGATACATAAAAGACATCAATATAGCAAAGTGAGCCCTAAAACAAGTACTGTTACACTTGAAATTCAATACATGTTCAATGTGAATGGCTATGTTAGTAGGCACTGTATTTAAACCTTAGCGAAATGAGCTAACGGACCAGTGATGATCACTAGAGCAAAATGTTTTGTCACCTAAGGACAGATGAACAGCAAGTTTCCATATACAAGCTGTTTAGTTAAAAGGCTTCCACAGAGCTGGTTATGTCTTCTTCTAATAGGTTAGTCAACACCAAAGTAATCATGGCCTTGTATCTCAGTTAAAGACAGCCTAGAATGTGTCACACTACATTTCTCCCCAGAATTCCTCACAACAGAAAAGAGCTGCAACCAAAAGTACCAATATTCAAAAAAATTATCATACATGTACACCAGGAAAATTAGTTCATAGTAAAGCCACATTTGTTAATGCTTGTCATTTTCCCATTGTCGGAACTTTCCACTAACACCAATTCCAACATTTTAGAAAATACTGACGGTAGGTACCTGCTATGCTAGAGAGCAGTACTTGAAAGTTACAACTAGCACAAAAAGTTGGGAGTTGCACTTCAGGGGTTTTGTTTGTTGTTTTTTTTGTTTTTAAAAGAAAACTGTGAAGTCAGTGAACTTGATGTGAAAAAATGAAAGTTACTACAGTACGTCCCATTACCAACTGCTTTATCAGCCTGTATCTCAGTAGTATTGTAACCTGTAAGTGGTACTTCATTACACTAGATTAATTAATCTTCTCCCATCTTCCCTGCTTGCTCTGAATCAACTGATCATACCCTAGAGTACTGCGGAAGGTGTTCTGAAAGATCCAAGATGCTCGAGTTTGCTTAACCTTTAAATCAGGCTGTAGTTTCATTCACAGGCATTCACAGTTCCTTACTACAATAAAATAAAATTTAAAAAATAGTATCTCTTCTCAGCCCCTGAAAATTCAGGTGTATGTTCCAGAACCTCAAAGGTAAGCCTAATCTAGTCTAATAAAATTAAGGCACTGAGAAGCAAAAGATGGAATAAAGAATAGCAAAGATCATTGGGTTTTACCATGGCTACATGGTAACCAGTAGTAAATGCGTGGAACCAAGAAGCAGACACAGAGGTGATGCACGTGTTCCTGTAATTGCATTCCACTGTTCTTCTGGCGTCTTATTTTCCCATAAATAAAAGATAGATATTGCTTCTATCACATTCTTCCTATCACTTCTTTAAAAGCTCCTGCCTTTAAAGCTGTTGGTGTGCATATACACACAAACATCATCCCACCTGGCAGAGCAGCAGTAAAGCAATATACACATACATTTTGAAAACAGGCTTTTATTGGAACCTTATCAAAAACATCGGAAATCTTATTCAGGAAAAGCACTTCAGACTTCAGTCCCTTTTCTTTTTAGCTTTGGGTTCTTTTGACAGCTGAGATAATTTACTTTCTTCAACATCATTACAATGCTTTCTTTTCTTTTTCTTTGACTGTTTATGGTCACTTTGGTAACCACTGGAGTCACTAGTAGGCAATACAAGTCCCTGTTCTTCTTGCTTACACTTTTTCTTTTTCTTCTTCTTCTTCTTTTTATCATCACATAATCCATTCACAGCACCAACACTTTGCTCTTCTGTGTTCTCTCTCCCAGTGTTATCTGTCTCACCTAGAGGCTCCTCTGTGATGTTACCTCCCCCAGAGTCATTGAAGCCATTCTCCTGGTAGTCAAGATTTTGAAATTCATCTCCATTTGCACTGCCAGTGATAGTCTCAGATTGTTTGGGCTTCATGCTGTAAAGAAATACACAAAATAAGCTGAAGTGGAGATATCTAACTGTCCCTCACACAGTATTTATTTACATCAAGTAGATAAAAGATAAGCATTTGCAAAAAACCAGCTGGAGAACATGATACTGTAGCTACAGAAAATCATAAAGCCTGTTTAATAATTTCAGGGTATTTTAGGGTAATTTCTGTTACCCGATGAGCTTCCTTCTTACTGCAGAATCAACATTCTCTTTCAAATCCAAGGCTAATTTTTTTCTCTAAAATGCTGTACAGACCACTTTGATATTCCCTCTTTCCTTGTACGCCTTCATACACTAATTCCTACTTACACATTGTGTAGTAATTTTTATTTTTACATTTTTCACAAACATGCACAGTCAACAGCCTATTCAGTCATACATGAGACACACTGCTGGTTTTACCAAGCAACTACCTTGCTAAAGTCTACACAGCTAAAACAAAGGTGATGCCAAAAAAGGCAAAAAAAGAAAAAAACCCACCCAAACAAAATAAAAAACTCCAGCAGGTACCTTGCAACTGAGAGCACTGGAGAAAATGTCTAGAAAGACAAATATGGAAAGCATGCAGCTAAAAGGCATGGAGATGTCCCCAGAGGCACTGAGGACAACATTGTTAACTTTCATTGTAAGTTCACTGAAACAATTTAGAGCATCCTTCCAGATTAAAAAAGAAAAATCAAACAAAAAATATTATGATTTTTCCAGTAGTAGTCACATTGTACATTTAATTAAAAACATAAGCACATTGGCAGAAAAAAACACTGCTCAGCAAATGACCATCTAAAAATCAATCTGAACAAACTTTTAATCACTAATAAGATTTTTAGGAAGCTGCTCTAAAAGGAGGCATAAGCAAAAGGAGGAAGGTGATGCATTTTCTTGTATCATCTTTTATATTCCTACATTTTAGCAAGCATTTAAACCATCCACATGTAATGATTTGTGATTATGGAATGTGCGCACCTGTGTGGGCAAACACCAACATGAACACCGTTTTCAGGAACTGGACAGTTTTCACTTGAAAAGCCTGTGCACATTCACCAACACAGCTACTCTAGACATCTGGGGGTGCTATTTTGAGCACGTATTACATACACAATCAACAGTTCACAGGTCAGCACACCAAGATTTTTAAATCTAAGAAAAAACAAAGATCTATTTTTATTTTTCCAGAGAAAATTTTCATATGAGAACTAACACTAGGAAGTTTAGTTTAGGATAACTAAAACAGGGTATATATAGTCATGGGTTTGCGTAAAAATAAGAAAGCTTGAAGATTAAGATGTTAATTCAAATCATTTAGCTTGTAACAAACCCATGCAAACAGTTAAAAATATTCTCTAGTAGGTCACAATACCTGCTTTTAGTAAGTCCTCCTCGAATGAAAAACACCCCAGCTGCATCAGAATCCAAGTGCAATACTTGAAACTTCAGTTCGTCCCCTGTTTTTAACCCCAGCTCTTGCCATTGTGCAGCTGACATTTGTTCAGGTTTAGGGATAGAAGCGTTGAAGCATCCATGTATCAGGCAGCCAATATGACTAGGGGCCACTTTATTAATTACACCCTAAAAAGACAAACAAAAAAAAGGTCATATGAAGTTATAGAAAGATCATTCCTTTAAATGCCTATGATATAAATTTAATTTCATATATGGGCACTTTTCAACAAGAGTTTATGCGCAATTTATGAAGTCAATTTATCCAGCAAATAAGCTAACTCTTCTTCACTAAAATCAACACTATTCCTGTAAACTCTTCATACAACTCCTCCAAAAATAGAACTCAACCTGTATCTGCATAATAATAGAATCATTTAGGTTGCAAAAGACCTCTGAGATCATCAGGTTCAACCGTTAAGCCAGGACTGCCAAGTCCATCACTAAACCATGTCGCTAAGCACTGCATCTACATGTTTTTTAAATACTTCCAGGGATGGTGATTCTATCACCTCCCTGGGCAGCCTGTTCCAATGCTTGACAACCCTTTCCGTGAAGAATTTTTTCCTAATTATCAATCTAAACCTCCACTGGCACAACTTGAATCCGTTTCCTCTTGTCCTGTCACTAATTACCTGGGAGAAGAGACCCACCCCCACCTGCCCACTCCTTTCAGGTAGTTGTAGGCAGCAGTAAGATCCCCCCTGAGACTCCTCCAGATTAAACAGCCCCAGTTCTCTCAGCTGCTTGTTCTAAGATATTCTTTACACCCTTTACCAGCCTTGTTGCCCTTCTCTGGACATGCTCCAGCACCTTTACATTCCTCTTGAAGTGACAGCCCCAAAACTGAACACAGTATTCAAGGTGCAGCCTCACCACTGTCTGAGTATAGGGGGACAATCACTTGTCCTGCTGGCCACACAGTTCTGGATACAAGCCATGACAGCAAAACATAGCCACAGTGAGTATCTGAATAAAACTGGTAACTCTTTCCCCACACTACAGCCATCAACTTCGTTTTAAAGCCATTTAAAGTTTGATTTACTTGCCTAAAACAGCATTCACAGTGGCACAGCACTACTTAGCAGCTAAAGATACAGACGACACCTAAAAGGCTTTCAAGTACTCCATTCAGTGGGTTTCTGACACGCTTGTACATCAAATGCTATTCACCTTTGTTCTCCCCAAGGGTGACTGAGAGGCTGAGGGTTTTTCCATTCTCTTCCTAGCAAGAAGACACATTAATTTCTTAAGACATAAGCTATGCTGCAAAAGGTACAGCACACAAATGAATGTAAGCCAACTCTCAACCTATTTTTCCCCACAAATACTGATGCAAGGGTCTTAACAAGCTTAAAGCTGTTCTGTGAGCCATACATCTCTTTTTACTGAAAGGTAGCCTTCAACGTGATGTACTGCTCTTGTACTTGAAGGAACTAAACTCATATGAGCATCCTAAACACTCCTGTTACTATTAAGTAAGAACATGCATACCTGTTTGAGAATTATCAGCTCTTCAGAAAGAAGCATGGATATGATATTCAAAATTCTGAAGTATTTAATAATACGTAACACAATATGTTAACAATACATATTATGTAGAAGTTTGATAAATACAGGGCCAGTACAGACAGACGAAAGTAAGATCTACTACCACGCACTGCTAACAAACTACCGTGAACTACTCGTACACGCATAAGCCAGTGTTACAAAGTAAAACATAACTCCACCCCATGTCCCAGACCTCTGTTGATGACGGAGATAAGCCAAGCTTCGATTACTTTATAAAAAAAAATGCCCCGTGAGACGTCAGCGCGTTTACGCACCACCAGCTTTTTCCCCTTCTTGGGGCTGAAGATGACGAAATCCGCCTCGACGTTCAGGTGGATGAACCCCTTTTCGTCGTTAATGTCCCCCAGCTCGCCCACCACCTTGATGTTGTCGTACGCCAGCGGCACGCCCTGAAGGCTGGAAGGAGAAGGGGGCACCGTTAACGGTTAGGCCGGAGGCAGACCCGGCGGGGCGGCGAGCGCTCCCCCGGCCGCGGCGGGCCCAGGCGGCGGCGCGGGGCCCCGGCGGGCTGAGGCCCGAGGCCCGCCCCGAGCCGCCCGCCGGCCGCACCTCTCCGAGTAGCGCAGGAGCTCGGCGTCGAGCTGGGCGCGGATGCCGCTGCGCTTGCGGCCCAGGTAGCGCGGCGCCAGGGCGACGTGCCGGCGGTGCGGCGCCACCACCAGGCAGGAGTAGCGGCGCCCCACCAGGCCGCGGGCCACGGCGAAGGAGGGCACCGCGGCGGCGGGCAGCGGCGGGGCGGACGGCGCAGGCTCCCCTGCCGCGGCCATGCTGCGGGCGGGCACCGGCGGGGCCGCGCGGGCGACAGCGGCAACTGCACACGCCGCAGCGCGCCGTGATGGCGTCACGCACCACCCGGTGGGGCGGGGGCGCGGCGCGGGGAGTGACGCGTTTCCGAGCGCCGGCGGCGGGCCCGGGTGTGAGGGGAACCCCGGCGGGGCTGGCGGGCCCTCGGCCCTTGCCGCCCAGCTGGGCCCTTCCTTTGCCTCTGCCGCGGCCCTGGGCGGGGGCGTGGTGGCGGCCTGTGGTAGCCCCCTGTGGTAGCCCCCTGTGGTAGCCCCCTGTGGTAGCCCCCTGTGGTAGCCCCCTGTGGTAGCCCTCAGAAGCGGGTTTGCTCCCAAAAGCCATACGCCTGTGCTCGGGCTCGCTATTTCGCGCCTTTTCAGATCGTTCCTCCGGGTAATGACCCTCCTCACGCATCCATTCTACCCATAAACATAAATCAAGCGTTTGGTCATTAGACAAAAGACATGGTGTTAGGATGCTATAGTAAATTTAAAGTGAGCATTTGGTAATTCCAACTAAAGAAAAAATGTCAAGTTGTCTTAAATAGTGTTCTTCACACATGGCAATTATAAACACACACAATTTGTTTTCTGTTGCTAGGGCCTGCATCTAATTTTTGTACGCAAAAGTAGCGAGAACTTTCGTGACACTTGTTAACCATGTGTTAGAAGATAGAAGGAGAAAACAGATAAAACTTAATAGAAGTCACAAAAAGGGCTGTGGGTGCACTGTACGCTGAACAACCTACAAAGTGAGGTGCAGCAACAGCAAAAAACCCCACCCTTTTCCTCTTGTAACCAGTGGAACTCATGGCTGATTGGTGAAGACTTTGAGCAAACAAGCCAGTCAGACTTTGTGTGGGCCCACAGTTGCACAGTATTACCTTCAGATTTTATTTTAAACTGATGTAACTGAACGGTGCAAAACCTTGAAAAAGCATTCTCATTGATGGAAGTCTGATTTACATCAGCTTACCTTGTTTTAGTAAATGGATGCTTTCAAACTGAATGAATCCACAAGGAGAGTTACAAAAATAAATTTTTCATGTATCGATTTCATGAAAGGTATCAAAATTCTTTTTGTGCTGTGGAGGCCTCAGAAGCACTGTTGTTGCCTAAAAACAGGCCTCACATCAGATACCAGAAATCCTTGAACTCCCTGTGAAATGTTAAGT
The DNA here is from genome assembly GCF_023634155.1 of Falco peregrinus. NCBI lineage: Eukaryota > Metazoa > Chordata > Aves > Falconiformes > Falconidae > Falco > Falco peregrinus. The sequence continues at coordinate 31,245,444 of NC_073725.1, read as the reverse complement.
GATGCAAAAGCCTTTGCAACTACTCAGATACTACATCACCACAAGGTTTTCTTTGACTGGGTATACTGTGAAAACAGAACATTGTTAGTTTTCATGGGTAAAACAAATGGTATAATATTCCCTACATTACTGTGAGTGAAATTGGATTAGTATGAAAAAACTGGCAGAAAAATGGCTTTCAGATGTCATCCTGAACTTGCAAAATTGAAATGGAAAATGTCTTGAACTGTAATCTGTATTGTCTTGTAGCTGTAATCCTCCAAGGTATTTAATATCTGTTGAAATTAATTGTATGTTATATGCTCACTGGAAGAAATACGTGCATTTTTTTATTTTATCTATTTAGGTCATACTTAAACCTTGCAATGTACTTTCAATCTCAGTTAAAGACCTTCTACAACAACTACGGGCACTTGTATTTCTAAATGAAATAGATGTTTTATAACTCCTATTTATGAGTGGATTTAGTTTGCAGTGAGAACATATAATACACTAACGGCTACACTCATCTTTATCCAGGATAATAAAATCCTAACTGTGATTCTTAAATAAAAACTCAGAGTAAGATGGAAAGGCAACATGAACAGGAATGTAGACTTTTGTCTTTCACCCTGTAGGCAGGTTGGACAAAATGGTGCCAGAAGGGCTCCTTGTCTCTGCTCCTGCAACAATCTGTGTACGTCTGTCCCCAAAAACAAAAGCTGCATTTTCAATCAGTGCTGTTCTTTTCCTTTCTGTTTTATATGTGTTTGTCTTGTTTTGTCTTTATGGAAAGAAGGCCAGACTCCAGTAAGGAGATTCATTAATAGCCACATATCCAGCACCTCTCAGCTGGTCTTTTCTTTTTTTTTTCCCCCATACAGTCATTGCAATCTTCTGTCCAGGTTTCTGAATTGACATCGTATGTTGCGTAGAAGCCTCATCCAACTGCCCATTCATGCTCTTCTGTGGCACCTGCAGCTCATTCATTCAGAGGGCAGCCTCCATCCAGGATTAAAATTCTGGAAGTCCCAGCTGCCACGGAATATACTGCATCTCGTGCCGAGTGGAAGAGTGCCTGTGCCACTGTGCTGGAGTGGCAGGTATGCTGCCTCTTTGGGCTGTGTGCTCAATGGCCTCGCTGCATTTTGAAATTGAATCCATCCCAGGTTCTTCATCACACAACTCACGCTCTATGAAAAAGAGAAATGCAGAAATGTCTCACAGTTACAAAGAAAGGGTGGATACAATAGAAAATATGTTTGATTTTTTTTTTCCAAATATTTATTTGGCTTCACATTTGTCATGTGGTATCATAAAACCCTACAGTATTTTTAATGACAGTTGTTGCTGTGGTACTTGGAATGAAGAGTCAGTACTGCAACTCTCAGTTTTGTTTGAAGTTGTGTGGTAACAGATTTACTTCAATATCTTTGACCCTCATCCCAAATAGAGACTAATGCTAGCATGTTTGGTCAGTGAGAATTAGGCAACTAAATGTCATAGAGGGTCTGCTGTTAGGCTAGTTTTACAGAAGTTTTTTTGAGAGCGCCACCATTCAATTACATATAAAATTGATCAGTGTAAGGGATTAGCTAAAGTTACAATAGTTACAGTAGTAAAAACTCATTTGACTGGAAATGTGAGAGAAATTAAGTTATTACTCTCAGGCAAAAAATAATCTGAGCGAACGCAGGATGATAAGATGAATACTATCATTCGCTAAAGAAGGTAGATACGTCAGTATATCGAGCATCTCTGTGTCACTGGATTTGTACATAAACAAAATGTACCAAATGCTGAAAGTCCACCAGATGGCACACGAAAGCCATACTGAAAAGTGCCGTCATCCAAGAGAATGATAGTAACTGCATGTCAGGCTGAACATTTAATCTGTGTTACAATATGCAGACTGTGCTTTGTTTTGTCAGCGATTGCTAGGTCACTTTAATAGCTAGGAAATTACTTAGAGAAACATTAAGGGAAAGAAGCAGGTAAGACAGCAATTATGTTAATTTTTTTCAGCTAATAATATGTCTTGATTTGTAGTGGCATTTATGATGTCTGGGGTGGACATCTCCCAGCAGTTGGGGACTGGCTGGATTTGCCTTTGGCCCTTGATTCTCTAAGTAAGTTGCTGCCTGCCAGGAAATGGCTGATATGGCTGGCAATCAGTATTGCCTACACAGTGAATCACTCTTCTGGAGAGAAAACATCTTGTCTGTAACTATATTGCTGAAAGAACTGTATTCAAGTAGCTCCCTGGCCTCACATCTGTGGGAATGAGAGAACTTGCCTTAGGATGACCGGTGCTGGCTGAGGTGCCCCACTCCAGTTTTGCTGGTGTTTGAAGGCACAGTTTCAATGGTGGAGACATCATGGCCTGTGGAGATCTGGCTGTTGGTCTGATGCTGAGTCTCTCCTCCGTGTTTTCAGCCAGTGAGTGAAGTGTGTTCAAATACTGGCTGAAAGTACAGCAAATAGGTGAGAACATGACTTTTCCCATGTATGCAAGAGGTGATGTTGCCACAGAAACAAGGGAGGGAAGCAGTCTATGCCAATGTGAAGAACAGTGAGGCTTTTCTGCAGCATTTTAAATGCTTGCGACAAATTGTGCTAACAAATGAGATGGATGCCCAGTTTGTAAATGGGGTAAATGTGTCTCTTAACATTATCTGACTGTGTTATATTGCAGTTCATACTCTGAAAAACTTCAAGTAACCCTTTACCCCAGCTTTTTTGAAATTGTCAGGAAAGATGGGAATTAAGGATCCACAGGAGATTGCTTCCAGAAAAGCTAGCTGCTATTAATTTTAAGAGTAGAAAATGTCTTTTTGCCATCCTGCTTTATGACTCCTGTACTTCTTCAAGATACTACAGAAGACAAAATCTTCTGGTTCTACTAGTTCTCTGTCTTTTTAGTGTTCATGCCCTGTTAAATTGTGTAAAGGACTGTGAAGACATTTCTAATGAAATGAAGAATGTTCAGACATTTAGACCCAAATCATTGCTCAGACAAAACTCTAGAATATATATATATATATTTGATGAGGCACAGAAACACTTAATTTACAGTGGTATTCCCAATTTTGCATCTCTTACCACTTTTTTTTTTTTTTTTTTTTTTTTCATAATGGAAAACTGTTAATCCTTCTGGCCTGGAGACCAGGTCCCTAATCTGAGTTTGCCATTTAAGAGAGATCCAAAGTAATCACCTATTTGAATGAAATATACTGGATTATATCTGCTGGGCTGCTTTCAAACTAAAGCCCCAGTCCTGCAATCTCATTTTTGCAAGTGAGTTTCAGGACAGTTGATACCTAAGAAGTATTAAAAACAATGATGAGGAATTCAGTTATGTGGATTTTTTTTTTCTGTTCATCTACAGACTTTAACAGGTAGATTATCGCATATATTTATGGTGACAAATCATTCTGTTTTGTCTGTATTTTCTTCTGCAGTTAAAGATATATGCTTTTCTATTGACAGAATGGAAAACTGAAGCCTTTAACCCAAATGTAATGGAAATGAGAGACAATTCCTTTTTGGTGTTCAAGAATGTGATTGTTTTTGTCTTGTGATTGTGTGGTTTTGTTGTGGATTAAATACGGACTTGTTTGGATGTCATTGAAAAAGTTGTTCTTGTGTTTCCTGTCTAAAAGAATGAAAAAATACCTCAAATCTGATGGGAATTCTGTTCTTGTATTGTAAACCAAAGAGGCTGAGTAAGCATCGTAACATTTGGCTGTTTATTATGTTTATTCTCCAGAAATACTGGGATTCCGTTTCCAGGAATACCCTTTGTTAAATCAAAGATAAACTTTTTAATCAGTATATGTTATATAAAAATCCGCCTAAAAATATGAATAAATTCTTCCTGAATCTCTGCTTGAAGATGAGCATAAAAGTAATGACAACAGTGTAAAACAATTCCACATTTATTATTTTTCTGCTGCCCTTCTCAGGCAGTGTATCCTTCTTCAGAAAACCTTGAATGTCATTGATTTTCTTAGAAAAGCTGAGCTTTTGACTATCAATAGCAGCATTATCTACCTTCAGGCAAATAAAGAGTAGCAGTTATTATTCTGAGTGGACACTGAAGAGCTCGATGTCACCATTTGAATTTGAGTACAGCAGCTTTAGGTGCCGAAGCAAATGCACCTGCAGTAGTTCAGGTGATCTCCAATGTACTGTACCTGTAGTAGTTCTTATCTTGAAAACTACTTGAGTGTCACTCACCTCTGAGTGATTCAGTGCTAGGTATTACTTGACGCTTGAATGACATTTCTGAATGATAGGGCTTAAGAACAGATGTAGCGTAATGTTTAGGCAATTGCCAGGTTGTCCTAGTTTACAGAGAAACTTCTCTGTTCTCGTGTAACTTCCTGCTGAGATCATGGTTTAGTTTGGCAGCTCACAGGGTTCTCGTTAAACCGGTTCAACTGCTTACCATCACATCCATCCACCCACATGCAAAAATCCCAGGATAACAGAAGTCATGTTTATCGTAAAAAAAAAAAAAAAAGACCAAAAAAAACCCCAAACCCAAAAAAACACCACCAAAAAACAAACCAGAAAAACCAACAAAACAAAAAAACCCAAACCCAACCAATCATACAACAACCAAAGCACAACAAAACATGAGAATGAGGGACTCTTCTGTGAGAGCCGTGACAAAGGTACAATTTTAATGTTCTCTAGACTGGTGAAAGTAGTAAAAATATTAATGCAGTGTGGCTAAAAGCCTGCTCTCGTTTCAGATTCTCTTTTCACTTACCCAAGTCCCTTAAGAGCATGAGAAATTTCTGAAGTGCAGAATTGTCCTTTATGCAAATTTAAATGTGACATTAGTCACAAGGTTCTCCTTGTTATTTTTATCATCACCATTTTCCTGGAAGGAAATGAGATGCAGTGGTTGAACCCCAAGATATTTGTTAGTCTTCGCTCAAGCAATTTCAACTGAAGCCAAAGGAATTTGTCTAAGTAAAGACCATCACAGCATGCTTGCTCCATCAGAGAGGTACCCCAGTGTGGCCTTCAACATCACACCCATTCTCCAAGGCAAAGGTGTCTGTTTGATAGAAGTGTAACCCTTAGTTGCCATCTGGAAAATGCAGTGCTGTGCATTTCCACTCCAGTCCAGCAGATAGTATCCTGCCAGCTCTGCCAGTACTGGCTTGCACATAGGATAGGCAAGTTATTCACCAAGTAGCTGGTGAGGAAGTCCCTTGTGTGTGATGGACGGAGGGTTTGATGTCTGCCATGCTCCTGTTTGCTCTAGAGGTGGACCCCTGGAGTTGACTTATATCAATGCACATAGTCAGAAATTATTGCTGTCATTTTAAAATGGACAAAAGCCAGGAAATATGAGTGGCATCTTTATGAAACAATGGCAACTGGGAAAATGGCTGTAGTTGTTAGCATCATGCAGAGTAATATATTATGATGCAGTGGATCTGCTTCTGTTTGGACCTTAGAAAACTGCAGAGGCATCTGAGCTCTTAAGAATACATTATGAAAGTACATCTGTTCTGTATATGAGGAATAACCTACTCTCTAATTCTTTATTGTGCTTAATGCCGTGGAACTAAAATACCAAGTTGACTGTGATTGGGGAGAACTCCTCTTTTTCTGCTTCATCGTGAAAAGAGATGTAAAGGGTCTGAACACTGGACTGCGTTAAAGCCAAGACTGAGTTTTTACTTTGATTCTGGATTGAGCCTTTAGAAATTGTTTCTGCCTCTACTACACAAGATTAACATGGTAGAAAACCTTGAGCGCTCTGGCTAGTAAAGACACAGACAGTTGAGTCCCACTTCAATACCCTTACATACCCTTCACTCACTCTTCACCCTCAATACACTTCAGTTGGTATCATCAATAAATATGGTTTATGTGATATTACTAATGTCTTCAGTGAATCAAGGACATACACTGCTGTGCCAGATTTGTCACTGGGAAACAATAGCATAATGACTGTTTAATGGAGACACTGAGAGAAGTCTTGTTTGATCTGGAGAAGAAAAGGCCAACAGGGGAATTAACTGGCTGTCTTCAACAACCTCGTGATTAGCTATGGAGAAGATGGACCCATAGTCTTCCTGGCAGTGCACAGTGAAAGAATGAGAGGTGACAGGTTCAAGCTGTAGCTGGGGAAAATCTTGCTAGATACAAGGAAAGGATTCTTTACAGTTAGGGTGATCAAATGCTGGAACAGGTTGCCTGGAGAAGCTGTGGCATCCATATTATTTGAAATACTAAAACAATGTTTTGGACCAGATGGCATCCTAAGGTCCCATCTGACTTAAAATATTCTATGATTCTAGATTAAATGACAGATTCATTACAGAACAATAAATATTTTTCAGTGACACAAACAGGGCCAGGGCAGTCTTTTAAATCAGAGCTAACACTAGTAAAAGTTGAGGAAAGCAGAACAGATACGACTGTGTTCTGCAGCAGCCCTGTCTGTCCTGTGGTCTGAAAAACTCGTTATTTATACATCTACATGGAAGACAGCAGAAGCATTCTAGATGCCTCAGGGAGTGCTTAGAAAGTACTCTCTAGTTACAAGATGTGATAATATAGGCTACACATCACTATACTCCTGCTCCAGGGACAGAGGTCATGTCTCTGTTGTGTCAATTTCTCATGGACAGAGACTTCTTCAGAGACCCTGGTGGCTGTTAGCTGTAGTCCAGGTGCAGCCTCATCAGTGTGAGTAGAACGGAAGGATCACCTCCCTCAACCTGCTTGCAGTACGTTGTCTAATGTAGCCGAGGACACTATTTGCCTTCTCTGCAGCAAGGACACATTGCTGGCTCATGTTGAACTTGGTGTCCACCAGGATCACCAGGTCATTTTCTACCAAGCTACTTTGCATTTGGGTGGCCCGCAGCGTGTACTGGTGCATGGGATTGTTCCTCCACAGATGCAGAACTTGGCACTTATATCCATGTGGAACTTCATGAGGTTCCTGTCAGCCCCTTTCTCCAGACTGTTGAGGTCCTTCTGGATGGAAGCACAACCCTCTGGCAGATCAGCTACTCCTGCTCCTCTCGTGTTACCTGCCAGCTTGTTGAGGTTACACTGTGCCCCATCACCTAAACCACTAATGAAGATGTTAAACAGGATGCCGCTGTTCAGTTAAACAGATGTTAAACAGTAAGGCCACTGTGGTTGTTATCCATAAACTAGCAAACACCTTTCACCAAAAATTATGGCACTGCGGTTGCTGAGTTCTGCAGTATTCATCTCAACTTGCATCAGGAAATAAATGTCCTAGGTACCGCTGTGTGCTTACTGTTGGTTCATTGACATTTAATTAATGATATTTGTTTTACTGCTGCTCAGCAGGTATATCAGATTGCGTAGGATATGGTGGATGATGCAAAGCATAACTAACATGTTCACTCAGCACAACAGCAGTATATTGCGTCAGTGTACTTTGCAAATTGAAAGAGGCTTTTTCAAAGCACTCTGTGCTCCAAAAATAATGTCACCCTCCAATTGCAACTCTCAGTACTGCTCAGTAATGTGACTTTGCTGATATTTGCTAATAGTCAGGTGCTGAAGGAAATTCAGAAATGTCCCATTGCCAGCCTCCAGTTGCCCAGCATTTTAAATCTCAGCTTGTTGACACTTGGGCATACAGATCGCTTTGCTCTGAATGGACTTCAATGAAACTGCTCATGCTAACAGATGAGCACATGTCAAAGGGCTGGCAAGGGCTGGAGCCTTGAGTATTTCCTCAGGCAGTGTAGCTGCCCAGGCTAGTCTGGCCTTTGGCAAAGAGGGTAATCCAGCAAGATTTTGCATTAGGAGTTTAAATTATTCTCTCACCAGTGAACCAGTCTCCTGAGCTCATCCAACACTCTGCAGTCTCCCCACAGCAGTTAACTGTGGATAGTGTGGAGCGGAGAGGAGTCTAGACCAGGACATCAGGGCACAGAGCAGTCATTTTAGCTACTTGTGCTTAATGCTGATCTTGCATATAGTCTATATACAGGTTCTGTGTCCCCCTTATATATTCTTGTAAGTCTTGTAAGATGCATAAATGAGAACTTTTCTTGACATCAGTGTAACTTTACACAGGTTATTTCTTCATTGCATGCATTTTGGCAAGGACGATGTTAGATATGTGAAAGATGAGAGACATGAGTGGGAAGCTGAAATGCTAAGTATATTTATTTATATAAGTTTTTATTTGGAACTTAATGTGCTAATTGTGAAAGAATTTAAAGAACACATATGTTTTAAGGAGGAATTTGAATCTACAGACATCTTGACTGAATTGTGCAATTAGAATAATTTGCACTTACCACATAGACATTATCCATGATTTATACTTTGTAAACATCTATAGTAGCATGTTTTGCATGGCTTTAAAAATATTTGCTTTTGTTTTCTTTAAATTAATTTCTTGTAAATATCTCCAGCTATTTGTGATACTTGTGAGTGCTCCCATCAATAAACAAACTCAAATATGCTGGAAAAAAAAAAGATCTGATTTCCTGAAATACATCAGTTAAACATGCAGCTTAGCTGTTTGAGTATTCTATATGCAAAATCAACTAAAAAGCGTTCCTCTTGTGGCTGCTTACTATTATTATTATTATGGCATTATTTGAGATTAGTAGGAGGCTCATGATGTGTGATTTCTTTTTTATGTGTGTGTGTGTTGCTATTGGTCAGGTTAATAAGTAGCTAAAGGATATAATAACCCTGTTGAACTGGTGGGGCAAAGCATGCTGGAAGTTCTTACTGGTAGGGATAAGAAGCCATATATTACTGCTGTTGAGGCACATCTTTCTGCTGTTGCCATGAAAGAGCTTCTGGGACACCTAACACTGTGGAAATACAAAAAAATTGTCTTTTAAAATTATGATTGTGTAATTTGTGTTTTCCTATACCATTTTTGTAAGCCTACCTGTGTTTATGTTGAAATGCGTGTACCTGTGTCTGTAAGGCATGTTGCCTACTAGTTAAAGTTAAAATTAGGTGTTTGGTTCATTCAGCTGACCCTGCTAGCGACTGCCAGGGTGCAGCAAGGGCAACATCCCATAGCACCTGAGCTAGAAGAGTAGACCATATCCTTGTTGGTAACCAGGGTCAGCTGGGGTCCGCTATGAGCCAACAGGTCTGTAGAGAGGATGCAAGTCTGAGGTCAAGCCTGAAAGTCAAGTTTCTGAGTCAGGTTCAGGTTCAGAATCAGAGAGATTCGAGACAAGCACAACACAAGACCTGCAACAGGGACCCAGGCTGAACCTCCACTTAAATGCATCTCCCAAGAAATGGGGAGAGCTTTTGCTGAGGCTTCTCCAGCTTTTTCTCAGAGAACTCTTTCTTCATAACCATTTCAAGGCCTGACAGCTGCTTGTCGAGGTTGGGTCTTTGCCCAAGCAGTCAAACTCCCAGGGGAGAGGAATGTGCTCAGGGTCCTGACAGTGATTGAGTTTGAGACTCTGGGCCCATCAGCTTGACTGCATTTATCTTGACGTCAAATTACATATCAGTTTGGTGTGATAGTATCAACCTCACACAGATGTTGTAAGCCTTAATTCGTGCTTATTAAGTGCTTTGACATTGCTAGATGAAATATGCTTTTTTACTTATTACAATGTACTATTTTTGCATGATGTTATTTTAACCACTGAGCTAGTAACATGGCACATATATTTGATTCTTTAAATAGAATTTGAACCCCATGTTTCATCATTCCTCATACAAAAGCAATGATATTGTGTAGTCAAGGCTCCCTTTGAAGCATTTGCAAGTGATTACATACCTACTCATCAGTAAGAGAGACAGAACTACAGCTGCATTGTTATTATTAAGGAAAGGTATTTTATCTCACTATGAAAAGACCGTATGAGTAATCAAAACAGTCAGACTTCGCTATTTCACAGGAGTTGTATTGCTTTGAAGTCTGCACAGTGAGGTCTTTTCTTACCAGTAGTCTACACCATAGAACACAGTGACATGTACATAAGAAGAACCTGGGACTTGGAAAACTGCTGGCTAAAGTCAGCATGAGTATTCATACTGTTGTCAGCATGCAAAGAATCAGATAGTGCCACAGCAAAAGTAGGACAAAAATCTTGGGGAAAACTAGCTTGCCACTGCAACAATGGGGGGAAAAAAGTCTGTCTGGTCCCTTTTCAGCTGGGAAGGATAAAATGAAAGTAATAAATGAAGTCTTTGAACTCCGAGTTGCTTTGCATGAAAAACAACTTTGTACAAAAGCTTCAGGTTAGTAATAGTGTAACTCCCTCAGGTTTATTGCAATAAATTATCAAAACCTGATTTTAATTTTTTTTTATGTAAAGTATTTTAATTTATTTTTTTAATCACAGATAGAAAAAGCAGCTATTTGTCATCTTTAAAGTAATTCCGATGGAAGATGGTTTGCAGAGTAATGGAGCCTTTCAGGTGATCTGATCACTCTGGTGGGTTATCAGCAGTCCTTTGGGCAATACTCTAATGAAGAAGGGAATACAAAAACATTGGACATGGTTGTTTTAGGAAATAGTAGGAAGGAACAACCTCAAAAACACTGCCTTGCCTAAGTTTTTTATGCTTTCCAGTTGCAGGTTGTGTACCTCACTAGTTAATTTTTTGCATGCAGTGTAAGTTTGGAGGGTTTTGAAGGGGTCTCACTGTTGGCTAGTCAGAACTGATTCTTCTCCCATGTCTGCTTTTAACCTTACTGACTTAAATGGAGGTAATACTGATTTTCAGCTGGGGTAAGAAAGAGGAGGTAACAAATCTGAGTGTTTTGCTTTGAATCTTTACTTCTGAGAGTGAAGAAACAGTTTGCTAATTAAGTCTGAAATGGAAATTTCAACTAATGTGGGGTGTTTCCCCCCTTTTTTAAACTGGATTTCTTATGGCAAGGGCAAAGGATCAGTGATGTTCTACAGATTCATGCCTGGGTGTACTAGTGCAGGAGCTGTTGTTAGGCTGCATTGTGTTGGTGAAACAAAGATCTGAACTGTCTTGTACAAAAAGAATCAGATCCTATGAAAGACAGAAGCAGCTAAAATATGACTGAGAAGGATTTCAGGTGCTGATTCAGAAACTCCATTTTAATCCTGGGACAAAACTCAGTGTAAGTTGTTCTGAGCTGTCTGAAGCTCAGTGTGGTGCCCTAGGCTGACCTGTCCCACTTCAAAAGGCTCCTTCTCCAGCTCCGTTCTAAACATTGCTTGGAGCCAACCTCTAAGCAGAACAGGTCTTAAGAGCCCTAAGCAGTGTGGTAAGATGAGAATACCTTTTAAAACACCTGCATAGTATCAGCTGTCGGCTCCCCTCAATACATTTGTAGTCTTTTATTTTTTTTTTTTTCCCCAAAATGCACATGGATAACAAGGCCTTACTTTATGTAGTGGCCAGAAGACTGAACTGGAAAGTAGCTTTGATTCCCTTCCCAACTGGAGGACATACAAACCTGCAGTATCAGGGAGTGCTTTAACAACCCATCTGTATGGCTGAGAGGGGACAGGAAAGTCGACTGGATTAGAACTAGCTGTCCTACCGCTGCTGGAGGTGGAGGTGGCACTGGGTAATGCTGACGTTTTTTCAGCAGTCTGCTTCTACTTCCAGGTTTGCTTAGGTGGTCGTGGAGGAAAAAAACCCCAGCACCCAAACCTGAAAGAAATGGTGGGACAAGCTGATGGCAAAATTCAGGGCTTGTATAGCTGTCTAATCAGTAGTTCCCAGAGCTGTGCTGCTGTGTGTGCTCTTCTGTGCAGTAAATCATGCATGTTTCATTTCAACAGAAGAGGGCCTCCCAGCTTAACCTTTAGCAAGACATTTGGTCAACACTCCTGAGAAATGGGGTTAGGAGCTTGAATGCATTCAGGCTGAGCAAACCCGGGTCTTGTACTGAGGTGTGATTCAAGAGGTAGAACACGAAGTCCTCTCGAGGCAGCCTGAGTTTTTAAGTGCCTGGTGCTTTCACAGGTTCCTGATTTAAGGTAAAGATTCAGAGCTCTGGGTCCAGAGAGCATGAAATATTTCCTGTAGAAGGACATGCTCACCCCTTTCTCGCTGATTAGTCAAATATCTAAATAAACTTTGGATATTCTACTTTGAGAGCAAGGAATATAAGACATCAGGCTTGCCAGGCCTAGTTTGCAGCTACCCAAATTGTTTATCAGAATCTAATGCCTTTTAAAGCTTATCATTGGGATTTGACTTTACATGGCCTTAAAATATTCTTAGCCTCAGTTTGAGTCCATGTCACACTATTTCCATTGGAAGCTTTCTAAGAAAACCCAGATCTGTTTTCAAACTTGGGTCAACCAGCAGAACCGGGCTCAAGCAAAACTCTAGAGCGCTGTGAGGACATGGCGTACTTTAGTATGCTGCTGACTTCTTCACACTTAAATCCATGCTCAGGCTTGCTGCTAATCTCTTGCTGCTGACCTATCCAAAAAGTTAAGTAATCTGGGCTAAACCAGAACCGCGCTCATTCTTGATGACTCGTGTCTGCTTCTCCAGTCACCTCCTGTGCAACCACTGGGGCTGTTCACGTGGCACTGTGTATTGAGGGTATTAGTTGGGAAAACAGACTTTTTTTTTTTTTCATTCAGTTTTCATTTTTTTCGTTCTGTTTTCATTCTGTGTCTCAGAGAAGGCAGTGTGCCTGCATCAGTGTTGCGCATCTTTGGACCATCTCCACAGATGCTTGCTGGCAGGAAGAACTAAATGGCTCCTGCTGGCAGTCTCCTCCCGGCCTGGTTGTGTGCATACCAGCGAAGAGGACAACTTAGGGTGACTTTCTCTTCCTCACATTTCGGTAATTTCCAGCTTGGCAGAGAACTATGGACAGTTTTAGGAGGAAAAGGTCTCCCGTCATTTCTAACCACAACTGTATTCCAATGAACCTATGGGATATTCTAGCATACTGTATAATTTTTCTGGCAAGTTACTATTTCATACTTAGAGAGTATTTATTTATTTACCTTTACTGGACATGCATATTTGTAATTATGCTTCAGTTGATGCATTATTATGGGTGAACTGTTTTGCACAGATTTACAGATGGAGAATAATTTTACTTCTTGGCTGTCACAAACTTTTGGTAGGAAATATTACATATGTTTATATGGAAAGGGATTTAAAGTTCTTATATTTATAAAGTGAGCATGAGCTTGCCAAGTTATGAAACTTTATTTGGAAACAAAGATTCTACTTAAGTGTTCTTAAAACAGTAGTATAAACATTGGAAATGTAAATGCCAAAGATATGGGTGTCATCAAAGAAGGAGATTTGAAATCAGATTCTTCATTCCAAATAAATATGCTGTTTTGAAAGAATCTCTTCTCTTTGCCAGTAAGCTGGTGGGCATCTGTTATGTTTCCGTTTCTTGATAGACCCAGTGAATATTCTGAAAGACCCCAGAATGTACATTTATTTGAAATCAAAAGTAGATCCTTCCAACCAAACCTTCAGATTTCAAGCATGAACCATTTTGGGGGTTAAGAGCAATGTATTTGGGGGAACAATTAAAAAGAGTAATCTTAAATATTTGCAAGTATTGTAGACTCTAAATATAAGTGCCTTGAGGGGTGAAGGATGGTGCAGACTACCCTGGGGGACTGCAGGCAAGGCAGCTGTGATTGCATTGACTGATAGAAATGAGCATATTTCACTGTTGGGTGCTAATGGAAAGATGGGGTGAAGGAAGTAGAAATCCCTTTGTCTTTTTCTTTTTTTTTTTTTTTCCTTCCCCTGCAGTAAATCTGTGCTTGTAAAATTCATTTATTCTAATTGATTACTTCTGTGTCTTTGGTCTGCACACCCAGTTGCTATTTTTGCAGAATTCAGGGTGATGCAGGAGTAGTTACTAGTCATTGGACTCATCTCAATGGTAGGCTGTCATTCGCAAAAGAATCCTTGTTTGAGGCAGTTGTCCAGGTTTAACTTTAAAAATAAGTCTTAGTCCCATTGCTCTCAGAGGAAGCAGTTCCTTAAGGACATATTTGTATACAGTCCTCAAAAGGAACATTTCTTTAGTATTTGAGAAGTTAAGCCACCAAGGTACATGTACATACTACCCTTTGTTCGTAAAGCATGAACAGTTAATTTTAAATCTTTTTCATTATTTTTTATGTGTGTGGAATTTTCAAACAAAATCTTGAATATAATAATGTACAACATAGGGCAGTCCCAAACATGTGACATAAAAGAATAAATTGAACCAAAAAAAAATCTAATATGAAAGTGAAGAATTTAAAGATACATTGAACAAACCTACCTTGGTTTTCCTTTTTTTTCCTCTTTTTTTTTTTTTTTATGACCATTAGATGTATGACATGACCATATATCATTAAACCCTTTTCCTTGAAATTAGGTTTTATTTCCAAATTTTCCAGTCTAGCAACAGGGATGCAGTTGGTTTCTCTGTGCCTACACAAGCTCATCACTGCAGCCACAGAATTACCACAGAGCTAAGAATGTCGCAACACTTTCTTGAATGGCAAATTGCAACAAATTAATCCTTATATATCCCTGAAGCTCTCTTTTTGGATGCTCATTCTGGCTGCATTATTTGCCAAGAGGCTGCTGTGACCCAAGCACATAGCACAGACTCTGAAAAAGCTAACATATATCATGAGTGGGAAGAAAGGTCTTTCCCTCTTGAGCAAGCCATTTAACATAAGGCAAGCATCTGTCTTTTGGCAGATAGGAATGTAATCTCCACATAGACTTTCAGCTTTGTTCAACATTTGGCTTTGAAAGCTGGTAAGAGCAGAGCTGTCTCTGTGCAGAGCTCATGGGTTTGAAGCAGTATAGGTGTGCCTGTGCCACGCAGCGCATTACTGTACCTGATCTGTAATGTGCAGAAGCAATATGTTTGTATGTGTATGGTTCTGTGTTAAAGTTTGTCAGCCCTGCCTCAGCATGTCTAATTAGCTCAGGTCAGGAGCACCTCATTAATACAACTGCACCGTAACTGGTTCTGCATCTGAGGATTATGGTCTTTCTGCAGAATTCCTTATTGCCTGGTGTAAACCTTTTAAATCCTAGGTGTATAGGTGTCAGTGTAAAAGTAAACTTGCCAGCCTGAAACAAATTCACACAAAAGATCTCTTTATCCATTGATGGAAATCAGGCAAAGATCCTAAACCATGAAGAACTTCTTATTTTCCTTATTACTGCTAGGGGTAAAATAGGCCATTGGTCTGAGAAGAAACCGGGGAAAGCAAGCTGAAGAGAGTATGAAATTTTATTCAATTTTAAACCCTTATACTATAAAGATTAGTTCAAAGCAATCAGGAAAAGAGATGAGATGAGAACTCTTAGCCTGCTGGCTGTTGGTCCAATGAAACTTTGGTAAGGCAGGGATGAATGGATAAGTAGTTAAAGATGCTGTCATAATGCCAATGCACAGGAAAGAAATAAGTTTATGTGGAAAAATCGGAAAGGGTTTAGGAAAGAAGTAAAATATTATAGATATTTGGTGTCTAGAAATCTGCCCCACAGTGAGGGAATTAAAAAAGCTCACCCAAGAGAAGGTTAAGATATGACTTGATCCCAGTTTCTCCCAGGTTCTTTAATTTAGCAGACAATAGCATAATGAGAGCCAGCGCCTGGGAAATAAAACAAAAAAAATTATGCATAGAAACAAACTGCTATAAAGTGGGAAAGTTTCTGCTCACTGAAGTAAGGGAGGTGATAGGTTGCATCTTTTGAAGTCTTTAAACAAAGATCAGATTTCATTCTAAATATAATATGTCACTTAACCAGATGTTATGTGATTGATGCGAGAATAGTCAGGTGAAGTATCATGTCTTGTGCTATACAGAAGGGAATCATAAGGTGCTTTCTAGTCTTAAAAAAACCATTCATCTATTTCTTCATGTTTGAATGTCTTAATTTACAAACTTAACAGTGTTATTCATGGTTTTATACAATATTTTTAGGAGGCATAAAATAGAAACAAAACAATGCCTTGCATAAATACGATCATACAGAATCCCATGCCTTTTGTAACGTTTAGATCCAGAGCTCTTGGGCCATTTCAGGATCTCTGCTGCTGCCACCAAGGTGTATCAATATTAATCTGCTGTCCTTTACGTGTAATGGTTACCAAAGGAGCAGCTCTGACATTCTTTCCCAGGGTGCTACACAGTTAATACATAGTCCTCAGAAAAATATTAGCTGTCAGCATTCCTGGAGGTTATGTCTGGATTTAGGGGGGGAAGACAACAATGATATCAGTAAGTGTAGCAAACCACAGGAATTTAATACTGTCAGTGTGGGTGTTTGGATTTCATGGTTTAGATTTAGATTTTCCTTGTCTGCACTCTTGCTGTAAAATGAAGGCAATGATCTGTTTGCTTTTGCTGGGCAGGGAAGGTAAGAATTTATACAATACTAAACACTTTAAAGGATAAAGCTGTGCTTTAACAGAAGGGGAGATAAGGGGAGATAGAAGACTTGACTTCCTAGCTTGAACTGGCATGAAGTGGGAGGAAGATAAAAAAGGGTTCACCTAATGATGTGGGAGAGGAGCTGCACAAGTTTGTGGTCCCAGCTACATCACTTGATTTGTCTCACACTAGCTACTAGTAACAGCATGTGAGAAAGAGGGCAGGAAATTCTAACAGCTCGTAGCTCCTTTTAAATCTATGCCTGCTTTCTTAAGAGTGCAAAGAGAAGTTGTGTTGACTCATACACCTGGTATATATCAGTGGAATTATATGCAGAATTGTAGTGACACTTTGCAGTTCAAAGCATTTTTAGTTGGTCTTGTGGTCTCTCTTCCTGCCTGCCTTCCTCGTGTGTTCCCATTGCACATTACACCAGTCCATCAAAACAGCTATTTTCATGGACGCAGAGTTATTTTTAATTAATGGATGTGGTCAACCTGTTCATCATGCAATAGCTGCACATATTTTTAGAAAGATATATTTTGCAGTTTATGGCAGGATTGAAACTGGATTTCAAAAAGGATCTCTGGAAAAAAAACCCATCTTCTACTGGTTAGAAAGCAAAATTACACTGATGCAGAAATCATTGAAGCAGCCTGCTGTTACTCAGTGGTTAAAGGACATAAAAGATAACTTACAGAAAATCAAATGTAGTGCAAAGGGGAAAAAACCCAAATAAACTGCCACTTCTCTATATGCTCAGGGTTCATTTGAGGGGATCACAGAAGAATTGTGAGGCTGCTCTGCACAGCTTACTGTTAGTTCCCTGGCAGAAGTAGATGTGTCTGTCCTGTGTCTTCGGTATTTCTTCAACTACTTTGTAGCAAGATGACAAGAGAGACCTCGGTGCAGCCCTCTGGACTTTTTCCTCCAAATCAAAGCTGCTTCTCTCTGAAGCAAAACAACATTTTCACAGCCAAACAAGTCTCTCCAGGCCACAGCTTTCTGCTGAAACGCCAGCTACGGATTTATCTCACTCGATTCCCTCTTTTCCTTCAGAACATTGAATAGCATTTTCATAATTTTATAATTCAGGGAGGGGAAAGCCTTCCTGAGCCAGCTTCCCAAGTTCACTCAGATTTCCTCAGGCTGATGACATTAGGGTGGGTTTATCTTCACTCCAATCAAATTATGTTTTATCAAAAACATTCTAGTGTTTTCTTTTTTTTTTTTCTCCTGCCCCCTGGAGACTGTCTGTCTGGCTAGCTCTTGTACGAGTTCTAAAAAGGTTCTTCAAAGTCTGTCTCCAGCTGCATGTACAACAGCTTTGTGGAACTTGCAAGTTTATAGCGGTGCTAAAGATGTCACTTTGATACAGGAAGGGAAAGCTAGTTAGAATAATTTTTAGTCAGAAACAGTATGCAGTAATATCTACAATGATGTGATAGTCTAATACTACTCTGCTTTTAGATATTTCTAAGTTTTCAATCATAAAATACTACTTTTAACTCCTTCACCTGCTTGGGACTGGGTTCTCAAAGTATTAAAAATGGCTAAAAAATTATGCTCTTTCCCTTCTATTTTCAAAATCATACTCTCCAGGAAAATTTTGGTATAAGTATGAATATTTATGATTATGGCTTACTGCATAATAATATCTTATTGAATCTGACCTGCTCCACTGTCCTTCAAACCTCCACAGACCATCTGAAGCAAAATTTTTATATCCTAATGCAACTAATACATATTGAAGACTATGCAAGACAAAGATTTAAAACATATTATATGCACTTTTCTTCACAGTGCATATAAGTGCATATTCTTGCAATAAGAACTGTTGATTGTTGTAAATTCAAAACGTGTGTGTTTCTCATAGGCTGAGGTTCTATGAAATGCCAAGTATAACCTAAAATATAGCCTAAAATATTAAAACAGACACTAAGGACTTACCAGCTAAATCCTACATACAAAGTTCAATAAGTAATCCCCTTCAGGAAGAGTGTTGCTTGACGTAGTAAATAACAGCTGAATACCTCTCAGAGAATTTGAGCCAGCATTTGCTTTTACAGCAGAATGAATTAGAAAGAACTGCATCAAGGACACTACATGCTTCATCTTATATAGATTAATATCAATGTTGGTTCCGAGCCTTCAAGCTATTGGTGTAGATATGTTGGCTGGTCACATTCTGAAAAATGAAAGTTTTGTTTTTCATCCAGTTGGATAAGTGGAATGAGTGTCCTTTCAACTGTACTGGTAATGAAAACATACAGAACATGCATTGCAGTTGAAGTCTGCATGCAGTTATGGAACAAAACTTCTTCAAATGAAGGGAAACATTTCTTAGAATTGCCCTACCACATCCCTATATTACAGTAATTTACTTTGAGTTTAAGAATTCTGATCCTCTTTGTATCTGTCAGGTAGGAGCAGTCTTCTTCATCACATTTATTCCCAAGTCTTTTGAATTCCAGCTTCGCATTTTCAAGGCTTTTATTAATACAGGGACCAGCCAGTTTCTCTGCATCCTGCAGACTTGGCAGCAAAAGAATTAAAAAAACCCACAACCAAACAATTGAATATTGTGTCCTCTGGGGCCCAGATCTCTTCTCTCTCCTTCCGGCACCTCCTGAAAAGCAGCAAAAGTGGTGTTGTATTTCATAAGTTACAGTAAAGTTTCAAACATTGTGAGCTTGGAGAATGTATCTTCCCTTCCTTTCAAAGCATGAGAAAGTGGGTGTTGCACTGGTCCACTGTTTTTGCTATGGAATTATCACCTATTCTTCTGCACCATCTCTGGCTACCAAGTTGGGAAATGAAGTGTTTGTGATAAGTAAATGGGTGGTGTTATGGTCTGTTCGTTCATGTCATTCCTGAGCAGATTCTGAACTGCAATTCCAAACCACTCTCTAGGATCTGAAGCTACCATTCCTAGTCCTGAGGTGCTGCGAGATACCTCTGTACGAGCTGTGATTTTACAGCTGTTCTACAGAGCTAGTGATGAACCTCAGCCAGGTATTTCTGAGGTGGATTTTTGAGTAATTTTTTATTCTACTCTTGCTTTTCTTTGAGAAGGCTCTTTTAGATGCTTTGTGCCGATGCAGTGAGGAAGGGAGCCTTACACAACCACCTCCTCTGGTTCTATGTCCAGTGAATATTTCCTCAACTTCTATGAAACTCTGCAGCCCATTTAGACAGTAGTCCTGCCTTGACAGGTTGTCTCCAGAGCTGCAGCAAGAGTGCTCCCAGAAGGGGCACATACTGGCGACAGATCTGTCCCATGTTTCCTGCTACTGAGGAAGAGAAGCATCAAGCTGAAGAGGCAATGGCACCTATAAAGAGTCCAAACAAGATGGAATGTATTAAGGCAGACAGCCTAAAGGCTTGTAGGACCTGGGAAGGGGAGCACTTTCCTTGAGCAGAGATGCCTTAGCATCTAATTCTTTTCCTATGACAGTATCTATATTCTTTATGAACTTCAACAGTCTCATTAGCAATTTCTAATGTACACAATACATAGTATAGCAGGGGCTTTGAGAAAATTCAAAAGCTTTTTTCAGACAGTAGGTAATTGAAGAGAAGCCTTATAAAGTTGACGAGTTTTGACTCACAAGCTTAGCCATCCAAGTAATTTGTATGAAGTTTAAAGTGAGAGACTTAAATCACAGTGAAGATGTTTCCTATGTTGTCTTTAGATGAGAGACTCCCTTGCAGACTTAGAAAACACTAAAATAATAGAATTACAGATTATTTTATACCGTGCAGATTCACAAAAAAATTTAATATAATTTCTAGATGTTATTATGGCATTTTTATCTAGTCACACCTATCTGGGGACATGGGCATAAATCGCCAAATGTTGCCAGTCATCAATAAAGCTCACGTCTCAAACTCATGTTAAAGTGTTGGGCTTTTTAGCATAGTCATAGACTCACTATGTAACATATGAGAGATTTTATATGAATATTTTATATGAATATTATGCTGTATATGTTCTGTTACAGGCTACATCTTCCATTTTGCATGGCTATATGGAGCCAGTAGGTCCTACGATAAAATTTGGGATCAGTTAAAGCTGCTGCTTTAACATACACACTGCTTAAACAGACTCCAAACTCTGCTCTGGGTGTGCAGAATTGCCAGCATATTCTGACCTTGACCATGCCTTTGTTCACCCTTCATTTTCCTCCTTTCTGATCTTTCTGATCAACCCTTTAGGAACCTTTTAATGTGTTGTGCAAAACTGCAAGCGTGACAGTTTAGCTTTGCAAGATCTTTGTAACAAGAAAAAAACCCCAAGCTTCTCTCTAAAATCTCTGGGTTAGATTTCATTTTATTTGTCATCTTTTATGAACAAATTACGAAATATACTTCATTCACAAATTGGAAATATTTACAATTTCTTTACAACAAGGCATTGTTGAGGTTTTGATTTATGGCATTCTTAGAGCATTCTGTCTTTCAAAACAAAGACATTGGTGGTGTTTTCAGCACACTGTTAATTTACACTCTGTGAAATGGGAACCTTTGGAAGAGCAATTTGCACTCTCTTTTGAAACGATCTACTGGGAAAACTGAGGCTGGATGCATCTGCAACGTGTGGAGGGGGACTGTGCAAATGCATTGCTGGTACCATGCCACATGATCTGAAGCCATCATATTACACCAGATACTGATAAGTGGGGAGGTGAGAAAGATTCCCCTGAGCCATCCTTCCTCTGCCCTCTTCTCTTCTCTTTAGGAATCCTGTGACCAGGTTAAATGTGGTCTGGGTTAATTATTTTTTTCTGGTTTTTGAGTCTTCATGAGAAGAAGAGTCTTGCAAAGTCTATTTCAAATACTATCACAATTCTGAAAAGTTATTCAGACAAAAAAAAAAAAACCCAAACCAAAACCAAACCCAAACAAAAGAGAATAGCCAGGAAGTGAATAAATATTATATATCCGCAAAATGTTTATGAGACAAATTTTGAACATGTTTCTAAAAGGGAAATGCAACTGTGCTGTTCTGCAGTTGTGATATTTGAGCCATAAAAGCTAAGATAGTTCCATTTTCTCAGCTCCTTGGAGTCTTTTTTTTTTTTTTCTGAAGAAAATTCTAAAACCACTTTTTCCCATGGAACTTTTAAAAATCTCTTAATATACACTTCCATTATAAATCAGATGTGGGCCACCATTGCTTAGGTTGTCTGTCATTTCCTGGAACAAGAACAGAAAACACAGATTAAAATTACAATTATTTTATGGTGTTCAAAATTCAGTTAGCTAAGGTTGTAATAAAAAAATCAACAAACTCTAAATTTCAAACATTCAGAAAAACATTACATTTTTTTATTTAGCTTGATAAATCTCACTGTAAAAAAAAAAAACCAACAAAAAACCAAAAAAGAAATCACGTTTCTTCCTACATAAATTAAGTACATTTGAAAGCTCATAGACTCATTGGTACTGATTGAACTGACATTACTCTCAGACCACATATACAGCATCGATGGCATCCATGCAAGTTTTGTGACGTTGTCCTTTGAAAGTGCATCAACTCAAGCTTGTGTGCTAATCCACAAAGGAACAAGTTGGTAATTAATTCTTTGTTTCCATTCAGACCTTTTTCTGTGCTGACATGCTACAAACAGATGCCATTGGATGCTAGCTGGGATAGACATTTGGGGAGTAGGTCTAGATCCAAACAGGATCATGGGGTTTTGATTGCTTGCCTTGGGATGCAGGTTTTTTTTGGTTTTCCCTTAGTATGCCAGACTAAAAATTTTAGCAGTTCAGCAATTGCTATTCAAGTGGCAGGTGAGTCATCCTGGAGTAAGCTGACCTGATCATGAGTCAGAATCCTAAGGCACCTAAACCAAATTATGTTTGGAGTTAGATTTTCTAACTCAAACTGCAATTCAGACGATACCTACTTAGCAGCTGTCTAAGCCCAGAGATGGCTACATTAATTAAGCAATTCCCTGAACTTCAAGGCTGCAAAGTCACATAGGGTTTATGCTCAGAACTGCCCTGTTCTGAACCTTCCTAGGCCTATTTCATACCAAATAGAATCCAGATGCACAAATTAAGGGATCTGCTGCTTAAGTCCCGTGACAAGTCCCAGAGAACATCCAATTATGCCAAGAGAAATGGGCACACATAAAAATGCAGTTTGGGCTGTTCTTAAAATTGAGGTAGATGAGGTGGAGGTGCTACTGTTGGTCTAGTTCTAAACTATTTGCATAAGAACCAGAAAGTCTCTGCATGGAAAGATTAAATTCACCTCTTCTACCTCGTAGGTACACTTGGAGAAAATGTGGAAGAAAAGGGATTTGTTTGTCCCCCTTCTTGTGGAAGTTTCTGTGAAAAGCAAGATTCATTGGGTTAAACAGAGAGAGGGAGAAAGACAGAAAGAGTGAGCCTGACTGTAGCATAGTAGCTGAGATTCTTGGTAAAGAGAAGAAAATTCTGGGACCTGGTCTTTTTGGCTAGTCTGACTTTTTAATTCTCTTCTTTCAATCCACAATATTTGATTTATAAATAGTTTTGGAGGCAGGGACCAGAACTCAAGAGTTTAACAAAAGTGGAAGCACTGGTGCCTCCTCTGTCAGGTGTTACCGGCTACACTTTAAAGCAGATCACAAAACTTAATTGTTCCTTGCAGTTTTTGGAAGAAAGAATGTCCCGTTTCTCTCCACAAAGTAAGCATAAGGGCATTAAACCAAGTAGCCTTGTCAACTAATACTCCTGAATCAAACGTAAATAAGACAAAATAAGGTGTGTAAACTTACTGGATTTTGAGCATTTTCTACCATCCAGCTGTCCATTTGGCAGGTGGTGGTGGGTGTTTTTGTATGGAGCCTTATTCTCCCCATATACTGAAGAGGAAGCTGCGTGCCTGACACTGGGATCTGGATCCCAGTTTAGGGGCTGTCTGCTCTGAAACAAGTCTCTACATTTTGCTTATTTGTAGTTGCCTAAACACTGTGTTGGATCTACGCTGAAGATATCGGTCAGCTAGGAAAGGGACCAAGAATACCAAAGCCATTTAATATTAACTATCAGTCAGCCATAAGTTGATAGTAATGATCTGTCAGAATGCTACTCATCAGTGAGTGGGAGTTTCCTTTTGTCAGCTTTCTTACTTGAATCCTCTGCAAACAACAGCTATTAGAATATCATCATAATTGCGGACAATATTGAAAACCATTTATTTTCCCCAATATTTCTTTTCTTCAAAAATAAAAGTATTAATAAATTAAAAAATGTTGCTGAATTCAAGAAATGAAGGAGCACACAGATTAGAAGCAGAGTGAGTCAATGGTGGCAACATCCAAATAGGAGCATTTGGATGTCTATAACTAGGGTGAATATTTTAAATACTCAACTTACTTCCAGATTGCAGCGTTCGCCACGTAGAATTATGTCACTACCTGGAAGCACGGTTCCTGACTCAGAGTGACATCACAGCATCAGCCAACTTCGATTAGCTGAAACTGTGACTTCCTCTTAGAGGTGGCCCTTCCTGAAGTGACATAAGAACATGGTAGCTCCCTAGTGTTCAGCGTACCTTGGAGGTAACTCTGGTGTCGGGGGAACCACCGGGCAGCTGGGCAGGTCGGTTATTTCAATACCCCTCAATCTCTAATATAAATATAACAATTATACAATAAATATAGCACAAACAAATGCACATGCAGTACATGTCTATATTACTGTATATCAGTATAAATTACAAAATAGTCTTATATATAAAACACTTTAAAGCTATTTTCTAGATCAGGGCCTAATTTAATGTAAATTTTTAAATAGCCTTTTATTTTTTAGGGGCATGCCTTGAGCTAATGTGTGCTCAAACCTGCCAGCAGCAGGCAGTCCACAGGCTGTAGGTCTAAGAAGTCCCAGATCAGACCATCTACACATGCAGACCTGATTCAGCAACACACATGCAGGAAGCCCACCACCTGGGGGGCACATCCCACATTCACTGAGTGTGCAATAGGGTTGCACTGCACATGCATCGTGGCCCTTCACCCAAGATAAGTGTGCACCTGGCAGTGCTCACTGCTAAGTGTCTAAAAGCTCAGTAGGTCAACAGGCCGGGAAGGAAGGCAATGAAGTAGTGCTATACATGGTCATCTTGAACCCAAATTGATAGAGTTGGCAGGTGTTTGAATTTTGAAAAGTTTTTCTTCCTAGGCCATTTCTTTTTATTTTCCCTCTCTCTTTTCCTCTCAAATGAGCTTTATCTTTGTCCTTGTTGAGGCAAGAGCTTCTTTGAAAGGCAAGATCTAACCTACCATCTGCAAGACCATGGTCGTTCTTACATAGCACACATAGCTCACATAGCTTACAAAGCTCATCAGATTTCTGCTTAATTTTAAAATGAGAGGGGAAAACGTATCTCTTCTTTTGATATTATCACCCTGCTTTATGTTACAGTTGTAACCTGTACTATTTAACTTTATAAAACATCTTTCAAACATCTTCTAAGGTGAATTCATTCTGCATTTTTACTTGGACTTTCACATTGGTTAAGAAACCAAAGAACAGTGACAAGTAATTTTAACTTAATGGACAATTAACTGCTATGTCTTGTTTTGTCAGGGAATCCAAAAACACCCTACAGCCTGAGTGAATTAATCCTCACCCTTCTGTTCAGAGGTCTCAGTAGATATGATGTAGACTGTTGAATTTCAGCGTAATGCAAACTTGCACGTGGAGGCTTAGATGGGAAGTCCACTTGGCTTTTGTCCTTTTGTCTACTAATTTCTCAAATGAAAGGCATTGAATACAGTGTCCAAACATAAAGACAGTGTCAATGAACATTTTACTCCTTAAATATTAATCAGATCTGTAAACCCAGGGAGCTGATTTTAAGAATTCTATTCAATTTATTCTTTTGGCCTTACATGCTCAACTTCAGGAGCTTAAGTGTCAGTATGTAAGCACAGACCCAGACACCTTGGTAAGCTCCCTTTTAACGGAGAAAGGCAGTAAATGCTCAGTGCTGCTGCAAATCAGACCAGTTTCATTTAGGTGTCTAAATATGCCCTTAGGTGCTTAGGTTTAGTCATCTAGGTTTGTGAACTGTGGCTTTTGTGTTTAAATTACCTACTTTATAAGCTGAGTACTTGGGAGACGAAATTGATTAAATCCTGGAAGCATGCAATGATGTGGTTACAGAAAGCATTCTGTACTTTTTCACAGTACAATACATGATAATCCATATTAATAAGGCTTCCAATTATTTATGAAGTGCCTATATTTAGCAGCTAAGCCCTTGAATAGCTATACAATGGAATTATGTTGAAAATGGATGTACTTCATTGAAATGGATGTACTGCAAATACACAGTACCTAAAAATAGCTCCATATAATGCAACATAATAAAGCTTGCACAGAATAGCAGCATTTCATTTCCCAGAAGGTCTTTCTCATATAAAACTGAAACTGAATACATCTCTTGCCAATTGTAAATGTTAACACACACAGTAGCATTTTAGGAGAAGCAGAACAAATAAGGGAGGACACACAACTCACTTTTTCTGCCATTTCATGGGAGTGATGCAGTGAATGTTCTCTTTCTGAAAACATTCGCCTTTGTTCATAGCTGGCTAGCCGACAAGTGAGCCATGAAGAAAGGGTGCAACCACCGATTCCAATGCATGCAAGAGACATGGAGGCAAGGTGCAAAGAATAGAGAGCAGACGACTTCTTTGTCAGAGCACGAAGAAATTGAAAATTTAAGATTCCTCCAATTAGTCCACAGATGCAACAGGCAGAAAAAAGAATCATCTGTCAGGAAAGACAAAAGAGGTTATGTCACAGTAACATTGTTCAAAGACAGATTCATTCATATAAAAAGTGAGACTAAATGTAATTCAATGCTTCGATAGCATCATGGACAGCACAGACATTCATTTTAAACTCCCTCAGTTCCCACAGAGCTCCAAGGGAATACAATACCTTTTGTGTACAAGAGTTGAGATTGATGTTACGTGTAAGATAAAGTTGGGTAAGATGAGCTGGTCATGTTAAAAGCTAGTCAGTGCAAGGACTACTAGGGCACAAATCTGTTTTCCAGCATTTCATTCAAAACAGTAACATCAGAATGTGTCATAATTTTCTGTCGTGCAGTTTCTCACCACTCTTCAGTGGTGACTGAGTATTCAGAGTGACTCTCTTGCTTTGCGTGCCCTCTGACTCTGCCTCCTGTTCAATTCCAATTTGCTCGGTCAGACAGCAGTCTGGAGGCTTTCTATAGCTTTTGTGGGGACTTAGATGTGTTCAAGGTGAATGTGCTGGACAAAGAAGCAAGAGAAATAACAAATCTGTGATGCAACTCTACAGCAGGTCAGTGTGGTGACTCCGTTTTTGTTTGTTGTTTTTAAGTTTGCTCCTATATTTCTGGGAAGTTTAGCAGAATGTGAAACAGGCTGCAATTAGACATGTTTAAAGACCTCCTACTACTTTAAACACAAAGATGCCACCCTGGTTCAAGATGTCCTTGAGCTACAAATGACTCGAGGGCAAAAGACCTTATTATGGAGACACTGCTAAACTGTTGTCTTATTTACTTCCCTTGATACTGCTGGCCTGTCAGATGTTGATCTAAGATGGGCCTTTGATGTTACTTAACATGGCTTTGTACATGTACTTATGTACTGTGGTAGGAGGAGTTTATGGAGCCTTACAGACTACTTCTGTACACAACTGGGGTGAGAATTTAATCAGGAATGTGGCATTCAGGCTGTATGCTGCAGTCCACTGGGAAGTGACTATTCCATGAGACCACAAGAACAGAAAGCTTTTAGAAACTGGTTATGGTCCACATGTTTTAAGAACTGTCATTGTAACAGGGTTTAATATAAATCATTGATATTCAAAAATAATCTGAGAGAGATCTTGATTCCTGTCATGCTTATACTGGTTCTACATGACTTCCATCTGTATAAGGCAGAATAATCAAGCTGACAGAAAATTAAGACAGACATTATCACTTACAATAGGATCATGTATTAAACATAAATTGTGACTTGAGTAGTAATAGCACCATTCTGCTGCAGTCAGAAAAATTACTGTACTTCTGATTCTTAGAAGAGACAGAAAACATCGGCCATCACTTTAAAACAGGCTTATACATGATTCTGATTGCAAAAAGAACTTATTAAAAGTGAAAAGCTATGATATTGAGAATCAGACTTGGTCAGCAGCCTCATCAAGGCATCAGCCCAATGTTTGTTTTTGAAGGATAGAAGATACAATCCAGTGATTGGAGAACTTTTTATTGACTTGGAATAAATTTGTGTCAAGAGGGCTTCCATCCAAGCGGGACAAATAGGGATGTATGGCTTAAATAGGCATGTCCTAAACAGGCCATTTCAGAATTGCCTTGTTTTGCATGATTAACCCAAAGTGCTTATTGCATTTTTAGACTGCTGACTTGCAATTTTTCCTGACTTTTTATCAGAAACACTTAGACACAGAAAGCCCTCAGTAAGGAGTTCAAGTTAGGTAAGCATGCCTTTCAAATACTTATATATCGTATATGCAGTGGAGAAACTTACAACAAGTCCAGATTTTTTTTTGGCGCACAATATTCCACATATGCCACAAAGCAGAAACTGCAAAGAAAAGAAAAAAATCAACAACCAATTATTTCATCATTTAACGTCTCAAGTTTACATCCTGCTGTGTTGCTGTAGTGATGACCTCAACAGTATGTTAGGCAATGGTTACAGTTGTCAGCATTTTTATCACAAACCTTATGTTTCAGGAAGTTATAACTCAACCATAAACACACTTATCTAAGAATAAGAAAATGGAATGAGAAGTGAGACTGAGGATGATTACTCATTAAAAAAAAAAATCCTACTTTTAAGCTGCTTGGGTAAACAAAACAAAAAAAAAACAACCCCACAGTGTTGCAAACAGAAGATGCCTTTTTAATTGGTTCCCCCCCCCCCCCCAAAAAAAAAAAAAAAGTTTAGCAAGATTGTAGTCGCTAATCCAAATAATCTACTTTCAAGCACAGCTGAGGTACTTACTGCCCTGATTCTACCATGTGAAACACTGAGGGTCCAGACATGGATATTTGTCCTCAAGACAGTGGAACTCTGGGCAAGAATGCAATTCAGTCACCTGCATAGGTGCAGGTGTAAATTTGAATATATCTGTTGGTGTGGCTACACTGACCATGCAGGAAAACCGGTTCCAGGTTCTAGATAGCCCACTTGGCAGGAGGTAACATGAAGGTATCTGTACTTTTTCATGGAGTTCCCTTTCACAAACTGATCTACTAATTGTTCCATCAAGCATTAGACAAAAACTAACAAAACCAGAAACAAACCTACCAACCGATATGAATAGATGTTAATGCTTTTCAGTGACCTGTCTCAAAGACCGATGATGCTCTCTGATGTCTCAGTTTCCTCCAACAAAAAAGTTTAATGAGGAAAACAGTGAATAGTCCCTGATGGAGCAGTTGTGGTAGGCACTGCAGTAGTTGTATGAAAGCAATAAGGCCTTCTTCAGGTGTTTGTAATACTGTCAAAAGATTTCTTCGATAGCTCATAAACTCCTTTATTAAGAAAACTGTGCTACTTATTTTCAGTAAAGCTAACCTTACACCCCTATGGGGAAGTAATTTTATACCTTTAAAACTGTTTTTTTCCACATCCTTTTTGCACTGAGATGGTATATCTAGCAAAAGGTTCTGTTTGACCTTGATTTAAATTACAGAACAGAGCTAGCTTTTACATAAGAAATGGAAAAAATATTTAAGCAGCTTCTATACAGCATTCAGAGCCCGTGTAATATATTGCAGGTATCTCTCATTTATCCTCCAAAATTTTGCAGCTTCAGTATCTCAGTTGAGGAGGTGACTAGTTTATCTCCCTCCAGCTAGAGTAGTTCATGCATATAGCTAACCATCTGCCTTGAGATGTATTTTTACTCTGAGTTAGTCCATGAATCAGTTCCCCACAATGAATATGGTTCAATTTTGTATATTATTTACATCAACACTAAGCATGGGATGTGGATTTAATGCCAATCTGATTATGGAGAGGACTGGGTCATGTGGACCATGGTGCTGAATGGCTCAGGACAGTCCAGGACGTACAGCTGGTAATTGCTGCTAGAGATCATCCATTGGAATAAAAATCCAAAAAAATGATGGGTAGGGCTCCCCCTGCCCCTTTCCCACAGTCAGAGGAGATTTCAGCTCAGAACTATCATATCTGCCTAGTAATTTTTCGCTCAGGCTTTCTGTGAAGTTTTGGAGTTTCACTCCCAGTCCTGTCATTGCAGATTACCTTCAACTGAAGGCATGCTTCAGATTTTCACATGTAGTATTTTGTATTTCTCAACATTAATGCATAAACCTAAAAAAAAAATATATTTTTGAAGACATTGCTGTAATTAAGTTCTATTCAGTCAGACTTGATGAAGCAGATTAATAATATAATTTCTCTCTGAAATGATTGAATAGGATTGAAAGGAAAATTCTGTATGAAGAACTTATGAGTTCTAGAGAGCTTACAGAAAGGATCTGGAAGATACCATCAAAGATCATTTCAACTTGTAACAAGTGTATGTTAACTAATTAAAAAAGCGAAATGTTTGATACTTTACCTTCAAAACTGAAAGAACAGGTCACCCATTTTTTTCAAGAATGCTCTAATTCTGCTCCTGTTAGAGTCAGTGGATTTTTTACTACTGATTTCAATTGAAGAAGGCTTTCTATTTCCATTGTACAGTTTTTGCTAACCAGAAGGGAATGCAATGAACAAGTTATAGTAGCCTTGCATATCACCAAAGGAACAACAAGCAAATTACAGATTCACTCAGCGTTAGAACCCACCAGTTCAGGCAGTTCTGCTGTTCCTTACTATTTTTCAAGGACAGGACACACGCCCTTCCAAACCACCTTTACACAGTGCCATATACATATATATTACCTAAGGTATTAACCAATTGAAATCCAAATAATAGTGAATGAGCTAATCTGCAAACCCTAAGGTCCTGCCTTCTCAAGAACAAGGGGTGACTACTGTATTCCATAGTTGTTGAAGTATCTGAGGGACTACCTTGAGTAAAGGTCTGGATTCAGGAGTACTTATAAGTTAATTTGCTGATGATACTAAACAAGGAGGAGCTGTGGACTCCCTTGAGGGTAGAAGGCCTTACAGAGAGATCAGGTAGACTAGAATACTGGGCAATCACCAACCATATGAAATCTAACAAGACCATGTGCCAGATTCTGTGCCTAGGATGGGGTAGTCCTGGTTATATGTAAATACTGGGGGGCAAGAGGCTGGAGAGCAGTCTCATGGAAAGAGATCTGGGGGTCTGACTTGATGGCAAGTTGAATATGAGCCAACAGTGTGCCCTGGCAGCCAAAAGGGCCAACCATGTCCTGGGGTGCATCCAGTACAGCATAGCCAGATGGTTGAGGGAGGTGATTGTCCCACTCTGCACTGCACTGGTGCAGCCCCACCTCAAGTACTGTGTGCAGTTTTGGTCGCCTCAATAGAAGAAGGACATCAAATGATTAGAGTGTGTCCAGAGGAAGGCAACCAAAATTGTGAAAGGTCCCGATGGCAAGACTTATAAGGAGCAGCTGAGGTCACTTGGTTTCTTCATCTTGGAGAAGACACGGCTGAGGAGTGACCTCATCACAGTTTATAACTTCCTCAAGGAAGGCAGTGGAGGGGGAGGTGCTGATGTCCTCTCTCTGGTGACCAGTGACAGGACACAAGGAAACAAAATGAAGCTGCACCAGGGGAAGTTCAGGTTGGACATTAGGAAAAGGTTCTTCACTGAGAATATGGTCAGTCACTGGAACAGGCTCCTCAGGGAAGTGTTCATGGCACCAAGCCTGTCAGAGTTCAAGGGGTGTCTGGACAATGCTTTTAGTCATCTGGTTTAGTTTTAGGTAGTCCTGCCAGGAGCAGGGAGTTGGACTCAATAATCCTTAAGGTTCCCTTCCTGCTGGACATATTCTATGATTCTGTGATAATATTTTATTGTGTCATGGTCTGTATGCATGCTCTGTATGTATTTTCTCTCACCGTACATCTACAATATTTATACATATACACAAGGAATAAGGTGTCCTGTAGTTAAAGAACTCAACAGAGAACCAACTGAAATTATTCTATTCTATTCTAACTCAGAGGAGTTGGGTGTGAGCTTGAGAAGGTCGTGCCAAAGTTTTATAATCCATATGACTACAAGAAAAGCAAGCTGTGAAACTGAATGCAGCAGTATGCCTGAACATGTTAAAAACCTGGAAAGAAAAGCACTTGGGCAGTAGCAAAGGATTAATACTGGTTGGAGTTTTTTGGATGGCAGTGTGTTACATTCACAGAGAAAAGGTTTTCCCGAAAAAACAGTATGGTTATTTATTTATGACAGCGGTCTTTTTGCTATTAAAACCAATGGATGAATTTTAGCCAGAGTGTCAGGCAATTTAATGTCATGCAAAGCTTTGAAAATTATGAGAAAAGTCTTCCACTCTCTTCTGAGTCTGCAGAGAATTCTAATTCACTGGAAGCAATGGAAACCTGCTTTAGAGAGAGCATGTTAGCAGTACCTGGGGCTCAGGAATTCTGCTCATGACAAGTTGCTTTAGCCAGGCTTCTCAATGTGGAGACCTCTAGAAAGGTTAGGAAGTCAGTGAGACATTATGTGATTCACTCTGATCATTGTTTTTTGATAGAATAGGTAGGCACTTGGGAATATTTTTTTGGAAGCTACAATAATTTCCTGTAAAAATTTGGAAGTCTCAGTGTTGTGATCAGCAATAGTGAAAAGTACATGGGAGAAACTATACTAGCTCTTTGTACCAGCAAAAGGATGTGAATACAAATGATACTCAAAAGGAATTTCCTGTGTTTGTTCCTGTTTGTCTTTTAATTTTGAATGCTTCTATTTTGTAGTACAGCTAACTGGAATAAAGCCATTGAGGGCTCTGTTGTCTTGCCACTTTCTGTCTGTTCTTAGCTATACTGAAAGACATCATCTTCATGTCAATATGTTGTACCAGTTAAACTTGACTTGTACTGTTGAGCTACCCGGGACTGCAGTTTACCCATGACTAACTAATACTGCCATGGTGAGGACTTGCTCCTTTCTACTTCATCATTGATTATCTTCAGTCAGTTTTTGCCAACCTCTTGGACTCTAAATATAGTTACATTTTCTACCTATGTCAAACCTGCAGTAAGTTAAAGCAAACACACTTATGCTGAGAATACAGTAAATCAGGAGTGGAAATGAAATATATCACTGAAGATAAGTTCCTTGTAAAGAATGATCAATTGTTGAAGTGTTCACAACTCACACCAAGAATAAGGCTGAAACTTTTAATGAAGGATGAGCTAAGTTAATAAGCCCTCCAAAATGCCCTGGGAGCCAGAGAAGGGCCTTCAGCCGGCACTTGTTGAAACAGATGTTTTACTGTTGGACTTTTGTTCTAATTATTCATCAGAAAAATCATAAAATGCTAAAAGATCCAAAATCTCACTTAAAAACCTACAGAGACCAGTATTTGCAACCAATTCCCATTGCTTCTGGGGTTACTTTTGGTTGCAGACTTATTCATATTCTCCTATGACACATGATGTTTCATGTCAAGACTAGCAGAGGAGACAGGAATTGAACATGTCATCCGATAATAGATAGGAGAAGAACCACTTTTGGATGATTGGTAAAAAATCCAAAGAAAGATACTACAAAGCACAAAAGCTATGTAGAGACTCTGGGCTGTGAGTGCCTCAGTCCCTCTTTCAGTGGAGATTTGCTGGAGACCTAGCAGGGGCAGAATCCCTCTGGACAGCACTACTGTGATTGCAAGGTGATGCAGTGGTGTCCATTTGTCTGTGGAGTCTTTGCCACTCACACTGCAGCTGTGCCTGCTTATGTTCAATGCGCATATTTGAAAATCTGTCTTTTGGTCTGTTGAACTCAGGAATAAAGAACCAAAGACCTCCCAGAAAAGGATAATGTTTATTTTGAGCCTGGTTTAATTTACTTTTTATTAAATATGGGCTTGAAATAAAACCTCAGATCAAAACACCCAGAAATTTCAGTAAGGAGGTTGAAATCTCAATTTAGATTCAAGATCTGTGGTTTGGATCCATCCCTATTTCATATTTTCTGGAACAAAAGACTTGGCCTCTTTCACTTTCTCCTGGAAAAAGTGGGCTTTCTTACTGGTAGCCTGAAAAAAAGATTCAGTTTTAGTTATATCTGCGGAGAGCTGAAGATGTGTTATTTTCCATCATGCAGAAGAAAATGAACTATTTTTATTTTATATATTGAAGGTAAGAAATCTTTCTTCTGTTTGGAGGAGGCAAATCAATGGTGAGTGCAATTCCCCTGAGAAAATGAAAAATGTTTGCAGAAAATCTTTCTGGACAGAGGCTGAAGAAAATAATAGAGAAAACCTGTTGAATATAAGCACTGTTTGATCCCTAGTCATTGTTCATGACAAAGAAGCAGCCCAAACTGCGTATACTCTGTGGAAAGCCCTCCAGTGTTCTGTGTCATCCATACACATCTGATGAAATAGCAGAAGGGAAATTATTCCAAATTTGAATATTACACAGTGAAAATGCAAGCATATCATATCTATTCAAATAATCCTCTACTTGGAAGACTAAACCATCAAGATGAAATTAATAGCTTCACTTCTATCTACTCTTGTCAGGTGGTAAACCAGAAAAGTCTGTGTTTTACACTAAAAGTGCATAAACATGTGACTCCATGAGAATACCCAGGAATCTGAAATTAGTAATGTCTAAAAAGGACCATCCTATTGGATAAACTCATTGCTTCAACTCCATCCAAGTGAGAAAAAGCTGAAATCTCTAATGGATGAACTGAGCAGAGATGGTATCTGTAATTGTAACTCCTCCTCAAAGCAGTATTTCAGGACAAGGATTAAGTTTTCTCAGTGCAGGTGCAGAGGGCACAGAATCCATTCATGAAAACAAAGACATCCAACTAGAGAAAAATGACAACAGGCAAAAAGAGCGAGCCTAGGTAGTAGGTTTGCCTGTTACCCCCACAGAGAAACACAATAATCTTTGCAAAAGGGGGATGGAAACTTCTAATGATGGTGCTGTTCCATGCAAGGGGTTGTGGGGACAGGAATGTCTAGCTGGCTGCAAGTCACTCTGACCCAGAACTAGAAGCAACAGCATTGCCACAGCCCAACCCTGTGTCCCACCAAATCTCTCATGCGGGGGGACGGGGGGACAGGGACGGACTCTGCTATTTGAAGTGAGACAGCATTAAAACATGTCTAATCTGAGTGAACACCTTGACCTGGCAGTGTGCTGTTTGGCCATTTCAGCTCAGGTGGTGCTACAATTCCCACTGACTGAAGTAGTTTAAATTCCATCCCAGTCCCTGTGATCATTGTTTCCGTTCATCTGGTTCTAGGCCTGCAGGAACACTTTCAAAATGGGGAATAGTGTTTAGAAACACTCAAGGATATTTAGAAGTGAGTCTCTGAACCTGAAAATCTGCCTGCCATCAGTGAGTCAAAAAACCTCTGGTCATCTGGAAAAACACTCAGAGTCTCAGCACAAAATAAAATATCTATTTACCTGTTTAGGACCTATCAGAATAACAAATAGTAAATAATTCTTTTTGTTGTTTTGTATCAAGTATTCAGTTTAGAATATGACTGCTTTCATCTCAAAAAGTAATAAAGATTATTCCCTGCAGGCGAACTAAAGTCTTATCTCTGCTAAACATTTAAGTGTATGCTTAAGTCAGTCTATGTTCAACAGATCCTCTTAAATATATACCAGGAACTACAAGTCCCCTTTGGACAGACCATCTTCCAGATTGGTTTATGCTTCTGGAGTGTCTGAATGATAAAGAAAACCTACTGAAAGACTTTTCAGCTGGAGTGAATTGTTCTGGTTCCATGCAAGGCCAGAAGCTCCCACACCTGGTACAACCTCCCTCATCTACAGGTACAGAACTCTCTGCACCTTCCACTGAGCTTACTGTGATTCCTTTCATCAGGAGCAGGAGCCAGCCAGAAATACGGTCAGTTTGATGAAAATGCAATGCACATGTTAAAATAAAGTAGGATAACATCTGCATTTTGTCTTCATGCTAAACAATAATGCTATTTTTTTAGTGTTCTTTTGGGGGGGAAAGAAAAAGAAAAAAAGAATAGTTTGATTGTTCTTTCCAAAGGAAACTTGGCAGCAGTAATAAGTAGATGCAAAATTCAGTGTTTTAAAATTTTAGGCCACCAACAGTCTAAAATGATGTTCTTGCTCGCGGAGAGTTCCATACTGACTGGCCCATTTTCTTTTCCTTCACATCCTGGGTAAAAAAAAAGTAATTGAAATGAAATATTTCAAGTGCCAACTTGGAGCAAATTTCTGTAGTCAAACTATAAATGCAGAGTTTTAATGGGAAGGCAGACTTCTACTGTGCTGAAATCACAAATCATGGAAACAATAACTCTGCCCCTGCAGACAGACAAACTGACCAACATCCAGGGAATGCATAACTCTCAAATACATTTAGGTATTTGTCTTTATAAGGGAAGAAACTATTACTGTTTAGGGGCATAGCCATAAGTGAATCATCAGGTATCTCTCTTGCATATGAAGATAGATGGCATATTTGACTATTTGGCTTTTGTCTTTCATTCTTTCTCTCTGTGAGAGAAATCTCATTTATAGCAAGAATTTATTCACCGCTATAGAATAAATGGGAATTAAAGCCACATACATATGTGTGTATAAATATATAGTCACTACTCATAGTGATAGTGATGCAACCATTATATTTTAAATATAGATAAGAAAGTATGTGATCATTTAAAAAACATCTGTGAATACTTTTTAAATTAGTATTTTCTGGGTGTTTTTTTCTTTGTGCAAAAGCCTTTGTTATGGATACGGTCATTCTTGCTATGTTAGTGTTAGTGGTTCAGCATGCTCCTTCGTTTGATCATTTCTATAGTATGTCATATAATTGAATTGGAATTGTGGATTTCAGAAATATACCTCAATTTCTGGAAAAAAGAAATCTGGGAGATGCTGAATACAGCCTGTGGAGTAGATGATACCAATACAATCATAACAAACAGAAAGAAAATCCAGAAATCAACAACACATTCAACCTGAAGTTATATAGCAATGTTTTTCTGGTGTTTGTTTTTGTTTGGTTTTGTTGTTTGGGTTTTTTTGCAATTTAGGAGCTGTGGCCTGTTTTTAAAAGAACAGATTGGATATGATGTAAAATAAACTGGATATTTGTTTCCACATGCTCCAGATAATTTGAGAAGTCAGTCACACCTTCAGTTGTCTTCTTTCAGCTACTTTTTAAAAAACTCTTTCTATCTTAATCCAGCTCAACTCCAATGAGAACAATGAACTGAGAAGCTGTTTTCCCATTTCTGTGCATTTTTGATGTAGACATTGTCTAGGCTTTCCATTTCTTCATTCTTGTCTACTCCACTTTCCCTGACCTGTTTATACATAATGAAGAGCACGCAATGATCTGAACACTTCAGCCCATGCTTAACTTCATTT
Source organism: Falco peregrinus (assembly GCF_023634155.1). Classification (NCBI taxonomy): domain Eukaryota; kingdom Metazoa; phylum Chordata; class Aves; order Falconiformes; family Falconidae; genus Falco; species Falco peregrinus. The sequence continues at coordinate 31,208,522 of NC_073725.1, read as the reverse complement.
GTCTCTTTAATCCTGTGGGTGGGATTCACATGCTTAAAGTTAGGTACGTTGGTAAATTATCTGGCTGAATGGAGATAGTGAACAATAAGAACAATTCTTTTAAGAAGAAGCTAATGTGTGTCAAATGCAAAGCATTATAGGGAGGCAGGTATAGGATATAGAATGTGCATGATTTTAAGATGCCCAAATTTTAGGAATTCAGGTTAAGGTTTCCATGGTGATGCTGTCTTCATCTACTTCCTTATGAACTTGGGCCTCTGCTGAGTTCCACTCATGTAAAAGGATAGAACAGGGTCAAAAGTTTTCAGCATATTTCCAGGTAAATCACAATAGGAGACATGACACACTGTTCAACTTAACTCTAGTGTTTTGCAACCTAAGATTTCAAGTATTAGTTTTTCCTTTAATGTCCCTTTTCTTTTCCTTAATGTTAATTTCTGAAAGGAAAACCTTGATTCAGGAGTGTGAGTTGGAAAAAGCATAGTTTATGCAATACATATTATTTAATTATTTGATTATTTAATACAGGCAACCTGAGTTCAGTGTCAGATCCAGTGAGCTGAAAGGTGTCTTATGCCATTTCTGCAGCAGGACAATTCTGAGGACTGTGCAAACAAACCTTCCTCCAGTTGTTTTAATTTGGAACTAGTTACCCATGGCCCTAAGCACCCCTGGAGAACAGTAGATCTCTGGCCCCTTTCTTGTCCTGTCTCACTTGTTAGTCTTCTAGTAAGAAGAACACAACCTAACAGACATTTTCAGCTGCTGGAGCAGTACAAATAAGGCGTCATAATGGTGAAAATTTAGACCATAGATCTTTAGTTCAAGGCAAAGTAAGCTTTTATAACTGTGTCACCCCACTCTGTGTACTGCTGTGATTTCTTATTTCCTTTACTACAGGAAGCACAAACTGCTTGCTTTCACTTTAGTTTCTCTATGGCCTCTCTGCCTACCCAACCTGCAGTTGTTTGCTCCGTTCCTAGCAGCTGATGCCTGCATCTGCTGGCTCTGGTTGCGGGCATCCTTCACCCACCTGTTACATTTTCAAACAAGTCCCTTTGGGTTCCCTTCCATGCTTTGCACTCACACATGGGGAGAATTTCCTATAAACATCTGAAAAAATTCTTCTTTGTCCTCTCTCGTATTCCTATCTAAAAATCTAGCTATGAACAGCTTGAAATCAGCCAGACTGCTGGTGTGTTAATGCAACCACCTGTTATACCAATCAATTTTGGTTTGCTGTTTCTTTATACTCCCTTACATCCTTTTATCCTACATCTATCTCTTGCTTTGATTATAAGGTCCTTGGAGCCAGCATCTAATGTAATAGGATCTTAATTTTTGGCTGGTACAAACTCTGGGGTAACAGAAACCATCAAAATGAATGAGGCAGTTGTGCAGGAAATTTGCATCGTCATGAAATGGTATCAGCTGTGACAGCGTCACAAAATGCAATCGCTGCATAAAATACTGATCTCATTGACTGGTCAGAACTCTTTGACTTCAGTAAAACCCGGGATATTGCGTCCTGTCATTAACCTTCAGATAAGCAGATATTTTTGTGTAATCTTTTTTATTCATCAGCAGTGTTCAGAAACCTCCTTCTTTGAAGTGGTTTTGATAATATTATTACATATTGGCCACTGTCTTATCTTATCTGGTCTTCATTCTCATTTCTCACCTACCTGTTCTGCAGTGCAGAATTATGTGTGCGTTTTTATACTGCCGAAAATATTTATGACTGTTGTCAACAATTAGTAACTATTGTCAGTGAGAATGTTACATGAAGCACTTTGTCAGAATTAACCTATAAATTACAGGAGGTTACACTGATGAATAACCAAGAATGTTTTGCATTTGTCATCTTATCTCAAGCAAAGCAAACAATCCTTTTAGAAATACTGCTGTACAATCCCAGCTGGCCAAAACCAGCTTTGTAGTTCAGAAATGCCCACTCATGTTTAGGATGAGTATTCAGTATTTCCTTCTCCTTGTTTTGTAAATATAAATAACCATTTGGAGGAAAATTCATCCTCAAAACATGCGTCTCTCAAACTGAAAAAAAATAAGAAACGTTTCTGAGAAGTGAGAAATGCTCTGTGATATGAACATGCTGCTTCTTTTAACCCATTATTGGTGTTTGGTTTATTTGGTCATTTTACAAGCAGCTCAGCATGCCCAAATCATGAGAACATATCTTTCCTTTTCCTTCCCATTTCCTCTGTATCTTCTTCCTCCAAAAGCTCAGAGCTCAGCTGACATGCCCTTGACATTATATTAAAGCACCTTTTGAGAGTCTTATCATAAGAGACAGGACTGCTCATTTTTAAAAGCAAAACTCACAGTCAATTTAAAGACAGTAAAGCTTATGGCCCACGTTCCACTGGAGGCATTGGGCTTTCCCAGGTGTGAGGTGGGTTCACAGAAAGTTCAATCGTTCACAGCAAAATTGAATAATGAAAAGAAGTGAGAAAGAGGTGTCCCGCCAACACACACATACACCTCTCGCCCCCGCACCTCCCCCCTTGCCCCACGAGTATGCGGACTGTACCCCATGCACATCGGAAATGGACCCGGCAAGGCTCCCGGCGCAGCATGCACACGCGGAAGGGAAGGGAAGGGAAGGGAAGGGAAGGGAAGGGAAGGGAAGGGAAGGGAAGGGAAGGGAAGGGAAGGGAAGGGAAGGGAAGGGAAGGGAAGGGAAGGGAAGGGAAGGGAAGGGAAGGGAAGGGAAGGGAAGGGAAGGGAAGGGAAGGGAAGGGAAGGGAAGGGAAGGGAAGGGAAGGGAAGGGAATGCCTTCGCACGGTCTGATCATCACCATAAAGAGTTAAAGAGAGAGTGAAATGGCTAACGTACACACACCCCGCTCCATACCGGAGAAGAGTCTCCCAGCTGAGGTTTATGCTCTGTGAGGACCAGGCTGAAACTGACCGCCCCCACGGCCACGCTGGACACCCCTAACCCTATCTCCAGCACGGAGAGCACCAGGAGGCTCCCGATGATCTGGCTGCTGGTGCACATCCTCCCTCGGTCATCCTTCCTTCCCGATCAGCCGGGGAAACCGCGCATCCTCCTTCTCCTCCGGCGCTCCCGCGGCCTTAAGTCGCCCCCAAACTTTTCTTCCTCGGCCGGCAGCCGGGGCGGAGCGGCGCATCCGCGGCCGGCGGGCGCTGCCGGGGGGCGGCGGGGCGGCCCCGGCGCACCGGGCCCCGCAAAGCGCCGCGCAGCGCCGCGCCGGCAGCGAGCGCGGCCCCGGCGCCGCGGAGCTCTCCAAGGTGCCGGCCCGGCGGCGGGGACGGGCCGCGGTGCCGCGCCGCGCTCCTCAGGGGCTGCGCCTCCGCCGGAAAAGTCGACCTCGTCTGGTCGCCTCCTGCGCTCTCATTGAAATGACCTCACTGGGATTTTTCTCTCTCCCCCCCCACCCCCCCTCCCTTTATTTCTCTCCCCCCGTCTCTCCCTGGGTTGGGGTGGGGGGGGAGAGGAGTGTGGCGAGCCCACCCCGGCTATCTTTATGTATGAATCTAGACCCAATGCCGGGGCGAGGCGCCACGCAGCCCCGCCCTGGGGCACACGGCACCGCACCTTCCCGGCCCGCCCCCGCCCGGCCCGGCCCGGCCCCGGCCCGCACACCGCCTCCGGCCCGCGCCCGGGCGGCTGGCGGCGGGGCGCGGGGAGCGCCGCTCTCCGGCTGCGGGCTGCCGCTCCGCCACCCTTCCCGCGAAGGTGGCCCCCTCGGGGGGTGCGCAGGAGCCCCCCCGCCCCCAGGTGCTGCCGCGAGCATGCAGGAGGAAGTCCGTCTGCCTCTTGTGTGAGTAAAAGGGCTGGAGCCAGTCTCACCGCTGCAAAACTCTCTGGTTCCTTCCAAAACACCGTTGCCAAAATAGGCAACTGCTGTAGCCATCCTCGTCACTCTGACAACGGCCAGGAGGGTGGCAGTCCTAAAGCAAATGAGCCGCAAAGAGAAACGTAATGAGAGACCCAGAGCTGCGACCTGAGCCGTGCCGGGTGGCTTGGTACCAGCCTTTATTCCCGAGGCACAGATACAGGGAATGCTTCGCCACTCTAACTGCAGTTTTAGAACATGGGTGTGCTGCACAACACAAAAACACTCAACCTAGTACCTTGGCTTTCCCAAATATCCATCACCAACCTTTGGACATCTACCTTAACAGCGGGGCAAAAGCACTACTTAATTACATCCCCAAAATCTAGATCATGATACAAAAACATCAGCATCCTGGGGGATTTAGCTAGTTTTCTCTATATACGTGCTATTTTTTTCTTCCAAACAAAGCATATGTGGAAATTTCCCTTGTATGCAAAAATCTAGAATTCTTAATATTCTTTAAACATCTAGAAATCCTATGCTCAGGCATCAGGATCCAGAAGGGCAGTCTAGACTTATCCATTATTTTGATGGTACAATTTGGAAGCAAGAGCATCTGATTAGTAAGGTCCTGATTGAAATTATTTCTTTGAGCTCCAAAACCTGTGTCTTGTTGAGAAGACAGCAATTGGACTGCTGTCATGTGCACTTGCTAAAGTGCAAGAGAACAAGCCATGTGTAGGTATTATCACTTGAGAAGATCCACCATTAGAGGCCAGAGTTTAGTTCTCATTTATAGAAAGCTTGCATGCTTAATTGCTGTGAGTGAAGTTAGACTGGTGTCAAAGTCTGGCCCCATAAGCTGTTTATGTTCTTCTGGTATCCGAGAGTGAGAGAAAGGGGTCCTAAGAAAGGATCTTAATGCTTTCTAGCTTAAAATTTTAACTGTTTCATATTTTCACACACTTTTGCCAGTTCACAGAAGCAGAATGTGTGACTGTAGAGGAAAGCTGTGTTATAGTTAAAGTTGAATTAGCCCCTTTCCATCTCCGATGTTTTAAATGATACCTGACATCTCTTATCATTAAAAATCAAGGCACAGCATAAAAGTTTCTAAGCTACTATCTTTATGTAGGAGGATGGAGAAAGCACAGATTTTCAAGTACCCACATGGGTGTAGGAAGGTGTTTCTGCAATGACAGTATCCTTATTATGTCAGATTGTTATAAACGTTAAAGTGTGCTAAGGTACAATGATTTTACCGTTTAGAGTATATTTTACCAGGACTATAAAAACCAGTGGTGATAAGAAGGGAATTGCATAATGACAGATATAATTAATATATTTAATACTTGCAGCCAGATAGAGTGCCTGTCATATCAGGATAGAGCTCATGTGACAGAAATAAGATTTCCATAAACAGCTTGTTTTATGTAACATTTCCACTTCAGTCATAATAAGCTGCCAGAAAGATGGGGGGAAAGAGACCTTGTGATAAGTGTGTCCTAGATGGAGATCACTTCATGCGACAGCTGTTAAAAGAGGGACATAAAACTGGAGCCCAGTGGCAGGAGAGGCAGTGCTCCGGGTGCCTGCTTTCCAACCTGCAGGCTGCAGAGGTGCAGAGCTAAGCAAGGCCTCAGCCGGAGTTAGTAAGACTGCCCAGGAAGAGCTGCATGAGTTATCTCTGCTTTGCACCCTTTCAAATAAAGACAGGAAGGAAATGTAATATTCTAATTGTTATCTTTTTAAAATGAAAAGATACAGCCTTTGTCTGTGTAATCACTTTATTTGTACTATGGTGCTGTATCATCATTATGATTTGATCTAGGCAATTAACTTTACACATGGGGCTATTCATGCATACGTTTCAGCACATGCTTACATCTTTGCAGCATTAAGGCACTCTTTTCCAGAGTTATTTAACTGCTTGCTGTCTCAGCTGGCTGGTTTTGAAATGTTTCCTGTATGTGTGATTCCCATAACAAAAAGATTATGATGTTATACTAGGGAAAAAAATATCTAAAATCATTCAATGTGCAGGCAAGTGTTCACGACTGCAGGAAGTTAAATACTGAAAGCCCATCCCCAAAGTACCATTAACTAAAGTCATGAGGTCTTTGGATCTTTAATTTAAACTGTTGGATTCATGAGCCAAAGTTATCAACCTTATTCTTCTTGACTTCTTTGAAAGAAAACTTTTTTTTCCCCACTTTTTTATCATTAGAGACTTTAAAAATGTCTCATGACAAAAAAATTCTAGTCACATAGTGGAATGAAGGGTAATTGGATGACACAGTACTGGCAATGAAGAAATAGAAATCAGAATACAAAGATTCATTTATGCTAAGTCCCTTTTACATGGCTCTGATGACCAAAAGGAGAGACACTGAGAAAGTTATAGCCTCTCCACTGGAAAAGACCAGTTTTATGTAACACTTTGAAGCCTCTATCCATAGCTGAATGCATCCTGTTAGAGTGGTTGAATTTATTTATTCCCTAATTCCATGAGTCTTTAAAACAATACTGTAAAGATCTATCTTGTGAATAAGAACTGGCCTATAGCATTAAATCAGAATTCAGGCCACCGGATCCAATTCAGCCTGGGTAAATTGTGAATAAAATTGAAACTGTACAGCCATCCTATGGCTGCTTCAGAGATGAGATATAAGTTGATGCAGTTCCAGGATGGGAGGTACTCACTTCCTAAAGGTTGGTGTTGCTAATATGGTGTTGCTAATATACCTGCGTATAAGGTAGCAGTCTTGGGCAAATAGACATTTGATCTTAGAAGCTGGATTACTCTTTTACCTTGTGGATTTATTTTCTAGCTTGGCACAAGGAATATCAGTTGAGCTATCCTGGAATAAATGGCACAGACTAAATGACTTTTACCAGGACATTCTTTAGGAAATGGAAAAATTCAGCTTCAAGGGCAGATTGTGAATCCTCCTCTTTTCACAGGCACACCTTGCTTTCACCGTACTTTGCAGATTCCATCCCTTTACACTGCTTTGTCACCTAGACCTCTTCAATTAAGTTTGACTGAAACAAAAGCAATGGAGAGCAGCACTCTAACAAATGTCTTTTAAGTGTTTGGGGTTGATACAGTGCCTTGGGTTCTACAAAGAGATTCCTATTGATTCCATTCTAAAGCCAGCTTTATCAGTTCTATCCTATCTATAAAAATGTGTACAAAACAGCCTTTAGAACATTCCCTTTTTTTGTGGAAAATCAGCTCAGTACATTTTATTCCTTAGTTTATTCATACTCTAAATTAGCATGCACTGATGTACTAAAATGGGAAGCAAACCCTATTAGAATCTTGTATGGGAGAAGATAAGGGACTTTCATTGGTTTTGTCTGTTTAAAATTCAACACTCAGGCAAACTTTCTGCTGAATGAGTAGCTCAGCCCCAGAAAAACTAGGACCTGTGACACATGTGTGGCTGTTAATGTTGTTAGGTCACAATTGGTTTTCTTGGTTCAAGTCATTAAGTTATTGGCTTATAACACACAAAAAATCTGATGGCATATTCTAAAACTACTCGGCACATGGTTTTATTCAAGAGAGGTTAGAGGATTTGTGACAGTCATTGATGTTGGATGGAAAATTTCACATTTTCAGCTTTGGGTTGGGTAGAGAAAATTGGATGGACTTTATATAGCCCAAGTGAAAAGTGAGTAAAAATTGCTTTTTCTTGGATTTATTCTAAATTATCCCCTTTCTTCTACAACTTAAAGAAATTCTATTCCCCTCAAGGCACCTTTTACTAGTTTGATTAGATTAGAGAAGGATCCTCCTTCAGTAGAAGAGATCAGAAACCTGCACAACTTCTAAGTCTCCTGCTACTCATCAAAACATTAATTAAGAGTGCATGTGAATTTACTTACCTCCATGTTACATTCAAGGATATGAGTCACAGGATCTTTAAAGTGACTTGCCTAACATTGTACATAAAGACTAGCTGAACCAAGGTCTCTTTCATCCAACATCAACGTCCTGTTAAATAAAGACTCTTTCTACATTAATATGGTTTCTGTGGAAACTGCAACAAAGTATGATCATTGGAAAAGACTAAGTTTTCCCAGGAACTGCGATCCCCCGGCTTCACAGCAGATAATTCTCTGCCAGTGAAGACCCTTGGATGGATCTGCAGACCCATGTTCACCCAGCAGCTCTGTTCATGAATACAATGTACGGCATGAAATGCCTAATTAAAACAAGTACTTCTCTGTTACTAATGTGAATTTAATACTTGTAAAACGGTTCCTGTCCATTTCTTGGTGCAGTAATGTCATGCTAAATAGCCTCTCTTAGAGATCTGAGGAACATAAATCAGATGAAATGACATTTGGTAAACTAGAGGGATGAGCTTTATAGACACATCTCCTCTGATCCACTACAAGGAAATGTCACTCACTGGGGAATCTCGAGCAGAATCTAGAGCTGGTTGCTCTAGGAACTGGTTTGAACTGCATGGTCAAACTGTGTGTATGAAGTAATTTTATATTTACCAGACAATTATTGAAATATTTACATTCTTTCACAGGATGGACAGGCTTTTTACTAGGGACATGGGAGAGTTCAAAGTACCCACTTTCCGAAGTGCTTTGGGCCAGTGGTGGCCCAATGAGCACAGTTACCTTTGAGAAGGCACCCTCTCTGCTTGGGGTAAGGAAGTCATCTAAGCTCTTAAGGAAAATTTTTCTGAAGGTAGTATCTGCCCAGGATCGTACCCTGCTGGGTAAGATCTAGATATAAGGAAAAATGATTTTGACATGGGATTTCCATGGGATTCAGGATTAAAGAAGAATGAAAAGCAAGTTCACTCTACCTTGGAGAAGAAAGGCTTGGAACTATCTGCTTTTGGGGGACAGGAGCAAAGAGGGCTGGAGACTTACAAGCCTATAAGTCAGCAACTTATTCTGAGCTGAGCCGCTGTTTTGTGCTAATAGCCAGAGGGAGAGAACATTTTAGTGGAACCTGTTGTGTTTGTTTCCATGAGGAAGGTAAACAAAGCCAATATTAGTCTTCTTAACAATGTAGGCAACTGTTACATTTTGCTGTCCACTTTTGGGGATAGCAAATGCCGTTTTGTGATGATGACAGCATAGCTTGTTGGAAAAGGGTGAGGAAGAGGTCAGAGAAGGATTGTTGGAGACTGACAGGGCTGGCAAGTTTCAGCAGCGGTCATGGAGGTAAAGGAGTTTAGAAGGAATCAGTGGTTATTTTGGTGGGCTGGGACAGTTCAGTAGAGGCATGAAGGAAACTGGAAGTGCGAGTGTTTGGAGAGTAATGCAGGCTTCTTGTCTCTTGCTTATCCCTGCAAGTATTCATGGACTTGCTACAAACACGAGCCCTTGTACATGAATATTTTGCATATATGAGGAGAAAAGAAGGGCTGCATAATGCCATTCTTTCCACAAGAAGGGGAAAGAAGAAATAGAGTGGGATAGAAAACTCAGAAAAACCTTGCTGAGGACTTTTTGTTTTGATGCCAAGGGGCTGTGAGATTAAAAAGTATTGGGGCAAAGACTGCTTTGCAGTCTAACAGGACAGAGCTCCGTGTTGATCTGTTAAGTCCCCGTTTCATCTGACTTATATCTGATCAAATAATCTGTTCCCACCAGCAACCTGAAGACTTTAAGCTATTAAGTATGTTGTTTATAAGAAACTAAGGCAGGAACAGGGTCTTGTACTGGGAGTGAGTCCTTGTTGCACTTTTCAGCTTCTCTTTGTCTGATGTGTATATTACGATCCACATCTTAACATCTCTTAAGGTTTCTTATTAGGAGAGGACACCGTCAAAAAAATGGGATGAGGAGGAGCATTTTTAGACCAACTCTGAATCTAAGTTGGGTAGAAAGGTTCTATCTAGGACCTTTACTTAGGTGATTGCCTAGAAGATGATCTACAGTAGCACAGTAGCTAGAGGCACTTTGAATTTCTCACTTTTATTTTGAACCACTGGATGAGTTATTCTGTAGAGCTATAGTACATCTCATAGCTCCACTCCTGAAGCTGTGAAGCTATGGAGAGGTGCTATAGAAGTATATAGCATGCATGCAGCAACTCTGCAAAGAACAAAAAGTAATTGTCATGGGCTGCCTTCTTATACTCTACTACTCAGTAATCATTAAATCTACTGAGACAGTGGACATTTTGTTCAGACCATTTCTGAAAACTGAAATCTTGAAGCTATTGCACTTCTAACTAATGCACTATCATACTAGGTGTGAGCATACAAAAGTTACCAGATACAGTTCCTAGCACCAGCTATGTTGCAAAGGCCTCACTGACATCTTTTGAACACTGAACACCTCATTTTCATCTTGTCCTCTGCAATAAACTGAACAGTTTTCAAATGACATTCATGTTGTTGCTGCTTGCAAGAAATGTCCAATTTACTCTTCCTGGTTGGGTTGAACACTAAGCATACTGATCTGAAATAAAAAAGGAACATAAATCTTTATTGCAAAGAATTCATTTGAAGCAATGCCTGGGAAAAATCCTGACTTAGTCACCTTTTTTGTTTTAATACATTAACCTTGGATGTTCAAAACAAAGCGAAAGTGAGATAACAACATTACTGCCTTGCTATATAAACAGAATGTATAAACAGTCTCTGCAGGATAGTAAATTAATGCGTTCTTTGAATTGCATGACTTACATAACCCATCTGACATTCTGCCATCTTTCGGTCTCTGGCCTTCACTTTCTGGGGTGAAGTCCATTAAATTGAGATTTAATTAAACCTTTCCAATCTGAATGCAGTCAAAATACATTCTTACAGTGCAGGCTGTAATAAAGCATTCTCAAACCTAAAATGCCATGAAATGAGTGTCTAACTAGGACCTCAGTACATTATAGATTTGCCATTCATTTTTAGAATCCTGCTGCGCATTCAAGTAATAAAGGTTAGAAGGTGTCTTAGTAAATCAGCCCTCATACAGTACAGCACTCAAGCGTGTGTTCAAAATTCACCTTATGAATAACGCTCCCCTGAATGAGGATGAACCTAACACATGCAGAACTAAATATGCACTAAAGGGCTTTGCTGAATCAGAGTCATTACAGCCTCCATCATGTAGATGCACAAAGCTCACATTTGCCTAAATGGGAGCATGGCCTGAATGAGGACTGGAACAAACCTGCACATGTTAAGTGGCCTGACAGGCTGTATAACTCATGCATGATAGGGATTTATGCTGCTACAGTAACTAGGAACAGTGCCAAACCAGAAAGCAGCACTCAAGAACCTCAGGACCGGTATCTGCTCCCATTTTTGGCATCCAATACACTGTAGAAAAAGGCAGAGTCCAGGCTCCAGCTGTTGCCTGCTCATATTCTTTGGATGAGTCACGAAAGAGATAACAGCTGGGATGAACCCTGTTAAGAGCCCTAATCTGAAGCCTATTAGGATAGTTTTGGAGATGAATAAGGAGTGTGGTTATTTCCCCTTCACCAGGTCTTTTAATTAGATCAGACTCTATCTCCCACTGAGTAATTTTTTCCACTGATGAGATGCATTGTGTCAAGTAAAGTCCTTGAGCATGGGGCATCTGGGCTGTTATTTGAGAAGGTTTGGAACTGGGTTTTCTTTTGTTGCATTGTAATTTGTGAAACAATTGTTAAATTTTTGTGCCCAAGGTAGAGTACAGAAAAAAAATAATCAAAAATCCAAAATAAAAATGAAAGCATTTAGGGACTAAAGTTTAATTATTCCCATCCTTTCAATGTTAGGCAAAAATAGGAATTATTGGTTAACACAAAGGTTTTCCTTCAACCGTACATGACTCCATCAACCCCTTTTCTCTGCCAAACTGTAATAATAATTTTTATAAGAAACACGCTGTATGGAGCAAGTGAAAAAGCAGTCCAAAATGGTAAGCTCAGAGGGCACAGAATTGCAAGAGTGATTTGTCAACATGCCTGTAAATCATGGTTTATCTTGGACTATACCCAGCAAATTATTAGTTTCTGTAACGTATGATTTTATTAAAGATCTGTACTCTGATCCAATTTCTTGTCTAGTTGGTAGAAATCTTACTACTGAATAAAATGTAAGTTGAATTGTGTATCACTGTGTAATGGCTATTAGCTGGTCAACATTTACAAATAGTTTTTACAGTTGAAAAAATACAGGGTATATTGCTAGACTAAAATCCTACTATACCTGTCTATAAAACTCAGACCATTTTTTGGTCAACAATGTCTGTACATTGCCCTCTGGCTGGGAAGGTTGTCTGGTCCCATCATTGTCATGAGATTAGGTAGTTTATGCAGAAGTGGTGAGTGTTAACAGCAGGAGGGAAGCCAAAGGCACCTTAGCTCTTTCTTTTGCCTAATCAAGGGCTTTATATGTATACATACTGTAGATGTAGTATTATAAGTTACATTCTGGCCATACAGTTCTGAAAAGCAAGCATATCTGAAACAACCATCCCTGGAGACACACCTTGAGTCCTCTGGACTGCTGGTTGCCCTCTATGCATTTGTTTCCCATGGGTTTCAGTCAGATCAATTCATACATATCTGACAAGGAAACCAGGGTCCCATCCTCAAAATCTCCCATCACTTAGGTACAGCCATGCTTCATGCCAGGAGAGCTCTGTTGCTCAGGTAATTGCCACCTGCATGTGGTGAGACAAGAGAGTGCACTTAGGTTTACATCTGAGTTTTAATGATCTGTGCTATCATACTGTACTGCTAATCAGCTCTCTGACTCCTTCTAATTAAACGTTAAAAATAACAGCACATCAACAAAGCTATATTCCTTAGCTAAATTGCACAATGATTAATTTAGTAGCATTTTAACATGGGTGAGCAAGAAAAGACTCTTATCTCAGCAAAAAACTGCTGAGGAACATCTTAATTGCAATTGTTTCAAGATAAAAAATACTGAGAGCAAGGAAGGATTACAAATAATGATCTTAAAATTGCATCCATCTGGCAGCAATTACAGTAGCTGACCAATCCAAAAAACCCCATACCTTCCCAACTAGCAGAACAGTAAGTACTAGCTAATAGTAAAGACTGATTTTGTAATAATTTCTAACAGTCGTATTGCAACAGTATTTTCACTTCTGCTTAGTGCTTTCCATCTTGAAAAGGTGACCACAGAGCTGTTTTGGTTTATGATTAAAAGCTCATTCCCCAACATTCCTGATACATTTTTTGACATTGTGAGTTATATCTCTGTATGATAATTGCACCAAACTACTTTAAAAACTGCTCATTACTGCATTTTTATTTTTGAGGGTTGGCTTGGTTGTTTTCTTTTTTTTTTGTGTAGAGAGAAAATCAAAGCATCTTCAAATAAAACAATAGTTATCTAAGAAATGTGTATTTTAAAAACCTTCAGACTCTCTCATGCCTTCCTCACAACACGTCTGCAGGTACCATGGCCTCTGATGGAATGGAGCAGGCTATCTTCATGGGGTGGACATTTTCTTTCAGAGCGGGGACTGTGCTACCGTGAGAGAGAGCCTCCATCAGACCTTTGGCTGGAGAGGAAGAGCACTGCCTTAGGCCATCTCAGCCATCGCTAGGAGACTTCATTCCCATGTGCTTTTAACATTTGTTGTTTCACTGGGCTTGAGCAGACTGCCTCTTGTGAAAGCGTCATTTCCCTCACCATTGTTCCAAACTCTCGCAGTTTAAGCCATACTCACAGAAGTCACTGATTACACCTTGCATCTTTTGACTGCTTTAACAGTACCATGAGAAACAAAAATGTGGAAACTATTTTTATGACCTGCCTGCTATTTCAGGATGTTTCCCTTTTAGTACATTTGATATAAGTCTTTTTTCCTGAGAGTGTTAGGAATAATTTTTAATGCAGTTGAACTGTATATTTTTCTCAAAAATTTACTTTTAATCTCAATTAAGTGCCCCCAGAACAGTGTTCTCCTTTTGAAAATGAAATGCTAAACGTACATTTAATTAAAAAATATCATAAAGTTATTTTAAAAACTAAATTAAAATATAATATGAATTGTATCAAGCCTGCAAGATGCCTACATGAAAATTGGTGAGACTTCAGAAATAGATGCTTTTATGGAAAAAATATTTTTGCGAAAAAAAAATCACTTAAGCATAATAAACAGAAAATATAGTTTCCCTCTGGCCATGGTACCTCATCTCCCTTCAACAGCATTCTAGAAATAAAGGCATAGGTTTCTGCTTACTTTTGGTGATATCTGGGAATTGGAAGGAAAATATAAAATATCACTGAATTAAAAATATTTTAATTGGTTCCTATTAATGTGGTCAAATGCAAGCCAACATAAATCAAACAAATACATTTCTGTCATTTACAGACTTAAATAGGCTTAAAATTAAGAATTGAGTGCATTCATCTATTTTAAATCTGGTGGACCTGAACCACTGAATTATCACCCCAGGGGCTACCCTGTGGGAATGAATATGAATGAAAGACTCCTGCACGCATATTTAACTACAGAATAATTATGGCTTTCAGCTTGCCTGCTCCTACCATATCATATACACCTTTTTGTTCAACAGCTATTTCTTAGAGCTGTCGTACCTCAGGGAAAACCATCACTGCTGGAAGATTGTCTTGTGGATAGAAATTAATTTATTCTTCCCCTCACTGTAGATATAGATTACAAACCAAGATACAGAATTTGAAGGATATAAAACCACCACCACCACCACCATGTTGTTTACAGGAAACTGTCTTTATATATTCTATTGGTTTTAGCATTGCTTCAAATTATTTAACGTTCCTCTGTCTGGGTACTGATTTAGAAGGAATACTTGCACTGCAGATACGAATACAAGCCACAGCAAAGCATTCAAATAATTTAAATATGTCAACCAAAAGATGTTTGTACCTGATTAGGATGTAAACAATGCTTTTTCTGAAATCTTCCTAGCCTGCAAAGACAGATAAGCTATTTGTCTACGGCCCTATCTAGATAATATTGATAAAGAAGAAAACAGGATATCAAAACTTTAAAAAAACCCAAACCAAACCAAAACAGAAAACATTCACCAGAGTAAAATCTGCAAGGCTAGTAAAATATGACACAAATTTACTAAACCAAATTCATAGTTACATTTAAAGTTAAATAGAAAAAAGCCCCATCCAGATATAATTTGTATTCTATTATTTCACTATAGATCAGGGATATGTGACTGAAGTGAGTGTGCCACCAGCAGATGCAAAAATGAGAGGAAACACTTCTGTGACAAGGCAAGTCATTTCTACACCACATGCTCATGTATAACCCCTGTGTTTCCAGAGCAGCGTAAAGAGATCTAAGTATATATAAGAACTAGAATATTTGTTCTCATTAAGTCATGGAGTGTACTAAATAAGAACCTGTTGTTCCCTGAAAATAATATAAAAATGAGTGAATAAACTATTCCACAAATAACCTAAGCTCAGAGGCACAAAGTAAGGGGCTTCCTGCACCGTTTGATTGCGGGTGAGCAGTGGCAGAGTCAGTTTCCAGATTTTCTGATGAGAGAGAATCAGCAAATGACAAGATGGTTGAGGTTGGAAGGTACCTCTGGAGGTCATCTGGTCCAACTTCTCAATCTGGGACACCTAGAGCCAGTTGTCCAGGATCATGTCCAGACAGCTATTGAATATCTCCAAGATGGAGAGTCCACAACCTCCACAGGCAACTGTGCCAGTGCTCAGTCACCTCACCATTAAAAAGTGTTTCCTGATGTTCAGGCAGTGTCCTGTGTTTCAGGTTTTGCCTATTGCCCCTTCTTTTGCCACCGGGCACCGCTTAAAAGAGCCTGGCCCCATCCTCTTTGCACCCTCCCTTCAGGTATTTATGCACACTGAGACTATGTGACTCCTCTGACTAGGCTCTTATTTTCTTTCTGCATTTTGCATTTGTAAGATAGAAATAATCCTTGCACTTTCCTTTCTGTCTGATTTGATTTAGAGCATGCCCTTCTCAGAGGCTGGTTCTTGTTACATGTCAGCGCTGTGCCTACTCCAGTGCCATTCGTTCACGAAGAAGAAAGCAGCAAGTGTTGTCACTCCAGTTCTGAATCAGTAGGGTTTTGCTGTGGTGCCAGCTCAAGGCACAGTATTCCATGGTTTTGGACAGATATAATGATGTTTCAGCCCAGAGCTTGTCAGCAAGATCATATCCTCATTGAAAAGAAGGTCCCCAACTGTTTAAGGTTTCCTTGTGAGACGGTTCATGATAACCACCCTGGCTCTTGGGGACAGGCCATGTCCATGACTTCCACTGTTGTTTCAAGCAGGATAAAGGCTTCCGATTAACTGCAGAGCCACTAAACCAGCCTTTCCTTTTTTTGGAAATAAATGAGTACTTTTTGGTTTAAAAGTTTTTGCTCTCCATATAGAAAACCATGTGAAAAGAAACATTAATTACAGAAATTTTTATTTTTTTTTTTAATCTTTGCTGCTGTGAAGGGAGAATGCTGTATGGTCTTGAGAATTCATAACATGTCCGTAGGCACAGAGTTTTCTTAATTTAAATAAACAAAACAATTAGTAGCTTGACAAAAAGGGCTGAAGTTAGTTCTTATTATTCAGTTTCCAAAACAACTGACTATTATTCAGTGTACTTTAACTCCAGAATATTTTTCAAATTAAATTAATTCGAAGAGATCACAGGAATATGCCTCAGGGTGAGGTAAATACAGCATAATATCTGACACAGGCTATTTTAATAGATGACACTGGCTTCAATCCTTTCTGTTGCCATATAAGCATAAATCATGATTTGAAATTATTTGAGCAGTAATGCCAAAAGAAATAAATAAGAAGAGCAGAACAAAACAATACCTATAAATAGATAGGGTCAAACAATTTTAAGAGAACCATTCTTTTGAGAAAATATAAATTACAAGGGAATGAGTCAATTTCAATAATATTTTAAATTAAAAACTGTGAAAGATTTGCTGTACTTCCTCTTATTTTGCTTTCCATTTTTTGTGGATTGATGTGAAATTATGCTATATATAATAATAACTATTAACTTAATGTTTTCATCCTGTGGCAAAAGTAAACATTTTAATTTAACTTTGTTCCCACAGGACAGAAATCAAGTTAGAAACATTTCTCGCAGAAAGAGATGTAAGGTTTCTGACATCCTCCACAACTTGTTGTACTGGTCGTCTTTAACAGCAATAGCAATTGAGGCCAACTAGTTTGCCTGCCCTGCATACCACTCGAAAACTAACGTTTTCCATGTATAAAGAAATTGCCTGACTTAAACTCCTAAGTCAGGTATAGACATTTCCTGCTCCACTGGACAATCTGCAAAAGAAAAATAGTTCCCCTTCATACTCCGAACACCTTGGGTTGTTCCCTGCTCATCCTCTCTTGTCTTCCATTTCTCACTCTTCAGTGGGTAAACAGAAGTCTCTCAACGAATCACTGTGGTATTGTAGAAATGCTCATATCTGTGAATATTTCTCTTCTGCTTTGGGTTCTTGAAAGTCACATCTGTTTGAAAAAATATTTTAAACTATTGGGTTCTTCCAGTGTGTCTGTAGGTACTGGTGTCACTTATTAAAGGCTTGGTCCTGCTGTCGCTGAAGTCATTCAAAAAACTCCTGCAGAGACCAGGTACACTGGAATAGCTGCTGCAGTAAACCCCGCTACAGGGCTGTAGAAACTAAATGATAGCAACATTGTGGAGTATATTCATTTTCTACTAGGTGGAAGTCCATCCCACTGATTTTGTTGGGCTGCCGATTGGGCAGTGTGGATGGAGGTACATATCTGCTTACTATTCCAACACCACCACAAAAAGCTATTATATCGTCAACATACAGCTAAAACTGATTTGGAAGAACAATCTGGATTTTCGTCTGCCTCATGTATCAGCAATGAAATTGCCAGCTAAACCCCAATTGTGGATTCTTTATGACAGGTAATAATAGGAGATTCAGAGAAGAGCACAGCTTGTATTTCAGCCACCACGCTGATCTGAAAGAGCTAGCAGCTTCAAAAAAACATTTTGATTTGTAAGCAAAGCACATTTTATTTGGGTGTCACCAAGAAAGAATACACAAGGGACTGCACTCTAAATGAAAGCTGACCCTGGGGAAGTCAATAAAATTTTTCCCAATGACTTTAGTGGAACCAGGATTTCATCCAGTATCTATTTTCTCAATATCCTGCAGTTTGCAGGCTTACAAAAAAACCCCCACTAAAACCCCCCAAAAAACCACCCACAAAAACAAACAAAAAACCCCAAACCCCACCAAACAATAAGCCAACAACAAAACAATACTTGCAAAGAGCACAAGAAAGATTTCTCTGCAGAAATTTATCTTTGTGTCTTTGTTAAATGCTCTGCCTTGCAATGCAGCACGCTGCTCCCACTGACCTTGGCGGGAGCAGGGCATACTCATGCAGTTAAGAATTTGGCTCCTGAGCTTGGTGCCCACTCAGTGGCTTGGCACACAACCACCAGACCCCTTGGGCAGTGGTCTTGTTCCTCCTGCCTATGTCTTAACTGGAATTTAACATTACATCCACAGCTACTCTAGCTCTTGATAGGTCTCTGAGCAAAGCACAACCTCAGATCACAAATGAAACTAATTCTTTTCAGTGCATAAGTCCAGCTAGAAGTTTTGTGACAGAAGACGTTTTCCATGTTAGCTTTGCTGTAATGTAACATCGGCTATTTTGTTTTTGTCAGTACAGTGGAACTTTCCCTACAGCTAGTTTTGTGCAGTAACTGGCTCAGTAAATCTCTCATTTAAAACTGTTCTGGAGACGATGACTGAACTTGGAAACACACAGCAGGGTTTTTCAGACGAATCTTAGACACGTTTCTTAGAATATGAAGCCTGCTCAGGTTAGCAGTTTTAAATATAGTCTGGTTGGGAGTGACTTTTGCCCTCACTTCATTGTAGTTGTCAATTATTTAGACAGGAATCTGGCATTACTAAGTCTGGTGTCTTGTAAAGTCTTATGCCTGGCAGCAGAGAATAGGTCTTTGAGCTCATGCTTTTCTGCTTTGCACCCACCAAGCTCATGCTCAGACAAAGTATGAAGTGATTCCAAAATGTCACAAAATTGGGATAAAATCATCTCACTTCAGGAATGTGCATCACGGGCAAGACAAGCTAACAGGCAGGGGAGCTGTGGACAAAATTCTGCTTTCTAACACATAGCATTGTTCTTTTTTCTATTTATTCTTTTCAATGGCAAGTTAAAGATGTATTTGATCTCCTATATTTTAAACCAGGTTTTCCCTCACTATAATAAAGTATTTAGACCAATATCATTAATTTTTATTCCATGGTCTTTGTAGTTAATCTTTATCTAAAGGTTTCCATTTTATAGAAAAGTGTTTATTAAGAACAAGATCAATTAAGTAGGTACAGAATTTGACTTACATGCATTTATCAACATGCTACCTCCTTTTTTTTATATGTTTTATGTTGATACTGCAAAATACAGGATACTTTTTATTTATTTTGAGGAGGAAGTTTTAGGTGGAGTATCCCTTGATCTAAAGCTTCACAGAAAGGTAATAAAGTTCCTAAACATAGATCCACTAACAGCTACTTAAATGTATGTATTTTCGTGGAATTCAACTTTTCAAATCTTATTTTTAATAAGCCTTTGGAAAGAAGAATGTTTAATGAACAAGGTTCCTTTAATTCCACATTTGTTTCATTCTTTTGTTTTATTTTTTTTGTGCCACTATAGGACTACTTGGCACCAGGAGATTCTTGCTAGCTGCAGTTTCCTTTTCATCTTTTCGAATAGAAAGCATCTTTCAGAAAAGGAAAGGAAAGGAAGCACAGAGGTCAGGTCTGGTCTCCATCACAGCAAAGCAGACAGGTGATTCCAGTCTCTCTTGGCTCATGGAAGCCTCTGAGTTCAATGGCACTTTGCTGCTCCATGCACTGGCAGTTAGGGTGAGACCTCATCTCCAACAAATTGAGTGGCTGGGACTCAGGAAAGAAACCCAAGTTATAAAAAAATAATAAAAAAGGAAACAAATTGTTTCCTTCTCATCATTTCCATGAAAATAATTTCCCTAAATTTAGCTGCACTGAAGCTAATTTTCCAAGGAGCTTCTCAGTCTTTTCTGCATTAACCTGTGGGACAGAGCAGCAAATGTGTCTGTCAGTGGCACACACTGGACTGAACCCATTCCAGAAGGCTGCCCACCATTACTCCACCTGATCCTTTTGAGTCCAGGAGTAAGAGGTGGCTGATCCAACTTCCCACACACTGCTCACTACACAGTCAGTTCTGCCTCTGACTCAGTGGATCCTCGAGGCTTGAGTGAGTATTTGATTGTTCTCTAAAAGAGCTAACACTGCTAATTATTGCAGCTGTTAATTATTCTTGTGGAGATTTGGTCTCTCAGCTTCTTGAAAAAGCAAGTATCAGTCTTGTACTCCATTTTTGCCCTGCAAGTCTTTTTAGCTGATGGGACATGCTTTGTGTCTGCAGAGCATTAATGGGTACCAGCTCATGAGCTGGTACCGGAACAGTATATTAATAGCATAACTGTTACAAAAATGCAGCTAATTTGTATAAATAAGCATATACTCACCCTAACGAGACTGGTTATACCAGTTTCTCCTGTCAGTAACACTCTTCAAGCTCCACTAACAGTATAGACGTTCAACTTTACACCCTTCAGATCAGTGGCAGATTTAAAATTGCTGTAGGTTGTCTTAATATTAGAGAGGAGCACAAGCCATCTACCGTGGGTGCCAGTCAGGCTAGCTAGGTCTGTCTAGCAGTTTAGCAAGCTCTCGAGCTCTGCAGAGCACCTTGTGTCTCCATTTTCATTAATACTCAACTCCTCTGCCCACATTAAGGCCCTCATGGACTGCAAGGCCAATGCTGAAAATCAGTACCCTGTGTAAGGTGGTGTTAGATACCAAATCAGCCGGGACTCACATTCTGGCAAGTTATGCCCTGTAGGCTGAACTTTATTCATGGGGAGAACATCATCAGGCAACCACTGCCGTATGCTTTTCACAAGCAGGTAAATTGGTTTCCAAAAGCATGACTTCATTGCAACTGAACTTATGTTCTGCAATAATGCTGTTAATGTGCGGGTATAAATGGCAAAGCTGGAGGGTGGCCCTAATGACCTACATCTGTGGGAGGAGGTCAGGGACTGCCCTGTGTCAGACACAGCCAGTTCCAGCCACCTCCAAAATGGACCCACTGCAGGACACAGCTGAGCCCAGCAGTGGAGTTGGTGTTGCCTCTAAAGCAGTCAGAGGAGTTTGTGGTGGCTCAGTGAAAATTTATTTCAGAAATTAGAAAAAAAGAACAAGGCCAGAGGAGGAAGAGGTGCCCCATGCTGAAGCAGGGACACCCCTGAAGGAGCTGCAGTGCGTGGATGAACCCACACCAGAGCAGGTACACCCATAAAGGGACTGCAGCCTCTAGTATTTAAATGTTTGTCATCTTTATTTCCTGGTATCTCTGAGTAATTAAATATTGTAAATTAAGTTAAATTCCACAAGTCAAGTCTGTTTTACCTATGACAGTAACTGCTGAGTGATTTCCCTGTCTTTATTTCAACCCACAAGTTTTCTCTTGTTCTTCCTGTTTCCTTCCCTGTTCCACTGGAAGGTGGGGAGTGAGTGGCTGCATGGATGCTTGGCCATGTCAGGGCCAACCCACCACATAATGCTTATTTTTTCTAAGGGCTATTCCTAAATATTTCTTGTCCTTTGTGTATATTTTAACTACTTTAAAATACAAAAAAGTAGACTTGAGAGAAATTCATGATGGAAACAGGAAGAGGGAAAATAATTAATTAGCTCTAAATACTACCAGGTGTATGGGTAGACTTAGTAACAGGCATCATACAAGGTATGAGCACATATTTGGGGTCTTTAAACTCTGAGAAAAAAACTAACCACTTAAAGGTGCATCCATATGGATAAGGTTTACTGACAGATGCACAAGTATTATTTCCCTAATAGCAATGTTCATATGTTTCTTCATTTGTTTTCATATATTTAAGGTTTTATATGTTACCTATAATTTTCATTTCAGTTCAAAGTCACCTATTGGGGTTAGTTTCTTCTAAGTGTACAGAAATTAATCTTTGAAGAATACTGTATTACTAGGCATGCAAATATTCAGGAAGTCAGCTATCAGTGTCAGGGTCAAATATTCATGTTTCAATCCATGTCAAAATATGTCCAGCCCTTCCTCTTCTCTATACAATAATAACAGTCTAATTCCTCCAACCACAAGTTGTGAAATCATGCTCATTTTTTATCTGAACACTGTGCAACATGCCCAGGTATATGCAATAGGTAGCCTATTTCTGTTTCAGCTCAGATGAAATTCAGCATAGACAAAACTGCTGCAGCTCATCTGTTCAGTCATCCAGAATAACTTTTTACATTTCTCTACCTCTTTTTCAAGTTTCAAATATGGTTAGAAATGTTTTTTCTTTTCTTTCTAGTGTGCCTTCTGCCTCCGTTTATCCTCACCTTTTGGTTATTTCACTCTTTAATTTCACCTTGCTTATTCTGAAGATTCATTTTTCATGGCATTTTTATTATTTAAGGAGAGGTGCTCTGAAGGGAATAATGGCAATATTTTTTATTAAACACAACATTTTTCTAAATATAATAGTTACTGACCTCACTAAAAATAAAGGCTGACCAGAGGAGTGTTGAGCAAAAATAATGGAACTTACTAATAGACTTTGTGAATGTCATGTGCAGTACAACTTGTTTGAGAAGACTCACTTCACTTTTTAATTTTCAGTTTCAATTTTCTATTTTTTTCCCCCCTTCAAGAGTGAATTCTGTAATATGAGTCTTTCATGAGTGATTGTCCAACTGGAGACATTGCTGTGCAGGTGCTTTGAAGTACAAAGAAGTATCTTTAAGAATAAAGCCCTACATGTATTTCAGAAAATGTCCCACATCAGCAAGAACCCACACAGATAAACTGGTGGGTGAAAAATCTAAAGAAAGAGGAAAGAGGCATTCCACTATAAAAATCTCTCTTAAAAAGTGGTAAAGTTACAAAGTACATGACAAAAGGATGGGTTTGGAGACAGTAAGAACTGACTTTGCTTTACTTTTGTTAAAAAGGGAAAAGTATATGAAGAGTTAAAATTTTCTTGTTTGTTTCTGTTAGTGACTAGTTTTTCCTTTCCATCTGTCTCAATACACATGGACACCTTATGATGAGGGTGATAAGAAAGTGGTTTGCTATATATATAATGAAACATCCTGCACTGGTATTTCACAATGTTATTTTTGGAAAACCTTAAATAAACTCCTTGTAAATTAGAAGCTATATACACTTCATAAGGTTAAAAACAGT
Organism: Falco peregrinus; assembly: GCF_023634155.1. Classification (NCBI taxonomy): domain Eukaryota; kingdom Metazoa; phylum Chordata; class Aves; order Falconiformes; family Falconidae; genus Falco; species Falco peregrinus. The sequence continues at coordinate 31,185,379 of NC_073725.1, read as the reverse complement.
GTTAAGCACACCAAGAATGAGTACTCCACTAGTATTTTTCTCCTCGGTGTCTTAGGGCAAGGTGGTTCAGCTCAAATCATCTAAAGTGTGAGCAAGAAGAGAAGGTGGGATGTTCGCTGCTGATTCAGATAGGGTGCAAGATGCTCAGTCTTGATCTGGTCAAATAATAAAGTGATTGCTTGGTGCTGAGCTATGAGCACTTTCATGCTCTCCTCTTCTGTAAAGCTTATCCTCTGTTCTTCTCTGGATATTTACTTGGCCTTGCAAACCACTTTGACTATCTTCTCACTGTTTATTTTGGTGAAATTGCTAAACACTGACCTCCCGCTACCTGCTTTTTTCTAGATTAGTGAACCATATCAATGCTGCAATTAATTTTTCTACCAGGTGACAGAACAAGAAGGAAACTGTATTTTCTCATGCTCAGTTTTATTTTAAATACAGGTCCACTTAAGTAATCACACTTACTGATATCTTTCTCGTATAGTATGTTTCTAGTCTGGAATTGTTCATGGAATATTTTCTACAAAGCGTGCATTAAAAATTAATGGAATCAGCATGAACAAACACAGTAAATCGCTTCTTTGTTTATGTGGCCACATAATTTTGTAGACCTTTCTTCTGTTTAATGCGAGAAGAAAAACATCCACAGTATTAGTCCTACATGGTTGTGGGGGTAGATGGTTTCTCTACATCCTAATGATGATGGAGGTATATTGTCAGACTGCTGGTTCTTCATTCATTACCATTTACAAATGATAGGTCTTTAACAATGATGGCAGAGTATAAGATAATTATTTAAAGAAAGAATTAGACAAGTGAAATTCACAATACAAAATGTCAACCCAAGATAGGCACATCTTCTACTGTTGTAGCGTAAGTGAATGCTGAGTCCAGGACTCAGTGTGAAATTCTGATGGTACCAAGACAATGTCAAAATGGGAAAGAAGTCCTTCAGCCCTGACTTTATGGGGGTGTGGATGCAGCAGGGCATGTTTTGGATGCTATCAGAATGCAAATAATGAACATTGATAGCTGTCTACAGTACCTGCTGTTATAGCCCAGAGCACTCAGGTGCCTAACAGCATGTGTGGTTTTTCAGGCACTCTTCTTTCGGAGGCTCACTGTGATCCCGTTGGCCTTGGAGAGAAGACTGTTTGCTCAGTGCTGAGTGTTTCAGCATCCCCAGCCAAGGAAGCCATAAAAATTTCTGCACAGAGTCTAATGGTACACCTACAAAAGTTCCTTCTGCAAAAAAGAGGTTAGGTTGAACAAAGGAGACAAGCTTTTTTCTGTATTAATCAGGAGACTGAATATCTGTCTGGATAGCCAGATTGGGCTGTAAATCACATTGGGAAATCTTGCCCGAGGAAGAAAACTTTCTAGATAGTATTGGAGACAAGCCAGAGGGGTTGGTTATTGTAGGCTGGCCTGAGAAACAATCAGTTTTCTGTGTTGGTTCACAAAAAGCTAACAAAATGTATTCTGTAAGCCTTTGCTTATTCTGAAGCAGATAGCTTTCTTGAATGTTGGAGAAATAAAGCTACTCAGAACTTTCCTTCTAGCTCCTTCTTCCTTTGCGGATCACCGGGGCATTTATTGTTATCCCAGGAATGACTACATAAAGCAGAGGTGAAGCTTAAGCAAAACACAATGAGAATCTAATGTGAGGTCTGCCACAAATCCTTAGTGAGGTCACAATAAATTATGGTCCAAATAATGGTCATCTGTTATGAGTCCAAGTATCACTGCAAATTAATCACTGTCTATACAGAAAGAATAACTGTAATAGTCATGTCAGCTCCTAAAAATTATTAGACTTCTAAAAAACAATCCTTAGGAAACTATTTGAACATGTTTTCTTAATATCCTGCCACATCAATCCAGCTGGGCAATTTGAGCCACCACAACAGACTTGCAAAAGGTTGGATTTTGAATGACATTTTACAGTCAATGCATTTTTTTGCTGATGAAGAGAGAATAAAATGCTGTTAGATGGGACTTTCCTCAACTCCTCTCTCTCAAACACATCCTGGCTAGGAAGATTCTGTGGACAAGGCCATACTGACCATGTTATGCAACACATTAGCCTCAGTTTTTAATGTTCTTTTTTTGAGAAGTCCTAATCATGTTTAGAAAGTGGGGAGAAAATACTTGTTACTAGCATAATCCCCCAAAGAGGAGGAGGAATCTATCTAAGAAGAAAAAAACCTCAAGAAATTTCTCCATTTCAAGATGAATTAAAAAATTAATAATAATGTTCAGCCTAGAACAGCCAACATCATATTCCTTTTTATGTTTTTTTGTTACCCCAAAAGAATCAATATATAACCTAGGTGAAGGATACTTGGTGTACAGTATAAGCTGTGCTATGCTTTCCAAAGCTACAAAATAATTGTTAAAGTGAAAACCTTGCAGCATTACTTTGATCACCAGAGTTGTCCTCCTGCTCAGTAAATCTGTCAACAAAGCTACAAGATGCATGATTTACACTTTGGGGAAGAAAAATAAAACATTAGAAGGCTCCTAATTTTAAGAGGGTGGGAGAAAGAAGGGAGGTCATAGCCTCTAGCAGGAGAATTCTAGGTAGCATGATTTACTGATGAATGCAAAAGTCTGAACAGGAGAACAAGTCTCCAAATAAAACACTATTTAATAAAATAATATTTAAATGCATCAGTCTTGAACTACAGCAAAGCACACTTCAAAAAGCATTGCTAGTATCATCTCTCCAAAGGTCACAACCCAAAACCATCACATATATTTTTGTGCAGTCTTCTATACATAGTAGCTTCATCTGAGACAAGGCTGAACTCCAGATGTAGTTCTGTAATACAGCTTGATTCTGTAGAGGTGTTTTTCCTATGTATGTGCACGTATGTATAATTGTGCACAATAAGTCTTTTATATGTAGCACACATACAAATATTGACAAGGAATTATATCTAACATAGTAAAATGAATTATATCTAACATAGTAAAATGAAGTGAGGGAAAAACACGCATCAGATTCACCGTTAATACATACCGTTATTGTCTATGAAATCATACCACTGTGATATTTATCTCAATTCAGTTACAACAGAGATTAATATAGCACAATGTCTAATTTACTGAGAGCTTAAGAACTAAATATGCAGATATGTTAAACCTGTATGTATCTAATTACAACAAACCAATAGAGAAAGAGGGGAAGATGAAACCAATATCCTATTCATGTCTATAGCTAACAAGAGAATGCTAAATATTTTGAACTCATGCTTTCACTGATGTAAGTACCAATTTACACAATATAAGGACATGGTTTTTTACTTATCACTGATGCCCAACAACTTTTCAACAGATTTATTTCTAGTTTGATTGTATAAGGTTGATTCTGCTCTGGTGTTTATTAAGGCATGTCACAGAACTGAAGTAAAATGTATATCTTTGAGTAGATACGATTGGATTTGTGGATGAAGGAAGAGCAGTGGATGTCTCTTACCTCAGCTTTAGCAAGGCTTTTGACACTGTCTCTCAATACAAGAATATTGTGTCTTGGATACAAGATTTTTGTATCCAAGTTGGGATGCTTCAGTATGAGTGAGCTAAAGCCAAGTGGGTGAGAAACTGGCTGTACAGCTAGGCTCCGAGAGCAGTGGTTGCTGAGCCATACACTACCTGGAGGATGATAACAAGTGGAGTATTGAAGTTATCTGTACTGGAACTAATCCTGTTTAATGTCATTATTAGTGACCTGGGGAATGTGATAGAGTGCTGCTTGGTCATCAGATTTGTAGATGAGACCAGTCTGGGGGATGCATCTGACATGCTGGAGGTCAGGACTGACATCGGCAGGAGCCTGGATGGGCTGGAGGAATGAGTCAACTTGAATATAATGAAATTCAACAAGGACAACTGCCAACATGCACTGGGTTGGGTTAACCCCTTGCACAAATCATGGCTGGGGACTGCCAGGCTACAAAGCAGCTCTGAGGACATTGGTAGGCAGTGAACATGAGCCAGTAGTGTTTCCTTGGCAGCAAAGAAGGTCAGCAGCATCCCGGGAGCAGAGTCAGTGGATGGAGAGAAGTGATCACTCCCCTTTACTTGGAACTCATTAGACCGCATCTAGATATTGCATCCAGTGCTGGGATCCTCCCTACAACAAAGATGTTTATAAATTGGAGTGAGCTCAGTGGAGGGCCACCAAAATGGTTGTAGGCTGCAATATTTGCCCTGTGAGGAGAGACTGACAGAACTGGCCTTGTATGATTTGGAAAAGAGATGGCTCCAGGCGGCCTGGCAGCAGCCTGACGAGGCCTGTGGGGAAGTTCTTGAGAAGGCAAGAGTCAAGCTTTTCACAGTGGTGTGTACAGTTGTGTGTAGTGGGAGGCTGAGAGGCAATGGGTGTAGGATGAGAGAATTCAGAGAGCTATTCAGACTGGATATAACACACACTACAAAAGACTGATCATGAAAACAGTTGAAGGGTGGAACAGGGTGCCTAGAGAGATTGTGCTGTCTATACCCCTGGAATTTTTCAGTGCCAGGCTGGACAGAGCCCTGGGACGTGATCTGATCTCTGAGCTGTCCCAGCTCTGAGCAGGAAGTTGGACAAGACACCTCCTGAAGTCTCTTCCCACTTCTACTGCCCTGTGATTCTAGGACAGTGTTCACTATGTATTCGTGAGAACATGGGCAAACAAATACTACAGATTCTTGCTTACCAACACAAAGTCCCTGTTCTGTCTCTATGTGTTTTTTTCCTAAGGAAAGTTCTGTCGTTCAGGAAGCAAACCTTAGTAATAAAATGGAAAAACTCAAACATACTGTATGAGTTTCTCAAACTGCATTAGAAATTATTCACTTCATATTTTAAACAGACCCAAGTCAGTATTTTATAGAATTACACAAATATTCACCATGAGCTAGTTGAGGCTGAGATGATTCAGCACATAGATCACATGGTATGATTCCGCCCCATTCCTGGATAAGTATATTAGTCAGGAATGAATATTTGCAGTTATGAAGAAATAACCTCCCTTTTAAAAGTATTTGTAAAATATCTCTTACAAATCACTGTTCTGGTAAATTTTCCTGAACCTGATTCATTTATCAGACATATATTTGCAAAAAAGTGACACAAATGTGAACACTGTAGTTTGAAGGTTTCTTAAAGTCTCTCAGAATATTCACATTTGAGAGGGTCAGTTTTCTGATTTCAGAAGTTTTAGCTGTTGTTCAATGCCTGCTAACTTGTGCATATGACAGGAGAGTCAAAGCTCATTGCTCTCCTAGCTCAGAAAGTCATGATACAAGCAAATAAGGAACTGTGAAGACAAATACTGGAGTAGGCTGCTTTTATTTGACTTATTGCCACTTATATATATATATATATAATCTCACCAGAAGAAAAATAAACACAAAAATCATGATGAATGGCTTAGTCTTTTAATAAAGTTAACTGTTAAAAAAATATCTGGATAGGATTAAATTAAAAGAATAGAAAACCCTTATCAGTATCAGCTATTATTTTCAGGTTTCTTATACAGTCTTTCTTCCCATTCTAATAATCTCAACAATTTTAAGCTCTCAAGAGTATATGCTTATGTAATTTTCCTATAATAATTTCCTCTTAAGGTTATTGAATATCTAGAAACTTTTACCATGGGAAAATAGAAGTATTAGTAATTTCATAGTAGTATAATTTAAGTACAACTTGAAAACGTGAAGGGCTACTCCAGAGAATTTCATATGGAGGAGAATAATCCATTTCAATGAATATTTCAAAGTGGAAGTGTAAGTCTACAGTCGTGAAAGATTCACACACCATTTATAAAGCTTCAGTTAGCCTAAACTGCCAATATCAAAGTCGCTCTTTCCATAATGCAATGCACAGCTGGGTAAGTTCCAGGGTCTGGGGGTTCTCCTCTTGCCAGTACCATTATGCTCCAGCCACAGAAGACAATCTGAAAGACAGGAAATATGAAAACAGATGTTCCAATTATAAAATAAAAAAGAGTGGTGGAGGGGAGAGAAAGAGAGTTAAAATACTGCAAAAGTGGCATAATGAGTTTACAAAGTATTTAAAAATATAGGGAAGGATTAGAGGAACAAGCTGGTCAGGGACAGGTCAGCATGGGTACTGCCAGAGTCCTCATCTGCTAGTTCTGCATCTTCATTAACACTTGACCCAGACGCCAATTCCTCAGCAGATTTTGATAGTGTGGTGGGGCTGTTTAGAAGCTGATTACTGTCCACAAATTAAGAGCCATAGAGTTTCTCATTTTTAAAAGTAATAAAATGAGGGCAAAGCATTTGACTGCAGAATCAGATCTATCACAGTGAGGAAATCCAACCTATTGACATTGCAGCTATTCAATATAAAAGTCAGGCATTAAAGACACAAAAGACAAAGGGCTTGAAGTGCTGTGGTTATATCAGCAGAGTTCATCCCATGGTTGACTTCTATAATATACCATACACTGAGTCAGATTATAATATACCACACACCAAGTCAGATTCTCTCCTCAGCCTAAATCCACTTGTTGCAGAAGAAATTAATGATCACTGAAAGTGAATTGTATATATGCTATATTGCATGTAGTTCAGTTTTCTGCTTAAAGCTGGCCTTAACATAAGCTATGGCAGCCTTAGAGCTGCTCTAATTTAGAATGCTTTCTTAAGACCCTAAAATAGTCTATTAGAGTTCCCTTCTGCTTCCCATCTTCATCAAGTACAAATATAGTTTAGCCAGTTGTACCCAGCCAAAGAAAAGAAAACAAACAACTTTTTTAGGCTGATCTTATAACAAGAGGGCCAGCCCAAATTGGTTGTTTTGTTGGAAAGTGGTCAGATAATCTGGCTCAAGGGACAGAAAAACATAAATTCAAACTATCTGAAGTACAAATGTGGCCTGAACATAACCCAGGAAGTTTGGTTCGTTTTTTCAAAGGACAATCTGAGCTGAACCATCCAGTCAGTATTTGCAAGAACAAACAAATAAAAGCCATAAAATTCTTGATTCCATTTAAATTCCCTCTTCCTCCTAGATTGGTACAGAAAGATTTTACATCTGCTGTATGTAGGCAGCTGCCAGTTTAGTCAGCGTTTGGGAACCCCTAGATGGCACAAGAAAGGACAAAGCTTTTGCACAACATACTGCAACAGTGCTGCACAGAAGAACATTCCTAGAAGAGCTAGAACAACACTTCAGTTTACTTGGGGGGCTTGTTCATCGCAACGCTAAGATCACCGAAAACATTCAGACAGCTGAGGTGGTGAAAAGCAAAGCTGTGTAGCTCCGTTGTTTAGCTCACAGCATGGCCCAGGAAGTGATAATCGAATCAATATGACAAGCAGTTCAAAAGAGCCTGATTGTTTTGGCTTCTTCTCAGGAAAGCATGGAATAATTTTAAGACAAAGCTGACTCCTAATTTCTTGGCCATTCCTAAAGCAGAATGAAAACCCAGTTCCCAGCCTTTACTAGGGAAAGTCAGAAATAAAATCTTGAAAAAGCAAAAACAATTGCTATCATGATGTCTTGATTTTTGGACAGAAATCTTAAGAACAACTGCACTGAATTGCCAGTAAACGTGTGTTGCCTATGCACAGTAAATATAAAATGTTAGTAAATTAACATCTACTGTCCTCTGTCATCACAAATTGCATGTAACAATGCCTCTTCATGGGAATAAATAATTACGAGAGGAAAATTTATGTATAGTCAGATCTTTAGGTAGAATAATTCATTATATTTGTTCTTAAATATCTTATATGTCACTGCATCTTTTAGACTTCCAGTAGAATCAGACATTTGGATTGCAGTAAACTGGTTTCCTTACTCCAGACTTCTCATTGTCTAACTATAATATCCTCTCGTTAATTCTTTTGGACTTACGGGGAACTTTCATTTCAAACTACCATTGGAAATATCTGTTTTCTCAGTGCTTTGCACTATTAAAGGAATGTAGGCTTCAGCTTTGCCCAGATTTTATTCTTTCTTTGTGTTCCTAGGACAATAAGAATTATGCAGGATGGGTTTTAATGTTATGCTGATGTTGTGATTGAAATACTACTGGTTACTGAGACATATGGCTAGGATTTCAGAGAAGTGGCAAAAGAAGTAACTTTCAAGGAGTTCTATCAACCATTTCATAAAAATTTATATGACAGCAGAAGGTGAGAAACAAAAGAAATATTAGAAATTACATCACCCATCAAAAGTTAATCAGCGGTTCTACCAGGATCCCTGTTAGCCGTTCAAGAGAAACACTTCTGAAGCTGCACAAGCTGGCATCTAACCTTGAAAATTATGAAAGTCCTTTTCCCTTTTGCATTTCATTTCCCTCAAAAATGCTTGATTCAATCAAATTGAGGGGACTTTGAGGGTTGGTGAAGCAAACTGCAAACTGAAGTCTGGAAAGAGTCATGTGAGAAGCATGTGATAAAGAAGTTATTTCAAGAGAGAGACACAGAAAAATATATATCACTGTGCCGAGTGATAGAGAGGATATGAAAGGGGAAAAGGAGAGAAGACAATGGAAGGTATTCTTAATTTTAAACAAGGTGCGGCATGATGTTTAGGGACCAACACAGAGCTAAATGTTGATCTGCTAAATGTGTGCTGTGCAATTCAAATCTTCCATCTATTTTTACCTAAAATGGTTTATGCGACAACTGATTTTGGCCAACAAAATAAATCCTAAATTATGTAAGGTAGAAAGTTAGCTATCTTTGTATTTAGGACTTCTACATTGATTTCCATGGTATAGGGCAGCTAACGATATACCTACAAGCTAGCATTTTAATGTGGTAATTTTGTGCTTAAATCTTTTGGATTGCCTTTGCACATTACATTACCATTTCCAATTAAGCAAATGACAGCATTTTCTAATTAAGTTCAGTGAAAGCTGTGAAAAAAAGGTTGGTTACTTTGGTTTTACATTTCCACAGATGCAAGCAAATTTTCGTCCAATGCAGAACTCAAAGAATAAACTCTTTACAAACTGACACATTGCAAAGCAAGCTTCAAAATGGCACAGGCTTTTAAGTAATGAAGATTCAGGAAATACTGAAAGAATATTTGCCTAAAAGCTTGGGTGAGAGACGTTTCTCCATTGTGTGAACTTTTGTCGAGATTTGTTTGACATTTCATCACAGTGAGCCCAGCATAACTATAAGTGTTTGCAGACCGGTTACAGCTCTGACAGGAGCACTATCACTGTGAACTATTTAATCTATATTGCTATGATTCAGAAAAAAAATAAAATTAAGACAAGCATGAGACATAAAATTCCAATGAAGTCTTTGTATACCTATGGTTTTGCGTTTGTACCAGTTTCACTAGTTGCACTTGTGAAGGCAGGATTGAAATTTAAGTGTATTTTTATCTCACAGCTTTCATGAGTGGTTTGACTTATTTCTAAAAAAAAAATCAGGAACCTCATGATTTCTTCGATTTGCCAGTTGTATCAGAAAAATGACAAAAGTCTGTAAACTAGGGGGAAAGAAAGCAAATATAAAAGTATGTGTTAAAATTTAAAAGCAAGCTATATATCTTAGGCTTTACTACAGGAGGTAGAAAAATTAAATCAATGAAACAGACATATTTTGAATGTATACTTGCTTTGAGCTTAGCAAGAAATTTCACACAAAGAGAGAATGATGAATACATAATGAAGAGCTTTTCCCATATTTCAAAACAAACCTTTCATAGAAATTTTTGCTAGCATTCTGTAAGGGCAATAGCAGAGGTCACTTCTCCATGTAATTCACGAAGCCCATGGACTCTCCTTCATAAAAAATGGGAAATACAGCTAAACTGACTGAAAGCAGGCGATACAGATTTCTGAGAGCAACTGGAATTGGGTTCTCCTCCAAGAAATGTTTGCACTTACAGCAAAATGCTCCAGAAAAATTCACTCATTTATGCCAAGATATCAGAAAACTTCACAGCCAGTCACTCTGAACCTGCGTGGTGACCTGTATGTCACAACTCTGCGTACACTTTTCCACTTTCTTCTGAAAAATCTACTTCAAATTTTAAACCTGCAAGACACTGGGAGTGTTCCTGTTCCTGCGCATGCAACTTACAAAATAAGACAACCTGGCATGGATCATGATTTCTAACCAGGAATAAGGTCAGAAATAAAAGATTAGAGAGCAGGTGTCTTAGGACCAATAGGCTTACAGAATCTCACAGGTTACTTACTTTCTCTGAATCTGAGTTCAAAGTCACCCTTTCAAAACATGACTTTTACTTTTGTAAACATGGAATTCACTTGCTTTATAGACGAGGTAGTCATCAAGTTACCAGGCTTGTAAGTTCTCTTTACGAACATTTGAAGAGATACCAATTGAGTACTTTTTCTGGTCTTGTTAATATCTACTTGTCTGTTGTTTCTTTTATATGCAGGCATGAATAAATTAACCAGAGATGAGCACACAGTAAGTATTGCTATGAAATATTGTCATTTTCTTCCTAATCCTCATTTACTATGTGATCTAAGAGTAGAAGAAAAGTGAAAAGTAAAGGATATGCTTATTAAGAGAAATATGGCAAGCAAGCTGCTTTGGAGTTTACTGTTTGATAGAATTAAGTACAGCTCATTTTAGGAGCTTTGGTTTACTTAGCCTTCTATTTCAGTGTTGTCTTGAAATTGTCTTTCTCTTTCCATTTGCATAGTAGGTGGCTGCAGTGCTTATGTCATGGTTTGATGCAATTTAGGGCAATTAAACCATAATGACTTGATCTTTCAAGGTTTATTTTGTCAGGTCCGTGACAATGTTTTATCTTTGGGCTAGTGTGCTCTCCCTAAATACTTCAAAGTACTGCCTCAGAGTTGGCTTCTCTACAGATTTTGGAAGTCTGAATGCATGCAAAAAATTACAACATACTTGAATTTTCACAATATTGCAGTTTTTCTAAGCAGAGATGATGGTGTGATGTATGAACCAGACATTTGGTGCTAGCTTCAGTGTTCCTGAAAATTTTTTTGTATCTCTGGCCAAATGAGCATTGATTCATTCTCTATATGTTACCTGCCCATGCTCATGTTCTGTATGGAGCTGTTGAGAAGATGAGGACCATGGTATGCATTAAGACAGAGCACCTGCTTCATCTTCATTTTGAATGATGTTTCTAGCTTTCATCTTAGTGTGTGGTAGGTATCTGGGGAAGTGACCCAGGACCAAACCAAGATGTTGCATGTGGTTGTCACACTTCATTTCATTGTGTTTTGAGCAGAACTGGCCCTTCTGTAACCAGTATTTCAAATTGAAGCGTGTTGATGCTTTGTTATGTATTTGGGAAGGCTTTTATAGCAATGAGGACATCAATTTCTAGTTTGTAGTTTGCACAAAATATTTGTACAAAAGCTCATCTAAGTAGTCTAACCGTGCAGGTAGAAAGACTGAGCCATGAAAGCAAGTCTCGATGTTGACTGCATGTCTGAATGTAGAGCTGCATGCTTAAAACTGTAGCTGTTGCTGAGTCGTGACATTGATAGCCATGGCATAGCACAGGAATATCTTCCACCCAAGCAAAGCTCCAGGAAGGGTGTATTTTCTGTTTTACCCTGACAACTGATGAACCAAAGATACACCTATAAGGCTTTCATGATTACAGCCCTGTCAATATGAGGGCAAGTTAATTTTACACTACTTCTACCAAGCTTGAAATCATGCAACAGGCTCTTTATTAACAAGTATTAATATTTTCAGGAAGAGCACTGCCCTTTCACTTCCTGATTATGTCATAGTGTATCTATGATGGTGCTATTCTGTCTTTGACAGTTTGCAAACTTCCTATCTTGGAGGCATAATTTAAAGGATTAGTTGAATTTAAAGGTAAAATAAAAGCTTTTAGAACTGGAACTCCTCCTGCACATTTCAGTGATACAGTGAGGTTGTCTGTAAGTGCTACCTTTTGTTTTGTTTCTGTGCTGAAAGGTTCATAATTACAAGGCTGGCAATTTTGCAGATTTTATGAAGCATTCACTGCCATTCAAAAAGTGAATTCAGAGCTGCAATCTTATGAACACAATGGCTGAAAATTTTCATAAAATTCAGTGTGAGATTATAATTTATCCCATCCATCTATTCCTGAGAAATTAAAAAACCTATCCAGAAGCATTCATTCTTTAACAAGTAATAATGTTAAATGTTAAGATTGAGTCATTAATGTACTAATAACTCATTCTGTTGAGTTTATTACAAAATCATTCTTAGGTTATTATGATTTTCCCCCTATGTGGAGGTATGAAACCAATCATGTATCTGTTGCGGTAATGACTTTCCAGGAAGCATCGTTTGGAATAGTAAGACAATGTAGAAGCCATTAAAATTCCTCATCTTTGTTTATCAAATAGCCTAAGCGGAGTTAGGAGGGAAGTAAAGAGGGATGCTCAATGGTCAAGCAGAAGTGAAAAAGAATAAAGTATTAATAATATTTTTGATCCTTATGGTTGCTATCTACCAGTTTCTTTCTCAGTTTCACTGTCATTAGTAATGAATGTCACTCAAACATTGTGGAATGACTCTAAATTCTTCCAACTAAGATTGGAGCTATATGCCTATATAATACGCATAGGTTTGTTTTTTGCATAGCCCTGGAGGTTAATCCAGTAGAACTTTACCTGCAGCCCTAAAACAAGGATATATAATTACATACCTATGAAAAACAGATCCAGCGAGTAAGAACCCATACCAAGTTTTATTATGAAAAATAATTATACTTCATGCTCTTCATGGCTCAGCCTCCTGGACTGCAAGAACTATCCAAGAATTATCCAACCACCACATAACATTTGATAGAAATATTCATGCTAGAACATCCATTTTGCAAAAGATGCTAATGCTAGAAAAGGCTACCCATGTACTTATGAGGAGGTTTATGAAACACAGGTACAACACAGTGTGGGTCTACCAAGGATAATCTGAAATGACTATACTTTAAATTTACTAATATAAGGAGTTATTATTTGATGCTTAGATGATTACATTATCAGCCTCCCCTCCTCCCCTTACCGTACTGTGGTGGGTTGGCCTCAACCATCAGCCAGGCACCTGCTCACTCCCTCCCCCAGCAGGACAGGGGAGAGAATAAGAGAAAATCAAAAGCAAGAAAGTGTGTGAGTCAAGGTGAAGAATGTTCAATAGTTGAAGGAAAGAGGGAAGGGGAGGGGAAAAAATAGTCTGCAAAAATTCATTACTCACCACCTTCCACAGTCAGACTGATGCACAGCCATGAGCAATGACCATGTTGGCAGATAACTGTCTCTTTTCTTCCTGTACCTCAGTGTTATTGTGGTTCCTGGTGCTATATTGTATAGATTAACCTTTTGGCCAATTTGGGTGAGCTGTCCTGGCTATGTCCCCTCTCAGCTTCTTGCTGACCACCAGCCTACTTGCTTGGGGTGAGGGAGGGATGGAGTGCAGAGTGGTAAAAAAAGACAACCTTGATGTTCAGCAGCCAAAATATTGCCCTGTTATCAACGCAAGCACCGTGTGAGCTGCTATGAAGAAAATTAACTCCATCTTGGCCAGTATACGTACAGGTTACCTCTTTTCTATTAAGAAACACAGAGAGAAATTAGTATCGCTTTGGGCAAAGCCTTCTTTATTTACTGGTTTGATAATCGTATTATATGTAAAGAAAAATAGCATGGTTTAAACTCTTATTATCTTCTGGGTCTGTTTTTGAGCATGATCCATTTTGAACATGGAGGGAAAGAGTTCTCAGAGGGACTCCCTGTTCATTCAAATGCACCCATTTTCTAACACAGGTTTCTTGTTATCTCTCCTGCTATGCATGCAGAAACGCTCCATGCAATTAAGGGTAAGCCTGCAGGTGCAAATTTACTAGCAGAAATAAAGTGACATCTTTGTCCACTTTGACCACGGTCCAATGCAGTGTACCTCAAGCACTGGATGCAGTCAGAGGGCACATAGCTCTGCAGCTCCTCACTTTCTGACTAGGACTGCTGCTCCTCTTTTCAGCTTTATGGGGAACACAATTACTTCAGATCTGAAAGAGCACTTGTGCAAATAAGCACAAGTCCAAATAGTGATCTACAAAGTGCAGACTAGTTTTTCAAGGGACCAGAGGAATATCTTGATCATGAAGTGTATGAAGAGCATTTGTACAGGACTGCAAACAGAATAAGAGTTTAATATACAGCCACTATTTCCGTGTCCTGAAACTAACATTTTTAGATAAGGATTCTGAGCTGGAGTCTATGGTGGAAAGTAGGGTTGGAAATATTGTTAGTGTTAGGAGTTTGAACGGAGAGGGACTCATGATCCATGCTTAATAGTGATTTTGGAAAAGTTAGCTGACCTAAATTTATGACAGGATTAGAAGGAACATGCTGAGTGTTGGTTAGTGCTCTGCAGTTAAACATAAGATTGGGGCTGGGGTTATTATGCAGGTTGAGGTTTGAATTTAAAAACAGGCCTGTGAACTAGAGTTGATAAAAGAGCTAACTTTAAGCAGCTTTACCAGTCTAGAATCAGAACTAATCTCTTAGAGAACTACGGGAAAATGCTGAGTCTTAGCCAGCAATGCCATACTCTTTAAGGTACAAACTAGGGCTAAGTGAGTGCTTAGAAATAAAAGGAGTTGGGAGTTGTGGAGTTGGGAGTTGTGGGCAGTACTGAGATCAGAAGGGCTATGGTAACCTAACTGTGTCTGGTTCCACTGGAGCTTAAATGAACATATACAACTTTGGTCTCTAACAGACTGGTGCCTTAGAGTTTCGGTTTATGTTAAGTTTAGGGTATGTAAACTCAGGAAATTCTGGCCAACCTGGTGTTACAGACTCTCTGATTAGGACCTTGGAATATGTTATATTACACTACATTTTCTGCTGTAGAAGTCTGCTGTTATAGACTGAAAAGCTTCATATGCTCTCGAGATCCTATATGAGCAATCCATAACCCTAAAGAGGCAAACCTGGAGATTAGAATTAAGATTTGGAAGTCAATGGAGGGCTCACCTGCTGTGTTTCTAAATGTTTGACAGCTTATTTTTGGGACTGGTCCTGTTAGAAGCTAAGAGAGCATGGGAAGATTCCGCAGTGATCATCTATCACTGTCAAGCAGAAGATTGGGATCAGAGCCTCAGGTTTCGAATTTCAGAGGGAACAAATCTGCAATTAATTTTTAGTGTAAATAGATTTGTCAACCTATTTTTAGCCTCGGCTCTGTTAAGGTCTATCAAAGCATAGTGAATGTCTACCTCTTGCAACCCAATGTTAAGTTAATTATTAGAATTAGGGTTTGAAGTAAGTTCATACATACAGGAGAAGCTGAACAGTAGTCAGCCTGTGATTTGAAAAATATTGCTAACCTAGTTCTAGTGCTATTTGCATTAGGTGCCTGATGAACATGCCGAGTTTTATCTTAACATCAAGCATAGGTTATAGGTTTAGAAAATGCAAGGAAAACTGTTCTGGTGATCAATTAAAGCAGCAGCTCAGTTTTGAACTAGGTGAACAGACTGAGATTAAATTACTTACTGCATGTCTGTACCTCATCCCTAGCCATACCCAAATCAAATCCTAAACCTTAATTAACCAAGGGGTCTTTTGCTCCTGAGAATTAAAATCACTTCTGAGACTATTCACTATGAATTAGGTCTCAGATAAATCACTTATTAACCAGATCTCTATTGACTACACAAGGAGGTTAAGCATCTTACTCACAAGCACTAACATATACTTAAATGCCTAATTTTGGGCACTTTAGTCCCAAACTGAGTTCCACCCCAAATAACTGATATGAGCTATCCCCTTACTCTCTCAAACGCAGTGGTTCCAAAATGACATTTTCTTATATCTAATCCTAACTCATGCCAAGGACTGAAAGGTAGCTCAGAAAACTCAACAAAATCTCTTAGGTCCAAATAATGCTGCCCTAAACTTAACCCGGACACATTTTCTAACCACAATATCAGAATAAATTCTGATCTCTTGGCATTCTTTATCCCAAATATCAGATTTAACTCAGGTGCAATATAATGGAAGTGATGGGAAGTCACTTAGCATATTACTTCCTTTCACATACAAGCCCTAAGGGTTATATAAGTGAAGATTTCTAAATCCAGCACTGACTCAAGAATTTCTACATTTCAGAATCCTAACTGTAGTGGAATGAAGCTGGGTTAATTAGCATTGATAATATACAACTGTGGGCTGGCTTCAGGGGCGGTGGGTTGGCCTATGTAGATAAGGTGCAGCTGGCTGGTTAAGTGGTTGAGAGCCAATGGAGAGAGAGCAGCCGAGGAAGAAGGGGAGAGAGGAAGAAGCAGAGAGAACACATGTCCTGGATGAGGTGAGATGAGGAGAAGGCGGTAGAGGGACTGTATGAAGAGTGTGCTGGATGAGATGGTAAAAGATCTTGTTGCAGCCAGCTAGTATTGAGAGTGCTGTGACACCTAACCAAATTCTAACCTCTGTAACCATAAAACCATTAGAAACCTAACCTTGTATACATGTTGGAATCCAGGCAAAATACCCTGGAACACCCAGAATTTATGATGCTTCTCTAGATCCAAAAGGAACCAGCCATAAACCTAGGTTAATTAATGTGTCTAAGTCCCACAATAACAGGAGCTGCTCAGACTTTCCATTCTCAGAATAATATACACAAATGTAAAAAGCTAGGATTCTATACTGAGTTTCATGCAGTGGCCATAGCTTGTCCTAGTACAAATTCATGGCTAAAGTCAAGAGTTAGGACTCAGAAATGCAGGAATACTTAACTATAATCAGTGCTGGCTTTAGTTAACTGATCTTTAGATTGGCCCTGTCAGACTGATTGCTTTAGGACACTGGGGAACATAACCATGTTGTGGTTGCTGGTAGTGCACTTTTCTCATGCAAAAACTAAGGCTTTATGTTCAAGAATAGGCTTTATTTTCAGAAACACAAGTGGCCAAAGAGTGTTCCTGCCTTCCAAGCCCTTCCAAACACAACAGTAATTGCAGCTCAGCAACTCCTTGACTTTTTGTACCTCTATTTTAACTTATTTCTAGCCCTCACCTGAAAATAATTAACTCTAGAGTATCCAAAGCACTATCCTGGAATTTCATACCCTAATCTAGGATTATAATTATCTAGATATAATTCTAGAGAAATAAATCAAATCCATCAAGTTTTAGGTCCTTAAGACAGGTTAGTAAAACTAGCTACACTACAGTTCAGCCCTTCCTTTATTTCCAAACATTATCGTATCCCTAAATGAGAGCTTTTGGCCTTCCCCAAGTTGTGTTAGGTTTGCCTTTCCCCTTGCAGAACCAGCTGTAATATTAGGGAAGCAAACTTATGGAAACACAGCAGTAACAGCAGTTCGTCTTTCCTGGTGTTCCATGTATACCCTAATTCTAACCCTAGCCCTAATCCTAAATGTTTATGTCGCTTGTTCCCTACCACCAAACTCAAGTATAGAGAACGAAGAGGCTTGCTTTTAACAAGTGATTCTTTCAAAGAGAATGCTAGGAATAATCTGCCAGCTCCTAGCAGTACCTGTCCAGACCCTTCAGATAACCCCCTGCCAACAGAGAGCTGCTGTCAAGTACTAGCACATACCACATCCATCAAGAAAAAGTTTAAAGACATAAATTGGCTACACGTATCATAGGAGCTCCCCCTTGCATTCTGCTTGTCCTTTCTCTCTCTCCCTTAGTCATCCTGTCTGTGTGCGGAGAATACCTTACAGTACCTCCCTTATCTGCCTTATCTATTAGCAAGGTAACAGCTGTCAAAAGAATAAAAGATAGCTGGAAAAATAAGAGGGGTAAGCTGCAAATAAAACAAATAGTGGATTCAAGTGCAATAAAGCAGATTTAGGTTAGACACAAAGATGTTTCCATGGTCTGAATAGCTAATTACTGAAACAGACTCTTGAGATGATGCTGTTGTCTCTCTTTTACTGGGGGAGGAAAAAAGTGGCAAGTGTCTATGCAGGAAAACAACAGGTACTGTCTTGCTCATGAAGAGGAGGTCTCATAGTCCCTCTTCACTTTATTTTCTGTGGTTTGTAACCAAATAGAAGAGTCTGGTAACACAAGAGAGAACTACTATAGCTAAACATAAATCTGTCTTCCCTGCGAGACTGAGGAGCAGACCATCTCTGGACTCCTGTAGTGAACAGTGCTGTATCCCAAACAAGCTCCAGGTCTGAATGATCCATTTGGTTTCTTCTTTTAAGTATCAAGAGCAAAATGGTTCTGGTATTTCTTCACTGCATCTTGATTTTGAGTCTATGTTTTGCATTAGATACCAGTCAGACTCAAACTCTGAAATGCTTTGAAAGGACAAAATTTGTACCTTCACTAGCATAACAACTGATGCACTTCTATTCTTAAGGATGTTCACTCTATTTGTTCACGTTCTTTAAATGAGATGTTAAAATGTGTGTTTCAGTTAAATTACAAAGATCTCTATTACTCAGTTGTCACACTAAAAGAAACACTTTGGTCACAGCAGGTCTGTTTTGTGAAACCAAGCATCTGAGCAGGAATGGCAAACAGCTTGGACCCATACCAGTAAAATATAGAAAAAGAAAACGTGAAAGAAAATAGCAACACAAAAGATAGAGATACAGAACACAGTTTAACCAAAAGTTTAAAAGATATTTTAGGAGCTGAGGCAGAAAAAGAAGTAAATCTCTAGATGATTTATCGAAGCTGTAAAAAATTATGTGCTTCAACAGTTAACTTTTTAACTATTACATAATGGACTACCTGATTGCAGAATTCCTTGCAATTAATCAAGGTGTTATTCTTGTAGACTGTACTCTGGCATAACATATGTAGGAAAGAACAGTTAGCAGAAATAATTTTCTGAGTGGTCTGATTAATGTAAAATGAGTCTGGTTTTAGTTTCAGTGGTCAAATTCTGCTTCTAAGAACCATTTTGCCTCTTAGCTTGAGGCATGTTTCTCGCCCTGCTGAAATGAATAGGGTGTTTTGTTGTTTGGGTTTTTTTTCCTGTGGATCTTCATCTAGTAGTAGAAGAGATGTTAATCATTGTTCATTATCCTTTCTGAACATCTCCTGTAAGTGTCACAGCCACCCTACTTTGCTTTCCATGGATGCAGCAAGGTACCCTTCTCACACTGCCAAAACCAACAGCTCAGTGGAGAGACTGGAATGAGTCACATTTTCAGTTAAATTTGCAAGAGGTTAAGAGCAGCAGGTTACAGCAAGACATCCCCTCCCTCTCCATCCCTGAGGGTGATGTAGTGCTCAGGCTCTGCCCAGCCTTGCCCCGTCCCATGTGATAATGATGGCCATGAGAGAGTTTATTTATTCTGATCTGCCCCAGAGCCATGAGCAGCAAAAAGGGCTTAGCTCAGGCTTGGACCTTAGAGCACGCTGGTGTGGGCACCGACTACCAGGGAGGCAGAGGGGCTGCATGCAGGATATAATATAGTTATGGGTCAAGGTGAAGATAGGTATGGGACAATGGACACGTCGTAGAGCAGCCACTTGTACAACCACCTGCAGGAAAAACTTTATTTGTCTACTTCAAAAGCCTTGGGGGTTTGACATCACAGACAAGACCCTACCAAGGGCACTTTACCTATGGCCTCTGCTCCTTCAGGGTAGTTTTTTTCATGCCTGTGGAAGCTCACACTAGATCCAGCTTTGCTGAATTGAGTAAAAAAACAAAAAACTGAAAACCAGAAATGCCAACAAGTGGTAATGAAAATTTAACTTTCTGGAGGAAATGGAAAAACTATTTGACTATGGTGCTGTTCATCCCTTGAAAATAACCATGATTTAGGAGAAAAATATCCAATGAAATAAAAGGAACCCAAAAAGTTCCATGGTTTAATAAGCTTTATAAGTATGTGTGTATATATACAGTTCATTAAATTGATGCCTAAAAAAAAGGGTTTATATCATTACCATAGTGTTATCTCATCCTTGATGAAGAGTACAGTGGCACAACAAAACAAATTCTCTGTCCTCCAGATGCCAATAATATCCATGACTTGTCACTTGTATAAATCTAACTCTTTAAGACTCTTCCTTAAATGCAGAATATTCTGTGATTCCCTTGTAAGATGTGTCACTGTTGGATGTTACAAAAGGACCTCTGAAGCCTTGCATGTTCCCACCAGGTGAAAATTCAGTCAAATTCCAAGTTTCAATGGTGTGTCAGCTTCTCTAACATACTGATGTGAGGCTGCCTCATAATTTTCCATTATAAAAATCATCCCTTGCAATGGCATTTGTAATGTTGCTCTGAAAACAACAACTTGGAGGAATAATAAGAACTGTTCAATATCTCAGTTCTCAAACGGCACTTCACATTTCACAGGAAAGGCTGTTTAACACTCTAGAAATATGAGCAAGTATGTTGTTTCATTTAAACAGTCTCTGTTCACGTCCTTTAACAGGCAAACTGTTTGCCTTTTAGCAAAAACATTTGGTTAGATGCAACCACAAAATGTGTTTCTTTGATCACTGTAAATAGCTGACTTTTGTTTATACAATGTGATTTAAGCTTTAGCACAGCTAGTAAGATGCCACAGTGCAGCACATTCTTTGAGAACCTTTCTGTCTGAGTTTTCCCAAATATTCCTGGAAGATCAGAACCCAAAACTGAACTGTGATGACTGTTATGAGGGCTCCAGGTCTGTATCTGCATCTCAGGCCAGCTCCTTCTGCAAAGCGTTGTGGGCAGGACATAACTACAGATGTGATTTTGACTGGAGGTACCTATGCTTCTTCCAGTAGCAAGAAACTGGTTGCCCAGTGGAGCATGTTCCTTACATGTTCAGGATCAAACTGAGTGCTAAGCTGTAGTCGGGAAGGAGTTTTTGTCTGGTCAGATGGACAGAGAATTTTGGGGGGAGGCTGGCGGGGGAGGAAAGGCTGCCTTTCTAGTCTCTGCTCTGCATGTGATGCACTACAATTTTCGAGACCTCATTTTCAAAAGTGCGACTTTTGCTGTCTGTTCCAAAAAAAGAAATACAAGTGCCCCCATAAGGTATGTATACGTGTTCAGAGAGTGTGAATAGCATGCTAAGCAAGGTATGTGCATTTGCCTGCTTTCTTTACCCTCAGGAAAACAAAACATGTTTGAGCAGGTTGTCAAAGCAGAATACATGTAAGAAATAAGGGAAAGCATTGCCAAAAATACTGTTGACATTTTGTTCAGTTTGCTTTGCTTACACCTGCAAACATACAGTTTTCTTAACACTTGGTTGCATGCTTACTCACGAATGTTTATATGAGCAAATATTCACAAATAAATCTAAATTGTATAGCAGACTTCATGAAATACAGTTAAAGAACTGTGTTCCCAAAACATTCTTAGACATTTCAGATTTATGAAGCTTCAGTTACCCCAGCAGGAAACAGGAAAAACAAGAAGGTAACTTACATGATTAAACCTATGGTGCCAATAGTGAACACTCATGAATAACATATAGTAAGTACTGGATTGCAGACAAATTTTTATCTTCTGGTAATGGCTGTTGGACGCTACACAAGTACATATAGCATGCGACCCCCCTGAGCAGCTCACAACCTAACAAGCATATTTTATCAGAGTGTTCAGAAAAACTGAACACATATTTCAACACATTCACCAATGGTTTGTGAACTAAAAATGGCTACACTTGTCCTCTATGTTATTTTCAGTAAAACATTCAATATGTTCTTCTTGTAAGGTTGCTCACCTCATCTGTGCTCTGCCAATGCAAAGGGAATGTAGATCATGCAACTAAAAATGTAATTTGCAAGGTACACCTTGGATTAGATTTTGTATATTGCTAAACAGCCTTTATTGAGAGACTGGCAGTTTTTTTTCTTGCATCCACAATAGTACCTTGCAGCAAATGCTCAGCTTCTCCTAATCATTTTTCTCTGCAACATTTCCCAGTTTCAGCAGGGGCATAATTAAGCAGGATTACTAAACAGCTGAAAATAAGATATCCCTTGCTAGGCGTTTATCTGGAGACATTAATTATGAATAAACACAATTTAACTTATTTTTAAGGGATGTTCTTTTAAGAAAGATGCATATATAGTGCTGTTATGTTGCAGCATGCATACTCATGATCTCTAGTTATTCAGATTGTTTGGGATGTATTATTTCCAATTTAGCAAATATTGTGTTGTAAGAGGATGAGGTTTGGAAAAGAGTTGTCTAAAAATAGAACTGCTGATCCCACAATGGTCATTACTTTACACTCAGGCTTTATGCCTAACTGAACAGAAGTGCTTGCTGAGGTGCCGATGCAATAACCTCATTGAATGTACTCTGCTATTTCGGGCTTATCATTTCAGTATCTATACAGACGCCAGCTTTGAAATCTGCATTTCCTAAACTGCATGTATTTCAGCAAGGATCTACACTCTGTGAAAATCTTATATTTAAATAATTTCAAGATATAATGCAGGCTAAACATGCAGACTAAATATATGCAGGAGCACATCTACAATAGACAAAATGCTTGTGATGGAGCTGTTTCTAATGGAAGGGACCCCATCTCATTCTAAACTATTCTGTTTAGTTTTCTGTGAATGATTGTATTTTTCTTTGGATTTTTCAAAATACATTCAGTGCTATGTTCTGGTACCTTCCACAGACTATATTTTAAACACCATAATCATAAATCATATGCTACTTGATACCTGCAAGCACAATCAGTAATAATTCAATTGGTTCGCCTTGCTAAATGCTGCAAGGGTCCCAACCACCCAGGCGAGGTGAGGTTTTACCATCTGCTTCAAAAGAGTAGCAGTAGGAAAAACTTAACATAGCTGACACGCAAGTCTCTCAAGGAGAAAAGAAGCCTTGGGCTGCTAAATGTCAAAACCGCTTACTTCTCAACCCACCCAAGTGCCGAGTCAGCTGTGTAGTTTGAACATAAATGACCCACTGAGCCTAAATACAACTGCTGCAGCAATTTGCAGTGCCTGAAAGGAGAGTATTTTAATCTCTCATGTTGCTTCCTTTATCAAACCCATAACACCATCTGAAGTGTAATAGCTTTGTTTCCAAATTAACAATGCATAAATATATGAGAAAAACAGAATAGCTGCAAAGTGCCGGTAGTCTCTTAACTGCACTTCATTTTCTAGCAAATATATAGTTGAGCAGATGCAGGGGTGGCCTTGTGGGAGAGTTAAAATGGCTGCTGTGCTCCCTTGTAACATTCCTGTCAAAATGCTATGCAAATACTAAACATAATTTCTTACAATTTCTTTTTGCCCTCCTCATGGAGCAGAGGCTTTCCGTATAGAGTGGTTAGCAGGGTAGTGCTTAGTGTGCTTTCACCAACAGCCCCCAGACAGGAGTTAGCCCAGGCAGGGGATGCTGTTTACAAAAATCCTGTGTTCTACTTGTCTCTGCTTGAAAGCAAGCTAGTGTCCATCAAAAATAACAGAACAGGTCTCATGTGAAACCAGGAGCAATTTCTTCAGATGGATCTGTGTATTTTGCAAATCAGTAGCAGTAATGATAAAACGAAAATCAGTATCAGTAATCCCTTTAAAAAGCAGAGCAAAAGAGCATAATATGCTGCACAATGCAAGGAGAGGACAGGAAAACAGGGAATAAATGTGACAGTGTCCAGACAGTGATCCATGAGGCCCAAGGTTGGAGCTGCTTTGATATAGCCTCCCCAGGTTCTACAGGCATGTGGGGGTACAATCCAACTGGCATCCAGTGTTTCAGGCATCTAGTGAACTAGTCCCCCAAATATCAGCAGAAGAATTCCTTAACTCATCCACATGACAGATTTTCCAGAAGGAGATCCTGCATAGCTAATTGTAGGTCCTTGCAATGGTATGGACAGAGCTCTATGAGGGTCTCCAGGGGCACCTGTTCTTGCTGCTGCCAGCGAGGCAGCCAGGCATTTTTTCCAGGAGGGTGCCCCTGAGGAACCCCATTTGTATCTATCGG
This sequence comes from Falco peregrinus, assembly GCF_023634155.1. Classification (NCBI taxonomy): domain Eukaryota; kingdom Metazoa; phylum Chordata; class Aves; order Falconiformes; family Falconidae; genus Falco; species Falco peregrinus. The sequence continues at coordinate 31,161,467 of NC_073725.1, read as the reverse complement.
TTAGGTGCACTGCTTGTTTCATACATAAGGACACCCTACTGGCCCAGTTCGACATTCTGAATTTCAGCTTCTCTCATACTAAAACCTCCTTTTGAAGTCCGACAAAGAGATACAGACATGTATCTCTTCACAAGAGATGTAGTTGAGATGATGTTTAGCAAGAAATCTTGGAAGTAATTTTTCCCATGATCTCATAAATTTATGTCATTTTGTGTCATTTACCAGCAGTGATTTTTTTTTAAACGTGTGTACATATATTATTTCTAACAGTTGGTGCTGTATAGAGGTGGCAGATTTCCACCACAGCTCTATGTTCACTTGCTTATGAGCAAAACCATAATCAGTATCTTAAATTTTACATACCTGGTCTCAGCCCCCAAATTACTTTTTCTTTTAATGAAAAATTCAATGGATATCTGTTCATTCAAGCAAAAAAGAACAGAAAATTGTACTTATAACCACCTTGAACCCAACAATCTCAGCAAACTGTTCCAAATAGTGGTCAAGTCTTTCAACAGATCTGTAAGACTACATTAAGACTAACACAGCTGCTGCTGGTAGGAAACTGCTGATGTTCACAGGTGGTTGGTCCTTCAGCAGTAATTTTCCCCTCAAATGTCAACCATGTGCTCCCTGTGTAATGATTACTTAACTCTCACAGCCAAGAAGCGAGACGAAAATGTGAATTTAAAATAGTTATTTGAATTAAGGGATGGAATCCAGAACTGCGCAAAATTATTAAATTAAAATTCTGAACTCCAACTGTCTTGATCCAAGTTGAAGATTCATTCATAAGCACAATTCATAAATAATTTAATTTAAAGGATTATTGTACATTCTGTCAGTTCTGTTGTCCTTAGCTGTATGCAGTGTAAGATCACTGTTTCCTACAGTCTCAAGTTAGAATGGTATTTGCAGAGGCGATGCGGTATTTCTGCTATAAATGTTATGACTGAAAGAGGCTTGGATCCATCATACTTACGTTTTGCATAGCCATTATACCCACTGTATTGCTATCTGGTAAACATAAGCAGTTCAAATCCATCATCAAGAATCTTCTAATTTCTTAAAACCATTCCCTGTGCTTAAAGACTGATTTGGTGTGTGACAGAATGGGTCCCTAAAATACAGCTGATAAATCAATGCTATATAAAGTTAGCTTTTACATTAATTCAAAATTTCCTCATATATAAGTCAAAGAAAGTACAAGTGTGGTGACTGTGCCTTTGTGTCTGCACCCCAGACAGTAATCATAAGGAACATGTCATCTGTTCTAAGGTTTCTTTCTATGTGTGCTCACCCTGTTTTCTTTCCAGTCATTTTACCCTCACATTTGTGAAAATATGTGCTTTGTTGCATTTTCTGTACTTCTGGCTTGCTTGCACTTCCTATCTACCTAAGAAATTTGATCACTTACAAGCAACAAAAAACCCCTTTGTGCTCCAAGGTAAGTTTAGCGGGTTAAGAAACAGCCCAGGACAAGGATTTTGACCTAAGAGAATTTTCTTGTTCTTTATGACAAAGTAATAAACCCAAAGTTCATTTTCTGAATAACATCCATACTTGTTCTCTCTTGTCACTTTATTTAAATAGACATTTACTTAGCTCAGGTTTCTGAAGTAATTCTTCACTCTGATCATAAGTGTAAAAGAGTTCTTATTCACTAATTTAGTGACATCCATTGTCTGTAAATTCAATATGATACACTTTCTATTGGATATCAAACACAAAGAATTCAGTGTTCACTTTAAATATCTGCATCAGATCATATCTTTTTCTCCCACAAGGAACACAAGGCAGTAGCATATTTTAGGGCACAGATGAGCAAAATAATTCAATCAAGATAATTTAATACTAATAGAGAAATCTGGTATCTTGACAAAAATAAGTTAGAATTTTTAATGCTCCTTTTAATAAATCTGAAGAATACAGAAATTGGTTACCTGTGTTTTAAAACTGTATTTATTTGTGATATTAATCTATAGAGACCAAAGCTTGTATGAAGTTTCTTAACCAGGATATACACTCATGAGTATTATAGGTTACATATACAAAACACTGTGCACTGAGGTTTGGATCCCCACCTGGAAAGCTAGAAGGTAACAACTCCAAAGCAATAAATAAAACCCAAGTTTAAGTTAGCAAGATGGTCATTAACACAGCCTGTTTACTGTCTGAACAGGAGATGGCTCCACCTAGCCATACCCAAGGGACACCAACATTTTTTAAGTGCAACGTTACATTACCATTAAGTTATAAATGATGAGAAATCATGCAGAGGAGATGTGAATTAATGCAATCTGAAGGAAAACATGAAGATACAAAGAGAGGTTTGTCTCCAAATCCAAAGCACTGCAACGATAAGCAGTATCCAGAACTCAAGAAGTTAAAAAGTGATAGTGATCTTCTATAACTTACCTGTTTCTGAAGTCATATACATATATATATAACTATATATTTTATATAATAGATTTTTATATATATAGTTATATCTAGTCTGTCTTAACAGCTGGGTACAGCTCTTGTCTGTGCTGTAACTGATTTCAAAGATCCATATCAGAAGAAAAGTTTAAATCAAGGACTTTCCTCTTTACAGACAAAAACTTTATTTTTGGAGGGGAATTTTAGTGGATATCTACTTTGTGAGAATGAGCCATCTACCTAGAATCATTACAAGAAACATTTACGTTACCATTTGCTTCTGTATGGCTAAAAATCCAGTAACAAATCCTAGCCACATGAACAAAATAAGAGAAAGCAGAGTACTCTGCTCCTCTCTGTTTTCAGTAACAGAGAACAATTGGTACTTGTTAGTTCCAGGAAAAAAAGAAGGGGTAAAAAAAAAAAAAAGGATTTTCTCAATAAAAATCAAAACAATGGAGGAAAATTGTTTCAAGACATTTGGGTATTCACATATGTGATATCAACATTACTCCAGAGCTGCTTAGATCTTATCCAAACCTAGAAAAGCCAAAATCCTTTCAATATCTCTTGGGAAATAAGGGTCTGGGCAGATGTTCACAGAGAAAACAGCCTGCAGCTGCTAACCTTATTGAAAACTTGAGTTTGCAATTGCTAGCAGATACCACTATCCACTTGGAAGTACATGTTCAGCAAAACTGAAACACATAGGCTGGAACCCCTCATTTCCCTTTTACTTGCATGGCACAGTTTTTTGTATTTCTGTGGCACCTATAGATACAGATTATATCTTGATTTTGACTTGTCCAAACTGCAGAAGTCTAAACGTGAAAGTAACACATGAATTCAATACAAAATGAATAATTTTCTAAAACATTCTTTTTTCAAAGGTGCATCGGTTAACAACTTTGTGGTTTTATACGTACATAATAAATATCTCATTTTTTCTCCTCTCCTATTTTCATGTGTTCTACCCTCCATTTTACCTGGGCTGCCTCAAGAAAGCAATCCAGTCATCTTCAGGCTTTCCCCAGGTAAAGATCTAGGCGGACAGGGTGGCCAAGGACGTCATGGCTCTTAATGTTACCAGTGCAACTTGCATGTCCCAGGTTAAGTCTGATTCCAGTCTTGCAGTTGTGTTAAATCACACATGCACAGTGCCTGGACTCCACCTGGTCCTGTGAATAATGTCTTCAAAATGCTGCTGGGTTATTGCTCAGCAGCCTAGACAACCATATGCTTCAGTTCTTTTATCAGAGTAAGAATAACACATGGACACAGATATCCCCTCATTCTTGACAGATGTCTTAGAGCCTGGGTAGAGGAAATATTTTTCTGACTTTATGTTTTGCAGATTTCAATCAAACAGGCATCTTGGAGAGTTGAACCCCACATTAAAAAAACAAAACAAAACAAAAACAAGGTACTATGCTTTTCTATCCTATCCACGATCATAGTGTTTTGAGGTATTGGTATCAAGGTATCAGCAATGCAGATTGATTTCTTTTCCCCTTTGAAAAGATTTTAACTTGCCTTTCCCTGGGGAATGCTCTAAGTATCCAGTTATACCTCACTGTAGACTATGTTGCCTGAGTCCTTCCTGTTAAAACTAATACCCTCAGCCTAATTAAATATCCATTTGGTCAGGAAGGAGCATGCCATTGCTACCTTATAACCGGCCCGTTCATCTGGCAATTAATTTTACATAATGAAATGTTTTACACCGGGCGTTGACTGTAGGAGGGGATGAAATGAAAGTCTCTCCTAAGTCTGGGTAAGTGCCCTAACCATTAAGATACCGAGTGACCAGTGAACTTCAGTATTCATAAGTAGAACATCTTCAAGCAGGAGAAGCCATAAGAGCCTTTATACCTTCCAGCATGCTTGTTAGTGAATTCATCAGAGGCAGATTATGTGTGGGTTCAATTTACCTAAATACTGGATGATTTCTACCACTGCCCATGGTGTGATGTTTTGTGAAAAACAAGGCACCCATACCTGCTCTAACATGTCTGTGACTGCCAGCAGTGGATGGACTCTTCCGTGGCGCCAGCGGGTATGCTGAAAATACACATTCTCTTTGGGATTTCTCACTGTGCTATCAAAAATTGGCAGCCACTTTGGCGAGTTTTAGTTCAGATCAGATATGCCCATGTATACCAGTATACAGAGCCTATATATCTATTTGAGGGCTTTGGGTCCCATGAGGCCAAAATCCTCTTGTGGATGTCATTCTATACACAGGTGGCTACTGTTGTGGCAGAGGAAGGAGCTCTATTCTCTAATGCCCTAGACTATAATCTTAACAACCAGGAAAAATACAGCCCAACCCTCCTAATAAGCCCATCCTCTGCACTGTTTTTATAGCACATACCACAATGAGACAAGGGAAGGATAAAGAAAAGGATATTCATTTTTTGACTTGCAACCAGCCTTTTGGGTATGGATAAGAGTGGGATGGATGTGGAAATGGGCTGTAGTCATTAAGCTGCGGAATCAGCAATTTGTTTAGCTCCCACAAAGCCCATGACAAAACATTCATTGAGTTAGTGCAAATGTTTCAGCCCTAAGTAACATGCAATAATACTCCACAGTCTCTCTTTATTACAGGACAAAAAATATCTTCCCTCCATGCTGAAAAGGCAAAATACTTAATACCATCTTCAAGAAAAAAGTCCTTGCTATGCCTAACAAACAGTAGTTCATTTAGAAAATAACTCCAGCTGTGCTGTCTCTGCTCCCCAGTCAGCTGTCATTCCTTTTTGGCTTTTTGGCATGTTATCTTGTGCCTGTAAAGATAATTGACAACACTTTTTTTCCCTTGTTCCAATTCTTTGAATTTAGATTCAAAATGCAAATATATAGGAAACAACTTTTTTTTTTTTCAATAAGCAGCAAGAGGCCTTCACTGTTTTACATTTTGAACAAGACATGAAGGTTATCTATGGTTAGACAAGAAGCTGAGTTCAGAGTTCAGTTCTCACATGATTTCTATTTCATTTACAGGCTCCACTGTAAATCATTTAAAATCTAGCACACTGGCACTGCATGGCATTTCACCACATGGAACATAAGAAGAATAATCATCACTTGGATGAGAAGCCAGAGTAGCCAAGAGACAAGAATAGTTGGAAAAGGGTTAGTTCAGGTTAAAGAGTTGCTATGCTAGCTAGTACATAAATCAACCACTGACAGCGAGAAACTCTGAAGATAACCAGTGGCCTCATGTAAAAACAGAGAAAGAAAATGAGTTTTAAAAAGGCCACCAGGAAACTCTTCAAATATTCTGCCAAAAGAGAATGATTCTGTACCACCTTGGCAAGGACCTTAATAAATGACTCCTTCAGTGAGGCACAGTGGATGAACTTTTTAGTGGTTCTATGCAAAAATGAAAGAAAAACCTTAAAGGGTGTGGGGGAGGAGCAGAGAGGAATAGATATAAAAATATCTATGCTGCGCAAGTATACTGTAAAGAATTTGGTGTCTGTAGAAGCAGGACGTTATTCAAACATCCCAAGTGATTGGTTTATGAAGATCCTTCACTATAATAACTATTACCCACTTTTGATCGATAAGGGCTGCTCAGACTTTGCAAAAATTTCTATTTGTAGAGTGCCTATGGCAACAAACTAGAAGTCTAAAAGTCACGCCTCAATGTTTATGTTAAAATATATAGAAGATGGCTAGAGAACTACATCTTCCGGGGAAATCTTCAAAAGGGGATTCCTAGAATAAAATCAGGAAATTTGATTCCTCTTTCAAGGTACTGAGCACAGGTACTCCTAAACATCATGAATAATTTTACCAGGAAGAAAATGTTTTACAGCAGACAGAAACAGATATTTGTTTTCCTAAAATTGGCTGACCATTTCTCAGCTGTGTGTTTATGCACACAAACATACATATGTAAATCTCAAATATTTTCCATTTCAGATCAACCTAGGAAATTAAAAACAAGCGTTCATTAACTCCTTTTTTGTAATATTTAGTTACTTGGTATAAATGAACCAAAGATCATATTGACAAAAGCATTTAACAGGGAATAAATTAAGAAAATGCTTGAATTACTTCATGTTTTCATCCTGTAACAAGACTTTTTTTACATATTAAGTTCTATGAATTCTCTCTCTAAAGTTCTATAGTCCTCTAGTCTGAAGCCAAATTCCTGAACTTAGCAAATTTCTAATCCAGGCTTAGGTCTAAGATATGCAGCAGAAACTTGAGTATGTAAATACTAAAACAAGAAAAAATATTCATAAACTGATGTGGAGAACACAGGGGACTGTATCTGTAGAATTTCTATTCTAAGGATCAAACAAATGTTCCCACGTACAACTGAAAAAATAAGTCTTTTAAACAGAAGATATCTGCAAGCCACCTGAAAATTTGTATTTGACTGTTTTTTCTTTTATTCCTGTTGGAAAAGAAATGAAGGATAGAAAAGAGTTCAGGATTGCTGGTATTGATGAAACCAAGAGATGCAGATAGTCAACATACCTACAAAACTGTGCCCAGTAATGGGACGATCAGGGAGAAATAAATAAAGATTTGCTTTTTATTTGGATACTTGCCTAGGAATTATGTATATACATAAATGTAATGGGGAAAGGAGAATTTTTTTGCTTACATTTTGAAAAGGCAGAATTTTGTATGCCTATGAATGCAGTATTTAGATATACTATAGAAAAGATTCTAATTTATATTCTTTCACCTTTGGGAAATTGGTAGGAGGAAAATGCTTTAGCAAATAAATTGCATGAAAAATGAGTCCAAATGAAAGGCTGAAGAATCTAAGAAAGCTATCAAAGAAAAAGATGAGTTGCAATAAAGTCATGTGTCTATTCTACATGACTTCCAGAAAAAAAACTAAGTAGAGAAGTAAAAATTATATTATTTTAAGACAATCTCAAGATTTTTTTGAAAGACATTTAATATTTGTGATTTCAGTTTCCTTTATTTAAAAATAAATTCTTTTAGGAGCACTCAGCTCACATTTTCAAGCTTCTTGTTGAGTAACCACAAAATAGTAAAATTAATTTAGAGAAAAAGCAGCTGAAAGTCCCAGGGTGATCCTCTAACTTCAAGGTCAACTTTAAAAAAGAAAAAATTACATTCACAGTATCTGTGACATTTGACAACATCACAACTTTCTTCCCCTCCTACAACAAAAAAACTAGTGGCAACTTGAATGCAGAAATACATTATACTTAAAAGCCACAGACACTCCTTGTACTACATCCTAGGGTTTTAGTGGAAACCTCCATGGTTCCATCTCACTTGCTTCCCTCCTCCCATTCAAAGCAAACACGGTAGGTTTACTCACAGGAACTGTTTTCCCAATGCTGTGAATTGGCCAGGAATGAAGCCTACTCCAGAGAAGTACTCCTCCAGCACTGTGAAACCCCTTGCTTAAAATACATTGCTACTCACAACTCCCCCACAGTTTTCCTCCTATGCCAGGCTTAAATGCAGCAACTTTTTTCTTCATCTAACCAAGCTGGCATCAAAACAACTATTCCCCCAGAACGTGCATGTTACATACCTAATGCTCTCATGTCAAAATGAGAATACAATTTGAGTGGAAAATTGCTGGAACATTGCAGGCCTGACCCTAATTGTGTTGATCTTATGGAAACAATGTCCCACAAACACATTGTAGCTGTGCAGTACATCTCATGCTGAGTGTTTAAGGCCTGCTTTCCATGAGCCAAACTTGATCTCAGCTTATGAAACATGCACGGGACAATTTCATACCGTATGCACATCCCTGCTTCATAAATGTCCTCCCTGCAATGAAGGGTGCTTTTGCATAGTGTTAATTCAGCTTATTAAAGAGCCTTCCAGCCCATTGAATGGCCACAGCCCGAAGAACACAAAAAGCACTGGACTTGTATTCTGCTTTGGGGGTAAGTATTCTTATATGAAACATTATAGAAAATTTATGGCCCAGAAAAGTGGTTAAAGGGTTTTCAGGTACTGAAGAAAGCCCTTTTTTGTTTGTCTCTCAAAGTTATAGTGACACAGCTGGTCCTCCATACCAGGTGTCCAATTCATAAACCTGGATGGGAAAGAAAGAGAGAGACAGAAAAGAAGCTGAATCCACACACTGAACACTTATTTAAAATGCCTGAAGTGCTTGAAATGAGGAACACCTATTTTTAAACTTGGGAGAATAAGGACAGTATTTGAATATAGTAATACAACAACAGATAAAGAACATTTGGCATGAATTTCTTTTATTTTTATTCTTATTCTTCAAGGAAGTTTTGGCTTCCTGCATTCTTTTATTAAAAAAACAAAAGCCAAAGCTAGAGCACCAGTGCCCAAAATCAAGAGCAGACAACAACCTCTTCTGTATTCACTCCCAGTACAGAAGAAGCAGGGATTTTTCCATTTTGCACATGATTCACAGTTTGCTGCAGTAATGCCACCAAGCCAGCAGTGTGTATACTTCAATACAAATTAGCAAGGGCTATTTTTCTGCCATTTGTCATAAAAGCTCTCTCTGGGAACACGGAGCACATATTTCATTTCACCACATCAGAAACAGGCTTGACAGCAAGGCCCAGCTTCGTGCACCTCCTGCAGTTAGCAACAAAAAACCTGCAAATAGTTTCTCAGATAACACTGACATTTCACGAGGGCACAGAATTTTGCTGATGTGCCATCCCATTGAGGGACTTTTGCCTGACAAACAAGAAACAGAAATACTTAGCCCAATACCACCACCACCAACAACAACTCCTATTGACATCAGTACACGCCCTGAGACCTTTGGCATTCACAGATTAGCTGAAAATACATCATTAGTGACAGTAGATCATATTGTTGCTTACTGTTAACCATTGAATTTCTATTTAGCTTTAATGGCAAAATTAGCACTTGCCATAGCTTCTAAATTAACAGCATCGACTAGAAAACTGAAGTCACTTCAGGAGTGAAAAAAATAACTCAGGGCAGTCCAAATTTTTCCACACTGTCAATATTTGCTCTTTGGAGCAAGCCTGAAGAAAAAGCATCTTCTATATTACTCCTCATTTCACTTTGGTCTCTATAGAGACAGCCCAGAAAACTGCTAATTTATGGCAGGGTTTCAAAACTCTGACAAGATTCCTTAGTCATACTCTTATTTCATTTCCCTGATAAAATCCCATTAGCTGGCTATTAGTCTGCAAGAAGAATTCATATCTTATTAGGACTTCTCCACTCCACATCTACCTGATAGCATCCTCTCTAGCCAAATTACTAGAATATGGAAAAGTACAGTGTATAGCTTAGTATAAAGCTTCTGTGTTGGTGGATGTTGTGGTTTAACCCCAGCCAGCAGCTAAGTACCACACATCTGCTTGCTCGCTCCCCACCCTCCTCCCCTACCGTGGGATGGGGAGGAGAATCAGAAAAAGGTAAAACCTGTAGGTTGAGATAAGAACAGCTCAATTGTTGAAATAAAGCAAATAAGAATAACAACAACAGTAATTGTAATGAAGAGGAGAGGGAGGCAAAGGAATAAAATCAAAGGGGAAAAAACAAGCAATGCTCAATGCAGTTTCTCCCCGTCTGCTGACCGATGCCCAGCCAGTCCCCGAGCAGTGTTCGATGGCCCCTGGCCAAGTTACCCAAGCTCTATATACTGACCATGACATTCTATGGTATGGAATATCCCTTTGGCTAGTTCGGGTCAGCTGTCCTGGCTCTGCTCCCTCCCAGCTCCTTGTGCACCTGCTCACTGGCAGAGCATGGGAAACTGAAAAGTCCTTGACTTAGGATAAGCACGACTTAGCAGCAACTAAAACATCACTGTGTTATCAACCTTATTCTCATACTAAATCCAAAACACAGCACTGTACCAGCTACTAAGAAAATTAATTCTATCCCAACCGAAACCAAGATAATGGTTAAGACTGCGTTTGTGGCTTTATATAATCACCAACGACAAAGGCAGTTCAATCCTTTAAAAAAGGACATATTTCATATTTTAAACAACCTTATCTTTACACTTTTTAAAGTCGCACCTTCCCTCAAATTGCAGGCTAAGGGATAGGATTAGTGTCAGGAATTGTACTGGTAATTTTTTTCTAGAAAGTTAATACAACCACGGTCAACATTGGCTTTGAACAGAAGTAAAATCAAGAAGTTAATTTCTCCTTTCCTCTTGCATACTAAGATTATAACCATAGCATAATTAAAAACAAAAAAAAAAGTAATAAAACCTACAGAAAGAAGTGTATCGAAGAGCAGGATAAATAGATGAGAGAATTACTAATACACCTCTTAACAAAGACCTCCACCTTTATAGGGGAAGTCTTGGAAAAGAATGAAAATCATTTTCTTCTCCCACAGCCTCCATCCTCAAAGACCCTATTTTCTCTTACTAGGAATAAGAAGCACACTAAATCTTGCATTTTCACTTGAAAGGGTCGGAGGAGGGCATTTACCAAAGGGAAAATACCTAATAAAGTTACAATCTTGCATTATTAGCAAACAAAAAAATGCCATTATACTCATAAGAGCTTGGAGGATGTGAGGAATTTAAAATATAGCATCAGCTACTGAAAGTAGTCCTGCCAGCAAAAGGCAATATTTTTCTTAATGAATATTTTATCCAGAAGGCTCTCACCTCCCAAATTCCTGCAGTTGAAAACCTAAACAACTAAGGATGAAGTCAAAGTACAAAAGAACAACAACAACAGACACCCCAATCTCTCCCAAACCTTTTTTCAAAATTCCCAAATATTGAATAAATGAAATGAGAACTTGTCAGAAATCATTAGTCTCTGTTGACTTTGGTAGAGGCTAACTAAATGCAAGTAGTCACAAAATGTAGTGAAGAATTTAAATTTCTGTTTTCAAAGGATACAGAAAGCTGGCAGGGCCCCAGTCACTCTACTGTTTGCAGCCCCAAAGCACAACCCAGATTCTCTGGAGCATATTAAGGAATATGGGTTGGTACTAACTAGTTCTCAGCAGTGCCCTTGATTTTTTCCTTCTCCCTGACCTGCTAGAAGTTGTATGTGAAATAAAAGCACGGAAACAGCAACAAACAGATCTGCCAAGTCTTGTCTGTGACTGACTGCTATACACCATGCTTTCCTTCACCGTTGTCCCTTCCTCCCACTCTTGATTCAACACCTACTTTTCTTACAGCCTATATGTGACACAAAACCCGCTCTTCATACTCACTTCATACTTTTCTTACCTCATGTTTCCCACTCTCACTTAAATTCTGTTATCGATGATTCAGATGATTTGGGTCTTGCTTTATTTTACTCTGTGAAATGCTAGTGTTTCAAGGATCTAAACCTTAAAACAGGGTTTAGAGTAAGTTAAATGTGGGTACAAATTCCCCAGAGTAGAGGAAACAGAAGCCTGATGTTCCAGAGTGTTTCTGCTACAGTGGTGACAAGGCCCACTGACTCTATTGGAGACATACTGTTACAAATGAGAGGACATTAAGACCATTTTTTGACATCATATGAATATCACAACCATTTTTACAGGCCTTTTTCATACAAATCACATTCTTGAAGACAGCAGAGTTATTCTGGTGAGTACAAGATCGACTAGGCATAAGAAATAATAAAGGGAGCCAAACAATTAAAATAAATAAAATGCTGGTGATAACTGACATTAATATATTATGCTAGATCATAACTATTTAAAAACAATGCTACAATTTGAGTACAGTCTTAGAAAAGTAAAGAATGATAGGTACTAAAATATTCTATTATTCACTACTTTTTCTGAAAATCACAAACACTATGTTTCCATATATCTTTTGTTTTCTGCTCTCCTTTATAGTCAAAGAAATATAGTCTCTTGAAGCTAATTGACTGTTTTTCCATATGTATCCACTGTGCTAGTGGATACAGAAGTAGATCTGCTTGAAAGTAGGAGATGCACATTAGATGATTTACTGGAAGATATGGTGGTGTACACAACATTTTCAATCTAGCATGACTAATCATTTGACGGTGTTTCTGTTCAGGAAGATCTGAATCTTTGCACTCTCATGCTGCCAGACTCCATGTAGCCACAAAGAGTTTGCAAACAGTAATTTATTAACTTGTACTCCTGAGACAACCAACGTGTAGGGCGATCGTTTGGTAGCAGTCAAGGGGTATATCTATTAAAGGGTATCTTTTGACAAGGTTAGGATAGAAAAGACATGAATATAAAAGAAAGGAGGATTAACCAATCTCACTTTGCTGGTGAGTGAAGCATAGAGCAGTGAGATGACTTCAGATGCTAATAAAAAGCAAGGAAGTGAAGCCAGATATCTCAAACCCCCCAAATCTTGTTCATTTTCGTGTAACCCACCTTAATGGGTACTGTTTCAGACTGTACTGTGGTATGCCATCACAGCAAGTGTTTCTCTCTCAGCCTGCAAGTTTCACAAGAAAGCAAAATGTCCTGGTGTACCTCATTTTTTGAAGCACTACAAAATGTCACTGGATGAGTACAGTGGATTTTTGGTGGTGGTGGTGTTTTAAAAAAGCTGCATTCTCTTTTTGAAATGAATTATTAATGCAAACAGAGTAATTTAGGAAGTACTGCCAGTTAAAGTCTAACTACATCAGGTTTTATGTACGAATTTCCATCATGCTGAACTGAGAGTTTAATAATACAGCTGTCAGAGTAGCTAAAGTTAACAGAGCTTTAAAAGCTGTCTCTCAACAAAATGGTGTTCTAAATCTTATGAGTGATAGAGTAAAGGTTGAAAACCAAAATCTAGGGAAACTAATCCACAGATCTTTGGCCCCAGGTATTTACCACTTTTTCCTCTAAATTGCTTCTAATAAATAAAACGGATGTATGAATGATGGGGGAAAAAAGCCCTGTGGCTGTTACTCATTTCTGAAAGAAATTTCCAATTCGAATCAAGCATTGACCTATGGTTCAAAGGCCCTTAACTGGGATGTTGCAGAGCTCTAGTTCCCTTGAATAATTTTCCCCCTGCCCTTCTCTATTCCTTTAGAAGAGCTTCCCCTTGAAGGGTAAAATTACAACCTCTGCCTGACACAGGCTTAATTTTACTCATATAAGAACTGTACATGATGTAGCATAAATGTTACTGCTTCACTAAATAACCATGATCAGACAAATTCATCAAGAGACATACTGAGAGCAATCATATAAAAATTTAAAGAGAGAGATAATCATAGAATCATAGAATTGTTTAGATTGGAAAAGACCTTTAAGAACATCAAGTCCAACTGCACTTAGCACTGCCAAGTCCACCACCAAACCATGCCCCCAGGTGCCACACCTACGCGTCTTTTAAATACCTCCAGGGATGGTGACTCCAACACTTCCCTGGGCACCCTGTTCCAGTGCTTGACAGCCCTTCCAGTGAAGAAATTTTTCCTAATATACAATCTAAACCTCCCCTGGCACAACTTGAAGCCATTTCCTCTTGTTCTATCACTTGTTACTTGGGAGAAGAGGTCAACCCCCACCTTGCTACAGCCTCCTGTCAGGCAGTTGCAGAGAGCAATAAGGTCCCCCCTGAGCCTCCTTTTTTCCAGGCTGAACAACCCCAGTTCACTCAGCTGCTCCTCATAAGACTTGTGCTCCAGACCCTTCACCAGCCTCATTGCCCTTCTCTGGACATGCTCCGGCACCTCAGTGTCTTTCTAGTAGTAAGGGGCCCACAAATGAACCCAGTATTCGAGGTGCAGACTCACCAGTGCCGAGTACAGGGGGATGATCACTGGGCTCAGCCACCCAGCCAGCTTTTTACTCAGCAAAGAGTACACTTGTCCAAGCCCTGAGCAGCCAGTTTCTCAAGGAAGATGCTGTGAGAAATGGTGTCAAAAGCTTTACTACAGTCTAGGTAGAGAACATCCACAGCCTTTCCCAGCAAACAAGTGGGAAAAATGTTTTCCTTAATCTAACCCTGTTTGTTACCCATAAGTAAGGACGACTAGCCAAAATTTTTCAGCTGCTTTTAAAAATAAAGCAGATTCCACATTTTGCCAGAATATATTCTATAGACAGAAGAAGAAGCTATAACTTAGATTCAGGTCAGCTTGATTTCAATAAAAACATTAACCTGGTTTTGCTTTCTGCGCTGGTGTGTCCAATACAGACAGCTCTTGCAGTGCTGAGGTCTGCAAGGAGGCACAGTGATTTCTGGCCTGACTCAGCTCTGCTGCAAATCAAGAAAGCGTTATGATTGCTCCTGCTCTATGTAGGCTGTGTCACATAGACTTTGGCATCTATAGCTTAATGACTGTAAAGTATAATGGTTACTGAGGGCTACACCCCAGTCTATCTTACCTGGCCAGAAAAATAGTAAGATTCACTCTTGCTATTTGAACACTACTAGAGATACTTAGAAACTACACCCTCCAAAGTGTCTTAGTGTGAAGGGAAATACAGTACATGAAGTCCTGAAACAAAATTTCTGTTCAGCTTTATGTGGTATCAACTTGGCTGGGACATGTGGCATCCACATGGAGCTCACAAAAAGTACATAGTCACAGATTGCATCTTCTCCCTTCCGCTGCAGCACATGTCCTGACATACTTGAGTTCAATTACCTTGTCCATCATTCAGTAGAATTTCAGTGAATACAGACATCTAGAACTAACTAATAAAATAAATAAGTAATAATAAAAAAATCTGTTATCTTTGTATTTATATTTTGCTCACAGAATTACCTGATTTGATGATAGCTAGATGTGCACTTCAGGTTAGTATGGCATTGACTTTTGTACAAGATTTGAGCAGACAGGCTTTTTTAGATTGAATAATTATCTTAACTATTAATTCTTTCCTCTTTCTCTGATTTGTGGTTTGGGGTTTTTTTTGCAGCTGTGGTGTTTCTTAGAAGCAGCTTTATGGCAGGAGCAAATTTTTTCGTTTTGGTTTTGTTGTTTTGTTTGTTTGTTTTTCTAAAATAATAGTATTTTGATAAGAAGAAAAGCATGAAATAAAATAATATTTTCATTATGTGCCAAATTCTTGATGTTCAGTTTCAGCAAGCAAAATCTTCCCATTAAGCTGTTAAAGTCACTGGAGAACACTTAGTTATTAAAAGAAATTTCTTAAGAAGGTAGTTCAGCAGGATTTTACCTGCTTTTTACTTTTCCTATTTTTACTATTCACATCAAAAGTTTTACTGGGATATATAGGACTCTTATAATTATTCTTTTTTCTCTGCTATATTTTGCCTATCCACTACCTTCTTCATTTACATTTTCTAAGTTTTTATATAGATTGATTATTCTTTTGGGAGCACAGAACAACACTCCTCCAAAGCACCTCCTCTGAGTCAATCTGTGGAGGAGAAATTGCTTCTATCTCCATGCACTGTAAATAAATTTTATGGTAAAAAGATAAGCCTTTTTCAATATCATTATGTCTTTTTTTTTTTTTTTTTATGCATCTTCATCTTTCCAATATCAATAAGCAAACAATTATGAGTCAGACTAGAAAACAGAAAAAACAAATAGAAGTGCAGGGTTTCCTCTGCTTTCCAAAACATTAGGTGTTTTAAATTAAGATTACGGCATTATAATCCCTCAGCTAATACTTAGTTTTCCCTTACCAGTTGCCACTGTGAGGTACATTTAATGTAGTCCATTTCTGGAGGAAATCTGAGCAAGATGGTTTTAGGTCCCTAGTTCTGCAGAAACTCTTGCTGTCCACATTTACTAGTCCCTAAATCAGCAATTAATCTTCCAGGCAAGCTCTAAATCAATCCTGATCCTTAAATTACTCTTGATTCTTTAATGATCATTTGACAGCAGTGACACTGAAATCACTGATCCTTCAAGCATCCTTGTCCCACATACAATCTATGAAAACTGCATCCCCCAGCCCAGTGAAAACCCTCAAAATCCCTGTCCAGTGTCCTATAATATCCCTCCCAACAGCAGCCCTGCTCTTTGGTCTCCACATCCTCTTCTCCCCACACCCTACCTTGAAGTTGCTTCATGAGGTCCTCTGGCATCCTCTCTTAAAGCAGCAGAACATCTCAGACCAAAGGCAGCAGACAAGTCACAGGAAGGCAAAGAAGAGGAACCTTTATTGCTCAGGGAAGGGAGAAAAGAGAGTAAATCCAATTCCTGCTGCTGAAGGTTGTCTCACTAAATAGAAGATACTAGGAGAACCAGACGGCTCTTTGCCAGGACGTAAGCCAATGGGGTGAGGGTAGATAGAAGAGCTCTCCCTCAGACAGAAGGGATCCTACTCTGGCAAAATCCCATCTCTGAGGCTAAAACTGAGGAGCTGATAACCCAAATGCCTGTATAGCACTGAGGGTCTTTGAGAAGAAGAGCAGCATTCTATGAAAAATCCCAGTAAGAAATCCTCATGGTAGCTACAGGTGAAGTTCATTTGATCTAAGCCAAAGTCCTTCTCTCCCAGGGTTTTTTTTGCTTTACACTTGCACATGAAAATAAAAGGCTTTGCAAAACCTTGAATAGGGTGCCTGTCTCTTGGCTGGCAGAACAGTGAGAGATGGAGAAAGAGCAACTTCTGAAGGGCTGCTAGTCTCTACTTGAGTCTACTTCCTTCCTTCCAGAGGCAAGGAAATTAACAGGTCCTTGACCCCACTTTTTCCACAACTATGTGGTTATTTTACACTTGGAGGGGAGTGGCACAGAGCTGTGGCTCTGGTTCTTGGTCAGCAATACCATGTGTTGCTCTAGCGTGGAGTCATACATGCCCAAATCATTATACTAGACATAAAAAGTACTGAGTTACAAAAGTAAAGCACTTCTCTGAGTAAGACCTCCTAAGGTGAGTATGTCAAGGCTACACTGGAGCTGCCACAGTGGTAACCCTCAGTTCCAATATTTTATTTTGTTAGTATTTTCCCAATTATGCTTCTCACTATTTGTTTTGCAACCCCTTTTTATCCCTGCTTCTTTCATCATTGTGTTCTATCCATCCATCTGTATTTTGTTTTATCATAATTACTCAGTTTTTGCTTTTCTCGTATTTGGCCTGAGATACATATTTCATTTTCTCTTCACACAGCTCAATTTCCTTCCTCTCTAAATCTCTAAATTGCTATGTAAAAAATACATTACATCAAATACATGCTGCATAGAAGCTGAGATAAATGAATTGGCACCTGGAAGATGCCAAATTGCCAAGTTAGCACTCCAGATATCTGCAGTCTCATTGTGGAAATGCTCGTAACATTCATCTTTTGCTCACATAAACTATAGAGTTGTAAGAAATAACCAGAAATCATACTGAACAGAGAGTCTTACAATTTCAGAAGATGAAATAAGAAAAGAAAATTCAATGATAAATTTCTGGAATAGTTTTGTGAGACCTTTGAACCTCCTGAATAATTTCCTTCAGTGCTAGCATCCTTAATTAAATCTTCACCAGCTCTGAACTAACTCCAGGGTAAAATTACTGTCCTTGATCTTTGCATTGGAATTTCTAAACTCTCCACTCCACCAATTTCAGTTCTCTTTTTCAACTGGTCCTGTTTTCAACACACCATTTCTTTTGTCTTTCCCATCTCTTTGTCTCCTTCCTCTTAGAGATACAGTTATTAGTAGTACTTCTGTGTATTAGTCCTAAAGCCAAGTAGTCAAAATAATGACTTTAATAATACTTGTCCTTGATCCATTTTTCTGGGATGACCATAGGCATTATACAAAGAATTAGATGGAAAATGTATAGAATACAATAAAATATATTAACCTATACTTGACATTTCTTTCTGCCTCAATGGATTTATGCTTGATGAAAAGGTAATTTTTATTACGTTTTCACATTAAAGTATGCTTTTCTTTGTACTTGTTCTTCATGGAGAGTCTAAGAAAGATGTTTTAGTCATTTAAAACCCACTGTGTTTGGCAACTTCCATAGATTTTTATGGGATATATTTACTGAAACTGGTCCATCTGTGGTTGTAACTACATATCAAGTTCCTTGCCTGAGATGAGTGAATATAGCATCTGTAGTACAATTAACTAAAACTTTTTTACACTTTTTAATTTTCCCTAACCCTCTCATTTCACTTAAATACTGTTTCATAACTGACTTGCATCAACAATATTCAAAAGTCTGGGATTGTTTTATTTCTGAAGTTATTGCTGTTTATCACTAAATAGCAACAACATTTTATTGTTTGCTTTCCCACCAAAATTATGTAATCAGGATGGTTGCAACTGAAACAGGGATGAGGATACACTATGGGAATATATAGAAAGCTTAGGGATAGAGTTGGTAGACATATTGTCAGTCTTGCAAGAATTAGTTGTCTCTGTATTTATATTGTCTTGGGTGGGACATAAAATTTGCATTTAACATTTGCTGTTTTTCCTGAGGAGCACTCTGAAACCTTGACGTCATTTGTCTTGATTGCTTAAATGAATGATGGCATTAATAATTCCTTTGGGATTTTCCTGGACTGTTTTCTGTATGCATTTGGTTTGTTTTTTTTAATTCTTGCTGTTCTCATTTTATCTTTAATTAGTTCAGTGTTCCTCTTTCCAGTCCAAGTTGCACAATACCTTTTGAAGTAGCGAGGTAGTAAGTCAGGAGGGAATAATTCCATTCTTCAGGAAATGCTGAAATTTTGATTTTTTTTCCCCATTATGAAATGGAATTAAAATTACCTATAAAACACCCTTTCAAAAACATCATTAAAAACATTTGGAGGAATCATATTGCTTTGTTACAACGAAGTCTAAACATTTTAAAAACATGATCTGTATTAAAATAGAAGTTATTTTAAAAGTGACTTTGCAAATAAATGACTCAAAACTTCCACACATGTCAAAATGGGACAATTCTTTGTATGAAAAAATGTGTCAAGTTGTCCCATATTTCCCAATATATTATTTTCCTTTTCTTACAATATGGGCAAGATTCAGTACTTTCCAGCTCAGGGTAACCTTCAGGCAATATAGAGCAGTCATTTCAAAAAAGAAACACTACAACTTCCTTCTCTTACAGGAATTATTCTTTTTCCTCTCCGCTCCCTGCTCACCAGCTAGAGGACACTGAATATCTTTGTTTCTGTTCTGCTTCTTTAACGCCTTCTGAACAGCATCAAATAATACAGCTCTCTTCTGTCAGGTTTTCTGCAGGCCCCCACCTGGTAACTCCTGTTCATATCGGACATCAGCCTACAGAGGTCTGACTCTTCAGAGCTCAGTCAACTTCACTGTTGACTTTCTTGCTCACCTTCAAATTGACAACATTTGTTGTGGCTTCTCCACTGCAAAATGCAGAAATGCCTCCACCTGGAAGAGCTACCAGCCATGCTTTACACTCCCTTACTTCTAGCATGTAGCTTCCCTGTCTCCAGATGATCTTTTTCTTCCCTCTCTCCGTAATTTTTTATTGTTCTCCTTTTGTCAGGGCTTCAGCACATCCATCATTTTATTCTCCCCCTAGACCCATTTCTGTGAAAACAAATCCAGTTGTTATCCTGATACTGATGCACCCTGCATAGAATCCTTCTATGCAAATAAAAATGTCAATCTCTTTTGGTTTGTCTCCCCATTTCTGCCAGTTCAACACACCCAAAACAGATGTCTTCCATCTTCTTTTCCAAGTTTTCTCTGCTACGCTTTTTTTTTTTTTTTTTTTTTTTGCTAAGCACTACCCTGTTTGCTGTACCACTTTATAATTAGGTATTGACTTCGATTCACTCTGCATGTAAAACCCTACAGAAGTTTATAAGTTCTCCTGATACCTTTCAACGACGATTAGTAAGGACAAACCTACTGAGACACAAACATTCATCCAGTAATTCATCATCTTGCATTTTGATTTCTGCAACAACCTGGGGCTGAACTAGAAAGCTTGAGAATTGCATGTTATAAGCAGGTAGAAATGGGACTAGAACAAAGGACTCAAGAGGACAAGGCAGGTAAATGTATAATTTATTAATGCTCAGGGGAAGAGGCAAATAATTTGTACCTGCTAGAGTACATACTCTCTGGAGTTTGATATGGAACCCATGATTCCTAATTGTCACTGTTTTGTCTGACATTAAATACCAGTTTGGTCTTTTGGTGATATTAACAGTTACTTTAATTTCTCAAGTGGCAGAAACTTACATGAATCTAAAGACTATTACTCTGCTGATGAAATATGTGACATTCAGAGTTACCATAAGATGATGCTTTTATTTTTGCAGTCTGCAAAGGAGTCATTAGAAGTAAGTTCATCTACAGAGAAAATTTAAGCTAGGCAGCATGTATCTCTTCAGGGAAATGGGTAAAGTAGAAAAGCAGATGAGCAGTTAAGTTTGTGCAAGTGGATGACACACCAAGTGAAAGCATACTTACCTTAACCCTTTAACCCCTCTCCAGCCACAGCTGAAGCCACTGTACAAAGACTTTGCAAAGCACCCTTCAAGGAAAACAGATTAAAGAAACCCCCATAGTATGTTCATTTCATTCAGGTAGGTGAAATACCAGCTCTAGGGTTGAATTAGAGTTTTATAATTAAGGTGACTGTCACATATGATATTCCTACTTCATTTCTTGCAGCTGCAGTGACTGATCTCTGTACTGTACCAATTAAAAAAGGAAAAATTGCACTTACTCTGAAGTTCCTCTGCCTGGAATCTGAATTGCAGAAGTGCTTACATGCGTGACTCAGGCTAATGGAAGCTGAGCTTCATATTTAAAACATATGGATAGTGCCTGCTTATTTATAGGAAAAATATTTGAGCCAATTATGTTTCAAGTTGAGTATCTAAGTTAATTTTGATCTCTGTAGTGTAGCTATCTTTCATCTACATGTAGAACAGCAACAACACACTGTCATCTGGGAAGGATCTTGAAAAGATTCATTCACTAATACATACCTGATGGTGCCTGGAGTGAGTGACTGAATGAGGCTCAGCTGAGAGCTTGCAAAGATCCAGTCTTAGCTACTACTGATGTACTGACCTCAACTAAGCTGAGGATCATCGAAGCAGGCTCTGATCCCCACAGCTTCCAAGGCTTCAACACCATGATCCTTAAGTGATATTTGCTGAGGTCAAGCACAGTTAATTAATAATTATGTCTTCAAAATACAGTTTGAAAATGAAGTAAACCTAAGAAATGATGGACTGAACATAAAAATATTAAATAAATGGTCATTAAATGTGCATTACTGATTTTGTGCACAGGAGGAGGCAGATGTTCTGTGGGAAAAACAGCACTTGAACATGTCCCAGTATATATGTGAAAAGAAATTAATTATGGGTGATGAGGCATCCTTAATTATGGCAGTTCTTATCTGGCAAGTGTTTGACCTTACAGTTATAATAGTGTTATTCTAATGTAGGGGAGTGTGTGTGTAATTGAATTAATGTATCTTCTCTATGTACTCTTTGACACAGTTGATTTCTGACTGGTGGTTCTCAGCTGTTTTCACTAGCCCCAGTACGTGATAATATCTTTTGTTGCAGTCATGCTGATTGCTCAGCCCAATTTTTAGTGAATAAAACCTGTAATATAATCAGTGCAGAGGAAGTATAGCACATTCATTGCAAGTAGTCAGCACAGTCAGTTCAGATAATTTCTTGTGCATTAGAAAAAAAAATTAAGCTCAAAAGCTGTGTTGAAGCTCAAAATTTGTGAAGCATGACACCTTTTGCAGTGCTTTCTGGTCCTACTTTTTGGTAATAAGTCTATGGTCTGTAATGTTACTGAACGCACAGATTTGTTCCTATCTCTTTTCTGTTGGCACATTATCGCAGTAATATGTCCATTTACAGCCCCCTTTAATGGCTGCACGAGAACAGAGAACAGAAAAGAGAAAAATCAATGTATAATTTAAATAAACGTTGAACAGAGGATGCATAGCAATGCAAAGTGTAAATAATCAGGATAAACTCTGAAAGAAAATCCTGTTTGTAGACTAGGATTAATGATCCATTTGATGGATGGACCACTTGGTGGATAAAGAATTGGCCAGACGGTCACACTCAAAAAGTTGCTGTCAATGGCTCAATGTCCAAGTAGAGACCAGTGAAGAGTGCTGTTAATCAGGTATTGGTATTGGTACCAGTGCTGTTTAACACCTTTGTCAGCAACACGTGCAGTACAATTGACCATCAGCAAGCTGCTGATGACACCAAACTGTGTGGTGCAGTTGACATGCTGGAGGGACAGGATGCCATCCAGAGGGACCTGGTGAGGTGGACCCATACAAACCTCATGAAGAAGTTCAACAGCACTAAGCACAAGGTCCTGCACATGGGTCAGGGCAATCCCAAGAACAAATTCTGGCTGGATGGAGAATGGATTGAGAGCAGCCCTGAGGAGAAAGACTTGGAGGTGCTGGTGGATGAGAAGCTCAACATGATCCAGCAGTGTGTATTTGCAGCCCAGGAAGCCAACTGTACCCTAGGCAGCATCAAAAGAAGCACGACCAGCAGGTTGAGGAAGATGATTCTCCTGGAGTACTGTGTTCAGCCCTGGAGCCCACAACATAAGGACATGGACCTGTTGGAACAAGTCCAGAGGAGGGTCACAGAGATGATCAAGGGGCTGGAGCAACTCTCCTATGAAGACAGGCTAAGAGAGCTGGGGCTGTTCCAGGGCTCCAGGGACACCTTCTAGCAGCCTTCTAGTACCTAAAGGGGGCCTACAAGGAAGCTGGAGAAGAACTTTTTACAAGGGTGTGCGGTAATAGGACAAGGGAGAATTACTTTAAACTGAAAGAGGATAGATTTAGATTAGATATTAGGAAGAAATTCTTTACTGTGAGGGTGGTGAGGCACTGGAACAGGTCGCCCACAGAAGCTGTGGATGCCCCACCCCTGGAAGTGTTCAAGGCCAGGCTGGATGGGGCTTTGAGCAACTTTTTGTAATGGAAGGTGTCCCTGCCCATGGCAGAGGCTTGAAACTACATGATCTTTAAAGTCCCTTCCAACCCGAACCATTCTATAATTGAAGTTTTATTTGACAAATTTTTATAACCAGATCAATATGAAACACATCTGGCCACCTTAGACATAGTAGGCCAGTGCCATTGCAAGTAAACATGGGGAAAGGAACCTCTACATTTTTTTCCTGTTGATCTCTGGAAACTTTCCCCTCCTGCTCTCTTTTGATGCAAATTACCTAAAACGAAGCTCGCAGTCTGCCTTTTTCCAACAAAGGAGAATTTATAGGATACATTACTGTAGCACTCCCTCTCCTGTTATGGCCACCCTGCATCAGGCAAATTTCATGTTGCAAGAAGCTCTGAACTGAGGGTAAGCACTGTGTTGCAAGACATGCTGCTCCCTATTTAGCAAGCACATGAACTATTTCTTATACTTCCCCAGCATTTCTGTTCTAAAGGAAAGCCTGCAGCTACAGTTTCCTTTTTTTATTATGCAAAATTGCTTCCAACATACACAACCATATATGGTTAAACAGAAAGAAAGAGTGATCAGAGAATAAATAGACAAGTGGCATAAGGCTGAAGACATACTTACATCTGGCAAAGGTTGAACAAAGAAAGTTACGTTTAATTTTAAGAATGGAATTTTCAGAAAAATCTAGGTGATCATCAAGGTCCACTGGAATATATGGCCCCAGGAGGTAAACTGTGGCAGTGATCACATTGAGAAGTGAGGTTTGAAGTAAAATGGTCCAAAGTCAGTTTTCAAGGAAAATAGTCAGTATAGCAAGCAGTATTGCAATAAAGTCAGTCTTAAGTATGTCTTATTTCATAAGACATACACCTATCTTTCAGTTGTACTGTAATTGTGGTAGTTTATTTCTCTTAGCTTTAGCAGATTGGACACAATGGTTTGGAAGGAGCACTGGATTAATGTTTTAGGCTATATTACTCATTTACATATTTGTTAGCTTTTATATCTCGAGTCATAGATTTTTAAACCTAGGAGGGAGTATTGTATCATCTAGATGGATTTCTTGCCAGAACATAGACTGTAAAACCAGTAATTCATGTCTCAAATCAATAAATTCTGTCTAAGCTACAAGACATCTTTCAGAGCAATTATCTTGCCATATTATTTCTTCTTCTCACCTTTACCTGTTCCCTTTGGTTGCCTTTCTTGTTACTCTGAAAAAAATGTCTATTTTCATCCTACAGCTCCTAGCAACACTTTTTATTACATCACACATAAAACCCAAACGTAGCTTATTAGATACTGCATATGACAGCCATAGGTACAGTTATTTTTTGAGCACCTGCTCTGTACCAACTCTGACCTCTCACTGACATGACAGTCATGCATAATACATAGACATATAATTTGTCATATGTACAGAGACGAAGCAGGCAGGTGTAGAGTTATGTCCTGGCTTGAACAGTTCTGTGCGCTCTTGTTACTGCCACAACCACAGAAATCTTGTCAGAGGAGAAGACCCCGGGGAGATAATGCTACAGATGTCTTTATTCAACTTTCTGACTGGGACAGATGTATGGTCTTCATTTTTGTGTGTGGATGTGCAGGGGTATGACCAGGGAGACAGGAAACATGGTTGAGATAAGACCAGAACTTGATCAGAATCAGAAAATGGATCTACCTCCACCTTTCCTCATGCATGAGTACCTTCTAAGGCACCAGCAGCACCCAGCTTTAAGGAGAAGTTTCATTGGGACACAGGAATAATGATCTAGAAAGATAATTATCTTTAAATACAAAAAAGCCACATCTGGGAAGGAGATAATAAACCAAATGGTTAGGAAACAAACCTGCCTACAGCATTCCTGGTGTGGAGGAGACTCTTCAGTTCTGCATTTTAATGCAACAATTTCACATAGCTTTCCTCAGACCCATCTGGTCTCCTCTGTGTTTTGAGGGGTGTCTCCTTCATTTCTTCCCTCCCAAGGCCTAGCTGAGGGCTGTCCTTTACAGCATACAAGCCCCATCACTCTACCCTGCAACTGCCACAGCTGCATCCAAATCTGCCCCAAGTTCCTGAAAAGTCAGTACCCTGGCTTCAGCCTCTAGACTTGCTCTGGGGAGGGTCCAGATCTCCCCTTCCTTCCAAAATCTTCCACTGAACCCAAGGGTCAGGAGTTGAGACCGCCACAGCATCTTATCAAAATGTGTAAAAGATTTATCTACATTAAGTACTGAAAATCAAACCAAAGGCTCTGGAGGGAGCACAGCAACAGCCCTGTGATGCCTAAAAAACCTCTATAGAAAGCTACTGTCCCTCCCTTGAAGGAAAAAAGCTCCATGTCTCCATGTCCTTGGTGTGGTGCAACAGGCCAACAGACTGTTGGACAAAATCTACCATAATATACACTAGTAGTCCATCAGAATTGCTGTATTTACTGTATCCACTATATATGTGCATATATATTTATATAAGTACTACATATATATGTACCATATTTGCTGTAAGTACTACATTTTAATCTATTATGTGGAATTAATATTTATTGAAATACGTTGTTTCATCCTATGTCCAAACCGTTCTGGTCTTTCCCTTTTATGTGTCAAATGGTGCTTATAAAACACTAATGAATGCTCTGTGAAGAATACAGTAAGAATTACAGCTGCTTTCAAATACAGCTGCCCTCAATAAACTGTATTGAGTTACACCTTTTCTCTGTTGGAGCACTGCAGTGTTGCAAAGAGGAAAGTGCAAGATTTATCCATGAAAACCAGATATTATAGCAGCAGAAGAAATGATAATAATGTGAATAATTAATAAAAAGATACCTCTCCTGCTTTTGTCTCAAAATATTACACACTGGAAGACTTTCTGTATGATCCAACAATGCTTAATATGTACAAATAGTACAAGCAGTGCATATGGAAAATGCAGATACTTAATTTACTATAAGCTGGGCATGCCCGTAAAGTTATTCAAGAAACTGTGGTAAATAGTTTCTACCTTTTATTCATAAGCAACTTCTTGTAACTCTAACATTATATTTCACTACTTTGCACTTACTGAGAATTTTCATTCGAGGATCTCAAAGCATTGTGACCTGAACATGACTTGATAAGGAAAATTATACAGATTTTTTATAAACTATAATTGAGACTGAGTTAATGGCCAAATAAGTGAAAAAGCAGTAAGTCAAACCCACTGGGCATCTCTGCTGGGCTGAGTGGCTGATAGAATTAGATAACCACCTCCCTGGAATTATTTTAATGGGCTTGCTGCGTTAAAGACTTTCCTCTTCAGAGTTATCCTTCTTTAAAGAGCTTTCTAAAATATGGTCCAAGTCAGCTTAGGTAAAGTATGTAGAAGGAAAGAACTTATGGAACTCATATTTGAGTATTATTTCAGCCACCTTTAGGAGTATTATTATACAACCCCAAACAGAATTCCAAAATTAAGAACTAGTCCAACATTCATTGAAGCCTGTGGGAATGCATTTAATAAGTGCTGGATCTGGCCTCTACAGAGTCAAGTGCAATAGTTGCTATACTACAGGTATACTGCCTTGTGAGTTACCAGTTTATTTAAAACGTGAAATCAGAAGATTTATTAGGCTTAGTCCTCATCTATTATTACATTCATCTTGCTTATAATATTGGATTTTAATGGCAAGATTCTCAGATTAAAGACTTTAAACTTAGTCCATCCTCTATTCACCTAAATTGTTCCTTAAAATAGTAAGGTAACAGAGAAAATCAGGGATAAGGTGCTGAAGATTGCTGTGCATATCCAAAAAAAATTATGACTGCACAAAAATGAAATTTCTGTGTATTAATGTAACTGTGCAGCATGTCCACGATGCTGCATTTTATGGATACATTTAAAAGGAAAATGAAAGAAAAAATACTGTCTTTCTGCAACCAAAAGAGAAATGTAGTTTACTGTTTACATACTATGAGACAGTTAATGATTCCAGAAACTTAATGCTTCCACTAAACCCAGTACACCATTATGTTACATTCAGAATTCCCTGACTTCTGTATTTTTTCAACATCAAATACCACAGGGTCTTTAAAGAAGGTTGGAGATTTACAAGCTTATTGGCTTGGAGATCTTAATAAGCCTCCAAACCTGTATGGGTGTGTTAATCCATGATGCAGGACCTATATGAAGTGTACAGGATCAGATGCTGTTAACCACTGCATTCACTGGCAGGGGCAGAAGCTTAAATTAGTGGGCATTTTCAGAGCAGAACACGTACACTCCGTTGGTCTACCCAGGATATTATACTGGTTATACCTCGTACAAGGGCACAAGCTTCTAGCACATTTAGGGAAGTGGGGAGTTGGAGTTTGAACGTTTTTCACCGAGGCTATTTTTCTGCATAACTCTGTCAGTCTGATGCCTGCCTTGTTTCCACCCTACTCTGCCTTTACAAGCAAAGACAGTCACTGATTCCTCCGTTGCTGTGCCTGCCAAGGAGGTGGTAGGAGAAGTATGGTAGCTCTGCGTAAAAAGTTGCCACCTCTGGCAATGTTCTAAGACTAGCATTTGAATGCTGGTCTTATGGACCCGATCATGAATATGAAAACAAAAGCCTAGATTTGGGTATCTAGATCATTAATAACTTTCCTCTTGGTTTCAGATTCCCTATGCAGTGTGGTGGGCAGCGTGGCAGCCCAAGAAATCATATTAACATCATGCAATGGAGAAAAAGGCATGCCTAATAAAAGTCTGGAATGTCACCTTTTTGCAGACCTAAAAGTTGAAGACACATTCCAGTTGACGGCTCCAGGCACTGAGATCCCACACCCTATGCAGGCAAGCACTTAAAGTTGTCCCAGGCAATTATCAAACCAGGTGAACTCAAAACAACAAAACAGCCAGTGAAAGTGGTTCTCCTGTTGTTACCCTCCACACAGGGCTCAGACAACTCATCCAGGAAATGGGATCCCACAGTCTGGCTCTCACCTACTTCTGAGGAAATGCAAACACCACCAGGCCCCCCAAAGCACCCAGCTGCTTTCCCCAGTTTGTGGACCCAGGGTCTCAGAAAAGGGCACGCTGTTCCCTGGCCACGCAGCCCATGCGGAACTGCAAGCTCATGGATGCTCCTTAGGGCAATCAGAGCTGCCTAGTCAGTGTAGAAACCTCCACAGTTATGAGGACTTGCGAAGCATGGTTTGGCATTTTAGGTTTAGGAGTAGAATCTGTCTAGGTGCTGTCTGAGGGGCTAAAGTCCTTTGGGGTGTCTGTTGAAGGACTTCCACTTCAGCAGTCCTGAAGTAAGGCACTCCCCAGTGCATGAAACAGGTTCAACACATTTCAGAGGTAATTTCATTGCCTTTGCACCAAATATGAAGTTTTTGGTCCTTGCCCAGCTCTCCTCTACTTTGGAACATTGCTTATAGAAATTTTGTTCAAAACCCCTTGAGAAGTCACCTGTTACATACTTATTAATTTTCCTTAAATAAGATTAAATAGTTACTTAGGCTTTCCTGTGTGCTACAGAACCACAACCTCATTCAATTCCTATCTCATCTTGATTTAGAGTCTTTTCACATGTATTTATGTGGTTACATGTGTATCCTACATTAAATTTAATAGGATAACTATGTAGTTTGAAAATGACAGTGTTGACATCCTTGGAGTTCTTTATCATCTTTTTTAATTTCTGAACTGTCCCCTGAAGCCTGCTGTTTCTCAAGAGACTGAAAGCTTAACATTGCTTTTAATCAAGCAATAGTACTACATTATTTGACAGAATTATAACTGTTTTCACTAAGACAAGTTATTTGCAGAATAGTAATACTCAGACTCCACAGTTCAAATCCCTAGCTTACTAACGGTTAGACAAAAAATATCTAAATGTGTTTCTATGGAGATGTAGCAGGAAGAAGACACAATTTATAATCCTGGTAAATGCAGAGCTTTAGTTTTCATTTCTACATAAAAACTCCAGTTTGGATAAGCTCTTTCAATATTAAACATTATTTTATTCTTATATGACACCAAATTTTTCTTGTACAATGTAATTTTTTTTGAAAAATTGTGGACAACAAGAAGATGACCCAACCAAGGAGAGTTAGGGTATGTTTTTCAAAGAAGTCAGAGACTTGAGAGAAGTGTAGAAAGTGTCTAGGCTGCTCTGAATGCAGAAAAAAAAGCATTGCAATTTAAATTACATCATTCTGTTTTATTGACTCTTTGGCTATGCTTAACAGTAATAATTCTTTTTCATTAACTTTTCCTCTTTAGTCATCCTGGACTTATATTTCTTTTCTTCCCCACCCCCAAAGAGCTCTACAAATCCTTCCCATAAAAGAGAGATCTGTCAGCAACATGGTCTGTACCTAGCACAGTTGTGCAAAAAGAATCTGGGCTATATGCATGTGCATCACCACTGATTTAAGTGCTTATACTCCAAACCTATTTGTTCAGCAGCTCCCATCAGGGTACATCCATTCTTTAGTGTCTATTTGAGGGAAGAAAACAGAGAGAGAAAAAAAATAAACATAATGTTTTCCCTAAACAAAACAATAACCTAAGGACCTTTCCCCTGTCATTTGGTCCGTTGCCAACCCCCTTGAGTTCCTTTATCTCTTGAGTTGATCCACCCAACCAGTCTCATCTGGGAGAGAACTCAACAGGCCCATGTGAAGTTTGTTTCAGTTCTACTTGAAGAGCTAACTACAACTTTGGATTGATTAAGCAAATGCCATAGAAAGTATAGGTTTACTAGTCTACCTGTACTCACATGTGGAATGTTTTACTGGCTAATGGGCTATAACGTATTTTTTTAAAATTTGTGGTATACCCCCACTATAGATGTGAAATTTGTAATTCCATGTCCCTCGCATGGTGCAAAAGGGAAATTCCCACTGCAGGGCTGGCTAACTGCATGTCCCAGTGCCCGGTTCTCAGCCCTTAGCAGATCTCCAGCTCTGAGTCAAACCAGCAGATATCACATAAATGTTGCACTCTCTTTTGCATCATCAGTGAAAAATATTCCTCGTTCTTTGTATTGGACTAGTATGTGTTCGTTTTACTTTTTTTTATTCAAAACTTGTTTAGTTCTTGCTTTATTGTTCGATGTAAGTAAAACCATCTTTTAAAAATAAATAATTATTTCACAAGGGAACAGAAGGAGAAAACATTTCCAGGAAAGTAATTTTTTTTTTTTGTTATAGAAAACAGGATTCTGCCAAATGTATACTGTTACTTATAGCCATGTCTTTGCATCTAAAATAATGAAATACATTGGATAATGAAAGGCAAAGAATGAAATTAATAAACTAATTCAAATAATAAGTTTAGTAGATGGAACCTGCATGTCTATAAAAGGTTTGCACTTCAATACTAAAGACAACTCTTTTATTAAACAGTTGCATTTTGCCTTCATGACTTTCTGAAGGATATCTGATTTCCAAGTTCTCAAATTCCTAGAAGCCATCAGCATTCCTGCAACATGTATATCTTCTGATAAGGCTGTGTTTGTGTATATGCTACTACTGCATATGCGTCAGAGACCTCTTCAGTCCATACTGGAGCTCAGAAATTATACTCTTTTAGGGAAGGGATTTAAACTGTGCCTGTTTGGCCAAATCAAACACTAAGAGGTTTTGCACAATTAACTTCCATAGGCTGATGGCTGCCTTCACAGTGGTGCTGGTGTGTTGTCCTGGTTTCAGCGCGGATAGAGTTGATTTTCTTCTTAGTAGCTGGTGCAGTGCTGTGTTTTGGATTTGGTGTGAGAGCAATGTTGATTGGACACAGATGTTTTTAGTTGCTGCTGGGTAACATTTCTACTAATTCAAGGACTTTTCAGTTTCTCAGGCCCTGCCAGGGAGAGGGCTGGAGGGGCATAAGAAATTGGAAGGGGACACAGCCAGGATAGGTGACCCCACTAGCCAAAGGGATATTCCATACCATAGAGTGTCACGCTCAGTATATAAACCAGGGGGAGTTGGCCAGGGCCTGCCAATCACTGCTTGGGGACTGGTTAGGCATCAGTCAGCAGGTGGTGAGCAATTGTATTGTGCATCACTTGGTTTTTTCCCTTGGATATTATTCCTCTCTCCTTTCTCCCTCCTTTTCATTATATTTCTCTCCTTTCTCCCTCCTTTTCATTATATTTTTTATTGTTGTTGGTTTTATTATTATTACTATTGGTTTTATAATTAATATTATATTTCAATTATTAAATTGTTCTTATCTCAGCCCTTGACTTTTACCTTTTTCCTGATTCTCTTCCCCATTCCTCTGCAGGCATGGGGAGTGAGCAAGCAGCTGTATGGTACTTAGTTGCCGGCTGCAGTTAAACCACAACACATGTGCACAGCTGTCATGTACAGAAAAAAAGGGTTTACACTAATTTTAAATCTTGCAGCATGGATGTGTACCTGATTGCCCCCCAGAGCTGTGTCCATGGAGGATGGCCACATGTCTTGGGGTGCTGCCACAGGACAAGGGTGCTAGGCAATTACAGCCCACAGGATTGTGTCAACTGTACCGCTGCTGTGGAACACAAAATGAACTCTATAGACTATCAAGCTAAAGTTCTCTCTTTGTTTTCTTTTATGTTCCACAAATGACTTTCAGATGTGTTGGCAATCACAGCTCTTGCTGAAAGCAGTTGGGATTACAAGTACACAGCTCAAAGCTGATTAAAGATCAGCTTTGTGTAAAATGTAAATATTTCATAACAGCTTTCAGCCCATTTTGAAGCAAAACCAAATGTAAGTGCTGATTGAGAGCTTCAGCTTAGTATTTAGAAGAGAACAACTCCTATACTTTGTTTAGTATTTTTTGGTTTAGCATCTATTATTTTAAATATGTCTCTTTGATAATCTGTATGACATAATCAATACAAGTATGGAATTAGTTACATGGATGTTAGGTCAGGTGGAGTCCTTTTGCCACATTAGCAAGAGCTCTAACGTGTCCATCCTTTGGCTGAGAACTGTAGTCAGCATTTCTGCTAACACATTCTCATTAGCTTTTCTGCAAAGCCACCCATGAATAGAACTGTTGACTTTCCCCAAAGGAAGTAAGCTGGCTAGCATCTACCTGTGTGGCTGAAACTAGTGCATGGGTCCTCCCTTGCATACAGGTGAGTAGCATGGCAATCTGGCAGATTGTTGCCAGATGGGGATCTTTCTCTCCCCACAGTTATTTAGCCACAGCAAAGGATGGTTAGGTTCCTCCGTGGCTGCTCTGACTGCAGCTCTGAATAATGCTTTTTTGGGAAACCTTGCTTGTTTTAGGTATGCTAATACGAATTGGGTTTAAGCCTGTGTATTTAGAAACTGGGTGGGTATGGTATCTTTCTTTTTAGATGTTTACTTTGCTGGGCTTCTAAATTCTGCTAGTCAAAGCAGTTTAACCTTGACTGGTCTTATTAGCAGTTACTAATGAGCATAAGTTACTTTGTACCATTTCTAGTACTGAGGTGAGTTCTGCTTGTCTGTATTTTAATATGCCCCTTGAATTTCTAGTACCTGGATTTTGGTATCTAAAGAATCAGCACTTATTTATACCATTTACTATATGCACACTTTTTATTTATATGGAGTAGACCACACATATAGTAAGCTTTCCTGAAAGATATACCTGGGAATAAAAACATGTTTCTCATATGATTTAAAATTAGATTCACATTTGGAGGTTTGACCCTACCTTCATTTAATTGATTTCTGGTATCTATTAGAAATTATCGCGCTCTCAATCTTCTGTACTCTCAAAGCTAAAACAGATTGCTATGCATCATGTATTTCTTATGTCTCTCTGTACAATAAGAACTATTTTCAGGACAAAATGTTTCTCTGGATAGCATGTAACAAAAGGAAAACAATAAAATTGGTACTCATGAAATTCCAGAAAGTACCTGATTTAATTTAATTTGAACTAATTATCCCTAGAAATCAATTGTACTAGTCTTATGTCATCACCTATGGCTTTGGCTTTTGCTGTGACTGAATGTATAGCTGTAATATAAACTGTCTCTCTCTGAATTTAAAAGAACATTAACCTCTTCTAAAAAGGAGCTAGATAAAAATTTTGAAAGGACATAATATCTCAGATGATTATTTCAGGTGATGTGGAACTCCTTCAGCAAATACTGAGTAAGCTGGGGCAGGGGTTGGAGGGAGAGAGAAGTCTTAGACACCATATTAAAAGGAAAGAAACCTTCAAAGACAGAATTTTTATAAGGAAGTTAAGTTCAAAGACAAGATTGGGAAGTCTTGAATTTACTTCTTGGTCCAAATGTGGTGGTTTGTGTAATCTTAAATAGCTTAGTTGCTCAGCTTCTGTTTACATTACAGTGCCTGTACTGGTATATCTAGCCAGTACAAGAATCTTAAAATTGGCCAAAATAAAATTAACTCGATCTTTTTGTCTACTTGACCTATTGGACATCATGAGAAGGAGCCTACTATAAATGAAAATCAGATTTCTCTACTTCTGTTGCCCCATTTCTAGATGAAATTGGGTGGGAAATGAGTAGAAATGTGGGTCTGGAAAATTAATGATTTGGATCATGTCAGAGTAAAAACCGGTTTGACTTTCACAGTGAAATCCTCAGAATATTACAGGTGCTAAATGTCTAGTTAGTTCCTTCAGTCAACTCTGAGTTTATTTTTGGTTTTGGTTTGGAGGATTTTTTCGCAGGAGGGAGTTGTAGGGATTTTTAGGTCATGCAGTCAAAGGTAATTATTCCTTAGCATTTCCAAGATTGCTTTTGGAAAAATAAATTTGTTGCTGGTGGGGAAATGAAACAATGAGCAGCAGCAGTGTTTAAAATTTGCTTTATTTCTTTCCAGTTCAATAGTAAAGCTAAAACTTCAGTGGGGTTTTTGTTTCATTGGTTTGGGGTTTTGGTTTTGGTTTTTTTGGTCCTGGACCAGAAAACTCCAGTTTTCTAGTGCTATTCTCTTTCATTTGGGTAATAGAAATCCCTGGGTTTTTCAGATGTCTACAATTTTATTTCCTCTTACTAAAGTTCTCAGTTGTCTCAAACTTGATAATCAATGCTCTGTATGTAAATGCACAGGAGATTCAATAGAATATGACACTATCTCATTTTTCTGTGTATCCCTTGTTCCAAACCCAGGAATATCTAACTTTTAGGAAAGCTAAGGTGCCATCCATTAAAAAGGAAAAATCATACTGAAAGGAGTAGATGGAAGAGAAACAGGTCACATGGCCAAGCTTTTTGCTCTTGCCTGCCTGGATATTAAAAGTAATATTGTAGTGAATATTAAGTGTTATGGGCTTATATTTTCTTAACATGGGTTGTTTAAAAATAATACAACTTATAATAAAAGAGTAACACTTTTATTTCAACTTTAATGCCCACCTTCATTCTGACTTTTATTGTAATTTTCAAGGAATACAATGCCAAACACGTTCTTCAGTTAGTGGTGAGAAAATTCTTGGTGTTTAAAGCATCTGCCAAACATCTTCATGCTACACTGTATATTGCTCCTACGCTGTTATTGTGGGTATGCATGTGTGTAAGAATCTGTCTGACTATCCAGAAACAGATTATAGCATATACCTTGGCACTTAAAATTTTATCAATCCATGTGTTTCACATGAAATCCAAGAAATTACATGCCTCAGAAAACTTTATGAAGAGGACGGATTTGACCTAAGACTGTTGTGACTTCTTTAGCATACTCAGGAATTGACTGCACTAATTCTGTATTTTTTTCCCCCTGAGGCATTAATATTATATTTTATGTATTTCACACCATACCCATCCCTTTGACATCAGCAGAAATTTTATCTTTAAATTCAGGGAGAGAAAATTTAGACTATGGTACTACAGTTAAATGTATAACTTGGCAACAGAATTTCCAATATGAAAACCAAGATGTAGCTTGTACCATTTATCCCATGCAGCCTGTTATTTTCCTACACTACTGAGACAAATAAATGATTTTTGCTAGTTATATCAATCTTCTTACAATATTTATGGGTTTATTCTACTTTAAACTGTATACAGATTGTAGGGGTTTTGTTTTGGTTTTTTTCCTTTTCCCACTAGTAACTTGCACCCTATGTTCTAGTATTATGAGCTAATATATTCTAAGATAATTTTGGATTTCTAGTGATGATAGAGATATACTTAAATACTTAACAATATGAGTATTATTTTTCAGTTAATGAGTGGTCTGTAGGCAGCTGAAGCTAGAGATTTTTACCCTGTTGATCCAAATGGATTCTGGATTAAGATATTAACTCTTGGATAAGAAATAAGTAAGACTTCTGACAAACCCTTGTCATTAATGTGTAGCTAGAGTTCATAACATCCTGGCTATGTCTGCACAGGCAAACTGAAAGGTCAGAATTTAAAAAAAAGACCACCAAACTTTTACCAATGGTTACTTCACTGTGAGATCTGTGACAGAACATATTTCCTATTCCAGATGTCTGCAAATGCTAAGTTTTTCAGGAAAAAGGCAACAGCTGATGACCATTGAATGTTTACAGGGAACTACTGTATGTGATATCCTTTATGAAAATCAATTATGCTCAAGCAAAATCTTTCTTGTCCAAGGGAGGCTATTTATGCAGACATCTACCAGGATTTCGGGACACATGTAACTGTTTATGCAGTGGCTCTCTGCAGTTGTAATTCTGTCACTACACAGTGCTGTTAAAATTAAACATGCACGTATATCTTCTGCAAAATTCAGGCACATCTGGAGCAAAATATATTTTTTTTTAACTGACCAAGAACTGTGTGCCTTTGGATAGTTTAAGAAATCCTCTTTTTTTGGAGTTTGATTCTTAAAAAGGAAAAAAAACCCAAAACCACCAGATTTCCAATTGCCTTGCAGGATTCCTTCTGTTCTTCTTGTGCTTCCTACCTCTCAGATTAAAAAAATAAAAACAATCAGACTTTAAACTCACTCTTTTCTTTCTTCTAATTTGATTGGAATTCAGGCCTTTGTTCATATGCTTGCAAATTAAACCATGGTAGTTATCACCATTAGCTAAATGCAACAAGATTTTATCTTAATTTTTTAAAAAGCGTTTTTGATGGCCTGACTCTCCAACACAACCATTACATCATGGTTTTCCTAAAAGCCTAGCAGAAGGGTGCACAAGAGGCAAAAGGTTTGAATGCTGTAGTGAGACTGTGGTGAATAACTTGCCTCAAGAATAGTTACTGAAACACTTGTTCTAGTTTTTGCACAGTCATCTTATTTCTACAGCTTATCCCATAAATGGTCCAACTGTCCCTTTCTCAGTCCCCTAATAACCAGAAAGTTGAAATGAACACAGAAGATGCACACGGAATGGAGAACATGGGTTGTGCATCCCAATTATGGTCAATTAAAAAAAGACACAAGAAAAACTGACTAGCTGAAAAATGTATTTTCCTTTAGCACACTTTCTCACTACTTGTAGTTGGCAACTGAGGTAGCATATGCCTCATGCCACTGAATGTCTTTATTTATAGATGTGCAGAACAGGACAACCCAAATATGGAAGAGACAGTTAACATAAGTAGTGTTAATATGCCAGTAGTCGCTCTACAGGAAGGAGCGTACAATCTGCATAAAGATCGTGCGCCACTTCAAGTTAGTGAGTAATTAAGGGTGACATTAATGAGTTTCAGGGAAAACAGTGCATTTCAAATTATGACCAGAAGAACTTCTGAGATTCCAGATTTTAGGCACTGAGACCAAAATGGAAGGCTCTGAAAAATAGGAAGATTTTACTATACGGGAGATGGAATTTGGGATAAATTTGGGAAGCTCTTTCATCCACACAGAAAGTGATGTAAATAAGGTTTGAAAACCATATTGAAAGAGCATGGTAAACAAAATTATAACAGAGGAGAACCCAGAACAGAGGGTGCAAGATGGCAACATCTCTTTTGCCATTGTAAGCATCAAAGCAGCCAGATATCTTTCCGAATGGGGAACAAGAATTTGAAGGTTATAAAACAGTTGGTATTAAATCCAATGCAATTTATCACTAGTAGTTCCTTCTAGCATTTTTTTCATGCTTTTCCTTTCGTGCAGGATTAAGAATTCGGGGGAAAGGAAGATGTGTAGGGTAAGAAAGACACATACTGGTCAAATACTGTTTGCCTTTTGTGAACTCTGCAGAATACTGTGAATTGCAACATATTGAAATGTCAGAGCTATACAATTTCCTGCCACTTTTGCACAGACTGCATTGTTGACTCTTGAAAAAAAGCAATTAAAAATAAACAGCAACATGTTGAGGAATGCAGAGATCACTTACAGCAGCAAGTTCTGGGTGCTATGTGCATCAACCTGATAAAGCTTTATACTGTGAGGAAACTTATTCAAGCAAATCTCCACTTACCAAAGTGTTGAATATAAAATTAAACAAAAGGAGAATAAGAGTTCATCTGAACTGATTATTTCATTATAGATTTTGGTTCTCTCTACTTCTGCCAGGTATATTTTCAGCTTTTTCTTAAAGAAATTGGCACTCTGAGCAAAGCCTAGAACCGTATGCTTTCTTTCTAACTGCAGAGCTAAACCAACTATTTCACAGAGATTTGTGCTTACACACAAGCTATAAAACCAAGGAGGACATAGTAAAAGGGAAAAGTAATATCTCTTTTCCAGCCAGATTTTAGCATATAGGGAAATATAAAAGATCCATTGCTTCTTTCAATGGTGAATTTCTTTCTCTGATAGCATTGATGGTCAGAGATTCCATCCTGTGTAGGAAATAGGGAATTGATCACTTCTTCCCTGCCCACTTAGAGTTACGCAGAATTTCCTGAAATATAGATGTTGAAATGCCTAAATTCATAACTAAGGGCCTGTGATCACCTGTAACTTCTCAGAAGGTATGTGTCATTGGAAATCACCAATCCTTTCCATGGAGCTACCACATGGATGAAGGCCAGCAGCAGTCTTGCCCTTTAAAATGTCCTGGAACATTTCATACTTGTACAGAGGATTAATGTCAATTGCTACAAGAAATATCATGACCATGTGGGAAGCGTTTACTGGCCCAAGCAGCAAAGACTTTGAAAATACCATACCCAGTGTGTCTGTGACTAATGAGATTTATGTTAGCTGGGGAAACACAGGCATTAAATCAAGAGATATTTATGCAAACTTCATTTTACTGTATATTTGGCCTTGTTATGAAGTTATTTATAGATACAATTTACTTAACCAGTACTTCTGTATCTGGCTTCTGTTTCAAAAATTCATCATCCAGTCTGTTCAATAATAGATAGGTTGAAATGGAAAGCAACAAACTATAAATGATATAGGAGGGAAAGAAAACACATGCTGTTATATATTAATTTTTAATGGATATGAAGCATGAAAGTTAGTGCATTAAAATAAACGTCAATATTGACTTGCAAGATAGTAAACAGAAAGAGTTAAGAGATATTTCTCTTTCACAGTTTCCGAATTTGACAATTATTGATATTTATTTTTTTTGGGGGGGGGGGGGGGGAGGGAGTATTTTTACCACACTCAATATCAGGCATCTTGGCTAGAGATCAATCTGCCATCCTGCAACTTGTACTGCATTGCATGGTTCCTTACTTAGCGAAAAGAACCCTGATGTCTGAGTCCAAAGAAACTATATTTAGCACCAGGGGAGAATCAGACCCTTGGAAGTCATAGCTTCTTAACTGGTAGCTAAAGCTTTGCTGTAGGGGACCAGTACTGTGTTTCTAACCTGGTCCTAGGCAATGGCACAGAAATAGTGAAGATTTCAATAGAGCTGTAGAATGGTTTGGGTTGGAAGAGACCTTAAAGATCATTTAGTTCCACCCCTCTTGCCATGAGCACGGACACCTTCCACTAGACCAGTTGCTCCAAGCCCCATCCAGCCTGGCCTTGAACACTTTTGTATAACCTCACTACCTGAAAGAAAAATATCCACTGAAACCAGTGCAGATACTGCTGTGAGCAGTGAATACAGTGGGATCTCAGACTTGCAGTTTTGGGTTTGCATCTCACAAGAATTGAGTAAGAGGAGGCAGCACTGGGCGAATGGGATTTGGAAAAAGCCTTCTTGCATAAGCTTTGATTCATCCTTACAATAAAACTGTGTTCATGTCATTGTTAGTGACAGGAAGATGAGTGTAATCCTTGTGGGATTTATCTGTTGGTGAGTCTTAATCACTTCTCCCCGCAGGCTAGTGAAGGGCTCATGTCAGCAGTCAGAGTGCAGACAGTGATGCTCAAACAAAAACTTCTTTAAAGCCTTTCTGGCAAGAGTCCTTATTTTGATTCCTGTTACTGTCAACAGCACCACTGAAAACTGAAAAAGTCCCCAGGCATTTTTTGAAGCAATCAGGTGGAGGATTTCTCCCAGAGAAAGATGGACAAAGTTAGACACATATTACCCTGCATTAGGAGTGCCAGGGTCTCAGGAGAGCCCTGCACAGAGCTTGCCAACCAGCCTCTGAGACTGCAGGCAGTAACTCCACGTGAGACAGCCTTATGAAATGGTGAGATGGGCAGAAAGGATCTTTCTTGTAAACTTAGAAGAAACTAGGTTAGTCTATTTTATGGATCCAGGATCAAGAGAACGGCGGAGGCCATATATAAACATTTCCCAAAACCTTCAAGCTCAACTGCAATGCAGATTTGCGAGCCACATTTCTTGTAAACTAGTTGTCAAAGCTATGAAATATGAAGCCTAAACTTGAGCTGGAATTTCTCTTGGTGAAATTCAGAGATGCTTGTCTACCTTGCTGTTAAATACCAATGTAAAACTGTGAGCTCCATGGTCTGAAGGAGCTCTAAGCTAACACGTAAGCCGGGACCTCTCTTTGCTTTGGTTTCCTTCTTGCTTCCAGAGTCCAAGTCAAGATTTCTCCTGTTTGAAAGCTACTACTTAAATTTGTTCTAAATGAAAGAACTTATCACCCTTCTCTCTTTTTGTCTCTCCTCCCAAACCTTTTTGAGGTTAGCACAGGCTCTTGGGAGCTGTGAAACTTCTCTGGACAACCAAACAAATAAGTCTGATCGTTTTACAGCATTTCTAAGTCAGAAATTCGGTAAAGGTATATGCCTGTCCATGGAAATTTTGACGGTTTATCATGGTCTGTTGACCCCAAAGGTTCAGATTTACTGATTTAGAGAATAGAGGTGTTTAAAATGATCAGAAAAGTCATTGTTTTGGGCTCGGCACAAAACTTCAGTATGGATTTTTTACAGTGCCCTTTATATGCAGGCGAATAAACGAACTAACTCCTTAATAGAACTGGAGTACGAAAAGGAGGGAGGTAATACTAAAGAGAAATACTCGAAGTCTTCAGGTGATAAAGTAGGGGAAGTTACATACCTCAGCTAAATATACCGAAGTGACATACTGCTTGGTGGAAAATCAGCTCTGAAAGAGTTGTTTCTTTCCAGCATTTACTATTAGACTGACCTTCAGGAAAAGTTAGGAATACAGTGCTAAACAAGACTTCTTACCTGCCAGGAGTGTAAGAAATCTTTAATATTGGGCTCAAAACTGTGTTTCTTGCCATCTGTAGTATTTCAGGGCTGCTTGTTTAGTTTTTCTTCTCTTCCTGGACCTTCTCTTGACATTACTTGGGGGAGTACATGCAGCAGTTTAAGTTCACACAAAGAAGAAATTGTTCTTCAAGGAAAGATTCAGCTTTTTTGTTATGGAGGAAAAAATCTAATTTCCCCAACTCTTTAATACTTCATGCTTTTTTTTTTTTCCTCCCTTACTGGGGTGGATGTTGTTAACATCCAACAGTAATGAAAAAGTCCATCAGATTCTTAATTTGGTTCCTGCATGAATCAGTCATTTTCTCAGTGAAATATGAAGAATCTTCTATGTTCTCTGGACATCTGATAGAGTGACAGTCTTGGTGGTTGTAATCATTATTACTATTTTATCTTATTGTTACCTTATTATTGCTATCTTATGTGCTCTCTTTCACTAATGGTTTTATTTTTAGTGGCTGCCCACAATATAAGGTTTGCAATTTAACGATGCTGAATGCATCAGTGTCTTCAGAAGAAAACATATCTGATAGCATGTTTCTTAATTGTGATAGATAATTTTTTAAGAATTAAACTGCAGGCTCTTCCTCTCCCCCATTCCCTTTAACGTGCCAGAATAATTATGGGTGAACACAAGATAAAATATAATTTTTATCTTCCCTTGTAAGCTAATTGTTTGCAATGGTAAAAAGAGATGAGTTGCATATTTCCATAATGAAGTACCGATGAAGGCAGACTGAGTGTGAAGGGAGAGCAATCACAGCAGTGTGCAGGGCTTCACATGCACATTAGGGTGGCTGGTGGGCTTGCAAGGCTAAGTCAGAAAGTGATGCAAATAACGGTATACTAATGGGAGAGGTTTCTAGCTGCAGCCCCCTGTGAGTCAAACTCCAGCTCTGTTTCTGTGAGTGATGATGTTTACATTTAAGATGTATTTATTATAGTATAAAAATGTAAATGTCTGCAGATTCGCTGTATGCAATTTGGTGGAGGGGGGGGCCACAAAAATCCCTTTCCTTGGCTTTGTGTGTTTAATTGGAATAATTAATGAGCCTGACAATTTAATTCTGCATAATCATATTCCTATAAGCAACTCCACAACTCCTCATTTATCAAATTCTGAAGGACAAGCAGAAATGGTACAAAAATAGGCATGAAACAAACCCTGGGCTCCACTGGGTGCTGCCTGCACCTGAACTTTCAAGAAAGAAAGAACAAAAAAAAGATTTAAGTATGAAAATTAGACTCCTCTATCTTTAAGTTAAATATTTTGTGCTGCACATGTGAAAGACTAAGCATTAGAGTGGACAATTCACATGGTTCACAAATTACTGGTGAGTGAAAATCATGAAGAATAACAGGAGTTAGGGGATGTAAATGGATGTTGTGGCCAGTACCAGCCCCTAGGACATGTACATCTCTTTGAAAACACCATTATCTTTCCTGCTGACACTTTTCCAGCTGAGATCAAACACTGCCCAGATACAAAGTCTGGAGATTCTTACCATCATCCAGATGCAGCTTTCTAGAGTAACCTGCTGTTACTCTATTTATGCTGGGGTTTATTATTAAATATAATAATATATAATAAACATAATGCTTATTATGATGCTGTTACTGTTAAATTTTTACAAAAGTGACTTAAGCACTTTGAGATTAATTGCTAGTGGAAGACCATGGGATGTCTAGTCTACTGGGGATTGATTAATGATCATTTATTATATCAGGGTTTAAAAGAAAACTGCTTTATATTGTGCTTGACAAGTGCTGCACCACACTTGGTACAAGAGCTGTTTATACCACAGGGCACAAACCCTGATGCTAGGTGTTTCCTTCCAAGGCACAATATTAAGATTCAACCCCAGATTTATAAATTATATATAATTCATTCTAGTTCTTACCAAAATTACGTATAGTATTCAGTTATCTTCTGAGGGACCATGTATTAGGCATGCAGAGTTTATGCCAGCTAATCTGGTCTGTTGTTTTTTCCATATCCTGATGGAGCTGGAAAGTCCACATATTTCTACTTGGGTCTGGTGTCTCTGCCTGTTGTTAGCAGTGACTCTCTTGAACAAAGTGACAGGCTTTATTCTCTTTATAGTGTGTCCGACTGGAGGAATATGTCACCTATTTCTGGTAGCATTGTTTGTTTGGAGTTTCAGCCCTCCAAGACCCTGGGGCAACCTGTTTGTGACTCACTCCAGTTTGCAGCTGTTGTGGGTTTGGGGGGCTTTTTGGTTTGTTTTCCAAAAGAAGCATAACATTAGTTTCATGCTTCTAGTACATCGGATCATACCAAATGGTCTTTATCTTGCCTTTTCTGTCTTTTTATTCCCTTTTATCCTTATTAACCAGGAGGGCAAGCATTTTAACAACCCAGAGGTTTTTATTGCAGATTTCTTTTAAACAGTAAACAGTAAGTGCTATTTTGTAATAAAATCATGCTAAATACAGATCAGACTCTGACTCTGCAGTCTTTCTATTAAAGACTTTCTATTAAAGTCTTTCTATTTCTATTCTGTCACTTTTATTCTGTCACTTTTATTCTCTACCAGAACATTGCCCACACCTTATAGAGGGTGTGTGTATTCAAGCTTCTATGGATGTTTTGCACTGAGATTCTAGGGCCCAGATTATCCACTTGGTGGATGTTAATGCATACCTGGACTTCATTCAAGAAGAAGAAGCCTGGCCAAGAGGCTAGTGCTCCTTGAGTTCCCATCCCTCTGTATACCACGGCAGTAACAGACCTCACAGACTTGTATGGACTCCAGTGACTGCATGCTTCTACCCTGTTTAATGTAAGACATCCTCTCCATATATCATTGCACAAATTGTTATAGTCTTTTAGCGACTGATATATTCCTGCACCTGGCCTGTACTTGTAGCTTTTTTGCAGGAAGATTTACTGTTGGAGTTTGAGGAGACAGTTAAGAAGGCAGGTACAGGCTGGATTGTAAGAACCAGTATATCATGCTGTATCAAATTTCAAACACCAAAAAGTATGAATCTGAAGTCTAGGACAAAAGCTTTTATTCAGAGCCAAGTCCTTATATAGCTTCCAGAATCTGAGACATCTTTGAGACAATAATCGCGAAGTGTCTGGCTGTCCTTTTCCACCTTCCTCAAAATAAACGCAGAAGACTTTCCCCATCAGTGGCTGTCACTAATGTCAGAGCACTAAGGTGATCTTCCTCCCCCTGGGGTTTGTCTGCCTGGACTCAGCATGCATGTAGGTAATGGTGCCAGTGTCCAGCCTTAAAGTCTTTGAGAATGTTCTGCCAAGAAGCCTTAGCAAGAGCTTCTTCTCCCTGCTTTTGCCCCCCACCCCATTTTTCTCAGGAGCTTCTTTTAAGCTATGTTGCAGCTTTATCTGTGGCTGTTCTCTTGCCTCCCTCACTCTGATCCTCATTCACTGACTTGACTTTCTGGATTGACATCAGATCTGCCTCATCACTGTGGACTTGCTAGATGATGACTGGACTCTTGGATGACCTTGTTTACCATCTCAGACCTGCCTTCCGTGCTCAAGCACTGCGGGACTGTTTCTCGGTCCCTGCTCTCTCCAGTCACAGAGTAGCACCCACCCTTGGTGCTCCATGACAATTAGAAAAAAAGATTATCCATGTGTACCCAGAGGGGACACCTGAGTCCTGAACATTCAGACATCATTCATTGGCCTTTGTTGCTCATTGTAGTCTCTGTTAATCATCTCCAGAGACTGACAGTGATCTGTAGGATCAGGATTTCCCATTCATATAACAGAGGGTTTGCTGTAGCCTGTAGCATATGGGGATGTACATCGCTTACAAAGTAGTAAAATGCCTGTGAAGCAAAGTGTC
This sequence comes from Falco peregrinus, assembly GCF_023634155.1. NCBI lineage: Eukaryota > Metazoa > Chordata > Aves > Falconiformes > Falconidae > Falco > Falco peregrinus. The sequence goes on along the minus strand of NC_073725.1, from coordinate 31,116,920 downwards.
TGAAAGCCACATGGGTGCTAGTAATGAGCAGTATGAGAAGATGGATAGTCAGTAAGATGTCATCACCTGCCTTCTCCATGACAAATGCAACAGTAGATTTGTAACTCCAAACTGGTTCCATGGCACTAGGGGAGCCAGGCTTCAGGCAGGCACTGCTGCTTCCCTGGAGGGTGAAACTGTAAGCACATGGAGGGAGAGCTTATGCTACAGCACAGATACCAGTTCCTCACCAGGATCTCTAATGCAGCCTTTTTTATCTTGAAGTTCATACTCCATGCTAAACATCCCAGCTACAGTGAGCAGTATCCAAACTGGAAGAGCCTAATTCTTGCTGCAGGTTAGGGAGAGGACCATGATGGAAAACCCTGCTCTCAGATTTTTCTGGTCATTTCTAGTAGGGTATGGATGACCCCGAGGTTATCTTCTGTGATCTACATTTTGCCAACCCACCCAGTAGCAAGAGGGAGCACAGCTGTGCAGCAAGAAGGAACAAGCTAAGTGGAAATGTAGTGTACAGTCCCTTTCATGAATCTTGTTGGTGCAGTCATGATACGCAGGGGCCACACATATGAAATCAGGATGCTACAGGGCAAGTATTGTTGAGGTATGTAAGGTGACAAGGTAGTTGTGTTGCCTTACAGTCCTGACAATGTGCAGCATGGCCGTGACCTCCCTGATTTAAATAACCTTGAGGCTTTAACAATACAGAGGAATACCTGTCCACGTTATCTGGCCTATAGGAATACAAAAAACTCTCTAATAAAACTATCACAAAGAACATATCCACATTTATTTTGAGCAAGGTGACTTCTTTCCCTTGAAAAATTCTCATTGTTCTGAGTCTTACTATTGTCTCTACAACTATTCCAGATTCATCTAATCATCCATCATCTCCTCACCAAATCCTTTTCTCCTTTTTCTCAACCCGGAATTTGAAATTGATGGGCTTGGTTTTGGTTCAGACCACTTGCAAAGTCTTCTCCAGTTTCATTTTCTCACTATACAATCAAATTGAGAACATCAAGACATGTTTTTTATCCACCTGATCCCTTCAGCTGTACTGAAGTTTCATCATTAATCTGTCAAGACTGAGTTAAGGAAAAATAGTTGATTATTAGTTCTCATGTGTTAGAATCAGGTATTATTTGCATTTGGCAGACGGTTTCCTTATTTTTTTTCCCTGCCCCTGAGGTAGTTGTCTTTGGAGGTCAAATGAAACACTATTTTATCTTTCGCCAGTTTTCTTTATCACTGCCTCAGTGATAAAGAATCAGATTTTTTGTTTACTTTCTGTTCTGGTCTATGGTCACTTAGGACTTGCAAGAGATGCTTTATTGCATTTCATTCCAAAGTCATGCATCAGAACAAGTTGGTGTTGCTTCCCTGATTGTCACCACCTCACCCCAATTCTCCAGGGAAGTCTACAATTAAAGTTCTGCCTGTGGTAAGACAGACTAGGATGGAAATGAAGAGATGTATTGTGTAGAGGTACCTGTCACAGACCTTTTTTAAAATCTAGTGTCTGGAAATGTAATCAATTTACCTTTTCTGAAGGAAGGCTATTGGCTTCATAAGGAAAGACAATGAAAAGCTATCAGCACTGTTTAGTTCTCGGCATATTATGGCTCTTATCACAAGTCTATTTGTCCCATAACATAGGTCCGATTCCCAAACCATTTCTATCCTTCCTAGACTAGATAGATAAAATGAAATGCTCTCTGCAGTGAGTCATCAGAACCCATAACTCCATCCCTAGCAGGCCCTGTATATGCTAAACGGGAACATTTCTAGGAAAATGCTACAGCCTGTTATGGTTTGGAAGAACTACTGTGTACTGTCTTTTTTTTTGATGCCTACAAGTTAGAAGACAATGGCTTGGAGAATGGGGATGGAGAAATTATGTTGTGGAAACAGTTGGCACTAAAAAAGGCACAATCAGTGCCTCAGGAGCTAGCAGCGTACTGAAAGGTCTATAGCTGGTCATGAATCGAGAGCTGATGATAGACCTCAGTGCATCACACGCTTTGAAAGTTCTGTGATTGCACTGAAAATGTTGAGCAGTACCAGCATCTAGCTAGGTAAGAAAACATTTATTTCTTATTTTCCTTGCAAGTATGCTAAATTAAATGCAAAACATATTTTTTTTTTAAATATTAGCAGAGACTGGAGAACCCTCATAAAGGTTTTAATTAATTAACTATGAAGGCACATTTAATCAAAGTGCTATCTCAGGTAGGCAAGAAATGTAGCCAGCAGGAGAACACTGTGTTCAGTTTCCATGGAAATTTACTCAAAGGAAAAGGGAAGGTAAGCATTTGTTCCATATATAAGGCAGTGAAATATTCTTAAAAACATTATAAAGTCACCCAGTCTGCTATAAAAAAAATAATCAATAAAATGCAATAGCAATTTTCAAATTCTGTACCTATAAAGATAAGCAATGTAAATTTCTAAAGACAAAGCAAGAGAAGAGTTCAAAACTACACCTGCTAATAAGTTTGCTTAGTAACAGGCGTAGTCTGTTGAGTGAGCCAAAGCTGTCTTTGCCAGAGTAAGTCCTAGATTTACAATGATCACTGTATTCTGCAAGCTCATCTATGACTTCACTGGTTAAAATATTATCTAGCCTAACAAAAGTCAAAAATAGATGATGATTTTTATGACTACATCTACAAATGTGAATGTTGCTTTTATGAATTTTTTAATTCATCTTCATTGTATACTGGTGATACTTGGTTTTGTTTAAAAACTGCAGGAGATCCCAACCTAAGAGTGAAAACAAGTGATCTGTAGTAAATGACAAAATTTCTGCTTGCAAATATACACATAGGAGGTTTTTAATATTTTCTTGTAATCAGTGACACATCTATTGTTTGTATACTTATTAACAATATTAATTTATTGATTTGGTTTGACTGTGTGTGGTCATGCTTTTGTATTGTTTATGATGCTATTTTTGTCACCTGCCTGGAGCTTGAAATACCCTAAGGGAGTTAGCATGAGTTCTTTCACAAACAAGGTCTGCATCAGCTTAGTTATTGGTCAGCAGCATTCAGAAATATAAATATTCTTTTAGTGAATTAAAAAGTGTTAATCCAAATGCTAAATTCTATAAACTTAAACTGTAGGAGGTGATTAATAAAACTGTTTCGTTTCAGTGAATCACAGTTCTTCTGAAGTCACCTTTGTTGCCTGATGGCTATATATAAAGTCATGCATTTAACAGAAGTCTGCCAGTATTTTTTGTGGCATTGTCACATTGTGAAGGTAAATTCGTCTTATGTACCTTGCTGAATGAAGGCCTCATTACAATTTTTTTTTGAGAAATGGCCCTTCTTTTATGTCTTAGCTTGTGAAGCAAACAGGTAGCTCCTGGTGGTCTTAAATTCATGGTACAGGCAACAGAAGTATAAGCCTTTCTTCACCCTTCTTTGCATTACTGAGGTAAAGCAATCATCTGTACCCTATTTTCATTTCAACCTACTGATTGGCAACAAGGGTCACATGTGATAAATATAATAATTTCAGCCATAAATGTTAACTCTTACTACCTCACCAGCTAGAGGTTTATTTGCCTGTCATGTTCCATGATATAAATGGTGAGTCTTTTATATGGAGCCATGCTAACATGAAACCATATTAAATAATTAGGTCTATAATCCTTTTGCAGAGATTCTGCAATTTAAGTTAACTACACTGGAAGTATATGAGGCCCTAAGATTTATGTAGTAATTATCTTTTGCTGTTAGGATCTGATCCAGCTTCCACTGAAGTTAATGTACATTTTATCATGCCAGTAGCAGTTAGCTTAGGTCTTTAGGGGGGAAGTTATTAAAAATAATAATAATAAGTGAAAATAAAACATCATCTTGCTTTTGGATAAAGCAGTATCGTTTTAAAGAGATAATTAGACTTGCTGAAACATTATGGCAGTCAAATATGAGAACCATTTTAGAATAAGAATTCTATTTAAAAGAAGCACGGGATCATTGTTAGTCAAAGAAAAATAGTATTAGGTCAAAAGACCAAGCTGAGAGTTTTGCTAACTTAAATTTTTGTTATGTTTTGGAAGGCACTGGAATTTGTGCTAAAACAGAGCCATGTCTACCTGAAAAACACTTCCATACAAACTTCTGTAATCACATTTTGAGACTGGACCTTTCCTTTTAGTCATGCAGCATTGTCACCATATTAAGTAGATATAGACAACAAATGTAACACGTGAACATGCATACTGTGTAGTAGATTTGGTGAAAGCATGGATCATCCCTAGCACAGTGACAGAAAAACATTATTTCCTATCTTCCCCAATGCTGAAATAAACTGCTGTGCAATTGCATGGCGTTTGGCAAGCAAGTAAAATCCTTGCAATGCTGAGATTGTCTCTGTTAACATGTTCCGTTTTTAGATCAAACAGAATGTGTATGACACATTTACTCCTGAAGTGTTATCCTCTGAAGAAATAAACTGTTTTAATCACCTGATGCAACTCCCTCCAGCCCAAAAAGAAAAACAAATGCACTTCTCAGATGCAGATAATAAAAACAAATCAATAACACCATTGTAAAATAGTACTAGCTTCAGGAGACAGCTGCAAGAGTAAATAGGTCCATTTGTTTTGAAATCCTTCCTGAACATCATGACTCATCTTCTGAATCTATTTTGGGCTCTGTCATATGTGTGTGTGGCTGAGGTCACAGAAGCAAGTAATCCAAGCGGCTGAAGCAGTGCAAGTTGTCAAAAACAATAGTTTATTACGTGGATTTGCTGTATAGAAATATCTTTTCATGCTCTGCCTGTTCATAAAAGGATATGAGCAATAATCTGCCTTTGCTGCAATGACTTAAATCTTCTTATTCAGAATCAGAGAGAGCTTCAAATTCCTTGTCTAGATAATGTCAAATCTAACCCTTTAATTCCAGGGAAATCAGGTAAAAATAGTTAAGGCTGCTTTATATTTTACCTGGAAAGAAGGTTTAGAAAGGGTCAGAAAAACAATATATATTTAGAATAGAAATATATTTCTAGGTTTAGATAGAAGCTTTCACTGTAGTAATGCCTCCAGGAGACTATAAATGTCACTAACTGATTTCTACCCATTCATCCTCTAATTAGGAAAATTCGATACGCATGCACTTGATGATAAGCATGATCATCAGTGCTTTTTTTAGCTTGAGTGGCAACTTTGAGGGCTGCAAAGACTGCAAAACATTAATGTTCACTTGCTTGGACATCTGCACGGAGGTGTCGAGCTGGAGCTCATTCAGGGCACACGATGAGTCATCTCTGGCTGGCCAAGAGTGCTGCTCAGCTGGGTGAGCAAACCTCTCTGGCGAGGGCATTACCAGCTTGGAGGGAAGCAGATGTGTCAGGAAAGGAGAGAGAGGAGACACCCCTAACACATTCACAAAGAAAATGCTGTGTTTTCTCCAGTTTTTAAGTTTTTCATTTGAGCTATTGAGAATAGTGGTGGACTTTAATACATTCATCTGGGTAAAATGATGATAGCTCTTAGTCAGACAGTGAGAAGAATAAGAATCCACTAATTTCAATAGAGTACTGTCAGTGTGCCCTGATCACTTCAGAGCAATTCTTGCTTCTAGGTCTGATGAGTTTGGAATTCTGGGAACAGTATTGTATTGTGTTACAAACAAATGTGGAGAAAATAAACCCTATGATCTGTACTATTCAATAAAAATTCTGGGGCAGTTTGTCTGACTCAGACTCTTACTTTCAAAGAAAACTTGGTTGGCAGTTTGCTTTGGGTTTTTTGTTGCTGTTGCTGCTGATTGCTTATTTCATTTTTGACTTTTTATTTTATTTTTGCTCCAAGGCTCCTAAGTCCTTCACAGTATGGAGAACTACTAAACTTTCTAAGCAAATTAGGATGAGGTTGGGTATTTTGATGTGTGTTTCTGAGATTTTGGGATCTATATAGGGGACTTCATTGGGCTCTAACCAAAAACTCATCTCTGGGTCTAATTCTCTTCAGCAGCGTCCTGGGAATAATGTATAATAGGAAGAAAGTGACCTTACGGCCAGGATCGGCAGGCCAAGTACTCCATCTGCTCTCTGACATGTTAGGCTCTCTCTGTTGCATCCAGATCTTGCTATAGTGGACATTCTGATCCTGTCACAGCAAAGTTTTGAAAAAACAGTAATGTTTGGCAATCAACAGTAAAATAACCAGTATAAGTTTGTTAAGAGTTTAGATCACAAGGGCATCTAGACACCTTGGAGCCAGCAGTTAATATAGACAAAAAGGTATCTATCAAACAGTAGCATAAAGTCAGTTATGTTTCTTATTTGCTTACTGCATATCACCAATATGCTTTATAGCGGATGACTTTAAAATGTTGTAAGACCTTTTCAGAATAACTGCTAAAGCAAGTGAGGAAACAGTGGTCATATTTTTCTAATCAACTGTCTGGAGAAGAGGTTCTTCCAGTTCATGAAGGAAAAATCACGTTTGCAAAAGATTTATGCTCCACATAAGTTCCCATCTCTGCTATATGCAAGTGAACAGATCAGTGCTGTGTCTTCCAGATTCTGTATATTTGTGTCTCATATACTGCTGCTACAAGAGACTCTAGCATCTATAATAGTTCTGGCAAGAAACTTATCAAGAAGTCTGAGCAGACATTGAAGCTAGTAAATGCTGATTAGAACAGTATACATTGTTATCAAACTAGAGGCACTAAACGATACCCATGTTCATTCATCTAGAGCAAAGCAACCTTAGCAGCATATGCAGCAACATTCTAACAAGTGAAATGTGCAAAATATCCAAATGCTTATTAATTTATCTTAATTTTGTGGGAGAAGTACCAGTATTATATGCTAAAGGAGAAAGGACATTTCTTTAACGTTAAGCCAGCTGGGTAGGTCCTTTCACATGTAGAAACTCATCGGCTAATTTTTAGCAAGTATCTGGGTAGCACACACAGGCTCTAGGAGGAAGGGATAACTTGCCTTGCAGTTATAATTCCTCAAGATATAGTCTTCACAGCAAAATGACTGACTGGTAGTAGTATAGCCTGCTTTAAAATAAACAACTTAATAGATAAAGATAATAAAAACTAATCAGAGAGAATATACTTTTTCCAAGGTACAAAAATATAAAAATTACTGTGTCTAAACTTCATGTTTACCAGGCCTAAGATGTAAAGACCAACCTGAAATGTCATCTTTGTTGTCTATGGCACAGATATAAAAAGCTCTAAAGTGGTAAGCCAGTAGGAGCTTTTTCTTTGGCATTTAGTGAGGGTTTTATTCCAGTCCATAGTGCTTGCCTACCTCATGGCAAAGCTCTGGCATTTTAATTAATGCAAATCGTAGACAAGTTGCATCAGAAGGTGCAATGGAAGCATAAACTGTTGTTATTTGCACTGTACTACAGAAATCTGGGAACTGCAGTATCTTCTGAATGTTGTGAGAACACTAAAAGGTAGAGATTTTTGCAGAAGTATTGGCTGTCAGTTAATAGGCTCATTTTTCTCTCAAGGGAGAATAGATTTTCCCTCTATAAAGATTTTTTTTTATTTCCTCACAGTGTGCAGCACTATAAATTGCATGCAAGGGACTTGGAATTTACAAATGATGGTAGCCTTTTATTGTGTTTTATGCACTTGTAAAACTAGAATGGCTACTGTAACTAAAATAATATAGTAGTCATTTTCTATGCAATTTGATTTAGGGAAATCTAATGTCTGATGAGAACTTGTTATGTGATTGAGCACTAATATTCTTTCTCGCTCTTTTTTGGTTTAGTTCCTCCTTTTTAACACAAAGTTCATTGACATTCTCCCGGTCATGCTCAAGGTTATTCATTATGTGATCATTACTGCCTACCTTCAACTCACTTTTGCAGAATTTCTAGTCTCAGGTAGTTACAGTGAGCCCTTCAACAATTCTAAGGTTTTGCAGAAATCAAAATAATTGCTTCTTCAGCACTATCCAAAACTAGTGAGACACCCTGTCCCTCCCCCCAGCGCCCCACATGAGGAGCTGCAGCGATAACCTCCGGTGGCCCAGCTGCAGGTTTGTTCCATGCTGCTACTCAAGACTGATGGTGAGTGAAGTTTCTAAGTTTACCACGGGCCTTTAAGGGTTCCTCTACACCACTCTTACACTTTCGATGTGTGACTTTTGTCCCAATACACTTAAAGCTATTTCTTGAAATGGATTTGTTCTAAAAATAAGGTCCATTGAACCCAAATGTGCCTGAAGTCTATAGGTTTGATTTGCAGGGAACATGCCTTTCTGCACTGCCAACTTTGTGATTTTAAGCTGAGGTCTGACATTTGCTGTTTAAGCTAGTGACATGTCTCTTGAAGACTGATGATTGTAAGACTGTCTGCTTTCATTTAGGTGAAATCTCTAGGCCTGTAACTACATGGCATAGTTTGAAAACTTACTCTGAGTTCACTTATCAATTCCAGAAACAAGGAAGAAGCTTTCCAATTAAAAAATAATTTAGCCTTTTTTTTTTTTTTTAATAGGATTGCTTTTTGTCTTGTGGAGTTTAGGGGTCTTTTTTGAGGTTATGGATTTGTTACCATTTTGGATTATGGCACATTTTCTAAACTCTTATCTTTTGCACTTGGCAAAACAGCACATTGCCTCTATTGTCATTTTTGTCACTGTTGTCAAGAAGTTATTAACTCTTGAAAATTGCTTTGAGGATCTTTCAGATTACTGCTTCTTATTAAGTCAGGCTGTAAATGATCAGAGTTAACATAACATATTAATTAGCCAGCTGACCCAGGGATCCCTATGGGAAAATCAATAACATTAGATTTTTCAGAAATGGAATTAAATGAAAATGCATTTGGTTTGTCAGATGAACTGTCTTTGCTCTTGAACAAAGCTATCCTGTCTATAATAATGTAAGTGTAAAGAAACTAGGGTACAGATGTTTGACAGGAAAAAACACAGAAAAGTGTTAGAAGGAAAGGAAAACTGAGAAAATCTGAGTGGTTTTCATCAAGAAGTGTCAATTTCAGGGGGCTGATTAGCACCAAGAAGCTCTTGGCACTGGCATGCTACCCCAGTGCAAAGAGAGGCTGCCATATTACAATAAAGTAATATTCTGGTCCAAGGAAAACTGATTTTTTCGCTGGAGATGTTTTACTACTTCACAGAAATAAAGCAGTGGGATGTGCAGGATGCTGAACTGTGTATATACCTTCAAGCTACACTAACTTGCAACAGATTCCATGTAATAATTTTCTATGCCTTCCCTCTTGCTAATCGTTAAACTTTGAATATGACGAGCTGCCTCCTGTGTGGGGAAAGGGGCAGAAAGGGCCCTGACCTGCTTTAAAGAGGTCAAAGAGGGAGAAGTCCAAGTCTGGAGGGGCAGTCCTCTGTCACAGGTATAAATGAAGTTAACGTTGGAGATTACCAGTGTGTTTGACTCTGCAGGCGCACCACTTAACTGGAAGAGAAAATACCTTATTTAAGATGCATGCTCCATAGGGATGCCATCACTGAATTTTTAGAAAATAATGATTTCTTTTTAAAGCCACCAAAACAGATACAAGTAGGTTTTCCCCACTCATATGAGTTCCTTAATTCCTGGGCTATAAAGCTGGGATATATCTTCTCTGTTGTCTTTCTAGCCTTGTAACCATTGCATTTTTAGAATATAGCTTAGATTTTCTTGGGTCAGAACCTTACATTTGAGTTGGTAATATTCCTTCTGTTTAAGACCAAAGCTGAGGCTTTAGCTCCTCCACTGTCTTGTCCCAGCTCCAGTCAGCATGTCATGGCAAAGTTTACCTTGTATTGGCAACAAGTCCACACTGCTAAAGGGTAGCAAGGGGAATATTCTGTTTCAACCACTGTCATTCTAAGCTTTCCCCGAATTTCTATGCCTTCCTGCAGGCACCAGGAACAGCAGGGTTTCTCAGCCTCACCGGTAGCTGGCTGCAACTTCACAATACCAAAAGGGTGTTCAAACAGTATATTCAGCAAGTACAAACAGGCTCATTTGAGTATTGAATTACTGCTAGCCAGGAGCTGAACATTAACCAAGCCATGGCAATGCAGAAAAGACAATGAGACAGTTCCATGGCTTGCTCTTTTATCTTACCAGAGTTTTGGTTTGTTGTTTGTTGCTTTTTTTTTTTTTTAACAATAATTAAGGAAGTATATGATGCAATACAATGTAATCTAAACACTTCTTCCTCATAAAGTTTCAGACTTTACAGACTGCCCAGTCATCACTCTTTTGAACTCAGTAGCCTGTTTATCGAAGCAGCAGAAGTACATGCAAAGTGATTTTGCAGTGTAACTTTAACACTGGAAAATCACTTAGAAATGGTGTTTCCCTGTGCCTCCTGTCTTGGAGTGCAGAGGGTCTAGCATTTCAATAGGATGTGTCAGTAGGCTTTGAAGGTCAGATCTATGTTCTTATTCCATTGAAAATCAAAACATACTGAAGGTTTTTCACATTTTGATTTCATACTTATGCTCACCTTTTTATTTTGTAACTTCTTCCTTCATATTTCCTGTGTGGTTTCCCCCTTCTTCTATTCAGCTTCCTCCTTTTCACTTCCTTTTCCTGTGCAGTTCAAGCTTTGATTATCTAATAAGACTTGTTCTCAAAGTGGAGTTAAGCTGAGATTGAAGAAGTATGTTAGCTCACTGCCCAGAAATAGAAAATGGCCAGGAAACACGCACAATACCTGTGACCAGAAAATAATAAAAATGGTAATAGATGTAACTCTGGAGATACGACACTCCAGAGTTTCCTTGCAGGGGTGCTAAAGGACCACATCTAAGGAAATCTCACTGCACAGCTAAAAGATATTGAAACATTAACTACCCAGAAATATTGACTATGGGAAAGGAAATATTTTGTGAATGAAAAACTAAATTGAAAGGTTGTGCTGGTGGAAATGTAAGGAGGGGAAGAAGAGGGAGAATGACGTCATGCTTCATTAAAAAGAAATGTCCCTCAGAAGAGAAAGTCATATCTTTCGCTTTTCCACTCCTGCCAGGTCAGTCCGTTCTCACAGGCAGGGCTGCTGGCCACACATGAGTCATCTCACTGGGACCACACTTTCATCCTCTTTTCCCCTGGTCACCTTCTTCTTGCTGTTGCGCTCCACAATACTGCAGAGTCAGTGCAGTATTGTGGACAGATAAGAAGTAAATTATGTTCATCATGCCAGAATAACAGGTTGACCAGAAATCTGAGGGATAATTATAAGGGTGGAAAAGAAAGGAAGATCTGGTGATATAAAAGGAACTGAGATGCAAAGGGGATAGGGATATCAGCATTCTTTGTTGTTAATGAACGTTGAGCAACAGGCTGATTTAAGATAACTATTCTTCTAAAAGTCACTTTTATGGCTAGAAACTGACTGATATGTATGAATTTATATCTACCTCTAAAATATGCTACTGATCCTGCAACAGATATACAATGAACTCTTGTTTCACCACTTGAATAAAAAAGAGGGTGGCTTTGGTAACCAGAGAAAGTGTCCCAGTTTCTGTGTCTCAGCTGATCCTTGTGCTCAACTTCATATCAACAGATTCCCTGTGCTGTATCCAGAAAAGAGTATTTTTAATGTATTATAAATATGTTTAGCTTACTTACAGCTTTATTTTCAAAAGAGATCTTAGTGTGCCCCTCATGAATGGAAGTGAGTGCTATAGGAAAATTAAATGGTTTTCCAACAGAAGTCATAAATACTAAATTCTGCAGCAAGCAGCCACTAGTCTTAATATTTGCAAGAAAACGCTGGTAAGCAAAAGGTGATATTTTCTTTCACAAAGGCGGGTGCATGTTACTTAAAGATCTGATGCTGAATCTGTGCAAAAAAAAACTTTATTGTGAGATGATTTTTGAAACTCCTGGGGGAGCTGAGGAGCGAAGGGGACTAAAATACAAAGTGTTCACAAGGACTGGAAAAAAGTACAGCCCACAGAAGGCCCTGCAGCAATGCCAGCATTACCTTTGTAACCTGGGAGAGACACTGCCACTGGGGAGATCATTTTGCAGGGTCTGGTATTTAAAAGCTTTACATCACCATATAAAGAAGCAGCAAAACAAAGCTATGGCATGGACAAATCTCTAGGACCTTTGCACAGCCTGCATCACCTCAGAAATAGATAATCCCTGCTTTCACAATCCCCTAAGAGATCAATTATGGAATTGTTTTGAATAATAAAACATAAGTGAAATTTCAGTCTCAGCTGCTACCTTACCTTGCATTTAAATTGAGTCATCAGAAAGCCTCGCTTACGGCAGAGGCAATGGCACGGGAAGGGCAGAGGGAGTTTATAGCCTATAGTTTATAGTGCTCTAGCTTGGCATGGGTAGACACCTTGCACAGAAAAGTTTCAAAAGTCTTCTGATTACAGTGACTGTGGTATTACTGGTTTTGAGCACATAATTCCAATCCCTTCCTTTTAAAATAATCTATGCTGCTGCAGAAATACTAACTCCAGAGGACAGTGGTGCAGGGGGTCCCAGGCCAGCAGTAGCTTTCAGGTCACTCCCCACCTCCTACCGAGTCAGTGGCCAGTCCTGCCCAGTGCCCATAATCTGCTGCTGCCCAGGACCACCTGGTTGGTGATGGGCTACACCAGTACCACATCACCCAGCCCACAGCTCCCCTCAGACATGAATATTTCCACATCAATTAGTGCTCTAGGACAGGTTTTTAATTAGTGGCATTTCTTTGTAACTGATGCTGTCTGACACTGCTTAAGGCAGAGGCCATTGTGCAGGGACAAGGAGCTGGTGTCAAGTCCTGTGGTATTTATACAAGAACCCTGCTGTGGATTTCTGTTAGCTCAGAATGATATCAGCAAGTGATACATTTGCTTACTTTTGACATCTCACAAACCATACAAGAAGTCCTTCTTCTGCAGGACTTCCAGGTTCATCCTTCTACCTCCAGACTTTTTTGTCCATGGGTCAGTGCTGTTCATTTAACAGTGAGACAATGCCTGAAGAATGGGGCAGCAGCTTCTGCATTCCTCGAGTCTTGGAGCTTTTGCTTTAGTTTGCAATGCCAAGATATTAATATAGCGTGCAGCCTATCTGACTATCTTCAAACTGTTTGCAAGCAATGTGTGTAGGAACAGCTCTTGTGCAATGAAGCAGGCTTGGGAGGAGGAAAGTGGCTGTATGAATACACAGCTTGTTTTCCAGATCTTACCTCCTCCTGGTAGTGAAATCCCTTTGCAGAATGGCCAGGCTTGCACTTAGGTGCTAGAAGAAAAGTGTGTGCCATTGCGTGCATGTTTTTTTCATTATTATTTTTTTTTTAAAGGTTCATGTTTACCTTGACAGCAAAGGGCTGATGGTGTGGCTTGCAAGCCCTGGTGCGCTGCAGCAGCTGGGATGGGAGACCGGTGTGTTGGCAAAGCCAGGGCTCCTGGCCCCAGCTCCATGGGTGCCAGGGCCCCAGCTCATGCCCAGGCACCTGGGAGTCTCAGAGAACTTCTTCAGAGCCAGGGCATGGGATTACACTTATTTCTGTAACTCTGAATTCAAATCTACAGCTATTGAAATTAGTCACCATAAATTTCGTAAAAGTTCAAAAAAGAAATTTTCTGGGTGAAGTACTAAAGTATGTGGAAATGTTGCATTAAAAAGCAAAGAATTGACTATTTAGATCTCCTTGACTGGTAATGCTTAACCAAAACACTCTGTGGAGAGTGATATCAATAAAGCAAGTCAGATCATACAGAACACAGTGACGGTATGTGAGAGGTTAACATCAGGTAGCAAGACTGTTTCAGAAACATCTCAGTTAGAACTGACAGTTTTACAGCCTCCTAGAAAATACACCTTTACTTTGCTTAGCTGCACTTCAGAGCCTTCATATATCAGTAAGCCCAGAGGAAAAATGTGGACATTATTGTTTTATCTAAACAAAAAAGACTGTTCCAATAACTTTTGTGGCCAAAATTAATGGGACTAAAATGACATGTCAAAATCAATGTGTGCTTAATATCAGTGTGGTGTTGACTTGTTTTCCTTTGAGTCTGTATGTTGGCAAACACTCATGGGATGTGGAGTCCTCATGAAGTTCCATGAGTTTGGTGCCTATACATAAACTCAGTAATATAAAAATACATTTCATTAATGACCAGTACTTGAAATAATACTTCAGGAGTATTGGTAAAGGTCAAAATCTTATATTGTCCCTAGAAAATGTTGGTATATGTTGCTGAAGTCCCAGTGTGGTATACATAGGTCCACTTATATGTGTCATTGCACATATCTTTCAAACTTCTCACTGATCAAATAAATCTTCTGGAGGAGCTGTGGTTTATGAGGAAGCTATGCCAATACCAACCAACAGATATTAAGTTCAACAGAGTGCAAGGCATTTTCTGTTGCATTACAGCTAAAATCTCATAACCACCTTTATCCAAAAGAAATATGAGCTTTTAACATCTTTGAGGTGAAACCCATAATAATAGCTTTTTTATGTAGCATTTTTCATTTCAGGATTGCACAAAGTGCTGTGATTCATGGAGCTGCTTTTAAGCCAAGAGAAATCATGATTTTGGTCTCCGGCAAAGCACAGACCTGTAGTTCTTCTACAGTGCCTTGTCACTTGTGGTCGCTGTAGTAAACTTGGAAGAGCCCCATCAGGCAGGTTATATCAGGCTTATTTTGCAAATAGGGAAATCGTGATGTTCCGTTAGCTGTCTGACTCTCAGAACACACAGCAAGAATTAAAATGCTCAAAATAAATGGAGATTAATCTAGGAATTAGTTGTTTTACCAGCTGCAAAATGCCTAGCTATTTTCAGACACGCATTTGATGAGAAGAAAACAAGCTTCTGAGCAGTCCCTTCTTTAAGTCTCAAGAACTTGTATGAACAGAATTAACTGTCTTTAACTGAAACTGTAAGAGCAGTGATAGACACTTCCTGTTAATATTTTTGGGGGTTCATTATAGTATTTGGAGTCACTGTGTAGCGTTGCAAAGGAGAAAGTTTACTTTCTTTTCCTGACACGCCATTAACAAGCTGGTGGTGATTAAAACAAGTCATAAGGAATGCTTTGGGGAGATTTTATTACATTTCATTGCTATAATAAAATAATGAATAGTAATAAAAGAGAAGCAAATCAAAGAGCAGCAGAAGAAAATGGAGATTCAATGTTGTTTATGTTCCATGCTAATAAAGGGCAACTTCTTTTGTGTTGATTATGCACTAATGAGCAGAGTTGTGTGGATAAATATGAAGTAATTCAGACAGAATGGCACATAAAAAGGGGCTGTCCTTTAAAAAAATTTATAGTGGAAATGATAAAATGGTAAGGTTCATTTTCATCTACAATGGTGTCTTATTGAGATGCAGAGCAAGATATGTTGTTCAACATTAGGATCAATGAAACATATTTAACAGATCCAGTTTACTGCTAAACTAAACACAGTTACTATTTTGTTCACTAGCTATAGGAAAAATCATATTAATATCAACTCAAGTTGCATTTGTTTTCAGACTTGGTTTTAGAGGCTATTGCTAATAGCTATATGAAGTGTGTAATAACCCCAACTCTGCCAAGTTCTTATTGTAAGGCTTCATTTACAAGTTTCCCTACAGTCTTTCTAAGACAGTTGCATGAATGGGGGTTTTTGGTGAGATTTTTTTCATCTACTTTTCTTTGGTAAAGTTTATTTTTGCTGTTGCTGCTTTATCAAATCAGGGGAATCAAAACACCGGAATCTAGAGAAAAGTTTAGGGCTTGTAAGGAATATCATTCCCTACAGAAAAGTTTCCACTGTATTGGGAGAACTGTTCTATTAATTTGGGGAGGTTTTGTCTTTAAATCAGTAGCAGAATGATCCACTTAATTACGCAAGATAATAATTTCTTTTTTTAGTAGTGCAACATAACATTGTATATATTTAGACTCCTGAGAAGTGTTTGTTGAGCTTTGAGTCAGGTCCTAGGTATTGACAGAAAGACTCCATCTTGTTAAAGGATATCTTTCATCGTAGCACTTAGTAGATGAAAGGAGTGTTCATACAGGGTCACCTTGTCGTTCTGGTTTCTCATCATTCCTGAAGAGAGAGACTTTTTCAGCTTTGCTGAAAAAGCCAAGGAAGCAAAATGAGGAAATAAAATTACCCATTTCTTCACCTTGCACACTTACAGACACTTGAGATTAGTCTGCTCTCTTTTATCATGGCAATATATATTTCTGCATACTCCACCGCAGAAATTTGTTAGGAATTTTTCACCTGAGTGGTACAAATAATTAAGCACTGTCTTTTCACATTACTGACATTTCTTTCAAGATGACTCTATGCTATTGTTCAAGCTAAAGTACCACATCATAGATTTTTAAGCTTTAAGAGGTTCCTGATTTCCTACAGATTCAATGATGTCAGGATGCCTGGGAAAACTGTAATTTATTCTGATTTGGGTTTAGAGTTTAGGTGTTCAAATTTTGCTTAGTTAGCACTGTATTGATTTTAGCTTCTAAGTGACCTATGATTATGGGCTTATGTTCTAACATTTGAATGTAGATGGAAAAGAGGGAATTACTTTCTCTGTATCAATTTCCTTTTTTTGCTCTAATGGCTAGGAAGCCACGAAAATTTCAGACAAGCTGTGTCAGTGTGATTTCAGGGGTGAAATGTTGGCTTCAAAGCATCCAGCTTATTTCTGAGCATGAAATGCAACATAGCAATGTGACTTCGAACAACTGGTCTTCCATCTAACCTGCATTCATCACTAGAAGTCTCAGAAACCAAGCTACATACGAAAAACAATTAAGGCTTTAATTTCAGCACTGCAGAAACACTCCACTGAAAGCAATTTACTCTAGGTAACAGGGTAAATTGTATATCAGGCACCTGAAAGGAAGAAAATAAGTTGAAGTATGCCTTTGTGGTTTACTGTGGTTATAAAATGACTAATTTAACAAAGTAGAGCATGAGCAGAAAACAACCTCTATATGCAGTTGAAAAGCTATCATTAATGTGTTGCAGAATCCATTAAAATAATATGCTGCTTCATGCAGTGTCTTTGGTAATCTAACTGGCAAGAAAATCTACCATCAGCAGCAAACCTGAAGAACACAGGTGAATTTGGCATTTTGCATTAAATTGTGGGAGAATAGTTTTTGTTATGTGGTATGCCAGAGGCCATCAACTGATCTGCAACATACTGCAGACACTGCAGTTAGGGTTTTCATTAAAAACTCTTGTTCAGGCTCTTCAGTATCACACAGCAGTGGGCATGTACATCACCTAGACCTGAATCTTGCACTGCCAAGTTGTTCATGTTCCCATCTTTGCTTTTACTCCTGCTAGAGATAAAATGTGACTTCTGCCTTATAGAATTACATGGCAGTTGTAATAAATGTACTGCTCAGTAACAAGATGAAACCAAAACCTTCCTAAGGTTTCTTGCCCACTTCTGAAATACTGAATTATGAGATCTAACCCAGAGTACAAAAGACTTTGGTTGTAAAGAAATGGAAATGACCTCAAGTTACACCAGGGGAGGATTGGATATTAGGAAAAATTTCTTCACTGAAAGGGTGGGCAAGCATTGGAAGAGGCTGCCCAGGGTGATGGTGGAATCACCATCCCTGGAGGTGTTTAAAAAAAGCAAAGATGTGGTGCTTAGTGGCACGGTTTAGTGATAGACTTGGCAGTGCTGGGTTAATGATTGGACTTGATGATCTCAAAGGTCTTTTCCAGCCTAAATGGTTCTATGATTCTATGGGTCATGAAGGCATGAAACAGCCAATATGACTCAGATTTCCTGGTCTGAATTATAACACCTCTGGCTTTGAACCCAAGGTTTCTTGCTTCTCACCTGAATGTCCAAACTAGAAGACAAATAGTATCGTTCTGTGATAGTTCGGTTGTTTTGACCAAAAAAGTTTTCTGCAACTTGAGAAACCTTTCCTAAGTTGCATTGAGGCTGGTACATGAAGTCTTTGCTATTGAGTAGCTGCAGCTTGTTCTTGTGAGTCATTGTCTCTCCATATAAAAACTTAAATGCTATAGAGTTGGATTTTGACATATTTTTTTCTGCATTTGTTTTAGGGGGATTGGGGGAGTGGGTTTTGGTTTTTAGGTTTTATTTTATTTCATTTTATTTTAATTTAATTTTGGTCTTATTATGCATAGGCACTCTGGAAAAGGTAGAACCATTCATAAATCTGTCTCTCTCGCACAGATGGACTCGTGCAGATGTTGTACAGATGTCCATCTTGTTGGAGAAACAAGCTGTTTACTGTGGTCCTCAGACCTCAGTTTTGACCTGTCTTCCAGAGCTCACTGATAGTCTGTTCAGACCAGTATGCAGAATGAGTATAACGTGTCTGCAGGAACGGGTGTTCCTGGGGAATGCAACGCGACTTTCTCTCCTCATTTTGTGTCTGTGTGGGAGTGCCAAGAACTAATTTACGCATGGATAACTGAGACTAGCCCACCATCTTCCAGTGACAAGAAGCCAACTAATTGATCAGAAATGGTAGGAAGCTACATACATAGGAAATCTTACATGAGAGCAAAATGTCACTAAAGAATCCAATAGAGCTTTTCAAATTCTTCATGCTTGTCTGTCTGTGTCAGTTCTAGTCACAACCCACCCCATAATGGTACAATATTAGCACTGTTTCACTGCATAAAGATTATCTGATCTATAATAAGATGAAGAAAGATGTGTAACAAGATTATCAGAGAAGATAATAAATATGCAAATTATGCAAGATTAGGAAACTTGCTTAAAATGTGCAAACTTCCCTTAATTATCAGCTGCATTACTGGGGAGCTAGTCTTCCTTGTATCTTATTGTTTCTGGGTTTTGCGTTACTGTAGCATCTAGGAAATCCAGTTATGGATCCATCAAGGCAATCAGATACTATACTAGATATTTCATATTTTGTATCTATAGTAATATTCTTGTCCCAAAGGAGCTAGCAATGTAGCAGTTAGACATCTAAGAAGCAGCAGATGCATGGGTATAGAGACAGTAGTCCAAGGGAACAGCCAGATGTAACCTCTCACTCTTCAAAATTAGAGCCAATGTGCTAACAAAAAAGAGCATATTATGACACCTGATTCCTTTTACTTAATATCTCATCTGGAAAACCAGAAGAACAAGCTGCTATAAAGTTCTCTTGAAATGATGTTACGGAAACAATCTTTCCCCTCTCCTGTCTAAAGTACTGCTTCTCTTGAATTAGCTGGGAAAGTGCTTTAGATTTCAGCCTTTTCCAAACCACTGTAATTTCATGGTCATGTGATGAATACAGACGGGATATTTTTGGAAAACAAAAATGTAGTTCTTGGTTTGGAGGTAAGTGGATATTCTCTCAAGTGTCTTTGCTCATCTTAAAATCTAAAAGGCCAGTCAATACATTTTACAAATTCATACACCAAGAAATCATAGGATTATGGAAAAAGAGGATTGGAAGAGATCTGAAAAGGTCATCTACCCCGTTCCTTTGTGCCAGGGTGGGACCAGCCAGGTTTGTGGCATTTTAGAAGTGGAGATTGCACAGCCTCCTCAGCAGTGGGTTCATGCTTACTGGTAGGTTGCTACTGATAATAAACCCACCATTTTCTCCTGCAAGTCCAGTTCACCCAGGTGTTCTGACTTCTCTTGCCATAGTAATATATTAAAATACACTGTATTACAATAAAACTGAGCAACTATCAGTAGGAGATGCATCAACTTTTTAATTAAGTTCCTTTTTAACACAGTTGAGTATTTTCCTGGTAGGAACACCGATGCAAGTAGGAAGTGAGGAGACTGACAGTATCTTTTAAATTAACATTTTTTTTTAATTGAGGTGCAGCTGAAAAATAGATCAGGGAAAAGAAAATGTGGTACTCAATGGTTTCTGCTGCTATTGTGATGCTTAGGATAAGTGCAGTACTCTAAGTGCATTCTTTTTAAGTAATCAAGCAGAAGTAAAGTTTTCCAAAATAATTGTTACTGGCAATAGTCATATCTTCCTTAAAAACAGTAGCTTCAATGTCTACTTATCTAGTTAGAATCATATCAAATCAAACTAGACAGAATCTTTTTTTCATAGTTTTTGACAACCACTCTACAAAATGTATGTAGAGTGAAGGCTGGAAATCTTAATGGAGCATACTAGTTTGACAACTAGTGATTTTTATCAGGCAAAATGGCTTTTATATAATGCCCAGATATTTTATTTGTGATTTGTTTTATGAACTCAGTATGAATGCATCTGCAAGAATTGATTATTTACATGCTCATTCTGGTGTTACAAATTAATTTTATATTAAATAAAATACTTAGAAATATGACAATTTAAGGTTGATATACAGTGCCATATAAATACTTCACCATTGTAGTGAATACTACAGATCTGATGATAAAGGGTCAATTGAGCAAAGCATTTTAAGGACAAGCGTAAGATCTTTGATTTCTGTGGAAGTTAAGCTAAACTGCACTCTGAATCTTCTTAACACACTGGTAATTTGGTTAATACCCATTCTGCAGTGGGGAAAATAAAACCTGCTATTTAGCCTAACTCACAGAGTATGTCAAAGGCAAAAGCAAATTGTCTTCTGCATCTTTCTGCCATTACTATGCCACTTCTCTAGAATAAAAGAAAAAATCTGCTGAAGAGGGAAAAATCCACTACATCCTAATTGTCAAAGGCTAGCTATTCAGTCTGTATGTCGTAACGAAATAATGAAACAAACAGTGCCATTCTCTTTCCAATTCTGTAAGAGCAGAACAGGGAGACAAAGACTATCCCAGGCTTTAGGCTGACAGGGAAACGGCAGAACTCCGGTGCACTCCTCTGCTCCAGGCTTCCTATGTAGCCTCAGGTAAATCAGTTTTCCAGCTCTAAAATACAGGATAGATCTAAATCCCTATTCTTTGAAGAATTGTGAATAGCTCTATTATGTATCAGATGCTCAAGAATAGGATACTAGTGATCTAAAAGGTTTCAAAATGATGGTCAGTATGGTGCCATCTAGAAATTTAATACCGGGTAATAATTTAACCTATCTGAAAACATACTTAAACTTCTATATTTGTTAGGTGTTAAGGGAAGGAATATGTCAAAACTTGAAAGAATAGTAATTAGATCTTTCTTGCAGCTTAAGCCAATGAAGAACAGTAAATGTCACCAGTGTAATGTTACCAGAGTGGCCCAAACCACTGATCCTGATCAAGCTTTTTGGCAGACTGAAGACTTAAATTGCCCAATTTTAAGATAATATTTTCTGAAACACAATCCTTTAAAGTTGTCTCAAATTGGTCATTCAAAACCAGCTAGTTCAAATCATTATTCCACCTTGAAAATCTCAGTCTTCACTTTAGAATGGATCACCATATTTTGATGAATCCACTGCATTCAAAGATCTCTTTATGTACTCTCCTTCAGAAGTGCGGGACGTGATAGTTACTGTAAGCAATTTCTACAGCATAAGTCATAGGGATTGGTTTCAGCTTAGACACAAATTCTGGTACAGTTAAAGATCTGAAAAATGAGTAATGAGCAGAAGGGCTGGCTCAGTGTTAACCTTGTGCAGTTAAATCAATACTGTAATACAGACCCTCAAGCTGAGACAGCATCACCCTTCCTGATCACCCCTACTTACTGCATGCTGCAGTGCATTGTGTAAACCTTTACAGGAAAGGATTTAAAAATAGAAATGAGGTGCAGTGGTTATCTTGGGGCTGGTTCTTGGAAAGGGAAGGTGTTACAGACATTAGAGAAAAATCTTATCCTTTCCTTCTAAATGCATTGGGTGAGAGAATACAGCTATACAAGCTGTATTCTGACGCTGCACTGGTAAAACTCTCACTTTTGCAATGTCCTGGCAAATTTAAAAGCCCAAAAGTAGGACCAGACCCACATACTTGATGCAGAATGCAATAGACTGCCTTCTAGCTCTGGGATTCCAGAATTCTTCCAGTGAAGTTGTATGAATCATTCTGCGGTTGGCTTATTGTGGTTCAGCGACTGATCAAACAGAATCATTGGGTATACTCAAAATACTCTTTTCTGGCTATTTCAAAAATAACCCAAAACCCTGCATTTTTTTTCACTTATTTTCCACTTTTGAAAGTCGTGTTTCTTTAATGAATGTCTAAATTAGCCAATTTTTTCTGTTTAGAAAATGTCAAAAAATATTCTGATACTTCAGGAGGGGTTTTTCTTATGCATCCTTGTTGTTTTTCCTAAATTTGTCTTAACTTTCTCCCAATTTTGTTCAAAATTTTTTAATAACTGGGAGACTGGAAGATTTCTATGTAAAAAAAGCTTTTATTAATTATATCATCCATCTTAAAGCTGCATCTAGCTCTTTTCAATGGTCTATTTAAAATATGTGTGTGTGTGCTCAGCCCATTCTTTTGCATTATAATCATCTTAATATCACTGTTAAGCAAAAAATCACTGTCAGAACTGGTTCCACTATTGGTACCCTTGCCAAGCATCTCAATGACTGAATGGACTGTGGGGCTCATTAGGCATCTGGAATGGGCTCATTTCTCATCTGTAAAGCTTGGCTTATCAGAAGGAGACTGGGGAGGATGAAGAATGCTAAAGAGCTTTTTCTTTTGTCACATGAGCCTACTGTGTTATTATCCATTTCATTTCATTAAAACATAAAAATGTATTACATGGCAATTTGATGATTTTAATTGTCGTAATGAAACTATAACAAGATGATCCATGACTTTTAAAAATTTGAATCAAAACTCTTAGAACTATGGAAATCATTATACTGATTTCAAATTTGCCCAGTCAGAATTATTTTTTATTTTTTCTAAAGGTAACTAAAAGCTTAATATAATGTAATAAATTATTTTAAAATACTATTAAGGAAATAGTATTGATCTAATAAAACTATATCAATAAAAATTAAGAAGCCATCTTTTAAGCCACTGTAACCACAGCAGAAAACAAAAAAAAATTACCTTCAGTAGATCTTGCGCTTTTTGTTTTATTTTATTGTGACTTAAGAATTTCATTCATGACACCTTAATTTGGATTTAGGATTCTAAAATTAAGTTTCTATTTTTGCCCAGGTGTATCATTCTCTCTTCAGTCTTTAATCTTATTAATGAAAATGTGCCTGTTATAATAAGGATTAGTTTATTAAAACTCTTCATCTCTCTGCTTACACGTTCACTTCTGCTGCTTGAACTGATACTCCACTTCAGTAATTCAATGCTGAATTTAAATCTATCTTTCTACATAGCTGCCAAAGTGGCTGGTTTTGTTACATACAAATTTCTCATTTTCAGTTATATTCTAATTTATCAGACAGAGTTCTTGTGTCTTATTTTTTTTTCCATTTTTTTGTGGTGATCAGTAGTCTCCACTTGAGAGAAGTTTTCAGTGGGCTCTAGGCAAGTGTCACCCACATTGCTTCATCAATTCTAAAAATGTATCTGACAGTTCACCAAGATTACTTGACAATTATGTGGTTGCTTCACTATCTTTTCTCAGTATTCAACAGAAACTTAAGATATTTAAGAATACTAGAAGTGTCAAGTGTTGTCTATACTAACACCTCTCTACCACAAAAATTTCATAATTGTAAAACAAACCTCAGGAAAAGATGAGATTATCTGGGGAAAACCAGGTTGTAAAATACATTTTATATGCTTTATTTTTACTCTTTGGCTTCTGAGCTTTTAGGTATGTACTTCAGATGTATTTTGTACCCCTTCCTTTGCAACCACTTGAACAGAAATTCCTAAAAGAAAATGTAAACTGACATTTTCTAAATCATAAACTTCTATCAACTCTAGAGAGTTGATAACTGTGCCTTAGGTTCTCCCCAGTTAATATGGAAAACAACTTACTGCCAAGATCTGACTATAACCTTTTGACAAAGTCACCTGTGTCTCTCTCCTTCTGCCTCTTCATGGGATGTAACTCTTGTGCTCCCGGTGTCTCTGTTCAGAGATGGAGCCAAAGCTGACAAAGGAGGCAGCAAAATTCATCACCCCGGTTAGTGTGTTCAAGAGCCTCTGTTAATCTGAGCTTACTTGCAGTGTAAAACAAAGCATGACCTTCTGGCTTTGCATTTCCATAGTAGGCTGGGGGCAAGGACGCTCCAAAGCCATGGCTTCCTTGTTAGGAATTATTAAAAATAATAATTCTTAAATTCCTTTCTTCGAGAAGGAAAGAAAAGGAAAAAATCCTATGAGATTTATTCCTCACTTATTGAAAGTCGACATGAATTCTTCGAAATTGGAAGGGTTGATCCATAGTTTGTAGCAGCATTATAACTATGTTAAAATCTGGCTTTTGGTAAGCACTTAGACCACCTGTGTCTTATGCACTGAGAAAGTCTCTTTCTCATTTGCTTTTGTTTTAGTAAGTACTTCTCCGTGCCTTAAGAAGCAGATTGTTGTTGTGGAAACAAAATTTTTTTTTCTGGTGCTGGTCCCAATGGGTCTGATCCAAGTTATAAACACTTTTTCAATACCTGTTTTTGGATTATTTATTCAGTAATATTCAACTTACATATGCACACATACATACATACATATATAT
Source organism: Falco peregrinus (assembly GCF_023634155.1). NCBI lineage: Eukaryota > Metazoa > Chordata > Aves > Falconiformes > Falconidae > Falco > Falco peregrinus. The sequence continues at coordinate 31,092,403 of NC_073725.1, read as the reverse complement.
ACATTGAATATGAGGCATTGATTAGTCCTCTAAAAATCATGGTCATCAGCCAGACTTCTTAATCATAACAAATGCTGCAAGCGGTATTGAAATGCATACATAGAAAGCTTTCAAAATAGTCTCTTTTCAAGTACTGTTTTATTTGAAATGACAGGTTTTTTCTTATTAAAAGCAAAAGATTCTGGAGTTAATTTAATCATGTTGAATTGTATATAAGAAACAAAGTGTTAAATGTACCTAATTCATTGTAGAAGATGTATTTATTACTTCCTAATTTGTTTCCTCTGAAATAAGAAGCTGATGCAGAGAGCAGCACAAAGCAGACATGCTGAGCAGCAGGAGTTGGCTTTTTGTCTTTGATGGTGCCAGAAGTGTATGCTTTCATTTCAACATCAACAGATAAAAGGTAGTCTCCACTGTCTCTATCTTGAGAGGTCCCATAAAACATCTGTGGCTCAGAGCACTTATGAGGTATGACTGTAGTTTCAATGTACTCTATAGCTGAAAAAGAAGGCAAGGCTCCTCGCACTTGGGGAACTGACCACACAGTAATTGGCTAGGCTTTGCTTTCAGATGCAGCAAAATTTCATCGCTAGCACCAAATTTGTGTTATTACTTAACATACTAATACTGACTCCTCAGTTCAGTGAGTCTGACAAAGTGCCGTACGACTACAGATCATGTGTAGCTTGTAACCTGTACTGGCAGCTCAGCAGCCAGATAAAAGCTCCGTGATAACACAATGCAAAAATCCTAAGAATAAGCAAGTTACTGAATAAAATGTCATCTAAAAACATGATATCCAAGTCTATCAGTTCTGAAATGCATTTCCGTCACCTCTGCTGCCCTCATTCCACCTCTTCAGAGACTACCAGCCATATTTTAAAACCATTGTACAGGATTCAGGCATTTTTAGTCATTCTGATTCATGTTTTGTGATGTTACTCTGCTCTGCTACAGCATTTTTCAAATGAGAAAGTGCAGAAAGAGACTTGGTTTTCTATCTACATTTAATGACTACCAGTTAGATTTAAAAGCTATCTGACTAAAATAGCGAGAATAAATAAAGGAACAAATAACCCTTTATTTTAGTTACACTGTAGCTGCAATTAGTCTTTGCTACTATTACTGTATTGACACCTTTCACATTGTTTCATTTGATGTGATGTTTCATTCACTAGAGTAATGAGAAACAACCAGCTGTATGTTATTGTTGATAAGGGTCCTGCTAATAATCATCTTATTAAACTGGACCAACAGAGAATACGTGACAGAAAATTTTCCATCATAATTTCACCATTCCTTAATTACCTTCAGTTTCTTTACTTCCTTTCACATAACTAATGTGTAAAAGCTAATCATAAAGAGTGTAGTGATCATTACTAAAACTATATTTTCTAAGAATGTGCATTCAACCAGTTCACCAATTTTTTCAAATTCTGTTTGTACTAAAGTATCATTTACACTTAATTGTGTGAATAAAAAGGTATTTATCACCTTGGTTTGTGTAATAAATGCATCAATATAAATAAAATATAATGAAAATCCTTGTAAAAATTAAGAAAAAAATTAGAAGTTATAAAAAATATGGGAAAATGGAGTAAATGGATCTTTATGTGAAGAAACACACAGTCAAACAGTAACATGTCAAGGACATAAATATTTGACCCAAGCAGTCTAAAATAAAAAGTTTAAGAGAGTTAACAGCAGTATTCTGAAGATCTGTGGCAATTTTGAAGTTTTAGACCGTTTTTTACTTGCCCCTTCTAAACAAGTTCATGGTATTGTAGTCAGTGTTACCTCCTGTTTAGCATGAAAGAAAGAAAGAAAAGAAAAATAAACTTGTGCACAAGGAAATGTATGGCCCAGTCAACATCATCCTGAACTGAGTAGTTGTTACTGGAATTCTGAATTGTTTTAGATTAATCTGGATCTCCCACCATGATTCTGCCTCCTTGCTATAGGCATCTGTGGTATTCAGGTTCTTAATTATGTATTTTCCATTGTGTGTTTTGGAGGTAGGTGTGAAGATCTTCATACTACAGGAGAGATATCCTGCCCTACTTTGCTCATAGGGCAAAGCAGAATTATGTTTAGAAACAGAGGAATGATGGAGACACTTTTAACATGGCAAAGCTAAAGGGCTGAGGCTGGGCTGAGCTGCTACCGAGACCTTAACAGGAGGTAGCTGGAAGGTTTAACCACCATAGGTGAGGCAGGTGTGCGTTTAGATGTCTTAAAACTTGCACAGTAGTCTCTGAACATAATATGCTAATATTATGAGCTTGTAGCATTTTATACCTGTGTTGCTCAGTTAACACTAGTAAATGGTAAGTTAGCACTCTGAGAGGTGGAATCTGACTCGGTCATTTGACTTAAGTTACTTGTGGGTTTTATTAAAAGAAGGAAAAAGATACTTGACTAAGAGAGTCAAATTCATTGCAGATATGAACAGTGAAAACTCTGTTGAGGTCATTTGGCTTAGTTACAATATAAAATAACACAGCCTCCAGTGCTTAGGAAATTTTTGTTCTCTGTCTAAACAACTTTACACCCCTATTTAGAATAAAGAATATACAAACAGTATGTTCTCTCTTGCTTTCCATTTTAATCAGGCTGGAAAGTCTTACCAGGGCCATATGGCATGTGCACAGTTAGGCATCCCTCAGCTGACTTGAGAATGAACAACTGTTACTGTTATGGTCTGTTATGGTGTAAAATTACAAAGTCCATAAAGAGGTAGGTGATGCTCCTTCCTAAACCAGGATATTAAAATTATGCCAAACTGAACCTGTCTGCAAAATTGGTCTGCATTTCTTAGGGATTTTTCTTTCCTCAAAGGCACCTGAGAGAAGTGTTTCTTCCTTATATTCAGTGTCTGCAAATGCCATCACAGAATGAATTAAACATCTAGAGATGGTGAGCATCTGAGGTATAATCCATCTGTATTGCAAAAGGCTCGGTCTGAGGCCCAGGTGTCAAAAGCGCAACAAGTGGTGTCAATATTTTCTGCTCATACTGGACTTTGTTTCATCCTTCATGAGAACCATACACTATACACTTCAGGCAGGTGAGTAAACACCAGTATTTTTTCATTACCATTTTAAACATATTTTCAGCTAATTTTACAATATTAAAGTAAGGAAAATGGAAAAGATCCCATCACTTTAAGGTTATGATCAGTGAATATTTAGGAAGGAAAAGAGCTCAAAGTGGAACAAATAGAGTTACTGAAAAGTAATTAGTGTGCTTTGCCCTCAGGGGCATTGCTTTTAAATCTTATCTGGTTTACTCTGCTCTTGGCATTTTGCTGCTGACATCAAATGGACACTTTGCAGTTAGTTACCTAGGCTATGTCACAGATGTATGTGTCCCAGAAGAAGCTAACCATATAAAAGCAGCTTAACAAAACCAGCAAGCCATTTATAATGTGTCTCCAAATACCTGCTGGCTTTTGCAATAAAATTCCAATGCAATCATCACAGCTTCCAGAGCTCTGCAAAGCCTACTTCTGGTTTGGATGGCAAAGCAAGTGGCTAGCTTTTTTTGTCACTGATGTAAAATTGAAGCACACTTGCCACAAGACTTTAAAAAATATTTTAAAAGCCGGGGGGGGGGGGGGGGGGGGGGGGGGCGGGGCACTGTGTGCTATATCATTTCTGTATATTTATGACCACTTTGAAAGCCTTGGATCCAAGCTTCATTTAGTATATATTGAAATCACTGATGCTGGGCTTATATACACAGATTATATGCATCTGACCTATAATTACTAGTCATGTGAGTTTGATAAGCAAACTTTTATATCTGTTTCATAAGCAGAAAGTTCAAGAAATGGAAAATTTTGAGGGTATGTTCTGGTATTGAATGAATCAGCCACAGTTTTATGGTACTGTCCTAGGAGGGCTGTAGCTCCTTCCTTAACCTTCCCAATTCAGTATGCTCACTTTGTGTCCTGCAACGCTGAGATGCCCAGTGAAGCATTGCTTCTCCTGTTTTGTTTGGGCAGCTGCTGCTTCAAACCCTGCTAAAGTGGCAGGGTGCTCAGCTGTAAGCAGCCAAGCCAAGGTTTTCCAGTTGAGTGCTTAAGATTTCATGTCACAATACCTGTACCAGCATACATTGTGCCAACCTTAAGAGAAAGAGATTGTTGATCACCCTAACCACTTTTTCTCTTTTCCCTTGTTGCTTTCCCCAAGAAAATGACACTGTACTTATTTTAATTCAGAATGACCAGACACCTCTTGGCCAAGAAACTGATCTAAGGTGGGATTTCACAAGACAGCTTATGTACTCTGGTACTGAAGGTAGCCAGTTCAACTTACTGAATCAGTAGAGAACTAATTTAGGAAAACGAGGGACAGGTTTTCCTTCAGGTTAGTAAATTTCAGATATTTGTCAGAGAATTGCAAAGGAGAGAGAGGGGCCATGCACCTGTGAGCACTGACCCTTTAATGACTCATTTAGCTGGTCAACTGGAAATGTTCTCTTTGAGTTTTAAAGAGTAAAGTTAAACCTATCCAGATCTCTTGAGAGGCATTGAAGAGGAGACTGGCTATTAAATGCAACATGACACAGATGTGCTTTCTGATGAGATCTATGTAATGATCAACTCTCTAACAGTAGGAATTTGGGGCATACAACACCTTGGTAAGATATGACAGCAGACCAGAGTTTTATAAGGGGTATAGAGAGAGATTTCTGATTTATTAAGTCTGTTAAGCACACTGATTTTATTTTTTTTTTTTTATTTGCAGCTCCCTTGTGTAAATAAGTGCAACTGTGTTGCCTGCTTTGGAGTTACATGAATGTGTGCTTTCCTTTGAATTTTATTTTGACTTGCCTTGAATGAAGTGCAGCTTCATGGTAAGTAAATAGCTGGAGGGCATTCCTTACACAACCGAGCAACAAATCTCTGTGCTGGAGCACCCTGGGTCCCTCCAAAGGATCTGTAAAGTGAAAGCACTACTCCATCTGCGTGGGTGAGTTAAAGATCTGGTACCTATCTGAGGGAAGACATTTCTCCCAATAGAAGGTGGTGACCATGAAAACAATTCAACTTGCAGCAAGATAGTGAGATGCACGTTTGGACTCCAGGTCTCCAAGAAGTAGCTCACAGCACTTAGTGAAGCAGACAGTTCTGGAAAGAGGTTGCTTTTGTTGTTCCTGATAACTTATACTGACAGTTATGTGAGCTCTGACACGTGAGTCATGGGAGTAGACAAACTGATAGTGCTTGAAACAAGATAGCTGGGTCAGTCTGAACCCTCACTCAGGAAATACTGACTGTCATATGTTCAACATCACAGGAGGAGCCAGTGTAAGAAATGGGTGGGACAATGACTGGGACTAGAATGCATGAGTTTCTGTTCCTTCCTTTCATGCCAATCACTTGACTTATCCTGTGCAGTGGGTCATGAATATTCATGTGTGTACAGTCCTTGTTTGAGGACAAGCTAGGTCCATGGTACTCAAACTGCTGTTGCAGAATTGGATGGGTAATGGTACTAAAATAACAGTCATGATCAAAGGGACTATGACAGTCGTAACAGTGGATGCCTGTGACCTTTCTGCATAGATGGAAAGCATCTCTGTGCCCTTTACAGTTGAATTCTGTAGTTGCTTCAAGGACATCTTGACAACTGCTTTTTGCTCTGACTTTATGCAATGCCTAGCATAATAGTAGTGATGCTGCCTGTTTCTGGATCAGTTGTTACTACAAATAGAACAGTAATAAATCCCTTTGAATACATTGGTCTAAGTTATCTCCTGACCTTCAGCTGCGTCCTATCAGCATCAGGCTACAAATCTCCACTGTACGGCTTTTTCATTGTTTACACCAATATCCAAGATGTACAAAGAGGTGGAAGGAGGTGTGGATGTAATAGAAGAATAATGAAAGACTAAGACAGGGTTATAGTATTATGTATTGCCTTTAAAGTAGTCTTAATGAGTCTTGATGTTAATGTGACAGTGAAGAAGGAAACAGCAAACCATTATTAAAAGACAAAAAAGGAATAGTAAAAGATAATTTTGAAGGCTGAGATGTTGGATGTCATCACTTTAATGTCTGTAGGTATTTTGTAGGTACTTAAACATTTTTGACTTTCCTATGACCCTCTCTCCTTCATTAATTAAGCTGATTACAAATAGAAGCACAGGCAAGATTATGCAAGCAGATTTTGATTACTGTATTGTGCTTAGATATTATTGATTTTCTTGAGGGTAGTACTAGACACAGAGGAATATTTTCTGGAATTGTATAGGAACCAAATAAGGCTAGAAAAAGGAATTCACACTTTTTTATTATTGCATTCATGCATGGAAACTGTGAGGCATCTTCCACTAAATGAAACAGAGAAAAAAGAAATAACCCCAGAATGATGAAGAGACAGTCTGTTTTTTATTAGTCTGTGACTTGAGACAATGGCTGGCATTAATGTTTATTTCCTTTTAAGTTGTTTTGCAAAATTTTGGTGGGCCATAACTAATAACATCATACAGGAACTCTATAACTAACCTCAGCAATTATTTCTCTGCCTTTTACTCGGTGCTATGCTGGCTTCCTTTTAGTGTTTGTGTAAGCACTTTTGTGCTCATTATAATCTTACTCATGTGCTGACAGTTTTTCAAAAAGTACCGCCCACAAAAATGTTCCTGTGTACTATATACCAAATGCTGTGTCCTTCTGGTGCACAGAAAAGGAGTGGGGATGGGAAGAGAAAGAATTTGGAATTTTAAGTTCCTTTTCTAAAAAAAGAAAAAAAAATGATTTGTGGCATAGGCCATTTAGCACAGGTAAGTATAGGGAAACACTGTGACTTTTGTAGGGTTTTTTTCTCAGCATTTGCAAGACTACAGTCCTAAAAGTGTAATGCTTGATAACATAAAACCAGCAGAATATAGGTGAATGTGGCTATATAACTAAGGTCTTCTAATATGTACAGTGAAAATTATTATTACTGCACATAATGAAGGACAAGAGCATCCTTAACTTATATACATCTTTTAATGAGTCCCTTCGGCCTTAACAAGAAAAAGTTGGAGCTAGCAGCAGTGTTCTAAGTAATAGGTATCCCTGAGGACAAAAATAATTGGACTTGAGGGAAAAAAATGTATGCAAAGCCAGTACCTTTTCTTGAGGCTTGTAGGAGGGCCCGGGTTCAAGATTTCTCATTTAGATTAACTAGCCTGGGATGTTATTTTCCTATATTCAGTGGTATCCATTTTGAAAGAACCAGTCTGCTAGAGAGAACTCATTTGAAATTATATGGTTACAAGAAAGCTGTTCGCTTTGGGCATGATCCAATTATATAGTGAAATATGGAATAATATTTCAATTAATAAAATGTAGTCAAAGTTATCATTGCTGCCCATTCTGGAGATGCATCTGACATTACCTAGAAAAGACTCTTGGATTATTTAAATGTTGTCTTTTCTCAAGACAACCTTGGTGACTGGGTGTCACACAGTCTTGGGTCTTACTTGCATTTGGGTATTACACAGAGAGACAGAGGGATTCCTCTATCAATGTCTTTGTCTGCTAAAGACATTTCACAGCTTTTATTTTTATTGGTCATGTGTACATTGCCAAGGCTGAAATAAAATAATTATAACAGTTAGGATTTCTGCAAAAACATCCTGTCTTAGAGGTCTGCTTGTAAGTGAATAAAAACATCTCCTACATAGCCAATCTTACAGCTCATCACAATTCATGGCCTGCAGTTACAATCCAGGCTGGCTCCTCTCTTCTGAAGGTCCATCCCACACCTGCACATGGTGGGGTATCACCAGCTACTCACATGAGTACACCACCAGTCAGGCAGAGTGTACTTTCTTCATTGTGCAGTGAGATGCGTAGATCCCATGTGCAGAGGATGCCACAGTTTGGTTAGGTGACGGATATGTGTCCATATACACAAGAGGAAAAATGCCTGCTGTATACAGCCTTTAAACGCTTCCTGTGAAGAACCTGTGAGCCTTGCTGCAGCCAAAAGACCAGTATTTCTTAACATACTTTTTCATGATAAGCCAGATAACTATAAAGGCAGCAATACCCAATGGGTAAGACCTGAACTAGCCTTTGGAAGAATCCCAGAGATATCCTTTGAGTGACCTTGAGAAAAAGTTTTTCTAGCCTCACTTTGCTTCTTGTGTTTTTTGGCAGTTTCCATTACTGAAGATCACTGCACAGTAGATCTTCAGCCTCAAACAAGCCATTGATGTAGTACAAATAGATAACAATAATAATCATCCAAGTAATAATAACCTCTCTTTTTACCCCCCTCTCTGTTACCTTCCCCTCCTCTCCAGACATACTTTAGACCAGACAAAAATAAACTGTGAAGAGGGCTTGAAATGTGTTGATTGGCTGTTAATATCTTGTAGTAGTGGGTTTAATTACTGTGTCTTCCACATCCTGTATTTTGTTATATTTTCCTTCTCTGATGAAGTAACGTGACATGAATTTCCACAGGAGTACAATAGTCCCACAGAACCTCCACCAACATTGTTCCTAGACTCTAGTATTCTGAGTTTCTGTGACAGCCGTGCTTATCTTTATGCAATCCAATCTCCAAAGTAAAATCCTGCTTGTTGTAAAAAGTCTTTCAAAAGGGCAAAAGCCACGTGAGGTTACAGGCACTGATGAAAACAGGAGACTGGCCTTAACTAATGTGCTGCTGCTAAATTTCTTGGCTTAATTCATTAAAAGTTGTATAAAATAACAAGAAACCAGAAACCTGTGAGAAGGTGTCTTTTGCTAAGAGTAAAAAAATCATCCTTTGTCTTTGGATTCTGTCTGTTAATGGACAGGACTATTACATCTCTGTGTTTTCTTTTTAATTTTGTCCAGATATATTCTTCTCGCCTGCCTTCAAAGTTATGTGCGGGCAGATTTTTTTGGCTGGGGCAGCCTGTGTCCAGGCTGTTTTCAGCCTCATCAGGGGCCAGATCCTGGAATCTATTCCTGAGCAAAGAGCCAAATGGCGGGCTGGGCTCAGGTGCTGTAGCTCTAAGGGGAGAGCATCGCACACAGCTCACCAGGGGACTAGTGACAGGTAACAGCAGGATTTGTAAAAACCCAGCAAGGACCCACAGGCTGTGAGGTGGTGTTCATGGGGCAGTTGAGAGCTGGAGAGAAGCTCATAGAGGTATTTTATGGGTAGTAGAAACCCTGGAGAGCTGAGGGTGTTGGTGCAGAGGGCTGGAGATCAGAGAAAATGGGAGTCTCAGAAAATACCAGGACCTAGAGTGGTGGGCAAGGGAGGGTGGCTGAGATGTCAGGTGGGGTGGGAATCCACACTGAATGGCTGCCAGACAGGTCAAGGAGAGGACACCTCTGGCCAGAGGGGCGAGAGGTTTGGAAGGGATGAGCAAGCCCGGGAAGGCAGGCTGACAGCATGGGTCACAAAGGGGTCTGTGCAACTGATGTACCGATGTGAAGTCTTAACCAGCACCCATGGTGGGAAATATGCACAAGACAGCTCCTGTGCGAGTCTGCACAGCTCACTGTTGTTGTCCCCATCTCAGCTGCATCATCACATCATGGAGCAATACAGGCCTTTCATAGGCAAGTAAAAAATGAGGAAAGGGCAAGGCCCATTTAGCTTTTCTGCAGTAGTTTGGTACGTTTGATACCTTGACACACAGAATATAGGGACTGCCACTTGTCACCTTGCTGCCTGGAGGCCTCCAGGTAAAGTGATTTATTTGTATGTGTGAAAATGGAGCTTCTGTCCTAAAACTTTTAACAATGCTTGAGGGCATATGGAGCTAACTCAAATTTCCGTTTCTATGAGATAATCCCCTGGCACTAATGACTAAGGTCTGTAATTTATTCAGCAAAATGTCCCAACTCCTTCTTGCTTTGTGACATCTTCTTGCTAGAGCTTCAGGGCTTTCACTTTTTTTTTTTTTTTTTTTTTTTAAGATTGGATAATCCTATTTAACCCTACTGCAAATGGGACCCTAGGGAGAGCTTTTCAGTTACACACAATTAGTTTTATCAGCAGCATTATTAAACCATCCATTAGCTTGTGTTGTTGTTTTTTTTTTAACTCCTTTATTAATAGCAATAGAGCCTTTTGTATGAAGAATAGAGGGTGGTATTATATGAAATAGTTTCAGACTAATAATAGCATTTCCTACTTGCGAGTAGAACTAAGAAATGTGCTTTCTTGTCTGAGATTTCATTTGGTATCTACCACTCCTTCCCCCACTCCCCACCCCTCTTCTCCTTCATGTTTTTCCCTCAGATGCATGAAATAGGACTGTGCTGGATCCTGAAAGAAGAAAGGTCCATGGGCCAGTCCCATCCCTGAGGAGTCTGGCTAGGTTACCATCTCCCTGGTTAAAGTTTAGGATGGTGCTCCCCCATCAGTGACCCCATTGCCAGAAGCAGCCGGCCGAAGGGTCACAGCTCAGCCCAACCAGCTGCTCTTGGCACTAGAGGCCACGGACCAGGAGAGGGGCCATGGCTGTTGCTGAATAAGTTGATGAGCTATTGCCTGGGCTGGAGCAGAAGGGAGGCAGGGTGCTAGAAAGGAGCCTGCTGGGATGCATGGACTGTGCAAGTCCTGAGTTTGTAAGAGTGGTGGGAGAGTCGGGGTGAGAGCAGGCGCCTGCCCGCTCCAGCGCCATAGTCTCCAGGGGCGAGTGTGAGAAACAGAGCGAGTGCAGGACATTTCTCCTTGCTGCATTTTTCAGTATCTGACTCTGAGTTATACAAAGCTGGTGGCTGTACACAAACCACCACATCCACGAGGCACTTTTTTCCATAAATTTGACTAATCGCCTTTCGCACCGATTTATGCTTTTGTCTTGGACAATATCCTGTAACAACACATTCCCCAGTTCCTCACTGTGTGAAAAGGTATTTTTGCTTATTTTTGAACCCATTGCCTGATAACGTCATTGTAGCGAGACATACCAAGCAGTCATTGCTTATTCACTTCCCCCCTGTCACTCCCGATTCCCTTTGTTCTCAGGGTATTGTATTTGACAAGGCTGTATTTTAGATTTTGTTCTGCATTTACCACAAACGTAATGTTTAAAGCTCTGAAGTTGTGGAGTGGAGCTGAATGCACGTCATCTTTGTCTGCTGTCTTGGGACTATTGTGCTGCCATCCTTATTCCTGGCAGGCTAGTTAATTTACATTTTAAAACCTGGGATTTAGAATGGATATGTAAATCGACTTTCCAGTCAGTATAGTAACTCCTGCTATTTAGTTTTAAATTAAAAACCTAATCACAAGTTTAGGATTTAAGATATAGGCTGTATTCCTTGCCAATTGGTACTGAAAGGATCACATATAACAATTTGATTTGAGAAAAATGAAATGAACGTTCAATTAAAACCAATCATCAGCAGTATTATTTCTTCCTACTGAAGGTTCAGAAGCTTGTGTGAGTTTTGACTGACCCTTTCAAACAAAGATTTGCCTTTTCAAACTTACTTTAACGATTCTCTAACCAAAAGAAAAGAGAAAATTCGAGAGCATATTCTTGTGAGGAGGCCTGGCTTCCCCAGCAAGCTCCACAGACAGCCCTCTTCTCAATAGTGAGTTCATTCTGTTTCTGAAAGCAATATAAGCAAATTACTTTTGCTTATGAACATGCTAAAAGGAGTGTACATTCATCTTTTTAACACAGAGAATTTTTAAATGAAGAAAAATGTGCATAAAGGCATTGCTCATTTCCCTGGTATTAACAGAACCACGATCTTTCACCCTGTGGCTATCTTCCTCTTGCCTTTGTCTTATAAAAGCAAAATAAAATCCATGCAAGATTCCAGTGGAAAATACCATTTTCCTTTGTTTATTTTGTTTAAAAATATATACTGTAAGTTTTAAAAAAATAGATTATATATATATACATTGGCAACAAATATAAAATGACACTTTCTGTACTAGAATAATCCTGGGTTATTTGAATAGCTATATCCCATATTGTCTGTAGACATTTATTGGCAGCAGAACTATCAAGAACAATAGTTATCACCCACATTGGACTAACATTTTCTTTACATATCCACAATTGTTCTAGGATTTCTCCCGGGAATTTAATAGTCTGGTTGGTATCTCACACTAACCTGCAGAATACCATTCGCTACATTGTCTTCCTAGGGGGGAAAAAACAATCCAACCCCTTTACTGTCCATTTTATTGTCTTTTCACAGGCAATTTTCATAGCTACAACACAAACAGAACAAAACAGCAAAGCTTTGTATTCCTATTTGGTTCAGCTGTCCATAGCTGAACAAGCTATTAGCTGATGAAAAAGCAGGATCACTGGGTTTAGCTGGGAACATGGTATTGCCATCTGCAGTTCTAAACAATAGGCTTTATTATTTAGTAGGTCATTGTCAGCTGGATCACTTGCTGAGTCCAGAAGTACTTTAGGAGTAAGTCTTCAGAGTCAACTGAACATAGCAAAATAGTTTCTCCTTTGGGGCTGCATAGTGTTTGCTTTTCACACAGCTTAGATTTACAGGAAGAATTTGTGAAAATCAGTCATTTTCACAAACTAAAAGACTTAAGAGGCACTTGCGCACTTCTCCCCATTTTTCTGGCCTCAGTAGGAAGAAGGATGGCTGATGCCTCCTCCCCTTTTTTCCCCTGGATGATTCCACGAAGAATGCCCCTGAACCTGCAGCTTGCTCTTGCAACCAACCTGCTGCCCAGACACCAGCTTGGGAAGTAGCCCTTTACTTATATTTTAAAAGAAACTTCCTCTTCCTCCCCTAAACCTCTGCTTTCCAAAAAAAGCAAGTGAAACTTAAGGGACAGAACATTTCCCCAAACCCAACCAGAGGACTAATGTTATGTGGGGGACTAATTTGCCTTTTCTGTCCTGTCTCAGCTGTTACTAATTCAGAAATACAGCACTGCAGTGTGCCATTAAATGGCAAGGAGCTGAGATGCCCCTGCACTGTAACGCCAGGAATGGTCTGCACCTTCATTGAAAAAGTAGCATTTCTAGCAGGAGCGACAGCTAGATTTTTCTCACCACCGCCCACTGTGGAAGGTGTCTGCCCCACTCAGGTGCAGCCATACCCGAGGGAACCATTTTTCCAGCTCTCACGGGGAGGTGGAATTGTAAAGCAATTAGTGAGCACACAAGGTTTTCATTTTCTCGTTTGCTTAAAAAATGTACCTAATCAGAGGTTAGAAGGATGGTGAAAGGGTGGTTTTTCCTGCCTACACATACAAAGGGAACTAGAACTGGCTGACACAGCTCTTTTCCCCCAGGCTGCACAAAGAAATTGGGAAACCTGGAAACTGAGAGTCATTTAAGGCAAGGACCAGCGGCTGGTATTTTTCCTTGTCTCTTCCCAAGGAGTTGTTAATCTCATCCCACTTCGAAGAAACCCAAGAAGGTATGTGCACAGGCTCATGGGAAAGCTGTTCTCTCTTGACAGGGTGGGAGGAAAGGAGAAAAGGTCAAGAACAGAGTGTGTTTACCTAAACCATGTGCTCCTCACTCAGCTGTGCGTTGCTGCTGAGTGCAGCTGCTTCCACTCTCAGCTGGCATTTTGTGGTTTTGAGCACTAGAGCACTAAATAAAATATGGGGTTTAATACCTTTTTTTAATATATCCAGTGTGGGCTGCTAAAGTAAACAGAATATTGCATGAGTGCACATTTCATTCATATGAGCAGAAGCTTAAAGCAAAAACGGGGAGCGCAATTAGCAACCAAAGCCCAAAGTCAAAAACTCTGGAGTACAGCACAGCTACAGATATAAATTCCCTTGCAAAGAAATACACTTGGAGGATCAATTGCATAATTCTGCAAGCTAAGGAGAACACTGACTCACTAAGTCAATATTTGCTAAATCTACTGGGCCAAATTCAACTCTTATTCAAGATAGAAACAACTTTGCTGTTGTTTCACAGCAATGAAAGGGCCTGGCTATGAGAATAAGAGGCGGCAGCCTCTGTTCCCTGAGCACTCCTCTTCCTGAGCTCCTGACCACTGACCACCTTCTCGGGGTGGATTGTCCTTCAGCCTTGAAGGCTTTGGGTAGCTTGTCCTTCATATTTGGCAGAACAACACAACGAGGAATGGGTGCTTCTGGCAGCTTTCCCCCCCTTTTGACTAGTAGTAATAACAGGAAAATACAATAATTGCTTTCTTTTTCAATAGGACATGTAGTTAACATGTTTACTAAAGGGTAAGAAACTCAAATGTACAAAAAAAGGGTGGAAGCAGAGAGCTGTCTTCAGCAGCAGGAGTAAGCTGAGTCGCTTAGCTGTTACAGCCAAGTTAACAAAAGAGAAAAAAAAGAAAGTAAGTTAAAAAAAAAGTGGCTTAACAGGGCTTTAAGTAAGGAAGCATGGCCTGCTGGGATGCCTGAAGATCAGCTGGTGAGAGAACAAGGTGAAGCTGAAAGATTTGATCCATGGTCTCCTCTGGTATTTCAGCTTTTAGGAAGCAAAAGGAAAAAAAAAAAAAAAGTATTTCCCTGCAGTTTTAAGCAGGGAGATGGTGTGTGACCTGCTTAAAACTGCTGCAAAATCCTGTTCAGGTCTCACAGTCTCTGCTATGAGCAGGATCTAAGGTGAAAGCAGCACAGCAGTCTGGGAAACCTCAGAACCCTGGAAGTATGCAGTGGTACATTGTAAGTATAATTTTAAAGAATTTATTTTAATTTAATGCCTATTTTTAATATTTATAATTTTAATATTTGAACTTATCATTTTAACTTCAAAGAAGCCTATTCTAAAAGGAATCAGTATGCACCTTTTCCTTACCCTGCAGCACAAAAGAGAAAGACAAAAGATACTTTTCCCCCTTTTTTGGAGCCTTCACTGCCTGCAAGGAGGAAGGAACAGCTAGTGTCTGCACTGAAGTACAGATAACAAGGGAATGTTATTTTATACTTTGTCTGCAGCTTTTTTTAAACCTGCACAAGGCAAGATATAAAATAGGTGCTAGCAGCTGACACAACTGGGACCTCTGATAATCGGACTCCTTTGTTTCCACCTTTCCTTGATCAGCAAAAACAGTTACTGTTCTGTGGGCTGAATTACTCATTCTGTTGCAAATCAGGAGGAAGTCCACTGGAGCCAGATGACTTGCACACATGCTAATTCAGTCATCCCCTGATACTAAAAAGTCTTTTGGTGAGGGAGCTTTCTTATTACCAGAGCAAGTGCTCTTTTCTCAGCATCCTTCCTGAGCTATGCATGCTTTGGGAAAGCTTAATGAAAATAGAAAAGAAAGCAGGTTAGAGGAAAGGGGAGGGAAAGAAAAATGTGTAAATGCACTGTTTTGTTTTAAACCTCCTTCTTAGTAGAGATCAGCTAAGACAACAGTGGAAGCACAGATTCTGGACTGAAATGCTACTACTTTATAGTACTCCTGAAAGAATTTGGCTTTGTCTTCTCAACTGCAAGTGATGGCAGAAGCCAATTTTCTTTTCAGCTGGGTGTCATGAGTATTTGCTGATGTTTCTGAATGAATGTTGATCAAAGGTGCTCAAAATGGCTTTAAGCTTTTAGATATACCACTTAAACTAAAAATATATTTAACAACTTATGTTAAAAAGGTATTTAAAGTTGGTTAGCCTGTAGCTATTTATTCAGCCTGTATTTTCTATTTATAATAAGCTACTCAGTAACTGAAAGATTTTTATTGATAGCACCTAAGTGGGGTTCTTTTTAGAACATATGACTAATGATAATTCATTGCTCCATAAATAAATGAATCTAAAAAGCAGCCCACTGTTACCTTTCTTCAGGAAAATAATTAGGCCATCACCAATATTCTTCAGTAAGGTAGAAGAAAATGATCAACAGAAGCAGGTGTGAGCTGCCTACAGCCCTACCTACAAAGTCACTCTTCCCTGTTTACCTCTTTAGTAAGAACAGAGTAGGAATAAGCAAATGATCAGAGGGATGGACAGTGTACACCAAGAAGGCTTCCTGAATGTTCCTGAATTTCCACTCAGCAGAATTTAGGCATATTTGCTGGAATTTAAACAAAACAAAACCAAAACAACAACAACAAAAACAAACAAACAAAACAAAAATAAAGACTCAAACCCTGTTAGGTTCTATCAACACACCAAACAAAATCAATCACCTTTAACCATTGCCTGTCTCTGTTCCAGTTTTCAAAAAACACACCAGAAGCTGTTTTGGAATGACTGAGTAGCACACACCTATTTTTCCAGGTGCAAATGCCTGTTTAATTCCTGTTTTGTGAGTTTTGTCCCAGCAGAGGATGAAAGAATCCTAAAGTTTTTTTCCTAGGCTAACCTGCACCTGTTGACTTAGAGTGGAAGTTTTTGGGCACCAATTGCAATAATGTATTAAATATTTAGATTTTAATACCTCACTGAAAACAATGTAAACCTATGTTTAAGAGGCTGAACTCAAACATGCATAGCTGTGTTTTTTTAAAACTTATCTCCACCTCGAAGTCAGTGCAATCATAAATTGTTAATTTTAGAAACGACCTTATAAGATTTAAGTCATTTTTGTTGATGTCACTAGTTTAATCCCCCATTCTTTTCTTATTTACTCAGTAGCCATTAACAAGCTCTGACCATCTGTGGCTGAGAACCATGAGGCTAGAACCAGCATCAACTCAGGTAAAGCAAACTGCATTTTGTCATGCTCTACAAGCATTACTGAAGCACAAATATCAGCATTACAGTTACCCAAGAGATTTTCTGAAAAAAATATATTGGTAGTCTATTCTTCTTCCTCCATTCTGGAGAAAGCACTTGCCCTTAACACCTCCATGCAGTTCACAAGAATCAATGTTCCAGTTAACTCTCGCCAATGTTTTGTTACTGGGTTTTTCATTTTATCCAAGGCTGATTGCAGGTCTTGTAAGACATCCCTGTAACTGTCTCCATAATGGGCAGCCCATGTGTACAGAAAGTCATATGCAGGTTTCCACATCATCTGAAAATAAGGGGAAAAAATGAAAAGATTTAGATGTAGAAATCTCATTATCAAGCAAAAAAACAGCAAATTCCTTCCAATGGTAGAAAAGCCATAGGGAAAAAAAAAAAAAAAGTGTTTGATCCCTAGCTGCACTGAAATGCTTTATTATAAAAGGCATGCTGATATAAAAACTCCAGTAACCTTATGTAATTCATTTATATGAAACTCAAATTCTTAGAAGGATAAATAATGGAAAGATAAATCATCCACTCAGATGATTATCACCAGGTTGAAATATATCCCTGTCTGAAAGTATAATTCAAGAAACGGGTGCAGAAGGAAAACACTTTTCCCCCTTGGTCATTTTTGCAATGCATATACCCAGCTGCAGTTTCCCTATTTGGAGCTTGGCTGTGCTTTTGATGCTTCCTTTTGCCTTGTTAATCAACATCCTACTGTCCTTCTACTTAGCCTGGAACTTTTAGACATGTGCTTTACCTTTACAAAAATGCTTTTTAGTAACAGCAGCAGGAAGTTGGGTCAAACACCAACCAGAACTTAATCTGGCTGTTGTATAAAACACAATAAAAAAAAAACTTTCTATAAATACATTAGCAACAAAAGGAGGGCTAAGGAGGATCTTTATCCTTTATTGGATGTGAGGGGAAACAGTGACAAAGGGTGAGGAAAAGGCTGAGGTATTTAGTGCCTCCTTTGCCTCAGTCTTTAATAGCA
This sequence comes from Falco peregrinus, assembly GCF_023634155.1. Classification (NCBI taxonomy): domain Eukaryota; kingdom Metazoa; phylum Chordata; class Aves; order Falconiformes; family Falconidae; genus Falco; species Falco peregrinus. Next base: position 31,074,769 of record NC_073725.1, on the reverse strand, counting down.
AGACCAGGTGTTCTCTAAGTAGCCAGCCCCTGAGCTGGAAGACAGGGAAGGGGAGCAGAATGAAGCCCCCATAATCCAAGAGGAAAATGGTCAGCGACCTGCTACACCCTTAGACACACACAAGCTTATGGGGCCAAATGGGATCCACCCGAGTGTACTGATGGAGCTGGCAGAAGTGCTCACTGAGCTACTGTCCATCATTTATCAGCAGTCCTGGCTAACTGGGGAGATCACAGCTGACCAGATGTTAGCCAATGTGATGCCCACCTACAAGAAGAGCTGAAATGAGTATATGGGAAACTGCAGGCCTGAACTCGGTGCCAGGGAAGGTTATGGAGTACATCATCTTGAGTCTTATCACATGACATGTACAGGACAACCAGGTGATCAGGCCCAGTCAGCAGGGGTTTACAAAAGACAGGTCCTGTTTGACTAACCTGATTTCTTTCTATGACAAGGTGACCCACTTAGTGGATGAGGGAAAGGCTGTGGATGTTTTCTTCCTAGACTGTAGTAAAGCTTTTGACACCATTTCCTACAGGATTCTCCTGGAGAAACGGGCTGCTCAGGGCTTGGACAGGTGTACTCTACACTGAGTTAAAAGCTGGGTGGGTGGCCGAGCCCAGAGAATGGTGGTGAATGGAGCTCAACCCAGCTGGCAGCCGGTCACAAGTGGTGTTCCCCAGGGCTCAGCACTGGGGCCAGTCCGGTTTAATGTCTTTATCAATGATCTGGACAAGGGGATCGAGCGCACCCTCAGTCAGTTTGCAGGTGACACCAAGCTGGGCGGTAGAGCTGATCTGCTGGAGGGCAGGAAGGCTCTGCAGAGGGGTCTGGGCAGGCTGGGCTGATGGCTGAGGCCACTGTGTGAGGTTCAACAAGGCTGAGTGTGGGTCCTGCACTTCGGTCACACCAGCCCCACGCTGCACTACAGGCTTGGGCAGGAGTGGTTTCTTATTAACCAGGGAGGTTTAGATTGTATATTAGGAAAAATTTCTTCACTGGAAGGGCTGTCAAGCACTGGAACAGGGTGCCCAGGGAAGTGTTGGAGTCACCATCCCTGGAGGTATTTAAAAGACGTGTAGGTGTGGCACTTGGAGACATGGTTTAGTGGTGGACTTGGCAGTCCTGGGTTAATAGCTGATTTCAATGATCTTATAGGTTTTTTCTGACCTAAATGATTTTGTGATTCTAAAATGATGTATCTATAAAATCTCTGTTCAAAATAAAAAAAGAAAAGGAAAAAAATCACTCTATAACCAGGAGAGACAAAAGCTTTTATAATGAAATTTTTTAAATCAGGACATGTAACTTTAAAAGTGTCCTGCAAGAAACAAAGGAAATTAAAAGATAGGTTACCAGTGCTCCTTAGTTCAAACTTCAGTATGTTTATTTTATGCCAAACAAATATGGAGCAGATTCTTAGCAGGTGTAGTTTGTTATTAGTCTAGTGACGTTAATTAAGCTATGACAGCATGATTCAGATACCAAGGGGACTTACATCTTTCAAAGTGCTGATGTCCAGAGTAAGTTTGCTCAGTTTACAAACAAGAAGATTGTTTTCCCAGCTGCTGCTTTTCCAAAATTAACATGGGCTATCCACTTTCTAGTTTCCCACTCCTCGTTGGCAATGAAGAGTTTGCAAACAGCAATTGAGTTAGAAATTGTAGGAATGATCCACAAAGAAACTCATCACCTTCCTAAAAGGTTCTGGCATTTGCTGTTTTAACAGAAACACACTTATGTATAGCAATAAAAGCATACAGACTGATGCGTGCATAAAGTTATATCACATATATACAGACAGACAGAGAAGTGATTAGGAAGTCCAGATTCTCTTTTAATGGAAAGGCAGTTTTCCTGGTTCTGAAGGATAATTGATTTCCTCAATATAATCCTATTAATTTACAAATAATACACAACATGAAGCTTGATTTAAGCTTAATTTACTTGAACCCTTGAAGACTTGAGTAACAGGAATATTTCTTTGCTCGTAGTTCTGAGATTTTCTCCACATTTGGGCTAAGAACTCTCCATTTAACCCAAGACTGATTCTGTCATAGTTTCTGTAAACATTTCCTTCAACTTCTGCTGCCTTTCTCCCCATCCCCGAATAGAAAAAGCCATCAAAATCATATCCCCAGAAGCATGTCTCACAGTCTGATTAGTCTGGCTTCTGCCTTCAGTATAAGCCATAAAAAAGTCCCTATGCTTTCAGTGAAGTTTCTCATTTTAGATCTACAAAAGGGAAGGGTATCATCATTTACCCAAAACGAATGGTGCCTGCTTCTCGCTTTAAGCGAGTCTATCTTAAGTCATAGTCATAAGATTACAAAAAGAGGAAAGAAAAGTAATTTGGTGGTAGGTGGGAAGAAGGAAAGTAATGAATTCTTTCCTTTTATTATACAGGCTTTCTTGAAAAGGAAAGTGTTATTGTACTACTGTAAATACTAGATATTACAACATATTTTAATGAACTAAAGCAGCTCACTACTGTTTGTATTTATGCTGAGACCAGAAAGTTTCTGTATTCCTATTTTTAGCTTGATAACCAAGGTAGCCAACAAGTTTGGGTTTCCCAATACTCTGCTGCTGGCTATGCCTTTTCTCTGCCTCCTGCTTCCTTTTCTTATGTTCCAGTTAGACCAGGATATTTGAAGAATCAGGGTACAGCCTTCTGTCTTCACTAGAACGTGAATAGACAGTGAGCAGAAAAAGGTGCTGTGCTTTGACTTATGCTGAAGGTCAGGCTGACCCACTGCAATCAGACAATTGGATGAAATACGCCTAAAACACAAACTCTGTTTTCTTCTACTCTGTCACAACTGATTTTTTCGTGAGACAAAAGAAAAGGGGGGGGGGGGGGAATCAAAAGCTTTATAACCTGGTCATCAGTGATGCACGATTCACTCAGCAATAATCCACTTACCACACTGAACTAACAGTGCAAAACAGGTTTCTAAGGCAGGTCCTTTCCCACATCCACATACTCTAATGCAATGGGTGAACTGAATTGCATTTGACATTCCTGAATTCTATCAAAGCGGATTCTCAGGCAAAATACTAATTCACTGCAGCATCCTGGGCAAGTATCACCTCAGGCTGCGTGAGTTTTCCTTCTGCTCCCACTGCCTCTGCTGAGTAGGTAATAATAATACCTATATCCTCTGTAAAGTGCTTTGGAATTTACTGATAAAAAGCACTTCAGAACTCCAGGCACCAATTCTATGTACCTCAGGTTGCCTCTGTGATCATCTGAGAGAAGATTTCTCCCACTAAGTAAAATATTAAATTTAAAAATAGAAACATGTTTCAACCAATCAGCTCTCTCGATGGTAGAACAGTCCTTGATGGGTAGTGAATTGATTAATGTTTTCAGATAATCCTCAATAATTAGTCAAAACTTACTACTCCCCCACCTTTGCTTGGTTTTCTGTTTTCACGCTAACTACTATTAATAAGAAAGTTTTTCCATTAGAAAAATCCAGGCTGGGATAAGATGGTTTCAATCAGGGGGGTTTTATACCTGCTAAGTAAATGTGATTACGAGCAATTATTCTGAAATTAGTCAGACTAATGCCAAACTTGTAACAGTGCTGGGGGCATCTCCACACAGGTATGAATTTAAACTGCATTAGCTACGTTTGTTCTGCATCCCTGCTGAACAACGTACACAAAACTTTATAAGCAGAATATTGCTTTCTGTGTGTAGAGGTTCAATTCACCAGAGCACTGAGAAGTTCAGAGCTCAGAAGAAAGCACTGAAATTCAGTAGAAAGTACTGAAATTTAAGGTTAGAGTCACAGGACACTGGGGATGCTGAGCGTTCACATGAGATACCAGTGCTAGAAACCTACTGTGCTTTGAACTCACACCTGTGTGGACCAATGCTATTACAAAGCTCACGTGAAACCAATAAATTCCCCATGGGCCCATTCTAAGCTTTGAGAAATTACATAAAAATACAGCAAAATTCCAAACTTTGATTGCTCATTGAATGTTCTTTTAAAAAAGCAAAATATACTCTATTATTGGCTCTTTTATGATGAATTTGACTGTACTATCTTTTGGCAACAGATGCTGTCACTGAAAGGCAGAGAATTTTGTGGGTGGTTTATCATAAAAATAGTGTAAAGAACTCCTGAAAGTAAAAGAATAGGGTGTATGAGGCAGAAGATGGGCTTCATGGAAATAGACATGTAAAATAATATTTTAAACATATTTTATATATTATTTTAATATATAAAAATAAATAGGTATGGTGCTGGAAAAAGAGTTTTCAGACTGTTTTAGTTGTGCTGTCTGTTAGCAAAGGAGAAAGCATTTCCCAATTGGGACCAGTAGAGTCACACATTGTTCAGGTCTGTAATTCCTTCTGTAGAAAGCTGGGGGGGTTTGTCAGAAAAACAGAGAAAGCTTAAATGTCTAGGAAGTTAGACAAGTCACTGCATAACAGTAAAAAAATTAAATAAATAATGGAAATAAACAAGCATCCACACTTTGTTTGACTTTAGCATATTAGAATAAACTAGTGTAAAGCTAGAGAAAATAAGAGGGTGATTTTTTCACTAAAGGAGAGTAGTAGACTAGGAATTAGTAGAACTGACTGGTTTATGAGAAAAAAATTTACAGAGGAAGTTTCATCCCAGTACATGTAATGTACTCAGAAAAACTAAAAAAAAGAAAACCCAAACCAAACCAAACAAATTACAAAAAAACAACCACAAAATAGCTCAAAGAGAAAAGGAAGATCAAAGGAGGAGGCAGTGTTTGCAAACAGCAATGACAGATAATTGTGCAGAACCTTGTAAGTAAATGTGTGGAATTTTGGTCAAATATTGTTTGGGGAAGGAGGACAGAGCATTCAAAGGGAATAAGAGGTGGTGGTTCACAATTAGAGCAGAAATTTCTTGATAGCTATCACCATGCAGATAAAACTGAGGTGAAAAACTCACTGGACTCAGGCTGTGGAAAGGAGGGTATGTTTGGCAGAGAACAGGAAGAGTCAGCTACAGGGAAAGAAAAAGGGAGGGAAAAATTATCTTGAGTGGCTGTGAACCTGTGAATGGGATTTGGTACTGAGAGGTGAGAGGGAAGGAATTCAGGCTGGGTCATGTGCATTACCTGCAATAATCAGGGGGTGATAGTACAGGCAGAGGGACAGTCAAACCTGAATGTGCTTAAGGCGGAAAGGTCAGCTTGAGCATCATTCAGCAGCACTTATAAAAGAGGCTCTTCAGGGTAAACCCCAGTCTGGAACCTAGAAGTCAGCAGCATATAACTCTGTGGGAAATAGTGGATCTACTGCATGCTTCAGTGTTTAAGTAAGAGTAAGAAACCAGAGGAAGCAACTTGGCTGCCCAGGCAAAGGTGTGCCAGGAGCGCAGGCTGGCCCTCGGTTCAGAGGCATGGACGAGGGCCCACCCCAAGTCTTGTGGCACATGTGACATTGCATGGATGCCACGGGTACCTCTGGGCACCTCAAAAGGCACTAGAGAAATAATAAGGCACCTAAATTCCTCCTTAGATGCACATGCACTAAAACACATCTGAGAGGACAGCTTGGCTTTTATTTAGCACTCGTACGTCTGTATAAGCACAGTGCTTTACAAAGGGGAATAAATAGCATAACCTACCTGACAAACTATGAAATTAAAACATGGATTTGCCATGTTCACACAACAGGACAGAAATGGAATTGGTATCAGAGCTTCCAACCTTTCGTCACACTGCTTAAGCTAAATGATGACAAATATTACACAGGCACAGAAAAGCGTTGTTAATGGTGAAGGTAAGCTTCCTTTCAGTGGAAAGGGCAAAAGCTGTACTGAGGGTGATTTGAAGTGGTTCCTGCAAGGACTGGATGGTCTTGCTCACTGTGTCTGAAATGACAGCAGAGGAGTGAATAAGATTAACAAGTTAGACAGGAAATAAGGACTGAAAGTGGCCCCTGGGGTGGGAGTAAAGAGCTGAAGCTCAAGACAGATACCAGGACCTCGACAGCAAATTAATTTGGCACGATAACACTGAACAACCGGCCTTAACGTCTATCTAGATCATTGCAAGCAAAAGTTGGTGAGAATTCCTCTCATTAAAGGGCTTACACATTAAATAAGGAGGCCAAAGTGCAAAAGGAAAGAACCACACGAAGCAAGGAAGAACGGTCCCCAGCTGTGTGTGCTGAGGCGCAAGTGTGCACACACTGTTACACCAGAGCCTTACCTCCAGAGCTACCACTCCATTTTTCCCTCGGTGGGGTACTTCGTAAGCCTCAATTTGCTGCTTTGTGAGTCGGGCTAGCTTCTCTGCAAGCTCCCGCCAGTATTTGCCAAGCTTGACAGCTGAAGTCAAAATGATAGTGTCCTGGGTAAGACGCGCCACTAATCCCTGGCAATCTATTTTCAAAAGTGCCTGCAACAATAATTTTCATTAGCATTCCTTCACCAGTAATTACAAACAGAGCATTATCATTTGTTTTTATAGCACTATTCTGTATTTCAAAGCAGGGAGGAAGGCCTTTTGTCTGCCTTGTGTTCTTACAAATACGTAACTTTTTTTCCTAGGAAAAGATGTTGCCAACAGTTTCATAGGAAAACTGCCCATAAGTTTCAGAAGAAATTAAGCTGGCATTCAGCTGCTTCAGCATTCCAGTGTCAAATGGATCCTGCCAAACTGACAGATCCTGAAGGAAAATATGCTTCTCCAACAAAAATATTTGGGACATCAAATTTAGCATCTTAAATGTACAACATGAAAAAACTGAGAGCAGCATTATACTAAGGTGTGGTCCTTTGCTGCTCTTCTGAAAATTCATTGATTACACTGACCAGCACCTTTTGATTTACTCCTCCCACAGAACTGATAATTTGCTGACCATTAAGCAGAAATGCAAGCATAAAACTCTTTCCTCCCCCACACCAAACGAGCATTTAATAACAAACAAATTAAAATGGTTCCAGGAGTGAAACCCTGAGATGCAGATATGTTGCATTCTCCTTTCTTCATTTGTTTGGATAAGGGCTAATGAGAAAAATAGGTGGATTGTTGTTTTTTTCTTCTCCTTGAATTAACAGCAGAATGTTCCGTTGAAAACATTCACATTTTTAGTGAAAGATCAAGAACAAAATCCAGAAGTTTTCCTTGGGTTTTAGATACCAATTTTCAATAAAGTATCAAGTATTTCTGTAGAAATTGGACATTTGTGTGATTTAATTGTAAAACATTTTTCCATAAAAATCCTCATTGCAAGCAGTAGAACTTTTGGTAAGCACGGTAGTGAGAAGCAGACTACAGCGTGCAGTACAGATCCCTCTATACTCTGGCAAAGTGGAGACTGAGTTGTACAATTTGCCTTGTGGTAATAATTAAGAATGCTATTAACCATAAAAATAGAATATTAAAAGTAATTAAATGCTAAATTTTGCCCAACTGACACAGATGATATCCAGTTTTAAGTCTAGCTTTACAAAGATGGACCTGCATTGGCACTTCATAGCTTAAAATCATACACATCTCAACAAAACAGGACATTTTGTTAATTTAATTATGCCCCACTTTTAGCCTAGTCTGTAACGAACTCTGTTTCACTGTATTCAATTAAAAGTTTGGATCATTTTCACCATTGCCTCCCCTCTTCACTTTTTCTACAGAGACATGGCAGATTAAACTATACTTCATACTTGCTGAGTTTTATTCCATGCAGTTTAATGCAGCCTTAAGAGTTGTAAGTGGCCACTGCTATTGACATTTCCTGAATCCTGCTGAAATTGCTGTCAGCATTTCAAAGAGGGTAGATGAGTTATGAGAAGTAAACCCTGATAAGGTTTACAATCAGGTAGTCAAAAGACTTTAGATGAAAGGCTACAATGTGAACTTTTAAACACCCATTTTTATAGCACTTTATTCTCATATCAAAAATTTGATTTTCTTCTGTCCCTCAACAGGCTGGTAGACTTTTCCATCAGAGCCAAGGAAAGTATTGAGTAATCATTAATTCCAAATCTATTTGTGCGCAGATCCATAAGTAAACTAAGATAGTTAACAATGCAACCTATTACCTGGAAGCATTTAGAATAAAACCACTTTGATTCACATTGAACAGTACTGAATCACATAGAATTGCCCAGTGACTTAAAAGTGTGGCCCAGGAGAATATATACTGAAATGCAATATTGTCCTTAGGCCACTACAACATTGGCTATGAAGTTGTCACATGTGGATAGAAAAATCTTGCCTTCAACATGTGGGTCGGGATTTCCTTGCTTTAAACATATGAAGCTAACTGAGACATGCACCTTAGGGTACACAAATATATATAAATAACCGAGGTTCCACACTATAAGGTTATTAAATACTTGACAATGGGAATGTGAACTGCTCAGAGAAGCAATTTACCACAATGACTTCCATGACAAAAGACAAAACTATTTCAGTCATAGCTGTTTAAAACCAAAAAAGTCAACTCAGTCAACCTACCAAATGAGCAAGGCTCCTGGAACATTTATAGAACACTCACTGTTTATAATTAATTCATCAAAGATTTATTTTTTATGAGAGTCTGGATGTGTCTTCCTCCTATAGGTGCCTACAATGTTTAGTAGTATGTTCAGGTTTGTAAAGATTCCTACAAGGGTGCTGGACCACGTTCACACATTATTATTGAGTAGTTTCTAGGAGGTGCATTCCTAATAACCAAGTTAGTTCATGCAATACTTACAACAATGAGCTCATAAAGAAACAGTCTTTTTTTTTTGTTAGCATGGCAGTCTTCCTTCATTCTCTTCACAACGTGCGCAACTCTCTCTGACTCTTTATCAGCATGTGCCTCATTAAAGTTATCCAAAGACATATGTGAATATCTCAGCACCTCAGCCAAAGCTCTCCAGTCATAAACACTCTCTGATACTGTAGACAGAACTACTGAGTAGATGTAAGTCAGTTTTTTGAATGGCAATGCAATTTGTTCAACAAGATTCCTGGTTGTTAGCTCACTGTCAGTAGTGTCCATAGCTTGTTCTTTGGAAATCACTTTTATGTTTTTGCAATGTACAAGACCAATCTTTCTTCTGAGAACTCCCACGTACCACTCTTTTATTTTAGTTTGTCCAATGGCTTTTACTTTGTCTTCACCAAGAAGTGCTATAGTGTCCCCTTTAAAATATTCTAGCAAATAGTCTATCTTATTTTGACGTAACACAGTTTTCAAAGCCACTCCATAAGTATTGACACTCAAAGTTTTATCTTGAAACTTTGGATATTTAACTGTTGGTATTAAAAGCCAAGGTGCAGACTTGATTTCTTTGCGGTTTTGCAAGTGCTTTGGCCTATTAATAACTCCACTTAATTTTGGAGCTGGATCAGGGGTCGTAACATGGAACTGCGTTACTTGGCTACTTTTTAAGACTTTAATTTGAACAAGAAAAACAAAGAAATGCATCTCCCTACATCCAAGCATGGAAAACAGGAATTGTTGGCGGACCATTTCACCTGTTTTCAGCTCCTCCTCTTTAATATTTTTGCTTTGGTCTTCCATCTTCACTTCAAAATCTGGATCACAGGATACCAAAGAAATGTTTAGATCTTGTGGCTTTTCAAGCAGAAACGTATGTTTTCCCCACAGCTGAAAGACAACAGGAGGCATATTTTTCCCCCCCTTTTTTATATCACAAATTGTGAGTTTTCCTGGAATGTAGTTATGACCAAAGACTGTAAAAACTGCTGTAAAAGATGGATGAATATATTTGGGGCCATAAATTCCAACTGAGACTGTTCTGTGAACATAATCCCAGACATTAGTTGCTGGAGGCTGGATTTTCTTTGCTTGTACAGCAATCACTGCATACATCACATGACTTAGGTCCGTTAACTTCACTTGTATGGTATCTTGATAGGTGTAGCAATTCTCTAGCTTCTTAAAAGGCCCTTCTTTATTGAAACTAAAAAGACACACTATATCACTCATAACTTGGCTGAGTGGATCATTCTTCACTTTAGCTGCAACTTTCACCTCGAGGAAAATGGCTTCCCTTGTGTTGAGGTTGCTCAGTGTAAGTTCTATCAGAGGACTTATGGTGCTAGACAGCTCATTGTTAAACGATGATGGAGGGTTAAGGATAGCCTTTAAACCAACTTCTTGGAATTCCCCAGGTAATACATGACCCACAGGGACATGAATGTTGATGTCCGAGTCAGGTAGCTGTACTGAACCCCCTTCATGATTCATTTTACAAACTACATGAATGTCTGCAGCTTGTGTTTGTGCCCATCCAGGACTATGGCTCATGGCTTCTAAATCTAGACAAGATCGGGTGAGTTGTCGGTGACTCAACCAAGCCACTTTGTAAGCTTCACGGTCACTTTGAAGCCATGTCATGTCTGAAGCTACAGTTTTTTGAGGTATTGTCTTGCGAGGATTAAATCTTTGGTTATCAACAATATCCAGGAAGTCAGAGACACTCTTGGATCGTCCAGATCTTCTTGCTGAAGTCTTTCTTAAAAGACAATCAATATCTAGCTCATCACCCGAGGAAGCCAAAGAATCACTGTTGCTAGAAACTTTAGAGAACAAATAGGGTTTTTCTTTTAAGATCGAAAGGTATTTTTTATTTTCATTTCTATTTGAGGCAGCTATGTCATGTACAAAAGGGTTGGAGGCTGACAGTTCATTCCAGAAAGGATTAGTCTTGGAAACAGCATGGGCGTGTCTGAATACATCAGGCCAGTCAATATCCAAATCCGATTTACTTTCATTGACATCTGTTTAAAAGAAAAAACCAGAAGCATTTCCTAAAGCATGGAGATTTGAGACATTCCATTAATTTCCAACTGATAGTCTGTTAAATTCACAGGTGACTAAATTTATCCTCCTAAAATACATATAGATCATTTATATATTTCTCATTCAGGTTTTTAGAGTGTATCAATATTGATTTCTAAGTGGCTTTAAGAATCTTGTTAATAGAAAGAGTCTAACAAGTCCGTGCTGAAGGATGTAAAGAGTCTTCTTTGAAGCACTGATCATCATCAACTCTTACAACTGTTAATTGGCATGTGCTAAGATCCCACAAGGTTTAAACCCTTACATTCCAGTAATCCTTGGCCTCTTACAAAATGCCATGGATTTCTTTCCTTTGTGTCTAACTCTCCGCAAAAATTAAACAATTACTGTTTCATTTTTCACTGTAGACAGCACAGATAAATGTATTATTCAGGATTCCTTTTCATGCTAGTGCACATGCATTTCATTGATAACAGTACTCTTACAATTTATCTCGGTGTGTGGAATTTGTTATACTAGCTTTCCATTAAAAAAACTGATTGGTATAATTTATGAGGTCTTGTACAATTTGAAATTTGGCAAGAAAAATGCTGATTTTTCTGAGATTGCATTTAAATAGACAAATAGGGTTGTATAAGTGATATTTATATATGATTTCTAATAAAAATTGTCATTATTAACAGTAATGTCTACCTGTTCTGAAGACAAGGTGTCCTTATATTTTATGTTAATAACTGTTCACAGAAACTGGTTTATAGGTTAAGACTCACACTCCTTGCAACAAAGTATCTGCAACTTCTTGTGCCAAGGGTTTCTATTACTCCAGTCTCCCATTATTTTTCTATATGCAGAGGTTATACCATCATTTCTTTGTACATCCTTGTGAAGAATTTTAATGTTAGAGGGAAAATTCAGCATTTCTATTCTTTCAGCATATCTATATCCTTCATTATTACACTTTCCATAGTACCTTCCATTTCCAAGGTTACTAATTATAGCTCAATTGCAAAAATGACAGTGTATTCAGCCACAAAAAGATATATTTTAAAAAAAACAACCAAGATGTTAGTACTTTTTGTTCGTTTCATTTGTCATGAATTGTGACAAAAAGCCAAAACTATGACTTTTTCCACAGTTCCTGAAAATCCCAATTTGGAAGAACCAAAGTGGAATTTACTTGCTTCCCAGCTGCCCCTCTGCAAGGCTCTAGCACTGTCTTGACAAGAGCCTTCCAGGTGAGGTGCTGGGGTGGGGGGGGGAGTGAGCCCAAAGGCAGCGAGCCCAGGGACAGCCTCCTCCCCCTTGGGCACCCAGCCTTGGTCAGAGCCACTAGATGGGGATGGGCTGCATAGCACCAGCTGCAAAGTCCTTTTGCTCCTGCCTGCAGGCCAAAAGTTTTCCTTGCCCTTTGATGCTATTACAGTCAGATCATTATTATCTGTTAAAAAATAAATTCTTTAATCCCAAAAGAAATGTTAGGGGTTTGGGGTTTTTTCCCCATCCTAAAGGGCATGTTTCTACAGGAAAAGTCTGAGCAGAAAACTCTGGCAGAGCCTGAGTCATTAGGCTGGATGCTTTCTCATGCCAAGGTAACAGCACAGATTACTGGGGTGCAGGAAGTTAGTGAGGAAATAATTCCTGCTTCCCAACTCATACAGCAAGTGCCAGACTTTACGTCACTCACATCTGCTACTGGACAAAGGCTAAGAGAAGGCCTACCTTGTGGAGGGGAATGTTTTCTTAACTTCTGGGTTAAACTAGCAATGAGATTAAATAAACTTTGCAGAGCCTCCCAACTTTTAACCGGGCTAACTCCAAACTTAGCTGGCCTTCCTGGTTCTTAAAACCCTCAATTAATGTAGTTGGGCTGAGAATTTCTACTTCTCTTCCCCATCTTGACCCCCAGTAAGCATACCCTAAATAGCATTTATTCATGTAATGATTCCAGCCCTTCCTCCCAACCTGCCTGACCCATGTTTGCTATGGCAGGGGACAGAGGAACTTCTTTCATACGGTAGTAAGTTTCTCCTAGGGGACCTTGTGACAATACCTTGTGTTCTGAGTCCAGGGACACCTTACAGTGACCCGAGTAGTGCAAAACACAAGCAATTAAAAAAAAAAGTGTACAGGGGTGTACATATGAGTTATCACTCCTGACACTACTGTTTTGCAGAAATAAAGACTTGAGGTGGACAGCCTTAGTACAGAAAATAGTCAAACAGACATACTGTAGCTGGCTGCAGGGGTCCGGTCATCCACATCAATCAAAGTTCCCTCTGACCTGCTCCGTGGAATCTCTCTGCTGGTTAGGGAATCTGTTCCACTACTGGAAGTGTTTTCCTCCTAGGAAACAGTTAAACATATAGAGCATCAGCAAGTATGCAGTCTGAAAAAGGGAAACTGTTGAAAAATAACTGAGCTTTGCTCTTGTGATGTGACACAAATAAATAAAAAAAAAAAGTGTGTTATGGTTTATGAGTAAATTTATGGACTCTGCCTGAGAGCATCACAATCCTGAGTGAGTCTTACTATCTAATTTTCAGCAAAAACAGCAGATGCTACAGCTGCAATACAATATGGTACCCGTCCATAGTGAAGTCCAATGCATAATTAAACATCTTGCAGTTGGAACTAAGCCATTTGTACAATAACCTCTGTACAGAAGTTCTTGAATAAAAACTTCTTTTTAAAAAAGTAAACATCCTCACTCCTGTTTTCTGCTAAGTGTTACTAGAATCCTTAAACTGGAAGAGCTAGATCTGTTCCTTCCTTTGCCAATTAATATTAAGTATTTCCAACCCTTTCAGCTTTATTATTCTTCCTATGTTCTTCCCTGAGACAACATCAGGTCAGAATTTCCTTTTATTCCGTACAAGAATGACTTAAAGTACCCTTCCTTAGGGTCCATGCCAGCACAGCAACAGCCCAAGAGAGGACATTCAAGTCTCTCCTCTTCCTTGTTCGGTCTACAAGTGCTGGTTGGTTTTGACACAGTTTGCACATGGACTGGGCCACACGAGAGCTGTAAACCAGATGCTGTGGTTGAAAGAGAGAGTCCACAGCAAACCTATTGCAAAGGCAGGGCAGGAGGGGCATCCCTCTGAGGCAGGCAACAGGAGGATGAACTGCTCAAGGCACCAGTGCCTAATGCTGTGTTCAGCTGCACAGAGAGAGGAGTTGCAAGTCTTCAACGGAGTGTTGGGTATCCTACATGCTGAAGTTACCGTGTCCCAGAAACAGAAGCTGGAGGAAGTAAAATATTCGAGTCTTTTTGTGTACTCATTAAATTGGTGCTATAAACCAAGCAATCATTTAGTGACTTTCCCAGAATCTTCTCACTGATCCTATACATAATGGGGTATAAATGCTTATGGGAACAGATACATTAAGACATATGGTTAAAAAGAAAAGAAAACAAACAAGCAAACAAAAAAGACCACCAAAAAACGGGGGAGGCAGGGGGAGAGAAAGGGTTAAAATAAACCAGAAGTTTTTCTGACTCCATCCACAGGATACAATAGTCAGCTTTGTTCAAGAGTCTGAAACATTGCAGCCTGTTACCTCTGCAGCAGTAGCTGCAGCCTAAGTAGATCTCATTTTATCATGTTTAAAATGAGGGGGGTGGGGGGCAATGGGATATGCATTGGTCCTGCTTTTACTGTGGCTGTAAGAAAAAGAATTTCCAGTTACAGTTCTAGTAGGTGAGTTATGGGAAAAAGGAAGCATATCTTACATCAAAACATTACTGCATAGAAAGCCTGCTGTCTGTTTCCATTGCCATGGTTTAAGACTTTCTTTTTTCCACTGCAAATGTAAATTGGTACTTTTTGTTCTTCCCACAAGAGCTGCCTTCAGCTAATGGCAATCTGTTCAGGTGCTGATTTGCACTCAGGCAGGATGCAAGGCTGAGGTCAGACTAAACTCAACTGTCACCCAGCCACTCCGCTATCACAGGGCTGTACGGACTTTCAGGTTCCTCTGTTACCAGAAGTCTCAGATGTAGGCCTTAGAAGTCCTGATTTCAGATAGCAGTGAAAGCTAGCCTCCAAGACTAATACTTTGCAGCTTTTGCTATTAATACCCCACCAGAACCAAACTGGGAACTAGAATACCTCCTTAATCCCAACATCATAATTCCAAGATCTGACATCCCACACCTGTATAAAAATATCACTATTCCCTCTGTTTCTGATAAAAGACAGTATCTTTGATAACATGTACCGATTCCTTCAAAGGAAATAAATTCTGCTTTGCTGCTGCATCTCAAAATGCCGAAAAAATGAACAAATTGTATGAACACGGAAGATTTTTATCCCAGCCTTCTACTTCAGGGATTGGGGAGGTTTAATCACACCAGCGTAGGGCATCCATAGTCTAAAATCCCAATAAATGTACAAAACCAAAGTCTACTTTTTACAATACCAGTGTATTTGTTACCAGCACTAATGTCTAACTGATGACTTATCAATCAATTGAAATATGAATCTAAGAATAGTTCTTTAAATAGTTAAACCACCCACAATTATTTCAGTAGCTGTTTGAAGTGGGAGGCAGTAATGATGCAGAAAGAGCACAAGAGTGCAAGTAGATGCACAGGGGCTAAAATAGGAAACCCATGGGGAAGGGGGAGGGAGAGAGAAAGAGAAAGAAAAACAATCTCTTTACACAGTGGGAGTATATTGACAGGGGCATGACAACAAGTTTGCATATGCAAGTTTTATAAACGCTAAGAATTTCTGCAAATAGAACAAGCCATTTCCTAAAAGTTCCCTCTGGGAACTCCTTAAAACATTCACCACTAGCCTGGCACAAAGACAGAAATGGTGGATGCTGAAAAGGAAAACCACTTTCAAAAATAAGCTCCCCCCTGCCTTGAAAGCATTCCTTGGTATGAGAGCATGATGAGGGAGCCCTTGTGACTGAGGCATATCTTCAGGCCAGCCAAGAAGAGGACGAGAGAAGGGGGGAGATTTAAACATTCCTGGGCAAAAGATGACCACATTTGGTCAGCATGTCAAGGGATGTGGGAAATTCTGGGGACAAACTGTACACATGCCATCGGGTACCGGGCAATGTGCCTCCTGAACAGTTACATGATCTGACACCAGAGCTGGGTCCCGTCTCTCCTGCGTCCCAGCCTTAGTGATCAGAATGCATAAATCCCTAGCACCTTCACAGACACTAGGAAAATAAGAAGATCCGATGCTCCCCCTTTTCCATGGGTACATTCTGTGATAAAATAGCATCCCAAATGAAACTTTTGATAGGACAACCCTATTAATTAAGAACCCATCAAATCTAAAACACTTACCTGGACAAATCCAGACAAATGATCATTCACAAGAGAAGAGAGATGAATGCATGTGGGATATAAAGCTATGCTGATCTGTGGCAAAAGGAAAGGTATGAAACCTTTTTGCTGCAAAAAGAGGAAATTATGTATAGGAAGAATGAGAAGCTAAGCTTTTAATTTGCTGTAGTTACTGAGTAAGAAATATGTAAACTGACAAGTGCTTAATGGCACAAAGAATTATTTGACTGACGGCATGTCGGCTCACAGTGTGAACTGAGCAGAGAATGAAGTGAAGAGGTTGGAAAGAGACCAGCTATGGCGATGACCAGTGACTGCTGAGGGATGTGGCATTTTTCTATATGAGGGCAAAGAAACAGTTTGCCAGGTGCACTCTGTGTTCAAGCCCAGAGTGTGCTGCTCAGCCCTTAAGAGCAGGGGACTCAGGACCCAGAGTGCTGCTGGCAGGCACATTCAGCACTGTAACAGGGGAAGCAAAATGCATTAGAGGAAGAAGAAAGTCTCAGGAAGAAAGTTCAGCTTCGCAGAAGTCAAGAGACAGATTTGCTGCAAATGGCATTTCTGCATGTGATGCCTCCAGAAATCTCTTCCAGGTCTTTCAAAATTCAAGACTCCCCCCACCCCCCCCACCCCACCCCTCTACTGGAGAAAACATATCCTGATGTGCTTAAAATAGTGGCAAGGAAGAAAATTTAAAAAAAAGCTCTGCCCTCAAAAATGAGAGGGAACACATTCCTTTGTGTTTTTAAGGTATCAACATCTCAGAGCAAAACACTACCAATTTGTCTTTCATTCAACATTAACCCTGTTCAGCTGTCTTCAAGAGCAGGTTGTATTAACAGCAGAGGTCCCCTGTGGCAGTGTCTCCCCATGGACTCCTACTTGCCCCTTACACAAATAATGCTATTCAGCCATACCGCTATTCATAGTGATTTGCGGACTTTTTATCTAAAGGATGAAACTTATGCATTTGCAAAGACAAGACAAGCAACACAAGCAGGTGATGGAGATATGCCTTATTCCTCAGGCTCACTTTCAGCTGTCATGGGGAAAAATAACTTGCTAGTTATATAGCTTGGGTCGTTAGACTTACTTTACAAGTTTATTTCTGAAAAAGGAACAAGGTATATTCACCAGAATCTTAAATACATTGTTCCTGGTCTGAACAAATACTAAGTATACTGAACTATTTAAATTCTGTTAAATAGAAAAGGAATTCTAAACAGAAAACCATACACTGAAGAGATGGTTTCAGAGGGCACTACACAGCAGCATCAAATCAAAACCACTGCCCGTTCTCAGCTTTTAACATGTTTCTACATAAGCATTAGTTAGAGTAATAGGTCATTTTTTAGCAGACCCTCTGTACTTGTGGCCTGGAACTGCTTTACACAGCTCAGAGTTTGGCGAGAGGCAGTTAGGCACAAGTTTACCAATCTTTGATTACAGGGCTGAACTGTGGTACTGTAGTTAGTGATTGTAAAGGAGAGCAAATGAAACCTTCAGTTGAACTGATAAAGTCTTTGACTTACTCCCTTAGCCTGGTGCATGTGAGGCAGTCAAGGAAATGCAACTGTATCTCATTCTGAACAGAGACAGAAATGGCTTTTAATGTTCAGCCGTGAGAGATCTCAACCCTATATTACCTATTTTACTAATACTCGGCAGTAAGAATATACTAAAGGTAATACTTTAGTATAACCCTGTTACTCGTCACTTTACCTATATGATAGAAGAGCATTTTCAATTGAAATATGTACTAGTTTATTCTGTTGTTAAGTAGTTGCCAAGTTTGATACTTACTTTTTCAAAGTTCTGAAGATTTATCACCCCATGGGAACTGGGAAGCCATTCACACTCCTTCCTGAAGGGTTTAAGCTTACTGCAGACCCAGCGTATGTCTACACTGCTGCTTGTAACTGATGTAATCGCTGCTCCTAATACTTCATTTAAGCTACTGTTAAAGGGTAGAGCTAGTAGTCTCAGCACAACAAAAATGGGATCTGAAGTGGGTCACCCTCTCAGTAGATTTCCACAAGTTCGCAAGTGGGTTTTTACAGTCTCTGCTCAGTTCTGCACAACCCAGAACTGACTGCTTTACAGCCCCGCTTGGGGAACACTCTGCAAGCAAAAATGACTATACTATAGGCACTCCCTTTACAAGGCAAGTCTCCTTCCTTCCAATCCACACAACTACGCTTCTAAAATTGCTTGTTGTAAGCGTGAGAGCTAGAGCATTTCTTCTCAATTATAAACTTTACATCTGGGTATATCGCTTTTCAGAAGACTCAAGAATATGTAGTGAAGTTTTGATGTTGTCTTTGGGGTTTCAGCTACCACTCTGAAATACTCCGTTGCTTCTCTTTGGCCTCAGGAAGAAAGAAATATGTTGCCTTCTACTTACATTGCTAAGTATCATTTTAAAGAACAGGAAATGGAGAGTAAAGATGTCACTAAAAAATGAATGAAAGGAGCCAACTTTGTACAACTGAATTGTAGTATTTCTTCTTTTTGCTGAACAGAGAAAGCTTTGCAAGTTTATTAGCTTAATTCTTCTATGAATTCATTTCCTTACCACCTCTCAAAAACCTCTAAAAACAATAACAGTTAAAAATCACACTGGATTCTCACTTATTGTATGTAACCCTACCTACTTTGGAAGCACAGTTGGTTTCTTGGCTTTTGGAGGTCCTACGAAACCACTTCTGGATCCTTCACAGAGATTGTAATACTACAAGTTATCACTGGCTGTGATACCAACAGTTATTCCTTCAAAATGGGTATTGAAAGCACTCTGTAAAGAACACCTTTTATTTAGCAGTTTTGTTAAGCAGTAATTTTCCATTTCTAGGTGCTGCAGGTGCTTCAATGCCACCATAATACACGCAACACTGAAGAGCAAAGGCAAAGCCTCTATGTACCATGCTCTGCATGCAAACTACAGCCCTGCTGCCCATCCTTGGTTATTTTTAATGTTTGTTAGGATGAAACAAAAAACTCAACTGTCAACGTTTTTGAACAACCTAAAGGAGTGGGAGCAACTGGGAATCTCAAAATCTCTGCTATTTATACCCTTGTGAACTATAGCTGTGATCACAGGTTTGTAAGTACAGCATGGCTCCAAAGTACTCAACATATGATTTTGTTACCCTGATTTCTTCTTCTTTTTCTATCAAATTAGACTTTTACTCCCATCCAAGTTTCATGCAGAAGTTACACAGGGTCTTGAACTGAGCAGCTTGCCTGTTAGTGGCGAGTAGAGACAAAGCTTTAGACACCTGCACACTAGCTAGATTTAGAGAGCACTCCCAGCTCTGCTTAGTATTTATTATGCTTGTCCCTGGGAAAGGCTCATGTCTCTGCCTGTTAATGCCAAAAGTCAGCTTTGCAGAGGGACAGATGTGAGCTGTGGTCTTTGAGGGCAGGAAGCTGTGGTGGGAGACAGAAGTAGCAGTAGCATTAACAGTGGTGAGTGATTTACAGCCTCAGAGCTAACATCAAGGATAATTAAGGAAATTAAAAAAAAAAAAAAACAACAACAAACAGAAAGCCTTTTTTGTATGACTCAGAGTCACAGGGGCATGACCAGAAAAAAAAAAAAAAAAGAAAAAAAGGAAAAAAAAAAGTCTTCCTCCATCCCAAAGACTTGATTTTGGCCACATCTTACTGTTTAACAGTCTTCCAGTTATATATAGAAAATACCACTATCCATCCAGAAAACACAAAGAGGATACAGTTTCCAGAGAATCAAACTCAGGTTAAGTAGCAAAGTAGTTCTTAATCAGGAACTGACAATCAGACACTTATGAGTTACATGTTCCATTGAAATAATTAATTTAAGGGCTGAGCACAGGCAGGGGCAAAAACCCTCTTGACTTTCAACATTTAAATGTCCCATCTGAACCAGTGCTGTGACGACAGAAATCCTACAAGAGCTGGGCTCTCTTCACAGCATCAGGGCAAAGCAGAACATGCCAAGGAACTCACCTGCAGAGAAGGGCCAGTGTTTAGTTGCTCGTAACTTTTAAAGTTCTCAAAATTATAACTGTAATTAACAACAGGTTTTAACCACCTGTATCAGCTGGATATGTTAAAAATACGTAGGATGGGTTTTCGATGTGGCTGACACTATGCCAGGACCCACTCTTGAACATCCAACTGTGGAACTAAATTGCCTGTCAGTATGCTGCATGGATACTGACACTTTATTTTGGACAGAGGTAGATTGAAGATGAATTGGCAAAAATGCAGCAAGAACCTTGAAGGAAATCAAACCTGATATCCAGGCATATAAAAGGTGCCTTTACTCTTCTGGTTTCAGCAAACTGAGGTGAGTGCCTGGAGAAAGATACCAGGGGACACTGCAGTGGGCTGTGCTAGTGAAGAGACGGGGAACTAGAAAGGGCTCTTTCCATAAGCATGACAGACTTCTGCTCCTGTGGAGGGGAAAAACACATCAGAAAACCTGCACTGTCAGGTGAACCTTCTCATATGGAACCACTTTGGTGTTGGTTGACTTGGTGGAGGGACAAAAAAACCCAACAGAAAACAAAACAAGAAACCCCACAAAACATACAGCACTACCACCCCCCCCAAAAAAGTTAACACAGCAATACACGTGGTGAGTTTGTTTTGCAGTGTTTAAACTATGTCAGGCAAGATTTCAAAATGTATAAAGGAATCAAGAAGAAATCCCAGTTGCTGGGGGGGCGGGCGCTGAGCAGAGACTGGGACTCATGTCAGTCACTTGTTCCATTTCTTCTGGGAAATATAAAGAGAGATCAATACTGAGAGGGCAGAAACGACAGAAGATGGGCAACACGTGACCAGCTCAACACAGAAAAAAAATAATAAAACAGGCAACCACCTGTGTTGGGAAAATAATTCCATTAAATATCATAGAAGAAAGTAATTTCATTTGGCAAGGAATCCTCTGGTTCTCATTAGAGGTTAGTTTAGAGAGTTAATAACTGTAAGCCTAATCATTCTTCAGTGCATCCACAAATTACATTTTACTCTACTTCACTGACCACATAACAGACACAGGAAACATGTAACAGCACAAATAGTATGTTTGATAGATTGTGATAATATTTACAAGGCAAGACTGATACCAGTTTTTTGTGTATTGATCTGTTTTGACAGAAGAACTTGTTTAACAGTCCTTGGCACTTCAGGAACACAGCAAAGAAAGCATCAGAGAAGGAGTCTTAATCACAGGAACACTTTCCAAGGTATACTGCAGAAAGTGCACCACTTCTTTGTTGTTTTTTATGGCAACTACAGTCCTCAAAGTTTGGTTGGAACTCTCCTCCAGCAGCAAGACATCATCGCATTTAAAACATTTGTGCCTGCATTGTTAATAATTGGCTGAGCTGTCAATTAAGCTACACCTGCCAATATATTAGTTATATTTGACACTTTAATTTTGAAGTGAGGTAGGGAGGGATAGTCATAAAAATTTATTTCATTCTCTAAAAGCCAAACCCAGTACCTGTCATTAAATTGCAGGCTCTCCATTCCCTTTACATAGCAATTATACATGCTCTTGTCAAGCAAAAAACCTCCTTATTTCTATCAAATGGGATTAATGTTTAAATGGATAGTTTCTCTACTAATGAAGGACATTAGAATCTCTGAATTGTACTTTTAACAACTTCTGATTAATAGTATTAATACTTTTACTTGCTGAAACAACAGGACTGCCAGATCAACTCTAAAATGGTGGTAATGGTCTAGCAACAAATAATGAAGTCAGAAGAAGATAAACCTCCATGCAATATCAGATCCCATTTAATCCATCTCTGATCACAGAAGACTACATATTTCAGAGGAAGAAATAAGAAATCTTACATATGAAAATGAGGAAAAGCTACTTCCAGTATTGCTGATAGTTTTATAATGGAAATGGGAGTGATTTGATCTTCAAAAAAACCCAAACAAATACATCGGTCTACAATATCATTGTGAACCTTCTTCTAAAGGAATGATCAAGCTCAATAAACCTGAGACAAGTTCACAACAAATTGCATGCCTTTATGTGTCTAAATTTAGTTCTTAAATCTACCTGCCTTACAGGCTCATTGATTGGACCATCTATTCCTACCTATTGAGAAGAGGGCATCTATACTTTTGTTCCTTACTGTTTGATATGATAAGGAGAATAACATGTCCAATCTCATCCATTTTTATGCAGCAGTGACAAAGTCACTTTTCAAAGATATTATCTTCTTTTTCAGAATTGAAACTAAGAATTGTATGAGACAGTTGTTCCAGAACTCCTCTTCCTCCAATCCCTACGTTGTTTAACCACATTCATTGTCTCCATTGTACCACAGCATCCAACTGTCTTTCCAGCAGCAGTTGTCCCTCTGGTGATGCATACCGTTAGCCTGGATGCAATACCTCAATGGAAAGCTAGTTTTCCTAGCCAGGAAAACCACACTATTATATTGTGATAGATAGTATTACCCACTGGAAGCATTTTAAGGCTGTGTATTCCCTTGTCCTGCCTCCCTGGAGGGCTCAGAGGCAGAAATCATTCCTGAGGTTCTCACCAGTTAGTTGGCAGACCTCCAAAATCAGTCAATGAACTGCTCGTACAGCAAATCAGAGAAGTCCCCCACGCTAGCCCAGGCAGTCCTATGCTGAGTTTAATCTTCTGTTGTCTCTATTCACCCCCCAAAAGCAACAGCACAGCTCCAGCTTGCTCTTCCTAACAGCCCTACCCTTCAAGCTGCTACAGGCATGCTACCTTCCCACTGGTTCTGGTTTTTCCTTCTCAGCCAATATCCCTGACTTTTTGAGGGCAACTTTTGATGAAGCAGCTGAGAGAGCTGCACTTGCTCAGGAATAGCATGAGCAGGCACTATAGACAGATGGGTGCCTGCCCATTCAAGAAATCTTCCCCACTCAACTCTATGACACTTTTCCATGCCATTTATCATGAAGAAAGCACTTAATGTTACTTCTTTGCATTTAATATGGCAGTGGTGAAAGGAGAAAGAAGGCATAAAGCTGTTGCTTGCTTCTTTCTTATTTCCCTCCCTAACACCACACAAGTGCTCTGGCTACAACACTGTAGGGAGTGTCTGTGTGGAGGGAATTAGTACAGGACAGAAAATGAGGGAGTCAGTAGCTCAAGCTCCACTCAAGTCACATGTCAAAGGGGAGAAAAAAAACCAAAACCAACCCCTAAATTATCATAAATTTCATCCTTTTATACACAAAGAATAGTCAGATTAGTTGAAGAAAAATTTTCATCTGCCTTAAAAAATCTGGATGATATCCTCACATAAAAATAATGGCTGGAGTGATGTAGTTACAAATTGCTTAGAAGGTTGGGCTAAGCTCAAACTTATCAAATTCCCAGACAATGCGTCTCAGATAACCTTGCAGAAAATCTTCAGGAAAACTATTCAGAAATGCTATGGATTATAGTTCATCAGCTTGAAGTCTGTGCCCCATTTTTATTTCATTTATTCTGCCTTAGTAAGCTTTATCATTTTTCAACACAGCTGAAGTTATTGCCTTTCTAGAAGCAGAGGGCTGCAGATCCATAACTCTTAGATATAATCACAGCAATTTCAATGTCTTATCTCCATCTTCACCCCTGGACTGTCCCTGTCATCCCCCGCTCCACACACACGCACCAAAAAAACCCTAAAATATCCACCATAACTCCAGTCAGTCCTGCATACCTTCAAGAATTTTTACATGCAGTAAATTCTCTTTTTTTTTCACTGATATGGCAGTCTATACTAGACCTGGCCACTGCAGCTTTGTGAAGATCCTGGTGTCAATCCCTTCTTCTGCCTCACCCTTCACAGACACCAAGCATGCTCACCTTCTAATTTCATGTAGACTGAGCAATCTCAGTATTTTATGCTGTTAAGTCTCCAAAAAGGCTGCAGTTCTTTGACCTTGCTGGCTTCCTACACAGAAAAACCTCGGGCATCATTTATCATACAAAACTACCTCTGCAGCATATGATGCTCCATTCACTAAAAGCAATAATCACCTGGTACATGAAGTGAAACTGCTATATAGGTTATTGTCAGACTACAGAAGTTACAGAATATTGATTTGAGACAACTAGGATATTTAAACATCATGCAAAACCACATTAATTTCACAACTATTATTCTGAAAGGGAATTTTCATGCACTGCCTAGAGTTGAAGTTTTTCTGGCTGCCGGTCTTGCAGAAGGGGAGGTTAATCTCTCCCTGTTGGAGGGAACTACCAACAGTGTCCCATACACTGGCTGTAGCAGACTGAAAGGAATAGACAACCATCTCAAATATCATCAGATAGCCCAGTGCACAAAGTCCCTACAGGTACCAGCACAGGCCATTTCATTTGGGATCAATGCTTCTGCGAAGCTGGAGTTCCTCTAGCTGGCCAGTTTCAGTCTAATCAGTTATAGCAGAATAACCTTTGCTTCAGACAGAAAGAAACCAGGTACAGGGTTACAAGTGAAATAAACTGAAATCCAGACCATACTTGTAACAGCTTTTCAGTACTTTGACTTTCCTAATTAGGAACCTGAAGGTACATGCTATGTGTTATCTCAGAGAATTCAGCCTATTCAGCAACACCTTCCAAATGCCATCCCTAAAGAAACACTTTTTGTGGTTTCATCTTCATAAGTTTATTGCCCTTGCTGCATTTGCACCAAAATGTGGGAGGAAACATTCACAGCTTTTCCAAAAGGTCACTGACTTTGATGATCAAAGCATTTCCCTACCCATCTCACCTCCTTGGCAGCAAGTCTTGAGTTTTGCACCCTTAACTAGCTCCTACCTCTCAAGATGATAAGGGTTCAAAATGTATGTTATGTGAAATATGGCAGAATTGTATATGCAAAATTCTACTGTTTGTTTTTTTTCTAACCAAATCTGTTATTTTATGGGTTTTCTATAGAGACCAACATACAAAACACATTTACAGTGCAGTTGAAAGACTGTTTAGATCAATGAGCTCACTCCTACCATAATGTATGTATCCTTGCCATCACTGCCAGAAGCTCCTTGATTAAAGTATACAAGTGTTATAATGTGCACATATCATTTTAACTAAACATTGAATCAACCACACACCCTGATATATGTTATTTTGCTTAAGATGCTTTTCCTTGGCTATAGTGAGACAGGAAACTCTTGTTATATCTCTTTGCTACAGACACATTTTCCTGGCTGTGCAGTTTAATGGATGAGATTTTCACTCTCCTTATGGTAATTATTCTTCTATGTTTCAGGTCATCGATGATTACAAGAAGATATTAGTGGAACATAGGATTCTCCAACAAAAAGCTGTCTAGTACAGAAGGAAAAGAAAAGCATGAGGTATGAAAATCAAAACTCAAATATGCTCTGCTTCCAAAGCTTCATCTAAACATTAATTTGTCAATTATTCTTGGAGATGCATGGTCCAAATGTTGCCCAGCATGTAATTTAGGTCAGCTCCTGACAGATCGCAATCCAGGGTTATACGTGGGTAGATTGGTTAGTCCATAACAAACAGCCATGTACAACTTTGCTCACAACTGGAATCATCATGACCTAAAAAACTTCAATGTATTGTTCTTCTGTTAGCATTTTTCTGTTAGCTATTGTCTAGCTATGCCACATCCACTGGAAGTGAGAAGTATCAGTCAGCAGATCATCAGAAAGAACATGTAAAGAGATCTAATTCGGTGCAATTCCTAATCTTCAGAATTTCAGGATATTTCACCCAACTTCACACCAAGTAAAAATGACCATATGCCCAGACAGCTTGACAAACATAGCTAAACAGTTTGTTCTGTTGTGAAAGTTAGTTCAGATAATTTTTTACAGTGCAAATTCATCTTATATTGCTGATTTTAGCAAGATTTTACACTGGTAAATCAATGTCTGTCATCATCATTCTGCATGCTGAATCACTGGCATCCACACAAGTAATTTTGTTTCTGAGTTCTCTAGAGAATAGCATTAACAAAACCCTAAGGTTTTACCCTTAATCCATTAACTTTTTGCCTGGAGGGAAAGAGATTGAGCTTTTGCTCCCCTTTCTCCATATTAGGAGAGATGTGATTTGCCACCTAAGAAATGTGCAGGTGTTTCAGCCTCCCAGATCCACCTGTCCCAAGAGGAACAGGGCTTAAGACACACAGATTTCGGTACCACAGGTATAGAAGCTCAAAACCTGGCAACTCCTATAGTTGCCAGACTGTTTCAGAATCACTAGATTTATTCACAGATTTCCAATCCAAAGAAACAAAGCAATCATCTTTATTCTTCCTATGCAGAATCAAGGCCATAAACTTCTACCTAGCTGTTATTCTGCAGTTAAACACTTTTTAATTGAGCTGAAACCATTACAAAAAATAGTTCAATTTTGAGCCCCAGAGCTGGTGTCTGCTTCTGTTGGGACCCAAACCAGGGGGTTCTTTTACATTTCCATTTCCTTTTCATTTATATCCCGGTAGAACTAGCTAGAATAGCATCCCTCTGATAAGCTTTGTACAAATACATAGCAAGGACAACCTGGTCACAAGGAACTGATTGTTTAACGCACAAGACAAGGAAGGGCAGGGATGGGAGGAAAGCTGAGACAGACAAGTTTACGAATGGAAAGACTAAGACACAAAGAGACCAATAGCCCCATTCCAGCATCTTCCACCTTTAACATTAAAATTGCATAAACATGTGCTAACCCCTTAAAAATCTGACTCCAAACAGCTTGTCCCAGACCACTCACGAAATCAGTGACAGAGCCCAGAATGTCCAAGGGCCATGGGAAGAAAACTCTCACCAAGACCACAAGGGCTTTGAAATGACCACATAAATATCACAAGAGGCCTTCTCTGTCTCAAAGTGTTCACACCCTGAAATGACAATTAACTGGAGAGCAAAGCAGGTATTCATAACACCTCCTGACAGCCTTTGGCATTGCTAGGTTTGGCCTCCCTTTCCACCTATGAGCAAAAATCGCATACCAAAATCAGATACACATCAACTGTAACTGTAGCTACATATAACAGGTAGCAGAAAATTACTAACATATACACACACGCCACGCGTTGTTTTCTCTCTTCCATGTTTTCATTCGCCTGGTAAGACAACTGACCAGTAGCCAAACTTAGACATCTGAGGTTATTTATTCCTTTTTCTAAAAAAATGACATAAATAAATAAGTCACAGTGATGGTGAATGCAACTTCCATTAAGTTCAGACTCCAAGCAAGTTGTTATTCTGTTTCTGTTACCATATACTACATGAGATGAGGAAAAGTCTAGCAAAATTTTTACTTTTCTGGGGAGCACATCAGTAGTGTATACAGTACCTCCTGCCTTTGTGTTTTGTGACTGGAGTACAATCATTACCTTTAAAAATACACCAGGGAATTCCAAGATATGAAAGGTTCTCACATATTTTCCAGATAAGTAGCACTTCTCTGCTCAGCCTTAGTAGTATCCACCTGACAGTGCAAGTCAGGCAAGTAACTGTGAGTGGGATCCAGCTGGCAAAGCATAAGTACCTGTGCTCTCTGGCAGACAAAAAGGTAATTCTGAGAGCCATTAAACACACCTTTTACTCTCCACTGATGAGATAAAGAAATTATGTTATTTATGTTAGGATGATGCATGCACTAAGCACATACAACTAGAATCACATACATACCTCAGAGTCCAAATAATTCTGAGTGCTGCAGAAAAAAAAGCAGTTATCTCACTGGGGAACCACACTAGTTTCCCACACTCTCCTGAAAACTATGTGTAGTTTAGCTTGAAGGCTTTTAAGTTTGATTCAATTAGCGTAACCCATGTCCTGTGTCCCTTCTAGCTGTAGGACTAGACAGCTTTGCTCATTTTCCATTGGAAAATGAGGAGACAGGTTTGAGTTTAGCTTTCCTCTTCTCACCCCTTAAGAGACATATTATGAACACTTCAATCAGAAGTTGCTTCTGCTGAGAACTGTTAGATAAAAAACGAGATTTTATCAAGTATATTTGTGATGTTATTCATTTCACTTGATGGTTTTACAGAACTCGTTGGAAGCAAGTTAACAATTCTAGCACAAAGCTGAAGAATTAGTGTCCACACTAAAGAACAGACCAAATTTCAAATACGAAGAAAGAAAGAAACAAAAGAAAATAAATAATCACTGAGTAGCACAACAAACTTGCATTACGCATGTTCGTAGTATAATGTCACATGCAGCAACAGGTGACAATTTGTGCAGCAGGAATTAGGGCAGTACAAGGAATAAATAGAGAATTCTTCTCTCTGCTGCATCACAGCCCTCCTGCCTTTACAGAGATCCTGTTAAATTAAGACTAGTGTATCAGAAGGAGTAAACTAATAAAAAGGTTATAATCACATCATAGGCTTTTCTTCTGGGCTCAGAATTGGTATTGCATGAAATCATGTATGAATAAAACTAAACCATCCAAAAGTCTTGCCATCTGCCTCCCCACCAGTTATTTCAGCAAAGTAATTTCCTTTTAATTACACAGCTTAGTATATGTAGAAATACAGCTTATTCTCCACATAAATACGTATCCAAAGTTAGTCCTGATTAGATCATAGGACAAAAATTAGGCTGTAGGATTTGCCACTGATGTCTCACAAGCTTCGAGTCTACTGGAGAAACTTTTGGGGGGTTTTCACAGTTGTAGGCTCAGATGAGAAATCAAACAATTTCTCATCAAGTTGTTGAACAAATGTTTTGTGATGCAGCCTATTGCAGCCAGTGGGAAAGGAGCTGCTTGCTTTGGCATGTTTGCAAGATGACTGGCACAACGGACAAGCAATGCTGTTGGCAGTTCAAATTAGTAAGTAGAGATGCAACCTGAATTAATACCATTTTATCTAACTAGAGGTCACTGCAGATTAAGGTATGAGCCAATACATTTAAGAAGCAATTTAAATACTTCCGAACTCACATTTAACGCAGGGAAGTATTGTGCCTCCATGGAGAGAGAGACAGAGATTAAATAACAAATTCAGAGCAAGCCTGGGATAGAACCAGGGTCAAGTCTCCCAAGTTTTTAAGGTATCAGACAAGAGACAAGATCATCTGGCATCGTGCTTGTGGCTAAGCATGCTCTTGGGGATGCCATCTGACTGGGTGGTTGGCTGTCTGTCTGCTCCAGAAAGCAGCAGTCCTACATCTCCTTTGCATCTACACTGGTGCTTATCTGGTCTCACAGGGAGCTGGCCCAGGCGTGATGAGTCAGTGTTCACCTGTGCTGGCCTGTAGGAAGTAATGGCAAGGTATGAGAAAAGGGACTACCCCATTCAGCAGCAGGTACCCATTACAGCAGCTTAAATATAGTGCAAGAACTCACCCAGAGTAAAATGGCAGCTCCCTATCTCTCAAGTACATTGCAAAGAGGCACATAAAGATTATCAAGTACTCCAAATCTCCAGTGAAGGCAGACTTCCTCTAATAATTCAAAAAGATCCTTTCCCCATTGAGAAAGCTGAAGAAAATGGCAAAGTGATTCAACTATTTACATTTTGGACTCAAACATTTGTCATCCAGAGTCTTTTGTAAATACATATCCCAAGCAGACCTAGAGGACTTTCTTCTGGGCTGCTAGAATACTCACTGTGTTTCCAGAACATTTCAGCCTCCAGAGTCACTCCCACAGCAAGGGGGAGGCAGCATTTGGGGGCATATAACACAGCTTTCAGCTAAATAATCAGCCAACTTCCTGAGCAGGCTGGCTTCCGAGGTGAAGGTCAGCTCTGCAAGGAAAGGACTCCTGCTGTTACAGAAATTAAGCAGTATATGCCTGCTATAAAGTTCCTTGAAAAGAATGTCTGGATACATCCAAACCTTAAAGCTTTTTCTCTGCACCATGAGGACACCAAAACAGAGCCCAAAACATCACCTGCTGCAAGCTATAACACTTCTTTTTTTTCAGTTTTCTGAAGTTTTCAGTGGTTCAAAGCCCCGATTCAGCTTCACCACTGCTCCTTGTTAGGGAGGTGCTCCAGTGCCTCCACTTATGGAAGTATACAGTAGATACTTTGAGTGAATTCTGGAGGGCGAGAAGGGAAGGTCGACAGAAACTGATACGCATGTTTGCTCACAGACAAAAATTACTGAGGTTATTAACACTACAGCAGATATGAAGAACTACTGGAATGCCTGATAAATTGGACAGCATAAGATTAAGTTTGCTGTAGATAAGAACAGGAAGAGGTGCTTTCAGAGGAGCAATTTAAAATTACTCATACCTGTTGATTTCTAAACTCGTAGATTCTTAGAAAAAGCTCAAGTATGATCCTCAGCGGTTTAACAAGGCTGTTTGCTCAATGAGCAGAAATAAGATACTGGTCTGTACTGAGAAGCAGATGAAAATATGGTAAAATATTGCAGAGCCAATACATATATATGTTTTCCATGAGTATATGACCTCACATTTACTCTGGAATTCACTTTCTGGAAATTAAACAAAAAAAAATCCAACCAAAAAAAACCCCAACCTACTCCTGAAAATAGAGTTGAAGGAGATTAACTGAAAAGAATTCAAGAAAGAGGGTAAGTGATGAGAGGAACAGGCTTCCATGAAAGAAGTTAGAAGAGATAGATGACCAAATCAGACTAAACTTTTTGTGGTAGCAGCACAGTATGGGAACATCAGAAGAGGGATGTTATTGAAATAGCTCATTTTCTCCTCTCCAGTCATGTTCCATTTCCCATGGTGGGATCTGTGAGGTAACTTAGGGTCTTATGCAGAGTTTTGTAGAAGGGATGGGAGACCCTATAGCTCCAGACAAAGCCATGCTTACTCTTTTACTATTTTTTATTTGCAAGTACACACCATAGCTTGTGGTGCCCAAGTTTAATGTACTGCAGCTGCTGCTACCATACAGTTCAGCCCTTCAGACAGGAGGACATCATTCAGAGACCATCAGATTAGGCTGACTAAATGGCTGTTCTGTCCAAAAAGCCAGTCATCTGGCTTTTACAGCAACATGATTTATATTGCTGCATTCTATGTGCTTTTGGTGTTTCTTCCACCTACTTTGTATTCATATTTCAAGGGTAGACTTCCCTGCAGGGGCTTAAGCCAAAGTTTACAGTAGCATAAATGTGTAGTTTCTCAAGAAGCTTGAGTTTATCTGTTACGAAAAATAGAGAGGAAAGGCATCCAACTTCACAGGTAGTGAATTTCAAAGTTTTTGTTTCCTTGAATACCCTTCATAGAAATCTCTCAGAGACAGCCAACCAAACACAAACGTTCCTGGACAACAGGCTGAAAATCACTATAATAAAGAGTTAAAGGGAGGCTGAATTGTGCAGTTGAATCCAATTAGCCATTCTCATAATGAGGGGAGAAAGCGAGGGAAGAGAGACAGCACATTTTAAACCAAACATTTATATTCTCAGTAAGCCTTCTATTGCAATGTATAATTAGCCTGTTGAACACATTCCCACAGGATATTGTTGTACTATATAGTTTAGTGAATATGACTGTAGGTATTCCTTGTTTCTAGTATACCCAAGGTAAACACTATTCTATGGCTTCTAGCATGACAATAACCAGCTTGTACTTGTGTTGTAAATCCCATTGTGTATCTCCCACCCAACACAGACACTGTGCAACTGGTTTCAGTACATAAGTTCAGCATTGGAACATTTCATATTAACCGATGTCAAATACATGGTTCTGGGCTAGGGAAAGTATTGCCAGTGTGGCAATTTGTGTCTCCCAAGATCTACCCAGTACAAATGATCCCCTCCCTCCTTACCTCCCTTTCTCGCTTACTTAGGAGGATGCCTATTGCCATTTTGTAGTAAAGCCAGTAAAAAATTATTCCCAAGCTGTTAAGATTTTGAGCTGTCTCCTGAAAGAAAGAAATCTATATCAAAGAAGAGGTGTTACTAGCCAAGTGGTAATAACAGGTGGGAAGAGAACAAGAACTGTTTCTTTCTTGTCTTTCATTTAAATGTTTCTATTTTTAAACAGACCAGCCAGCTCTGCTTATTTTTTTGCCATAAAGGGAGTTGGTTCAAGGTCTGTCAGCATGATAGGTCTTGCCTCCATTTAGCCTGGAGATATTACCTTTCAAGGATTCACTTAATAGAGAATGAATATTTTAAAGTTTAGAAGTATACGTGCTCTTTAAACTCTATTTTTCTGATTTCCAATAGCTGCCTTGTTAGCAGGGAGGATTCTCGTGCAGCGTTCAGCATTCTATTGCACGCTCCTGATCACAAAGCCAGGGGCCAGTCCAGCTGCTGAATGCATGGAGTATTTCAGTTCATACAGTGCTTCAAAAAACCTCAACCAACCATCAAAAAAAACCCAGCCTACACATACACACACACACAACTACAGCGGCTTATTTCACAAAAGAAAAAAGACAGAGAAGCCCAGCTTAATATTGGTTGATTTAAAATTGTAAGAGGTTCACCAGTATTTATGCTCTCAGGAAAGGCAATCACCAGCACTTAGCAAGCGCCGTGCCTTTCTCCACACATCCCAAACCACCCTAGAGTAAAATATCATGCAATTAAAAATGTACACAGGTTCTGCATCTTCTCCAGAGGCACCTAGCACTAGCTATGGCCAAAAAGAGACCGTTGGACTGCAGCATTAGTACTAGGTAAAAAACTACTTTGACATTTCAGCCCTTCCAAAGTATTTTAAACAAAACCAGCAAGAGATATTTGAAAGAAAAAAAAAGCAAACTCACCATTCTGGAAACTAAGAGCTTTCTCCTAGATCCAAATTATGTCTTTTGTTCAAGACATCAGCGGTGTTGAAGGAGCACTCATTCTTGCTCCAGCATTGAAAAAGTCCAGCGTGCTCAGGGTTGGGGTAGGTGCTGGGAGCACACCTGGTGAGCCTCCCTCCCCAGGGTGCTGAGCAATGCCTGCTGGAATGTGCAGTCTAGCAGGTACCTGGCACCACTTGTTCAAACAGATAGGAGGGAGCAACGGAACTACATTACCCATAATTGCCTTCAGCTGGTTTACGATTACACCTGAAACCAGGAGAGGTGGTGTGGGAGTTTCGCCTTAGGGAGGCGAGATAGGCATGCAGAGAGAAGGAAGCGTGGGCTCCTTGTGTGCTGCTGGAAGAGAATTAGGGTTTTCTACTTTCACTCGCTATGTTGCAGATATACTGAATTGCTGAGAGGGGGACAAAGGATGGCTTTCTGATGCAGGTCGGGGTTAGAAATAATTAGATTTACAGGTAATGAATACAGTGACCAAAATTGTATGAACCTGTATGACCGGTTAGGGCATTTCTGGACATCTATGAGGAAGCACATGAAGGAGGGGTGGCAACAGCCTAAGAAGACATCTACAGAGGAGGGAAAGCAGAGACATTTGGGAGGGTGGGGGCAAAACAGCTCCTTTTTGGCCCCATGAGCTTGAGGAAATAGCAAGTTTTCCCAGACTTTATATTGCAAGTATTTTTCTCAGTGATCTCAGCATTTTGTAGGATCAAGTTGATAAAGATTAGAGGGACAAAGATTATAGCCACAGAGAGGTAAGATAAATGGTCTTTGTGCCAGGAATGCCATGGGGAGTTGAAGAAGAGATGATTTGCCAGTCTTCTTGTTATTTGCTACCTGTGGTTTTGTCACTTAGGACTCGCAACTGAAACCACCCCTTTGATGAAAAGAGGCTTCACAGGCTTTCTAAGCCTGCCTCCAGAAAGCTCAAATATGAATCAAACAGTATAAAAAAATGGAGAAAAAAAGAATCTGGGTTGTTTGTGTAGGAGATAGTATCGATAGTGGTGGACAATTTCCACCAAATAAACTGCCAAAATAAATGGTTTTGTTTGACCAGGGCTGGTAGCAAAGTGGGGTGAAACTCAGCAAATGGTTTCACCTGGCAAAAAATGAAGTTGAAATGATGCCAACACCATTTCGACTAAATGGACAGT
Organism: Falco peregrinus; assembly: GCF_023634155.1. Taxonomy (NCBI): domain Eukaryota; kingdom Metazoa; phylum Chordata; class Aves; order Falconiformes; family Falconidae; genus Falco; species Falco peregrinus. The sequence goes on along the minus strand of NC_073725.1, from coordinate 31,040,779 downwards.
CCACTGCAGCACCACTCAGCTCCTTCAGAGAACTGAGCACTTTTTCTCCCCCACCACAATCCAGAAAACAGCCTTTCCCACCTGACCATATGTGACAAAGATGAAAGAGATGCCCCATCACCAAATACTTTAATAAACTAGGTATATTGTTGAGAGAGCTCTGTCCTGCTGTCAGAAGGAGAAGGTTAGAGTAACACCGCAGGGTTATTCACTTTGTACTAAAACTACCTGTTACAGAAAAAATAAGCAATTTCTACTCCCACTGCCTGTCTGAAGGTGTAGTTTAGAAACTCAAGATCTGGAAATAGAAAATGTAGGACAGATAAAGCCCTGTCAGACACCAGGAGCAGAAGGGAAACATTTCCAGAGACATTTAATGGCTTACTCAGAGCTATTAAGAAAGCAAGTATTTAGGGTTTGTTATATATTTAATTTTCTGGGTTTTTTTGAGGTAGGTACTGTCTATCATGTGTGTCTAATACTAATAACAATGACACTCCAAATAAGTTGAAATTCACTGTTATGGTAATATAATTTAATAATAAATTTAGATCTACATATCCTAAACTCTAAATTACAACACCTTTTCTGTATCTCAGACTACTACATAAAATTTCCCTTTAGATAAGATACTTTCCCCCAGATTTCATTTCTCTGAATGGGCCATTAACTTATAGCAGAAATGTTAGTTCCCAGCAGAAGTATTTTCAGAGCCAGACGCTTTTGACAGTCCATTCTTTCCATTTAAGGAATAATTTTAAAAGTATTAGTGGTATTTTATCTTAAACAGAGAGATTTTAAGTTTAGGTTAATGATTTTTAACATCCTTTTTTATAGGGTTGAATAAAAACTCAAACAATCTGATATGCTTCTCAATGTTTTCCCAGCTAGAAAATCCTTATAGAGGATATTTGTATCTGCAGGATCGTAGGACCCCATGGGTGGGACCCTGCTGACGCACATAAAGCATCTAGGGGATTTCAGTTCACCTCTGGGCCTCAGAAAAGGGCTCGAGTACTAACATAGTCTATCTAGGTTTTCAGTACAAGAGTGACCAATCATTTGTTCCCACATTCTTATTAAAGTCAGCCATTTCTGTCTTGTTGCATAACAGAGTTTACCTCGAAGGCATCTAAAATAGGTGTTTAAAAGACAGCACTACCTACTCTGCTACCTCTCCAAAACCAGATCTGACCAGCCAGCTTCCATTTCCAGACTCCGCTGAAACCTATACTCTGCAATGACTTGTCTTTGAACATCATTTGATGAGACACTGTGGTTTTATGCACTTCAACTCATTTTCAAAGCAGTCTTCCAGAAAGCAAATTTAGACTGTTAGGACTTAAGAATGCTAAGTAGTATGTGGATAGTTAATAAGCAATTTCATGCATTTAATTAAATGCACTGTTTGCATACAGGAGAAACCCACATGCTGTACAGGCAGACAATAGCAATAGCAGATGCTCGCAAGCTCATTTGGCAGTATATTGTTCACATTTTTTGTTTGCTAAGCTAAATCCATTTCTCAGGTATATTTCTGTCATTTAAATCAATGGAATTTTGGAAGAAATATTCTGGGACAGAAGCAGGACCTATGAAGTTGTCCTGTTTTCAGCTGGGATAAAGTTAATTCCCTTCTTAGTAATTAGTACAGTGCTGTGTTTTGGCTCTGATGTGAGAACAGTGTTGATAATGTGCTGATGTTTTTAGTTGTTGCTGGGTGATATTTATACTAAATCAAGGACTTTTCAGTTCCTGGGCCCTGCCAGCCAGAGGGCTGGAGGGGCACAAGAGACTGGGAAGGGACACAGCCAGGACAGCTGACCCAAGCTAGCCAAAGAGGCATTCCAGACCGTATGGTGTCATGCTGAGTATATAAGCTGGGGGAAGAAGAAGGAAGTGGGGGGACACTTGGCATTATGGTGTTTGTCTTCCCGAGTAACCATTATGCGTGATGGAGCCCGGCTTTCCTGGGGTTGGGTGAGCACCTGCCTGCCCATGGGAAGCGGGGAATGAATTCCTTGCTTTGCTTTGCTTGCTTGTGCAGCTTTTGCTTTACCTATTAAACTGTTCTTATCTCAACCCTTGAGTTTTACATTCCTTTCCCATCCTCCTTCCCATCCCTCCGGAGAGGGAGAGTGAGCGAGCAGCTGCGTGGTACTTGGTTGCCAGCTGGGGTTAAACCACAAAAGAGGTTAATTTTAAGATGGAAAATTTGGAAGCTAGGAACACATGTACATAGGAAGCTCTGCATGAAAGCTGGACGTGATGGGTCAATCCACGTGAACAAAGCAACTAGTGTAGTGAGGCTGGTCTGCAGCAGCTGGGCCTGCCAGCGCCAGGGCACAAGCAACATCATGGGATATTTACCTCACTTTAGAATTGGGTGAATGCCTCCAAGCCACATCCTTTGGTAGTGGTGGCAGGATCCTGGAAAACTTGGGAGTGTAAACAGTTACATTCCGGCTTGTCATAACATAACATATATGGGAAGTGGCAGTCATGTCTTCACTTTTCATTTGATTACAGTGTGTGTTTTCCACTTCACTGACTTTTTCCTTTTTGTTTGTTTAAATGACTACATATTTTGATGGCTAAACCTAGCAATAATTGCAGGGTCAAAGGGCATACTTAGGTTCTGTCTGTAAATGTATTTCACTTGCCTGAAGCAGATTGAATAGCTGGGGCAGAAAGTAGCATATCTTTTTTGGACTTGATCTCAGTTTTGCTGCAGTTCTCATCATAAGAATGATAAATGCCAAGGATTCAGTGTACATTACATACTGTTCTCATCCCATTTGTTTCAGTTGTTCCTAAAGCTTGTGAGAAAACAAATATGACCCACATGCCCATAAAACTGTTAGAAGAGGGGCACCAAAGCCCTAAGCCACGGTGACATTTACTTGTACAATTATTTCCAATAAAAATTATGATTTATTATTATATATATAAAATATATAGAATATATAATATGATAATAAGAAATAATCATAATAAATAATATTTATTTATATATGATAATATATATTTATATATTATCATACATATAAATAACTGTGATTTATTATGATTATTATTATTATCATATTATGATTATTACACTATGATTTATGCATGTCTGTGTGAGAGGAAACAAAAAATACAATGTCAGGCCATTCTGGATAGAAAGAAGCCACTAGGACATGGTCAAATTATATATTTTTTTTCTCCTCCCTACTCCTCACCAGTGGAAGAAAAACTTGCACGGCTAAGAATGTCCTGCCAAAGATGTTGACACATTGGGTAGCGGCTTGGGTATACCTCCCAATGAAACAACACTTAATAACCAAGAGAGGTGTGGGGGTGAAAACTGGGATTCTGCCAGGACTATGCTAGAAAACATTTAACAGTATATTATGCTGGCAAAAGCAGTTTTGGATGTTTTTACTGATTCCAGAACCCTAAGTATAATCTATACCAGCAAAAGTACTTCTGCCAGTTCTGTGTCCACATTAGGGCTCTTGCCAGTATCAAATGTTGCCAAAAATCACATTCCTAAGGGACATTACTTATACTAACAAAAGTTTCTAATACAAAGCAGGCTTTACAAACACTAATGAATACTCCACCCAAGCAGGCAAAACCACCTCTCCTGATAAATGTGTACCAAAGCAATCAGAAAGCTTTTAGCTGGTTACTGAAGGGCAGGGTAGTTCTGGGCAATGTTAAACATCAGAAAAACAACTCTCAAAGCATGTTGTATCCTCAGTGGGCTCTCTCTCAGACTTTAGTGAAGGTGAAACCTTTGTTTAAAACAAAATCTGTGGCATTGCATTTTAATGAACACAGAACTTGTGGCAACAGTACCACAGCACGGGAAACTACAGCCAAAGTTTGCAGCAAGAATATGTACTGAAACTGCTGAAGGCAATAGACCAAACTGAAACAACACTATGCAGCATGGAAGTTAGTACGGAAGATGTTATACTGAGCAGCAGAAGCTGTATCTGTATTTACCGTATCTGCTCGCACTCTTAAAAAAACAAAATTGCAATCAGGTTCTCCATGGTGAGCTGGACCAGGAACTGAAATTTGTTTAAAACAAAAAAAAAAAGGGGAAAAAATACCACCCAGAAAGTCCTAGTGAAAACACAGTTGTTCTGATTTGCATATAACAACATCCCAAGGAAAATCATTGGTTTCTCTAATATTTATCTTCATGAAAGAATGAGTATATCATGTCCTTATCCTGATCAAACATTAAATTGTATTTAAAAGAGATTTTTTTTTCTAAGGAAGAGAAAATTGTAAAGAAGATCTATGCTGATTGAACATTACATTTTATCAAATAGAGAGAGGGGTGGGGTTTTTTTCTAATTAGAGAAAACTTTAAAGAGGATCATTCAATCAAAACATTAGTATGAATACATAGCTGGCAAATTGGACTGAAGAATATCAGGGCAGGAACTTTCCTGAATGGTGAGCATATAGTTGCCAAAAGGGACTTGGAGGAAGGGCTCTGAAAATGGTAGAGAATGATCTCCTTCTTTTTTGAAATAGCAAGTGGGTTGGAACTTGTTCCCTAGGGAAGGACTCACAAGATGTCTTTTGTACCATGAAAACATTTGTTTCCTCTCTGTTAACTAAAGATGTTTAGCTTGGTTAGTTGCTAGATTACTTTATGCAAAGTGTGTTCATTAAACAAACAATTTCTTTTTGTGTTTACACTATTTTCACTCTGCTGCTAGCAAACCTCTCTCTCCCACAGCTGAATCTGCTGTGCTCTGCAGGGAAGGTTCACTTACTCCTTTCCCACAGAGAAAAGGCACCCGGTGACCTCAAAAGAAGGAAAATACATTTGGCTTCAGCATGTAAGCCTACCCACCTCAGTCAATAAGACATAGGCAAAGATGCCTGTGGCCCAAGCGGTGTTTTGTAGAGACTCATCCTGGAGAAGTGCTGGCAGCAGTGCCTCCAGATCCGAGGCAGAAGCAGCAGTAGACAGGGTCACATAGCGCTTACTCCTGTAACATCAGACTGGCAAAAGAATAACATCTTTCAGGTTAGGAAAACCCTGTTTTTGTCCTAGTTCCTCATTAAATCCCACAGATTCATTAAGATGGATCACTTCACTTACATTGCATGTTACCAAGGAAAGTGTTCCATGGGACAGTAAAAAAAATTCTGCAAGCAGGAGCAACAAGGCAAAAGAACAGGGTTCGGACCAAAAGGTTCGTGTCTTAAAGAGTAATGAGCAGCAAAGCAAGAAAAATACTGTTCCATCTCATAAAATTTCTTATATTGTGTTTCTATAAATGATTAGCACACTGTACTCAGCCACACTTGTGTAGAAAATAACTGATTACTAGAAATGAAGCGAGTAAGATTTTTTTGTTCTTGTTATTTTTTGCCTGATTTCCTCAGGAAACAGGATCTATACAACCATGCTGTGTCTGTCTAAGACCCCAACTGATCCTCCTCACCACTAGTTTGTGAATCCATTAGCCAGTTCAGCTTAATGAGGGACAGAAATCTCATATTTGTTACGATGCTGCAAGTTTCATTAAAAGGCTCATTCAAGTAAAAGCTGAGGAGCTCTGTGGAGGAAAGGTTACTATATTATTAGACCTCAGAGAATCACACAGAACACAAAAAATGAAAGAGAGACTGCTATCAAAGCAAAAAATCCAGAGGTTTCTGGTTTTAACATTTAAAAATCCAGTTCAAAACACAAATTAATGAGAAATTCAGCTCCAGAAGTTCCTCTTGCTCAGAGAAATACATTTTTATTTTTATTGTGGTTAGTCAGTGTCCATACAGGAAAAAAAGGATACTTCTGTGCTTTTATACAACATAGATAAAAAGAATCAGAATCTGATCTCATTGTAGATCCCAAGCAGTTCTGCTGAATTAAGTAGTGGGTGGCTAGCTTTGACCATATAGGTTGTCAACATGGACCAGTTTTTCAGCAATGAGTATGTTAAGAACTTGAAAATCTGGCCATGGGTGCTTCACTGAGAGTCAGGAGATACCAGATGCTCTTGAAAGTCAAGCCTCTGTTTAGATGCCTACATGCAAAGCAGGTGCTTCTGAAAATCAGATTTGAGCTACCAGGGTAAGACCTGAAAAATGTATTCTAGCATCCTTACAAACTTAAATCTGATTGTCTCCATGTTAGATGGGGGTTGAACACTGGCATAAACAAAAGGACTTTCATGTTCTCTATGCCATTTAAAGCTGAAAGTATTTACTAGCTATGTTTTCTTCCTTTTACTTCAGATCGATAAAAATGCAATTTTGGAAAGGCTCAAACACATTAAACTTCTTATGTTACACCTTCTTACCATCTCAAATAATTGTTTGCTAAATATCTATCAATTACAGCATTGTTTTAACTTTTTACCTATAAACCAACTATTCATCCCTTTAACAGACTTTATCTCCACTAATACATGAGCTAATAAGTCCTGAAAACCTGGGGCCACAAATTCTGTTTTCTTCATTATAAAGTGGGGGTTGGGCTTGGTTTTTTTTTCCTCCAGTAGAGAACATTTCCTCAGTTTAGTAGAAAACATTTCTCCTATTTTAAGGTTAATAGTGCTTTAGCCTGTGTTTAATGATAAACCCAAATGTGATTTGCTGAACTGTGGTCTAAAAAGTAGCTAAATAGCTAGTCAGCAGTGAAGCTGGGAATGGAGCAAAAGGCTGACTTCTAGTCCCTTGTCACAATCACCTGGCATCCTTAATCACAGCATGTTGTTGCTCCCTGTGACATTTCCTTGAGATGTGATCTGTTACAGTAAGCCAGATGACCACATTCTTCTGCAATAATTGAAGCAATAGTCTTGGTCTACTACATTTTTGACCTACCATACCCAGTACTTTGTGTCTAATACCTTAAATATTCATGACTCATATTTACGGTGTGGTATATCAGATAAAGAATTGTAAAGATTTCCTTTCAAATGTTGTGTACAACTAGAAATAGGAGTCAAGGTTTGGACAATGTCTGCAGCGTGAAAAACAATTTATCTGTAACACTATCATAGAACTGTGTAAGAACTGGACTGATCAGCTTTCATTCATCAATTATTTACACATCATTTTTGTAGATTAAGAATGTACAGGCTTTAGTTGCGTTTTTTATCTATTTCCCCTAGATAATTTTATCATATTTATTTTTGTGGGGACTCTAATCAGTTGAGTTCCATTATGCCTTTATCACAGATCTGAGGTATAGAACTGCAGATCTGAGCTCTTGCTTTCTGTACACTCATTACATGGAAAAAGACACCCTGTTTCTAACAGTCAGGTACATCAAGCAAGGAAAAAAATCTTATAACAACGCAAAGGAAAAAACCCACATAAATTATTCAGCTATGTAATCACTCAGGTGTTGAATTAGGAGCCAGCAAAACATCAGTTAATCTTGTTGTTGATGTAATTCAGATGTGTATTTAACTGTGTATTTTGGTGTTTGGCTCTTTAGGAACAGTATTATCATACTTACATTGTATATGGAATTTTTTTCTGAGCTGGAATCTAGGCTCCGGAATATATATCTCAGCTCCACAAGCAGTGATACTAACCAGACACTGTCACCATCCTGACAATACTGTCTCACCTTTTAATAACTGAAATGTATTTTTCCAAAAGCTCTACAAACACCTACCTGATCTTTAAAACACTATTTATGGAACTGAAATCTTTTTCCTACAAGAAATTTCTCGTGTACTATGAGCACATCACATTCCTCCTAATGCAGACTGACCCCACTCCTTTCAGAAAAGGTCTGGCACAGTCACCCTTGCAAGGGAAAAACAGGACCTGGCTTTAATTCCTAGGTGACCTCACATGGCTAATCTGAAGCACACATAATGGCCCTGAGACCTTCCTAGATGGTCATTAACGTTGCCTACCAAAATGGAAGATTATTTCTGGCTGCTTTAGGAGCAATAGGGCTGGAACCCAAGAGCATTTCAGCTGGAAAGCCTTTCTCAGGCCAGCTCTGGGAATAGCTGCTGTCACGTCTGGGCCCATGGTACTTGAGAAAGATCCTTTTATTCAGTAATACCACCAGTTGCCACTGATTGCCATAATGACTGTGATTAATGCCTACGCTACCAGAGCAGCATGTGCTCGTACAGCAGCCCTCCACCCACTGCCAGCACCTCTGGCCCTTCCACACAGCATATGAGGCAGTGGAAGCTGAGCTCTCTCTGTATGTACCAACATTTTTTGAGGCTGCTAATATGGGAATAATAGTCATGCAGTAAGACAATATTCTGGCCTCACCTTCTGTTAATACCACGTTTCACTTTGTTTTAAGTCTTTGTTTTAAGTTTTCTTTTTTAAGGCTTTCAAAGGTTCCAACTAAAAGTTATTTGCTAGCTTAAAGAAAACCTGCAAGGTGTAATAAATAGTATGATTTAAGTACAGCGTATACTGAGAATGCCGTTATAAAAAAGAAATAATGCCAGATATTCAGCTGCTATTAATCAGGACAGCCCTGCTGAGGTGAAGGGAGTAATTCCAGTTTACATCTTCTGAGGATCTGATTCCTACATTTACCACCAAAGCTGTTAAACATTGCTTCAGCACACTAGGTCCCTGTTAACTGAAAGCTGTGGAGATGGAGAATATTTGGGTTTGAGGCCTTTATGGGACCTGTTCTGGAAGGCAGGTTCCTGCATGCAGTGAAAACTTTCAGTGCTGACTGGCTCAAGGGAGTGCTCACTAAGAAATCTTATAGGTTCGTTCCTGTTGCCTTAATTTTGAATGTAGTGATTTATCTTTGTTGAGCCTTACGGGAGAAGGATAAGATCAAATAATAAACAGCTTTAAACCTCTGTAAATGACATGTGTGGTTTCAGGAAACATTTTCCAGCAAAATAATACAACTGGTGCTTAACCTGGCATCTTCCAGCATCGTACACAATTCTTTTTGGCTCTTAAAACAAATGCAGTGAGGAAGCTGTGATTATCCAGGGGTGATGAAATAGGAGTTCTGTGCCAAAGCTGATTGTGGTAACAGCTGCGACTTCGCTGACTTCAGACAACTTTGAGTTTAAACTAGCAGTGGCACTGCCCTGTGAGTGGAAGTTCAAGTAGGAACAGCAAATAAAAAGTGCTGTAAAGTCATCTCAAAATGTAATAAAAACCCCCAGTTGCATTTCAGTAAACAAACACACAAAAGTTAGTAAGTCTATGAAGTAAGATGGTCCTGAAAAACAGTATGGACTGCAGAGGATCCATAAGGATTCCCTTTGCATGCATCTCTTGCTGAAGACCAAGTTCAAAAATGTACATAAATTGGTCAGTGACACTGGCATACTTCAGCAAAACTTTAATCTACAGTAATGCAAATGCAAAAACACATAAGAAGTGCTCATAAATACTTCCCTGTATAAAAATCTACATTTTTGCTTTCATATTATTAGCTACTTTTTTCACTGGCTTAGTTTACTGGCATTTTGGACTTGATTTCTATATAAAGAAATACTTTTTGGAATAGTGGCTCATTATCTCACTTTATTAATAAGTGGACAAATTTAGTCATAGTACAATATTATTCATTAAAATATTAATATTTTAAATATGAGGGAAAAGAACAACTTACAAATCTGAAAAAAGTCTAAAGAGTGATCTTTCTGACAAGCAAATTGAAATGAGATCTTCAGCAACATCTGCAAGCTGTAAGTCATCATTTTTTTCCCCTCATAAACATCTAAAATCATATATAAGTTCAGTCATGATTTTTAAATTGTGGATCAAAGCCACGGTTTGTTATAATGAAGTGAGTACTTAAATGTGCCCATGAAGAGCATTCATTGTCAGTGCCACCAGGCCCATCGTTACTGCCTTCATCACTTTAGAAAACAGGATATTGGTTGGACAAATATACATATTTCTGATCCGACTTTAACAATCTTGTAGTGAGCTGACACTGCCTCACCTGTCAAGCCTCACCTGTAAGACCTGTCAAGCCTCACCGAGAGGTTGATGCTTATGCGTGTGACCCCAGCCTCCTGCTCCTCTGTAGCCTGGGCCACATCTCATGCACTGGCTATGCAGTGCCTTTGCTCCGGTTCCTTTACTGCTGTTTATTTGCTGACCAGCTGTACCTGGAGCATTTGGTTAAAGAGTAGGGGAGTGTGCTGGGTTGCCTCATGTGGAAGGACTTCTTCCAGTCCTTCTTCCAGGACTCATTTCTCTGGTTAAAATAGTGCTACTTCCATGCCAACCACTTCAACTCAGGTCTCAACCTCACATTCCCCTTTCCATCATGTAGAATCTTCCTCGTGCATTGAAGCAGATGAATCTTGAAAGGAAAGATACTAATAAAGTTGGAAAATCAGTCAAGCATTGTTGCAATTAGAACCATTATCCAAAACATGTCTGTATGTGTGATTCTATTAAGGCTGACATCATTATAAATGTCCAGATCTTATTTAATCGGTGCCTCTTCTGTTCAAAGTTTGATTGAGTGCTGGACATTGGGAAATGTTTTTATAAGCCAATGAAAAAGTCATAAAATACTTTGATGAATTTGAATGTCTAGTTTTATTTGTCAGCCACACTTTCTTTGGAACTTTCCTCTTGGAATTTCAGGCACCTCCAAGAATTTCTAACTTCACATCTTTTTGGTGGATTTGTCCTAGAATATAACCTTTGGCAAATCATTCCTGCCAAAATGTCTGTGGCAGTTAAGAAATTACACCCTTCACAGATTTCTATCCTTGTTTCTCTGCCAAGAATTCTGTAACTAGAGCTGTTCTAACATAAAATATCAGGTGAGTGCTCCTCATTGCATACATAATCTGAAGCTGTACTATGAAAAACCTCCTACTGCAGCCCCATTCTGCCGTTCGAATTACAAGGTGCTAATGACATCTTGTTTCTAGATTTCAGCAATGGGAGTAGACAGAAGTAAGATTTGCCTTCTTTTGCTGCAACTTGCACTGGAAAGAAGGTCTACTCTCTTTGGGTTTTTTCCATATAACTGGTATGAAAGAGGGTGATTTTTAAAACTCTCAATACTTCGCAATTATTTCAAACAATCATTTTAAATTATTTCTTTGCATGTCTCCCAGTTTTCCTATTGCAACATGTTCTAGTCAGTTCAGAAATTAAAACCAGTGCTCCTCCACACGTATGTTATCCTTTTGGTCAAATTCTTTATGATGTCATCATGACTATTCTTTATTTGGCCTGAAAAATAACATCTCATTTGTGTCATTTAAATTAAGTGTGATAGTGTGGTAAACAACTACAGGGCTATCACATACAATAGTAGCATTTTCACAGTCTGAAGCCATGCCAAATTCCAAGCATGGGCATTGTAATGAGCAAATGGAGCCTTTGCCAACTCCTTTCTGCTACATGTGGTACTACTAAGCTCTTCATAGTATTGGCATACTCACAGAAGTTTCCATGACAGTTGTTGAGCCTCAGGCCTGAATAAAATAGTGTAACTTCATCATTATAACTACTTCTCCACATTGAGTAATCTTGTGGACTCTAGATGAACCTTCTGTCGTTATCCATGTATGCTTGAATAAAGTCACTTTTTCTAGGGGAAGTTTGCTGTTTCATCAACCATAATTGGATACAGTTTACAAGAAACCATTGCAAAAATAGCCCTCACAGACTTAAGATCCATGATTTCTGTTATCTCGCTTTGAGTAACTGGAACTATGAATCTGTTTTGATGTTTTCCCAGTTGTTATAAAATACCAGGATCACATCTGCTTGCAAAAAGCAGCTGACTCAAGTCGCAGTCAGCTTCTGAGAGGCAGGCATGTCTTCAGCTTGTTCAGTACAGTGATCTTCCGGTGCAAATCTCTGTCTTGCAAGAACATAAACACAACTTAAAATTTTGTTATCATTTGCTTTTTTCCTTCTTTCTTCTATGAATACTGAAATCTTACCAAGTCCCTGGCATTCTTTGTGGTTACCTGAAGAGCAAGAGCATTGATGCCTCAAACATCTTTTCTCATTAGGGGACCCAGGCTAGGTAAATATTTATTCTGAGTACTTAATCAGAAGTTATTCACAATTATAAGCTGCATGACCACAGAAATGGAGTGTATTGTCATAGACTTCAGAATAAACCCCCCGACAATCTTCAGATTACAGTGAGCAGAAGAGGGGCTTCATTTCCCAGAGCTGCACAGAAGGAAAGGCTTCAGTGGCCTCTGATGAAACGTTTCAATGTTTTCCTGGAATCAAGCAGCGTTTCTTCTTGTTTCAAGTGCTGATAAGCATAGGCCATTACTACACCAAGAAAAAAGGTTAACTTTTTGTTAGAAATAGAACTCCATTTTTTTTTAAACGTTTTACAATGTATTTCATTTGAAATATATTTCATTTTAAATACATTTCATTTTATCTTCAGAAACAATTACACTTTCTCATTATTTTGTTCAATCACTACTTACTGCATTTCTTAAAATATATAGGACGCCCGACAAATGAAACTGTTTAGTTGAATTTGGGTTTACTTTTTAACTCTTCTTTATAAAGTAGTCCAAAATACAGCAAAATGATGAGGGGAAAATTAGAAAGTTAGGTTCGTAGTTGTCCAAAGAAGTATCTTTTCCTGACTCTGAGACAACTAGTTGTAACCAAATTGTTAAAATATAATTTTAGAGAAAGAAAGAAGGAAAATAAGGAAAAAAATGAGGGAAAAAAGACACTTTAAAACATTTCCTGCAAACATTTTTTTTCTCCTAAAAATGTCTGGGAACGTCATAAAAAATACATTTATTTTAAAATATTTTCAATAGCAAAAATTAATTAAGCAGAGGTTTTGACTAAAAACTTTTGATCTCTTCTTCTATTTAAGAATCATCCCAAAGTCACACATAGATTTTTCAAGAATGATGCAGATTTTTTAATCATTTATTATAACCTCACCACAAGATCCATCATTACCTCAGTGCCTCATATGAAGTTCCCAAATTACATAGGCCAAACGTTCAATAAGTATCAGCCTTGCTGTAATTGCCACTTGCCCTCACTTTTTATTGCTTTTTTGAAAAGCAGGAAACCAGGAAAAGAGCTATGCCTGGTAAAAGAAGAAAGCTTACTATTTAATTACGTTTGGAGATGTCCTGCCAAATGTTTCAGGTTCACTTTCATGAGAAAGAGCAATATTACTAGAGGTGAAATATGTCTTTGTTGCTCTAAACATCAGCAAAATACTGATGACCAAAGAGAAAGAAGTATGCTGCCAAATCATAATTTCAACAGAATATTTTTTTGTTTCTTTAACCGAATACTTTGTTAGAAATAAAACGCTATTTTACCAAATCAGAGGACTAAGAAAAAGATTTCCATTAAACAAACAGAAATTAACTGTCATTTCTGTATTCCATAACCAGGAACATAGTGGCTCTAAAAACTAAAAAGCCAAGAGCCACATCTCATGGGTTTTCAGTCTGGATAGAAAATCTGGTTACATCCATGGAGCATGAAAGGTATATTTTAGTCCCTGTCCCTTTCCTTCCCCTTCTGATTTCTTTTTAAACTATCCTTTACTCAGTCAATGTTCACTATGAAGATCAGCAGTATCCCACTTTCAAAAGATCAGAAAACTTTACATTGTTCTGTGAGTTCAGGAGTTGAGAGGTTTAGGTTTTGATTTTGAGTATTTGGATGTTAATGCCATGTTTCTTGATAAAACAAATGGTCATATCAGCATGTATAATGATGCCTTAAAAACTTTCTTTGTATTATGACCTTTTGTTGCTGTTGTTACTTTTTCTGTAAAGACCTTATCCCACTTAGTCATTGATCAGTGAATCTACAGTGGTACTGATAATTTTTATTATTAATTTAACCTCTGGGGTATTAAAGTTTTTAGTTATATATTTAACTTGAAATGTTTGTATTTAATGGAATTGATTGAAGTGTGCATTTACATGCTTTTCTGATGTCAGATATTTAAACAAAAAAAAGTGTTGAAAATTCAATCTCTACAGTAAAACACATTATTTTTTACAAATGGATTCTATTCTGTAAGAGATATCATATGGCAAGTTGAACAAAAAATATGATTAAGTGATTTTTATCCACACCAACTTTCAGATGATTTAAATCAAGAGATTATTGAATGTGATCTGTATATAAACACTTGAAGTCAGGGTTAACAGACATCTTGAAAACAAAAAAATACTCTAACATCTTTTACAAACATTTCCACTGACAAAACACCCATGAGTCATATTTTAAAAGTTTTGCAATAAAAAAAGCTGCTGTAACAGGGCTCTATTCCACACGCACACACAAAAATGGTTGGAAACTCACATTTATTTGATAGTGGAATAATTCTATTCCAGAACGTGTTCTTTTGCCAGTTTTTTTTGTGGGTTTTTTTTTTTTTTCCTATGGAAACAGCAGATCTTTCCCCATGAAATACAAGGCTGGAAACATAGTGTATTCAGTCACCAGAAAAGCATGTGCATTTTTATAGAGCCTCCTTGTAAAAGGATAATACAATTAGAAGTAAAAGCTTATTTTGCTTTTATTTATATTTCAGTCAGTGAACTCACATTTAAATGAAGAATTTATGCTTATCATTAGATGTAGAATTAAGTATTATTGATGAGGAAAACAGAAGTGAAAAAGAAGTTTATAAAGCATTTTCTACAAACAGCATTTTCAAAATCTAATGAAGCTTTTGTTTGGTTCACATAAAGATCTTTAAAACCTTACATTCTGGATCACTAATTAATACACTAAAAGAATGGTGTCAGTCTATCATGGGCTTCCATATTCCAAATAGACAAGAAATTAAGCAAGCATATGTAAATCAGGTGTGTTTGTGCCTTGCAGCGTTTGTTCCAGGCACAGAAGTTTTTAAGAGAGCAGCAGAGAGATGCTGCACACTGCAGTTGCTGGCAGGTGATGACCTTCAGAGTATTCAACAGGCCTGGCGCCATGCCACCTTTGATAAACCATAAAATCTGCTATGCAGGTCTTTACTACTGAGGTTCTGTCAGAAATAGTGCCAACAGACAAGAGTCCAGAAAGTGAGGAAAGTATTATATCAAAGTATTTGCCTGGCATTCCTGGACGGGAAGCCTACTGAGAGCTATGAGATAGGCCAGGGGCAGATCCATTCAAGTTTAATCTTTTTCAGAGAAATTATGTGGAGTGTTTTATCTAGGAGGGCAAAACAGGTGATCACAACAGTTCCTTCTACCTTTATTATCTATGAAAAATGAAGGATCCCATAAATTCCAGAGGAGTATTTAAGGCAAAGATATGGCCAATCCTGTGAAAAAGAGAATCTGTAGAGCCAAGACCAGCCTAATATACTACAGCAACAAAGGGTGGGCCGGCCTGGGATGGTTTGTACAGAGAATACTGTGCTAACACAGTTGAAGGCTTTGGAAGAAAGGGCTGAAATAAATAAACTCTGGAATTTTTAATGGGATGAAAGATGCAAGAAAGCCTTGGTAGGGCCATATGATAACTTTAAGTGAATGAGATGCATTAAGAAAATGTTTGTAATGGAGCCTCCTCTTGACAACACACTTTTCATGCAATGATTAACAGTAAGGCAGTTTTTAAAAAGTTTTCTTCCTTTTTTTCCAAAGACCTGAGGTCCCACTTTAAATCCCATCAGTCTCAATAGAACAATACACAGCTCTTACAAATATTTGAAGGCTGATATTTTTGCATCAGCACCCTGTTGAACATAATTTGTTACTAGCTCCCCTAGAGTACCATTCTTCACCAAACAGTGAACGCAGAAGTCGCACAAGAAGGTCCCTGCACAAGTTGTGACACTGCCATGGGCAAAGTGGCATGCTCCAGGGACTTCTGGCAGCACTGGCTTGCTGAAGTAACCTCACTAGCTTCAGGAGCCAAGGATGACAAAAGCAGAGTCTCTGTTGCTATGATACCCCCTTCCCATTAAATGGAAATGATCCGTGGATTTCGTAAATGATGTTGCCCAATTACCCAGCTGAAACATTGCTAAACATCTTTAAGTTAGAACAGTTTATGCATCCTTTTGCTTTTCTTTCAGTTGTTGTCTTTGATGTTCAGACTGCACATGTTGTCTTAAGGGAGAAAGGAAAACTTTCTTCTTGTTCCAGAGCAGCTTTTCTGTGTTTTCTTTTCATAATACTGACTGAAGATAAAACTTAAGGATTCATACTTAATCATTGCCAGATACGCTGCAAAAAGGTGCTAGTGTTGTTCCAGAAAGCCTACAAATATTTTGGGAATACCTGTTTCAGATCTGCATCTGCTCTGTTGTCATAATTATAATCCAGAAGAAACCCACAAAAAAGAGGAGAATGAGGACACTTTTAGGGTTGCCTGAAACGCCCCTCACTGGAGGAGCTGCAATAGGATCTCAAATGAATTTGAGACCTGTTAATCCTATGGGTCATCAGGATCTGGAAGGAAATTGCTTCCTGGATCAGAGGTAAAAATACTTTGTAATCATGTAACTGTGTACAAAAAGAATCTTAGCTGCAATATTTCCTAACTTCTGAGCCCTTGATTTTGTGACATACATTTTCAATGGAGCAGGGAATGCTAGAGGAGTGGGCATGCAGACCACCTCTCTACAGGCTTAATTAGGTGGAGAGAATATAATTTTCTCATGTTAAGATTGTTGCCAGGCTCCTGTGGGATGTTAATTGCAGCACCTTTTCCTTGTGCTAATGACTGTTAGGAGGAAATTATCACTTTCAGGCTACAAGTAAAAGTAAATGCTCAGGAACAGAGTTAAGGTGGCCTTAATGCATGTTTGATTCCTGGTTTCCCAGTAACTCTGGGTGACTAAAGCTTTGTAGTGCTGTTCAGAGCAAGTGACTGTTATCAGTCTTCCAAGCTTCTCATGCAAAACCAGCATTCTTGACTAGTGTACATATTTGAATGTTCAGTACGACCAGCTGTTGGCCACCAGTGGTCTGCAGACCAGTTCTGGAATCTATGCTTTAAAATACTGGCTAAATTAAACAGAACTCTAAAGCTTTGGAATGTCTCCCATCATTACTGGCAGTAAAAATACTGGGTTAGTTTTCTAAAAAAGGGTTACTGTGTGCTTTGTAGGCATAGTTGGCCACTTAGAAATAGGAAGTATTGGTCTTGGGAGCCGATTATAACGTTAGGTGTTCCATTAGAATGTCCCTTTTTTAGCATGATTAGCACTTGGAAACTTCTCCATTTACAGGAAAATTATTCCACTCCTAGTGTTCTTTTGCAGTCTTTCACCCCACCATCTCACATTTTTTCCAGAGGTCTCAGTGCCGAAAAAGTCACAGTTGTCAGCAGAGTTGCTACAGCTTTTGAAGGCAGATCTCTCATTGAAGTATAATAATAATTTTTTGTATGAGAGGGACTCTTGTGTTTTACTCCTTACTGTGTAAGGATCAGACCATGGATAAAATAAACTTGCTATAAAACCACTTTGAATAAGATTCTTTCTTTCCTTTTCAAGACTGCATCAAAGAAAGTAATATACAAACGGGATCTTAAAAATTAAATTAAAGAGTCCAGCTTGCTTTTGTCATTGGCATGCAAAATAATGCAGAATTGCTTTACATTGGAGAGAAGCTTTTGCTGCTCAAGCATACATCCCTGCCATACAGAGGAGGAGCAGTCATTTCCAGCTGCCTGACTGGCTACTCAGCCTGCAACACAGGGCAAGGAGAAAAGTACATTATAATAATGAGAATACATATGACTAATAGTTTACAGTCATGCCTACCTAATGCATGTCTGTCAATGCAATGCATAATTCACAGGCTGCCCCTCCAAAGCACAGCCTAGATAGAAAAAGAAAGTGAAAGGTGCCACAAGCATTTGTACACTGCACACAGCACATTGTACAACTACTTACTCCTTTAGCTCAAGCAATCTCTCACAGGATTTAAAGGACCATGTTTTATAACAAAATCACAGTTATACACTTAGAAACATAATCTTGTATATTGGGAATTTTATTAGGTTAGAGCAGAATAGAAACTGAATGTGCTATTCACCAGGTGAATTGATGTTTGCCACATAGGTAATGTGCAAAATATCTAAGACTGTTGTATAATTTTTAGCCCTAGAAACAGAAACAACCGAGAGACTACAGGCTCTCTGCACATTAAATTTTGCACTTTGGACCATCATCAGTATATCAGCATCTCATAAAAGAAATGGATTGATAAGACTGCTTTTTATTTTTTTCCATTTTGGGTTATGGATTTTTAATTTTTTTTTATCAAATCAAAAATTATTTTATTTCTCTAACAGGTAGAGAAAAAGGTAACAAATAATGGTGTCATTCTGGTCCTGAGAAGGAAACTTTGTCAAGTAAAAGTCTGGTGATAGGTCTGCATATTCCTCATTTAGCCAGTCTCCTAGTAAGAGTGCACAGGATTTACATGCTTAATTTTTGTTTTGATGATCTGTGTTCCCTGGAATAATACAACCTTCTACATAGTTCATAAGATTATTGTAAAAATTCTTCTATTGGAGTTTTATGTGTAAGCTTTAGCATTAGCAAAACTTCAAATTCAGCATTTTTGTTTGTTGTTTCCCATGTTTGATTTGAATTTAAGAAAGAAAAAATGCAAAGTCTGTTTTTCTTTGCTGGGAACAGACCTAAACCCATACATAGGAAAAACAGTGGGTCTAAGACCTGAAGAAGCTTTGGGATGGGGATCCTTTGGAAAATTGATCTGTAATGAAGTGACTTGTCAAATTCTCAGTAAGGGGTTAGGAAAAATCTGGGTAGAGAACTCAGCTTATTTGGAGAAAAAGGTGCATTTCAAATACATGAGTGACAACCTACAACAAAGAATGCTTGGAAGAGTGATGGCACCCTGTAGCATGCATTTACTTGGCAGATTAAAAAGCACTCAAAAATTTCTGGGGACCAGCACAAGGAGTGAAACATTGAAGTACACCTGTAGTTGAACAGTCCTGCAAAATACTGTGTGCTCTCAGTTCTCAAAAAAATTGGTGGGAACTGAATGCAAGTTCAAACCTTTATACAACTTTTTTTTTTCTAAAGGATATGATTCCCTTTTCCTTCTTTTTCCTTCTCCTTAAGGGGATTTCAGTAATGTCTTCTAGCAGTATATTACCTAGCATTTTATACAATGTGTGGAGGGCACTAGCCTGGAATCTGAGGTGTTACTTTGCTCTAGATTTCTCATATGACCTTGAACAAATAACATTAAAAGAATATTTTTTTTAAGAAGCTAAAAACTTTTGTAGGTCAGACCTTAATCTCTCCTCTCTACCTTCTCTACCATTTTTTGGCATGTGAAGAGGAGATAACAGGACTTTTCTATCTTACAGAAGAAAAAATAAATTAAAAAATTTAATGCAGTCAGATACTGAAGGGTTTGTTTCATAAGACTGTTAATGAAGCATTATACATGTAGTCTGCATATTTGTTCTGGCTGGGAAAAAATGATAAAATTATACAAACTACAATTACAGACTTGTCAGTCTCTGTCTTTGAAAGCAAGACACTGCCTATAAATTGAGTTAAGATACAAACGTGGAATTTAATGTATGATAGCCACTAAAAAAATTAGGCTACTTTTAATTGTCATGACAAACCTGTTTAATCAAGTAATTTTAAAAGATCTAAAATACAATGTAGGTCATTGTAAATGGAAAATTGAGAATATGCATGCAGACATAAAAGAGTTCATATAGCTCCCTGTTATCATGGTCCCAACAGAGCAAAGTATTTTCTGCCAGACAGGCTATGGAAAACAGACATTTCGGGTGTGTGCAACTGGGAGTGATTTTCCTCTGGAATTAACATATGTATGGAAAAGTAAGAACTATGCACAGACTTCCAAATACTTACACGTAAATACAGAAAAGTACACGTAGGTACGTGTATTCGGTTCATATAGATTGAGAAAAGTTAAAAACAAAACAAAAACAGCAAAAAAACCCACCAAAAATACTGTAACAGATTAAAAAATTACAGGGAAATTAAAAGAATATAATTTTATATTTCTGGGAAAATGAACTATGGCTCATTATTTTGAGGGCCTAAGTTTGACAGTAATGACTCTGTAATAGAAATAACATCAGTAGTTCTCTATTTCTTGGAATATTGCCTAGGACAGAATAATTCTGGAATCCACAGTTTGTGGCAGTATTTTCTCATTTTTATTTAGCATAAATTTAGAATTCATTTAGAGTTTACATACTGAAAGAACAGGGCCATATACACATGCACAAACATATGACATATGCATGTATCTAATACTTAACTCAGCAAGTAGAAGATATGCTGCATCGATTCCCCACTTCATAGCTATGAGTGATAATGCAGATTTTTGACTCATTTTTCTTATTGTCTGTGACAAAGGACACACATGATCTTGCTCTAAAAGCCCATCCCTGAATGGTAAAAGAGTAAAAATAAAGATTTCTGATTCTAGTAAAACAACACATATATTCTTAACATATACACACACCACTTCAGCACTTTACCAGCATCATACGAGAAAATAAAATCCTGTTGCACCCTTCAGAATGTCAACCCTTTAACTCTACACAGTGGTTTTAAGTCTCTAATATAGAAATATCTTATGTGTCTATCAAATACAGGGTTTATGTATCTCATAAGCCTGGTTTCCATGCATGAGATAAACTGCAAAATATAGTGGCAGGCACCAATTTATTGAATAGGCACAGGTGAGGAAGAATAATATCTAGAACAATCAGCAGAATAAAAACAGTAGTAGAATGACCTATCACAACATGAACATTCAGCTGCATGATTAGTCATTAGAATTTAAAATACATATTCAGGAATGAAGAATAATATCCTTTTGTTCTGAAGTGTATCTTCAATTGGAAAACAAAATGGTATCCATTTAGGCTGTAAGGAATATTCACTCAAGTATATCGAAGAAAATTTCCTCTAATGTTTTCTGATGTAGAAGATAAATATCTACAAGTGTAGCTTAGATTTAAAACTCCTGTATGATTTGTCCAGGGATGATTTCATTTGCAAATGACTATGGAAGGGTACATAGTGGAAGGAAGCCGGGTGGTAAGATTAAGCAAGGGAAGAGCAGAGGAGCCTCTGACAACATGTGCATGGTAGCTGAAGACAAGCTTATTGTGATGGGGTTTGCTGTGAAGAAACAAGAGCTTGTACTGAAGCATGGCTTTTCAAAGATGCCTTGACAAAGAAATTAAATAATAAATTATTATTTTAATTGTAAACTGCATGCTACTATCATCCCATCTGTCTCCCAAAACCTAGAACTTCACTTTCCCACATGGCTGACAACTTTTTGGCACCTTGGTCACATATCATATTCTTCTATCATGACATCTTCTTCAGGAACCTGGGAATAGTAAAGATATTAGAAATGCAGAGAGAACAGAACTTGTAAGTAAGAGGAAAAATGTTAAAGACATTTGAGGTGTTTCCCAATGGGAAAAATGAGAGGTGGAAGTATGAAAGTCACCAAAATAGAGAAACTCTAGGACTAAGTAGAAGTCACCTAAAAGTCGACTTTTCTACGTATTTGACATTTTGTTCCATAGCTGATGTTTTTTTTCTGTCTCATACTTTCCATTAATTACAGTTTTAATGTGTTTCACACTGTGCCTTTTTAATCAGTTGACTCAATGGAGAGATCAGTTAATCTCTCATTTCAACCTTTCTCACCTTTCAGCCTCTCTAACCAGAAGAAATACGTTAATTATGCAAAACTTCAAATATTTTAAAGGTCACAAAAAAAAAAAGTGAGATGTAAATTATACATCTTGGGACAGATGTGTATGCATGTCAATCTATCTGTATTCACTCAAATGCCAAGCTTATCTTAGCCTTCTTCAGGCATGCACTTTACAGACTTCAGTGTCACTCTTTGTCTAATTTCTCCAGCTCTTTTCTGGTCATTGCTACTTCCAGTTTCCCTTGCACCAGTCTCACTTCTCAGCCTTTTTCTAGACTACATAGCAGGCCATGCAATAGGGAAGAAACCACAGCATAAACCTTCTAGAGAGGGGTGTAAAATCTGGAAAAGCTCCTCTGCAAGTGGGGCAAAGAAAAGACACAAAAGATGCCCCCGTGTTGTGCTGTGTGGGAAAGCAGGGACCGAGATGAAGGCACGGTGCGCACTACCACCCAGAATGTGTCTGCCCCGTCCTGTATCTGCCATGGGTTCTCCCTTCCTGGCTCCTGGATCAGTTTTGAGTCAGCTGGGGAGTGCCACCTACTGGGTGACCTTCTGAATGTAAGTCATTAGCTTATGATTGAAAAGAATTGTAACAGGAATTTACACAGAATAAAAAAAACAGCAAGGGCCTAAAATTAATGAACTGACTAATCAGTCTCGGTGAGAAGGACAAATTGCACTAAATTGCTCCCCTACAGTTTCATGACGGGCTTGCTGCCACTTTTAGTAGTCCTTTTCTGGCATGCTGGTCAAAAATCTGTAGAGCTGATCATAACTTGCCCCCTTCATGTGCAATGAAGCTTTTCAACTGTCAGCATGCAGAACCTACCTATCCACCTGCTAAATCTCTCACAGATCTTGGGGTTTGATCCTAAGGTGTGATACCTTATCTCTATACAAAAAGGAAAAGAAAGAACTGTCCGTCAGCTCTAGACAAGGTCTTAAACCTACACATACCAAAGTCAACAACAAAATATTCTGAGTCCTCCTAGACATCCTAAAGTAATTTTCTGTGGTTCACTCAGTGTAACTGCGAACAGCCAATGGATGAGATGGATCAAATTTTTTTTGAGCAGTGTGTTTTAAATATGCACACATATCACTCTGCTAATCCTGACTCCAAAATTCCTAAAGTGGGGAGACTCACAGCACAGGCCAAGAAAGGCAGACTTTTGTCTTGGCTGGGGACATCAGGGAAGATTAATTTCATACATTGCTTTAGGTTTTCTTATCTCTTTAGTCTCTTAAATATGCCTCAGGAAGCTGGCCTAAGGAAGTTTAATGAATAATTTTATTTCTAGAACATGTTGTAAACTGCGTATGGAAACTGAATTTCTATTACCTTCCCTGTTCTGGGAGGTGTTCTAAACTAAGGCGAAGATGTAAAAATGTGGCACACCAGGTTTGGGCAGCTATGACACATCGGGTGAAGCACACTGTCTGCCTAAAAGAACAACTATGATTTCCTAATAAAAATATTATGCTCGGTTAGTTGGTGAAGTTCACATTACACATGATATCTCAATATTTATCTGCAGTTATCGGGGGGGGGGGGGGGGGATCACAACAAAATGCCAAAAATACATAATATTGAAAAAAAAAAGAGGAAGAATTTAAGACAGAGCTGAACTACAAGAGTGATAAAATCCCAGAGGTTCTGTGTCTGATGATCTCAATGGGCTGCCCAGAAAAACACAGCAAGGTCTTTAGTGAATGTCCCGGCTTCAGAGCCAGAAAGGAGGCTGCCCAGAGAAACTCAGTCAGGATCTAGCACCTGATTGTTGCCGAAATACACATTGGAAAGGTGGAGGCGATTGCTTAGTTAAATGCAACAACAGTGCAACCATTTCCCAATCTGACTATCTCAGGCTAAGATAAAATGGTCTAAAACATGGCAAAGCGATCCTGTGAGGGCTGACTGGAGTAAATTAATCTACTTCTGTACGAAAAGGCTAGCAAAAGACACAATGTGATTGCAGCAAAGGGTAAAGCAGCGGAAAAACCACACTGGCATTAGTTTAGATTTTTAAGATAATGGTTAGTGACCAAACAGCACAAAGTTTTCACTTCAGTGGCCATCTGTGGCCAAATAAAAGAAGTAGAATACCCTGCCGAGAGGATTTTGAAGGGTCTACTGCCAAGAAGATGGAGTGGAATTGAGAAGGTGGAGGAGACAGGCTGTTCATAGCAATACGTGGGGGGAACAGGAGAGACAATGGGTGTAAATTGAAACAAGAGAAGTTCAGACTAGATAAAAGGAAAAACTTTCACCACGAGGACAGACAGGCAGTTGAAACAGTTTGTCTGGTTATGAGGAGGGTATGCTGTCTCCATCCTTTGTTTTCAAGACCACAATAAAGCCCAGAGCAACCTGGTCTGCCCCTCATAATTGTCGTGAGTGGGAAGTTGGACTAGATGCCTCCTGAGGTTTCTTTTCAGCAGAAATTTCTCTGAGTTTAAGATTATATTATACTGTGAAAGTAAATAACTGAAAAATAATTTAGGTAGAAATCTACATGAGAAGAAAATCGTTCAAAAAATTGACTGGCAGAAGAATTACATGTTATGATGAGAAAAACAAAAAGAGCCCAGTAAAATTCGACGATTTAAAGATCACACAGGCATTCAAATACCTCAGCTGATGTATAAAGATCACACAGGAATTGAAATACCTCAGCTGATGGGTCACGACTGTGAATAACAATGTTAGTTTAAATGTTAGTGGTCAGGATGAATAGATTGAGAAGTTGGAAAATCCCTGCAAGATGAATACACTGAATAAACTGCAATGTTGAGTGAACTAGCTGATGATTAAGTAAGTCACAAAGTGTATGTCAAATTGGTGGCCAGCAAGGAGGGCAGAAGAATGACTACTACATAGAAAGAAAATGGGATTTCTGGGGAAAGTTCTACATGAAAGAGCAGATATGCAGAGAAATTATAATCACAGTCTAGCGAACCCCTCTCACAGAAAAGCTGTGTGGAATGAAAAATTGCATCATGGCCAAAAAAAAAAAAAATTACAAAAGTTTAAAGAACTCACAGAAAAGAACAGAAAGAACTGAAAGAAACTGTGGTCAACTTGAAGGTAAAAAATGAGATCGCTGACTCCAAAATCAGGATAATAAGACTACGTAATTTCACAGATCTGCATAACACTTGAAAAAAGAAAATAGAATGTAAAAACAATCTCATTAAAAAAAATAGTCACTGATATATATCAAGCCAGAACTTCAGCCCTGGGTTTTGTTGCAAAAGCTGGTAAAAGTCCTAGGAGGACTATGTTTTTGTGAGTAGCCCTGCCCCTTGTATTATACTGATAAATGCTATGTGAACATGCAGCTCTAGGCTGAATACAACAGACGATGATGAAAAGGGAAAAAAACAGAAAGAAAATACAGATATGAAATTGCTCCATTTTACCTGTTATTATAAATATTTTAACACAGTTGAATTGTCATGCCAGTACTAATACATTTTCTTGCATTTTAATACGCAGCTGATCAATTATAATGATGATAATTTCCAGCTTGTCCATCTCCACTTAGCTTTCCCATCTTTTGTCGTAGATACTGTTTCATACATTTGAGCTTCCTTTTTTTTCATTTTGTCTTCCCATCATCCATCTCTGGTCATTTCTAAGGCAACATTTCTCTTTGAATCTGATCAGGAAGCATATTTCTGCTTCCACAAAAAAAAATACTATTACTTTTTAAGAGTCACAAATCAAAATGTAATTCTGAAAGCTCATTTTTGTTTTTATTTTTAATGGGAGTCTAGAAGTTATGATTTTTAAAAAAGCAAAACATTCCAAGGGCTGAGTCTGTGTTTCTTAAGCTAGATGTGTTGCCTGGGCTCTTTAGTGGGTGGGTGTTGGGCAGCGAGGTCTCAGGGGCTCTGACTTTCCCAGTCCTTTCACACACTACATTGCAGTGGCCTGGAAGGACTGAGCTCTTGGAACTCAGAAACCAGCAAGTATCTAAAAAACCAACTGATGAAAACTTTGGGATCCTGGTGCCTAGGTCAGCTGCCAAGGTATAAAACCCACTTTGTAAAAGAGCCAAATGAGTGTCTACAGAGATCAACATCCCCCAGAACAGTTCCATTTTCAGCAGATTAGTTTTCTTCAACAGAAAAACTTCACATCAGGAAATGGCCAGCTGTCTTTCGCACCTTATTTGCATCTCCGCAAACCAGGTCTGTATATCCACAATACAGCATTTCATCACAGCTCCAGCTTCCAGCTTCTTTGGTCATATGTTGATCACTTCCCAACACCAAATCTGTATTTATCTTTCTAGGCAGTTTGGAAACCTATTTTATTGTAGCATACGTGAACCCTTCCAATTTCTGCAACAGTCCTTGATCTAGATGCTCTTCATTTAGTGCTAATATAAGGAAATAGAGCTTTTCCCTGTCAAAACATTGTGAAGCAGGCATTCAGTAATCACATTGACAGCTTACTTTTCCCAAGAAATTCATTGGACAGGACATCATTAGCTCATGTTACATATCATAGCAAAGCGTGCCATGCCCAGTGGTGCTTGGTGACAGCTTTGCATTAGATAAAATGAAAGACTAAAAAAAAAAAAACAGTGACACCTACCCCGCCACCAAAAAAAAAAAAAAAAAAAAAGAAAAAAGTGCCGTTTGAGAACTAGGAAAGACCTGTTCAGTTTTCTTGTGTAGTTACCATGCTTGTTCCTCAGCAGTAGAATCATGAGTCTCCTCTTGGAATAGAGAAGTTATGGCTTCATATTAAAGAACTGTGGTTTTCCCCTTGGTTTAGTAAAAAAACAGAAGTTTTTTATTGATGTCAAAGTTTCAAGACGGTACTGAACCTGGCTGATAAAGAAATCATGACATATCAAACCATTAAAACACAAAAGACACAGGAAGGAAAGAGTATAACTGAGGTAGGCAGAGAACTGAAAAGCTGAATACAAAAATCGGAGAGAGGTTTGGAAGTTCTGGGGACACCAGCTGGTTATTTATGAGTGGTCATCTCCTGTCAGAAATATGCATAACATATTTCTGTGTGTGACAAGAATCTACTTTATTGCTCCCAATTCCTGTATTTTTACACTCCAATCTGACATTTGAATATAGGAAATCTAATTATGAAATACCTGTTGATACATTTATTGTCTTCTGTTTGACTAGCAGTGATCTGGCTGGAACAATATTCTCAGTGGCTTCAGTTTCATGCCCCTTTTAAGGCATAGGAAGTTATACTGCTTGATGTGACTCAGATCTGTTCTGATGCTGGACCACTGCCTTGAAATAATACTTCATTATATGGCTTCAGATATTTAGCAGTGGGTTTTTTTGACTAATGCTCCCATACAAAAGAAACTGCAGTTGTGGGAAAACAATTTCTTCTAATTATTAAAATTATTTAGCAATATTTTAAATTCTGATATTTAATTAAATTAAATCTTGTATTGCTTTCATCACTCTAACAAAAGTTCAGTCTTAAAGAAAAGTGATAAAGTGATACCACTTGATTTCTTTGGAGTTTTCATTATAGCCTCTAGTCCTTGGGGCTCTGTAGACAGAGAATAAAAATACTTACGTTTGTTTCATGACTCTGTCACCAACATAAAATGTGCCATAGTCATTCAGGGCTCCAGTGTTTACATCTAGAAAATAAAGAGCATGTGTACTTTCCTTTATAAAATATTTTAACATCTGAAGTAATCAAATTTCAACAAGCTTAAGAGTAGCAGGTTCCCCTTGGGATTTATTTCATGGTAAAATCGTGCTCCAGTTATTTTTTTCATTTTTTTTTTATATTTGTCTACGTCTTGCTTTGCTCAGTTTTATTCACTTCCATTATTCCAAGCCGAAAAAAATATTTGCTTGTAGTTCACTTTTGATGTTAAGTACATTTTAAACTGCCAAACCCCAAAATTATATATATAATTTCAATTTTCCCAGTAGAAATATGAAAACCTGCACAACTGAATTTGTCTTTAAATTATAGTATGGATTCCCCCAAACCAATATTTGATATCACATTTTGATGGAAAAATCTAGACAAGCATTAGTATCACCAGATGTCACTAAACCGTCATTTCCTTTTCAAAGATTCTACTTAATTGTTTTCCATTTGGTAAGATAATCATATTTCATTGGTTTAGATTTCATATTCAGATATGACTTTGCCTTCCACAACTGCTTTGCTTATCACCTACATTGTGTGCAAACCACTGTGCTGTACGCTTCAGTGTGAGAGAGCAGTTTTGGTTATTGTATACAATTGTCTGTGAGGGCAGGTAAAGCCTTCTTGTGGGTTTGTTTTTATAAAGTGTTCTGTTTTCACATACACCAAGTAACATAAGAACTTCTATTTGTGGTACCTTAATGTGTTTTTATAAACTAAAGTACTAAACACTCTCTCCCCATTGAGAATATGTAAAGAGACTATTCATACCTGCCTTTGTGCGAAACTTGCTTCAGGTTTCATATGTACCAAACCACGTATTTTCCTGAAACCTTTCAGAAGCAGCAGAAAATGAATATGCAAGAGAGAAAGGCAGCCAACCCTACATTTTTCATGTAGCTTTCAATAAAGGCCAGATTGGCCCCTGAAGTCTGCTTTGAAGGGGGTACGCCAGCTTACAGTTGTCTCTACATGTCTGCATAAGAGGGACAGAGGGATACACATTCCAAAAAGCCTCTACCTTGAGACTACCCAGGGAAGGAAAGAAACTATCCTGGCCCTGCTGAAACAGCCCAAGAATTCCAGCTGTGCCACTGTGCAAACACCTGGCAGGCTTTTCATACACCTTGGGCAGCACTCAGAATCTGTCCTGGGGACCTCACCCCTGGGAAACCAGTGCCACCAGTGACCGCAGAGATGTTCCAGCATCACCTCTTACCTCCCCATTCCTGGCTCCTGGGCTTCCAGTTATCTTACGTTGCCAATACCCAAATATCTAACTTTCAAGCCATGTTCTACTACGACCAAAAAAAATGACATGATTCAGAATGCATGGTAGTGCCACAGCTTATTTAGAAATAAGCATCTGGTTTTAACATCTCTCTTGCTAACACTGAAAGTGTGTTTGTCCTGAATATAGTAGCTCGGATTGCCCGAGTGTAATTTTAATGTATTGCTTCTGCCTGAAGAACCTTGCCACCATCCGCTGATTTGTTATCTGTGTAGTGTGGAGTGTTCATTCTTTGCCTGATGGGATTTTAATATAGCTGTGTCTCTTACTAGGTCCCAGAGGTTAGATTTGCCATGTTTCTTTTTGATCCACATTTTTCCTGCCTGTCTTTGACATATATATAACTTTTTCAATAAAAGCAAGGCTTTCAAGCTAACTATCTTTTACACAGCATTGTTTTCCCTTCCTGTTTAAGCTGTTAGTTATACCCTGTTACAGAAACTTGGTTACCCTTTAAACTAAGCCAGCCAGCTTGCTGCCAAAGCTTCCCTTGCCTGTTCTGGGCAGATGGATCCGATCCCTCCCTAACAGGCTATAGTCAAAGAATGTCCCGTTGTCGTATCAGCCAGACCCCTCATGACAGTACCAGCTGCAAAGCCAGAAGTTGATGTGCATTATAGGTCTATTTCTGGCTGTATCCTTTCCTGTTACTGGTAAAATGGAAGAAAAGGTAACTTGGGCACCAAAATTTTCCACTTACACCCCCCAGGGCTTTATAGTCTTCCTTGATTCTGCCCAGATTCTGACTCGCAGAGTCATTCATGCCCACATGAGAGTAGCAGAGGATAGTAATCTGTGCTCTTGGCAAGTTGTGGCAGCCTCTCTGCAACATCTTAGCTTCTGGAAGGCAGCATACTGCACATGAGTCCCTGCCAGGCCAGCAGATGGGCTCCTCAGTGCCCCTTAACAGAGAATCACCCACTATAAGCACACAATGTTTTTGTGGTAACCGTGGTGTGCTGCTGGTACAGTTTCTCCATGCAGACCCTGCTTGTGGATGTCTGTAGGTGTTAAATCTTCATATCTGTTTCTGTTTGTAATGCTGAAGGGTGGAGACTGAAGCAAAGTCCTGCTTTTGTGGGTCACTAGGGTCCAAGGGACCTCATTCTCTGTGATGTTCACTGCAGGAGCATGGTTCTGAAACCACCCATCTATTTTCATCTCGGACCCTTTAATGCTGATACACATCTACATTAGGTAATACATGCAATATAGAGGACTATATAGAGGTATATAAAACACAGTCACGTTTCAATCAAAAATCTGGCTGGTGGTCACAGCTGCAGAGAAGTATTTAAAAATCTGTGCCTTATGGTCTCTAAAATATCCCTGAAGAGAAGTCCACTCGTTTTAATAGCTTCCAGATGTAATGTTAAGAATGGGGTATCCATGAAGAAGGTCTATCTGATTTATAGTTTGAGTATTTTCTTCTTCATGTTGTGGTACTACACAGTGACGCAATGCTATAAAAGGCCATGTACATTGAATTCCAGAAGATACTTGCAAAAAAAGGAGAGGCCTAGAAAAATAATGCATATGAGGAAAAAAACCACAGGAGTGGTTTTAACCGATCCTTTTTGATACAATGTGCTAGGATTCTTACTATTTTCACAGAGAGGTAGAAGAAAGTGATAATACAATCAGATACTTAATCTGAAATAGAAGCCATTATTTTAGACAGCACATGCAGGAAATACAGACAGAAATAATGCACTTCAATGACTGTAGCACTGATCTAGGCATGAGTTTCCCCTTTGGTGCATTACTGGTTAGAGATACTCTTATCCAAAAGCTTAATAAAGAATTTTTGCTTATGCCAAGCAGCAGATGCATGGGTTTCAGAGAAGAAGCACCCATCCTTTCTCTCTCAGAAGTTCCACATGGATATCTTATAACAATGAAGAAACAGGAATACATTTTATACATTTGTCATCAATACTCAACTCACAGAAAGCAAAGATCTCTTTATATCAGGTTCTTACCACTGCTTTTTCTGCAAAGTTCTATCCATTTTATTGTTGATTTCCCCTTTTCTTTTAACAGCACTTAGGCAATAACAAAAAAGTTTCTGTATTGTCCTTTATGGAAAAAAAAAAAAATATTAGAAGAATGACTAATCTTTTAAAAGCTATGCCTAAAACAACAGCAGATCATTTAGGATTAGGGTTATTTTATTGTACTTTCGATGGAGAAAACAAGGCATACCAGGACAGTGTTTATACTGTTTAAGCAGTGTGCTTATGCCTTGAATTACATTCCTCTGGGGAATTTATCTGTATCTATATTTTGTCTTTGCTCTGGTCCATCTCCATAGCAACATGTTTGTTCCTATGGAGAATCTGGGTGAATAACTTCAAATTGAGCCTGAAATTTTTAACACAAGGTTTCTGTTCTCTATTAAATAATTATGAACAAAAGCAATTTTTAAAACCCTCAAAAAATAAACATAGTTTTGCCCTTGTTTCTTTTACCCTACTCTAGACATGGTTAGCTCTGAACAATCCTTTGATCTGTCTTTCCCGTGATGTTCAGACTGGGAGCAGGCTTATCCACATGACTTCAGCAGCTGTTATAAAATCTGGTGGGGAATTTTTCATTCCAATTTGAATGGCTCACTTACTGTATTCACTAATTATGTTGTTATATACACACATTCCAAGTTTTTACTCAGAAACTGGGATCTTCACTTAAAAAACCCCCCAACAAACAAAAATCTCAGGGCAGGGGGGTGTGGGGGAAGAGAACACAGGATGACTTTACAACTACTTTCAAAATAATACAGGTTATTTTAGAGGTGGTCTTTAAATTATAGCCAGTTTCACCTCCTGCTCATATTTGTAGCTGTTCTCTCCTTCATCTCAGGAAAAGATTCTATGGCTGAGAATTGTTTATTGCTACATGATAAGTGTTAAAAAATAGTTTTTTAAAACAGATTACTGCTCTTTAACGTTACTGCTAATAAAACAAATGTTCATTTCTTCAAACTTAGGCACCCAGAGAAACCAAAAAAATAAGGAAAAATATTTCCATCAGAATCTACTGGAAAATAAAATAAATTGGGGGGTGTGTGTGGGGGGAGGTGGTGGGGGGTGGAGGGTGGGGTGATCAGAGAAAAAAAGTAAGAAAAAAATATCCCTAATTATATAGTTAGGATTTTGATCATTACTTTT
Organism: Falco peregrinus; assembly: GCF_023634155.1. Classification (NCBI taxonomy): domain Eukaryota; kingdom Metazoa; phylum Chordata; class Aves; order Falconiformes; family Falconidae; genus Falco; species Falco peregrinus. Next base: position 31,008,988 of record NC_073725.1, on the reverse strand, counting down.
CATAGACCAGTATGTCTAGTGGTAAAATGATCCAGCTGGTTTTTCACTCAAATAATTTCAGGAATTCTCATGGAATTGCCAAATTTGTCTCACCAAAGTCAGCTTTCCTACATTGCACAATACAGCAAGACTGAAAATCCTGTGTATAACCTGGCATAAAAGAAAGGACCCTTGTTTTGTTTAATTGCTCAGGTGGTGTCAGCCTATTGAATCCAGCCCAGATAATGTGACTCATCCAACTACCAGAATTACTCCTGTGAAGTTTGAACAATCCTGCAATATTTAAGGCAGACCCACAGCATCTCATCTGGAGGTAATGAGCCTTTCATTCTCTATGCCAGCTATTCAAGTCTTGTATCTGATGCTCAAAAAGTTTTCACAGATGGTCCATTCCAACCTGTTCTTTTTCTGCTTCCCCTGGGTTTGTATTTGTCTAAGCATTTCCCATCTGCCTGCTTTAAGATCTTTAAATAGGTGGAATATTCTGGTGAGAGGAATGAATACTTCTATTCTGCCTCCAAATTCTTTCCCAGTGATGCCACAAGCACATTAGAGCTGGCACACCCATACTTTGAAAAGAAGCAAAATACGGACCTGTTTTATATTACAGTGAGTCACTGCTGCATTTCAATCCTAGACTACAGACAATAAAAGAGAAATAAAGTGTCAATGATTTAATTGGCAGCAATAGACAAAGGCTGTATAGAGACAACATTATCTCTTTTAAACTACAAAAACATGTTCATTTACAGGATAGGTGCCCTGCCATCAGCCAATGAAGACACCTTTAAAATTCTACATGGCATAAGTAAAGAAGACATACAAATATGGAAGTTGTTTCTGAATATCACTCAGACAGTATACTTGAATGAAACAAACATAACTGAGAAATATCTAAAGAAAGATCGTATCATTCATTTTGAATAAAAGTATTGAAAGACATGCATTCCTATTCCACGAAATAAAACCACCAAACACTAAGCAGTATCTGTGACAATTTGTTTTTAATCATTTAAGCCAACCTTTCCTAGTTCAGCTAGGAAAAAGAAAAAGGAACACAGAAAGAGGTGGCAGCTTTGTTTGTAACCAAGACTGGATTTCTGTAAGAAAAAAATAGCATGTGGCATGTGTGGCTTTTATTACTGCAATGTGTGCACTGAATTAGTCAGCCATCTTCAGATTTCAGATTGCAATCCACTTAATTTCAGTGGGAACTAGAGGGAAAAAATCAGCTCCTGTCTACATCAGATGTCTAAAATTGTGTTGCTCAGTTCTGAAGCACTTTGAATCTCAGGCCATTATTGAAAATTTGGGTTCAACGTGTAGCAGTCTGTATTGACTTGCAGAGTCCACTCATGTTTGTAATTTAGTACTTCTGCTTGGAAAAAAATAATCTATGAACACCTGCAGAAAGAAAGAGGAACATGCTCATCAAAATTAGAGGTACTGAAGACAACAGAAATTATTACTCAGGTTCATGCAGTTTTAGTGTTTTCTGTCCTAAAATTCAAGCTGATAAATATATCCTGCAGTATAGCATCTGTGTACAGTCTTACAATGAAAGTCACAGTCGTTCTCAAGTCTGTGGAATATAAAATAAAAAATCCAAGACAGTGAAGTACTGAAAAATGAGTTTTATGTCACATGAAGAAATAGCAGAATTAACAAGTCAGGAATAAAACACTGAAATATGAGAAGAAAAAACACCAGACTAATTTCAACAAATTAAAGTTATCAGCAAGTCTCACATGCAGTTTTTTAAAAGCTCATGGATAGATACTTCAATGAGGTGTTATTAAAAGGCTAAAAGCCTTTTCCTGACAAAGCAATATTTGGAGACTCACCATCTAATAGCAAACAGTCATGGATAAATAAGTTCTTCTCAAATCCAAGAACTGTCTCTAACTATGTGGAGACCTCATAGGGAGCTCTTGGGAATACTGTATGTGTTTTGGATCAAATAACTAAGTGACTTAACTGTGGTTTACTGGAATCTATGTCGTACTACAGGTTGTATGAGGACACATAGGATAAAAGTTAAACAGCTAGTGGACTGAACAAAATGAACTGTATTACTATTTATCAGTCTTTGATACTGTGTATATTCTGTATAGCCTCATCTCATTCTAAATAAACACTACGCTGTCTTCGTGAATGCTGGCATGTCATGTTAGAACAAGTCCTTTTCACAAACATCTTTTCTATATATCTGTGTTACAGAAAGCCAGGCCAGAGAAATATGCTTTGCAATTGGAAGAAAAAAATGGAAAGATATACAGGTTTTAAAACCTGTATAAGGCAATTCCATTGTTCTTTTGCATACGCAAGTTTTACTTTAAAATAGTAGGAATTTTACAAAGCTGGAATAAGGTCACAAAATACCATACCATTCATGTAAAAGACATACTGACATTCTCACTCACCAAAATAGTAAACCAGAAGTTAGGGAACTTGCCCAGAATTTGAAGTTTGTTAATCCAGGGAGCGCCTTAACTAATATATTAGCTTTTCCATGTTGAGTAGGAGAAATTTTCCCCAGGGCAATGTATCTAAATCTTATGTATTGCCAGAAAATGTTCTGGTTTCAAATGAGGAAAAAAAATTATAGTTAACTTTTTGCTGGCTCTACAGATAACAAATTAAGAGCGTGTTATTGACTGCTAGGATAGGACCTAGCTAACTCACGATAATATTAACAATCAGAAATAATGCTTTCTGTAAAGCATCCATAAGGAACTGAAAACAATTCAGACACTATAAGATGTTAGCCAAATGTAAATTTGCATCAATTAGCCAAAAATATGAACCCTTCTGACTCCTCTTTAGTGCTCTTTATCTTTTCTTGGTTGGCTTTCACACAGCCTTCTCCCGTGAAATGTTCTTATCCACGACCACCTCGTTGGCACCATGGTCTTAAGTGATGAAGACTGCTTACAACATTTACAATTCACACTAAAGACTCATTCACATAAAATAAAATCCTTTATATGCACTCTTATACACACACACATAGATTTTACATGACAAATACATAAGACAAAAAAATGTGTTAAGAAAATAATGAAGTTACCTACATAAAAATCACACCCCGGCCAACGTTCTCTAAAGTCCACGTTGCATTGAGTAGTCTAGTGGCTCGTGCCTTTCTCTGCAACAGTTCTTCCCAGCAGTTCTCCCTAAAAAGGCTTACCTAGAAATGTAGATGTAATTTCTGCTTTTTCTACTTCATCACCACCTCTGTGGCTCTGGCCCTCTTTTGTGCTTCTCTTTAGAGAGTAGAAACACTTCTGCTTTGGTGATTCTCTCCATTTAATGCTGTTGTATAGCAGGGTATGGGTGTTGCCTAATTTGAAAGCCTTGGCCACCTAAAATGTGGCTGTCAGTAGCAGTTGCTAAGAAACTACAGTTTAGCTGCTTTCAAATACAGTTTTATTAAAGTGCAATTACCCACACCTGCTATTACTATTTAGATGAGCTAACATGTAATTCCTTCTTCGCCATACTGGACACATCCTCTCTTACCTCCCATTGCACTAAGCCTCCTCTTCCCAGCAACTTGAGAGATCATTTCTCATCTCATCCAAACAAACATTTTAAGCCACCCCATATACTAAACATTCCCCAGGCAGGGAAATGTGTCACAAACCATCCTAGTGTAGCTCATCACAAGACAAAGCATAAATGTCCAGCTGGTCACTGTCACTTAGAAAACCATTAGTACGTGACAGAGCCTCCAGAGAAATTTTACCCCGAGAGAGACTGCACAGCTGAATATGAGGTAGATGGACATTTTTTTAATTGAAGAAAACATTTATGCAGCAATAAATTATTAAAATAAAGAGTGGACCATTTAGTAAGTCTGCTTCTAGGAAGTCAGTCTCCAGTGTTTTATTATATGAACAAAAAAAAAATGCAAGTAATGAGAAATATACATGCAAGAGGAGTGAGTGTCTTTTGGTTGGAAAATTTTTGTCTTTACCTTTTTTTATCATGTAAACATCTATTGGCGACTCTTGAATAACAAGGGCATCTTTTATAGTATCTTGGCTGTATTCCACATGGGCTCAGAGCATTCTGTTCATTAAGTAATTTCAACCATGTGAATTAAATGCCTTATTCTTTGCTTCCTGGAGGTGAATGCAAACCTCTTGTAATCAGTCAAGCAGAGACTTGAACAAGAGGATTTTTTTGCCAGATAATGGGAGTTAACAAAATGCAAAGGATTTGTAAAGCTTGATGCCTGCCCTTTTTTATGCAATGCAGGTGAACTACTACGCAGCAACACAAGGGAGTAAGGGGATAACAGCCTTAAGAAAAGCATGGCACATGTCCACAGGTGGGAGAAGCCAGGCTCGCTTACCTCTTTCCTTCCACTCCGCTTCTACTCAGAGCTAACTAGACACAAACCAGTGAACAGGCTCTGCACAGAGGCAGATGTATCAGCCCCAGCCCAGGTCTGTGTTAAAACAGCCATTAAGTCTTCTGGAGAGACCCTTGCTTGTACCTGAAGATTCAGAAATACTGGAAATGGCACTTAAGTATGCCCCCAGTCATTCACATGGGTTCACACAAAATACAGAATATGGCAGGGAAAGAGATGGAAAAAGGAAGAAAACCCAAATCATCTTATTTAATAAATACCTGCATACTCAGACAGACCTTACATATTCACAAACTGATTAAAACAAAGTTCTATATTTCAATGCAAATCTTGATGTAAATCAATCTTATTAGTTATTGAATCACTAGTCATTTAACTACTTGATTTTTAAAATCTGGCTTGTAATCAGGGTACAATTCCTTGTCTCACTGATGATTTGGGTATTTGTTCCACATATATATAGGTTTCTGACAGCAATGTTGAATACTTCAGCCTATCTGGGATGGTGCAACAATGCTGAGGTAAACAATGTGGTTTGTAGGTGCATGTGATTGTTTATTGTACCGTTCCCAAAGTTTTTCTTTGTGTAATTAACAGATTAGGCTATTACTAAATCTCTCATTTTCTGGTTTTAACTCCCAAAATACATAATACAAATGTGGCCATGTTTTCTTGCATGAAAGTGGAAGTAAAAAAAATAAAAGTGTTCTATATCAAAATATACCATTATGCAGTTATTTGTAAAAACAAAGATGCATAAATAACTAAAATAAAGTCTCTGGAGTCTACAGTTTCTTTCAAATAGTTTTGTTTTCATTAACAAACATTATGACATCTCTAGACAACTTAATTACATATTGTAACAATGTATTTCAGCAGAATTTCAACATTACTGCATAACTGCAGCAAATTAACCTCAGGATTTTGACAAGTCCATTTTATGGAAAAAAAGCCACCCACATTTTCATAAAGCTCTGTTTTAGAGTGGCACAGGGACAGTAATCCTGTATTACAGTTCTTAAATATACCATTTGAATGACCATCTTTGGCAATGCCATCTCCCACAGCATGCCCTAAACTCCCTGGGAGAGTTGCAGGGACATTATTGTGCCAGAGAAGCAGGAGGACCAGCAGCTCCTTACTGTCACAGCACTCTCCAATCTACCAAGCTACAACAAGGTCTTTTACCAGCTCATACCAGCACACTCTTCATGCCAGTCCCTCTGTGGCCTTCTCCTCATCTTGCCTCATCCAGGCTGTGTGTTCTCTCTGCTTTTTTTCTCCCCTCTCAGCTGCTCTCTCTCCATTGGCTCTCAACCACTTCACTTAACCAGACACAGCTGCACCTCACCTAAATCAGCCAAACCGCCGCCCCTGAAGCCAGCCCACAGTTGTATATTATCAATGCTAATTAACCCAGCTTCATTCCTCTACACCTGCTGTGATGGGCTGTGGGGCTAAGGAGGTGCATGCCAGCAGACTGTCAAGTGTTTCCAACCTCCTCCCAGGTCCAGACACGTGTTATCGTTCACATTCTGAATACAATATGAAAGCACTATATTGAATGCCATTTTTATAACAAATTTATCAACAGGAGTAAGATGTCAGGCTTTAGGGTGTTCTTTTACGAGTACTTTGAAGGAGACAGAGGGTGGCAGAAAGGTAACAGACCACAGAAAGAGCTCCTAGGTGCATTCCTGTATATCTAGACAAACCCAGCATTTCAAAAAATTTCACCTGTGTGACATTTCTTCTGCTTTGCTTTTGGATGGATAATAAATTAATTCTTCATCCTGTCCTCTTTGCCACCTGAAGCAGAGACCATAAACCACACAACTAATAAATCTAGGAATCCAAACTGTAGCCCTTGGCTGCCACCTAAAGGTTTCGTATATTCCTTTATAGGGATACCATCAGGCTCCATTTCTGTTTGGAATGGAAAAATGCTTGCCTATTATTGTTACAGGCAGCTTCTACAGTCGCTATGGCTGAAAGAGACTGGGGGCGGGGGGTGGGGTGGGGAGATGTTGGAAGAAAAAGAAACAAAAACAAGGAAAAAAAAACAAGCAAGGAAAAAACCCACACTAGTTCAACAAGCACTCCAGAAGTAATTTCTTCTCTCTATATATATTTTGGATTTAAAAGCCAATCTAAAAATTAGGGGGAGAAAACAGTAGACACTACTTGGTTTTGGTAAAAGAAGAAAGTCAGAACAAAGAAACAATATTTAAAAAAAAAAAAAAAAAAGAATAAACTACCAAGCAACAGATAGCTCAAGAGCAAAAGGGGATGGTGTGCCCAGCCACCATTTGGGTAACGCGACAGGGGTAGCAGGCAGGTTGTATAGGTCTTATGCTCTCAACAGAGGAGAGATTGCTCTCTTTAGGCAGTCTTTAGAAATTCAAGCTACTTGGAAATAGCAGGAGCTCAGATGGAAAAGAAACACTGGCCACTGGCTCCTTTTTGCACCAACAGGCAAAATTTTGCCTCAACTCTCTAGCTACAACTATCTTTAATTTTCATCAATTAACTCAAAATCATTGTTTTTTATTCACAGTGTCTGTATTAAGTGGGCAATACCAACTTCTTACTAAGGTATTTTGAATCTGTTATAAAATTTTCAATTTCAATGAACATGTCAAGACACCTTTTTCTAATGTATCTATGTATCTAGAATTCATAACATTATACAGTGAATGTTGTGTTTTACTTTATAAGTGGATCTCATCAAAACTTTTTGGTAGGCTGTAGAATATAGAGTGGGATCTGAACAAGGAGAAAGAGGGCTCTGAAGTGATGTGGCCACAGTATACATGCAAAACTACTACAGAATCAACCTATAGCTTGCAATTAAGTTGTAGTCAACTTTTTAGTGTTGGAGTAATACTAATGCACATTCTCTTTATCATTTCTGTGATGAGTTCATCATCCTACAACCTGGAGCACAAACAGTAAACAAAAGAGCAAACTAAGTAGGAGGTATTTCAGGAGAAAAAAAAACCCTACACCATCATAGACTCAAAAAATTTCTGGCCAACAAAGAACTGCATTTTTGCTGCTTTTTGGTTTTGAAGTTTAATCCTGATTTACACACCCAACTCCATTTTGACTCCTCACAGGATCTGATCTGTTTTATTTTTGGTTTACCCTCTCCTCCTACAGGAAAGACACCTCTCATGTTCTTATAGGGAAGTGGACTGACCAACTGACAAAGATGCACTAAAAAATAAACCAAGAGTCTACAGAGAACTAGTGGTTTCCACCCACACATGGGAAGAAGCTTAGTGACAGCATCATTTTGGCCCTCATCATAAAAATGAAAACCCACAAGTAATCAGTAAATTCATAACTGTGCATTTTCGAGCTGTGATCATAGTGTACATGCAGTATTCCCTGAGAGACAGTTAACGGCTAAGAGCAAAAGATCTAGTCATTCTCTTCTGTCCTTCTGAGTGGTCCATATGACTATGACTTCTGGGGCACACACAGTTATATTTGAGTATATGACACTGATCACATCTCTTGAGATCATAACCTTCCACAGCAGTTATTATTATGATGGTTTGTGCAAAAGTAAGGTGCGTATCACTGATATTGTACAGCTTATGGTGCTGGCTGTTTTCTCTTTTACTTCAGTTTTGCACCTGTATTCTTCTGTTGAGCATGGTGAAATTTGTTTAACTTGATGTAATGTAATCCTTACTCGTTTCAGGGTCAGCCTGGACACATCTCCTGCAAATTAACATTTTGTGTTCCATTTTCTTCCAAATCCAAGTCATACAGTTTTGTTAATTGCCAGCAGAAATGCAGACACTTAGAAAACTGATAGAATTGAAATGAGAAAGAATATAGTGATTAACTTTTCTGACCTCCCATGTTATATAGGCTATACAACTTCACCTGGCAATTTCTCCATTAACCTTAACACTTCTGTTTGATCTATAGACTGTCTCTCATACAACTATTGAGTCTTGAATTACAGACCACCCGTGATCGAAAATGGAGCCAAAGAAGTCTAATCAGAAACATTTTTTCTTCTAACTCAGTTAGGCTTACTAAACTATTTTGCAACCTCTACTTCTCCTCAGCTTCCAGCGTTTATTAGCGTGTCATGTCACACAAGGATTATTTGCTGGTACAGTATCACATTAACTAAATTCTAAAGGAACAAATTACTAGTTTGACTGTAATTTAATTATGTAAAATATTTTCCATTTGAGATAAAAGATAAGATCTGGCAAATCCTAAAGGTAGCTGTGTACTCTTACCAAGTATATGCTAACAGCGTGACCTTAATTTGGTCCTCAGTTTATACCAACTCTTTAAATGTTATCAAACAATTGTTACTTCTAGGCTGCCTCAACTCAGGCTAGAAGTATCTGTCCCAAAGTGGTGTCTGTTCTTTAGCAACACATGAATCCCACAGTCCCTCTCATGCCCTATTCAGACTTCAGTAACGGTCAATACCAGATGCTTCAGCAAAGGCAAAGAAATCATCTTTAAAAGACCACATCACTATATGGCTGCAGGGAAAATTTCTCTGCAGCCCCACGCAGTGGTTGGTTCTTGTTCTGAAGCATGAAAGCTTATCTTCATTATGAATTTTTATCTCAAATTTACACTTTTTACAGTTAAAGGCACATAAAGTTCATGTAAATATCTCATCTACTTTTAAATCGTACAAAGTTCTTATCTGGAATCAGTGAATTCCACAAGTTAATTATACATTATTTTAAAAAGAATCTTAGCTTTATTATAGCATAAAGGGAAAACAGCAAAACTAGTAACTACAGCTCTACTACATCCTGGAATTAGACAAGAGCAGATTTATTAATATGAATAAAAATATTCAGAAGTAGGGATGAACTTGTGCGAGGTGCTGCCCAAACATACATGCTCCTATGACAAAATAACAATGTAAGGATAAGCAGGATGTGAGAGGTAAGGAGATATATGTACAGACAGATATTTGACACAATTACAAAACTCAGTAAGTAATGGTTTTTTTTAATTATTTCCAAATGTCCCCATCTGCCTCCATTCTTCCTCCATCTCACCATTAAACATTCTTGATTTTTTTTTGTCACGTTAGCAGTGAGAGTGGAGAGGGGGTATGCAGATAAATGCCCCGTAGAGAACAAGCATCCTGCCCCTAATGGGCACACCACACTCCAAGGCTGAGGACAAGAGCAGATGAAATCCTATCAGAGGCTCAAAACCTGTGATAATTCTGGAAAAACACACCCTCCCCGTCCCTGTTCCCCACCTCTCCCACTTCCCCCTCTGCCACACACACAGAGTTTGTCTGTGGGATTTTTCCACTCATTGGCCACTGCTCAATGCATCAGATTGAGCAGCTTAGCTATGGACAGGAGAAATGATTTGTATTCATCTATCACCCACTTAAAAACTTCCGTGTTTTAACTGTAGGATACTTTTTGAGAGTGAACTATAGAGCTTATTCTGTACCAAAAATCAACTTTAATTTCTGTTAAACAATACTAGTGCTGTTTCTAAACAACAACTTTCCCTTTCAACCTCTTACACTTAATTTCCTCAATAGTTTCTCAGGAGGAACTTCAATCTTTCAGAAGTCCCAAGAAATATTTCCTAGTATTTCTCCACTATATTCTAACTTTTTCTTTCTACCAGTTCCTTGTAAAACATTACATAGGAAACCTCTGGGAAATACGAGTGAGATAATGGTGACAGGGGCTTACCTGGGAGTTTTCTCTGAAAACTTTCCAAAATGTTGTCAGGCCTGCTGTATTATTATGGAATATTTCATATCCCCCTTTGGTAACCCAGTATCTTAAATCCTGGGGACAGAGAAGAGGTGATATCATCACAGAAAGAGGATGAGGGAGAAACTGCAGCACTGCTTGAGTTAGCTGTATCAGCAGCAATCGTGACCTTCAGACTCCATCAGGGAAGTGCAAGAAGCAGGGAGGGGGTAGACAGGGAAAGCATGAGGCCTGTAAAGTATCTGAGGATCCCCCCAAAGTGACTGGGGAAAAAAAATCATGAGAAGAAAGAGTGAAAAAATATTTTTTTTGCAGTGAGGAGGCAGGAGTAATAGTCTTCAATGCAAAAAAAAAAAAAAAAGAGGAAAAAATAAATTTTGAGGAAGAATATAAATGAAATGAAAACGAAAAATGAAAATTTTTAAAAAAAGGAAAAAAGAAAAATTAAAAACCCCGAGGTGTAACACAGTCACTTGATTTGCACCTAAGCTGGCTCTCAGCAGTAAGTGGTGGTTACATACCTTTTTCAAGTATCAGAGAGAAAGGTAGGAGACAGGCAACAAGAACAGAAGAAAAAGGGTGGAGGTAAAAGAAGATAGTAACACAAGGAGTGCCAGTGTACTGTGGACAGTTTCAGCTTGCAATAATACAAAAAAAAAAAACCAACCAAACCTGATAAAAGTCCATATCTGCTGCTGAACTTCACAGTGGCTGTTGCTCCTCTGAGAAATGAAAATAATATTTGTTTATGTCACAAACTGTCCTTTGATATGTATATTTTCAGAGGAGTTCAGCAGCCTTAGTGTCTGTGGATCTACACCTAAACCTATCAAGAGGAAACCCATCCTCTGCGGAGCTGGAAACCCATACAGTTAGCATCAAAACTGTAATGACTGTTTTGGGGTAAGATGCAGTCCTTTGTGAATATAAAACTAAGTAAAATGATATGCTCTTCATTCTCTGATAGTCATTGAAGGAAAAGAGGCAAATGGCACAAAGATTAGTAACACAGGGTCTGGTCTTCGGTCCTTCAGGCAAAAGTCCTACTGAAATAAGGTTAATGAAGTAACCTATCTGGCTACTGCTCTTCTATCCTATTCCTTCCAGAAATCAAGCTGCAGTGTCTGTAAATCTGTGATGTGATATCTGGAAAATATTAATGACAGCATTTAGAAGAACCCCAGGTAAATTTTATACTTTAAACACAGGCCACAGGGGAGCTCTTTCTGAAGTCAGAAAGGCTGTCAAAGCACACCACAAGTTTATTTGTCAAAAGGAAGAAAACACTTCTATCTCAAATACCAGTTCCGTCACATAAAAAAGCATAGTGGAAGTACCAAAAAATCTCAAGTGTAACAGTGTTCTTTAAAAGTCTGCATGTGGCAACAGCTAAAATGTTCTTCTTTTAGAATACATCTGTTCAACTGAATATACTGCTGGGGTTTTTTCAGTAAATACTTCCAGAACAAGATTATTCGAGCATTTCAGTAAACAGCCCCAGGCTTCAACCACTTGTTACAATACATGGGTTTATGCTTTTGAGTATCTTTGTTGGATTATATAGATAATTTCTTATGCTTGCTTGTCTCTAGAAAAATCATCCTACCCTTTCCGAAACAGAGGAGGACACCTTCACTGAGGCCCCCCCTCAACGCTAATTTACAGATCAGCTGTCTGTACTACAGATGTCCCTGGAAATCAGTGTCTGTATAGATCTTAAACCACTGGTTTTCACCTACTAAACCCTAAACAGTCTGATACCTTCTCACCTGAGAAGCTACTACTGTCTCTGTCTCAACTGCATGCTCACCATTTTGGTTGAGAATCCATCTGCATTGCAATTTTTTTTTCTCGCAATGGTGTAAAATATCTCAGGTCTATTGTCTTACAACACACACTTCTGGGAAGCACTGAAGCACACACGATCAAGATATGGAATTTCTGGAGGACTACATACTCTATTTTTTAATATGCAAATTTTAGAATTCAATTGGTTATATAAGAAAATAAGGGAATTGTACCGCTGGGGTTTTGCAAGTAATTCTCTACAGAAGAGCAGAAGGGAGGAAATATTGCTGGCACTTAGACCAGGAAAAAAATCATCTGATAGTCAAACCCACACAAAGAAATGTTGAATAAGAACAACAGTTAGACACAATATACACAAGTCACCAGGCTGAACGTATGAAAAATAGAAGGTGTTATTCCTCCTGTCTCTGTATAACATTGACCAAACTGTAAAGTGTTGAGAAGGTAAATGCAAAAAGGTAACACTTCAGATGTTGCCAGATTGCTTCATACAGGCCTACTGAAGCCACTGGAGTTGCAAACCCAAGTAAGATTTGTAAGCCCACATGACATGCCAATGTGAAATCAATGGAAGCCTTAATGAAAAAACTATTTAGAGTATTGGTCATTTTGGATTATTGTTTTTCTTTAAAATGCACAATTCTCTCCTTGTGCCATGTGCATCAGGAAATTCAGTAACATGGACTGGTAACTAAGGTAGGTATTAATGAAAAAAATAATGGAAAATACTACTTGGGGGAGTAAATATTGTTTTGAAAGCTGACGTTACAGTTTTACAGTGAGAACTGAGCCTAGAAATGAGAAACAATGTGCATAGTTTTAATGTCTTGTATTTAAATGCATCAAAACTTTGTCAAAATTATATAATTATATTTTATCAAAACTTTTGTATACTGCATTGGGCAGCTGGAATTTTATGTAGCATTTTATTGGATATAAAAACCAGCATAGGTGGATCATTCATAGTCCACACTGCTCAGGGAGAGGCCCATGACACCTTGACAATCTGTTTCTTGGGAACAGCTATTGACTTTGAATTGTTCCATCACTTGAAATTGATGGGTTATGAAAGATTTGCAAAATACACTGACTTTTTTTATATGAAACAGATGCAATTTAGATGCAAGTTTTGTGTAAAAAAAAGAACCCAACCTATAGCAAATGCAATTGTATCTGACAGGCAAGCGTGTGATCCTTTGATTTAGTTATACAGCAAAGAAATACATTTTGCATGTCAGTAGGATCAAGTGAAGCGACCAAATCCACAACTACTGTACTCCAGCAAGATTTTAACTTACTAAAATGGGGAAGTAGGAGGAAAGTGCAATTAATCTAAGTATACGAAAATGCTTTCTATGGGGATTTTAATCATGTCTAGGATGCCATGATAATGTAAGAAATCACGTGACAGGCTAATGAACACATAATGCATTTTTGATTTCAAAAAAGTTTTGATATTAGCGGTTGTGAAACACCATCAATCTTCCCTTTGCAATCTCGGTTTGGACTCTCCCCCTTGAAATGGCACATCAAAGATAGTTGGAAATATTCAACCAAAAAAGGAACATGTTTTTTGTAAGAAATGCTTTGGGTTTTTTGACTCTAGTGAACACTCATTGTAGATGCAACATTTTTAAAACTGTTTCCTGAAAAGAAAGGCTATTCACCAGCACTGTAATAGAAAATTATATTTTGTTTTCAATAAAGCAAATGTAAATACTGGAAAGAAACCACAGTTATAACACTTCAAGAAATTTTGTATACATACAATATAAGAACAGAGAATTACACACTTTACACCATAAAAATTCATTAAAAAACCTAGAGTGGAAAAAGCCCCACAAGGCCCAACCAGCCCTCTGCTCAACACATGTCCAATTAGATCAGGCCGCTCAGGAACTTGTTCAGCTGAGTGTCAAGTATCTCCGAGTATGGGGATCCACAACCACATTACTTCAGACATTCATGGCCCTGTGGATAGGACAATGGACTGAGACTTAAATCCAGTTCCACTGGTCTTAAACTCCTTGCTACATGTCTTTTATGCAACCCTAGAGATTCAGTTTTTCCACTTGCAAAACCAGAATTATTCAAATCTCCTGTGTAATGTTCTCTGAGATGCAGCTTACATCATTGCATTATAAACACTGCCTATACAACAATATATTCAAAGATGCTATTGCTGCAAAGTAAATATTTTTAAGTCTTTGTATTTCACTATGGAAGGAATGAAGCTAAAGAAACAGGGAGAAGCTGCATTTTACATAAATCAGTAGAATGCTCTGAATATTTACAGTGACCTCAACTCATAGAGGCCTCAGCTATTGGCACCTTCAGCTCTTGGCTTTGTTACTGCTGATACTGGTGGCTTTTACTATTCAGGGTGCATAGCTGTCACCCAGTACTGGCATCCTTTACATTATGTTCTCAGTGTTTAAGCTAATGACTAAAGTGTTGTTCTGGTTACTTATTCTCAGATTTTTTATGAAAACTATCCATTTTTTTTTCTTCCACGTTAGACAGCAGGTATTGTCTTTCTGCCCAGAATGCCAAATCCCTAGATGTCATCCTCATCAGGAGTAGTGCCTGTAAGGACTCTGTTTCCTATTTGCATGGTAAACAGCCTATGCTTAGAAATTCACAAGATACTTCATGCTGTTGAAGACAGAGCCATTTTCTGTACAATGCTTACGATAATTTAAGGCCTGATAAAGAGATTCATACAGAACATATCCATATGGAGTATTAGCTGTATTCTTCCTCCCATCAGCATTACTGAAGACTATGCAGGTAAAAATCTCAAAGCAGAGAGACCTCAGTTTCAGTGACTTCTGCTTCTGCTGGGACTTTGCTTAAAGATATTTCCCCAAATTTCTTTATGTCTCATCCTGGAGCCTTTTTTCCAGATACATTTGAATCGCTATGACTTTGCAACATTGTGACCCAGGAGTTCGACATAGTGTCAAACAGGAATAAATTGAGTTTTGTTCATCTGCCACAAGTGCATTCATTTCAGAAAATTGCACCCAACCAAGCTGTCATGGGACTGGTAGCTCACCACTTACACAGTTTGAAATTGTGACCTCTGAAATAAGAGCTTTTAGGTCAAGGATGCCACAATATTTGAAGTCGCATAGATGCTACCCTATCCCGTTACCATCACTGCACATGGCTTTCTCACATCCTATATCCCTATTTGGGCCGTGGTCGCTTGAGGAATGACATTCGAATGTCTGAAAAGAGGGGATTTTACAAAGATGAAGCAGATATATGATACAACATTTAAAAACTCCCAAGAGTGGGAGTGTAGGACTGCTCCATTGCCATCTCTTCCTCAGCAGCCTTGAACAAACCCAGTGTGCATTTGGCTTCTGACCTCTGACATGCAGATGATAAACCACCCTTATCTCAGCCCCGCAAGGTTAGCACAGGGTCTGAAAATGCTTCAGCAGCCTTTTATTCACAAAGCCTGTGAAGCAGCAGTGTACTTCCACTGGTTGCATCTGCATGATTTATGAACGTTGTACCCTGCACAGGCAAACCTGGACGCCGCACTGAGACACTATTTTGGGATCCTGCGCACTGACAGCTGTTGGGTAGCAACAAAACGAAGCGATGACACGGAGACGGTTATCGCGGGCTCGGCACTCGGTCCGGAGGCCCCGCGGCCGGCACACCTGCCCCCGCGGCGGGGCCCAGCGCCCAGCCAGGCCCGGCCCGGCCCGGCCGCCGCCGCCCGGCAGGCCCAGGTGCCCGGTGCGCGAGGGGTGCGGGGAAGCGGAGCAGGGCCGGGCGGTGCGGGCGGGCTGGAGAACGCACCTAGGCCCGGCGGGGCTTTCCTGGCCCGCACGGCGAGGTACTTTCCGCCCGGCCCAGGGCACGGTTAACCTTTGCGTTACTCCCACTTCGCCCGGAGGGGTGGAAACTCCGAGCAGAATCTATTCGGGGAGAGCAACAGGAGCGATTAAAGGCGGGGAGGTGTTTTTAGGTAACACGAAGAACTCGGAGGCGGCGGGGGCTGAGGGGGAGCGCTGCGGCCAGGCGCCGTGCCGGCCCGGGGAGGGGGCGCCCGGCGGTGTTCCTGAGGTCGGGGGCAGCGACGTGGGGCGCGAGGGTGGCAGGAGCGAGCGCCGGCGGCGGCCGGCTTCCCACGGCGGGGGGGGCAGCACCCGCCGGCACGGCCGAGGGCTGCTGACAGGGTCGCCGTCCGCCGCACGGGGCCGAGAGGCGGCTGGCGGACGTCGCAGCACCGCGTCCGAGGCCTTCGCCCGCCTCCCCGCGGCGAACCACGGCCGCCGCGGAACAAAGAGGCGCGGGCGGGCGCAGTGACTTCACCGCCGGGCTCGGCCCCGCCTCCGCCCGCCCCCCGCCGCGGAACCTGCCCCGCTGCCGTCTCCTAGCAACGGGGGGGACCCGCGGGCCCGGCGCGCACCGGCCGCGGCGGGGCCCGGCGGCTCCGCGGGCGGCCTGGGCGGCAGCGGCGGCGCATCGCCGCCGGCCGCGCTCCCGTGCCCCCCTCCCAGCGCCCCGGCCCCGCGGCGCGGAGAAGCGGCCCCGGCAGCGGCTCGGGACGGCGGCGGGCAGCGCCCACCTGGCGGCGCGGCGCCCCGGCGGGGCTGCGCGGCGGGGACGGACGGGGGAGGCGGGGACAGCCGCCGGGCGGTTGTTTCCCCGAGCGAGGTGCGGGGCCTGCGCCGCTCCCCGCGCGGTGCCGAGTGCCTCCCCGCGGCTGGGCCGGGCGGGCGGCCGGGCGCCCCTTGCGCGCCGTGCTGGAGGCGGATGGAGGGAGCCGCTCTCCGCGCTCGGCCGCGGCCCCGCCGCCGCCGGGGGGCCGCCCTTGGCGGGGCGCGGGGGCGCGGCGGGCGCTGCCCCTGAGATGCGGCGGCCCGCGCCCGCCCCGCCGCCGCCGCGCGCCCTACCTGTGCCGGGCCCGCCGCCGCCCCTCCCCCGGCCCCGCCGCCGCCCCCGCGGGGGCCGGGACTGAGCGCGCCGCGGCGCCGAGACACGGCCGCGAGGAGAGGGCGACGGAGCGGGAGCGGTGCCGGCCGCGGCGCATGATGTGGGTGCCGCTGCTGGCGTGCCTCGCCGCGGGGATCGTCTCCGTGCCCAGGTGCCAGCGCGGTCCCGGAGCCCTCCTGGGGGCGGCCCGGCTGCTGGCGGCCGTGCCGGGACTCTGCCAGCGCCGTAAGTTGCCGAGCCCCTCGGGTTGCTCGCCGTGCCCGTGGCCGGCTGGGGTTGTGGTTGGGCTCGGCTTTCGCGCGGGGTCCGTGCGTGGGCGGAGGGCACGGCCGGCCGAGGCGGCTGCCCCTGGGGCACACGGGTTCGCTGCGGGCACCCGCCGCCCCGGCCTGCCGGGCGGAGCTGCCGGGCGGAGGTACCTGCGGGCAGAGCCGGGCTGGGGCGGCTGGGGCGCCGCTAGTGCCCGGGACTTAGCTGTCCATCCCGGGAGCGCCCAGCCTCGGCGGAGCCGTGGCAGCTCCCCGGGAGCGTGGGGAGCCACGGGGAGGGTCGCACTCCAGGGTGCTGCGGGTCCTGAGGTGCCCGGTCACCCTCTGCACGCGCCCGAGAAGCAGCAGAGAGACGCCCCCCGGCGGGTCACAGGCTGCGGATGGGCAGTTCTCAGGGATGAAAACACTCGGGTTTACATCATTGGTACGGCATTTAGCGGCAGGGTTTACAGTGGTTAAAAGGGTTACGGGAAGGATCTGCTCTTTACCTTGGTTTACGTGCGTGCTGACAGTTCCCCGGGAGCTCTGGCACTGGTGCTGGCAAAGGCTCCGGTAAATGTGGGTACCCCCCCAAACTGTGGAAGGGCTTCTCAAAGCCCCGGGCAGCAGTTTTGATGCCTGCAGGCTGAGAGGAGTTTCTGCGAACGTACCTTAGATCGTACAGCAGCTGATCAGACACGGCTCTCAGGTTCGTCAAGTATTTCACGAAGGATCCTGCTTAACTGGTGGTGGTCAGAAAAGCAGATCAAGTTCTCAGTCACCTTTCCTCATTTTTCTTTTTCCCCTTGTGGAATAATGGCATATTCCAAGTTTAAGCCTGGAGTTAATTTAAAATGTTAACATGTAACCTCTAAAAATAAGATTTACAATGGGAACAATGTATTAGTCTTAAGTTCTTTATTGCATATGTGACAAATTCATGCCTAATTCAGTGGGCTTTGCCCAGTGCTATTATAAACAATGGAATAATTTGTTAACTTTCGTAGGATAATTTATTTTGCTTTTTTGGCTTCATCTTTTGAATTCAAAACCAAACTAAATGTCAATAGGAAAAATAAAATATAATATTATTACATTTTTATGAAACATGACTTGTATTTAGTATCCCGGATTCTTTTCTATGCAGTGTAATTGAGTTGAAAGGCTAATTGAAACTTTATGGAGAGGATGTTTTTGGTGCCTGAGTGCAGTGTTGTGCTGGCTCATGAATGTAGCTCCTGGGTACACAGTAGTGCAAATGATGCATCAGAACAGAATGCCTGCAGGGGAAGATTGTGCATGGGGCTTTTGCGCCAAAGGATGCTTGGTCTCTTTGTTCTGCTTGACAGTGAAAATATACATGGGTGATACGTCATGGGTTACGTGTTTATTGTGACAACAGCTCCCAGACTGGGCAGACCATAATTCTGATAGACCTTGTTTTTTCCTTTTCATTTGAAACCTCTGCTAATTCATGAAAGCTGAAAGTCATACTTAATTCTTTCCTTCACACATAGCCACTGTACAGGCTAGACCCACAGCTGAAGCAAGAAGAGGGGTTTATTTTGTTTTTCTGTGAATGAACACATGAAAATTTTCATTCTTACTGTTGTTGTGTGGTTTTTACTTTTGGTTGTGATAGCTCAGTCAACCACTGCAACATCACCTGGATTCTTTGAACTTATGCAGACTGCTCTGAGAGACTGCGCAGCAGCCCCATGTACAGCTAAATAGCACAGCTTTGTTGAAGCAGCAACTCCTCTTTGCTTCTGCGTTGACAGTGCTGGGCATGGAGAAGAGCATCATGCTGTTCCTGTGCCATTAGCAACTTCAGTTTATTTATGTGCAGAGTTGGCAGAATCTGCATATCTGTTGCATTGAATCTCCAGTTCTAAAAGAGACTGGAATGAATATGAAATGTACATGGAACTCAAATTTATTCATTCTTGTTGGAGCATTTGTGGCTCTGCTAATAGAAATATGGACGGTTTGATGCTACCTGAAGTATTTGTTCTGCAGACTGCAATTTCAGATGTGAATTACTGCTTGGGGATAAATAAAGGTAGAATTTGGTCTCAGGTTTGGAGTTATGAGGAGCACAAAAGGAAATCTCACAACGCTGTGAAGTTGCAAGCCCCGAGTTACAGGTTCTGTAAGCTCAGATAAAAAGGTTAGTGTTGCCGCCTTCTACAAAGGGTCCCTTGTTCAGTAAGTCTCACCAAAGGGAATTTGCAGTTTACTAAGCCAACAAAAACAAATACCTGACATAAGAATGGAGCTAGTTCCATAGTGATTTCTACAGATCCCAAATTTATATTTGAACACTAAAATCTGACAGACTCCTAAAGATGTAAACCAGTGAACTGAATAAAAGCTGAATTCTACAGCGAGAGCACATGTATGCATTGTGTTAACCAGTTGTGTAAGTGCGCGCTTCAGTGGAGACAGTTCCTTTGCTTTATTCAGAAACTAAACTGTTGAAACGCTATAGTTTTTATCTGCTGTATAAGCACATGGAACATGTAGGGCTTAAATACTGAGGAATGACAGTTAACAGAGGACATTGGTTCAGATCTCAGCAGTGTCTTAAAACCAGGTTTTACATATATTAAAATCTGAAAACTAAGGTATTTCGTGCTTTCAGAAATACTAGGTGGTCATTCCTGTATGAAGCTCAAGTAAACAGTTTACTTGTAATATGCACACAGGGATGGGATGTCATGGAAATCTTTATCCCTAATTTAAGAGCTGAACACAGTCACATAAAAATTCTGTGACGTAGTCATGGTTGACAAATCTCTTCGCCCTTTAAAAGTTGATATTTTCAGTTGTCTTTAGAGTGTCATTTGGAAAGACCAGTTAGGGGTTTTGGGAAAACAGAGGAACTGTGATCACGGCAGGGACAACGGTTAATTGATTTATCCCAACAGCATGACTTCTGATGCCAAACAGATTCATTAACAATCCCTCATCTGGATATTTGGTGTTTTGCCAGTGGTCATGTCAGATTTTCATGTGTGTTCCCTCTAGTTCAAAAGTTTCATAAATCATTACTCTGTTAGTTCTCAAAGGAATAGGAAAAGCCATTTAAACCACCCATGGAAGAATTGTTTTTGAAGAGGGGTGGTCAGGAAATGTACCTGCACACACAAAAAAGTCTGAAATAAATGATACATCATGGTAGCTTTAACTGGTGTTTGATTTCTCTTCTGTGATGGCCCATTTCCTTTTGGGACTCAATGGAAGAAGCTGTGGTGTATGGGATAGTCAGCACCGAGAGGGTTCTACTTTGCCTAAAGGCTTAAAAGAATCCAAGAAGAGAAAACCCTGTTTTAATTTCCTGAGTCTGTGTGGGTGATCTGCACCCTAGGGTTATTGGACCATCTTCAGGAAAGCCAACCTGGGTGTTTGAGAGGGCTGTAGGTGCAGTTCTGAGGAACAGCGAGGGGGAGGTTTGCTTCTCTGCACATTGCCCGAGGAGCATATGATGCCATGGTATGCATAAATTTGCTTTGCAGATTGTACACTTCTCATAATATGTTGCAATTTCATGTTTCTTTAGGGGGTTTATGTGGTAGGGTTTTTTTTATTTTATGGGTTTTGCAAGTTGAATGATACTGGTGGTTGCATGTATAGTATATACAATGTTTACATACTACAGATGTCTGAGATGGGGTGAGACTGGGAAAAGGGAGGAGGTGGGCACTTTACCACCTTAGAAGAGCAATAACCATGCTCTTGGTGCTCTGCAAAGGTTGTCTCTATGTCATTTAGGACATGCTGTTGCTGCAGAAAGTTGTGAAGGCAGACTGAAGATTGCATGCAGCAAGAATATTCTGTATAGCAGTTTGAAGAGGCAGCAGCTTCTTTTCTGGCCCTTAAACTTTAAAGGTCTGGAACTGCAACAAATGAGTAAGCAGGCATTATACCCCATTATTCAAGAGGCCTGAATGAATAAATTTGATTTTCCACAAAAATACAATCTAAGTTTAATTTACCTCCCTATAGCATCAGAAAGATGTCAGAATGTGAGCTTTGTGGAAGCTTAAGAAAATCTTCATCAAGTGAGCCCTCATCTGGTTGTATGTTCAACAAGAGACATTAAAATGTCAGATTATAATCTACTTTAGCCTTCACAAAGTGCATAAATGCTGGTAATATTTTTCAAGTCCCTAGGAATAACTCATAATGACATGTCCATGTTAATTGTGTCTTGAATCTGGGACAATTTAGTATTAGATTATAATACTAGATACAAATTAGTGTTAGCTACTAATCAATGGTAGGAAGTATGAGAAGAGAAACGTAAGATACTACATGTAAAATTTGTGTAAGTTGACTTGGGTGCTGATATTTATCAAGACTTTTTCACAAAGATTAATCATTATTTTGGGGAGTAAGTCTTTAGTTAGAAGCTAGGGATCTCACTTTAGAACAGGCCTGTCATAAGAAACATTAGCCTTATTGTACAAATAAAATTACATACATACAGGATTTATTATATTTGTGACCAATATACATGTTAAAACCTGCATATAGCAAACCCGTACTTTTTTAGTATCAGCATAGGTGTATCTTAGGTTGTGGTTGGGATTTAATGGGTTCTGTCAGGGTAAGGAGGACAATGGAAGCGGAATGGCTTTGTGTCCTGAGCTTTAAAGTTTGCTTGATGTTCTTCCATTAATGACACTAAAATTATATGTCATACTTTCAGGACTCATATATAGACTGTCCTGTGCTTTTACTGTAACTGGTAGTGCAGGCATTTTGGTGTAAAACTGGCTTCTCAAGTTGAATGTACTGGAAAAAAAAATATCTAGAAAATAATATCAATTCCTTTGTGTTAATAAACTTGTTTGGGTTTTTTTAAATCAAATTCTTAAGGCCTTGTTTTTTCATTTTCTACTTATGTCCTCCCTTCTAGCAAAATATATCTTCAAAGCTCCTGTATGTGTACATCACTAATCGCTGACTTCCGTCTAACCAGTGGAAAGATGTAATACTTCCTTCTGATCTGCTTAAATAGGCATAATTTATGATGGACAAAGTAGGATATGGTCTGTTATTCTTTTCTAAGCGCTTGAACTTTATTAAAAGATTTATTTTTTTTTTCTTTTGGTGGTTTACATAAATGGACTTGGGCTATTTAGTTTAGCTTTTGGGGAGGAGGTAGGGCTCTAATGAATTAGTTCACTGTCCACTGTAATGGAACCTTTCTTCAAGAAGAAAAGTAAGCTTCTTGCCAGTCATTCAGGATTCTCCCTTGTTCTGGTGGCAGAACAAGAATAACTCCTTGAGCAAAATGTTTCAGGATGATCAAATTTACAGCATTGGAAAGTTGCCAAAAAAGCAACTTCTAGTTGAGACTGTATATTTGCCTAAATGGAAAAATTTGCAAAGCTCATAATTGACTTTTTTCTTCATATGTTTCTATGGTTCCCATGACTTCATTGTCATATGCCTGCAGTGACTTTTTCCTATTACCTGTGGTGACAGTAATGCATCTAAAGTATTTATATTATCAAAAGATACTAAGAGATTTGAACTACAGTTACTGGAGCAGGAAAATTATGCAGCTTCTGACAGGTGGAATGATTTTTCTTGGGTGCTCATTTTTATTGTTCTTCAGGCCCCTTCTCTGCCTATTGACTTGGAATTTGTTAGAAGCAGTATTTCATTGGGTTCAAATCTTGAAAAATTAAGTATTTTTGGTATTGTGCTGTTGTAGCTTTGTTATGAATGTAGTCACATGATATATGGTGGCATCACAAAAGTAGTCCAAGTCTGATTAAATCAGTAACGGCCCTTTCCAAATTAAATTCTATTCCTTCTCGGTGTTCAAGGGCACTCGGTTAAGTGAATTCCAGTTGTTCTACTGTACTTAAGAGTACGATTTATTTCCATGTCATCTCTGCAGGGTGACAGGAGTTAGTATTGTGCTGGGGGTAACTTGCTTCTCTCAGATGGGAACTTCTTGCTGGAAAGCTGAACCGAGAGCCCATCTTCTTGTACAGACAGAGCTCCCAGGAGATAAGAAAACTTGAGAAAACTTACACTCTGGCACAAACGATGCAAAATTACCTAAATAAAACTAATGACATCAGCAAGCATGCTCTTCTAATCTAAGCAAAACTGTTGGATCACATTTTGCTGTTGTGGCATTACTTCAGAATATTAAATAAACTGCTACCTGTTTAAAATCTTGAATTTGCATGTTTGAAGGCTGTCCCTTACAGAGCATTTAAAGTGCACCTGCAGACCATACACATATGTGAATATTTACTTGCAGAAGCTTGCATTGAAACAGTATGTGTGCACCAGTGATTACAGTTACTATGTGAGTCTGCATATTTTATATCCTGTAGTCATGTTTTGTGTAATCTTCACTCCAAATTTTACAAAACTAACAGGCTTATATAAACCTAAAATGGGGGTTGGCCAGTGTCTGTTCCTAGGTAGGTATGGTAAGAGTTTCATTTTTTTGTTTTGCTTGTGAACAATGCATGTATCTCATATTTGAGAAATTAATTTCTCAGTAGTCTATTAGAAGATTTTTGTGTTCATCCATTTTTTATCTATATATTCGGAAAAGCACTGTAGTTTAACTCACCTTTGAAGGACTTTTAATTCAGCTGTTAATCATCAGATGGGTTCTTAGGCTTTTGTGGTGTTTTATCACACAGGTAATTAAGATGTGACACATAATGTTTCTGCATTCAAAGAGTATAAATGTAACAAAAATAATTTAGAAGAAATCCCAGAAAGTTTTTATCACAGTCCATTTGTCTCAGGGCCAATAACCATGTTTGGAGATTGAAAAACCTACTGAAAAACGAATTACTGAAATAAAAAATAATAAACACCAAACACTTTGTATTCCAGAAGGCAATAGCATTTTTTAAATAGCCCTGTTGAATAAATGCTCCTCCCAAACTTGTGCACTACCTACTACGTAGAAGTCCTTAAGGAGTAGTGGTTATCATCTCTGATACCAGTCTTAGCTTTTATTTAATGTTCCTGAGGTTTTCTCATTGTGAGTGTAAACGATGTATTATGTCTTCAATGTTTTGTTTTAACCCTGACATGTCTTCCTAATACACAGATGTGCACAGGTTTTGGTTTGGAGCTTTTGGTTTGTTTCATAAAAAAACTTGTGTAGAAGCACAATTTCGTTATCATTTTGTGTTCAGAATTGAGGGACTGCTTCCATTAGGTTTTCAGGTTTGACAATTACAGTCTGAAATGCAAGTAAGTTTGTTCCAGCTCACCATGTGTGCAGCTAAAAGTAAGTGTAGCGAGCTGTTTGCATTGCTGTGGGCTAAGAACCTGTGGATGAGATGGTCTATGGTGACACTTCTTGGGAAGAAATAGCTCTGAGCTGTTGCTGATCCTCTGCACTGCTGCTGGGTTTGTGCAGGAGGAGGTGTACTGGTAAGCTCTTACTGGGCAGAGAGCAACAATTTGGAGAGTACTAGACCTGCAATAGAAAGGTAGATTAGGGAGGCGACTGGGAGCTGAGGGCCTGGTTTGAGGAGGTGAGGTATAGAAGATGGTGGGAGATACAGCTTGGGCTTGTCTTTTATTCAAGGTTGAACTTCTTAAACAGGCAAAAAAAGTTGTGTCTACCTTTATGTTCATCATGACCTCATATTTAGGTAAAGACTTTATAGCAGACACAGGAATATACTGGCTACTCTACATTGTTGATGTGCTACCTGCTAGCACTGCTTACCAATACACCAGAAATTAAATTCGCAATGAAATACTGCAGTGGCCATTCCAGGCTTTGCTCAAGCAGCAGGACTGTATCCAAGCTGGCCAACTCCAAGGGAGATTCTAGCAGCTGAAAATGACTCAAGTATAATGACTCCTATGCCTGTGTTCCATCCCAGGAAACAAGGGAATTAACACAGCTCTGCACATCCTGAAGTTCCCTCTAAATCAAGGGATTTAATAAAAAAAAGATTTAAGCTCTCTAGTTCCATGTGCTTTGCATTTTTATTGGTGGAAAGCTGTGCAAACAGGACCATCAAACCTGTGCCATAAAAGCTAATGGCTGTGGGAAATGAGTCTCTCCTAATGATGAAATCAGAGTAAATTGTCCTGTATGTTTTTATTTGCAAGAGACAGAACAGGTTGGTTTCAGAAGCCGAATAGTCTTTGACTCATTGTTTGCAGCCATGGATTGCATCAACAAAATTTAACCATCTCCTGTAAAAGCAGGAAGTTTCTTAGAAAGGAAAGGCTAAAATAAAGTTGGCCAAGAAACATAAATTGTGTTGTGAAAAAAATCAAGGTTACAATGCTTGTTTTCATTCTGTATTGCGGCTTGGGAACAAAGTCAGTCAGGAGTAGTCAATAGCTCTGTCTCGCCCAGTCAAGGTCATGTTTGGTGCTGTGGTTTGAATGTTGTGTTTGTGAGTCCCAACTACTGTACCAGTAGCTTACCTTTTCCAAAATGCTGCTATATGCATCTTTCTGACAAAATAAAGAAATCCTCTAAATTGATGTACATGCATGAAAAACTCGAGGTTATATGCATCTGCCTGAAGCTTCTCTTCTCCAGGTTTCCCCCTTGAATGATGTCCAACATTCATACAAGTGATGGAACTTCTCAGAAAGATGAGGCTAAGAAAGACACACAGAAGCTCTGAGAGGTGTCAGGATGACCTCCTTGAAGCCTAAAGTCTATATTATTACCTGATTATGGAAGTGTCCATACACTGCTTGGGAGCGCCATCTCCTCATGCCGTTACACAGCAGGCTTCTGATACACTTGCTGTCCTCCAGCGTAAGCTACGACTGACCTTTTCAGCCAGAGCTTTCCTAATGCTGTGTTGACAGAGGTCTCCCCCTTTTCCTCCTCCCCCTTTGCCTTTGCCTTGTTCAGCTGATATCCAGCATCAGTTCTCTCCAGTGGCGTCACTCAGCTTGCACAATGTGCAAGCTTGGTTATTTTGCTGCATAGTTTGCAAAGCACAAACTCTCATACAATGAGTCAGACTGCTGCATAACTTTGCATTTTGATGGCTTTTTAAATCATTTTTGTAGCTCTCAGTAATGCCTCTCATATTCATAGGGTACTGTGTGTGGTAATGTGGATTAATTGGGGAACCTCAAAACTATCAGGGGGCATTGGCAGAGTTAGGAATTGGAGCCCGTAGCAGTCATCAGGACTTGTTTACTAGTGATGCTTTTCACTGCATTTATCCAGATGTGCACATATACCTTATTTATGTCTCATTTATATCTCTTACTTTCTTTGTAACCACATTATGGTTTATCTCTTGCAATATACTCCATTTTTCTTGATTTCTTATTATTTTTCTTGAATGCCTAGTAGAAAAAGGTGGTCTAGGGTGTTCTTTGGTTTGGGGTTGGCTTTTTATTTGCTTGTTTGTTTTAATGGAAAGGTGTTTTTTACTCACTGGCCATGTGTACAGAAGTATTTTTGCCCTTACTCACTTGCTACGTTTACAGAAGTACTTTTCCAGGGCTCAGGATTTAACAGTGCCAGTCATGTTTTGTACCTTTCTTTTACACATCTTTTTCTCAGCAAGCACATGTCTCTTACATGCCAAGTTTTGGTTTACTGCTGCTTCTCTTGCTGGTAAACAGTATTTTCAAATCAGCTTTTCAGACAGCTTAGCTTCTGTCTGAATAGTGAAACTGAAGTGGACCACCATTACTAGAGAAGTGAAACCAATTAACAAGTCCAGTATGTAATAGAAAAAAGGAAGAGGGAATAAAAGTTCTCTAGTATTTTTGCTCAAGTAATCCTAGACATTTATTATAAAGCATAATAGGTGTACAGTATTAAAGTTGAAATCTCCTTTTCTGGGCAAGGGTGAATACCTCTTAAAGCTGATTTTGAGGCATACCTTGTAACCCTCTTGGAAAAACTGGTGGTGACAAACTGTGTTTTTAATGCATGGCATGCACACAAGGTGGAGAGAATTATTGCTTGTTTGGGAAAAAGGGGGAAAAAACCCTAATTCCAGGATTAGGTTTTAGGATTGGCAGTTAAAGCAGAGGCACTCATTTTTTCCTTGTAATCTGAGCAACTAAGTGTCAGACACAATTATCACAGAAAAAAAATTCCCCCTCTGTAGCATTTTTACAGTCCTTTTCATTGTATCTGCACATTCAGCCAAAGTGAACTGGAAAGCTGTGTGTTAGCTGGGACAGGTACTGGCTGTCACTTCTGCAGGAGTCATGCTGATTAGCTCCCGAAGACAGAAAGGTGAAGGGAACTGCAGTATACTGCATAAAAGCTGCAGCTTCCCTCATAAGTGATGCTACACACGAGTTACTGAAGGCCACATGATCTGCGGAGAGGGACAGCCTGGCTGATTGCTGCCCTGGAACAAGATTGGATGCAGAATATAAGGGAAAAGCTCTGCAGAAGCTAGATAATTTCACATCTTCTTGCCTTAGCTAGTGTTCAGTTAGTCTGAAGACTATGGGGTATAAGATGCTAGTTATGTTTTAGCTTTCTCTTTTAAGAAGGCAAGTGGTACACACTCCAAAACCAGCACAAACATGTAGCAACTGTGAAGTTGATATAAATCCGAATTCCTGGCTGTACTTCAGCAAAGTGCTGTCTGCTTGAAAACCTGTTTAACATCCCCTCTCAAAGCCAGTGTGTGTTATTGTTATTCCATCTCTGAGATAAATACCCTGATCACGATAAAGTTATTTTCATAATAGGGAGGCAGGATATGATTATAATACATATGATATTTGTCTTGTCTTGCTGAGAGTTTAGGCTTGCCACACCTGTGATCGCTGTAAATAGCTGCAGTCGTTGGAGCACAGTTGTATTTTCTGGAGGAGGCTGGAAAAGTGCAGTTTAACCTGCTGCACTCACTTTTTATTACATGTGTGTGCCTGTGCAGTTCCCAGTACAAAATCTGGCCCTTGTTGAAAATACCTTTTGGCATACATGAGCTATAACTAAGCCAGTAGAAACTTGCCCTTAGGTTTGGCTGAACAGTAACTCAGTCTTGTCTGGACTCTGTTTTTGGTGAAGTGGCAGGAAAAATGTCAGTTCTTTTTTAAGCCAGCTCATAAAAAAAATGTTTCTTGCGCTAGCATATGATTTTTAAAAGAAACTTAGAAGTTTATACTAAATCAGTTTCAGTTTTAGAGTAGACTTACAACTAAATAATAAACATGAATGAAAGCATGTCCATAAATGTTACTGATATAAGGGACTGTGTACTTGGGAACTACAGTAGTGATGTAGCCAGAGTGTGTCTCGGGCATTAATAAACGTTTTTCAAGTTTCTCTTTATTCAAAAAAAATCAACTTTTTGAGCCAATGGTACCAAGCTCGTCAATTGCCAATCCGTGACTTCATGTTGCGAAAATGGAGCTCTTGAGGCTGGAGAGTTATCAGCAGAGATTTGCATCCAGCAATACTGTGTATCTCATTTGTTAAAGCATTTCTTCTGCCATGATCACATTGAAAATCCAAACTGGATTTTAAGATTCTGCTGTAGCGGTTGAGAAAGACACACACACACACACACGCACGCGCGTGCGCACGCACACACACCCCCCCCCACACACACCACCACCACTACCCCACACACACTATTTTACCAGACAGTCTGTATTAATAAACTTAAATCAAACTTCAATACATTCAATAAACCAACCGTACAGGAAAAAAAAAATTGGACAGTTATTCTTCAGTCAGTTTTCCAATGCATCTGGAAATATGGTACAGTTTTTACAGCCATAGGCATACTTTTTTTTTTTTTTTTTTAGCAAGTGCACGTTACAGTAAGACATTAATGTTTTGTTACATGGTCGATGGCATTTAATTTTGGGAAAAGTGTGTTATGCATATAGGATTATACATTTTAAGAAAGGAGTCCCAGACATTACTGCAGGAAATTAATTAGGCCAACCTCATTATTTGGTTTACTTTGGTTTACTGATTCCGATGAACAGGAATTAATTTGACTTATTCCTTATCTGTGTAGTTAGAAACACAGGTCTCTCATTTTTTTCCTGTCAACTATTTATTCTTATCACAACAGCTCTGTCTCTTATGGTGGATGGTAACTCGACCGGTAACTTGAAAGTCCATGTCATCTCCTCCCTGTTTTGCCCCATGGTGGTCTTTAGCCGCTGTTATGCTGCAGATCAGCAGTTCTTATCTTTCCTTGTCCTTTGACACTTTTACTGCATCCATCACTTTACTCCCCTTTTCTTGTAATGCCTTTTATCTCTACTGTCTTTGGTATCAAGCTGAAGATGGGAGTGATGATTCTGTGCCAAGAACAATTACATTCCTTTTATTTTTTCTCCAACAACTTTTTATCCTGTGTCTGCGCTTTACCAATACTGTTTAGAAAGGCATCTGTGGCAAGCTGTACAACCCTGTGCATGTTGGTACCTACCTGGAATCTTCATCTTTCTTCTCTCCTGTGGTTTGTGGTAACTTCTTCTGTGGCCTCCAGGTCTGCTCTTCCAGACTGCAGAACATAAAGTGCTGTTGCCATCTTCTTACAAATGCAAAAATGTTTATTGTGTCAGTGCTGAATGAGCTTGCTCTCATTTCACATCCAAATCAAACTTGCTGTGTTTGTTTTTATAACACACAAGAACCTTTTGGATTTTGTCTTGTTCTTTTTTCTGTCCTTAGTGACTCCTCTTTTATTTATCCCTGCCCACCTCTGCCACCTTTTACTCAGTTTTCTCTCTGTTCCAGCACCTTCCTGGGCTGCTTTTCAGCTTATTGTTTCTATCATATCTGTAAGAGTTGCTCACCCTGTTATATACATTTTTTTTCTCAGATTGCCTGCATGGCAAAAATTGTCAACAGCAGTTTATATAAAATATAAATATATGTCTTACCTTTGAAATGAACAAAATTGCCACAAACATATGTGTTATCAGTATAACACTGCAATTGTGCTGCACTAGGCCTTTCTATCTTGTTAATACTGATAATGGTATATATGTTGTTGATACTATTAACTTGCAAGCCGTCACTAGTTCTTTGGATCATCAGTTACTCAGAGTGACCTGTTGAGCACTAGCTGTTCATATGGTAAGGGATCTCATCTTTGACTCCATAGGTGACATCAGTTAAATAAAGATATTGTAGTACATGTTAGCCTGATACAGCTTTTTACTATGAGAAGTTGCTCTAGTTACTTTGGAAAGAGAAGATGGTTTGCACTACTACAGGTTGGAAAGAAATAGCCTGAGAGACAGTACATGCAGCCAAAACTTTGGATGAAAAACCTTTCTTCAAACTGTTTTGATATGATGATATGCACATTATCACAATGGACCAATTAACAGATCTAGACTTTCCAGTATGCAGTAATTCTTTTTTTGTTTGTTTGTTTCCAGTATGTTTTATAATATGCCATGCTGAATATGCCACAAAGCAGTGCTGTTAAACAGCACTACTACTGTGCTGGGCACTGAAGAGTCATATTATGTGCCTTCCGCACAACTCTTGGCAGGCATCTTCTGTTTGGTGTAGAGGCGCATTGGTCTACAAGAGTCTTGTGCTGAAAGGATGCACTAACGCTGACATTCAAATTGAGCTGACCGAGGCCCTCGAAAATTCTCTTCTCAATTCCTACTGCCATAGTTTCATAGCAAAGAGTAGTAACTTAAGCAATGACCTATAAAACAAAGATGTGAAAAGGATATAAAGGACTTCACTGGTAGACCTGTTAGTAGGCACATTTTTTGCAGTTGTTTAGTATAAAATGATGTGTCTTCAATCTGTGACACACATAATGTTGGATAAATTTGTATTCGCTTCTGAAAAAAAAAAAAATAATATCTGCCTCTTCTGGGAAACTATTCATTCCAGAAAGTGCAGAGGGGGAATATTTATAGAAGGTGAGAAAATATTTTGGGTTCCATACGGAGTGAATAATGAATAACTCATTCAAGTGTAAATGACTTAAAAGGAAAACGTCTATGAAGAGATAAGCTACCTGGTAAATTTTTTTCTATTAGGCAGTAAATCAGCAAGGTACATGCCAAAGATTAACTTTCACTTCAGAATTATTCTAAATCAGGATCTTAAAAATTTGGCTTTGAGAATGGAGTTTCATTCAATCTGTACATACAGTTCTAGACTAGATTAAAAAAAATGCTGCAAGTATTCCTTCACCGGGCTGCCTTTGTTCTGTTTTACTTCTGTTTGGATACATTGTCATCACTCTTAATGTGGTGAAGTAATTTTTGAAATCTTTGTTTAAAATTAGGTATTTTACAATTCCCACATATCATCATAAATCATGAATGTTTGGTTTTATGTTTCATTGCAGCGGAAAACAGATGTGCCACTTCAAATGCAGTAACATGCACAAAGTGTCTTGCTTTGGGTCCGGAGTGTGGATGGTGTGCTCAAGAGGTATGGTGTTTTGCTTATTTACATTTGACTTTATATTTTAGCTGCTTCTGATCTTTATAAAGATAAAAGGCTTTTAAACTGTGAAAATTATAGTGAGAAATAGCAAGAATGTCTTTAAACAACCCCTGGAGAGAGAACGTAAGAAATAGTGTGAAATATATTTTGTTTCCAAAGGAGAAAATACAATCTTTTATTTGGAAAATTGCAGTAATTTTAAAAAAAGTGAGAACTTTTTAATGCATTCCATCTGCTTTGTAGACAGCTTTGGCAGACTTATATTAGCTTTGAGAGTTCAGTAGTTTTTGGCTTCAAAAGCAAAATTACTTATCAGTAATTTATGCTGTCCTCATTATATAACGAAGCAAGTGTATACATACATGCCTATTGCATTTAGTAAAAGGTTTTACTAACAGCGGGGTTAACTTTGACTTCACCATATATTATGACCCTGTCACAAATGGTCAAAATGATACTTTTCTTATTTTGACACTTGAAGCTGTCAGTTCTGAGACTTATCACAGAAAATAGGAAGAATTATTCTGAAATTGTTATTGCTTTGCAAACTATAAGAATAGAAGAATTTCTGGTTCTGTTTGACAGAAGAAAACAGTTGATTACATGATTTGAAGTAAGGCTGGACAGAAGAAAACAGTTGATTACATGATTTGAAGTAAGGCTGGACCATTTTAAGCACTTCAGAGGAGCAAGGTGAAGACTATCCCTGGCAATTACAAGCTCATATGCTTTTGAAAGTCACATGCAAATTATCTGTAGTAGCTTTCAGGTTAGCAGAAGAGGTAGGTAAGTTCCTAGAGTGTGCCTGGAGAAGATAAGGGATGTAAGGCACTGGTGTAACTTTATCTGAGGTATTGTGTCTTGGAATGATTAGTCTGCAAAAATATAGGGATAAGTAACACAAGGATGGATAGAGGCACGGAGGGCTTGTTTTGGAAGAACCACCTTAGGGCATGTGTAGATGGCACAATGGATTACAATGTGGAGTGGTCCATTATTGTGCCCTGATGGCCTCTCTTACAGAAGGTACAGTTTTATCCTGCTACATCTGTATTTATCATGGAACAGCACTTGCTAGCTTTCCAGTGCCATGGAGCTGCAGTAGGTCTCCTTCTAACTAGGTGCTCAGATTTGACCAGGTTTCACTTCTGCTCTGCTTCTCTTGCTTAACTTCTCCTGTCAACCCTGAGAGCTGTTCACGAAACCCGGGGGGGTTTCAAACCCTCTGAGACTGCGCTTTGAGAGCTGGTTCACCTACACACGGTCCATAGTTGTGGAATGGCAAATCCCATATTAATGCAGGTGGAAATTTTCCAGAGTAAAGTTACAGGAGCAGTTTTCAGTTTAGCATGCCTGCTTCATTTAAACAATATTTTTAATGAGAGAATCAGCTGCGAGGAACTGTTGAGATGCTTTGACTGTACACCCCCACACAGTGAACTACAGAAAGTGCTACATATCTATCAGTCATTAGTAATAATAATGAGACTAGCTAAGTTCTTTAAACACATTAAAATCTACCTTTTTGAAATGTATATACATCAAAAAGGGTATATAAATAGCAGTAACCTAAAAAAAGCAGTGTCTGTTGTCCTCAAAGAAGGTTATGGAAAAAATATATCAGAAGTAGACTACAAAAATGGATTGAAACTTGAAAAACAAGATACATAACTGTTGAATCTCATTCTTCAGGGGCTTTCTCTGGCCTTTTTAGGGTCTGGATGACTATTCTCTAATACACAGTTGGTTGTATGCACTTTTTGATTGTTTATTTTCCCCATTTGCCTCTGAAATATCAGAGACTGTCCATTGTTTGGTCCCCAGCTGTGGCTGGGATGGACCAATGCTTTGAAAGAGTACAAAGAATCTTGTCTTTTCTTCACTGCATGATCAGGATCATGTTAATTATCAGATTTGTGGTCAGGAAGGAATTTTGCATTGGATCATGTTGGCACAAGTTTGGCAACTTTGCCCTTTTCACTGCAACAGAGGATGTGCTGCTTCTGAGATCATCCTACTAATAAACACTTTTTGGTTGTTACAGGGCCTTTTTCTGTTGGTGGCATCTTAAACTGTCCAGTCCCGTAGACATAGCTTCCTCTTTCTGGGGATTGAAATAAGAGTCCAGCTGGTCTTTAGATTTGCTATAGGGTATGGGGTGAAACTTAAACCTCTGTGATAGACAAATTCAGGTTAGATTAACTGAAAGCTGACTTCTGCTGCTACTTTTAAATATTAGCCTGAGTAACAATATCAGTGGATTCCTCCGAAAACTAATCTGTTTTGATGTTGTGTGAATGACACTTTCTTGCTATAGCTAACTCATAGCATAGCACAGAACATTTTTAGTGACATAGTGACAGTACATAGTTTCCTTTTTCTCCAAAGTCAGCTTGTTCTGATTGTGCAAGATCCTCTTTCTCATACAAAAGTTTTGTCCTTTGTAGAAAAAAGTAATTGTGGCAATTAGGTTTAACTTCTAATTTAAATATTTTGTAATTGCCCTTATTAGAAACATATGGCTTCCATGAACTCGTTCTACAATTTATGCAATTATAGTAGCATATTTTATTGTTTCAAAGAGTATTATTTTGTTTTTCTTTTGAAGATATTACAGTTGGGTTTTTTTCAGCTCAGATTTTTTTGTACTTTTTGTCTGAACAGGATTTCATGGCCGATGCAACACAGAAGGGACGCTGTGACACTGTTTTCAACTTAATGAAAAGAGGCTGCCAATCAGATTTTGTAGAAAATCCAACAGTTCGTGTCACAATACCCAGTGACCATGAAACAAATACACAAGTGACACCAGGAAAAGTTTCGATCCAACTGCGTCCAGGTTGGGTTGTCTCTAACATATTGCTATTATAGTCCATTTATACTAAATATAATAGTATTAAGTACAGATACTTTTTGAAGAAGTGTCTGGAATAGTTATTTTGAAGAACAATGCTGTAACGTTATACTGTAGGACCATGATGGTATCGCTCCCATATTCAAGTACAGTCTTCGGCAGGAAGTGTTTCTGTCAAACACAGCTGAAGGTCAGAATAATGCAAGTAATAAGTGGGAAAGGTATTTTAGGTAGTCTTTTCTGTTTTCTGTTGTGGTTTCGTGATTCTTTTTCTTTAGTCACTTACACAAATAGTTTTCCCTTACATGCATATAAACTGTATTCCTTACTGGAAGTAAATTGAGTTAGAATTCCTTAATTCTACCATTTGATAAGCTTCTTGATTATTTGAAGTGTATTGATTAGACAACAACAAAGACACCAAAGCCAATATACGAGAAAGGACCAGATTCCTAAAGGAGACTTAGGTATTCACTGCCTAACATTTAATTTATAAAACGTGAGACAACTGGCCCTAATTAAACCTACAAGTCCCTTTACGGATCTGACATTTTCTAGTATATCTATTTGCCCTCATCTGAACTCAAGTTAAATTAGTGTTTGTTCTCTGGCTCTAAAATAGCTGTAGCCAGCAACAGAAGTGGAAGGTGATCTAAACGGATGCAGGGTATGTTTCATATCATAAAATTTATTTTTTTTCTTTCTTATGCAAACAATAGTTGGAGAAAAAAATATTTCATTTAAGAGGGAGCAATCTTTGGTAGAAAAACATCAAGAGAAGAGGAAACATATCTTGTTGATTTTCATTGTATAAAACATAATTTTCTGTCAATTACAAGGGGAAAAGGAAGGGCCTACATGAGTGTAAAGCACAAAGGAACCCTGGTTTTCCATCTTTATAGTAATAAAACTGAGAAAGTAAGTTCAACAGTTCCTCTCCTTTCCCCATTGTCTTTCCGAAGAAGTAACTGATACCCTGCTTTGTCCTGAGAAATGGTCTCAAGAACCAAGCTAGCTCTGGATGTGTCTGTAATCACATTTATTTCCAAAGGCATACTGGAGTCATAGAAAAAACTTAGCTTTCTAAAATTTGATTTAATGAAACTTTTTGCTAGTAAATAGTGAAATTAAGTCTGGGGTTTCATATGCTTTGCAGATGTTCTTGCATCAGGGAGGCAGAAGACTGAAATTCTGAGGGCTTCAGAAGAATAACTTTAGATGTATAGACATCTTGCCCATATTTTATACCCCAGGGAAGTACACAGATATACAGCTATAGTTGTGCTTCAAAACAGAAATTTGATAGAGTATAATCATGCAGACAAAGAAGTTTTTGTTTTGGTACTGGGAAGTTTTGTCGTTGTTTATATATACCCAGCTGTCAGGATTTATGTGGGGAAAAAAATAGAAGCTGCGCTCAGCGTATCAATATATGCAAACTGGAGACCTGCAAGGCTCATTTACAAAAAGTAGTTCAATTTACATTGGCAAAGAGGAAACACGTTAAGTTACAGCACACTGAAATTCTGTTTTCTTCATGCAACACCTGTTACAAACAAATCCTGACATTTTCAGGTGGATTATGTTCAAAGACCACTGGAAGAAAGTACTTTGCATGTTTAACTTTTCTGGGTGAGACCTTTGTTACATGTACTTTAATTATGTTATCTAGCAATGTCATATGCACTAGTAAATGTCATGAATAGAGAAGTCACATTTCTGGTGGGTTTCTTTTAGTGAATTTGTTTCTGAATGTGTTTAGACAGCTTTTATTGAAAACCTGCATAATTCTTCTATAATGTCTCCCTTCCTCCTGTCCTTTGCTGTATCTTTATTGCATTATACTGAATTAGATTCTGCATTCATCACACAAAGATCCTACTCCCTCATTTCTTTTGTGAGCTCACACTCTGGACGACATAAAATAATGAACAATTTGGAGTCATGCATGACAGTACCTATGCTGCCCATACTCCAGTCACTTCATTCTTGTTGCTGGCATTACAGAATATTAGGCAAGCAAAAGCATGGGGACTATTTTTAGTGGCTTCCAAAACATTAACAGTTTTCTTACATACAAGAATGTGATGAGGTTCTGCAGGAGAGGCAGACATTTGTCATCCTGAAATAAGAGTTCTGTTTTGAATATGCCAAAAGATGGATTTTTTTTTTTAATATTAAAACCTATTTTTTAAAAAAAAATATTTTGATCCTACGAAGTTTTTGCATCAAATCTTTGAAAGTAGATTGGTATAAATTTGAAGCATAATTTACATGAGTTTTCCAGGCTGTGCTGTCTTTATGGTACATATATAATTTCAGACTCCTCTGACAAACTATTGGCAGGATATACTTACTTACTTTCTTACTTAGAAGTGTCAACCCTGAAGACTGACCACAATTTGTATGCAGATCTGTGTCCTTTGTGAGTCATAACTGCTTACTGATACTATGCCAAAGGGATTGCACAACCAAGAATTTAAAAGAGAATAGGGAGAAGTCAGATTTTTACAATAAATTGCACAGTGCTCCTGCAAGAAAAAAAAGGCAAGATGTTCTGCAGAAAGCCCCTTTATGGCTTATTTTTGAACGATGCTTCAAGGTTTCCTTTACTCATGGGAGGATCTCTTGTTTGTTTTTCTGCTTGCTGACACAAACAATTTTGTGCTGAGGTTGCTGCAAAAATAGATGTATTTTTAAGAGTGTCCATTCAAAGATAGTAAATAAACTTATTTGTTTCCTTTGAATCAGGAAATGAAGCAAACTTTATGTTAAAAGTTCGTCCTCTCGAGAAATACCCTGTGGATCTTTATTATTTAGTTGATGTCTCGGCCTCTATGCACAACAACATAGAAAAACTAAATTCCGTTGGATTTGCATTATCTAAAAAGATGGCGAATATTTCTCTTGATTTTCGACTTGGATTTGGATCCTATGTGGATAAAACTGTGTCACCCTATATTAGCATTCATCCAGGCAGAATCCATAACCAGTGCAGGTATGTAGTCTGTATATTTACTGTACCACTGAGAAATTATTTAATTACACACATATGCATTATGCATATTTATTTTTAAGGTTCTTCAGAATCTATCTTTGTTTCATTATACCTTGGTTCTCCAGCAAAGTTCCTAAGAAAATGCTGAAAATTGTTATACAATGATTACTTCTGAAATATCTCGTTGAGTGATTCCAGAAAAACTGTTTCCGTATCAGAAAAAAATGTGCTTTACGTTCTTCAGCAAAACATGCCAAACAACATGCTGCTTTGGTAGATTTGAAGATGTTTTGCATTTAATTTTATAGTTAACTGTTGTGTTCTTAGTTATTTTCGATATATATTGCCTAGATTTATTCACAAAGTTTTTTACTTTCTGACCTAGGACTTTTCTGGAGTATCATCATGTATTCATTAACTCTTTTCTTATAACTCTGCTTTTGTAGATGTGATGCAGGTTCTTTCAGCTTTAGTGAACAAAAGTGATCCTCTGATCTAATTTCACAGTTGTAATATGAATGAACCCCCATTTTAAATAAGAAAGGTGTTCTGGCTTGCATTTCTTTTTTCATACCACGTCTTTTATACCTTGCGTTCAACACTTACATAAAGTGAGGGATCACTTCCAAAATGCCCTGGAGAACAAGATTATTCACAACAAATTCAAATCTCTATAAACCATAATTCTTGGAAAAGTGAATATTAACTGTTCATACCTTCTTGCTTGTTACTATCTTTCCTGGGAAGACATCATCCAAAGTTCTGTGAAGTCTGTTTCAGTGGGTTTTGAATTGGGCATTAATAGTGGAATTCGTTAGATATAAATTATGTATAAAACAGTCATCTAGACTGTCTATATAATGAAGTGGAAATTAGCATTTCTACGACACAATTCATTTTGCCTAGAAGTAGACATCTGCAGAGGTATTAATCCTTACAGTGCCAGTTTCTCTTCATTGACTGTGAATTGAGTTGGGGGCTGGCAGGTTTTAGTCTGGATGCCTACACTTTATGCAACAGAAGTTAAGTGAGTTGAAACCTGCTCAGCATCTCTGAATCAGAAGAGCACTTCAGTTTGTGCTGTAAATTCCACTGCTGTAATGTAAATGGGTCACAGAGCAACGAACTGTGTAAGTGCTGTGGCATTAGCTTACTTATGTCAAACTTCATACTTTCTCCCTTATACATAATTTCAAAAAGTATCATTTACAACTAAGATGTTACTGAAAATGGAGTTTCCCATCCCTTTAATGAGGTAACTGTCACTACTCTCAACATTTCTTTTATGTACATTTACTTACTACTAGAAAAGGTAGGGACTTAAATTTTATTTGAGTTTTGATCCAGTAGCCTGTGTAGCGATCTTTTAAAGGGTCTTAATGTTGCAGTGTAATAGCCCTTTCTCAAGATAATGAAAAGCAAAGCTTTCCTGCTCCGTAGATGTTCCAAAAGCGATCATATACTCTCTGAGATCATACCATCACTCACGTTGTGTTTCTTTTCATTCTGTACAGAAACACTATATATGTACTGTTAGTATATCAAGTTATATTATATAAATTCACATAAAATACCCCCCAAAAATTTGTTCATAATAAATTAGAACTAATTCCCACTAAGTTTCATTTCATGTGGAGTTGTTCTTTTTTTAAGTGTTGCTTTTACTGTGCATGTATACCTCTTCATTAGTAGCAGGATTTATGGGTTGGTAGGGATGCGATATTTATATCTCCCTCAAATGGAAAATATGGAATGTGTTAGACTTTTGGGTTTTTGTTTTGTTTGTTGTTTTTTTTTGTACAGTGATTATAATTTAGACTGTATGCCTCCTCATGGTTATATTCATGTGCTATCCCTAACTGACAATATAGCAGAATTCAGAAATGCAGTGAATAAACAAAAAATTTCTGGGAATATTGATACACCTGAAGGAGGTTTTGATGCGATGCTCCAGGCAGCTGTGTGCCAGGTAAGAAGCTTATTAACAAAAGACTAAAAGGTAGTTCAGACACAGATATATATACACATTGGTTACAATGGTGCTCAGTCCTAGGCCTGATAATATTTTCTTCCTCCTTTTCCATCCTTTCCCCCTTAGCTATACACTTCTGTTTCCCATTGAAACTGAAAAAGGAGAGCATAGGGAAATATTTGTCAGTATTGGTTAATAATGTTGTTCAAATTCTGGCTTTAACCAGCCTAACCAACATAGGATGGATGATGAAAGCAATTGCTTCTTGCTTGAAGAGACACATGTATTAATTTCAGTCAATTACAAAATTGATTTCAAAAATCATTAAAGCCCTCCTTGTGTTCCTAAGTGAAGACATACCATTTGACATTTCTTCTACTTAAGAATGTATTTGAAAGCTGAAGGATCAGTTTGGTATCTGCTTGTGCAGGTAAGGAAAACAAATGCATTTCAATGTTATCTCAGTTTTTAAAGAATTTATATTTAAAATCAATACAAATCAACTAAAAATTAATTTTCATATATCGATAAAATTTCATCACCATCTTTCCTACGCAGAAAAGGATGGAAAAGATTTGCATCAGTAGTTCCCAAGGTATAAGCATATTAAATGATAAGAATTTGCTTGCTCTAAAGGGCTATTTTACATGTTGTTTTTCTTCTATGCATAGTACTGCAACAGAAATTATGAAAATTGGCCAATTTGTGGGTTTGCTAATGCTTTGTAAGTTACTTTTCCTTGTCCTCTTAAAGAAAGCAGTTCAACTCCTGTCCAGATCACAGGCTTGGGGTGTTTCTCATCTCTTGGGATGATGTCAGGACAATTCTATCCTGTGTATCTTCATATTCTTGTTGTTGGAGCAGTAGAATGATTTAAGGACAAAAAGTAATCCAAACTGCTAAAAATGAAGTTTGGCCCAATTTTATTTTCAAATTCTGATGAGCGGTAAAACAGGTAAATAAAAGCCACTTTTCATAGACATTGTGATCACAAATTATTCTGGAGCTTTGGAAAAATCTCTTAAAATTCAGTGTTTCTCATTGGACATACTCCACACTTAAGACATGTGAACTCTAGAATAAGTGCTTCCAAAAACAATAGAATGGAAACATTCATGAGAATGAAGTCTTTCCTGCTAACTGAATTGTGAACCAAAATGGATGAGAACAATGTGCCATTCATAATGACCATCATGAACTATAATTTATATTAATGTGCATTCATTTTCCCTACAATAGAACTTTATAACATGCTCCATCTTGCTTTAACCAGGACATCACTGTTGCAAGAGGTAGCAGGTTAGGACATGAAGCTACTTTAAAATTCGGGTTGCTGTGAGGTACATAGGTAGGAGGAGTCTTGAAGTGACAAAGTGAAATGATGGAGTTTTAAGAGCAAGAAGTTTCTACGGTGCTGGAGGAGAATCTGGGATTATTTAAAATATAACCTGTTTACATATAAAACTTAAAATACCCCTTTTTTGGGGGAATGCTGTCTAGTGTTGTCTGAGGGAGGCTGATGCCTAGTGTGTAAGCTGGAAGACACCACACCCCTCTGTACTTATTATCCCTGCTGTTGTAAGAAGCTTAATCCCGATTCAGAGCTAGGAGGGAATGAGTCTGAGCATAGACTTTCACGTTCATTTTTCATTTTGTTGATTATTGGTTTAGAAAATATGTAGTTACTGCTTTCTTATGCTTAATTTTGTTTTCATTTTAGAGCCATATTGGATGGCGTAAAGAAGCAAAACGACTGCTTCTTGTGATGACAGATCAAACTTCCCATCTGGCACTTGATAGTAAATTAGCAGGGATCGTAATTCCCCATGATGGAAACTGTCATTTGAAAGATAATGTGTACATCAAAGCTACGAGTATGGTAAGGTATATGTCATAGATTCTGCCTTCAGAGAAGCAGTGTAAGACTGTAAAGGAGGTTTTTAGATTGCTGTCAAAGCATTGCTTTTATTTCAGTTATTGGAATAGTATTTTCCCAGCTAGGCAAGTTGTGAAATGAAGAATCAATCACCTGGAAATACTGACATTCTTTTTGTCTGGGATAAAGTATTCTGGAGTCTGAGACAGCAGTACAGAGCAGAGGATATGTCACTGGTTTTGGTATGGTTTTTTATTACCATCTCATAAAAATCACACACATTGTATAAAAGACAAGTAGGAAGTGTCTGGTGTGATACTTTGCACAAGAAGCAGCCAGTAATATGTAAGAATTGCACAATCCTGCTAATAAGACAAAGGTAGTGGTCATGATTTATGGCCAGAAGATGCATAGTCACATTGATTGAAAAAGCTTGGTAAGAGTAAAACAGAAGACGTACACAGTGATTATCTAATTAAACCATGATGGACTAGAAAATATACTTGTGCCACAAAGCTTTGCTGTGGTGATGTAGCATTAAATATGTTTGAAACTCACAGTATAAAGCCAATGCATGGTAATACATACCTGTGCAAAAAGTTGCATTAAATCCACTGTAGCAAAATAAAAAGCCTTCAGCAGATATTTTTAGCTTTCAAAACAATTCCTTCAAGACTCAGTGACTGGAAAAAAGGATATTTTTTTTCTAAGATTTGTACTTTTAAATTGCTTTGTCTATTTCCTTAAGTAAATATGAATCACTTATTTAAGAAACATGAATCACTACTTAATTGCCATGTAATCACCAGAAAGCAGAAATATGAGCTGTGGTACCATTAGAGCAGATTACAGTTTTATTCTCAGTGCTAGATGCACTTTAAGCATATAGCCTGTGTTCAGCCCAAACCAGCAATGTGCTAGTGAAGTCAGCGAGGGCTACATGTAAATTAGGCTAGACTTGAATCTAATCCCAGCAACCAGTGTTTATAAGGATGGTGGGGCAGCGTGAAGCAGATGCTGTATGGTGTGTGATCATGAAGTACAGGAGGTTTCTGGGAATTGGTGGGTGTTCAGGACCTTGCTGAGTGGAGGAGGGAGCTGAGCCTGTGCTAACAGGAAGGTTGTTTGGATTTCCAATATCTGATGTTCTTGCATTCATATACTCCCTCTTATCACCTCTTGGATATTCCCTCACAGATGTCAGGATTATTTATTTCCCTCTAGCCAGCCTGTTCAGTTTCAATATTCCTACAGTGTCCCTGAAATAAAAACAATCCCTTACTTCGTTCTCCTTAATGCAGATAATGCCGAAACTTTCCTTTCCCAAAGCACAGCATACTTACAGGTCATGGTGTCCCTATCTTGATTTCCCACCCGCCCGGTTGCAGTGCTATAAATGAGAGGAGTTTTGCTCTGCTTATTAAACAGTTGATGAAGGTACAAATCTTTCTCTGGTGTTCAGGATTCCTTTGGTAATAAAGACATTGTCTGTTTCAGAAAAAAAACCCTATATTTATTTTCTGTCCAACTTGAGAAATGAACTTCTGTTGCAGCTGGAAAAACTCACCAATATAAAATAAAGACAAAATTAATGAATCTCTTTCTAAGCAACTATGATAGATTGATGGCTGACTGAAGAAAGTATTTTAATTGATACTCTGGATTCTGGTCTGAAAGATCATGATTTTACTAGAATAAGATTTTATAGAATAAGAAATCTCCATAATAATTTCTATTGATAGCTTTTATGAAATAAAATAGTCTTTTTAGCCAGTCAAATTAAATGACCTTGAAAGATGCTTAAATCTGTGGTGGCACATTTTGGTCCTTCTGGCTGCTAGCCCATTTTTTTTTTTCAGCCAGGGGCTAATTCTGGCACACCTACATAACAGTGGGCATGCAGAATTACATATTTTCTGGAGTAGATTTGTCATGACACAGTAGTAATGGTAGGTGTACTCATTTCCTGCTTTTTTTTCTTCTCAGTGGTATATGTGATTATTTTAGTTACAGAGAGCAATAAAGAACAAGTAAAATCAGGAGGAGAAAAAAAAAAGACTATTTGATACTTAAATGAAATGTCATGAAAGGCTGTCAGTTTTTTAAAAAATACATCATATGAAACATATTTTTGCTTTTTTATTCCTTACTGATGCAATTTTGTTGTGCTATGATAAATTAAAGAGCCATTTATTATCACATTGTTTTTCTACTTTGATTCTTAGCTTCTGGAAGTCTTCACAAGATTGCATTTTGGTGTATTTTCATTTTCTCCTTGTGCCATTTAAGAGGACTTTGCTTTATTTATTTGTGTAAGCTTAGCCTCTACATCAGAAGTGTTTCCAGTTAGTTAATTTCTGCCTGTTTCTTTCTAACTTTTGCTAAGCAGTCGCACAGAGGTCAGCAAAAAAGCATAAGACATGAAAGAAATCTAGTCCATTTTAATTAGATCTGTGCTTGGTTAACTGTATTGGTTAATCTGTATTAGTTCTCAGCTTAACACAGTAGGTTAAAATAATAAAACAAATTATGTAATTGGAACAGGAAAGATGATCTAAAATGAAAGCACATTCACCTTAGCACTAGTAGGAAGAGATAAGATAAAACCACGTAAAGTACAGCAAGGTTTTCATAGGAAGCAAAGTGAGGTTCCGTGAATGACCAAGAGTTCCTTATGTCATCTCTTTACATGCTTAAAATGAAAAAGACAGAGTGGGTCTGTGGATGCCCTTTTTTAAACTCTCTTGTAATAAAAAGAAACATTTTCTTTCTGATCTGAAGTGAGACTAATGTACTGCTAACCAAGCTGGGCACTCTAGTTAAGAGCTGATAAGTAGATACTTGTAAGCAGACTAGGTAGTTTGTTGATCCAGTCCCGGCAACCCTTGCACATCTATGCATGTCATCTCTTGACTTCAGTGAGCTTGATCTGAATAAGTTTTTGTTTCATGAGGGCTTGGAAACCCATTTCTGATACCACTGATCCCAGAGCTCTACTACTAGTTGCACAGATGTTGAGCAGCCACTTTTTTGGAATTCGACATGTCTAGTATCATGTCTTAAGCAAGAAGGTTGACTTATTTGACCACCATCTCATGATCTGTCAATTCACACATTTACAATGCAGGAGGTATTTGCAGAACATCTGGCTTCACTCACCCATGTCCTGGGACTACTTGGTGTGTCTGTGACCTGCCGGCCAGTTGCATGTGGCCTGTAGGCTTGGGCAGTACAATGGAGGTCCCACCACTGTGCTCTGTGACCATGGAGAAGGAAGGAGGGCTTAGGACTTAGCATTCTGGGCTACT
The DNA here is from genome assembly GCF_023634155.1 of Falco peregrinus. Lineage (NCBI taxonomy): Eukaryota > Metazoa > Chordata > Aves > Falconiformes > Falconidae > Falco > Falco peregrinus. The sequence goes on along the minus strand of NC_073725.1, from coordinate 30,964,426 downwards.
GAAAATGACAACAGTGCCACTGCTTGCCACAACAGTTCACCCACAACTGCTCCATAGTGGGAATGCATACTTGCTGGACTCTCATATATGGCATATTCCCCCGCTAGAGCTGTAAGAACGCCTGTTTATTGCTGTTACCTACCTTTCATGACTTATCTTAAGGAATATAATCTCTTACCAAAGGGTAGAAAAGTTGAGAGAGGCGTGAACCCTGGCTGAGATCAAACTGCAGCAAGAAACTCCTTTGTTCTTTCAATATGAGGCTCTTTATAATGGTGCAATATGATGGAAAACAGATTTTGTCCCCTTGCATAACTTTCTCAGCTGTCTTGGCAGTCAGCTAGGAGAGCAGCTGACTTGCAGGGTGCCTTGAGTAACAAGTGGCACTCTAAGGAGAAATGAATTGTGCAGGGAAACTGTTTGTACAAGAGCAAGACAATATGGTACAGATGGTTAAGTATATCAGACAGATAAAGACAGCAGAAGTATGTGGGGGAAAGAGGTTGAAGGACCTGATGTAACCGGAGGTGTTCAGATGCAATCTCTGTAAGGGGAGACACAGGCCAAGGCCCCAGTCAGTTCTTTATGCTTAGTCATGAATTTTAAGTGTTGAATTTACTTCTTAAAAATATTCACAAATGTATGGTAAATAAGCGGTGACTTTCAGATACAGTTTTTTTAGAGTACTGGAGCTGGAGGGATCTCACATAGGGTGTACGAAAGTGTACAAAGCCCACTGGGACCACACAGCCAGCCTTGTGCTTCCCCAGATCTTGGATGAAGGGACAGCAGTGCACCTCTTGTTCTCAAATCCATGTCAGATCTATCAATGAGAAGTGTAGAAGGGCAGGTCACTGGCACAGGACATGCCGTCATAGGTACTTCACCAAATAGAGCAATGTCATTACTGGGGAGGGACGTGGAAGTCATGCTACCTTCTTCAAGCACAAGCATGGTCAGGAAAATGTAGCAGGTCGTCACAGTGAGGACTGGAGGCATCACTCATAAGGCAGGTCTTGAACATACAGAGAAGGAGAAAGCTGTCAGCCATAAGTAAGACACGTACAGAATATTGACACTGCTAGAACTTGACCCAGTGGCTGCATTTAGCCGATGTGTCTGATCCCTGGTGCCAAAATACATTTTTGAGAAACAAACTTTTAATTACTCTCCTTGCTCTTCCAAGAAGTGCACCTTATCTTGGTGCCCTGGTGTTGTACTTTCTCACTGCCTTTTGCACAAGAACCCACCTGTCATTTTCAGGAATCTTGTTATTCTTCTAGGTGGGCCATGGACAACATTATATCCATATTTCTTAAGCATCAGACTCAAACCAATACATAGTACTGTATGAGTCCTCCCACTGTGCAGCATCCCTGCATAGTTGACAACAGATAAGCCTGTCACAGACTGGCTGATGCCCTGATGGGTTTTTTTTTTGTCATGATCCATTTATTTGGTTGGTCCCACCTTCTTTTGGATATAGGCCTGGCAATTCTCTGTACATTTAGAAATAAGGATTGGGGTAATTTTGGAATTCCTTATTGTGTCATATGTGAAAAATAAGGTTTTTTCCATACTAATTTGCAGTCTTATTTTCTGTTATATTTTGCAGGAGCATCCATCTCTTGGGCAGCTCTCTGAAAAATTGATTGACAATAACATCAACGTTATTTTTGCAGTTCAAGGAAGCCAGTTCCATTGGTATAAAGTAGGTTAGAAACCTGATTTTTTTTTCCAATTTTGAAAGCACAATATTTATATTAAAAATTAAAACTGTGCATAAATGATTGTATTTTTTATAGGATCTGTTACCTCTGTTGCCTGGTACTGTTGCAAGACAGATAGAATCACAAGCAGCAAATCTCAATGACTTGGTGGTGGAGGCCTATCAGGTATGATGAGAGTGACAATGCTGTACACCATATTTGTACAGGGATTCTTCACCTTTCATAGTCTAAAGTTTGAATTTCCAGGAACCTGGTTTCAATCTGAAGTCCACAAGGATAATTTCCCTACTTTTATGAGTGTCCAGGTTGGTGGGTAACACTATCCCACGATAGCTCTCAATTTCGCAGGCTGTCAGGTCTCAAAGCCAAGGGCTAGCACTTTTTCCTTTCTCAGGATGCTTCTAAATACGCTTTTTTGGTTGTCTGCACCTGCTGCCATATAACTTCAAAAGAAATGCCTGATTTATTTGAATTTTGGCATCTCAGTTCTTTAGCTACAGACCAGACACCACTGTCTAGGCACCATACGAATTCAGAGCAAAAAGACAGTGTGGTATCTAGAGGGGTTTACAGCATCATTCTTAGAAAATGGACAACAGGTGGGAATGTACAATGAGATAGTTTGACAACAGTGGATATTGTGGAAAGCAGGATTTGCACTGCATGAAGTAGCGTAATAACTTGGAGTTTTGAGGTGGGACAGTAAAGAAGAGTTTTGATAGGAATTTGAGAGGCAACAATGGAAATGGCTTTGTGAAATCTTGCCTGGAGTTCTCAACTGAAAGTAATAGTACAGGAAAGAGAAAATAATAGTATGGGAAAGAGCATCAAGTTGTTTTCCACAAATGCTTTACAGGGAATGGAAGCTTGAAAGTGGAAATTGGCATCTTGATAATGAATGAAAGATAGCCTGGGAAGAGGGGGGCATAAACAGCTTTGAAAATGAAGCCAGGTAGCATACATTTGATGTACGGCACAGGGAGTCCACAGGGCAGCATCAAAATGAACATCATGGGTTAAATAGTTGAATGCTGTTAAGGTGTGCAAGTTACAAAAATGCAGGTTCCAAAAGCTGGAAAATCGGTTACAAAGCTATATGCAAGGTATGAACTTGTATTACATTATTTTTAATTTATTGGACATGGTGGCTGAAATTTTCCATTGTACAAGGTTAACCACCTAAATCGGGCTGTTTGCTTTCAGCAAATTGGCTATAACGAAGAACCAAGTCACATCTCTGTTCCTAGTCAATAGAGTGGGTTTGTGCACATTTTTCTTACTGTCATGTTGGAAACATTGTGTAGAAGGCAAATACATTCAAAAGCAGAGGAGGTTAGGTGTGATCAAACTGCAGAGGACTTCTCACTGATACTGTACTTTCTCTTATAAAATCAAGAAATATCATTCTGAATATGGAGGTTTGCAGGAAAGTACTGGCAAAAAATGTTGATGATCATATCCTTTTGCATGGCACTTTTACACTGTCCATCCTAAATTGTATCCTGGTTTTCAGAGCGCAGTGCAGGGCAAACATTCAAGGAGAGGAAATGAAAATTTACAAAATAATTATTTAGTTCAATGGAAGATTCTGTGGGACTTTCCTGCTCCATCCACCCCCAGTTTGCTCTTGCCTTATTTTCATTTTTTAGACAGTATCTTCCTTCCCATCCTAAACTTCATTGGACTTGATAGTTTTAGATTTTTATCATACTTTTAGGGGCTTGTAATATACAAACACATGGTGAACAGGGCTTGAATGTTTTGCCTTCTTGAAAGCAAAAGTACTTAGATAAGAAAATAAATATAGTGTTGATGTTCGATGACAGTGGGCCTCTTGCACTCTTGTTCTAGGCAAGGAAACCTTAGGCTTAGTTGTGGAAAACCCTGGCTGAAAATCCCTGTCTAAAAAGCCAGCGATGAGTCACTAATTTTCAAAAAGTTACTAAGATAAACATGTGTTCAGATTCATGTAATTAAATAGCCATTTATAGCAGTAAAAATATCCCACTAAACTAATTTTTTAAATAGTAATATGCCAGGAATTTTAATAATATCTTTGTGCAATTTTCAGCTTACAAGTTTGTACAGAGCTTTAGTGAATTTTTAAAAGGTTAAGAAGCAACATTTCTTCTTGGAAGGAAGTAGCATTTTAGAGCATGTAGTAAATACAAGTTGCAAAGTAGCTAGCTTTTTCATTATTTCATATTGCAACAAACTCTAGAGGGAATCAACCAGTTGTTGACTTATATAGTCCTAGCTGACTGAAGTTAGTCAGTAAGAATAGTCCCAACAGGCTTTCAGTCATCCTAAGGTTTGTTCAGAGAAAACTTTTCCAAGACAGATGCAAAATATCAGAATTTTATAAAGTGTCAAGTCAATTAGGAACCTTTTCTGCTGGATAACAATAGTTGTATGTATGTGTACTTTTTTATTTTAAATGTGTGGCTAAAAGGCAGTGTTGTCTCTTAAACAATAAGCAGTTTTTGTTGCACACAGTTAGAATAGATATTCAAATTGCAAAAAATAGTCTCAAAACCATTTTAGAAAAGCTGAAAATGTTTTTATCTGGAAAATGTAATCCTTTTTATCAGAATTAACAGTTCACTGGCTGTGTGTATTTGGAATGTAATCGGGTCTTTATATGGGAAACAATGCTTTAATTCATTCCTTTATTCACACAGACAAGCTTTCTGCATTTTCAGTCAGACATAGTCGCCATACTTGGTGTTAGTCACTAATGCACATTATATGTTGAGATGCAACGTGACTAAAACTTGTTTTCTGGTTACAGAAACTAATCTCTGAAGTGAAAATTCAAGTGGATAACCAGATCCAAGGTCTTCATTTCAAAATCACTGCGATCTGTCCTGATGGAAGTAAGAAGACTGGCATGGAAGGATGTAAAAATGTGGGATATAATGAAGAAGTATGTTGATAGCTCTCATTCTTCAAGGAACTGGAATACTTGTTTTTCTGTTTGGTTTGGCTTCAGTGGTGTGAAATCTTCTAGGGATTTGCTTAACTGAAAATGGATTCATATGATTAATTATCACAGACTCTCTATTATTCTCTGGTCTTACTTTTCCTGAATCTTTTTTTAATTCTCACTAATCTCGTGAACTAAGGCTCAAAGCTTTTCCTGAAAGCTAAGTCCATTAAAATTCCCCTGCTTTGTCCTCCACTGGGCACAATGACCATGTTCATTGTGGTGAAATCTGTATGTAAAGAGGTTGAAAGATAATCACCCATACAAAGGAATCACTGGAATTTGTGTTCCTTGGGTCTGTACTGGATGCCACCTTTCCCTTTCCTTGCTTTAGCAGTCTTCATGCACAGTCAGAGTTATTTTAATTAGTTATTTTATAAATCAAATTAATAAAATTATTTATCCCCATTTGGTTTGGTGCCGCCTACAGAATTAAATGAGTTGTAAAACTGGAGCATCATCTACCATGAAAACACAGGGGAAGATATCTGGCTAATGTAAAGAACATGGTTTTCTTCCCAGAACAACCTCTCCATCCTTGATATATTTATTTAATTGCTTGGACTAGTAGAGTAATCCATTGAGCTTGCCAGGAAGAGGTCTGTGTTGTTGGAGAGCAGGGTCAAGGAGTTCTTTCCTTCTTGACATGTACATATGTCTCAGCTGGTATGATTTTGCTTGTGTCTGTGTGTAGAAATAGCAAAACTAATCAGTAGATTAAATATCTGAATTTTAAATACATTAATTTAGATGTATTTTATGCTCTTCTGAATTTGGTCTGCGTGACTTGCAGCTGATTAGCTTCTCCAGTTTAAGGAAGGTTTGCTGGTTTTCTTCGTAACTCTATTCTCCATTGTTGTTCCCTGTGCATGTCATAAGAAATAGGGCTGGAATTTGTTCTGTTTAATGAAAAGAAAAATATTTATATCTGTTTCTTTTTAATAAAAAGCCAAGGCATTTGATTGTAAAAGATTGCATGTGGTCCTAAACCTCTACTGCTGTTGAAAATGAGCCATCCTCAAGAGATTAATTTATTTTAACCGTAAATCCTCCTTTCAGTATTTGTTTACAGGCAAAATGCTTTTCCTTAATTCTCACATTCCTTTCATTGTCTAATCCTTCTTCCTTCCTTTTTTTACCAAAACACAAAGTGTATTATATTCAGGAAGAATCCTGCCTCTTCAGGGTGCAAAACTAACTTCGGCTATTAGTGAGTGTCAGCGTTCACAGTGCTGCAGTTATTTAGTCGCAATACGTTTAATCTTTCTGCTGCTGTGTTCAGACCCATCAAATTTTACAATTTGTACCCAAGACATGATTTGCTATCCCCTCTCATCTCCCTTGCATTCCTCCAGTACTGCATTGTGCACGAAGATGATGTTTCCTAGCAGGGCTCTGTGGTGAACAAAAAGCACATTCTCTAGCTGCAGCCTGTCCCCCCTTCATGATACACACCTGCCATATGAATTAATTGCTACATAGCCACACTTTTGCCCTGTAACTGAAGGGAAGAAGTCCCCTGCTCGAGAGGGTCTCATGCAGCTGAGGGCTTATGTGTGTAGTGATGCATTTTGAGAAATAAGAAGAAAGGCAAAGGGCAAGACAAAGCCTCTGTGCCCCCTCAATATGACATTAAGCACATGCTTGTGCATAGCATTCTTCTCCTGTTGTCCCTGTAGGCAGCCGCAACCCCGCTCACCACAAAGCCACCATTGTCCCCAAGGGCTTGGCTGTTCTTGTGTGGGGGTGCAGCTGGGGGGGTAGGGAGACAGTGATGAGAGATGAATGGTCTTAGTCTTTGCGGGTAATTTCAACCTCATATGTAATCAGTTTCTTAGGTTCTTCTTCTTTTTTTTTTAATTTGGAAATCTGTGTTCTTTGATGGTAAATAGTAAAGGTATTTGCTTCTCAGGGGCTCCTTTCTTGCCTTTTCCTCTTGATTATATTTTCTCTGTGAGGAGGTGAAGAAGTGTTGTTTTCTGTCAGCAGGCTAAATAGCTTTAGTGAGAATACCCTGTCAGAAGCCTACTGGTCAAAAAATCCCCCCAGACAATTGTGAAATGCAAGATTGCTATCCAGTGAAAGTATCAAACACCAGAGTTTTCAAAGACTTTTAGTAGCAATTGATGTAAACACTATGGCAGTCATCTAGCCACGAAAATGATCCAGGGTCCTGTGCCAGGACTCCAGAAAGCCACAGGGGCTGCTGCTGCCATGGGCACTACTGGGATGAGGACCTGCGGCATAGTGGTGATGGCCATGACACGGCCAGGAACTAGGCACTGGGTCCGCCCTGAAGCAGCACTTGGTCTGCCCAGGACCACAGCAAGAGTAGCCGGACTCTCTTGCTCTGTCCCCATCGCAGGGGTTGGGAAAAAATAAGATGCTACTAAGGTGTACGCTATTTCTGTGGTTTTTTAGGAGTAGATAGGGCCATCCAAAAAAAATGTGTGGTTTCTAGTTGCACAGACCATTTATGCAGCAATAACATTCATTATAGGTTCTTTTTGGAAAGAGTATCTGTTTCTGTTGGTGTATTGTCTTGCTCAATCCAGTCCTAATTCTCATCTGAGTATTTCTATATTATAACAGAATGTATAAATTAAATAATAACAGGAGGAGGATAATTCTATTACTATTTAACTTGTAATAAACCTGTATTTTGTGATTATGCTTTCTTAACATGAAAAGTAGACTTCTGTCAGTCTTCTACTGTTAGGATTTTAACTATATTTGTGATGCCTGTCATTACTGATGTATCATATTTGACAAATGGCCACTGTGTATTTTGTTATTATTAGCTAGTGCACGCTCATATACAATGTAAGATGCTACTTTACTTATGTGTTAAAAATTATAGGAAATAATAATGATGTAAAGTCTGTCTTTATTTCTTCTTAGGTACTTTTCAATGTATCAGTTACAATGAATGGATGTGATACAACTGGAGGAAAAAAATATGCAATACTTAAGCCTATTGGTTTCAATGAAACCGCCATCGTTAGTGTGCAGAAAAGCTGTGCCTGTCAGGATGGAGACAGTGCAAGGCACAAAAGAGTATGGGCTGATGAAACTTTTTCTGATGACAAACAGTCCCATTGCAGTGACAACAGCTGTAGCTCTAATAGAGAGACGCTTCCTTCTGAGAGGTGCAGACAGTACTGGGACCAGCCCATCTGCAGTGGTCGAGGAAACTGCATAGACGGAAAATGTTTCTGCTACAAAAACAAGCTAGGCAAAGTATATGGCAAGTACTGTGAAATGGATGATTTTTCCTGCCCGTATCATCAGGGACACTTATGTTCTGGTAAGCTACAGAGTTTCTGCCTGTATTTTCTCTTTTGTTTTTTGTTTTGGTTTTCTTTGGTTTGTGTTCTGAAGCTCATATACATGATGCAGCTGAAAACAACGATATAAAGCTGTCAAGTACAAGAGCTGTGTGTGCAGAATTAGTGAGTGAAATGTCCTGAACAGCCTGGTAGGAATCCATGCTTCTGGGCTTTCTTCACCACAGAGGTACGCACTGTCTTCTAAACTTCAAGCACTGCTTTTTGGGGGCTTTACTGAGTTTTTTCAAAGTTTAGTTTTTAGATTTTGTCTTAGATTTTAAGATTTAAATCTCAAACTTCTTCAGAAGTAATAATACTGATATCTCAGATAAAACAGTATCATTATTCCAGAAAGTAAGATACACTTCAGTCTAATGGGAATATGAGATACGAAGATATTAGGAAGGAATCTTCCGGACTGAAGGAAGAAAATAGGAGGAAAACTTCCAGATGAGGTTCAAATTTTCTAACACCCTAAATCAGTCTTGTGAGAGATACAGTGACACTTGATTTCAAATACTGATACATATGCTAACACGGTTCTGAACACCTGCTCCAAAAAGGAGAGTATAAGTGAAACATCAACAGGGAGAACTGTTAGAAATTCTTATTCTTTTTGTGGCCTACTTTATGTTTTTAAAGAAATGAAAAATGCAAAACATCTACTTCTTAAGTTAGTGTTACTAAGGAAAATGGGTTTGAATCACTTATCATTACTGTATCTCGACCAGAATTTTTTTTTCCCCTCAGAAGTAATTAAGTATTTTAAAATCTGTACTCCTGTCCTGCCTGCTTTCATTTCACTGTATACTGACCAATGAGTGAATTGAGCGATCAATTTTTTTGACCACAGTTGGATAAATTGAGATTAACTCTAGGGATTTAAGTAAAGTTGTTTTGGTTTTCCTCTGCTGGTGATCATGAACTTCACATAAAATGAAGAGAAATAATGTTACCTATTTCTTTAAATACTTCATTCCAACACAAAGTATTACCATTCATCTTCTCACTCTTCTTCCCAACCCACTTTGCAAATTTGCTATTTCTTAACCGTAAGCAGACCTTTCAAACCTACAAGCTCCTAAAGCCTGAGATGTGGTGCCCTGGTCAGCTTGGGAGGCAGGAAGAGCTTTGTCTAAGAGGTGTTGGAGACTGTCACCTGTGATGAAGTCCTGCCCTAGGGTACCACAAGGGGAACCTGCTGCTCAGGGCCATGGCTGAGCAGTGTGCCTCTTTGTGGGATGTTTTCCAGTGCAGAGCCTTGCTCTGGTATGTCTGATGAGCCCCTTTTCCACTCCATTTTGCCCAGCCCAGGCAAAAAATGGGGCAGCCTTTACCTTGGCCTCACTCCCGCTTAGGGAATCCTTTCTGTTTGATGGGACTGTCTCCCTGCAGCTGCTCTGTGGATCCCTGCAGCACAAGAAGGGCCATCACAGTCTGTGTGAAACTTGGGTACTGCTGAGGCACAGTTGAGGAGACCTCATGAGATTTGCTACACCTGCCTGTGCTTTATGCACTTTCTATTTCTATATTTCCTAAAGGAGCTCTCACACACTGTAAAAATATGGCTAACCGTTATCAGGATGTCAGTTGTGCACCTGTGTAAATGCTACAACATGGAAAACACATGGGTTTTGCCCTAAAGCTCCCACTGCTTTGCGTGGAAAATTGTAAAGGCCATCAGAGGTTCTTCATAGCCTTTGAATCCTTGAGGCTGTGCATTTTAAGTTCTTACTAAACAACCTACAGTTCATAAGCACAGCGTATCCACCTGTCCAGCTCAGTCGCCTGCCCTTTAGAAGAGGCAGAAAAGCAGTGCTGTCATGTGTGCTTCTGAAAAGAGAAGAAAAAACCCAACCTGGCATATGCAGTTATTATTCCTTCCTCCACTGAATCTTGCTGTTTATTTGATTTGAATGCGTTCTTACTAAGGAGAAGTTTGTTTACTTTGCCTGAAGACTGTTTTCCTGATTGTTGTGTAATTTTTAATCCCCACTGCTTTGATCCAAGGCAACAGGGGAAAAATCTGGTAAAAGGTTTTAGGATGACATCAAGGTAGCAGCTTTTGTTCAACAGCAAAGAGCAGCCATAAGTATGCGTCATGCTGATAATTTCAGCCCAGATTGTTAACTTAAAAAACGAATTAGCAAACCAAGGTCTATAATAGCTCACCAGCAATGCAAAATCTGCAAATAAACATTTACTTTCTATGTTTTCATAAAAGCATATGACTCAAGACTTACCTTATGTTGTAGGTAATGGTGAATGTGAAGCTGGTACATGCAAATGCTTTGCTGGCTGGGAAGGTGACCGTTGCCAGTGCTCATTACAATCGGCAAAGCACTGCCTGAATTCAAAGGGTCAGATTTGCAGTGGAAGAGGAAAATGTGTATGTGGAAAGTGTGAGTGCACAGACCCGAGAAGCTTTGGCCGTTTGTGTGAATATTGTCCTACATGTAACAAAGCCTGTGAAGAAAACTGGTACGTTTCTTGTGCGAGATTTGACTTTTTAACTCTGTAGCTTGGCTAGATGTGTGCTGTATTTCTTGGATATTTAGACTGTAGGAACAGTTTGTTCTTGAGACTTTTCTCTGTGTAGCTGAGGGGTTCACACTGGCAATTAAGAGAATTGCATGTCCGTATCTCTGTTCGCCAGACCAGCTTTCTGGAGTCAAAGGAGGTGTGTCCTGTGAGTATCGGTTTTTCATACAGTTATTAAAAGATGGTTCTTCATATGAAATCTTCCAGGTAGGAAATAAGCCCCATAAATTTGGAATTTTTAAAATGGATTTTTAGGTCCATTTCAAGAGTAAATCCTACTCTTGAAGGCCACTAAGTCCAATAATGTTGTCCAGATTTGGTTTGCACACTCCTTACGCTTCTCGGCTGCAAGAAGGAGGTGTGGAACATGAGCAGATTGTCACTGCCATTGATCAGCAAAGCAGGTCTTACCAGAAGAACACTCTCCTTTACTCAGTTTTAAACCACGTAGTCTTTGCATTGCTAGTTTTAAAGTATGTCATTTTTCCTTACCCATGTAAAGGAAGGGGCAGTGTGGAGGTCGAAATGAGCATCCCAAGGAGCAGAAAAGCTAGACCAAGGTCTCAGTGGCACACTGACCGGTGCTGGCTTAAACAGTCGATGAAGCCCTGTCCTTGGGCGCAGCTCTTCTATGCCCTCCTGTCAGCACATATAATGTTCTGCATCCCACTGTGGCAGAGAGGGTGAGAGATCAGCCTTTTATTGGAATGGGAATCGGGATCAAAACAGAGTTGCTGTTTATTTGTATTCACTTGAATTATAGCTCATCTGGTGAATATGCTGGAAAGCCAAGCTGGGCCATATCTGAAAAGGTGACTGCTAAGACTTCGCTAGATAAAATGCAGTTGGCCTTCTGGCTTACACTTGCTCAAAGCTGCTGTGAAATGTGTGCCTTTAATAAATTCTGAAGAGGGAAGAGCTTTGTTAAAAATTCAGTCAGGGCTTTTTCAGGATCACGTGACACCTGTGTCATCTTCTGCAAGACTATACAGTGAAGATGGCAACACTGACAGCGCTGCATTCCACTGTGCTGCTGACCCTCTGAACTGTCCTGCAACGGGAGCTTAACGTGCCTTTCTCTTAACATAGCATCGAAAAAATTATTAACAAAGCTGTGTTTCCTACACCTGTCTCTACCTTTCAGTTCTAGCGCGCATGCCAATGAGGCATAGATAAGGAAAGACTGGGACTGATCTGGAGGCTGATAGCTGACGTGCTGGATCCTTAGCTACACCGCCCGAAAAACTCACATCACGAAATGCAGAACAGGGGCCAGATGAAGGTGGCTTGAAGCCAAGGATATGTTTTACTTTACAACTTCTGACTAGCTGGTTCTGAGAAGCATCACAGGGATAAAATGCTGAGAGAAGCATCACATTTCAGAAAAAAAAATAAATGTCACAATGTTTTTGCTAATAACAGGAAAACATTATGTGCAAGTGATATGTCAGCCTGTTGATATGATCTAAGGGAAGTGCAGAGAAAGACGTGGGGTTTTAATTACATTTTTATTTCACAGGAATTGTGTTCAGTGCCATCATTCTAACAATGCATCTCACACAAAACTTGACCAGTGCACAACCTCATGCACTTACTTGCTGCATTATATTGACCAAACTTCAGGTATGTGACATTTTCTAGGTAATTCTGCTAAGAGGTGAATTTCTGATGCAATTAGTAATTGAATTCACTGCTGTTACAATGGCTTTCAAATGTGCATCATATTATTACAATAACAAAGCAAGCGAGCAGGACAAAAAGAATAATCACTCATAGCTTCAGGGAAAGTAAAAGATAAATAATAACAGGAAATGTGATTGGCAAGCATTGCTAAATCAGATTTCCCAGCTCCTTGAGAAGTCACATCTAATAATAATGAATCCTTCCTGAGCAATGCTTAAAGAAATATTTATAAAAATCTCTTATGGCATCTGTATGTTTTATTACTTGGAATATACTGACATTATTTGACATTACCAGAAATGAGGAAGAATGAAGTAAGAATGTTTGCCTTATGTTCAGTAATGTTTAAGTATTACTTTCAAGTACAAAAAGCTGCACAGTTGTGAGGGCTGTGGAAGAGTAAAATTGTTTTTAATAAAATCTCATAAAGCTCAATCAGACCATGCTTCAAAAAAAATGTGGGTAAATGGTTACCTTTTTTCACTTCACATTTTTGTATGTCTTTTTATCTTACAGTTGTTGGTAAATGAGAAAACTAACTGTGAAGAGTTTTCTCACGATTTTAATATTAATTAAAGAAAGCTTACTGTGTGAGAGAGGTCTACCAGTGAGGAGAGCACTGGACAAGAATTCATCAAACCACATTTTCCTTCATATTTCACCAATGATCTGCACTGTAATCTTGTGAAGATTATAAAACTGTCTTGGCCCCATACATCTCTAACATTTCATTCTGTTATTCTGTTTCAGCTATAAACTCACTGGTTTATGGAGAATTTATGGTGGCCAACACAATGAAGCCTGAGTCTTAGTTCTGTAGCTTAAAGGAATAATAGTTTCACCCTTTTTCTACCATGGATCTTAATCAGAATTGCCTTTCTTGATATGCTCCACTTTAAAAGCTTGCATATGGCATTTTTTCCCCGTAACTTCCCCGAAGTTATTTTCCTTTGACTTTTATCAGGCTGATGTTACATTTATGTGACATTACTATGCGGTGGTAGATACACTTGGGTTTGAGGGATGTGCCTATTCTGTACATTAGGCTTTACGCTTGTGTTTTCATTTTGTTGCAGAATGTTTCTCTGGACGAAGCTACTTTAGAGTCTTTTCCATAATCTTTATAGTTACCTTTCTGATCGGGTTGCTTGTTGTCCTTATCATCAGGCAGATAATTCTGCAGGGGAGTAGCAATAAAGTTAAATCTTCAGCTGATTACAGAGTATCTGCAACAAAGAAGGTAATTGATTTCAGAGCCATCATATTCAGTGTCTTTTTGTTGCATATAAAAGTTAGCTAATTGTTGATAAAAATTGTATCTTCTCCTTCAAGGATAAGATGTTTTTGCCTACTGTTTGTACAAGAACAGTAACATACAGACGTGACAAACCAGAGGAAATAAATATCGACATCAGCAAGTTACGATTAAACGAAACTTTCAAGTGTGAATTCTGAAGACAGTGTGTTTTCTGCAAATGTCAATTTCCATCATGCTCGACTTTTTAAAAGCTACCTTTTGTACTCTGTCAGAGTCTTGACTGTTGCCATATGGGTTTGTGTTGTGTGTTTTGTTGAATACTGTAACAAAGTGACATGTAAGCATATTCACGTAATGTGACTATGTTTGAAACTATAGCTGCTGTTTTAGAGTGGGTTTTTTTTGGTTTGGTTGGGTTTTGTTTGTTTTTTGTTTGAAAGAGAAATGTGCATTACTACTGTTGAGGAACATTAGCGTCGATGTAGCACTTTAGTGTATTCTAATTTATTTAGTTATGGCCTAGAATGTAGACATGAACTGGTCTGACAAAGCACTGATCTCACTCTACATGTAGCTAGTACTGATGTGCTCTGTGGGAATGGACAAAAGCTGTGACTGAAATATTAACATTGCTATATATTATAGCAACAGATGAAACTATTCAAATGCTCTTAAATAGAGTAAATGGTACTTTTATATTTCTCTCAGTTGACAAATTCCACTGATTTGTCTGCTTTACCCTCTTAGCTTTTCCTTATTACTTAATAAAAATGACTGGATTAAATGAGTGCTTAGTTACTGGTGTGGGTGTATAGTTGTGTGTGTATACACACACACATGCATGCACACACACACAGGTAGATAATATATATATAGTTTTTTATATGTATGATGTCACAAAGATAATTTATACTTGTTTCAACATAAAAACTTTTATACAAATTTTAAGGTATTTGGAAGCTGAGTGGCTGCAGAAAACAAGAGTTTCTCTGTCCAGCAGCATAATCTACATGATGATCACTGCCGGCTGACTACACCTTTGGAGTCAGCAGCACCAACTCCATTGCAAGTAGATAAATTACACCAGAGCTGGTTTTGGTTTGCTAGCTACATGTCAGTGTTTTGCCAAATAAGAGCTTTGTTCTTTTTGTATGACGTCAGACATAAGTCTGATTTCACACACATGCTCTTTTTTTCTTGTAAATTAGTTGACAGGGTTACTTTTTGTGAATTCTTACCTAACCACTTCAGGTTTTGTGACTGTGCATTTGGGAAATGTGTCCAGTGTGATGTGGAAAAGAACCTGCAGTTTGGAAGAAGGTGAGGAAAACAGGAGTCTTTTTGTCAAGACAACACATTAACTGACTTCATAAATGTCGGATCAAATTCTGCCTTCAGAAATGGGCAAAAAGTCTTCTAAATACAGTGGGACCAATATAAGCTTATCTGAGAGCAGAATTTGAGCTACAAGGTCAAGTAGAAGCATTTTCTTACCCCTGAAACCTGCAATAGTGGTAAAAGACATGTTATTGTTATATGCTAGTTGGAGAAGTCAACCTGATATGTTAACTTTATACTGCCAAAACCCTACAAAAATCTGACCAACTTCCAATGCACTAACATCTTGCTGGCAAAAAGAAAAAATCATCTCAGAAGACAGTGTGCAGTGTATCATTTTAGCAACATTAATTACTGATACTAAATATTAGTCTGTACTTGTCACAGATAGGAATTACAGAAACAAAGCAGGACGTCTTTATATGCGTTTTTTAGGAATTGATATATATTTGTATTTCCTATTCTGTTTTGATCCTGTAAATTCCCACTGAAATCTGAAAAGTATACATGTGAAAGGAAGGCAGGACGCAGAACAAATGATCAGTGTTATGTTCACAATTTCTTGGGTCATGGATTAAGTGAGATTGAGAAAAATAATACAGAGACAATGAGCCTTCCATAAATTGTCATAAAAGCTTTAGTTCTTAGGGATTGTTTTTTAAAAAAGGTAAATTGGAGTATTAGATTCTCTAAAGCAGTCTTCAGTGTAGTCCCTGAGCTTTCCACCATACAGGTAGAAGTGTCTCTTTTAAAGAAAAGGGGGTTTCATTACGCTGACCCTGATTTTACTGATAGGTTAATTGTATTATCTTAATTATAGATTAACTCTGCAATCTATCAAGTATACCGTAAACTTTCATTTTCTTTAAAATATGTAGAACGGTTTTCCTCCGGTGTAAATGAACAGATTCTAAACAATTTGTTTCAGTGGGTTAAAGAGAAAAGATTGATAAAGGTTTATCTGCTACAGCCCTTGTCACAGTTCATTAGTATTTTTAAGTGAGTAGGAAACAGTCTGTGGTTGTTTCACTTAACAAAAGAAACAAACAAAAAAAATTAAAATCTCAGCAGAGAATATCTGAGTATATAACAAAACATGTGACTATGTTCTTTAAACAGCATGATAGGTTTTTTTAACAAAAAGAAATCCTCAGAATGTATTTCTCATAATGGCCTTTAAAGTGTTTACTGAAGTGATAGCTAATGTTTTTTATTTTGAAATTAATTTTCACTGTTAGAGTGAGTTAAATTATGTAGGTGGGGGACAGCAAAGCTGTGTTCTTTGTGGAAGAAAGATCTGAGTTGTAACAGCCGTCTTCCAGACACATCTCAGTGCTAACTACTTTTCTTCTGTAGCACTTAGTTGGCATTGCAGTGCTGCCTGTGAAGGGGCACGGCCAGTATTTCCTTATCAGACACCTGCCTGAATGTTTAAAATGCTCTGGTCAATTCGAGCAAGCTCACAGGACAAATTACACTGTAAGCAGCTTGCTGTCCTGAGGTTAAAAAAAAGTATACTTTTTTTAAAAAAAGGTTTTTAAGGAAGGAAAAAAAAAAAAGCTTTTTTGCATCTCCCTCATGGTTTTGCTGCATTGTGGAGGAGGCTAGTGAAAAAGAATAAGCTGCTGCTAATGTGACAGGTCAAGGCTTTTAGAAGGCCCATGGGGAGCTTACACAGAGCAGGATCCTTGGGAGGAGGCTTTGTTTCTAGGGATGGAATCTATCCATGAGAAACTCTGGCCTTGCTTGGTACTTGTTTCCCTCTGCCTTTGACCATGTTTTTCAGAAGAGCTGCTGCAGGAGATGAATAGCCCAACAAAAGCCTCACTATTTAGGGAGCTGTGTTCCCTCAGCACATGACCTTAAATGAGAAAGCAGCCTGTAATTCACAAGGAATTTCCTCGGCGATTGCAGAAGGACTCTGCTTCCTATAGTGCTTAATATGGGAGATGTTAAAGACGAATTAGTTCATATTAATTTTCAATGTATTGTGCGTCAAAGATGCTCATAAAAATGGGTGGGGGGGTGTGCGTGTGTAATGTGTGTAATATCTAACCTCAGAATAGAACATTCCAAACTTCTTATACTGGTCTTCTTCAAAAACTGAAAAAAAAAGTCAAATAATTCAACTGTGTGCCTGTACCCAAAAATATACAGGCAGATTCTGTTGTATCTCATCATTGGTTTGGAGAGTTATTTTTAGATTTGCTCCCGCAAACAGAACACGTGCATGACTTTTCACAGCAGATTTGTTAATGTTAAAATCCATATGTATACTTTTGAAATTCTAGTCTCACTTTTTTTACCTTTAACTGGTTACTTGTCTAACATTTCAGAAATTACACGTTTATGCAATTAAAAAGCATGCATTTTACTTCAGATATTTTTTTAGAGACTAAAATGAAGAAATGCTATGAATTGATTATTTCCAAGCATGGTGAGTACATTAATAACATTGCAGCAGAAGTGTGTGGGAAAATAGCTGGTTCGTCCAGAAAACGTGCACATGGTATGCAAGGAATTTTCATTGTGCCCAGCTGAAATTCCCTTACGTTCACAAGGAATGTTGAGAGTGAACCTTAAAAAGGAAGGACATTTGTATAGGCATAGTTTACATTTTATCCATTATTTTCAACTGGATTTATTTTTTCCTCTCAGTGGTGTCATGAAAACCTGCTATGTAAAGTATTCTTCGGACTGCAGTGGAAAAAATCATTTTCCCAGTCTGGTCATATATAATATTTTTTTCCTGCATGGTGTGCATACCTAAATGTAGATGTGTTGCAAACCGTTGGAGTGACCATGTGAAACAGCTTCAGGCAACCGTAGTCCTAAAGCAGCCGTAAGGCCTAGGGATGCCCAAGGCAGAGACACGGCTTGGGTGCAAGTGCAAGGGCACTGCTGCTGGCGCAGGGACTTGAAAAGGGACAGCATCCTCAGCAGGCACAGTGTGTCCTACAGTTCCCCACAGCATCCCCGCAGAGATGGTGCTCTGAGACCACGCTCCATGTGTCGGGGCAGGAAGCCTGGCCAGCGGGCTGGCCAGCAGGGCTGCTGCGGCTCGTGTCCCAGGCGCTCGGCCGCGTGTTGGCACCGCATCGCGTGCAGCCGCGAGCCACAGCACTGCGGCTCTTCGCATCTGTACTGCTCGAGAATCCTTGCACATGACCTAGCAAGGGACTGCCTGTGCTGGTACGTACTGTCAACCTGGGTGCTGCAGACCTCCGTTAGAGCTGCTGAGAAGTCTTCAGGCATCTGCCCTTCGACTTCCCACCAGGCTGAGGATGCTCACCAGCCAGCCTTAAGGAATGTAAGCTGTAGCTGGGGAAGGGCACTTCTTCAGAGGCATTTGTGCTGAGTCAGTGCTGAGCGGCACTTACTCTGCTCTGACTGTGAGTGAAGCATAGTGCCAGTGTTCTGGCTGTCCGTTCGCAAGAGAGGGGAAAGATTTATTTGCTAAGCAGAAATGGAGCAGTAGTTAAGAAGAACACTACTTTTTAATGATGATCTTGACACTGCTCCAATGCACAGACATCTCGTGGATCTCACAGAGAATTGAAATTCATGGAGAGGGAAAAAAGGTTAAAATTAGCCAGCGTGAATGCATTTCTATAGCGAGCCAAATCAGTGGGGTTTCGCTGGGTGCAGGCCAACTCAGAATGGTTGGCCTTTATGGGGGGAGGAAGGGGGGAGAAAAAGAAAAAAACTAAAATAAGTAGATTCTTAAACTTTGGAAACACTGCTCTGGATTGCAAGTTCTCTCTGTTTCCCTTTCTGCACACACTCAAAAAAAAAAAGGTACCTACTTACTAAAAAAAAAAAAAAAAGTCTGGCATTTGTTAAAATAATGGCTTCTACCCAAATCCTAACATTTCATCCTGATATCTATATTGTGTTTGGGCTGTTCCAGTTATATTTTGAAGGTAGATGTAGAAAGGTGAAAGATTCTTTTGGGAAGGCATTAGCATTGGATGAATTCACTGTGCTAGCATCTTCTTCGCTTTTACTTACTACTGCTTCAAAAAATAAA
Organism: Falco peregrinus; assembly: GCF_023634155.1. Lineage (NCBI taxonomy): Eukaryota > Metazoa > Chordata > Aves > Falconiformes > Falconidae > Falco > Falco peregrinus. The sequence goes on along the minus strand of NC_073725.1, from coordinate 30,945,531 downwards.
GCTACTTTAAAGTGTCTTATTTAGCAATGGTGTGACAGCTATTAATAATACTACAGTTTTTAACTTTCTATTTAACATATACTACCTTTTGTAAAAAAATATATACAGATAAATAATGTTTCTCTAGATGTTATGCATAAAGAATGTTAGGAAGGGAAGAGGTTTAAAATAAATTTATAACTTCTTACTGTTCATTTTACATTTTAAATGATACCTTTAAATCACTACTTCTGTTTGTCTGGAAATATACTGAATATTTTATTATTTAAAATAGTATACTTTTATAGCTGTTTATTAATTTCAGTTGACTACTAACTTCTATTTTGATATTTATTAATGAGTTGACACTGTAGTATATTGAGATGTTTATTTTTCTATCAGTCAGAGCTGTAACAACTATGACATAGCATTATTTTAATGCAACATCATTGTACTTGCTCTCTAAAAAATAAAAATCGGTATTTAATCCATATGGATTTTTCATATTTTTAGTGTTCAATGTCTGTGATAAATTAAAGAAGAGATGCTCACTTCCTTTTAAAAATATAAAGCACTTTCATTAAGGTGCACAGATGTCTGCAAAGGGAAGCATATGACTACAGTCATTTTAAAATGGAATGATACTGTTTCAGGAGAGATAAAATATGAAGAATGCCATGTTTATCAGAGGTAGGCACACAGATGGATGCATGCTCTGGATGAAAGTTGGGAAGGTGGGGAGGAACACAACAGCAGTTAGCAATTCGTAGGTGCAGCTGGTTTACCTTGCCCAACCCAACTGAAATATGAATGCACCACAAGGTGCTAGCACTTTGTAGGGGACAAGAAGATACTTCTTGTAGAAATACAGTCTATAGATTGATAGGTGATTACAATAGCCTTACTTGTGCGTGCCGTTGTTGGGTGGTAGAGGAGCTGGTTTTCGGGGAAGGGTAAATCACAGATGCCTCATCTATGCTGCTCACTGCAGGCTTAAGTTGCTTTATGAGTACTGATGAAAGCGCACCACTGGATTGGGAACGTGACGCGTGTTCTGTTCTCAGGCAGTATCAATAATAGCATTTGCTTTGCACAGTGCTACAGAAGCTCTCATGGAAAGGACTACAGACATTCAAAATTTGTGCTGTAAGACTATGATGCCTCAGTAAGAGACAGTGGCACCAAGACACCTGACGCATCACTGGTAAAACTAGCTGTTCACGCTTCTAACATACCCAGTTTTTGCTCTGGGGGTGAGAAAGAGAGAGCTAGAATCAAGTGACAACTGATACATGCTCAGTCATCACGTCGGTTAGTGTCCAGGACTTAACAATATAATAGAAAAACTCTGGGAAAAGGTATACATCAAAACTAGAATTTAAAATAAGTATCACAAGGATGATCTTTTCATCTTTGTTGCTTCTTCTATCAAGGTATGGAACATAATCCCAATATGTCTGATGAGACTGAAGGCTGAGAAATTTCCTTTCACAGAGGCAGGAGTCATCAGCCTTCACTGACACACGGAGCAAGCACATGCAACCAGTCCTATGAAATGAGAAATACACGTTTTCCTGAAAAGCGCTTTATCGAGGGAACATTAATGTTATCTCCAACTGAGAGAAAACATAAACCTAGGTCTGAATTTCAAACGTGATTTAAGCATGAAACGTGAGCTATAGACATAGGGTTTAATTTTGCCATTTGATAATAATCTTGAAATCAAGGTTAGTGTTAACACTTCAGTTGCCTATAGACAGTGATCCTGGCACCAAGGTGTATTGCATACCCTGCATGTTATGGAATAATGGTAAGTGATCTGTATGAAGTCTCTTTTTTTCCTTCCTGTGTCCTGAAATCCAGCAAGTAAATCACACCTATATACCTTAAAAATGTCGAAATAATGACAGATAGGGTTTGTGACACTAGTGCCATTGTATTTAATCAAATGTTATTCATATCCACGAAGTTGTAAGTGAGGGCACAACAGTGCCCTAATTTGGCTCTAATGTAATGCAACTGCTATTTTGTTGCAGATACCATTGACAAGAAAAAGACTTGCTGCTCAGTCTCTCCGAAGAGGAAAGAAACCTAAATTACAGCCTCTAAAGCCGGAGGAGGAAAGAGATCCTGATTTCAGCCATTTTTTTGACACCAGTCACGTAGGTGCATGCTATTACAGAATTTCTCTCCCTGCATGATTCCCTCTGTGGTAGGTGTAGAATTTGACCCAGTATACAGAGAGGGTGGCAATAGGGACAGACGGTTTGAGTGAAGATCTGAATATGCTTGATGACAACCAAAAAGCAAGGATTAGAATTATGAATAAAAACTTTGTTAACAGACTTATTTAAACTAGTAAGGAATTAATCTGAGAAGTGGGTGGTTTCTTCTGCTTTCAGGTCTACAACAAAGACAAGAACCTTGGAAATACATTCCTGCTACCCTGGGTTTAAAACCAAACAGTTTTAAATGTATTGTATTAATTAAATAAAGACTCTAGTTTTACAGAATCCCAAATGGTCTGAAGCTGTGTTTAGAGTACAGGTACTGTCAGTGTGGTACAGGGGCTTCTGGCTGCTCATCTTCTGCTTGGGAGTCTTGGGGTGGTCCAGGCTGGGCTGGGCTGTATAGAGTTCGTGTTACCTAGACGTAGGCTGCCAGTCTGATTTATTAGCACTAAGAGGGCCCAACATTACCATCTCCTGGCCTGTCATCCCAGGGAAACTTCAGGGGGTGGCAGAAAGCAGTATCTTTTTGCAAACCATTTTGTCATCTACTCAGCCCAGAGCATAATATGGCCTCTGACTATTTTTTTGGCCTTGAACTGCATGATTCATGAAGGACAGTTACTGTTTAATAAAGATGATGTGTATGCAAGCTGATAAAACTAAATGATTAACCACAAAAGCATAATATTGCCAAGTTATATCACATATGCTTATTGAAATCAGTGCATCTGATGTATTTCTTTCAGCCTTGCAGTTTGCCAAGTCCCCCTTTTGGGGCCCGAAGTCTCATCCCTAAGCCTCCTGTTTATGCCTCAGCAATCTGCAGAGCCCAGGACCTGTTCCTGAGGGAGGGTCCTCTGCTCTTAAGGCTTCTCACAGGAGCAGCCTTTCCCACAAACTCACATCTGACTCTCTAACCTTTGACCATAGCCTTAACACATCCATCCTGAAAGCATCACCAAGGCTGCTGTAACTTATGTGGCCAAACTACTGAGGAGCCAGGGGACATGTCAGAGGATGGGTCTTCCACAGAATTTTTAGACACACACCTTCGCTTTACTCTGCTCTGGACAAAGCATGAATTTCAAAAACTTCTGAAACTCAGACGTGGGGATCTCTAGATTATCCTTGTCTTCAGAAGTGTTTAAGGTCAGCTTCAGTCCTTGAATCAACCTGCAGCTGCACCCAGGTTCCGGGGGGGGGGGGGGGGGAAGCCAACTAAAATAAATACTTTCCGTCTTTCTCAGCTTCTTGTGAATCTCTCCATGTCTGAATTGGGCTATCAGAGAAAATTTCCTCACTGTGCCTTCTTTGAAAATTGCAGACACTGAATCAGAGGGCTTCATCAGCAAACAGCTGATGAATACAGCTTTTTTATTTTGGGGCAGACAAGAACAAGTTAAAGTCTGTAGTGCAAAGCTAAACGGAGCATCTCTGAACCTGGTCAGGCACAGTCACATTCCTCTGCTCTTTTCCAATGTTAAGTCATGGCTATTTCTTGGTGAACTAGCCAGTCCTCGGATACCCACAGGGATTCTCCTGCTGTAAGCTTCTGCAGGGTGTATGCAACATACAAAACCCAGAGACACATTTCCTTTCCAGTACCACCATTCCAAGGGCAATTTCTATAATTTGTAAATATTTCTTTGTGTATACCTTCATATGTGTGTGTGAGTGTCTGCATATTCCATCCAAATTAACTTTTCCTCAGCATCAGCGAGTCCATCTCTGATTGCTAAATCGCCTGTCAGACTAAATTATGTACATGCACTATGTCTACAGGTATGGTCTCACATACCTTCTTTATATGTATTTAAAATGGGATTCCTACCATAATTTCCGACGCATAGCAGGATCTTCCTTTAAAAATTCCTATACATATCCCAGTGTCTGTTAATACCTAAGCTGCTATCGTGTTGAAACCATGACTTGAAGTGCTCCCCAGTGTTCATCCCCTTGAGTCTTTGTGCATGAAACACAGATGCAGCACCTTACACAAGGATTCTTGGTTCACAAAGAGGTTCTAATCATTATGTTAAAAATAATAAATCAATATTTTTTTAGTCAGTTTATTCCTCATGCCTTTGAAAGTGAGGTCTTGCTTTTTAAATAGGAAAGAACCATTAGGTCAAAAGAAAGAAAAGATAATGCATCAGACCATTTTGCAACCAAAAAAAAGTGGCATTCTCAGAAGGAAGATTTATTGTCATATGACAGACTGAAAGTGTTTCACGCTGCCTAAAATGAAAACCACAGAGATTAAATTCCAAGGGGAGGAAAAAGAAAAAAAAAGGGGGAAAAAAGAACAAAGAAACCTTTAGTTTCAACTATTTTGTCAAAGGTTCAATTCTGTGAAATTGCTGGGCCTTTGTGGTTTAGCTGGACTGTGTTAGGAGTGAACACGCTGAGCATCTTTGAATAGTGAGTCCGTAAGGTCCCCTTTGAGATCAGATACAAACCAGATTAGTCATTAATATAACATGTGTTATATTCCTTCTTCAAAAAAAATTGTATCTTACAGAACCTGTTTGGCAAGCTGAAACGTAAGAATCTTTATTTATTGTCTTAGCTGATGTTCCCTCTTGGATTTATGCTAGCAACTATTGTGGAGTGTTCTTACATTTTCTATTTATCCCTTTTTCACTCACCAAAAAATAGTTTGGATTTTAACTACATGAAAATAATGTATAATACACTACATTCCTGTACTACCCAGGAATTTTGCTTGTCTAGTTAGCTGGCTTTTTGTCATGTGTTAATGTACTCAGTTATTTTTTGGGTGGAGAAAAAAAGGAAAATTTAACAAATGGCTGTCAGCATCACATGAAATGTCTTGAAAGAACCTGTGTTACTGAGGTTTAATTGCTATCAATTAAGCTATTTGCTACCTTTGATGACCTAGTTCCTATGGAATTCAAGTGTTTTTACCTTGCCAAATTTTACTCCTTACTTGGTCAGTGCCCAGCTACTGGTGCTTGCCCAGGCCAGTGCAGGTACTTGCCAGCACAGTGAGGTCTGTGCTGTCCTTTGAACCAGCAAGACAAGGGAATTGTTATTCTTCAGAAAGCTTTGGCAAAGAAGACAGTACTATAATTTTGCCATGATTACAACTCCTGGGTTATTGACGTTTTATTGGATATAAAATTTATAGTCAATTTATACACAGCTACTCCTGAAGTCACCAGTATAGCATACCTGAAATCTTGTTGATTCTAAAGGATTTTTGTATGAGGGACTTGCTTGAAGAATCTGTTTGTTTGTGGTTTTTTAAATTAGAATCTTTTTGAGATATCCCTTGGAATGATATTTTTCAAATACTCCATTTCCCTAGAGTGCTTCCTTACAAGATGTTAAAATAGGATTTCATTTACAGTATTCACAAGGAAGGTTAGGTGGCACTGTGCCTTTCTCACCTTAGGGATACAGAAGCGACGAGTGCTCTCACAGCACCAGAACCATGTTCTGACAAGAGTATGTACTTTTTATACCAGTCCCCCAGGAGAACAGCCAGATTTTTTCAGACCTAGAGTCCACCTAGCCCAGTGTGGCTGTCAGCAACAGTGGAGACGAGCTGCCATGGGAAGTGTAAGTACACTCCCAGCATATATTACTTCCCTGAACATCCAGTCATTTTTCAGCTTAGGGAATTTCCTACATCTGATTAGTTTATTTAATCAGTAACCCTCATTTTCAGGTATGTGCCATTGAGCTTACCTTAAAAAAAAAAAATCCACTGTTTGGACAGCTGCATGAAGAACTGCTTCCTTTTGTTTTGAACCCAGCATTTTGCTTGGCGGCCCATACCTCCTGCATTCAAATGAAAAGCACATTTAGCCCTAGCCTCTCTCTTCTGTAGAACTTGTCACATCTCCCCAAGTCACCTTTCCTGGACTGTAGTCCAAGCATACATGGCCATTCTTTATGCTGAGGCCTTCCTTATCTTTGATCATCTTTGCTGCCCTTTTCCGATACTCTCCTATCACTGGCATCCTCCTTTCCTTCCTTAAGGATGAGTAAGCTATTTTCAAGACTCTAAATGTAGATGAACCACCTATTTACATAGGGACATAGTGATGTGAATTTTTTCTTCTTCCTTTTATAATGCTTCCAATTTTTGTATGACTTCATTTGATACAGAATTTTCATGTCTTTCTCCTTGACAAAAGTCCTATACTAAATTACCATCCTACCACATTTAGCTCTGAAACCACTGAATGAAAAAGCTGCTCACTCACAGCTATCTTGAATGCAAATGCTAGCAATCTGGTTCCCCTTTCATTCAAGCAGAATCTTTCTTTTTCATAGCTTCTGCTTAGTCTGCAAGTAGCACCTTTCCAAGTGAAGCAGAAATCTTGTCCAGATACCACCCTTCTAGCATTACAGCTCTGCCTTTCTACTCCTCTCTCCAGTCCTGCACAAGGTACGGTAAATATTTTAGAGAAAGTTCCCACCAAATTCCCGGTCTCCAGCTTTTTTTTTTTTTTTTTTTTTTTTTTTTTCCAGAAAAAAAGGTCTTTTGCCTCCAGAATTTCCTACCTTTCCTCTTCTTCATGAGATTGATGCTCACCTAAATACTACCAGCTGCAACCCACAGCCTCTGAGGTTTACCAGCTTTACACTAAGCAGGCAAACATGTTTCTCTGTATGTCTGAACCCCTGTACATCTGTTTGCTGGATAAGAGCATCTTCCTCTTTTTCCCTTCCTGCTGGACATCCTAATTCCAGAAGGGCACTTGCATTAAGAGAGGGCACATATATAATCAAGCTAAAAGAAACTTGTTACTGTAGTCATGTTTCCTTTCACTTGCTAGTACAACATCCCTGGATATCTCCTCTGTCAGCCTGGTTCTCAGCAGTACAATGCTTTTTTGAAGGCTAAACTGTTCAGCGTCCCCAATGTGTCCTCAATTAACATCTCCATTAGCCCATTTTCCTCTGCGTCAGCTAGCCTACCCTGAGACCCATACACACACATGCTGCGCTCCCCGCAGGGGACGCACTGTTGCAAGTCTCCCTCTCCCCCTGCAGGAAAAGTACTTCCAGTGCTCTCCCTTCCTTCCTTCCTTTCACCCTTCCGAATAGGTGCAAGAGCAATTCCTCAAACAGTCTCTTTTGCCAGCTGCTCCTTCTTCCATTAACCTTCCATAGCACGAAAAACCCAGAAAGCTACCAACCTCTTCTGCTCCTGCTTCTATACGACAGTGAAAAAACTTGTCCAGCCACTTACTTCTAGACTCCTACTCACTCCATACTAGAGCTGGCCTTAACAGAGTAAGGCACCTGGGCCTTGCCTTTAGCTTTATACCTGTGGCTGGCTGGTCTCTTCCCACTCCCCCCCCTACAAACTCCTCCTAAACTGGGTTGCTGTCCTTGAATGCCCTTGGCTGGCTATTTAATTGCCTAATTAGCACCTTGGCACTATGCAGAGGGTTCTCGAAAAGGGAAAATTTCTTAAATGTGATATTGAATTAGCCCTACAACCTGCAGAGTTGTAAGAGGGATGTTGAAACAAATTTTGTTTAAGGAGATTATAAGATTTACAACTGAAGTGATTGCAGCACTTTTAATTTTCCTGTAACAGAGCTATGTTCTTTAGCTCCTCACTCAGCCTATTACTTCTTTTCAGTTCTTCTACCTAGTTAGTCCACAACTTCCCACAATGGGGAAGGTACCTATAACATCACAATTACCCAGCAAATCTGCTGCCTGGTGGCTAAATTTCTCTGTCCATTTGCCATGCTTCATAGCACCACAGCTCCTTCAGTGTCTAAGCCTGTGCATTGATTCTGCATCCTTTGGGATCTATCCCTTCCTATCTCCAGAACTTCTGCAAAAGTATTTTCAGTGGAGGACGGAGGGGGCAAACAACAAAAAAACCCAGCCTCAATCTGTGGTTGGGTAATTTAGATTCAAACTCGGTAGATCTTAGAGAAAGGGTCTAGAAATCTGAAGAGATTTCAGAGTTGGGGGACCAGAGATAAGGGATTATGCCTAAATAGCAGAGATTAATGTTTTATATACGGGCCCTAAACTGTCCTGCTGTAAATGGTATCATCTGATAAGCAGGTCATTTGGTAAGTGAGGCTCCCCAAATTATAAGATGAATTTTTAATTAGACACAACTCTGGCAAGGGCAAGATTGTTTCTAAGACAAAAACTGAAATGAGACAGAAACAAAGGTGCATCTGAAAACAGTTAAAACCAGGATTATCATATCCTCTGTTATACTGACTATCACCTTAGAAATGGCCCTTTGGGGGTGGGAAATCATTATTTCACTCCTAGGCTTTGACAAAGTCTAAAGTTCTGATCTTAAGAATTTTGGCAGAGATTCCTCCAACTTTTGGCACAGCACAGGCCCAAATGCACTCCTACGTTTGTTGAATCCCAAGAAGTGGAAAATTGAAAAACAAGAAAAGACTGCTGGGATAACTCTGAAAGTAAAAGTCAGCACAGCGGGTATCTATTAAGATATTTTCCACAGTATGAATCTCTAAGGCTTTTCTGCATGGGGTGAGTATTTGGATGAAGGTAGACATCTTGACAGGCTGGAGGAATGGGCTGACAGGAGCCTCATGAAATTCAGCAAAGGCAAATGCCATGTCCTGCACCTGGGGCAGACTGACCCCTTGCACCAATCCAGGCCAGGGTCTGCCTGGTTGGGAGCAACTCTACTGGAAACGATCTCGGAGTCCTGGTGGACACAAGCTGAATGTGAGACAGAAGGGAGCCCTGGCACCAAAGCAAGCCAACAGCATCCTCGGCTGTATTAACAGGAGTGTAGCAAGTGAAATGATGGAAGCGATTCTCCCTCTCTGCTTAGCACTCATTAGACCACATCTAGATACTGCATCCACTTTTACGGCCTCAGTTCAAGAAGGACATTGAGAACCTTTAGCAAGTTCATTGGAAGGCCACTGAGGTGGTTGGGGCTGCAGCATTTGCCCCGTGAGAAGAGGCCAAGGGAGCTAGGACTGTTCAGCCTTGAGAAGAGGTGGCTTCAGGAGACCAAAGAGCAGCCTGCCAGGCCTATGGGGAGTTTATCAAGAAGATGGAGCCAGCCTCTTCACCAAAGTCCACGGTGGGATAATGGACATAAGTTGAGACAGGAGACTGAGACTGAATATATAGGAAAAGTGCTCATTCTGAGGAAATTAAGCATTGGAAGAAGTTGCTCAAAGCAGCTGTGGGGTCTCTGTCCTTCAGAGTTTACAAAACCCAGCTGGACAATGTCCTCAGCAAACCTGTTTAATGCAGTGTTCACTCTCCTTTGAGCAGGAGGTTGGAATAGTGACCTTGCAAGGTTCCTTCCAACCTGAATAGGTCTGCGAATCCATGATAAATGTGGAGCCTGCTTAACTCCCAAGATGTTGTTGCTCTTCCCTTCCATTACCTACATGTACTTCAAAAGGCTTACTGTATGCAAGTGGTAGGCCTTCTGCTAGCAATGGTTTACTAAGAGTCTGCTGAGAAGGAAAAGCTGTGATTTTGAAACTCCTTTACAAAGCAGACAGATATTCATTAAAGAAATAGCTATATAAGGAAGCCAAATACAGTGAAATTTATAGCATATGTTGATTTTTGTATGTGTATTTCTCATCTGGCCATGGATGAGTTTTGCTATCTAAAGCTAGGGACTGTATTCTGCGCTAAGGCATGTAAAAATCCCCTTAGCTTCAATGGGAATAGCATATACATAGCTGAGGGCATAGTTTGGCCCATAGTCAATAGCCTCCTAAAAGCTTTTTTCCTATTTTTTTTTTCCTTGCAGTATTCGTCTTTTTCCTTTCCAAAGGTTCTGATGTCATTCCTGTTGCTGCAGTTATAGAGTTCAATTTAGTGGGAACATCTTTGAAGTTTAATTAGATTTCTTGAGAAAGAGCATGGGTAATCTGAAATACAAATTCACAAGATTGCTTCAGGCTAAAAGTGTCATGCAGCAATATTAGACCAAATATTATGCAATTGCTCTGTAATTCATGCTCTCTTCCCACTCACGAGTTGGGTTTGAAAAACTTGTGGAATATGTATGATATATCAGAGAAGTGCCAAATGCTCCTCATATAGTCCATTTCCCCATTTCCTATGGAAAACATCCCTTCTCACAATCTTCCCTTTCCCACATTAAGTTGAAGTTTGTCCATTACACCAGGGTAGCATCATCCATGTCCATGGAGTTGCAAAGCGTAACTTGGTTCAACTGCAATTTAGAAATACTGTGAAGGGTACTGTCAGTTAATAGGGAAGTTGAAGGGGATATTACACACGCATGAGAGACGCCACCACAGGCTGATGTCCACCCTATGTTGGCAAAGCATGGAGTACCGGTGCAGAAAATTTTCTATACAGCGTCAACATTGGCCAGAAGTGGAGACTGCCACAAGGCATGAGAAAATAACAATACAGGACAAAATGTGCTTAGGCCTCATCTCACCGGCACCAGCTCCACAGACGGGATAGCTCCTGTGGCTTTCCCAAGGAAAGCCTCGCCTGTACGTGAGATCTGTTCTGACTGCAGCATCCAAGGGCAGGTACAGACTGCATCCATAGAGCAAGAAGATAAAATATTATAAAATAGACATAGCTGGCATCTGTGCCCTTTTTCTAGACACACATAAGTGATTATGCAGAATTATTCACATGACTATAAAAACTTGAAAATTGAACCTTACAGCTGTTCTGGTCTTGTCTGTCTGCTATGGTGCTTGTGGTTGGTGTGAAATCACGTCTGATTTGCCTCTGGAGGCAGGGGCAGAGGGCAGGGAGAGGAGGGAATGAGATTACACACGCACATGCCCATGTGTGGTGGTTTGGCCCTGGCTGACTGCCCACCAAAGCTGCCCTGTCACTGCCCTCCTCAACCAGACAGGCGAGGGGAAATACAAGGAAAGGCTCTTGGGTCGAGGTAAGAACAGGGAGATCACTCCACAGTTACTGTCATGGGCAAAACAGACTTGACTTGAGGGAATTAATTTATTAACATTCAAATTGTTAAAAAAAACACCTTCCACCCACCCCTCCCTTCTTCCCAGGCTCAGTCTCACTCCCAATTTCTTTACGTCTTCCCCCTGAGTGGCAAAGGGGGACAGGGAATGACAGTTGTGGTCAGTTCTTCACATGCTGACTCTGCCACTCCTTCCTCCTCACGCTCTTCCCCTGCTCCACCATGGGGTCCCTCCCATGGGAGACAGCTCTCCATGACTTTCTCCAATGTGAGTCCTTCCCACGGGCTGCAATTCTTCACAAACTGCTCCAGTGTGGGTCCCTTCCACGGGGTGCAGTCCTTCAGGAACAGGCAGTTCCAGCGTGGATCCCCCACGGGGTCACAAGCCCTGCCAGCAAACCTGCTCCAGCCTGGGTTCTTCTCTCCATGGGGCTATGGGTCCTGCCAGGACCCCGTTCCAGCACGGCTTCCCAGGGGGTCACAGTCTCCTTTGGGTGCATCCACCTGCTCTGGTGGGGGTCCTCTGTGGCCTGCAGGTGTAGATCTGCTCCATTGTTAACCTCCATGGGCTGCAGGTGTAGATCTGCTCCATTGTTAACCTCCATGGGCTGCAGGTGTAGATCTGCTCCATTGTTAACCTCCATGGGCTGCAGGTGTAGATCTGCCCCACCGTTAACCTCCATGGGCTGAGGGGCACAGCCTGCCTCTCCGTGGGCTTCACCAGAGGCTGCAGGGGAATCTGCTCTGGCGCCTGGAGCACCTCTGCCCCCTCCTTCTGCACTGACTCTAGTGTCTGCAGAGTTGTTGCTCTCATGTAGTCTCACTCTTCTGTTCCTCTGCTGCAGACTTTTTTTATTATTCCCCACCTTTTTAATGTTATCCCAGAGGCACTACCACCATCGCTGATGGGCTCAGCCTTGGCCAGTGGTGGGTCCATCTTGGATCCAGCTGGCATGTCCTCCATGGGACATGGGGGAAGCTTCTGGCATCTTCTCATAGAAGCCACCCCTGTAGCCCCCCCCCCCCCCCCCCCCCCCAAAACCTTGCCACACAAACCCACTGCACCACGCTTTACTCAGGTGACCCTTCACAAGGCACACTGGGCAGTGCTGGGGAGAGACACTGCATCCCTCCTAGCATCACTTTACTCATGACCAACAAGCAAGTGCCTCAGCTTTGAAGTGCAGAATGGAGTGTAGCATGGAATGCTTTTATATTACAGCAGCATCTTGTTTGCAACTGCAACATTTTCATCCCAGAAGATCCTGAAGTGTATTTACAATCTCTAAGGTAAAATTTACTCATAGTAACTTACTGTTAAGCCATAGTCAGTCTTCAGTGGAATGAGGACAGCAAAGCTTGCATCAGGCTTGTCCCAAGACGTGACTGTCTCCATGGGCTGAGCCCAGCCATGCTCATCTTGAAACACCACAGCCACCGAACAGCCTAACACTGCTGCACTTGAGGAGGGGGTGCTGAAAGAAAGGCTCTCCTGGCTGAATTGCTGCAAAAAATTAACTAGAGAAATTGTAAGACCACAAGATGAAATGTCATTGACACACCAGCTTTAACAGCCCATCAGCTGAGCAAAGAGCAGGGCACCTCAGTGGTGGTGCACGTCCTTGGTTCATGTCTGCTCAGCACTGTCACACTGCTCTGCCAGGGATGGGGACTCCAGGGCCACCTCCTCCCAAACCCTTTCCTTTCTTACTGAGGCACCAAGCAGGCGGGACCCTATTAAGATATCAGGAGACTGTATGTAGCCTAGAGTTGCATGGCCACAAGTCATTACTAACATGCACCGAACAGTCAAGGAAAAAACAGCTGAGTTTTCCATATAAAAACCTTGAACTGATACAACAGAAACCATAAAATGGGTATGCATGTTGCTCAAGGTCATACAGAAATGTTTCTTCTTTTTTTTGGTCTGTTTATTTGTTTTCTCCCTCTGGGCATCTATAGCATTGCCTAAGCTATTGAGATGCAAGAGTAAGATTTTTTTTTTTATTAAATTGGGATCCTAAAGGGGAAGCTCTTCTCATAAATTCTTGAGGTGAAAACAACTGCAGGGATGGGCATAACAGAGGGAGAGACTTAAGCCCTTAACTGCTGTCTGATAGTTTAGAAAAAAATATTTTGGCAGGGAAAAGTATGATTACAAGAAAGCTTAATCCACTGTCAAATATTTTACCGTATTTCAGAATCAAATTACAATCTCCAAGCTATTTTAAACATTAAACAGAGGAATATAACAGAGAGATTATATAAACAAAGCAAAATGTAATGCTGCTCATAACTTTAGGAAGGCACTCTGATACTACAACAGTGAAAGCGGGGGGGCGGGGGGGGGCAGAGAGAAGGAAGATACACTAGATATATGTATATTCTTATTAATGATTTTCTTTTCCTGTCAAAAAATGGACTGATTGATAGTCTAAAGTGAAACTGCAGTAATGTTGATACTTCAAAGAAAAAAAATATATTTAAGATCTCTCAATCTGGTACTAATTTCCCATCTTATGTAATAAAAATGTCAAGAATGAGGCTAAAGAATAGTATTGAGTTTAACTTAACTTTTTCATCTGTGCCTTCTCTGATGCTTTGAGATTGCTTTTTAAATATTAAAAAAAAAAAAAAAACAAAGAGAAAGGTAGAAGTACTAGATTAAGACACAAACTGACTATTTTTCAAAAATAGCATTATTAACTTGATTTGTAAAGGACAGCTCCAATAAAACATTTTTTAAAATAAATTCTAAATTAATGCATATTCATTCAACCTTCCTTAAAATTCAAGCTAGAATACAGTACATACCTGTAGGAATTGGAACTAATGGAAAATAGAGTTGCAATTAACTTTGCAATGTTTAAAGTTAACATAAACCAGACCTGCTTTCAGTTACTTTATTTGCTGTATATTTATAGAAACACATGTCATCAACTTACTGGCTTATGTTTTTCCACATTTTCAAGCATGAGTGCAACAGCTACATCTTACAAAACTCAGCCTCTCTGTAACTACTCCTGTCTAATGGGTCAATGTATAATTCCCTGGGCAGGGTCTGCAAGGAGGAGACTTAGAGAGGTGACCAGTGACCCACATCTTTACCAGCAGGTCATGATGATGGCAAATCATGTGGTTGCAGTCCATGATATTTCCTTTCTTTAATGAATATAAGGAAATTTAAGATCCCAGAAGATAACAGGAGGTGGGATGGTATTTCTTAAAATAAAGGGAAAAAAGAAAAAGAACACTTTTAACTTTTTTTTTTCTTACAACTTAATCCTGCAATAGGTTGTGTACTAACCTGGAAACAACAGGCACAAACCACTCCTGAGTCCAGTGTTCTCCATATTGGCAAAGTGCAGGTTCTAATGTCTGCGTTGTTCACTTTGCAACAGGATAGTAAAACGGAAGGGCGAAATCTCGCAAGACTTAAGTCAATAGCAGGTCTCTCAGGTCAATAACACTACGCTTTCATCAGGTGGACAAGAAACTCAATGTTGCAACCCAGGAAGGTAGCCACCTAAGAACAGCTTATACTGGCTTCCTTTGCACTGTTTTGTCACTGGTGTCAGAAGAGCCCTTTGTGCCTCCAGCCAGGATGTTCACTTGTAAACTGTGTAGCACAGACCTGTCATTTTGGCATTGCAGGGAAGGTGACAGCAGTGTGTCATGAGTAAAGTTGTCTCTACTGGGAAGCCACTTGGCTTGTTTCAGATGGACATGAGCCTTTTGGGTGACCAGGAGAACATGGCTTTGAAGCAAAACATGAAAGACACCAGCTTGCCAGTACAGATGCGCTCATTAACTTCCTATAGATGCCATATTTACATCCCACAAAGCTATCACACATTTAAGTATTCACATGACAAATTAGCACACCATGAAAAATATTAACTATCCTGAATACATTGCCCAATACTTCGGTTTTATAACATGTTCCAACTCTTAGTCCATAGTCACAGTCCTTTACTTAGGCAGTGGTAGGAGACCTGCAGTGCCTTTCTTCTAGTGGACTCATGGACATGAACGTTGCACTCAACTGTTACTTTTGAAACAGGTAATAACTCTGATAGTTAAGGAAAAACAAACTATTAAACATTAAAAAGCCAGGTCCATCCAAGCATCATTCAGTGTTAATCTAAGTGCCATTTACAAAACTGGAGTTACGCCATAATGAATCGGGGCTCAGAGCTATGCACTGTAAACAGATGGTTGTAACCAAATATATGCTTTGATTTACACAAAGGGATCTGTTGCTGTTTGTGGGTTGCGGCATCAGTAAAGCTCTGAGAATAAATTAGGGCTCTACAGTATATTTATTTTATGGGCTCTATCCTCCTGACAATTGCTTTAAATTCTTTATGAGAAATAAGCACTGATAGTCTAGAATGGAAGGCTATTGTGCTCAAAGCTTTAAATTCAGGGACACCAAAAACCTGCTCATTTTGCCTGCAGTTTCAGTAGATCCAAATAACTCTGAGTGTACCTTTAACTCCGTTCAAACTGGGGTTACTAGTTGTACCACAAGGCCAGCCCAGATCCTGGTTTATCACCCGTTGTGCCGTGGGCAGCACAAGCCCCAAACAAAAAGGCAGTCCCCACCCCAGGTGTCCTCTGAAGTCAGGATGATCCATTTGGGATGGTATGGACAATAGGAGCATTGGTTTGGGGGCATTCGGTAGTAACCCTGGGGTGACAGGTAGGAACCCACTCTCCATCATTTGGGGAAGGCCATGCAGACAGGCACAGATGCATGCGGAGCAGTGGGAGGGCAGGAGGGTAGAGTGCTGCATAGGACCCACCCAGCCAAAAAAAAACCCCAGTTGGACCTCTCTGACCTATCATGCTTTCCTCCCCACTTTCTGTAGCAGCTGGTTTATAAACCGGGAGGAGGATGAGAGCATCATAGCAGTGCCAGGGGCCAGGGCCAGCTCGGGCCAGCTCAGGAGGAGCCCCATGGGGGAATCCCAGCCCCAGCTCAGGATCTGGGCACTTCAACCAGTGCCCCATCATCACGGCCCCTCTGCTCAGCAGCATACACATGAGCCAGCCGCTGTCCTCTCTATTAGTGTATCATACTCCTCTTTGCCTCTTTTTCTGTATTTTAAATGTTCTGAGGAGAAAGAATGAGGATTCCTAACTCATATGCCTTCTATAGGAGAGCCGACTTGTGCGCTAGAGACTGATGGTGTGCTAGGACTTTTCTTCTCCTTACAGAAAAGTGAGCTCTTCTTTTATGCTCATGCCTTGGGTTTGTGTAGGAGTCTTTGGTAATATTAAGTACAGGATTTTTTTCAGTTTCATCCAGTGGTTTTAGGTCTCGGGTACTACTTCTTTTCCCTGTCAAGGGGATCCCTCCTCCACACATGAACCGGTCAGCTATTCATACAAATACTGTTTATTCTTCTGGTTTTGAATTATGCCTATTAAAGAATTTATTTTGCTCTAAGAGCAGTATCTCTGGGATTTGGAACTGGCCACGTGCCACCGTTTCCACATGCAAACCCTTGGAGCTACTCTCAGCCTTTCCATCACGGCATTGTGCTTCTACAGCCTTCATAGGGACTGTTATTTATCTCCTTGTATTTTGATGTGCATCTGAAACTAGGCAACTGATTGTACCTTTCAGACTTTAAAATAAGTCAAAAAAAATGAGTAATGGATCCGATGAAGTCTGGTTGCTCTCCATCCACCAGAAGTCTCCTCATCTTTCCATGTTAACCCCAGCAGCCTCTCTTGTGTCCCTGTTTTTTTTGGGTGGCAGACCAGAGGCTGAAGCAATGCATGCGCTGATCATCAGGCTGGTGTGCTGACAGGCCAGCCACAGCCAGCTTGCGGAAACAGTAAGGGGACACTGCTGTTTCCATGTCTTCTGTCCCCAGGTACCATTTTATTCCATCCCAAACTGGGAGAAAATTCTATATTTAAGAACTGTAGGCTGCTGTCATCTTTCAGAAGTTATTAAAGGCAAATGGCCAACTGAAAAACTATGTGATCGTGCAAATCTCTCTTTCTCCTGTTTTTTTTTAATTGTTATTTTTCAGAAAACCACAATAAAAGTTAAATCAGCAGTCCTTAAGCTTTTCTGTGTGGTTGATCTGAGCAAACAGTGGTGCCCACCCACTTTGCAGTTGTCACTAGGTTTGTATCTCCCCATGAAAACAGTCAAAATCACAGCTGAAAATGGAGTTGGGGAGGAGGGGTCCCATATGAGCAACAGGCTGCCAGTAAAGCCCATCAAAAGGATGCTGCTGCTCTTGCTGTGTATTATTATTGTACTACCAAGGTTGACTATCATCCTTATATGTCTGCATTTTTCGAAATACTGCTTATATAACTACCAACGTATCTCACTGGAGGTAAACATCATAGCTTTACATGTTATGACTTACAGAAATCTTACCCGCTTTTCCGCAAGGAGGAAAAAAAGGTGTGGATCCAAAGAATGTCAGCAAAAAAAAAATAAATCAAGTAATTACAGTACACTGAACACCATGAAACAGAGGCCTTGAAACAAAATAGGCAATGATGTTTCAAAAAACTCAACTGGGAAATCAGGGACACTTTCATAATTTCAATGTTTAGACCTATTAATTGTAACTTATTTTTTTAAAAAAATAAGTATTTGGTCAAGAAGCTTAATTTCATTTTCTTAGTCCTTTATACTTCTACATGTTCAGCCATTTTTTTTTCTTCTTTTTTCTTTTTTTTTTCATGAATCTCAAGACATTGGAGCTGCATAAGCAGGAGGGAAAACAAAGTTCAGTGTTATTTCAGTTGCTCAAATAGTTGTTTTGGTTGATTGATCTGTTAAAGCAGTAGTGTTTGCAGGAAATCATAAATAGTGCAATGACAAACTCTACTTCCTACTTGGTGTATGACTTTGGTTTTCTAGTTTGGTTTATTAGACTGTAAATAACTACCTTGCACCTGGCTTGATTTGTTTATTCCCTTGCATCTGAAGAAAAAAAACCCCAGTTTTGCAATAGTTAAATAGAGCAATTGTGCCATCCAGTGGCTAGCTAGGTTAACTCATTTCTTCTCCTTCCACATGACCATTTGGTATTTCTTGTTTCTTATTCAGAAAGTCTGTAATTACTGTAATTTACAATGTTCATTCTATTGCTGCATCCCATTAATACATTATAAAACATTTATTCTAGTCACACTTTTTTTCTAATATCCTACTCGGGCTGAAGGCTCAAAAGAGAAGAAAGATGTGCCATATACCCTTCTGGATGAATAAGATTAAGTTACAGGTTACTACACATCCTATCACCAAATGTCACGGACCATTGACAACAGTGAGCCAAGAAAAACAGCTCTTGACCTAGCTGGTCTGCTGTGCCCACAGACCATGGCAGAACCTTTGCTGAAGTGCTCCCAGTACAACTTTTTGTAATAATAACCGTAACTGAGTTTATAAATCGGTTTGTGAAATATCTCTGTGACTGAAAGGAAAAGTCAGAGGGGGCAAAAAGTATGACAAAATAATCCTGCAGTATGATTACATTCCTATACGATCAGTCTCACTCATTTCACCACCATAATTTCTAAAGTAATTCTGTGGAGACAAGGTGAGATCTGGTGCTGCCCGAGTCTGTACTGAGTGCAATGGGAAACATGGCCATGAGTCACAACTTGGGAAAGGTCTTCTCATTTCCAAACCAAAGTCCGCTGTACTCACCGCTGAGGAGAAGGAGCTTCCTGATTGCAAAGGTTTGCTGACGAACCACAAGCCTGTTTTGGGGGGAAGCCTCATAGCGCAAATCGATTTCTGGCATCCACGTGAAGCCTCCGATTTGGACGAAAGCAGCACATGGGAAAGAAAATAACAAGCAGAAGGTGCTCAGTGGAGGGGAAATGCAAGGGAAGAGGCTCAAACATGTATAACGCTACGCAGTTGCTATGGTGTTGAAGAAGGGGAAGGGATTCTGATGGACTATGCTGGCTCCTTGTTCCTACTACGGTGCTTTGAGACTTTCCGTTCCCCTGAAACAGTAGCTTTGTGCAGGTAAAGTTGCACATCCCAGGGACCGTCACCTTGAGAAAAAGTGCGTCATCAAGATAGAGCGGGGTCCTCATGCTGTGAGTGCAGCTCACGAAGGGAAATCTCACTGTCCCAGCGTACATCACAGCTTGATTCTCGTACAGGAGCCCTGTGCTCTCCATGACCCTGGCAGCAAAGGGGAGGGGAATGCCTGGCCGCCTCTCTCTTAACAGACAGACCGTCATCTATTTTCACTTGACTTTAGTTGCAGTTTTTCAGTTTCCTGGTCTCTGCACAGTCCAGCTGTGGAGTCCTTCCAGGAGTGGCATAAACACATGCTGTGATCCCAAGCAAAGCACCGGACTCCAGCTACAGCAGCCAATCCAGTCCCCATTCTGGAATGTCCTCCCCATCCCCCTTCTCCACTGCATTCCCAACATAGGCGTGACTCACTGTATCTCAATGTGGTTCTTCGAGGATTATTTCCCAACATATTTTCTTGAACACAAGCAGCAATTTCCCCTATGCCAAGAAGAACTTCCAGGGAAGTCTCTGTGTAGTGCTGCCCTGCCTTCTGGGGACATGAATCACTGCACATCAGTGCCTGAAGTACTCCGCCATGCTGTGATACGAGAGATTAGTTAACATGCTGATAATCCTTTTGCTACAGAGACACAGGAAGGCTTTCCCACAAGGAAACTCTTTGATCTAAACAAAATTATATCTTGGCCTGAAGTTTAGAAGGTGGCTATAGATTTAGAGAGTGTCGACTTCTAGAGGGCCTATCTAAGAAGGACTTCAAACAACTTTTCTCCTGGCAAGAATCCAGCATTTTCAAGGCTTCTTAAAAACAAGGCAGCAAAATCACTGGTCGCTTTTGAAAATGTTGTGTGAGATACTTTGCCCGTGATGCACGCAGCGCATTTACAAAACAGTGCTTGTTCACACCATGCCTCCACACCTGGAAAGAACGTTCATACTACCGCTTTTATTTTAAATATCACTAGTTCTTCATATGCGAGAGAGATTACATACAATATACTATATATAGATTATTTATATTATGTTATGCTATGTTATGTTGTATTGTATATATTACATTGTATCATATTATTTATAATATATACAAATCTATTCTCAGAAATAGATAAAGGGGGGCAGAGGGGGAATCCTCCCCAAGAGCAAGACCCAGCCTCCCAGGGCAGATGAAGAATTCACTGTTCTGGAGCCCTTTGAAGAAGGAAAGCGCTGACAGTCGTCACTATTTCACTCCCACTGAGCGTGTGTCTGCCGGGCAGACCTCTGCCACCTCTCCTGCATGGAGCACGTTGATCAAATCCAGCTGAAGTTGGAGCCAGGTGTGGAAACAGATTTGTGGCTGAGATCAGCTTTGCTGCAACGACCATGGTTCAGATCAAAGGAGAAAAAAAAATCAGTTTGAGACCTTTTGAAGAAATGTTATTGAATTTTTACTGAAGAATTTTTACTGGACAGATGACCTACTGTGGTCTGGGAAAGCTTAACTCTTTCTTACAGCCTAGATGAGTATTTTATGGTTCTATAGTATACTGCACTCATCATATTTAGCACCAAGAGAAGAAAGCGGTACTAGTGTTTTAAGATGGCTAATACCCTGGCCATGCAGTTAATAATGAGCCAAATGAAAAGAAGTGCTGGTAGGGATGTTTGTCCATTCTCACCGTATTGGTAGAAGCATTGGCACAGCTTTTTGAGTCAGCTCTGAGCAGGAAGGAGATAAGGCCTTGATGATTAGCTAGAGCAAGTCTCTCTCACAGAGGTTGTTACAGGAGCTTTCCAATTTGCATGAACTCCTGAGTGTTAGACTTGGTGGGGGAGATTTCCTGAAAGGCCTATAAAGGAGTTTGGGGTTTTTGAAAGTTCTCCATGGTATCTATTACCCAGAAAAAACTCAAAGCTGGTCTCTTCATGATACTTAGTGGTTTTCATAATCTTACATACCACCCCAAGCTGGTGCAGTCCCTTGTGGCTGTGCATTATTAGCAGATGAATTGTGTGCCTGGTGACAAGAAAGCAGAAGGGGCAGAAGGCATGCTAAACGCCCCCTGCCTCATAAATGCTCCCTGTTGATGCAAAGTTAGAGCTAGGCTGGACCTGCAAGCAAGATGGGTGAGCTTTCAGTCCACTGGGTTATGCGTATCTTGTTACCCCACTGTGTTCAGATTCCTTGTGTGCTGGGTTTTCACGGTTCTCTAATTAAGTCCCTCCACTCCTTTCCTGTTCTTTTTTGCCTTCCTAAGCCTGGGTGCCCGTGTCCCTTCTCAGGGAGTTCTTGGCTCTGCAGGCACGAACTCCTGTTGAAGTTAAAACTAATCTCTAACAGTTTTGATATGCCTGGGCCATCTTCCAGGGTCTGCTCTGTAAAAGCAGAAACACAGTGATGAGTCAGGCTCATGCTTTCTAGGACTGTTATGTTTGTCCCATCTTTGACTTATCTATAGCAGAAGACAACAGCCAAGCCTGACCTCTTCTTAGGACACATTTATTAGCACAGCATGAAATGGATGTTTTCATTTATTGTAAAAAGAAATTGTCATGATATCAAGTTTGTAAGGAGGAAACTTTGTCAAAGGCAATCGTCAGAGATGATTCTCTGTCCTCTTCCGGCTATGAATTCTTCTGTGGCAGTAGTATTTGTGAGTTACTCTGACACAAATTGCTCTCAGTAATTAATTTCTCTTGCAGTGGTCACCACCCAGGGGAGGATGCCAAACCTCTTTTTGTGCTGTCTCGTTATTCAGAAGTAATGAGCATGCGTACCCATTGCAGCTCTGACTCCTAACACTTCGGACAGGAAGGCAGCTTCAGGAATAAACTATCAGAACTCAGCAACAAGCTTGCTTTTGGATGCACTGTTTCGTGTTCACATCCAGATCTACAGCTACTTGGTTCATGAACTTGGACATGTTCACTCACCATCTAAGGTTACGGTAAATAGACTTTTTCCTCATTTGTAGTACTGTTGTCCCACATATAATTTTCCTGCTGTGTTTTCCAGTGGACTTTTCATGTCTAAGATTCTCTTGTCTTAGGAATTCATGTTCACTTTTAGAGAAATTATGGCTTTACTTTAAAAGTCTTCAGTAGTATGTTGCATCAAAAGCTCAAGACCCAGTCAGCAGTTACTGCCTGCTTTCAGTACTGGTGCAGAGTCTCAGAGATGCAACAGCTCTCCAAATTCTTTCTAACAGTCCTGTTCTCTTAGAAGTATTTCTGTTGCTGTGATTACTGATTTATATAACATAACTGTGAAGAGAAGCAGACTACCTGAAGGATAATCCCAATTTGTAAGAGGCTACCTGACCTTAACCTTTCATGAAGCTGCCTCCAAAACTTCCCATTCTCTCATTGTCTTCTTCCACACCTGCAGCATCACTAACCTTTTGAAGAGGAAGTGGAACAATTAAGTAGACAAGCTATGGGTTATTAAAATATTGATAGTGTTAAAAGGTACAGGCTTTTGCCCACCACATCTGGCATTGGCCTTCTTATGACAAAGCAAGGAGTTTTGTAAGTTGTTTCCTTAAAACTATTCCTCTGCCCCTGACAACATCTAATGTGTAAAGTGTTGGTTCAAGGACTGGTTTTTATACATGCCTAACCATAACGAGCCATAAACACACATTGTCTGGTTACAGGTGAAGTTACCAATAAGGCAAATGATTACAAATGATTACAAGAGGCATAAACTCTAATTGAGAGATGATCCTCAGTCAATGTTAGTAACAACCACACATGGTGTAACTTACAGATCAAAGTAGCCCCAGCACTGCTGTAGCTTTCATGGCTTCTAAAAAAATTTCTCCGGTTGAAAGCTCGCAGGCTTCATTTCTGCCTGATTTTGGTTGATTTGATGAATTGCTGTTTATTTTGACGGGTTTGATTTTCTGTTGTTCTTAGGGAGTTTGATACAATTTCATACTGCTTTTATGGGAGATCTTTATGGAAATACCTTTGTCCCATTTAGGGATGACTCACCCCAAGGTCCCCAGGCTCAGGTGAGCAAAGTGCAAGCAGGTCTTCTGGGGTCATCCAGAAAGAACCCAGCAGTGGGGCAGATGTGCACTAGCACATGCTTCCATGTGCGAGGCCAAGTGGTGGCTGTCCAAGGTGGATCACCAGCAGGAAAGAGAGGCCCCGCGCCCCATGGAGCATGTCACACTGCATACAGAAACATCATGGGGCTAAGGCTGTGTCAGGGCAGGGGCAGAGCAATGTGGAAACCAGGCCTTTTTCTGTAGATACACTTTAAGTCACCAAAGTGCTTTAATTTGAGTTAGTCCAAAACAGTGGGAGTACCAGCACTGCGAATACTCATCACCATGAATGATACAATGTGAAGACGAAGGGCAAAACAATGAAGATTTTCTGGGGTAAGGTCAGCAGAGTAAAAAGAGAAACCAGGCACAAAGGAGCAAGGTTAATGCAAATTTTAGCTCACCTTACTGTAGGAGTTCCTGGGCAAATAAATTTTTACCATGGATCAAAAGTGTCGCAAAATAAAAGTATTTATGTTTTGAATGAGAGGCAGATATCTCCCACAATTACACAGATATGTAGTTCCCTCTCTTGCAATTCCCTTCCAAACCGTTGGGAGCTCCTCTGTCCAAATAGACATTTCACCCTGATCCTGTAAATTAAAATTGGTAACAGTCAGTTTGGTGGACATCACCATCAGGCCAGCATTGGGACAGGAGAGAAAATCCCAAGGGCAGAGTAGCATTATGGGCTCGGTTTGCCTATGATCTCTTGTAGCTGTTGTCATGTCACTAGCACAAAATGCATGTGCAACAAACAGGTTGAACAAAGTTCAGCTGAAAGTTTTCTGCCTGCAAAAATTGACTGTGCAAGTTCTAATGGAGTTTTTAATTCCAAAATCCTTTTGTAAAATAAAATGGGCACAGAACCATTGCCAGCTTCTTCTGAGATAAAATCACAGGCTTAGGAACTTGTAGTCACATAATCGGTTATTCATTTACTTTTTTATTATTTTTAATGGGCTGCCTTAATTTCTCTCTAAAGACTAGAACAAAGGCTTTTGCTGAGCATTTTCTGGCAGGATCTGGGAACTGGCGGCACCACATCGAACACTGCTGCTTAGCAATCCAGTTGCCTTTTACCAAGGACAATGGGATTGCATTAGTGTATTTCCTTTACTTCTGTTAAAGTGGCAGAAAGATGCCCTAAGCAACATCCAGACTTTTCATGTCAGATGCAATACATGGAGCTGTATGACTTAAATAAATCTGTTAACACAAGGTAGGAAAAGGAAGTGTTTAATTTTAGGGAGAGAAAGTAAGGAAGTTAGGGCAAGGCAACAATGAATTTGTGACAGGGGACACCCAAGAACAAGAACTTGTCTGAGGTCAGCTGCAGGGATGTGGCTTTGCTGGCAGTGAGTAGGTAGGTTCCTGTCTGCCTCAGGGTGGATTAAATGCTGAGTGCAAGCAGATGTGGAGCTTATTCCCACATCATTGCTGCTTTTAATTGCAGATATTTCCAGAGCTGAAGGTAGTTTGTTCTGTAGGACTGGAAAACCTGCTGTGCAAGAAGCCCTCCTCTCCTCCCCCACTGACATTGAATTTATGAGTTCTGAAGAAAAATACAGCCATTCATACTGGACAGTACAGTCTGCTGTACCTGTCCAAAATGCAATCACAGGTACCAGTGACAACGTTGACAAATGTGTCTGCTCCCAAGTATAAGGTGGCATTTTCAAACATTCACCACACAGCAGCCACTAGTCATTGGGCACTTGAAAAAAACCCACCTTTTTCCATTAAGAGTTCTTCTTCCTCACCATACTATAAGCAAATTCAACAGTGAATGGGCTCCCAGCCTTGTTCTCCACAATTAGTGAATAAGTTGTTGATAAGTTATTGGAAAAAAGAAATAAATGATGGAATTGTTCTTCTTTCCATTTGAATAAAGTACAGTAGCAGGTTTGGGGAAATAATCGGGTTTGGGGGCCAAACCAAGCTTAAATTCTCTTATCAAAACAACCCAGAAGCTGAAAAAAATTTTTTGACAGAAGTTTCCCCAGGACTTGTTTCCCCAGGAAAAAAAAAAGTGTTAGAGTGCTATATTTGAGGAGAAAAAGGAAAGGAAAAGCCTATTTCTAAAAAATCAGAGGAAAAAATGTAAGAAGCCATCACCCAGAACTGAAGAAAATCAGAATATCCTACTTTTGAAATCCCAGGTCTGATTTTCCCTTTTTAGGGAGGGGGGCTGAAGTGCATGTATGACTTGGTAAAAGCTTACAAACTGTTTTGGCCAGCAGGAAGCCACATTTTTCCGTAGAAGAGAAGGCTTATTTTCAGTTTGGATCCACTCTCGGTTGGGAGAACTTCCCCAGCCATCCTTGCGAGTAAAAGGACCATGTGAACTACGCCTCACTCACCCTCTCCAGTACTGGTATTGCCAGCTGTACCCCCAGGCTAGCAGTACAGGAAGGCAGAGCCCTAGAGGCTATCCTTCCCTTCCAGCCTCTGTATTTGTATTTTAAGTTCAATCAGCAGATGAAGAGCCTGGAGCAGGGATGGGTCTCCAGGACCTCAGTGCCACCCAGCAAGGGTCCAGACCTCAGAAAGACAGCGCAAGGCTTGATCCTGTTGCTGCTCAGCTGCACAGTTTGCTTTCTAACCAGCCTCGTCAAACTGAACAAGTCCTGTGGTGGTTTGGAGGCACTCGAAGGCTTTGGGAAAACTCCAGGCTTCAAATGCCAAGGATACTTGTTCAATAAAAAAGTACAAATCACCAGAACAGGTGAGAAGTTTGATTTGATTTTGTGTTGTTCCTTTTCAAATGCAGTCCCATTCATATTTTCAAGTTATGGTTCCTTGTTATTACAAAGGGCTTATTTGTACAGCACTAGAAATTCTGACTGAAAATGTGTTTGCTTTCTAAACTTTACCCAACAGTAGGCTGGATAATTTTTCCCTCTTAGAGCTTCCTCTTTTTTTTCCCATTTTACTCATCCAACAATAGCTAAGCTATTTCTGCATATGTTCTGTATACTTTTTCAGTGAATTTCTTGATTAATTTTTACAGCCCAAAATCCAGTCAATGTGAAAAACTGGTTAATTATGGCATTTACACAATACTTAATCTACTCATCTGGAGTCCTTAACATGAAAAGATAAACCTTCTATTATGGCAAACCTTCTTTTTCCCCCTTTTCTTCTGGGGATCCCTCAGAGGTCTTCCAGTTGATACTAGACCCATACTTTAATGACTAATCCAAAGCAGCCTGTACTTTTGTATCATCATTAAGTGCTGTATCAGCTCAGATAACATGGAATAAATATTATCTCAAGCTGCATAAGGTATGAAATTCATCAGATCATAGTATTTTCTAATATTTTTTGGTCAAATTAATGTGCTCTCAAAAATGTAACAAAAATCTATTTGGAACGGCTCAAGCTACACAAACCAAGCTGATGCATCCCAAGCATCCCCTGCCTGCAATGGGAAATGCAGAACCTGACAAGACTACTCGTATCAAAAGCCAGCTTCAACACAGCTGCCACATCAGCCAGCTGCCACTGCCCTTGAAGCTACGTAGCTTTCCTCTCTGCACACCAGCACTTCCCCTCTCCTCTACCCTTCAGCTATAATTGCCCACCTCTTCTTTGTGTTAGCTTCCTACATGCTTGTTGCATTATGTGGCCTCCTGTTAAAGAAAAAAAAAAAAAAAAAGCCCCAAAAATCATTTACAATAGCATCAATCCAGATATGACCAAGTACTTAAGAAATGTTCATATATGCTCATTACCTAACAGAATATTTTCCACAATATTAACCTCAGCCTCCTTCATTAATCACATAGAGCACAGTATCCTTTAATACCTCTGCTGCTGGCAGCTGCACCACTCTGCAGGTGCAAGTAGGTTCAACAATTTTTTCTCCAGTAATGTAGGAGGCATTGGTATCTGGCTGAAATGTACTATCCCATGGAATTTGTTACTTTGCTGCAATTTAAAAACTGTTTGTGTGGCAGGATTGCTAGACTGAAGTGACAGGTGCTAGACAGGTGCTTTTAGCAAGGTGATCTGTGGACCAGCCTTTGCAGGGTTGGTTTTCTCTTCCTCTCAGAATACATAAGTAGAAGGCTAACTGTGACTATATAGGCTTGGATCATTTAAATTATGAAGGAAGATGCTTTTTTTTTTTAAAGAATATTCCATGTTTTTCTGTTCCCATTCAACTAATTTCAGCATAAAGAAAAATCCTTCCTGAATAATATAATTACAGAATTGTACCATGAACTGTGGTGCAACCTGAAAAGCACTTCTAACTGGACATCCTCAGGTTGCAAATGGAGGCTATAGTTTTCCAAAGCAATCTTCCTTTAGAGATTTAACTGCACTCTGTGATATAGAAATACTATAAGCATAATTTTTTCTGACAGCATTTTGGCTTTTCTACTTGCAATGCTAGCTGGGTCCTTCAATTTTGAGATAAGCAGATATGAAAAATAAACTTAACTAAGAAGACAGCCAACTTGAGCAAACCTCCAAAAATGCTGGATACTGAGTTTGGGATAAACCCAAATACATTCTTTTATGTCATGGAGTTCCATTATCTAACATTTGAATGGTGCATCAGAAAGAAATCGGCATTTCAGTGAAAGCAACAGCAGTAAATGATTAACTTTCAGGAAAAGCACTATCTGCTGTAACATTTCTGGGCCATTGGTTTTCATTTGTTTGGGGCTGTTTCTTTCTTTTACTCCTTTTTTTTGGCTCCTTTTTATTAGTTTCCTGAAAGTGCGCAGTGTGTCTGCAAGTTCTCTGAATTGGCCATCTCCTCTTTACGTGACTTACACAGTAGAGTCTGTTTTCCATGTTTTCTATCTTCTTTCAGGTATTGAACATATAATAAATACAAAGTTAGAAAGCCCTATGATTTTTTCAGTGCCAGTGAGGTCTCATGATTAACCTGATGACTAGGGCATGAAATACTAAGAAACAAATGTTCCACGAGACAGGAACTGTGCACAGTAAATGGAGCAAACCATGTTTTAATGCTTTATATGAATGGTTCTGCTTTGTTTTCCCAAGGGCAAATGAATATTTTATTATTTTTGGTTGTTATACCCAAACTGATAAACACACTAATGATAATTATTGATAACAGCTTATGGACAAAAATTATGCAAACTACTTGTGTGGGAGAGAAAAAGACATACAGTCCTGCTGTACTTGAAGTTAAATACATGAGTTTCAAGCTTAACTAAAAAGCCAAACTATTCTGTTTCATTATCAAGGCCACCTCCATCAATCCTGTAGGCTGGACCAGGAGGTGACTGAAGTTCTAAGTAGCACATATTTCTAAGTAGCACTTGTGTTTAGATCTGCCACTAATATGCCTCCAATAGTGCCTCCAATAACTACAGCTACACATTATAGCCAAAGCCGCAGCCATCCATAGGGATTTTGCTTTGGAGCCTAAAGATCCACCTGGAAAAGGATCTTGAAGCATGAGAAAGTTTCTGACTAGCAGGGAAGCATTCACCCAAACTTTGCATGACATAAAGTCAACTTTACATAAAGTCAACTTGCAATCTAGCCATGTTTAGGACAAGATAATATATTGTTTTGGGGGACAGCTGTCTCCAAAAAGCAAAACAGATCCTGGAGAAATTTTTCACTGCACATTAAAATTTTTTTCTTCAAACAAAGCTTCATGCTCACCCCCTTTGCTTGACCAGGCATTCCTTCACAAGATTTGTGCAAATTTGCACCTACTCCAGTTTGACTTGCATTTCTCCACGTAGTGTGCAAACGCATTAATAAATGGCAGGTACTCTAGAATTAGCACATTTTCCTCACATAAGAAATCAGTGGTCTAATCAAGAAATTAATTAAGGTCATTAATTTTAGAAAGATCTCATTGTATTTTAATCTGCTTTCCCTTTAACAAAGAACTTGCTGCATTCAGAGTTCATGTAACCCTGGAGTAAAGCCCAGTTCTGACAAATGTTTGGCTGCAAGACCTGTGCAAACCTTGTCACAGCCTTCAGTTGTCTTCCTCTTCTTTAGGCCTTTCATCATTACACATTCTACAAAGAGCAAATATTTAAGGACTGGGTCTTGCGTGCCTCTGAAGAAGCATTTCTGAACTAAAATATAAAAAATGGAATAATTGAAATATATATAAAATGGAATAAAGGAGATCTCAGTGGCTCACAGAAGATTTTTGAAATTATCTAAAGTCTATGAGGTAAAAATAATAAATTTTCCTCTGATGCTATTTGATTTTTAGGAAGTGGTATGCATTTCAGAAATCTCCTGTCTAGAGACCCTGTCATTTTAAAGTTATTTTGACACTAAAGTCAATCTTACCTTCTTACAGGTAAAGTCCTGCCAACGTAGACATTGGAAATAACAAGGAAATTAGCCACTAGGATAATTTAAGAAAGAAATTAAAAAAATGTTAGCATCTTTTGAAAAAATCCAGCTGAAATGCCACACTGATAGGAAAAATGTTTCAAGTGTTATACAACAGATGTCAAATTTGGCTGGAATGTGGTTCAGTGAAGATAGGTCAGAAGGACAACTTGGAACTGATACTTTACTTTAAAGAGGGGAAAGAAAGCTTTGTGGATCCCTTCTAAGGAAACATGAAACAAGTCTGACTTTCCGGGGCACAGTTTTCCCAGGTGCTGGAGGAAATGGTAGAAAAGTCATTTTTACTGTGTATTTCAGACTCCCATTTCTTAAGCATAGACGTATCGGAATATGTAAAAGATTTGATTATGAAGAAGTAAACAATAATCCTAAATCCTTATACATATTAAATTATAGGACAAAAAGTTAAGTTCTATGGTAGGTCATTTTATTAGAAATAATTTATAATTTTCATGACATTTCTACTCAACAAACATTAACACACTACCACTAAGACTGGAAATACTCCATACTGTATGGAAAATTAATTTTTTTGTATGAAATGGCAAGTTACCAATATTATGTATGAATTCCCTGAAAGCATTATCATTTTGGTAAGAAGAAAACAATATTTTTTCACTGGTAGCTCTGGAGTTTTGGGGGGTTTTTTGGGGAAATTATACCAGTTTCCAAAATTTAAAAAACAAAATGTTGATCTTGCCACCTCCCTGTGCTTGTTCCTGGACAAAAGCATGCCTGTGTCAGCTAAAGCTGTAGCCTATGACAGAGAAAAATTTAGAAAAGTGTCTAAAATTTCTTTTTAGAAAGGAAATAACTGAGACAATAGACAGACTATACCTCTAAGTTTTTTACGTCTTTTTGCCACCTTTTACATCCTTTTACATCCATAACCTTGTTGTGATGTTATGGACCCTGTTCTGCTTACAGTGCTGTAAGCATACCTCCCCTGGGCTGACTTACAATGCAGCAAAACCCATTGCAATGTGAAGACTGTTCTGCCTGCTGGTGCACATCAACCTGGTAAAACGAGATCAGCTGAGCTGTACCCAGCAATGACTGGCTTCTAAATACTGGCCTTGTGCACCACGGCCACTCTTTCATCTTCTGCACAGCTAGGCAGCTGTGCAGCTCGACCAGCCCCTCTGCCAGCGATGTTTGTTTGGATTAATTAGTTAACATCAGAAAAGCATGTGTCCTACTCATTGCAATGCCTTGCTATGACGGTTCATTATGTTGTGATGTGAATGGAAAAAGGCAGCTTTTCTATACCGAAAAGTAAGCTGAAATTAACCCCACTCCCTGTTTCCGTCATCTTGTATTAATGTCAGGGGTAGGTTCCTGGTTCATAACCTTTTATCTCTTGAAAATATTAAACATAAACCACCCCCTGATAAGCAGTGATAGTGCATTTTGTAAGGGGTTTGTAAAACAGATAAGGCAGTTAAGAAATCTGACTTAAAGTTTTCTCTCTGGCTCAAGGGAAGTTCCTGCTCAGTGCGTACAAAATCAGTCTACAGGGCAGAGAATAACAGTAAGCGAATGAAGGTCTGAGGGTAGGTACCATGCCTCTTGCATAATAATTGCAAATTCTAAGTGATAAGAAGAGACAGGAACTGTGGTTTTGTTTTATCATTTTCTGACTCCCCCAATAAATCAGTCAGTGCTCCCCCTGTCTCTTTATGGCCCCTTTGGTGGACGGAGGCATTTTATCTCTGTTAGTGGTTATATCTAGTTATCTGCCTGCCACTGTACGAATTTCCAGTCTATTTGCTAGTAATTTGTCATCAAAAGTTTTAAGTTCAATTCAATTCTAATAATTGTCATATTAAATGGAGACGAGATTTAGTAGCAAAGTTCAGACTAAACATTGGTCAAATCAGTCACCATATGTATCTGCATATCCCACACCAGCCCATAACCCTCAACAGCTCTGCGGTGAGAGGGACACCATATCCCAAAATTTCACTTGGCTACTTCAAATTATATTTTTACAACAACTTTCCAGATTTTAATGCCTGGTTTTGTAGCTGGAGCTCAATGCCAGCACTCAACATGTCTTGGCAAGGTTTACTTTACTATGATTGACTTAACTGATCCTCTACTCACGTACTGTTCCCCAGTTTTTGGTGTAAAATAATGGAGATAAAAGGTTTTGCTGCTTCACTAGGAAGTTGAAACCCAGTCAATAATGTAATGCTTGCAAAACACCTTCAGTCTCAGATGACAGCCATTATCAAAACTCAAGATATTAAAGTAGTAACAGCTCTGAGAACAAAATTTTTCCCACTGTGAGGTGGCAATGGGTGAATATTAAACATGATCAGAGAGAGGAGGGAAATACGTGGATTTTCCTTTGATGCCCAGTGATTTTTTTGTTTTTTTCTGCCAGTTCTTACGGAGCCAAGATTGAGCCTCTGACTGCCTTTTCTGCACTGGTGGCACACAGAGTAGCAGCAAGGGCACGTGCCCTTGGTGACCTTTGAGAGGCACAAGGGACAAACACAGCTGAGCCCTGCCAGTAGCTGCCCAAGAAGGCTGGTGAGGCTGGTGGTGGCAGAAAAGAGGAGCTTTTTGAGGTTGAAGACAGAGGGGAGAAAGAATAGCTCTGGGAATTAGAGCAGGAGGTATCTTGGTTGCCACTGTGCCTTTCTATAGGGTTGTTTATTACTATATAGCATGCAACAGAGCGCATGCCTTTTGTAGAGAAAGGTAAACAGGAGTGACCTCAGCACAGTGTTTCAAGCTTTTTAATTAGATCGCCCTTCACATTTTTTATCACGTTTCAGCTAGAGGCCAGACTGCAAATGCTGGCTGCTGCAAAGCCAGGCTGAGCGTGTTCCTACACGCGCGTGTCCCTGCATATTGATAATTCACAAACTTGTTCAGCTTTTTCTTACAATGTTTCCACCAGTGTGTCCTTACTGCTTTACTGTCGTGGCAGGGCGGCTACTGAACTAAGGAACACTGCTGGCTTCAGATACTGAGATCTTTTTCCTCTCTTTTGAAGAAATTATTCCACATACAGGAAAGCAGATGAAGGATGGGAGGCAACTTTTTCATAAAACACAATAGTAGCTCTTCCACAGTCTACAGTATAGGCAATGCTTTACAAACTATCTGAACTGTAAACTGAAGGTATGTCCTGCTGTAGCCTTCCAGATTTGCAGAGGTTTTCCTGACCTGCCTGGTATGGTTCTGTGCTTTCTTGAGAAAGGTCAGCAGCTTCTTTCATAGACCATGCAAATCTGAAAGGAGCATGACTCATATTAATAACTTCTTTTGCTCCGTGGGAAACTTGACCTTGGCTTTAACATGCCTGCTAACGCCATAGAAGTGCTGGATTATCTCTTGTGGGCAACTGCCATTCCCAATTAAAAATTTGTATTACTATTTTAACAATAATATTTATTAATTATTATTTAACCCACTTTAACCCACACATTTCACCCTCTCAGAAGAAAAGGGGGTTTGGGGTGCTTTTTGTTTTGTTTTGGGTTGGGTTGGGTTTTTTCATTTACTACCTGGCATTTAGCATCAGGTACACATCTGACTTTTCTGTCTGCAGAATCTGAGCATTTTGCCCTTTCTTTGGATTCTCACAGCACTTCTGTGGATCACAAAAGCTTTATTTCATAAATTCCATGTAATAAATAAAGAAATAAATACTTAATTACTTCAATGAAATCCTTTTTTTTGTTTGTTTTTAATAAATGGGAGAGGAAAATTATCTGCCCAGAACCATGCAAGTTAGGCGTAGAAAAGCTAAAAAAGCAAACAAATCATAACTTTCTAGACCATCTCATTCTAACAATTGTTTTCTAAAAAAATCAGGGCGAAGTTCCTACCATTATAAGCCCAGGGGAGTGATGTAATTACAGGAATAAGGGACGTAACATAAGGAAAGTTTTGTGATGAGTATCAGTTTGATCCCCCATATTCACTTCCTTGAATCAAGGCTTAATCAACCACTACAGCATCTGATTTGCCTCTCCTGTGAACCCTCTAGCTTCTGCTGAAGGAACTTCTACTTAGTTTAATTCAGATATACATATAAAAGCAGCTGGTGGTAATAAAATAACACTCCTTATTTTCCAAGTTCATTTCTCACCTGTACCCAAATACTGTCTTAAGGAAGCTACTTTGAATGTTTGTTTTGCTATATTTTTAGGAAAGCTTTTGAAATGTAGTATTTTGAAGAGTATAAAAATAATTAGCCATTTGGAGAATATAATTTGATAAAACAGTATAT
Organism: Falco peregrinus; assembly: GCF_023634155.1. Lineage (NCBI taxonomy): Eukaryota > Metazoa > Chordata > Aves > Falconiformes > Falconidae > Falco > Falco peregrinus. The sequence goes on along the minus strand of NC_073725.1, from coordinate 30,911,681 downwards.
GAAAAGCCCCTGCCTTTTTGTAGCTACATAAAAATTAATTTGCCCACAAAATAATTTTAAACATATTTTGAAAACTTCCTTGAATGCTGCATTTAGTGCAAGGTGCTCTCCCTACCGAAATCCATGGGAAGAGGCGTCACCTTCACAACATGACAACCATGAAGAAATAACCTGAACTCTATTCAATGCCATAGAAATATTGAGGCTGTCATGACAACATCGTTTTAGAAACACTTCAGAAATACATTAGAAAGACTACTATTCACCTGTTTGGAATTTTAAAGTCACAACATGCTTTAAGCTATCACTGTGATACTTAGAAACAAAGCAAAGGAAAGCAAGATATACCTCTCTCCTTGGCTCTCGACTCAATAACTCTTTCTTGACAGTTACAGTGGCAATATTGGTGTAGATAAATACTCTTTTATTTTATTTTATTAAATCTACCTTAATGGATAAGTCTTGCCCATTATACAGCAGTCTTTCTTCATCAATGAAGACATTTTAATGAAGACAGCAGTAACAAATTTTATCCAACACAGTAACATTCCTGGCTTTATATAAAATAGACCATCTAATCAGGAGAAATTACTATACATGGTTTTAAAACTGTGGATTTAGCTAGTCTCTTTTCGTGTCTGTGACCATTGACACAATAAGCCACATGACTTTTTGGCATGTAAATACCCAAATCACTAAACACAAGTCCCTAATGTTTACCAAAGTCACCACACTTCTTCAGTGTTGTTGGTTACTTTAAACTCATAATGTTTTCAAAACACATGTTGGCATGTGAAATGAAAATCATCAGAAGAAAACAACCACAAGCACAGCTTTCAATTATGCAAGGTTTAACAATGTCAGATGTTCTTTTTTGAAAGAGTGAGCCTTACGTACTGAGTCTCAGACAGCAAGAAGCACAGTTATCCGAAAGTCAACCTCATTTTTTGGGCTCTGAGAGAATGTCAGCTAAGACTACTGTGATTCCTCCAGTGCAACATTTCAAGAGGATGCTAGATCTAAATGGATTCTGGATTTCATTTATTTAAACAAATAGCATGCTTATTGAACCATCTTCTTTACAGGTCTTCACCTGGGAAAAAAATGGGGTAGACATTTGCAAAACTGCCATGATGTACCCCTTACATTCAAGGTGGGATACAGTTCCCACATTCAGGCATGTCATTTTAGATGTCTGTCTGCTTGTAAAGAAGGTGTCCAGCTCCCATTACTGTCAGTGAAGATCTAGTCTATAGAGCAAGTGAGATATCCAGTGCAGAGAATGGTCAGCTCACCTTAAAGGAGATATCTACATTACTGACTAGACTCCTGTTGACTACAGTGGGAATTTGGACATACATGTGCAAGCATCAACATGTAGTTGCATAAATGTAGATGTCTGAGTTTGTCAGCTGAATCCCATTCCCAGTGTAGGCTGTAGAGGAGAGCCAAGTGCAGACCTGTAATTTTCCAAAGAGAATTTTAATCCTCCCTCATTAGCAAGGAGAATTTTCTAATCACCAGATGTCTAATCTCACCTGTAAAACCACTTCATGTTGTGCACATAACTCCATGTTAATTGGCCCAAAACCAGGACTCAAAGTGCTGTGCCAGTTATTGGACTTCCCACCAGCACAGCTGTGTCTCCTCTCTCCTGCTGCAGCAAGGATTGTGTCTTGGCACCAGGGCACCCTTTTCCTCTGGGAGACCCACGACCCACATCCAGGACAGCAGGATTTTAGATGTTGTGTGTCTCACAGTGTTCTGAACTGCTGGTGGAGAAGGGCTTCTCACCCTCCCTCTTGATCATTTTTAGCACTTCAGTAAATCTTGGCTTTGTTCTGTTCCATGACTGGACTTCTATGTGCTTTTGGCAAGGAAGGGATTGTTCCCTGTTGGACTCTGGTTAAAGCTATCATAAGCTCATGCTGGGGTCTGGGACTTAGAAAGAGACAATAATAGCTTTCTTGATTAAAAAATAAATAAATCACCAAGATCTCAGGAGAAATAACTGGGTCCTGAGCCTACCAGGTTTATAGGTACAGGAATGTTGTAGGATGTTGCATACCACAGCATCACAACACAATTGGCTTGTAATTGTAAAAGTAAATGACAAATATATAAATTGTGTCCTCTTAATGGTTATAGGATAGCATCCAACATAAACAGTAAAAAAAAAAAACAACAAAAAGCCTCAATGCATACACAGTGATACTGTCTGAAAGCTCCTCCCGATTGCTGTCTTGGACATATGGTACACATCCACTTGTAATTCATTAAAAGCTTTTTTGAATGACATCAAAAAGGGAAATACACAGCACATATTGACCTCAAGGATATTTAGTAATGGGTAGTGCAGCTGGGATTGTCTAATTATTTCCATAAGTATCAGTTCATCAGAATAGTAAACTGAGTCCTAGTGAATGACACAGACTGTTATAAGAAGGAACAGGAGGGAAATTTTTTTTTTCATTGACCTAAATAAATTTGCATCTGTTAATAAATCAAAGTAACATGTGAGTAACAAATATTTTTAAATTTTATCTCTTCTTTGAGTTTACTTTTGGTGAAACTGATTTCAAATACTTACTTTTTAGAATATCTACTTTACTATCATTCTGCTATGCAACTAAAGATGCCATAAAATGAAGTATTTCTTCTCTGAACAGAAGTTATTTTAGGGGCCAGTTAATTAACTGATGTGCTACCTGAATTTATTCCTATACTAAGTCCCTCATTAGACAATTCCGAGACCATTCAGGAGCTTCAAACAAATTTTGGTAGTACAGCAGAGATAATTTGCCATACTTTTGAAAAGAATAATTAGCAAATACATGGCAGTAGTTACAATTACTTTCAGTGTTCCTACCCTTATTATATACAAAGGCACGTAAAGGAAGATTAATATATTTCAAAAGCTAGTCTCTGATAGTCTAATCTTTTTTGGCAGGCTGTTGTTAACTAGAAAAGCCTAATCATTTCCTGAATCTTTAAGAGCTGTTCAGGTGTGTTCTTGTGCATACCTTGGAAGCACCAACTCCTCCTTAAAAGGAAATATCCTTCATCAGACCTTTTTGATGCCCATGTTAATTTAGGTCCAACCAGAAGTTCATTAGAGCACTTGTAATCTGTTTAGAAACTAGTACAAGGAAAGTTTAGTGAAAGTCTAAGCATGACTGTGCAGTGATGCATACAGAAATGTAAACTTACATAACTAGTTTAATATTGCAAACACAGTTAGAACTAAAAGTTCAGCACTGCATGAAAGCAGTACAGACAGTCCTGATCTACAGGTTATGTCAACAGGACAAAACCCAAGATTTGTATGTAACTAGCCCCCTTGGTTGCCTGAGCACTCCTCAGTCCATGTGAAGGGCTTCCTTCACTCTTGTGAGCATAAATTGTTAAAGATTACACTGGAAAAAACATGTCAAAAACCGCCTGTCAGCTGAAGAACTGGATCAGAAATGTATGGGAAAAGGAGATAGTATTAGATCCCAGCCTGCAGAGTATGAAGATAACTAAGGTCAGTGAATACTGTTACTTCTTAGGTGGAAGGAGGAAGTAGAAAAGGGAGAATTTAAGTGATAACTGAGAGTCTACCACACAGTACCCCAAAAGGGAGGATATTTAGAAGATGCCAGCATCTGCCTTTTAAGCACTGGAGTTTGACTAAGCCAGCTTTGGGACACAGAGTCCTTGCTCAGCCTCTCATCACAAGCTATCTGTGTGACAGAGAGGTGTAATACTTTGTTCCTCCCCTCAGCACTCTGTCAGTCTTGTTCCCTCTGAACCAGATCACAGTGCCATGGTAGCCAGCACCAGGAGTAGCCACCATGGACATGGCAGTCTGAAATGCAGGAATCACCCACAGGCAGAAATCCTACTGCTTTTGTCTGAAGTGCCAAAGTATTTTTCCTCAGAAGAGATTACGACTCAGTACATGTGAATGAGCTGCCATGGAAAAAAAACTAGCTACCCCAAAGGAAAACAATACTGTGACCACAGAATACAACTTTATGAGCCGAACTAACATCTTCTCTAACACAAGAGATTTAAGCCAGGTTTATAATTAGGGTAATTTATTCTGGTGATCAGTTGTAGTCTGCGCACAAGTACTATAAGGCAGCTGCCTTCAGAAATTTGCCCCATCTCCTCTATTCCAAGATAATTCCTCATTAATCCTAGGATGCCTTTTCCTATTTGGGCCCTCAGGGACCATATAACTTGGAGGTGACTATGAAGTGTAATGTTAGGGGATACCTAGGATTTTCAGTGTTCAAGGCATGGAAAAAAGATTGTGAACATCTAAACAAAGAAAAAAAAAGTGGTTTTGGACTGGGGGAAGTGCTGATTCCAGCTGCACAGGCAGGTGCTGCAGCTCTTGGAAGACAGAACAACCATGGTGTGGAGCTGGTAGGGAAAGCAGGTGATTTAGGAAAAACTGTGCCCTTGAACTGCATGGCATCAGATCTAGCCCAGTCCTGATACAGCCAACCTCTCCATCAGTTGGGAGCTGTCCATATATGTTATTTAAATGGGAAGCCCATTTTTATTTCTCTTCTTAAGAGTTTTATTTCAGTTAGGGTTAAATGCTTTACACGTATCTTCAAACACTTATCTTTTGCCTCTGCTTTTCAAACTTGCCTTTTCCTGGATTAAATAGTATCAGCGGAAGGTCACTGTTAGCACACATTTGCAAAAAACCAAACCAAACCAAAAACAAAACCACCAACTCCATTTTAACCATGGTCTGTCCTGGCAAGGGAAGCACCCAGTGATATGCTCATAGGAGTCATAAAGTGCATGATCGGTGAGCAGGGATGTTTACACTGATCCCTTCAGATGAGAAGGACAGCATTTTCTGACCTTTGGGAGCATATGAACATTTAGTCAGGACATCATTTGGTAGTAAACACATGCTACCTGTATGAATAACACCTGTTTGATGTCAGTCATGTTATTTAAATTATATATATGTACAAAATGCTAGATTATTGGAGAGGGAGAGGCTACAGCAAAAGAGAGAAAGGTCCTTGCCTCAAGAATTGGCATTGCATTGAGAAATACAAACAGTTAAAGGAAAGTAATTGTCACTTGGTAATTCCCTCTGACAGTCTGAGACTAAAGAATAAATTAACTGAAATTCTCTGTGCTGTCCACACCCTGTCCAGCATTGTGCAGTACATTCAAAATGTTGTCAAAGAAAGGGTCTTGACTGATGCTACCCTTGTAGTAAAGATATCTGATATGTTCTTCACATTTTCATATGTGAACTGTTGATTCATCATCATCTAACTCTTTGGTGTGAGATGGCTGAGTCCTAAAAAAGACCCTTCAGAAACAGAATATGAGATTTCTACCCACACAACTTCATTCCCGGGTTAAGTCAGTAAAACATTATGAAACCCTACCAGTGAACAAACCACATCAGTAGTTGAATCTACACTGCTAAAAACATTTGACTCCTGAAGAGGTCTATGACCTTCATGGTTTCAACAGCTTGTATCCACTTTGTTTCAGAAATAGCCCCTCTGGAATAGCCTGGCCTTTTCTATGGTTTCTATGGCCTACTACTTAGTCTGAGTTTCCTTTGCATCTCATGTGGTGCACCCAAACCCCTAAGACATACTGATTACTCCTTGTCTTTTAACACTCCATAGTGCTGTGTATGAGTGCTGAACTGTCACAATGTCACAATGACATTACACAGAAAGCAAAAACACAGAGAGATATTTTCATAGCCCACATTGAAGGCTATGTGTTGCATGCTCCAGGATATATTGTGACAGTGTGCAGAAATGAGGGCACAAGGACCATGTTCCAGGACTGCAGAAGATATAAAGAATCAAAACTGTCCTATAGAAATTAGTTCTTAGGAGCAAACGTGGGAACGAACTATTCTCAAAACCAAACCCACTTTCATCTGAAAAATGAATTAATTGGTTCAGTCCAAGAAGCAACCTGGAAGTTAATATATACTCCATGTCAATGATCCACCCCAGGATATGGACTAGGCAGTGAAGTCACTCTACCACTTGTTCAGGTTTCAACCTCTCACTAGCAGAAATCTTCACCAAAACTGTAGCCACCTGTTCCACAGACTCGGTTTACATCTAACCTCATGTCTTTAACCAAAATACAAGATGTATCACCTTCATTCCATTTTGCCTTTCATCATGTTTATCAGCACAACAGAGAAAATAAAGCCAGTGAGGATCTTGGAAGACAATTCCATCTTTTCCCAGTCCTCAAGTTAAAATCAACTATACCAAAGTTTTCCTTGTAGACAACTGCTTGACTTGACCTTAAAAAAAAAAAAAAAAAGAAAGAAAGAAAGAAAAAGAAAAGAAAAGAAATTAACCAACAGCTCCAACAGACACCAACAGCTCCACCAGTAATCTGGCCCAGTGCTTAACTATCCATACAATTAATTGCCATTTTCCTAATATCTTTTTTTTTTTTTTCTTCCTTACTGTAATTCAGTGCTACAGCAGATCTGGACGACACCAGATTACATTGCTTTTGCAAGAGTCTCTCATATTTTTTCTAAAATGAATCGCATGTTTTCCACTGCACCAAACCCAGTTCCATCTGTTTTTTCTCAGAGGCCATGTCCTTTATACCCCTTCAGTTTTGCTTTCTTCCATAATTCCTATCACCCATATCTTTCTTGAAATAATCAAAAATTAGACATAGCAGTCCAGCTAAGGACTTAACAGTGCTATGCAGAGAAAAAACTACTCCATGTGTTTCACATATGACTCTTCTGCGCTTTTGTGAATTTTTCTTTTTTTTCACAGCGGTTTGACATTTTTGGCTTCTGTTCAGTTTTCCATCCAGTATATCTCCTAGATGCTATTCTGCAGAAAATCGGCCTACAAAATCATTCCCAACCTCTACTTATTGACAGACAATCCCTACACATGGATCTTGTGCTTCTGCATGAAAGAATGACCTCTTGTTTGTGTTTCAAATCCATAACAAGTTTGTAGCAATTGCCAACTTGTTTTACCCCCTTTGCCTTTAGAGTGCCTTTCCATGAATAACAATAAATTTCTATTCAAACTTATTTTCTTTATCCTGTTGTCATTCCTCTCTTTTTTTCTAAAGAATCATCATTATAATTTCGTCATCACTTTCATGCAAATGTTCTTCCTTGATTGCATTCTACTGTAGAAAAACCCATCTTCAGTTACTTCTCTCACCTCTTGAAAGAAAATTTTGTTCCCAGAACTTTTCAAGAATTTAAGAGATATTTTTTCTCTCTTTCCTGTGTTGCCCAACAGATGCCCAGGCATGTAATGGTCTCTCTAGTCCTTTCCTTTAGCTAGACTAATGAAACATCATCTTCTTAACATCATCTTCTTAATACTCCTGGTCTGATGGACCAAAACCCACTAGTTTGTCTTTCTCCTGATGCAGGGAAAGCCCTAGAATAAGTAACTTGCTTACATGAGGCAGCTCCTCTGCCCTTAACCTTTCTTTCCTCCCTGTCTTTCTGGAATAGGTATATAACTCGACATTTAGTCCTGTGAACTCTCTCTTTATTGACTTAACTCACCATTTTGATAATGTAGGAAGTTTCCCTGTTTAAGGTACACAAAGTGTTCAGCAGAATGACTGCCTTTAGTGCTTCCTATGACCTTTACTTATACCACTTAATTACTTACAGGAAAAAAGAAAATATTTCTTTCATAGGAAAGCAATGAACCACATTGACTTGACCCTTATTTTAAAGGCAAGAAGAATTATAGTGATCATTCAAGAAATGTGCAAATTCTTCACACTTAGCAGTTAAGTCCTTCCTAAAACAGACATGCAAACTTCATAGGAGGGAATAAAATGCATTGCCTTGGGTTTTTTTCCTTTGAGAAAGCGTGTATTATGGAGAACTTGTAAAACACACATCAGGCTCAGTAAATTCTCGCAAGTTGTTCTGGTTAGAAACAATTATGATTAAATAGCTGTCTTTGATGTAACTCCGTTTAGTTAAAAGAATCAGATATGTTCCCTCTCTCTGGTTTCTGGAAAACCACAAATAATTGTTTTGCTCGGTTACAGAATTAGGACTTTTGGACAACATAGCTCAGTCTTTCTCAGAAAGTTCAAGAAGTGTTGTGACATATTTCTTTACACTACCTGATTTTTAATTCTTCCAACACGCACCTCTAGCCAGATTTTCTCCATTCACTGCACCAAATCCCTGACAGCTCTGCTGGTGCCAATGCTACAGTAGTACACGTCACTTGGTTTTGGTTTGGAGAATTACAACATTTTAGTTAGCTGCTCCCTGTAAAGAAACTAGAAAACTTCTTAACTTCTGGTTTGCAAATGTGATTTCTTTCCCCAGCTTAGCCAATGGTGTAATTAAGCTTACCTTAGTCAACAGAATTTACCCCACTCCCATTTCCCCAGCTGGTATTCTGAAACTATGGGCTTTCCGTTTTGTACTACCCCATCTAGGTTTAGCATTAACTGCTGTGACAGAGAAGGGGCAAAAACCTATAACCTCTGAAGGACACAGAAGTCCACAGCTGCTCCACAAAAGACTCCTTTTCATCCCCTGTGGGTATTGGATATTATCAGTTTATATAGCCCTACTTGGATCAGTCAGGCAGCGGTGGAGGTAACTCTGCCTCTCAGACATTCATTAACCTTAGGCAGAATCTTTCCAATAATTTTTATGTTGACAAAAGTTAACGATGTAGGATGCATTCATAATTCCCATATTCGTAACCCAAATGGTCAACATTCATAACCTATTACTCAAGGAATTCAGTGAAGAATGTTGGGTGATAATGAGCCACTCCTTTTATGCCCACGAAAACATGACCTTGTCTCAGAGTAAGGCTGCAAGTACAGTGCCATGACTACAGCTACTACCAGTGTTTATTAATAACATTACTGTTGAGATTGAGTACAATACATATATGTCCCTGTGCTACTATAGATATGCGGGTGTTGATTACAATTAATGGTGACTAGCCCACAAAGCCTGCAATATCAGTGTTCCATTTTGGTCTGATTTCTGACAAAAAAATCAAAAGCCAGAACTTCTTAAATTTATTTTTAAGCCTTTCCTGGCTGAATCAGAGGCACAACACAAATGCAAAAGTCACAAAGCAACTAACACTAAAGGACAGTGAGTGAAGACCTTTTATAGCTCCATCCTGTTAATTACAACCCAGCTACATGGAAAAGGTAGGTGTTCACCTGTGATTAAGGTAACTGGTCAAATAATAGCCCTGAGTCCGTGTGTGTTGCTTGTAGGTGCAGGCTGGGTGTTTTGCTGGTGCTCTTCTGGTCTGTTGTAGAAGTCAAAAGCAGTAATGAGCTACAACGCTTGTAAGATATAACATGCTTTCTTTGTATTTGACTGTTATTTTGAAGGAATGTTCCAGTAAAATGGGGTGTCTACTACTTTTGCATACCATACATTGTATTCTTTTTAGTGTTAATGCTTTGCTAGACAAATGAATTCTTATTTCTAAGTTGTGTTCTGGGGTGTTTTTTTGGTGGGTTTTCTGTTTGTTTGTAGTAATGTTGGTCTTATAGTTAATAGTTCTTTAAAGTAAATATCTCTTCTAGTTCAGTCAGTTATGACTGGTGTTAATTAATAATATTTGACTGTATTTAATTTTGCTTTTCCTCTCACTGACTGTTTTTGGATAGATGAACAAGACATGTGGAGGCACGGGTGTATATTGTCTGTTTGGAATAAAACACTTTTCAGATGCAGTGAATGTTTTCTAAAGCTCCACACATATTTTTGGATAAAAGAACAAATAGCATTTCTTCTCAAAATCATGTTATAATATTTTACCTTAATGTCACCCTCACCCCCAGAACTATAAGGGCATTACTGTGAGCTATCATTTCGTGTCTTGCTTTGTTGCTTTCTTTTATTGATGGGAGTCTTATCTACTTGACACATGTGGTTTAGTCCTGAACATTTGCTTCTGCAAAATGTTAGACTGTGCTAACTTATTTTTTATTGAAGTACAGAGTAGTTAACTGTAATTAGATTATGAGTTGATGTTTCTCAGTAAGTTAGATCAGGAATCTTTTTCCAGGAGATTTTTTTCTTGTTTTTTCTTGCTCCTTTTTTTGTTCATTTTCTTTTTTTTTTTTTTTTTAATCTGCTTGTTCATGGTTTGGTTTGTTTATCATCCTCACTTTGGAGATGATCATTAACCTGCATAGAGTATAACATCACTCTCAAAGGAAGAAACAGTGGGAGGCGGGCGGGAGGAAGCTGCTTTCTTCTCAACACCCCATGCTTCTCTTTCTTGCACTATCAGTTGCTGGCACTGCTCATCTTGCATACCCTTTTTGGACTGACTTTTCTATGCAGGGGGATGCTGAGGCTTTCTCTTACCAGGCATGCATTGTGTAGGACAATGGATTTGGATTTTAATTGACACTTTATTGCTACTGTGTGTGAATAACTGATAATGAAGCTTTGAAAAGTGAAAGTGTGTGTGTGTTTCAGAGGTACCAAACACTCCCTAGCTGCCAGTGATCCCAAGTAAGGTGTGTGGGTGCTTAGCAGCCCTGAAAACTGGTCAGAGAGAGTTGTTTGGGTTCATAGTACCCCCATTCTTCTACTTAACTACTTATGTGCTCTGTCAGCTCCACACTAGCACCAAATCCAGTCATTTGCTTTCTAGGTGGGGTGCTCCTATGCTTAATAATTTAAGTGTGATTATAGTTTCTTCTGAAAATAAGTTAATCACCTGTTCTAACAAAAACTGAGGCGCGGTGAGGAGTTGGTCTCACTCCCATTGAGATGAATAAGAAAAAACCTGTTGCCTTTGGTGAAGAAAATACTGTGCACAGCTGTGAACCTTTGGGCTGGGACAGCAAAGTACTTCAGCTTACTGTTTTCTCTCCTGAAAATCTGTAAACTCAGATTTTTTCATAGCAGCAGAAGCCAAAGCTTTTGATAATTCTCTGGAACATAGCACAGCTGTAGATGTATGTTATGCAGGCTTAATGTTGAGTTGGTAATATAAACTCTAGGTAGTGCTTATGAGATAAAGTAATAATAGCTCTAACATGTAGGAGTTTGAATCTAACTGAATGTATAGGGTCCCAATGTGCAGGAGGTGATGATGCCTAATAATGCCTTTTATGCTGACCAACATGTAAAATGTAACCCAAATCCCATGGGGAATGCAGAAGAGGGAAGCCTGAATTAGGCAGAGTTACTTGTTACTTGAGAATAACTTCAGCTAGTAACTAGTTTAATTATCTGGGGCTTGGCTTTAGGATAATGGCATTTGAGTGGCTGGGAAAATAACGTTAGTTTCCATAAACACTAAAGGCGTTAGTGGAAGCAGGCAGTACAGATTCCAGCCCGTGAGGGTGGGACTGGGGAAGGGTTCCTGCTGGGCTGTGAGGTAAATCTGTTTACCTGATTTCTTCCCGGGGGGGCAGGGAAAAAAAAAACAACCCAACACTCCTGAGCTAATCTGAAACAAGAAAGAGCCTTACTTGTGCCAAAACAAAGCCCCACACAAATTGCTGGGAAAAGATGGGGAATAAATAAGCAAAATGCAGTGCTTTGCTTCTCTTAAAAACAGTGCGTTCAGCTAGTTTTGCTCTTCATGTCATTTGGGAGTGGGAAATGAAAACACTTATTTTTAATAACAATTCTTAGTTCAAATTCATCAGTATATCTTTGCTCTTAGCTAGAACTTGCTGAATGCACTCAAGCCATGCCCAGGTTCGGTACGGCCTTGCAGACAGCTTTCACAGGCCTGACTGTGACAAGTGGCTCTTCTCCAGCTGCCCGCTCACCGCGGCTTGGCGGCGGTGTGCCAGACTAAATCCCCCCTGCGCCAGCCAGGGCGAGACCCGGCCTGGAAAGCGCTCCCTGATCTCTGGGCGGCTGGCGGGGCCGGCGGCCTGCGGGCCCTCGCCGGGGGGGCTGCCGAGGGCAGACGCCCGCCATACCGGGGGAGCCTCTCGGGGGGCCCCGCTGCCCCGGCGCCGCCCGCCCGGCCCCGGCCCGCACCTGAAACCCGAGCCGAGGGCGGGCGGGCGGGCGGCGCCCAACGCTATAAAGGCGCGGCCGGGCGGAGGGCGGGGGCGTGGGCGCTGCGCCCCGCCGGGGCGGCGTGAGGGGCGCGGGCACCGAGCGGGCTGTGCGGGTAAGCCGAGATAACGTGGGGGGAAACACCGCCGGGAATCTGCCAAAAAGGATGGTTAAAGAAACTTTTTTTTTTAAATGTCAGTTTGATTATTCATTTTGTTATTGATATTATTTTAGCCTTCATCAAATTAATGTGTGTGGGGTTTGCCTTTTTTTTTTCTTTTTTTTTTCTTTTAATCTATATATGTGATACATCAAGAAAAGCCCAGGGAAACTTGGAGCATCAGCCATTTACCGCCTCTAAATCTTGCTCTGCTGGTGTATGGTGTAACATATGGCATGTGTCTGTAGTCTTTATGGCTACAATCACGCTCATGTTATGACTGCTCGACAAGTTTTAATCAACCATAAGATAATGAGGGAAAGCCTCTGTTCTGTAATAGATCCTCCACAATAATTTCTGTATAAATGATCTAGGGATTTAGCATAGAAGACTACTAAAACTGGCTCCTGACCTAGGTTCCATTGGAATAGTCTGCACTGTTCTTAATAAAGTAGTTACTTATCGCACTGTTACATACATTTCTTTAGTCATTATATTTAAGTAAGACAATGCTGAGAGCAAAATGTAATGCGTTATGGAAAAACCCACAAATATTTTAATGCAAACTCTTTACATATCTACTAGTTCTAAACATCTATTGCTCTTTTAATGCAGGTTTTGATTAATGTGACTTTATCTCATAAGCATACGACAAAGAACAATGGCGGATATCCTTGACACTGGTAAGCCACAGGTCTGAAAGCTGTGTGTGTTTGAGGGATATATTCCAAGGCTCCAAATCTAAAGGTACATTTTAAGTCTTTACTGATTGCCATATGGTTTTACTGAAGACAATACATTTCTAGTGAAATAAAGCCACCACCTAGAAAATGTTTATGCATGAATCATTCCACCAAGTTCAATAAAATTCATTTACATGGGTAAAACTATTTAGGTGAGTCCTAGCCTAGGCATGGAAATGCTCCTAAGATCAGCTCAGTAAGGTGGAAGCACATCATTGCCTTCAAATGGTTGTCTGAACCACTGTTTATAGACTGATGTTAAAAACAGTATGTGGAAAATTCTACTCGTAGCAAGTCAGCAGTTAAAGTAAAGGTAAACTGGGGGTGGCTGGTGTGTGGAGCCTCTGCTCTCCCCGTGCAATTCACAGCAGGCTCCCTACTGTGGTTGCTCCTCAGTTTCTTTACCCGTGTATTACATCTCATTTTCTGCATTTAGAATCATAAGCTTTCTGGAGTAGGATTCTTCTTTTGTGTAGCTTTCTAAAGCCTCTTGCACAAAGGAAGTGGGACATGTGGCAACTGCAATACGAAGAAATAATTAAGATGGTTATTACAGGCAAAGGCATGATTCTTCCCTTAACTCACATCTATTCCATGTTACCTAGAGCAACTATAACCTTCACTATAAGCAATTCTGCTTGTTTCGGTTTCCTCTTATTTGCATTAAGTTGTGTAGGTTTTTGCAGTTAATTCTTGCTTTTAGCCTTTGATAGCCTTTCTGTATAAATATATTTTAATTGTAAAAAATGAAGCTTGTTTCCATCTGAGAAATGGAGCTGGAAGCTTTTTTCTGGAGTAAGGGAGATAAACTGAAAAGAAAGGAAGTCTCAAGAAAGATTCACTAAGAACATGAGGGAAAACTGTTCATTAGGATTTAAATGCTAAAGAATCAGCAGGAATAGTTGCAAGAAACTGGTTCAAAAGATGAGTTATTACGTTAAAAAGAAAAAGTCTGCTTTTTATTTCACAGAATCTGCAAGCAGGGGATATGACAACCCTTCTTTCCAACATGATGAAAATCTTGAACAAAGTGACCAGTTAAAGCCCAAAAGAAGAAAGTAGGTATTCTCTTCTTTGAACTTAACACATTGCCCGCTCATGTCCTGAGTGTATGGAAGGGGGGGAGTTTAACATGGCTTTGCTAGAAAAAAATCATTTTAACTAGTCTTGTGTATTTTCCCCTAGGAAGGAAAATGAGAAGACAGAGAAACGTGTGGTTGGCATTTGTGAACTGGTTAGTGTCCAGTTTGATGATCTGCTTTGTATTTTCTTTATTTGCCATTGTGAGTTGTTTATGAATTATAATTAATAGGCAATTAAAAACTAGAGAAGAAGCCTGACGCCTATTGATGCTAGACCTCTTTAGAATCGGTTAGGTCAGATTCTTCCCTTGGTGTATTGGTAGCACTGATAGCAGTTTACCTTAGTGCTGTTGGAGGATGAAGCTCACCCCTGCTAAGGCTGATCTAGCACATATATGCTGCATAGTCCCTTGCCTTGTCTCTATTTATAAAGGATTTTTTCCTGTGTTTGACATCTGAGGGATCTAGTCTTTGAGAGAACCAGTGATATGGTTTTGTGTCAGTTTTCCGCACAACAGCTATTTCCAAATAACTTACACGTGGACTTGTTTATTCTGGAACAAGATAAGTTTTGTTCTTTGGTTTATTCCATGTCCATTTACACTTTGGAAGAGGGTTAGGACAGTGAGGAATAAAATGTTCTGATTTCAGATTAACCACATCCAGGAATAGCTAAGGCAGTTTAAATTCACATCCTTCTTTAAACCAAACAAATGTTCAAGGGTAGACAAGCCTTAAGATACAATCTCTGCTGCAAACATTTTTCTGCTAGCAGATATAACCCAGGTGCTGGTCAATAACTCATTCTTGTTTACATTTCAAAGGCATTATCTTAGTAAATATGTAACTTTACTGGAACACAAAATGCAATATATTATACAGAGAAGATCATCACTTAGACACATGTAGGTCATATGCTTTGGGGTTTACTTTCCTGCTGAGTTGGGGAAAAACCGTGTGTCCTGCCAATATTCAATTAGCAGCCTTACTAAGTACTGATTTAAAGATGTAAGGGGACGAACTACAAAATTCTGATGTTCTGAATTTACCTTCAGTTGGTGTGTTGTTGCTACTTAGATTATATAGGCAGAAACAAAGCATGTTCTGTAAGTCTTCTGTACTGTAACAAATACACACACTCTCAGGCATAACTTCACTCTCTGTTTTTAATGCTTATGTAGTTTTGCTATGCTGACTGGGTGGATGTCCTTCTGATGGTAGTTGGTTTGATCGCAGCTGCTGCAAATGGTACTGGATTGCCGCTTATGATCATTGTCTTTGGAGAGATGACAAACAGCTTTGTGCTGAGTGGTGTGAAATCAAATATGTCAGAAGGTAAAAAGTTAAAACTAGACTTCTGTATTTACCAGTTATGTTTTGCTACAGGGGCTAAGATTTTTTCCCTCCCCAGACTATGCACTGGTGCACATCTAAACAAGCATGTAATGAGCAAAATTCATCCTGCTGCAAACGACCCAGTCATTTTAATCCATCTCTAATGGCTAGGCCAGGAAAAAAAATTGCATTGGATGTGCTCTTTATGAATGAACTTCAACATCGGTAAGATAGTAAGGAGCATGACTGCCTTCTGTATTGTCAGTTATCAGGCACTAATTACTGGAAGCCCCTTAAAAATAAATGTGTGTTTTCCAAATGATTTTTTTGTTTTGCAAAACTCTACTTGCAAAATAATAATAAAAAAAAGATTCCCAAACTGATGACCCTAGATTGCCAGGAGTTATTTTCTACATGTAATGCATTGACAAACATTACTATTTTTTTCCCCCTACACAGATACTTCAGTAAATAGTTCCAGCTGTTCATTGATTCCAGGCATAGATATAGAAGGTGAAGTGACAAAGTAAGAGTCTTTGTAGTTATTCTGTCAAAGGAGTATTGGGGGATTGTCTTTTACTGTGTTATCCCTTTGAGCAGATGCCAAATGTTTGATTTCTCAAAAAGGGTTCCCAATAATGTATCAGAAGCTTCAGTATTTACTTTGGTGGGGTAAATGAAGACTAATTGTTGCTTTGTGTGCCTAACTCATAAGATACAGTGGAGTCATATGGCCTTTTGTTACCTTATCACAGGTTTGCTTACTACTATGTGGGAATTGGCTGTGCTGTGTTGATACTGAGCACCATCCAAGTATGGACATTTTTGATTGCTGCTACAAGACAGACAGCAAGGATCCGGAAGAAGTTCTTTTTTGCAGTGCTCCATCAGGAGATGGCTTGGTTTGATACTATCCAGATAGGAACTTTGAACACCAGACTGACAGAGTGAGGGCTCTGTTCTTTTTTTTTTGCCCATTTAAAAGAAAATTGCCATTTATCTTCTATGGAAAAAGAATAAATTAAAAAACCACACACAGCCAAAAGAAAAACCAAGCAAACACAAACATAGTGTGAAATATGACAACTCTGAGGAAGAAATTCATTATTTTCAGCTTCATTTATGTAGTTTCTGTGATATATGCATTGGAACGTTTTTTTGTGTGAGATGTCTGATGTTGGCTTTCTAACGTGCATGAAGTATGTGGCAGACAGTACTAGATAAAAAGCTCTGCTGTCTCCAGCTAGTTTACAAATACTGAAAGCTCTGACACTTAATATTGAGTGGAAATGAGCTTGCATTTACATCCAGCCAGATCTTGGGCTAGACTCCATCCAGTCAAAGTCTTTGGAGCTTTTCCACAGATTTAAATAGACTTAGGGATGAGGACTGTATGCCCCAGGATGTGATGGGACTATATGCATATGGGAATATATGCAGATTTATATATTTTTTTCTGGTTTTTAAGGTAGCTTTGGATAGAGCTGTGTCCTGAAAGGTGTAAGAGAAGCTTGAATGAAATCACTCTCAGCTCTGTTATCTATGTGTTCTGGGAAGAGAAAATGGGGAAGGAAATGTGTATGAAAAGCAGGTTCTTCCAAATAACAGTTGTTCTGATTGAATGGAGATAACCCTTGATCTGAGTCTGTAGCCAGAACTAACATAAAATACAGCAGGGTGCTGAGTGGGAGGAATCATTTGGAGATGGTCATGGGAGGTGAGGAGGCTGTTTGGCTGTTTACTTGTATTGCTCGATTTGGAAGCTGGATAAGGAAACCAGGTCATTTGTGACCCAGTGTCAGGGCACAGAAACAGCTGAGAATGCTGGAAAATAAAGAAAATGAGCCCTGAAAAATAGGAGGTTTCTGCTGTGTTTTGGCCACACAAGAGGCTAATGGTACTGTTCAGTAGCTGTGGTTAGAAATTTCACTGTGCCAGTTAGGAAATGGCAAAGCTTCTGACATTAGGCCACACAGTGTGAAACGGAGCCGGGGGGAAGTTAGAATAAAGGGCATTCAAAGCTAACAAATCTTTTTTTTATTATTATTATCATTGTTTAAAGTGACATCAACACCATCCACGAAGGCATCGGAGACAAGATCTGTATATTTGTACAGTTCTTTGCCACGTTTCTGGCAGGGATTATTATAGGATTCGTCCACGGGTGGAAGCTGACACTGGTGATTTTGTCAGTCAGCCCTCTGCTTGCTGCATCAGCAGCAGTTTGGTCAATCGTAAGTGTGGGGGGATTGATAAACAAACCAAACCAGAAAAACATTACAACCCTTATGCACAGGAAAGGGGGAGGAATGGGAGAAACCTAGTGTGGTTTCTAAGTTGGGAAGTTGGCCCCGTGCTTACTTTATGACTTCTCCTCCTTCTGTAGCTTTTCTCTGAGTTCCCAAGCATGTGCTTGTAAGTTATATTCCTTGTGTCCACATGCTCTGTCCTTGTGCCATGTGGTAGGAGGGTTATCTGCATCAGCACATCTTCCTTGTGCAGCAATTTCTTCATGCAGAGCACTGGGGAAGCTCAGGCATGCTCTTGTGAGCCTCTCTTTTAACACAAATGCTTTCAAGCTCTTTCCATCTGCACATATACAATACAATATCTTGCAAATAATTTACCAAATTTGATGTGGTGTACAGCATAGACCCCAGGACGCATATACAGCTGCTGCAGACTGGAATGATATAAATTAGTGTAATATCTGGAGAGGTTTCACTTTCAGATAAGAAAACATTTTCCCTTTGTGATCTGTTGTAGCCACCCACATTAATGGGTACAACTTGTATTCCTGAGTGGTTACTTTTTTATAGTACTATGGGGTTTTCCTACTTGAAGCACTTCAAATAAGCTAGGAAGAACATTAGAAGTTGTAATGTGACTACCCCGCTTACTTTGATGTCCACTGGTGTTCTAGCTTCTGAACACCTCAGAGACCCTCCCAGAGCAGCTATGGAACACCTCCCTGACCCAACACATGTTGTAATATAACTTATAGGCTGTACTCCACTTGGGAGGAAAGTGGATCAGTGATGAAGCTCCTCCGAAGCTCATCTGATGCTCATGAGGTCTTTCACTGTAATGAGGACATAATGAAAGAATAAGCTGGGTTTTGGGGAAATTCAGGTCATGGAGAGGAGCTGACCCCCTCTTTCCTAAAACCTCATCTTGTGCCTTGATCGCTGATCATTCGTACTTACCAATACAGTGCGCATACCCTTTCAGTAGGCTGCAATAAATAACATCTGGTTTTCAACTTTCCAGCTCCTGGCATCCCTTACTGCTAAAGAGCTGACTGCTTATGCTAAAGCAGGAGCTGTGGCAGAAGAAATTTTGACAGCAATCAGGACTGTTATGGCTTTCAATGGACAGGAGAAGGCATTAGCAAAGTAAGTTTTTGAAATAATAATTATATTTAAAATATGGAAAAGGAGTTTGGCTGTGAGTTGGTTTTGTGGTTTATGGGGTTTGGGATTTTTTTGGAGGGGCAGGGAAAGAAAGAGATTCTTCGTGGTGTCGTTTTATCCTTCTGTAAGTGGACAGCTTGCCTGAAAATAAATATGTGTAAATAGACCTAGTCAGAGAATGCAGGCTACTTTGTGTTAATGCTGCAGCATAGACTCAAATTTATTCTCTGATTGAGAGCTGGAACTGAATTTGAAGTGAAAGTGGTGGGAAGGTTATCTTTACCTATTAGTCAAATGCAGCAAAGAATGTGATTAATTGCTTAACTTCTAGAACATGTGCCCTGCTGTTCTGATCCTTGATTAATGAGTTTATGTTTAAGCCTCACTGAGTAACAGTCTCAAGTAAAATCACGTTACTGGCTTTTATTACTTTAGTGATTTGAAACTAATACTTGTAGTTAACCTAATCCAGTGTTGGCCCTAGTCCCATGTAAAAGGTTAGGTGGATATGGCTGACCACAAATTTATTCACATGTGTCAGATAACAAGCATAAACAATAACATTCAGTATAGAAATACAGGGCATCACCAATACTATGCAGTTGGGAAAGACAAACCAGAAGACCTGATCCATACAATCCATGAACCTCTTTTATCTCTTTGAACGGTCATGTTTGCCCTGGTCTTGTGCAAAATTTCTAAGGTGATGTTAACACTAACTCAGGGTCCTATAGCCTGCTCCTGCATTGTCTGCTTCCAGGGGCTGAGCTCTGACTATCTTATGGCACTGTATTCTGCTTACTGGGACTTGTGCTTAAGTTGCAATAATATTAAGACCCTTTCTGCTTACACAATACAGACAAAAAAGCCCTAAGATGGCCTAGATCAGTTGTCGCCTTCCTCCCCATCTTCTTCTTGGTCCCTGCAAACATCAGTGTCTGAAAATCCAATGATAGGAGCTATTTCAAACTATTGGGTTTTTTTGAGGTCTAGAGACAAAAATAACTGATACCCATGTAACTCCATGCTGGTAAGGCCTTTCCTTTCCTCCATGGTTGAGCAATCAGCCTCTTCCACAGCTCCACCTCCATTTAATGTAAAACAAAAAAACAAACAAACCAAAAAAAACCCCAAAAAACCAAAACCTAACCATGGAATTGGTGGCTTTCCTAGGAACATTTTCTATTTTCTACTAGGGACAGGCAAACTTCTACCAGGGACAAACTAGGGCATTTTGCAAATTCTGTACTGTGGCTCCTGCACAGCTCTTGAACAATGGCCTCAGAGTTAGGAAAAGAAACCTTTCACTGCCCAGTGCTTCCACTGATTACAAATGGTTATGCTTGCAAGGGACCTTCAGTCATCTGTTTCTGGCAGTGGCTTGGCTCTTCCTCTGTAGCTGAATGATCATGTGTACTTGTTAAATTGCTGAAATCCAGTTCTCACTTCCCTGGAAGACCTATGATGCTGCTGAGTTGAAGGTAGGGTTAGTTTTAAGAGCACAGCCAAGCTAAAACATTTAAATATATTTGAGTAACAAATATAGTGGTTTTAGCATGTAAGCAATTTACATGAACAAAATTAATGCATATTGGTTTAAGATTCCTGCCTGGCTGACTGAATTTCATGCCTTCTTACTGTGGGGAATGTTTTGTATAGAAAACTTGTATTAGGAAAAAAGTGTAAGCTGTTGAACATGTTGCTGACAAGTAAAAAGATGCACTATTTCTAGACTATACTTTCTATAATGAGCTTGTGTAAGTGAAAGCTATTAGCTGGAAGCTGGAGGTGAATGAATATGAGCTATCCTTGGAAGAAATAATTCTCACATTGAACTTGTCAGTCTTTATACTGGTGTTCCATGTCCACTTGTTTGCTATATTGCCATATTAATCAGTAAACTAACCTAAGAGAAAGATTCCTGACTTGTCAAAATGACCAGTAAGAAAAACTCTGGCCTTAGAGGGAACTCTGGGTTCTATTTGTTTACCTGCCTTCATCCATACTGCCCGAGTTGGGGTTTTTCTTGTTTTGCCTTTTTTTAAATGTGGAAGACTAAACCTTACCTTCAATAGGTAATGTTGATAAAACTTTCTAAAGGTTTTCTTTCAGGACTAATGCAAACAAATGGCTCAAGATTGGTATCGTGTCTTCTCTCATGATGATGAAGGCATGCTACTCAATTGTTTTCTAAACTTCCATAGAAGTATAACAATGTCGTCAGCATGTCAGAGGAGAATTATTCAAAGGAATTATACCCCTACTAGTTCTCTTTCAAAAAAAATTAAAAATATCTGTATTCTCTTTGAGACTTCAATTGCTTTTATGGTAGAACTAGCTTTAATTAAGTAAAGGGCACTGGGAAATACCAATCAGAATGGTATGTGGTACCTGTCAAGCTGATGGTTTTCTTATTCACTTTTAGATATGATGCTAACTTAGAGATGGCTAGAAGTGTTGGAGTGAAAAAATCCATTACCACCAATACATCTCTAGGTGTTTCACAATTTCTTACCTTTGGATCCTATGCGCTTGCATTTTGGTATGGAACCAAACTCACTGCTGAGGAAGAAAATTATGACATTGGTCGTGTGTTAATTGTAAGTATAGCAATGCAGCTTTGAAAAATGCTCTGCCACTTCAAGAAAAGAACTATGCAAGTAGTGTATATAATTATTTCTATTTTCTGCCAACTGCTTGCTAATTGGTTGCTAGAGACTTGCTTGTTATAAAAGAACTGAAAGGAAGGCATTCATCTTACCTAGCTTTTGATATAACAACTTTGAAGAGGGCACATTGAGTTCCCACTCTAATCAGTGTAGAGGCAAAAGTATCTGCACTTCTCACTTGTCCTGGACCCTATTGTAAGGCAGGATGAACAACCTAGAACCAGTGGTTTAGACAGCAAAGATAAGTAAAGTGGACTGCCAACAAAATTCTAGCTAGACACTAGGATAAAATTAATCCCACTGGTGTGCTGAATGCGTACTGGGAAGTCTTCACCATCTCTTTTAGCCACAATGTTTTCTGCGTATTTTGTTGTTTACCTGCAAGTGTTTACCATACACTAACAGTGCTTCTAATTTAGTAATGGTTTGCAGGTAGTTAGCTATCTTCTTGCTGTCAAAAGTTTGGCTACATGCTTAACTTACACAGTCCAGTGACTTCTGTTGTGTTCTCCTCAGTATGGTTCCTCACAGCATGTAAAGTTTATTGTGTGTTGGTCCCACAGGTGGGATTTCAGTTAAAATCTGGACTAAATTTTGCAAGCTAATTTTAGCAGCATCTGGAAAGCAATGGAGAAATTTTGTTCTATTTATACATGATAAATAGTGCAAGAACATTGAACATTCATGCCACAAAAGCATGTGTCAGTAGTTACCATTCACCCCAGGAAAATGAGGAGTGGACAGGAGCAACTGTGAAATGCACCTTTCTTTCACTTTTATATTTAATTTTCCTGGAAAGGGTGCACTAGAAAGTTGTGGGCATTTAACAGCTAGGCGCTGGTGGCTCTGTAATCGCAGTTAACTCTCATAATGCCCTCCATCTCCCACAGGTGTTCTTCTCTGTGCTCATTGGAGCCTTCTCCCTGGGCCAGGCAGCTCCTAACCTGGAAAGTGTAGCTAATGCGCGTGGAGCTGCCTATGAAGTATATCAGATTATCAATAAGGTAAGCACAAAAGAAACCTTTCAACCACACTTTTTTTCCCTTTTTTTTTCCCCGCCTTGTAACAAAAACACTCAAAAGCCCCTAACCATAAACCCTATAGATGCCTAACACTGAAACCCATAATCTCTCCATTCATATCAAGAAAACCGCCTCTTTACTTCTTACAATGAATGCTGGGAAACCTGTCATGTGTATCTGAGATTTGTGGAGGACGTCTTTCTTTAATATTAGACTTGCAACTCCAAAGGAAAAGTAGTAAGGCACTATACTATTTTTTAAAAGTGCATTTACACACAATTTCAGCTGACCTGGGATTTTTTTTGTGGGGGAGTTGGTGAGGAGGGAATTAATAGTGTTATTGAAAGTTATAACATTATAAAGCTGCAATGCTGGTGTTGCTGTGAAGGGTTTCCATATTGTTATCTTGATCTTGCTGTGTTATGCAGCAAATGGATATCTGTGTACATAAAACACTTCAAACAAGTAGGACTAGAAAGTTCATGGAGAAACAGCTGCATCATTCTTCCTGATGTGAATACTGAGGGCCATGTTTAGGCTGAAGGACAGTAAAGTTCTGCAATTACAGATTTTCTGCTGTGGTTTTTGTTGTGTTTGAAAATATACTCTATTTGTCCAAGTAGCATTCACAGTTAGATGCTCCTCTGCATTCAGCATCCTGTGGGTAAAATGCAGCATCTTTGCTATGATATACCGCAGTGTAAACTAGCAGTTCCAAAAGTGTGATAACCAGCAATATATTTAAAAACCTCTTTCCAGAAACGGCTCATAGATAGCAGTTCTAAGGAAGGCTACAAACCAGACAAACTCATAGGAGAAATTGAATTCAGAAACATCCATTTCAGTTACCCATCCAGACCTGATGTTAAAGTAAGTGTTCATTTTGGATTAATCTGTTGTACTGTAATTCTGCAGCCTATGTATGCATTGTTTGTCTAATCTTGTTGTTCTTGAACACAATATGCATTCTTGTCTTGGGAGGTGGGACATTATTTTTTCGCCCCAATAGTCCACAAAGACAAAGCTCTAGATCTATTGCCACTAGCTACCTGCTCACCATTCTCTTCTACTGCACAAAGCTAAGAAGAATGTGTTGCTCCTAGTCAGAATTTCTGTGAGCAAGAGTCTGATAAACCAAATAAGACTTTTAAGATCTGTCATTAGAACTTCCAGACTTTAAAGTCAAACCAGGAAGCTGCTCTTTTTCCATTCCCTTGGCTGTTCTGAGTTGCTGTGATGTCCCATGTGAAAAATGACATGTGAGATAGGTTTTACAACAATATGCCATCAAATGGATGGAAGCATTAATCCTAAATATACATTTGTAAGTCAAATGTTATTTTGGGAAGATGTTAAAATTGCTGTTCAATCAACTGATGTCCCATTCTTTGCCAGCTGAATTTCCCTTAATGCCATTATTGTGCAGTGCTATGTACATCATGTCATGGCAGTTACTTTTGTGGTGATACGGTTGGTTTGACTTCCCTACCGTATTCAACAGTTTACAATCTTTCAAGAATCCTGATAAAGGTGATAGGAAAAGGAATTTGCTGCTGCTGTTACTTGATGAAGAGAAAGGTAGAAATAGAGATTTTTAAACGTCAACAATTAAAAGCCAAACATGCCAATTCAGTGGTGAGAATGGGAAAATTCATATTACTGTGGCTATTTCTTCAGATGGCTCTTCCCACCTCAGTCATCTGAGATCTGTCCCATTGCGCATCAAATCCTGTTCCCAGGACACTGGGGCTGCTGAAGGGCAGACCCCAGAGCTAGGCTTTCTGCCTAACTGAAGTCAGTGCAATGCATCATCTTTCACTCTTGGCTCAGAAATCAGAAGTGACAGAAGCAGACTCTTCATTCTTCTTCCTAAAAGTGCTATTCAGGCTGATGAGATGTGTTGAGTCTGCATGCCAAATGGGAGGGGAAATAAGAAATACTCTGTCATCCTTCCCAAATCTACTGATTCAGCAGCTCTCCCTGCTAAGAGCATCAATGTTATCTAATACAGCCAGAAGGAATCAGCAAAGATATGTAGGAGTTATCCACAATCTCAAACAATAAATGCAACACGGTGTAATCTCCCCTGTCCAGGCTAAACCAAATCAAAGAGATCTAAGGAGTCTAGTTATTGTTAGTTTTAATCTTGACAACACCTTGCCTGATAAAAGAGTTAGAAACAGTCTATTAGACGGTTGTGACTATTTGCATCTGGAGAAATTATGGTTTCCAGAATATAGTTCTTACCTGATAATGCAGGCACCAGGATATCAGCTTCTTGGAGACACAAACCCTGCTAGATGTAAAACAAGTAGAGGAGAGCAATATTGCAACAATTTTAATCTCTCAGTAGGCAAAATTATAAAACACCCTGGTATAAACAAGAAGAGTTCCCACAGCAGCCAGATATTTTGGCAACTACACAGCATTGCTGGTATATGACATGGACATCTTTTGACGTAAAAAGTTCCTAAATGTGAAGATGGCAACAAAGGTGTCATTAATCTGTAACTACTCCCTGGGTTGCTGAGGCAGTTAACAATGAGGGCTGGGATTTCGTAACAGCTTTCCAGCAGTTACCTTGTCAAAACAGCCATTCATATTCTGAAAACAGAAGAGAGGAGGCTTGCTTCTCAGCAATACTGCTTAGCACCTTAGAAATATTTTCCTGTGAGATTCATAAGTGTTATGCCATTGCCTACACATTGGAAAATGGAGGACAGCAGGAGAAAGTAAGACCCCGAGCCTGCTACCAGATCACACAAACTAGAGAAAACGAGCTATCAAGTTTAGAGTACTCTGGCTATGTCTATATTAGTTGATGTAAGTGTGCTGAGGAATTTTCCCAGGCACTGGAATGCAATGGTCTATGCAAGGGAACTCTTAAAATGTTTCTTGGCATGAACTTGGCTTGTTCCAGCTATCAATCTTCTCAAATAATTCCCAGGCTTGGTTTGGTAGCCAGAGGATCAAGGGGCCATTCCCAAAAGGCAGGTTGCATGTAGCCATCCTGTTTCGAAGACTAACACATTTCACAAGCACAGATGCAGGCTCTTTCATATCAGTGCTCCAGAATATTCTCAGGTACGATTAACTTACTAGTATTGGCATACCTTCAGACTGTGCCCCTTACTACTGCTCTGATTATTGCTGCAGTTACCTTGACAGACCATTCTCTAATCAAGCGTGTCAAACTAAGATATAATTTATTTATTTTTCCAGATTCTCAAAGGTCTAAACTTGAAAGTTCAAACTGGGAAGACCATTGCTTTAGTTGGTGCCAGTGGTTGTGGAAAAAGCACTACTGTTCAGTTGCTGCAGAGGTTCTACGATCCTGTCCAGGGAGAAGTGAGTGCCTGCAAATGAGCTGTAAAAACTGAGAACTATTAGGATAAAAATGAGTTTCCCATACTTGACTGAACCTCGATTTTTATTTTTATTTTTTATTGAATTTGAGTATACTTCTGCATAGTTCAGTATTTGCACAATTTAAATTTCAAATTAACTATCTTCTCCTGTTAGCTTGACTTCATTGTTCTTCTTGCACTACTATGCCAGAAATAGTAAATACCACAAATCTTGGAATAGATGCAAGATCAGAATTTAAAATTATTTTAATCAGTAATTGGCTTCTAAGGTTCTGTTAACATTTTTTTGTTAAGCAAAACATAGTCCAGCAGTGCCCTGCTGTGCTTCGCTTTCTGTTCATTGAACATAAACTAAAACCTGGAGTTTTCCTATTTTAAGTGGTTGTTTTCTTGGCTCATTTTCTCTATCTTCTAACCCACAGTAAAAGTTTCCATCATTACACGTTGTACATCTGCTCTACCTCTAAACACTAGATCCAGTCAGTAAATGATAAATACTTCTCATAAGAAATTTCCAAAGGGAAAAAGGAGGAAAACAAACAATATATTTTTCAGTGAAATGTTCTTCTCATATTTAAAGAATGCTACTTAGTAGTTGTTACTGCAGGTTGAAACTAGGCAAGCATTTCAAATGTTAAATGCTGAACTATCACTACATAGTGTATTAAGGTGGCTATCTTATCAACACAGCTGTTTCTTAAAATTGTTGTCTCTGCGACTGTTTATTCTTGTCCCCATGCCTCAGTTTGCTCAGTTCCTCAGTTCCTCCCCTGTGCTAATGTCAATCAATGTTCACAGGACCACATTGCAAATGATCTAGATAAAAAATAACTTTCCCTTCCTTTTTAGTCAACTTGGACTATTTCTTTGATCTGGTGTAAAGTACGGCCACAGAGGCAGTAGTGTAGCCACAACTGCAACAGCAGCAAACTGGCACAGGGGCATGAGAACAGGGTAAAAATATGCAGGAGAGCTGGAAAACTCTTAAGCCAGGTTGGACAAGATGGTTACTGGGGGTGGGGAAGGAGAACAAACCTCTGTTTATGCTGCTGCTCACCATTTACTAGCTTGTGTAATGGATAAAAAACTACAGTTTTAACTCTCCCCCAACATAGTTTTCTGCTAAAGACTTTTTTTTTTTGCCTTTGTAGCTGATATTTAAGTAATAGTAATTAATTGATTTATTCTGAAAAAAATGCATTTCTCAACTTCTTTGACATACACTTTTTCTACCAGATTACCTTAGATGGTCGGGATATTCAGACACTTAATGTAAAGTGGCTACGAGAAAATATTGGTATCGTGAGCCAGGAACCTGTTTTGTTTGCAACAACAATAGCCGAAAATATTCGCTATGGCCGAGAAGATATTTCTGATGCTGAAATTGAGCAAGCAGCCAAGGAAGCCAATGCTTTTGACTTCATATCTAGACTGCCTGATGTGAGTTTGTGAACTTCTTTTGAGTGTAAGAATAAAAGGTCCATTTAGGCCAGCGTCCTGTTTCTGAGGGGGAGAGCGTGGGTATTCAAGTTGTAGTTTAACTTCTCAAAATACTCTTATAGCCTCCGGCAGCTTTCAGTTCAGGGCCTTTCTGGGCTAGATACTGTGCCTTTGGTTGGTTACCCTCAAAGGATTTGTGCCTAAGTCTGGAAAAGCTGCCAGTGCCTTAACTCAGAAGGGAAGCTTCACAGCTGTATTACCATCCCTACCCATCTCACAAGGTGTGGGAAGTGTTGGGCTCTTAAAGAGAAGATGCAGAAATCCGAAACTCTTTGTCAGGAGCTGTCTGCATGTTCAATAGGAAATGGGGGGTGTAGGTAAGTATGCCCTGAACCAAGGCCGTTTTCAGCAGCTGGGAGCTTGAGCTCTCCCTCTGCCTGAGATTCACAGCCTTGAGCCCTCTCCTAGCAGTAGGTGCCTTACTACTTTCAAGGTGTGGGCTGGAAGTGAGATCAGTCATTCAAAACACATCCTCAGGAATGGACAATGATATCGTCTTCCTTTTGGTCCTGCAGTTAAAAAGACGTGGAAAAAATGCCCACCCAGGACTTGATTTCAAATTCTTCTTCTACCTCAGAGAGCTCATCCCCCATCTCTCAAGCATGTACTATTTCTAGTGTGTCAATCTGTTCTGAACTTCCTTCTTAGGAAGTTAGTTGACAATATTTACTCTTAAACAACTATATAATAAAAGACTACACTGGACTTTGAGACTTGCCACTTGAATGAGTGACAGTAGGAACCAAGCCATGGCTCTGGAAGGGAGGTGGGTCTCGGGTTCAGAGGAGGCAATGTTATAGGTCCTGGTGAGTCTCTATGATCCCAACCCTGTTGGACAGGTAGGCAGTCCTCAGTAAATGGAGATGCCTTTTACAGGCTTGTCTTGCAAAAACCCAGGTTTTGAAGCACTCTCTGTGCAAGCAGTAAAGATCAAGATTTGAAGAACCATAAGTTCAAAGTTAGGCATGTAAAGTATGTAATGGGGGTGGGAGGGCTTGGCTAAAGGCTACGTGGATAGATGCAGTTTCATGTGTGCTATGCCCATGCTCAAGTTAGCCAGATAAAGCTACCGCTTGTCTAAAAGCTGAGTACTTATGAGCACACAGAGAAGTGAGGATTTCATTTGAGATGTCCCACAGCTTCTGTTTTGTTTTCTCCTTTCTCAGAAATTTAACACCATAGTGGGGGAAAGAGGGGCTCAGCTGAGTGGAGGACAGAAGCAGCGAATAGCTATTGCCCGCGCCCTAGCAAGAAATCCCAAGATTCTTCTTCTGGATGAAGCTACATCTGCACTAGATACTCAGAGTGAATCCATAGTGCAAGCAGCTCTTGATAAGGTAGGAGCCACAATATTGAAGCTACCAGTTGCCATGAAAAGGTGTAATAGCACTTAAGAAAAATTAATGTGCAGTTTGCAGCGCAGGTTTCCATTGAAACCAAGAACACTGGAAAACAAAATGTGGCTGGATGTTCCAATTTCAGTGTTTTGACAGGGAGTTTAAATGATCAAAACTCTCCTTAAGTATCATGTTTATTTGGGTTTTTTTAGCATTATTATGAATTACCAAGACACTTTATCGTGTGTAACTAACTTGGGTCTCCTGCACT
The DNA here is from genome assembly GCF_023634155.1 of Falco peregrinus. Classification (NCBI taxonomy): domain Eukaryota; kingdom Metazoa; phylum Chordata; class Aves; order Falconiformes; family Falconidae; genus Falco; species Falco peregrinus. The sequence goes on along the minus strand of NC_073725.1, from coordinate 30,882,738 downwards.
CCCTTTTTCAAATCACAATTGTTCATATGCTGGTGAAATATGGATGGCAACTTACCAAGGCAAGGTATGAGGACCGACTGGCCTTTCAGGTGAATTAATAGAAATGTGTGATATTCCTAGTATTCATTCTTCGTTGAACAGTTGCTTCCTAATTTTCAGAAAGCTCTTGGGATTTAGCCATTTTCTTTCCTTACAGACATTGAATGGGAATCACAGAACAAAAGCAGAGCCAGTTACAAATACTAAATTTCTGCCCCCTTGTGTTTTTTATCAGCCCCACAGCTCTAGGGTTGGCACTGCTGCAGAGCAGAGCTGTCAGAACTTCTAACCATGACTCCGTCCCATCAGCTCACAGTCCCTTCCTTGCAGCCCTCCTTTGTCAGCAGTTTCCACCAAGATGTAGTGGAACCTAAAGGCTTTGATTAAAAGAACTTCATGGTTGGGCTGGAATATTTTTTCATTTATCTAATGTTTATTTAAAAAGTATTCTTAAAAGCTAAGTGAAAAATCCTGCCTTTCATTTCAGTAGTTATGCACAGAGAAATAAGAGTTATTACAGAATTTGTCACCTTCATTACCAGTCCATTTTAAATCTGAGGTAACACGTAGCTGTTGGTTATATCCACATGATTATACTGATATTAATATTGAGGTAACACATAGATGCAAAAATAATATTAATCTAATCTAATTTTTATATAAATAATATTTTGTTGCAAAGTTAAGCACTAAATGATTGCTGTTTCAGCTGTAATTTAGATTTCTTCTGTATGTTCTTTAATTCCATAATCAAATACTAAACTTTTCCAGAAGCTTATTGCTTCATTTGGTGCATAACATAGAGGGAGATCGCTCAGTTAACGTAACTGTTCTGTTTTCTTCCTCATCCTTCAGCATGTTCCCAGAACACACCAAAATGAGCCCTGAATCATAACTTACTCATTTTTTCACAACTTTTTGATGTTTACTGGTGTAGTCCCCAAATGGGATTTACAAATTTCTTCTTAGTATCCCCGAGTGGAAAAAGTGGTGCTAACATTGTTCAGTATTTTTACAGCTGAGAAGCAGAGATATTAACCTCACAAATGCACGCTGTTTCAGAGCAGTCATATGCAGATACTTGTAGTACGCTGCTGTTCAGATAACTTTGCATCTTTTAAAGTATTTTGCTTATGCTGAACACAGCTCCCAACTGCAGCTGTGAAGGCTACTCTGCACCTCTGAATGTTAGGGCACAGGCATGAAAACTGCACTGAGGCAGACCTCCTGCGACAGATTTTGAGTGACTTGCATCAGATCCATGATAACTAGATAGCAGGTGTAGGGGAAGAAGCCAGATCTCCATGGAAGCATTCACCTACTGGAACTGTCCTCATCTTCTGCACACTCCTGTTCCTTTGCCCATATTATGTACGTTTTCTGTAGCAAGTAACTTCCAGCAGACTCCTTGACTGCAGAACATATTTGTTGTGTGAGGTTCTCTTGAATTTCTCTTCCTGCCCCCAAGCTACCATCTGCTCCAGGCATCAGCAAGCAGGAAAGCTGCACTCTCCAGCAGCTGCAAGCTGGCGTGTGCTTATTTGCTGCATGAGAGCTTTGAACATCACTGGTCTGCATGTGAGAGCTGGAGAGGAATGGAACATGTAACCTGCAGATGGAGGCTTCAGCAGCTCTCCTCGCCAAATCTCACCAGGCTCCTGACTTGAGATGTAGCATACTTCAAAAGACTGGGAGAAAGCTTTAGGGAGTGGCTAAACCCCATTTCTGACCCCAGATGTGCTCTGCTCCTCTACACTTTCCTGTAAAGTCTTGTCAGAAGTCATGCTAATACTATACTTCCAAAAATATGCATGGACAGTATATAAAGAAAATAGCCTTTATATGCTAGCTATACTAGCTTTATTTTGAGAAAATATCTAAGTATTCTTGCCACGTTTCCTTCCCATGCATACACATGGAAACACTTTATGGGCAACTTTAACTCAAATCGTTCAAGTTTGGTAAAAAGTCAAATAACCTTAATTACAGCCCACATTGCCTGTCTAACAATACTAATGTGGTTTTCTCTGCCTGATTTAGGCAAATGAAAGTATCCTTAGACTGTTAAACAAGAGACATGAAACCAGGAAAAAATGTATCTTTGCTTTTAGAAAAAAAAAATATTTTTAAAGTTTGGATTTATTTTATCTTATAAATGCCTAAAATAATTTTGGTTTTTTTTCTGTGCTGTTTTCTTGCACATTTTAATGTAAACTTCTTCTGTTGTTTTACTGTAAGGCTCGCGCTGGACGTACCACTATTGTGATTGCTCACAGACTGTCTACCATCAGATCGGCTGACACTATTGCTGGATTTGAGAAGGGCATTGTGGTTGAACAAGGAACACACAGTGAACTCATGTTGCAGAAGGGAGTCTACTATTCCCTTGTAATGCAGCAGGTATGGGCAAATTTATTTATTTTCTTTCTCCATTTCACAAAGTTGTGAAATGCTGGTATGCGGAGCCATTTTCTCTCTGTAGTTCCTGCATGTTGTCCAGCTGGCAGCTGCTCAGTCACTCTAGTCTGGGCATGGACACAGGCTTGGAATTCTTGGGTGTTTTACCCATAAAAGTGTTTCAAATTTACGCAATCCAATATGTCAAAAACATAAGTGAGTTGAAGGCACAGACTACATAATTATGGCACAACCACAGAACTGTTAGATTCCAGGTGGATTCCATAGACTGCTTAAAGAATAAGAGAAAAGAAAAAGAAAAAAAAAAATCAGTACCAAATAGTCTACTGCTCTGCCATTACAGACTGAAATATGTGGCCTATAGGCAACAGCGATCACATGATTAAAACAGCAGTACTCATGAGAAAAATATACTCTTCCTTCTCCCTGCTTCAAAATACCTTGTATTTCCTGAACTCTCACTAGGGTTGTAGCAATAATGTTCAAGATGATGGGACATCAGAAGACAGTGAAGACACAGGAGGTGAGGAATATGAGGAAAATTACAGAAATGATCTTGTGGAGGAGCTGACTCTTCAAGATAGTTTTGAAGAATCAGTGATCCCTGGGAGAGGCAGCATTCGAAGAAGATCCAGCAGATATAAGAGCAAGAGACGCTCTTCTAAGAAAAAGTCCTCTGGAAAAAAGAAAAAGAAAGAGTTGGAGGTTGGTTTTAAACTTAAATTTAAAATTTTAGTGATAACATGTAAGCATAAACTCAAAGCACATAGCTTTAATTACTTTTACATAGCTGGTTGCCAGTGCAACGGGGCTGAGTATTTGTCCTACGAGTATGGGGAAAATTGTGTACAACTTACTAAAAAAACTTCATTTTAACACTTGCTGACTTAGTGTGGAGCTGGAAAAAACTTGTGCTGTTGATTTGTCATGTTTCATAAAATTAAGTGCATTATTTCAGTGTTACTGATGTTTTAATTCCATCTAATTAAAATTAGTTGTGAGATTTCATTTACAGGTTTCATTATTTCCTGACAGTCACTGTTGTGAATAATGTAATCCCTGGATTCTGCATACCAATTTTTAAGGCACTTTGGAATATCATATTATATTTATGGCAAATGAGGAAAAAAACATATATCAAAACCCTGACATTGTGAGGTGTATTAAAAATAAAAGAACCATTATTCTCTCTCCCTCTCAGTCTTAGCATATGCTTTAAAACATCCAGTTCTGGAGGTATTTTTCAGGTAAAACACTGTAGTTGACAAATGTCATATAGAAATAAAAGCTATATAGGAGTTCAGGTTTTAGAGACAGAAATTTGTTTTTTTACCAGTTGGGTAAAACATGTTCATGGCAATCAATAAAAGCAGATTTCTAGTGGACTCTGGATCAGACTTTGGATAGGGAGGTCAGCAGAAACTTGGTTTTGTTTTGTGGTGCTTAAACTACAGCAGTTTTTTGCATGAAATGCATCGGAAGAGTGGTTTTGGTGGGTTGTTTTGGGTTTTGGTTTTTCTACCTGGCTTCAGGATGCCTGAAGTGAAGAAATAGAATTTTAAATCTGAAGGAAAACTATGGAACCTTTCAAAGCTATGAAAGTTAGGATCTCATCTGTAATACAACATCTGATTATTTAAAATAGTGTAATTTGTATCTACTGATATTCCTTCTCACCAAAATATAGCTTCCAGCTAATACATATTTCAGATAACAGGAATGGATCCACCTCCTTCATGCTATCACAAAAAAGTGAATGCGACTTCAAAAGATACTTTTTGTCTGTGTATTAATACTGCTTAAGACTTCAGAGGAAGCCGTGTCTGTTCATGTTCAAGACTTCAGTGTTCATTGTATTCACAAGAAAATTAAGAAACCAAGCATCCAGCAGTTGTAATTGTTTCAGGAAGCTCAGCCCACTTTTATGGTTAAGGCTTAGCCACCTTCATTCAGCATCCAAAACATGGGATAATATAACCAGGAAGCAAGAACAACTTACTCATAATCCTGCCTAATATTTTGTCTCATTTCCAATGTTTTCATTTTGTGCTTTTCCAGAACTCCCCCTGTGGAGGCATAGGCACTTGAATAAATTAGTGAAGCAGAACAGGGCATTTTTTTGTACTTTCAAAGGCGATGCGGGCTAACTGACTGTTACATATGCCTCTTTCATGCTTTGGTAATGATGCATAAGCTATAGTTTTTAAAAGAGAAAGATGACCCCTCTGCCCAATTGCATTCCTGCCAGCCCACTAGCGTTTAGCTGAATTGGAGGAATCTTTTCTGTGCTCCGAACAGTGAGACTTTTAGTTCTTTATAAAAGTTCAAGTGTTATTTGTCATTCATGGTGACCACTCCTATCTGACTTTCAATGAATGGTCCTGGCCTTTCTCCCCTCCTGACTTCGCCTTTTAAGTTTTTTGCCTCCAAACTTTTACAGTGCAGTTGAAGTTGTAGGATATGAAACAGCAAAGCAGCGGATCTCCAGCATGTTTTCTCACTCTGAGTGCACAGAGAGGGCTTTCAGTAATTTACCAAGACAGTTCACTGCTCAAAGCCTAATGAACACCCACTGTCTGAGGAATTTAATGTTCTGCAACTTTCCATGGAAAACTTGCAGCTTTCCATTTCATGTAGGAAGAAAATCTCCCTGTTGTGCCTTACTCAAGAATCCTGGCTCTGAACAAACCTGAATGGCTGTATGTACTTCTGGGAGTGATTGCTGCTGCTGTCTCAGGTGGGGTCCATCCTGCATTTGCTGTTATATTTGGAAAAATCATTGGGGTAAGTTTGTGAATTTCACAAAAGGGCATTGCAATTGTGAGCCTCCCTCATGCTCAGCCAGTTCTCCCCATGTAAGACTGGGTAAAACTCACTTGTATAAATGGATCCAATGAAAAATGGATACGTGTTGGTGAAGTGACCCTGTAGAGGCAGAGCCTGGTGGAGCTGCATCTAACTAGCAGAGGAAAGGAGGAACAACAGCTGGAGCTGGAGGAACAAATAAGCGAGATGTAGGTTAAATGGAAAGCTGGACTGTATTCTGGCCCTCGGCAAAGTTGACTGCAGACAGATTTCAGGATCCAGGATACTTGCGAAGAGAAATTGAAGTAGACAAGCTTCTTGAGATGAAGGCTGGTTTATGTAACTGGCACTATTGTCTACATACTCATTTTTGTGTTTTTTCTTGCATAGGCTTTTCAAGAAACAGATCCAGAAAAGCGGAGTAAAAACACTTTGGTGCTTTCTTTAATGTTTCTTTTACTTGGAGTGATTACCTTAGCAGCATATATAATCCAAGTAAGTGTCACTACACTGAAATTTTAGAAGTTAACTGCCCAGCATATCAGTGCAGTCTGAGAAGCAAGATGCCAATCAGAGCTTACAAATACATGCAGAAGTGCCAGGGTTCTTCCTGAGATATGTGGGGTTTATGGGTGTGTTTTCTTAAAGACATATGTCTATATTTGCTGCTGGTTTAGATAAGCCACTGAAGGCATTATGAATTCAGCATGATTGAAATCAAAGCTGAGGGTCTGGCCTTAGGCTGTCATTTCTCATTGACAGTCTATAGGCTCTTGCCAAAGTAAGTACAAAATAGACTCTTCCCATAGCAGATGGTATTTTTCATACCATCAAGCAAACTTTACTGTTTGTTGTCTTATGAGTGCTTCACAGCTTGCAGAAAAGTTACTGCACATTGGTGTCTGTATTGTAAAATCCATTGCTATGACTGCTGCGAGCGAGTGTCTCTGGTAGCAGAGTAGATAGGCTGATTTATCTTCTAGTGCTGTTGGGGTATACAAAGAAGGTGTTACAACGAAGCTCATGCCTTCATTGCCATGTTGCTTCTTTTATGTGGGGAGAATAGTCTCAGGTCCCAGGAATGTGAATGGTGGTTTTCCCAAGATGTATACATGCACAGGGGGTTGTAGGAGACTTTTTGGTGTCATTGCTTTTGCTGTGTGGCTTTACGGACAGAGTTAAAGTATCAGATGAGAAACTGTGACTCTTTCCTCCCCCAGGGATTCATGTTTGGGAAGGCTGGGGAAATGCTAACAATGAGACTGCGTTCTTTGTCCTTCAGAGCACTGCTTCAGCAGGTATGAATTAGGCAGCTAGGGTATCATGAGAGCCACATGGCTTTTGCAGACTGTTACAAGGTACACATTGGCTTTTAATTGTGTGGTCTGGAGAAAAGAAAACAAAAATACATCTTTTCTACCACTAGCTTAGGAAAAAGTACGACTGTTCTGAAAATCTCCTAATCCACGTGCAGTTGGCCTAATACTGCTACTGCAGATAGTCTAATTTTTCAAATGTGTGTATTTCTGGCATATTAATAGCACACAAATTTGTGGAGATCTGTCTGTGCAAAGATGACCAAAAAGGCTTAATCTCCCCTTGCTTGAGTGGTCATGATGCAAGTATGTAATATATAGATTTAAGGGTAATCTGTTTAGTTGTTTAAATTTAAATCTACATGCTGCAATCCATAGCAAATAGACAATCTGATAATTTTTTGCTGCAAAAAAGTCAAATTGCCCTATTGCATCAAGAATTACCTGTGAGAAGAGTACACTTATATTAAACCTTTCCTGTTAATTTGTGCAATTTCAAGTTACTTGTATAGAAGTCTTGAGAATGCATAACTTGGCACTGCACACATCCACTGGGATCAAGAACCTGTGGGTTCCTAGCAACATCTGAAATATGATAGGGAAAATTAGTGATTAAAAGACCCAAAATCTGCCATAGCCTTTAGAGATAAAAGAGCCTCATTTCCTTTCTGTATGTACAAATATAGATAAGCAAGTGCTCTTCTATAGTTAATGGAATAAGTAACTTATAAGAAGGCAATAGTGAACTTCTTCAGGCCCATGGAAGGACTGAGTGAAAGGGGAGGGGTTTATAATCAAAGTTTCTAAATAGGTACATTCAGAAGAACATCACAACTTTGTGAACAATTAGGTGTTCATAACAGAATAGTATTTAAGCTTTTTCTTTTAGTTTGCTTGGAAGATGCTGACTGTGGAGGAAGAATATTGCAGTTAGCCATCATGACTTGTACTTCTGTTTCCCTGTATGCTACCTGAGCTGGAAATATTTGTTCATTTTATTAGTAATCCCGATAAATCTGAAATACAGTAAGACCATGTAATTTTTAAGAGACAAATTAGCATCTTTTCTTGCAGGAGGTTGGATGGTACGATGATCAGAAAAATGCTGTTGGTGTTCTACTAACTCGGCTTGCTACAGATGCTTCCCAAGTCAAAGGGGTATGCTGTTCTCTTTTGTGTGCTTATTAAGTATTTTTTTCCTTACAAATATTAATTCAAATTGTCAAGAGCCACTAAATTATTTCAAAACACAAGGTAGTAAATCTACTCCACACACTGGCAGGTGCATTTACATAGCATGCTGTTGACACTTTGGAAATGGCTTCCCAGCCAATAATTTCTGAGAACTATAAAAAAATCCAGCAGTTGTTCATGTACCTTTCATTTCCTTCCCTGTAAGTCTTTAAGCTAAACATATAACTTGTAGACCACTTCACCATGCAAAGTGAAATCTGTATATGTGCTGGGGACCAGAATCAGTGGACCCCATTTTTTTGCATCCTATGATGGGTGTCACCTGAGTGCCATGAAAAGGTTGCATCTGCAGATGATACAAACCTTTACTGACCTTAATGAAGAGAATTCTTCCCATTCCCCACCAAATGCACTTCACACACCAGCAGACCAAACTGAAAGAAATTGCCCAGCATTAATAAAGAATACCAGGGAGGGCAATGACCAAGGGAAGGAATGACTCAAGGTGCTAGTATGGGAGAGGTAAGCAGTGGACACTGGTGGGACAATAGAGCAAATTCTGACCACTTCCTCCCACTGCTTACCTCATCATCAGTCCCTGACAATCTGCCAAATGTGTCTGTTTCTTCCCTTTTCCTTAAAAAAAAATAAAATAAAAATATCACTGCACAACTTGTGGGGGAAAAGTTTACTGGTTTGTTTTAAGTTGTCTTTGTTTCTTTCGAACTTGTACGTCAAAACCTCTTTAATCCCTACATTTTTCAGTCTCCATAGACTTTGGTTTCTCTCTCCTGTCCTCCTTCCTTATGGGCTTGTAGTGAGAAAATAGTCTTTGAGAAAACGTAGTGATTTTCATCTTTTAAAGTTCCAGCTTTCTTCGGTGGTATTGAACTATATCACCCTGTCAGGGCAGTAGAAAGGAGGGGTGTGTAGAGTCCCCTAACTACAAAAGTCAACTAAGGCCATGAATTGGTCTCCAGAGCTAGTGTGTTCTCTGCAGCACTACAGTGTCAGTAAGTACCGTGCCTCATGCTGCGCTGGCTGAAGTTTCCAAATCCATCTTTATGTGCAACCCCTAGAACATATGGCAACAATTCACCTTGGCATTGGTTTAATCATTACTATTTTAAATTCTATTGAACAAGAAAAGTCTTTTCAGGGCAGGAAAGTCTTTGGCAAAAGGGAGAAGAATTTTTGCTTCCCACCCAAGGATTTTTGTTTTTTCCATCAAGCCAAATTTTGGAAGATTAACTATTTCAACAGGGTTGTCTTCAGACCTTTTTTCTGTAGATCAGAGCCCACCCGGATGCTGGATGCTGGATGCTAACCATCTCTCATTTTAAAAGTTCTTGATGAAAAGGTTACACAGGCTGTGAGGAGGTTAGAGTTCTTCAGTATGAGTTCATCTTTCCCACTCACTATCCAACTCGGATAAAACATTTCTGCAGGGTCCAAACCCAGACTGTTTTTCTGAGAACCCAACCCCAGGTGTAGCAGTGTGAGAACGTGAGAATGAGTACTTTCCACCACAGTTAGTGGGACAGGTCAGTGGATGGCTGTATTTAGAACAGCCTTCTTGCCTAATGCTGGGCACCTAACTACCAACCTGCCCTACTGTGACAGTGGCTGCAGTCTTCTGTGCCTCAGGTAGTGTGGGAAGTCCCAGATACATATTTCACTAAACAACTATTATGGCCAACTGTTTAGACTATTTCAACCTCGCTTGAAGGCCTGGGTGCCGGCAGGTACAAGGAATGTCTAAGAACAGTTATGTAAGTAGGTGCATCATGTCCATGCACATGACCACACATGGCTTCATTTTCCAGCTGAACTGCTGGCCTTGGCTATACAGCAATTTGAAGTGGTAATATAAGTAACAAAAAGAAACTCGAGTGACTGATATTTGGGGGTTTCTGGGGTTTTCTTAGGCAACTGGAAGCCGCCTTGGACTGACGACTATGACTGTCTCTACCCTTCTGACTGCCATCGTTATTGCTTTCGTATACGGCTGGCAGTTAACTTTGCTTATCCTGGCCTGCATTCCTTTCGTTATTGCTACGAATGCTGCAAGTGTTAGTTCTGTGTCTGGTCATGCCGCAAAAGATCAAAAAGCTCTGGAAGAGGCTGGAAGAGTAAGTTCTCCAGTTTTAACTACAGGGTTATGGTGTGAGATCACTGTTTAAGGACAATATTGTAGCTATATTACAGCTGACTCAATTTTCCAAGCCAAATGAAGGAGGGAGAGGGCAGGACAGGGTGGGGGATGAAGGGAATGTTTATATATCCCCAAGAAAAGCAAAACATAGATAACACAAACCATCTGTAAATTAGGGAAAAAAAATGCTTTTGAAAGCCTCCATAGTGGATTGCTGGGGACAGCTTGTAACAGAGCAGCACCGGCGCTGGTGTGCCTTGTGCCTAGGGTGAGCAGTGTAGCCTGCACTGCTCTGTGCTGTGGCCAGCAGTATTGCAGGGCTGAGTTGTCAAGCCCTGACATTGCATTTTGTGATGGAATAAAGTAGCAAACCATTAATGTGCTCTAGTTTCAGGGTACTGCTGTCATTTACCTGATAGCACTTCACTAGTAGACAGAAGTAGTCCATGCAAAACTGCAAGCTGTGTCCAGATGACTAGGGTTTGTTCCTGTTCTATAAATGATGTTTAATTCATCGGGATCACAACCATGGGTTAAGGCAGGGGCTGTGTGCTGGCCCAAGGTTCTGAACTTTAAGATGTTGTTGGCTTCAGCCCCTTCCTTGTCTTGTGAACATGGGGTGAATCATCTCATTGCTCTGGGCTTTCCCTCACGTGGTAATAGACCTAGATCTCCTCTCTAAAGCAAGCACTTTCTGGTCTTAAAATAACAAACGCCTGAGAAGAGATCAAGCATTTAGGAGATAAGTCGTAGACTGCGGTTGTAAGGGATTAACTCTTACTTGTTTATCTCCTAATTTAGATTTCAACAGAATCGGTTGAAAACATAAGAACTGTAGCTTCATTGACCAGGGAAGAAGCATTTTATGAAAGATATGTGGCTAGCTTGAATGGTCCATATAGGTGGGAATTTTTTCTTTAATAATTCTTTCTTTGTAGATTTCAGTCTCTCAGATTTACTGTAAATGCATTTCTTGCAAACTATCCAATACCCAAAAGATTGGGAGGGATATCAATAGCTGTTTACATAGTTTTGAAATTTGTTCACTTGATATATTTTAAGATACAATCTTAAACGCAGAGTGAAAAAAGACATTTACAGAATTTTCCTTTTCATTATGGAAACACTTTGTAAACTGCATTCTCTGTGTGTGTTACAGAATATTATTTGCCTGTGTATGCCTAGAATATAGGACATATGTTTGCTTCATTTCAGTGTATTGCATTGATGCTAGCTAACTCAGGAACTGACAGTTAACTCCCATACCACAGCCTTTTTAACATAAACCAGTTTTATTCCCCTTTTATGGTTTTGAAATCATGAAATGAACTTCATATGTTTCCCTTGTTTGACCTGCTACATCCCACTGACTTGTCTCCACTGAAACACATTTGAATCATCAGGGATGCCAGATTTTTCAAGTTACATTTTATTTAAATAAAGTGACGCAAAATCTAATTTGTTTCTTTCCTTCTTCAAGGTAACTAATGTAGAAAAAGGAATTGAAAATGATGCATTGCATAATGTGTCCTCAGCCAAAACGGTTACAATTCAGTGTCTGGTGATCTGGTAATACCCAGATATGGGCAGGACACTCATCCAGACTGTCAAAGGTCTCTGATTTACAGCTTGGACGAGAAAGGAGATTTCCATTTCCTCAGAGACCATCCGAAACCATGAGGGCAGAGTCCTCCAGACTCTTATACAGTGTGCATTGAATTAGCTACACAAAATGAAACTCCTCCAGAAGGATGGATTGAGAAATAGAGGCTTAGTCTGAATCCCTGCAGGGGATACCCAGCAATACATCTCTTTCCGAACTGGGATGAGAGGTCCCTGCTCAGATGGGAAGACCTGGTGGAAGCCTGCAGGCAGCTCTTAGGCTGGGCTTAACAAAGTGGGTCATATGTGGTAGTTATTAAATTTTATTTTTTTTAACTGCTCTGGTGACCTGCCCTGCCATAGAAAAAGCAAAGGAAGGGATTCAAGATAGCGTAACTGAGGATAAATGATCTCATTGCTTTCTGTCCAAAGAGCAGTTCCATGTCATGATGCAGGATGCTTCTAGGGTCTGGCAGGGGTTGTTTGTGAGTGTGCATGTGTTCTGGGCTGATTTGTTGTGTTTTCAGGGGATGCACTGTATTACTTGAAAACTTTAACCCAGATATCTGGCCATGCCCTAGCTAGTGTCTGCTGTTTTGGTTACGTTTTGAGTTATTTATGGAAAGTCTCTTCCTTTATCAGAGATTCTCTAAAAAAAGCCCCTCTCTATGGATTTACCTATGGAGTAGCTCAATGTGCAAACTACTTTATTAATGCAGCAGTCTTCAGATTTGGGGCTTGGCTCATTGCCCGTTGTCTGACCAACTTCGAAAATGTATTTATGTGAGTATACTTTATAAAATGTAAAAAAAAATAATTATACACAGGATAGTGATTTAATGCATGCAAATTATTTCATCAAATTATAGAGGTAATGGGGCACAGACATTCAGGAATTCAGCCTGGTTGGGAGCACAGTTTGGGCAGAGGTGCTGTTTTGGTGGAAGGTGCATATTCAGGCAGTGAAGCTGCAAGAGTGAGCAGCAAGCTCAGCTCACCTACTTTGGAGAAGTCTTTGCAGTTTGATGTTCCTTCTAAGCAGAGGGTATTATATAGAAAAGTGATGTCATGCCGTTGCTCATCTACGAAGTAGTTATAGGAACAAATAGAACTTCCTAATACTGGATGACATTTCTGGGCATGAGGAGCTCTAGAAATGTCATAATCTAAAGACGCTGAAAAACTGTATTCTGAAAGCTTGTTTTACACATGAGGAAAACAACGCATTGCTCTACCTCAAATGCATGATGCTTTGTCTTTACTGTAGAGTCTTCTCTTCGATCATATTTGCAGCTATGAATGTTGGTCAGTCTGCTTCCCTGGCACCAGATTATGGCAAAGCTAGAGTGTCAGCCCAAAGAATCTTTCAGCTTTTGGACAGAAAACCTCTAATTGACAGTTACAGTGAAGAAGGTGAAAAATTGGTAAGGGGTTTTATTGTTTTGGGTTTTTTTGGCTTGGGGTTTTGGGGTGGGTTTTCCGAAAAATGTTGAAACAAACTAAACCAGTAATATTTTATTGTCTGCAACTGTAATAGCTTTATAGGGGTTTTTAGGGTGTCACAAGAGATTGATGTGTTACAAAATAGTGGTACCAACTCTATTTATTGTCCTTTAACAGACCATATTATTTTTGTTCTTCAGTCAGAAGTGTAGTTTTGCTCTGAATGGGCTTAAAAAAAACACTTTTCATTCTACTGACCCACATCTTAAATGGTTTCAGGAAAACACTGACAATGTCAGTTCCACTAACAGTTCTGTTGCCTTTGTAAGGGTTTAAAGGAGAAATAAAACATAAATGCATTTTTCTACTCTTTTTTATAGATAAGAGAGACTAGTTCCCTCAGAAACAGAACAGTTCTGCCAAGAGCTGTCCTCTTACAACTGTAAAAAGAAACCCTTACAAGTAAAAATGTGCTCTTGTGAAGTCAAAGCTAACAATAAATAAATCCAGTTTGCTCTAAAGTGGAGGAGAGGAACAACAAGGGAAAAAACAACAAGAAAATAACCAAAACCATACTCCAAAAATCCCTGCAAACTTACCTCTAAACCAAAATTGTCATTAAGGAAACTGACCTTAGCACTTGTCATACTCCTGCATGAAATATTTTCAGTTTACGTGATCTGGAAGGATTACATTTGCAAATTCATCTAAGTTTAAAATGAACTTGCTGTGTAGGTTTTAGATGGTAGCCCCTACTCAGGAAGGTATAATCAAATTTCTATAACTTTAAGCTTATACATAAAATTCCATAAAGGATTTACAGCCTTTAAAGTTACGAGCACACTTACATTTCTTCTTGAACCAGGCTCCTCTGGCACAGATGTTGAACGATTTGGCAGAAGGTCTCTGGTAAAATAAAACTTAAATTAAAATATATCTCATATAGACTGGACTCGAATACCTGTGATGCCTGTGACTTCAGCAAAACAAAGCTTTGAGTCCATTAAATTAGATAATCAGCTGCTGTGAGAGCACTGTACTAGCAATGCTGCTAGTATGTACGTAGGGCTGGCTCCTACCCCGAACAATAGGAGAGGCAATAGCCTCCTTCCTTCTACGTGTTGTTAGTAATTGGCCTGGCTAGAATGGCTAATTAATAATTAATGTTGTTTATTTAAAACACAGCTTGTCCTACATGCCTGTGTATTACCTACCGAAGAATGTAGCTCTGCTATCTTAATCTTGACCTTGTGTTACATTCTTTCAAACTGTGCTACCTGCAGTGTGAGATCAGGAAAGCAAATGCTATAGATCAGGGGTCCTCAAACTACGGCCCGTGGGCTGGATACGTCCCCCCAGGGTCCTCAGTCCGGCCCCTGGTATTTACAGAACCTGCCGGGTGTTCGGGGGCAAACCAAGCAGCCACAGATGACTGCCTGCCACTGCATCCGCGCGCCGGCCCCCTGGTTAAAAAGTTTGAGGACCCCTACTATAGATGATATCGGGTATAAGTGCCTCAATTACATGGGTCAGAAATGAAAAATGTTAACATTGGTTTGTTTGTGTAAGGATATGCTTTTCAAACGTGATGTGAAAAACAGATACAACAGATGCAGAAAACTGTTTCTCCAGAAGAATGTAGTAACTTACATCTGCAGATCATCCCATAAATAATGATAGTACAGTCAGTCCAGTATATATCACAGAATGGTTGGAGTTGGAAGGGACCTCTGGACATCATCTAGTCCAAGCCCCTGCTAAAGCAGGCTCACCTGGAGCAGGTTGCACAGCTGTGTCCATGTGGGTTTTGAATGACTCCAGAGAAAAAGACTCCACAACCTCTCTGGGAAGCCTGTTACAGTGCTCTGAAATACGTAATTTAAAAGACTTCAAAAGCAGTTTTGTAAACACCCTCCCAAACTTTCTTGTCAGTTCTTTCACTTTAATAATCAAATCTAAGTATTATTGTACTGTTATTATGGTTAAAGCTAATAAATGCTAATATGAGCATGTGAACTCTTACTTTTCAGAGCAATTTTGAAGGCAACATTGAATTCAGAAACATCCATTTTGTATATCCAACAAGGCCAGAAGTTCAAGTTTTGCAAGGACTCAACATGAAGGTTAACAAAGGACAGACTCTGGCATTAGTGGGAAGCAGTGGCTGTGGCAAAAGCACATCCATTCAGCTTTTGGAGAGATTTTATGACCCTGTGGAAGGACAAGTGGTAAAAATAGACTCGAGTGGCCATTAATAGCAATTAAATCTACAGAACTCTTTTTTTCCAAGGTTTCAGGGGCTTTAAACGATGCTGGCAAGATGACTTTTTTTTTTTAAGACGTGTGGGTTACTGAGGTTGTGGCTGCAGTGGAGCTGTAGACAATCTCAAGAGCCCTGTGGTTGCCTGCACCAGGCATTCACCACATGTACCAGCAGTGGCACCTGTGGTGGCACGGCGTGCTGGCTCAGGGCACGGATCTCACTGAGTAAAATGACTGTCAGGCTGCATTGCCTCCCCAGAGCTGCTCACAGTCTGGTCTCACAGGGGCATGACGTTCACGTCACTTGCTTGTCAGCGTGTAAGTCATCTCGCCAGTATGAATTCACTCATTAGGAATATAGATATATGCTTCAGACAATACAAATGTAATCCTCCAGGGGTGCTACTGCATCACCGTCAGAAGACTGCAATGGGCTTTTCAATGCAATCCTTGTTAATGGGTACAGAAAGTCCAAAGAAACCTCCTTGGAGGTTTGAAGGTTGAGTTAAAGGCCTACAACTGAGAACATTGTCGTGTTCAGCTTCTTATCGACAGGCTTTCCCAGGAGGTTCCTGGTGCTTCTTGTGGTCAGTAGGGATGGAAGGACTGCAGGAACAGCCTGTGATCTGCACTCTCTTTCTATCTGCTGGGAAATGGAAACAAAACCACATACAAAATTAAAAATTAATGAAAGGAAATATTTAATCTATACTGTTACTTCTTTTCTATTTTGCCTGCAAAATTTACTTGGTTTCGGCTGGGAATCTAACATAAAACTTCCTTCCTCTTACAATTTGTGTTTCGGGTTTACAGTGTGTATCTGTGGATGAGCTCTGTAGAGAACTTGGCATCGTTTTTCTGTTGCTTTTTCTAGTTAGCAGATGGATTTGATACCAGATCTTTACATTTACAATGGCTGAGATCCAGACTGGGCCTAGTGTCACAGGAGCCCATTTTGTTTGACTGCAGCATTGCTGAAAATATTCGATATGGAGACAACAGTAGGGCAGTTAGTCAGGAGGAAATTGAAGAAGCAGCTAAAGCAGCAAATATTCATACCTTCATTGAAAAACTACCAGAGGTAAGAGACAGTGATCTTCTCTTCACAGTGAGGTTAGATATTTGGAACAATATGGAAAAAATCTAGGTAGTGCTCACTTTGATCAAATTAAAAATAAACATTTTGGTTTCCCTTAATAGGAAAAAGTATAGAATTTAAGTTGAAAAATGTCAGTGTGTTTTAAGCTTATAATACTACTTAGATTGTTCAAAAAAGAGCTAATATTCCAATTAATATCGTGCTAGACAAAGCAGAATGAGGGGTGTAAAAGAGAATACTCAATGTACAAGTAAATCCTCGTAATTTTTTTGATATTTTTTCTTTTGACAAGAGAAACTTCTCAAGTTTCTCTGAGAATTTTTTTTTTTTCTAAAATAATTCAGTAAACTAAATGCTCTATTTCTAATTGGACAGGCAGGCACAGGGACTGTTTCTTCACAAATATGAAGAAGCAATAAATCAAAAGTGAATGGCATGGCATGTGACCTTCATGCCTGCCAAGAATTTGATTCTAACAAGGAAAAATACTTTGATAGTTTGTTTTCACTGTAGTTCTGTGTAACTTGAAATATTTTTCTGCATCACTACATCATTTTCATCTTCATTACTACTAATGACATTTGGGATTCTTTACTCCCAACTAATGCAGGATCAGGTTTTTCATGTATGTGTCAGTAAGCATTAAATATCTAGTTACACTTATGATCGTATGGTCATGGGCATAGTACTTTGTGGAAGTAAATTTTCAGACCAGATATAAATGTGTGTGGCTGTATATATAACTGTTTATACTAGAGGTGTTCATAAAACCTTAGCTCTATTAAAACCACTTGCAGTATTCTTTTCTTTCAAGATGGGAATGCCTGATCTTTTCTAGAGCCATGCATTTACTTTTCTAATCTTCCTTTTCTAAGAGTATTCACAGGCCTTCTTTTTTAATTTTTACCATCCAGAAATATAATACCCGGGTGGGTGAGAAAGGCACACAACTTTCTGGAGGTCAAAAACAAAGAATAGCAATTGCCCGTGCTCTGGTTCGTAATCCTGCCGTTCTGCTTCTGGATGAAGCTACCTCTGCTCTTGACACAGAAAGCGAAAAGGTGAGTAATGATTGTTACGTGAAATATATATGTCTATGTACGTGGCTAGTTGCTTTCAGTAGAATAAAATCAATGTGAACCTTTTGCA
Source organism: Falco peregrinus (assembly GCF_023634155.1). Lineage (NCBI taxonomy): Eukaryota > Metazoa > Chordata > Aves > Falconiformes > Falconidae > Falco > Falco peregrinus. The sequence goes on along the minus strand of NC_073725.1, from coordinate 30,865,256 downwards.
AATGCTCAGCTGTGAAACAACAGGGTAAGTGTATCACCGTAGCTTTTTCCAGCTGCAGCCTGTGAACTGAAAACACTATGAAGCTGTGCATGTGTACTCAATAAACAAGTTGAAAACCCCAAAACTTTAAGTAGAAAACACTATGTGGAGCTGCTACTCTTCAGCTGTCTTCCTATTAAGCTGTATTTGAATGTAAATAGTGAATTTGTGTTCTGATCCAAACTGGAGACCCAAGAACCCACTTCTCAGTGTCTCGTGTTCATTTGATTAGCCTCACCGACCTCAGTGAGAAACCCTGTTGAGTAAGGGTGTCACGTAAGTAAAGTCATACAAGTAAGTCTATGGGAGATATATCCAGGTGATAACAAAAAGTAAGAAATTAAATGTGGTTCCTATGAAAAGTGAAGGCTTTCCAGGTGCTAACACTCTTTTCCTAACATCTGTGTGCAGATCGTCCAGAAAGCTCTGGATAATGCCCGACAAGGTCGAACCTGCATTGTCATTGCTCACCGCCTGACGACTGTACGGACCGCAGACATCATTGCAGTGATCCAGAACGGCAGGGTGGTTGAGCAGGGCACTCACAGTCAGTTACTGGCAAAGGAAGGGCACTACTATGCCCTTGTAAATGCACAAATTTCTAATTAGTACTGAAAGATTCTGTTAATTTTTTTTTTTTTTCTGGGAAGATATGAAAAGCTTACAGAGAATTAATGTTTGCTGTGTCTGTGCTAATGGAGCAGGGAACTGTGTGTTGCAGCCTGGTTGCTGTACCCTACCCAGTGTAGCCCCTGCCCCACACACCTGTGGGGATAAGCAGTGCATGCTCCAGGGTGGGTCATGGAAGATGCACAGGGGAGTCCCAGCAGCTGAATCTGCTGGGCAGTTGTGGGGATCATCTGATCTGGAGGGAGCCAGACCTGGAGTAGTCTCACCCACACCACAGCTTAAGTGGGGCACCCTGCTCTCACTGTCCCCCCCAAACCCCCTGGCCCATACTAGGTGCCACAGGCCAAGGCAGCACCAGAGTGTGACAGTGGTCAAGCATCATGGATAAGCAGTGAGATTGTGCTTGCCCCTTGGGTTTCTTCACCAGCCAGATGCAGCTGTAAAGTCACCTTAATTAATGACTGTCAGTTCTTACTGACTGCTGAGATTCCAAACAAAGGCATTTGTATTAAATTTAGAGAGAAGGGGTTGAATGTGTGGGTTTGTGGGGTTTATTCCCCATTTCCTGCTGCATTTCTAATACTATTGTGCTTCGCAGCTTTCTTGGAGATTCAATATTCTATTTTAGACAATAATTGTAATAGTTATAAGCTTTCCATGTAGAGAGAAACTGACATGAAAGATTCCATTGTTTTATTTAGTATTTTGCAATTGCTGACCTAACAGTTTAATTGCTTTTGCATCCATCAGGGTGATTTCAGAAGTCTTGCAAAGGAGTTAGGATGGCTGCTTTGGAGTGGACTCATTTCAGCCATATAAATAGGTTTTCTTTTTTTTTAAAAAAAAAGTGGTTTTCAATATGAAGTCCTTGATTTTGAATAGACATGGCATTTACGGACATGGTTTAGTGGTGGACTTGGCAGTGGTAGGTTAATGGTTGGACTTGATGATCTTAAGGGTCTTTTCCAACCTAAATGATTCTCTGATTCTATGAATAATTTTTAAAATTGTTTGTAGTGTTGGCAAAACACATGTGCTTTAATAATTGGTTATTCCTCTGATATATTTCTTGGTGCAGCAATACATCCTTTAACAATGAAGAATATGTACTATGTAGTCAGAGTGACTCATCACCTGGGGTTTTGGGCTGGTTAAACCCAATTGCATTTTAATTTTCCAAGGCTTTGCTTGTGGCTTTGGGTTAGGATTCATGGCCTGGAGCAATCTGCAGTACTTCATAATTTCTAGGTAACTCTGCTCAATTGTATCAGACAAAACTTACAGTAATGATTATCTCCTGTGCCCCTTTCAGCTGTTTTCCAGCATCAGGGTCCATGAGGGGAATAAAACACGCAAAAGAAAATAAATTCTGGTCTCAGCTTTGCCAAAATACAGCCACTCTCGCTTATGCAGTTTTTCTCAGGGACTATTACAAGAGGAGTTATCACTCATTCAGGCACCCCTCTTGTGTGACTTCTATGCTTTCTTATGAGAGGCAAATACTACAGGAGTTGCTGCTCTTATTACATTCCCAATTATTCTATGGAGGCTGCAATTAATTCCTTTTTTCCCTGTTTTGTTTCTGCACTGGCGTTAAAATTACAAGCAGTAGAGTTTGATTCTTAGTTTTTAAATTAAAAAAAAATAATTTAAAAATTTCTGGATAAAAAAATTAATCCAGAAATATTTTGGGGAAAGAAAGAGTTATTTTGTACTCTTGGGTTAGATGTATATGTGTTTTTCATTACTACTGTGATGGATAATAAATTTTGCACTATTATAATTCATTACAATCTATTGCAGTAATAATTAAGTAAGATGAAATAAAAACAGGAAATTGATTTAAATGTACAAATAGAGGCGTTTACAATCACTAAACTAAGGCTTTGTAACATAATGAATCATCTAACATCTGGGGCTAGTTAAGGGAGCATCTTTGCGGAAAATACTGCATTCACATTTATGCAGATAACAGAAGAATCCAAAACGTGCTCCCTGCCCACCAGCTTGGAATTATTTACTAGCACAGGGGCAAGAGGAGTGAGGAAATATATGCACTATTTGACCTGGAAGGTGCTGAAAGAGCTGCAGCATGTTCAACCTAGAAAAATCTGGGACGTCTTTCCCCTTATTTGCTCTTTCAGAGGTCAACATTACCCCCGTAAAGAAAACTGACTACACTTTCATCCCTTTTGGCATGTTCCTCACCCTTGTTTACACAGAGCATTCTCATGCTGCAATAACTGGACAGACTCAGCACCAGCTATGTATGTGAAGGATTGTTCCTTATGGAAGCGTTGGCATGGGTTTTGGTTGGAGCCAGAAGGAGCACAGGTGCCAATGTCGTGATAGAGGAAGTGTGTGTGCACCACTTTGGGCTGTGACAGCCAAGTGGGGACACAACAGTGTCTGACAGCTGTGCCTCGGGAATATCCTCGGCTTGTACGTGATGGAAAAGGGGAAATGGAACGCACTGTCGAAGTAAATTGTGGTGATATACTGAAGTTCACAAGCTAGATGTTATGTAACACATGAACACATTCTACTGATTTATCTCAGTACAAGCATACTAAATGCAGTTCATATCACAGCCCTGTTTAAAGGATCAGCTGCAGACCTGAGAAAAACACTGGACAAAAGCAAGTCCTACCCAACATGAAAGAGATGGTGAGCAAAAAACCAGAGCAAAATCCCAAACATCTGTAAGAATGACAAAAGAGCACACTACTGCATGCCTGCTAAAAGGCAGACTGAGCTGGATGGCTTTACTGACTCCATGAAATGTAAATAGATTAATAAACTCAGCTTGTAGGCACTAATAACAAACTCTATGCTCTGATGGTCTGAAATAAACTATCCAAGTCACCTTCCTAGCTCGATAATCCCATGGAGATTACAGACTGACTGTGCTGTGACTAAAAGCAGACCTAAATTCAGAGATAAATGTATGCTACAAAGCACCTTTTCAGCACCAAACCATAGACTTGATATAGAGATCAAAAGAATTAGCCTTGACAGAAAAGGCAAGCCTATGAGGATGCACCTTAAGAGCAGAGGATTTGTTGGCCCCACCACTCTGTCCTGTGCTGCCATCTACCCCAGGTGCCACAGTTAAAAAAAAACTTCCCTATCCCTGCACAAGCAGGGGTTGGAGCTCTTCAGATGCACATGCAGTACGGCCACTGCTGGTGTCACTGGGCACGTCACCCCTAAAATGACTGCCACAAGGGTAGTGATGAAGGAAACACATCAGCCCATGCTTGTCAAGCAAAAACCTCATTCATGACTAGACAAGAAGCACTTGACCCGGACACTGGCTTTGTGCCAGTACTGATCTAAGCCTCCTACAGAATTACTAAGGTGTGATGTCCCGAACAAGACAGTGAAGACTTCAGAGAAGGCATTCATAAGGGATTTTGGGGTGTTTCTTAACCACTTGACTTCACTGTAGTATCATACATAGCTGTTAAATTTGATTAAAATTTTGCAATCATTAGTCTAGTTACAATGTTAATTACTAATGCAGACTGAAGCCCCAGAGATGGGATAAGTAGCTGACAGAAGCACGTGAACTAGAAGGCACAGGACTTAATTATCTTTATGGCCTCAAATAATTAATTGTCCACTTGTTTCTATGAACACTGGAGTGCACCAGTCCCAGTGGGTGCGGATGTTTCCCACTCCTGGATGTGCTATTTCAGTTTGAAATACTTGTTGGCAATTCAGGAATAATACTGTTTGCAAATCAGTAAATTAATATAATGTTTATCATCACATGTTTTTTTCCCAAATGTCTTCTTTCCTCTGCAGCCTATAAAATTTCAATTTATGTTAATCTAAGCCCTGTAAAGTATGCGTCCTCACAAAGAAGTTATACAATTGGAGGTTTTTTAGGGGCAGCTGAAATCCTAGTACATCCATGTGTACCTGTATTAGATTTATGAGTTTAAACTTCGAAGAGTTTGCAAAACTGCTAAACAATCTGTGGCAGACACTACCTAACCTGTCCTTTCTCGGCTGCCATCAACACCCATTGCACGGCTGACTGTCACCTACGTCTTTGCAAGCAGGAAAGTACCTGGCTGAGGGAGAGCTCCAGGGCTCTTGTCGTACTGTGCTATAGGAAAATTCCTGTCACACTTGGGAGCAAGCTTGTTTAAATGTTAATGATCGGTGATCTCACCTAATTGGTAAGGGAAATGTTAAGAAACTATGTGGGATCGTTAAGGTCTGCTCACCTGACTTTGCTGGAGGGTTTGAAGTGAAACCGCTTTCCTGAACTGTGTCTGCACTAGGAAAATAGCTGCCCTTGTAACACGGGTGAAAAAAAGCCAGATCTTGATCTACTAGATCCTGCCGTATCCTACCATATAGATATCAGTAGGACAGCTAATAACCTAGTGCTGATGGAGTTCAGATTTTAAGGGTTAAATCACAGAATCACAGAATGGTCGGGGTTGGAAGGGACCTCTGGAGATCTTCTAGTCCAACCCCCGCTAAAGGCTTCACCTAGAGCAGGTTGCACAGTCATGTCCAGGCGGGTTTTGAATATCTCCAGAGAAAGAGACTCCACAACTTCTTTGGGCAGCTGTTCCACTGCACTGCCTCAGAGTAAAGAAAATATCTTCTCCAGATGAGGCTTGTGCCTCCCCTTCCATGAAGAAACATTTTGTCACAGCAGTGCTCCAGCCCTGCCTGCATTTAAAGCTTACTCGCTGCCTGTTACCATGGGCACTCTACCCACAAAACTCATTTTTTCTAAGGAGAAGCAACCAAACGCGGAAGAGTTCATACAGTTTATCTGGAACCATGGTTGTGTCTTGCAGAAGAAGGAAATAAAGTGATAGCTTTCCTAAGCTGCTTCCAAGCTCTTCTGTTTGCAAATGGGCTTGATGCATACTGGAGAAACGCGACTTGGGAGTCACTACAGCTATATCCAAACTGTATGTGAACTGGTTGGTGGTCAAGACAGTGGAGGAAAGTCAGTACATGACGTGACCTCTCTCCCTGTGTCTGTACTGCTGTATGGAGGCCAAAGCTGCCTTCTGTAAAACACATCTTCTCCGTGTCTGGGGCAGTAAGGTGTTTCTAAGATCTTCAACATAGTTAGGCAAGAAGAGAAAAAGCTTGGCAACAAGGCCACAAACAGCATATATGTATTTTCTTCTTGTAAAATATGCTTGAGGGGCCTATTTAGTTAAGTCCTCATCCTGAGGCACTTGTAAAGGGCTGACAGTTTTCCATGCAAAGGTAGAAGATCCAGTTGCCTAGCTATTCTTCATCAGCCTCCAGCTGCCCTATATATAAGCCTTACCACAGATTGCCCATCACCCTGATATCTTCCAGGGTTACAGCTCTCCCTGACTGTTCTCTTCCAGTTGCTTGGGCTGCTTTTCCTCCTCAAGCGCCTTCCCCAGCACAAGTGGCAGATGCTGCACCATGTGATCTGATGCAAAAGGACAGGACAGACGGAGACGAGAGAAAGCGCCAAAAGCAATAGTGATGCAAAAGAATTACTTTCTAAAATTAACCAAAATTTTTCAGCAGAAGACTGGTCATTGCTCTCAGTAAGTTAATCATTTACACTGGATTGCTTCCATCTGCCTCTGTGCTGTGCTTTGTCATCTAGACTACAGGCAGCTCTTATCTTCTTGAGACCCTAGCAGTCATCTTCTCGTTTTAGCATTTATGGCTTACCTGGCTCATCAGCAGTTATGTCCAGAAACTATTTTCTGAAGCATATCTTTCCATCTGGAAATAATAATTTGCTGTGCCCTTAGGGAAGCTCGCAAATCCGCTCGAGTTATCCCCAGCCTGTCCAATGACATCAGTATCACATGTTCCAAAGCAAACTCGCTAAGCCTTCCTGTAATTCTCCTGAAAACACCAACCTTTATTTTACTGGATGCTTTCACAGAAAGATATTTTGATGTTGTGTTACCTCAGTAAATAGATTTTGTGGACTTGTTTGGATCAACCATTATACATTTCCTTGCTCTGCTGTTTCAAAAGGAGTAGCATCTCATTTCTTTCTAACCATTATGAACATCGTCTGTGACTTCTGCCCTCTCCTATATTGTCCAAAGCAAAACCACTTTGCCGTTAATCACGACTAGAACAGCTCCTTTCGTTACGGTCCTTGAGTTTTGAAAGGATGACCTGAATATGGCTATTCCTGTGGAAATAATGGTTGAAGTTCAGCCCTGGTTGCAAAAGGATATCCTCAGTATCTGATCCGCCACTGGCAGCATTCCTGGAGAATGCACATGGTATTCCACCAAAAGGGAAACAAGGGGGAAAGAGGCACTGCCGTGGGACGCTTCCCACTCAGCTGCAGACGCTGAGGGATGAAGCAATCAATCAGATTGCCTTTACAGCACTCTAGGGTATGACTCATCTGTTTCCAAATGTCTGTCTGAGCATACGGGGAACTACACCAAGGAAGTGCCTATTTCTTACCATAAATCTAAATAAGGAGTCTCAGTGTTCATTCAGCTTATATACTTACATTAGGTGAAGGGCATTCCACTCAATGTTTGATTGCTAGGCGAGCTTATCAGTGCTGCAAATAATTTTGGGGGTCCTGACCAGAAAGGTGCTGGGGAGCACACTCTTGCAGGCAAGGAGAGCTCTGGGGAAGGGGAAGAGCCTCTGCAGTGCAGGAGGGTAAAGTTTCTTTGTCTAGGTATTAGCAGTGCAAGAAGGTTAGAGTGAAGAACAAACATTCAGGGAACAGGAATTTTTTATCCTGAACGTGTAACATGGAAAAGAATTTACAGATTGTGGAAGCATCCAAAATTGCTTATATTAATGACTGAATTAGGAGAATCTGGATTTTTTTTTTTCCCTTTTGGATGTCATGAGGGGAATTTTAAACAAAGAGTTAACATTTTCAGGGACCAAAATAAATGATGTCTCTGAGAGTCCCATACATTGCCTGTTTTTCGTGAAACCACACTAAAAATGGTAAGTGGAGTTCCCATTTTCACATCTGCTATCCATATGAACATACACCTGGCAGTGTAGTGTGTATGTTGCTTCAGAAGGAACTCAACCAAACAGCTGTCACTCTTTATACAGCACCAACAGTCTTGGTTATAAACCTAGTACGTGTTTTATTTACTGTAAATGAAGTGTGTATCAGCAACACTGAATATGAAAATGAAATTTTAATGAGTCACTTTTATGATGCTAGAGCAATGTGAGGAGACATCTGTATCTGTAATGTGATTTACTTTTTAATATGCAGTAACATAGTTTTAGTTGGAATAAATAGGATTCCCAATAAAGACTCACATGACTAGTTTCTTCAGTCTGTTATTTCACACATACTTTGAGACCTGGAGCAACCTTTTCCATGATTTTATGGCAATCCTTTTGGGACTTTTCCAGTCTTATGTCTTAATGTTTTCTTTCTCTCTTACCCCTTCCTCCCCACCTTTTTTTTTTTTATATATATATATCTTAGTACCTTGGTATAATTATTTTACACTGATTCATTTAGTTGCAGTGTGCTAACATATATTGATTCTGAGAAATTTGTCTGCGTCCACCAGCATTAAATAGTCTTTGCATCTATCACTTCTTAATTGTTTCTCACAAAAAGTTATGGATGTGCTTTTTTCTGGAGAAAATGTCCAATTTGCCCCATTTACGGAAGAGAGGAAAGCATACACTTTGCAATATATATGAGTACACCTAAATGGATATATAGTTTTATATTTATAAAATATATGTTTCTATATTTTTAAATACTCTAGAGATGGCTTCATGATGGGAAGTTTGGAAAGAATCCAAGCAAAAATCTGAATGAATTATGGGAAAAATCCATTTGCTTTCAGTATTTTGGTTCAGTCTTGCAGAGTCGAAAGTAGCTGCTTCTTCTGACAGTCATCAAGCTTTGATGATGCAATTTCTCTTTTCAGCTTAGTCAGAAACTTAAGCCACCACTCGACTCACATACTGCACTTGCCCACATGATGTTAGTTACTCATGCGTATTTATTCCATTTTTCAGCAGATGAACTTCTGTTAGCTTTGATGTCTAGGCCTTTTAGGCATACCTCCTGGGAAAGCAATTAAATTCCTTGCACTTGAAAAGCCCAGACAACTCATGCTATGAAAGCAGCATCAGGTCTGTCCAGACCCCAGCAGTTGCCCCTGGCTTTCGTGAGAGACAGTATTACGAAAAGCTACACAACCCAAACCAACTTCTCTGAAAACACTTTTTACAGCAAAATTAAACCCCTCCTCATCTCACTGTTTTGCCAGAAGCTTGTTTTCTTCCAGCAAGTATAGCCTTCCTGTGAAGGCTTCTTATTTTCATTCTTCCCCCAGCCATCCTGCTGTTGCACATCATTCTCAGATAAACACAGGGGCAGCAGTGCCCCGCTCTTGCTCTGGAACCCCAGTCAGTGCTAAGAGAATGCTCAGCACAGGAGCCTACAGGTGCCACCCACCATGAGCCAACACCCTCACTCTGAGTGTCCCTAAAAACTAGCTGAAGCCAACAGGAGCACGGCTTGCTCCACCCTAGGCATCATTACGTAGTTACTGCCCAGCATCAGCACAGAACTGTATTGTGTGGGTGATATTTAGAATGCACTTCATTACAGTTCATCTTTTGCCATTTCTTTAGCTTGTTTCCATCTTCATGGGGAGTATAGTACATCTAAAACTGTATTTTATCTTCTTTCCTGTTAAGTACTCTCAATCATAACACCACCAGGACTGGCGCATTCACATGGATATTCACACGTGTTTATAATAAACCTGTGCTAACACAACTCGTATTTAAGCAGAGTCTCAGGTTTTAAAATTAAAAAACCCAAAAACACAAACAAAAGAAAATAGGCATTGATAAGTGTTTTTTAATGTTGCATATTACAGGTTGTGTTATTTAACTATGTGTGATTTGTAAATAACAGAATATTGTTTAAAAAATCTATCTACTGCATAATATTTTTTTTTTTTTTACATCAATGGTTCTGTTTGTTTTCCCCAAAATCTGATGGAATTTCCTTCAGCCCTCCATTTCTTCTTAGATTGCCCCACGTTTTAGTCAGCGTGCCAGCTGCAAACACTGCCGCAGAGAAAGAAACAGCTGCCCTGGTAGCTCTGTCCTTCACTGAGGCTAGCAAGGCCCCGCTTCGTGAGACCATATTACTTGAGATGATGTTTTCCTGGAAGCAGGTTCACAAAAAGTGGCTTGCTGTGTTTCATTTACTACGGGGACATAAAGATGGCCAGAGCAACTGTTAGAACTGTAAATGTCTGGGAACTCCCAGTACTGAGATGCAGTTACTGCGTGCAACCCCAGTTTGAGGGCAAGTCAGTCAGAAGGGGCTTCACTATAGCTGTTACCGTATTTATTATTTATATAATTGCCATTAAAATACGCCAGCTTCCTTCTGATGAGATAGGGAGAATTCTGTACCCAAATGAGATCAGTCTAGCAAAAAATAAACCAGGAAAAAAATGCCAAACCTTAAACACCTGAAGTACATGGTTAGATGAATACACACAAGCAGGAACATCTCTAAATCTTTCCTTAGGACTCTGTACTATTTTACCTTCAAAAAAACTTGGCAACCATTAAAGGTTGAATTGAATGTTAGTCAGACGTGTGTGTTTTCTGCAAATATTTCATGAGGCTCGAGGGGAAAATGGCATTCTACAAGGACATTAGCCATACAACTTTCATGTGACCTTCCCTCTTTCAGCTCATCACAGTCACTTGTCCTATCTTGCTTCAGATTAAATGGCAAACCTGTCAAAAGCAGGGGAGGTATTTCCCTGAGCTGTTTATGAAATGACTAGCTTGGTTCAGCTTCGGTCCTGCCTGAATACTTTCAAGCACATGAAACACAGTAATAGTGTCTCAAACAAAGAAGTCCTACACATGAGAAGGGTAAGCAAACTCCAGAAGTGGTGAGTAATGATGCTACAGGGAACTAACAAAAGACAGAGGATTTCCGTCACATAGGGTGATTAGTAGTAGGGATTTCAAAAGGTCTATTTTTCTAGGAAGTTTCATTACGCTTAGATCACAAGACAGGGGGGTTTCTCCATCCAGCAACAGCTGAGATAAGCATCTGTCCACCCAGTCCCAGGTTTCAAAGCAAGAGGGTCTGTCACAGACCCCCAAGAACACACCGAGAGTCTAGAGGAAACAACAGGGAGGCAAGCTATGTCTGCAGGACCAGTTACTTTGTTAGATACACCAGGATCGGTGCCGTGACGTGTATCAGGAGGTTTCCAAAACTAGCTAAGGGTCTAACCTGACACCCTTAATTCTGCTGTAGCAAGTTTATCCCTAGTAAATTGCAGTTGCAAAGCCAATGCAAACACATTTTCTCCCAAATTGTTTTGAGGAAAGCCAGAATGAAAATGCCTTTGTATTTCAGCTAAGCCAAATATTTTGACCCTTTTCACCAAGTAGAAACTGAAAGTTTTGCTGCTGTTTTTAAAATTCTTTATTAGAAACAATTTCTGCAGTTGAAAATCTTTTTTTGCTGTGGTTGTTCTAGAAATGTTGAGATTAAGAGTTTCGATCTTCTCAGCAATTCTTCATGGCTAAAACCGTTTTCCGTATTTTGCTGTAAATAGCTCTAGCTAACCACTGCTGCCCTCTTTACTGAACAAAGTATACACCCAGAGCGAATCACCCAGTCCTGTTCCTAACAAGCTGGAGATGCAACTCTGGCAGGTGACCCCTGTGACAAGGGGAACCTGTTGAGGAAGGGATGCTGAGGAGAGGAAAACCAGGTTAATTAAAAACACTCAAAAGTTGTTCAAGTTCTGATTGTGCTCTGTAGCGTATCACACAGCACTGCGCGACACCCTGAGACGGCTCTGTCCCTGGCTGTGCCTGCCTCATCCAGGGAGCAGGGCTTGGCTTAATAAGCTGGGCCAGGGAAGAAAGCACTTGGAAAGCCCCCATTGCACTGGGGAGGCCAGGCTGGGGCCACAGCATCTGAAGGTGGCAGCAGGAAGAGCTTGTGCACCTTGCAGAGCCCTTCTCGTTGAGCTGAGCCACAGAGCACCTGGCACCCTAATGGTGACCCCACCTGCGCTCACCAAGTTGCTCAGGCAGGATGGGAAAGAAAGATTTATGGAAAATGGGTGGGGACAGATGTGTGGAAGAGGAAAGCGAAGACAATGACAGGCAACCACAGCTTCTGGTCCCCTGTGCTTTGTCCAGTGCTACCCCAACCGCGCTGGCCATGGCAGCTGACAGCCGCTGCCCATCCTCGCTCTGCCTCTCCCAGCACTCACCACACAAACGCTCATTCCAGCACGATGAGGGTGGCCGTGCCACCCTGCACCCGCCCAGCCCAGTCCACCTACCACCCCAGTGGACACACTGAAGCGCTGTCCCAGGTGGGACACCCGCTCCAACCCCCGTATCCCACAGGAGACAGCTGAGGTCTAGGGCTGCTGGCACTGCCCTGTATGAGCCTTCCGAGCAAACCTTGCCCCTCTGGCATTCTCGCTTATGGGACAAATTGGCTCTGGAGGAGAAAGGAGAGGTGTCACTCACCTCTGTTTTCATCCATATTTAACTTGATTACCTGATTTTAACATTTTTACTATTAAAAAAAACCACTACAAACAAACAACACCCAACCTGCTAGTGTTAAATAAAACCCCACTCTTCTTGCTCCTTTAATGCATGCCCACAAAACTATCAATGCTTTTAGTGCTTCAACAGACAGTCAAATATTTTAAGTCACCATAAATCAAGATGGTTTTAACCAAAATAGGTTTTGAGCAATGTTTTCATGAGAAATTCCCTGGATCCCAAATGCAGGAAATGTCTGAGATTCCTGAGGAAGAGCAGTATTAGCAGGGCAAGGTGATGATACTCGGTCTGTACCTCCAGCTTTTGTTACTGGGATGACAAAAGTTTCAAGGCGGCTTGAGTTTGAGGTATTCTGACTTTAGTAGTTCACATGCTCCAAGAATTAAATTCTAATAATTTACCAGAAATGTTTTGGTTGATTTTTTTTAAATTAGGACAGGGTAAAGGAGAATTGGAAATAACAGCCCTGACTTAAATCCTCATATTTTCCCCCCCTCATTTTTTTTTTAAGTGTATACCTTGCAAGCTGCATATGATACGATCGGGGGAGGAAAGAAAATGAACAAAAAAACACAGGAGGACAAAACATAACCTTCTCATCCATTGGACCTTTCTGTGTAATTACAAGGCAAATTCCTCAGGTCAGAGTCTCATCTGTGGGGATTTTCCACTTCCCCACTCTTGAGGAGCACAGAGGCTATTGCACATCAGCACACGCTGACACCCACGGAGAGCTGAACTGCTTGATAAGAGTTTGCTTTTGTTTCCCTCGAGCTCCCACGAAGGTACTTGGTGCACAGACCAGTATTTGTATTATGCCGTGAAGGGAAGGATTTAGGCCAAAAGAAGCTGGCAGCCATGGCTTTTTAATGAACCATGTGCTGACAGGCCTGGTTGTGAGCTGTTACAGATGTGCGCCGGACAGTCTAATGAGATGCAGGAAATTCAGGAAGCCAAAAAAACCCTTTGGATTTTCTGGTTACACTGATAGGATCAAAACCACTTGTGTGCTACCTGGCATCACCGAGCAAGGGATATGCTCGATTGTCCTTAATAAAAACATTACCATTTGGGGTAAAGGCACTGATGCACATTGATTGCCATAAGGGGGAATAAAAGAGGAGCTTAGTCATTAGCCAAGAATGCGAGCAGGGCAGGATCCTGCAGTGGCACATTAATTATAGCAACATTTTCTGTGATTCCCCTGCTACATAACCAGAGATGCGGGGAGCATGAGCAGGGGCCACAGCATGAAAGGAGATGGCCAGGATGAAAGATCTGGCAAGTAAGGGGAAGTAAACCCCTGGTGAAAGAATAAAACCCCCTGAAAAACTCTCCTCCACGCAGAGTCTCCAGCTGATGCCTCCAGCATGGAAGAGGCGCTTTTTCCCAATGCTTTAGCAGGAGTGCTCTGGTATTTCTCTCGGAGAATGAGTCAGACGCAGCGGCTGCCAAAAAGCCCTGCCAAGTCCTGTGCTCAGTTACATGTGCCCACAACAACACGGCATGTGAGCAGATACTATCTTGGTGCCAACTGAGACGCTGGAGCGGCTGCGGGCTGCGATGTGCAGCTCTGTGGCTCCTCGGCTTCACCTCTGCTGTCCCTGCAAAGCCGGATTATCAGCTGTATTGCAGATGGCATTGCTCACCGCCAGGCCTGCAGATTCAGACAGGTCAACGGTAAAGGTCTGCTTTTGCTGCTGCGTGACAGATGAAACTTATTTTTAACCATCTAACTGATGAAGCCCTAGCTAGCAGATGCCCCAGTTTACATGCTCTTTGTCATATAAACCTGTCCATATAAAAGCATGGACAAGAGCCTATGAAGCAAAATGGAACACATACACAGACCTTTCCGGCACAGCTAGGTCGGGGAGCCTTTTGCCAGACGATAAAGCTACATAAGATATTCAACAGTGACATCTATTGGCACACAAACTCCCTGCAGATCCCTGCTTTATTCTACTGCAATATTTCTAGCTGCGTTAGCAACGCTGTGAGAGCACATGCCATGCTGTTGTGATAGCGTGCTGTCGCTCTCGGGCACAAACCCTACAAGCTGTCAGGGCTGCCAGGTAAAGAGCTTCTTGGATAACTTGCCATTAGGATGCAAGGAAGTTTAGGTCTTCTTCTTCGCTGCGATCAGGTCAGGAAACCTGTGGCATCAGAGCTTTCATGCATGTTTTATGCATGCAGTACATGATAATGCACTCTGGGTGACAAGGTTTTCCCTCTTTTCATGAGTAATCATCCTGCTAGGTGTCATTCTCACTCAGGAGTCCCTGGAGCTAGAGCTGAAGACAAGGCAAAACATCACAGATGTTTTCACAAAGCTTCCTTCCCTTCTTTTCCTTTTTAAAATTAAAAAAGCCCTTTTATCGGAGTGTTCTCTATAGCTCTCATAATTGATTGTATTTGTGAATCCAGACACGTGGGTTTAAAAGATATCTCCAAGCTGGAGGCACTTCATCCTGATTATAAACTGAGCCACTGTTTTATGAGCTAAAATGACACATGTAACTTAGATGATCAACTATCATAAAGCAAGGGGGAAAAGCCAGGGTCAGAAAGGTACACTGCAAATGACCTGTATTTCTGTATGAAATGTCCATCAAATTGCAATGCTTTCTCCATCAGTTCTGTAGATAAGCTTGGCTTCTAGAAGTCTCTGCAGCTGTCAGGCTGCAGAGACAATTTGCTGGAGTTCACGAAAACACTTGTCTCCTCCTTGGCTTCTTGCTTACGTATGTGTCCTTTCTTGATGAAGCTGGCCAGCACAGCACTGTTTGGAGAGCCATCAACCAATGCATCCACCCACCAGCATGATGATGAGGGAGGCCAGCCAGTGAAAGAATTGTAAAAGTAATATTAACATGGAGACAAATGTGAGGGGGAAAAAAACGCAATAAAAGCGTAGCCCAACAGCTTTTCGACTGTGCTTCAAACTTAGTTCGGTGCCTTTTTCTGGGGTGTCAAAACTAGTTTGAGCTTGGACTTGGGAAGAAGTCTTTATCCATGGTTTTGTCCCTAAAATGAAGTCCTAACAGATACTGATACTAGTGATGAATTTGTAGAGCTGGCATGGACATTCATTGCTTGAAGACAGACAACATTATTGCAAGGAGAGATAGACAGGCACTCATTTGTTGGTGTGTTTTTGTTTGTTTTTTTTTTTAATTTCTTATATTTTCCCAATATGCTCTGCACAGAATGTACTTTGATAGGACTGAAACACAAGGTCCCTCTCTAGCAATGATCACCCATGTGTTTTTCTGAGATCGAAGCAAACTGCAGAAGAAATGTCCTAAATAAAAAGCCTGTTCCAAAATGCTTCATGTCTTTCCATAATCCAAGTACAGCCACTTTCATATATTCTGGAGATAATAGGTTTGTCATTTAAAAATAAATTACTATATTGTTTCAGGAAAACATCTTCCTGCTCCAAGTTCCGTGCTGTTCTCAGGCACATTTTCCTCATTATGTAAAACTTTCTGTTAAAGTAGGAAGCTGATTTTTATGATGCACAGTGTTATAATCACTTTTGGCAGCAGGGGAATGTTTATTTCCATCAGAATATTCTTGTAAATTCACTAAGCCGTAGAAGAAAAAAAAAGTGTGAATGCAGAAATGCTTCTGTATAAAATTGAGAAGGAATTTATGTTTTGGCAAGCTATTGATTACATGCTTGAGGCCAAACATCTCACCAAGAAACACAGATAAGATACTAATAAGAAAATCCTTTCAATGTATCGATTGGAGAGTTGCCAGAATTTTCAGATGCTGCAGGAATCAAAAGTCTTAATCTTGGGGAAAGGAAAGGTCTGTGTGGAATCTGCTCAGAAAGGAAATACCATTTGTTGGCATTTAGAAGGAAAAATACAAAAAGGCAATAATGTCTGTAAGCCTAAAGCAAGTCTAAGTATGCAATTACACAACATGGAAAAACAGATCACGGCTCTTTTTTTAAACAAGTTATACTGTAAGAGCAAAGATTTAATTAGTTCATTAAGAAAATACCAGATACTGACCCAAGTTTCTAAATATCTAACTGAAAGAAAATATGAATTTTATAAGACACACATAGTTTGTAAGCATATGTCACATGCAATTATACATTTAACATATTACATGTGGTATAAGTACGTAATATATTAAAAATATGTAGTACTATTTATTTTATTACAAATATATAAACATGTGTAAGTGGGTCCACCACTTAACTGAAAAAAACCCCCTTCAAAGTCATTTACAGAATTTTGCTCCCCATGGCAGACTATGCTCTGTGTAAGACATCATTACTCCCTGCAAAAATGATAGACACCATTCTTGAGCTGAATATAGTTAGTATATTTTGTGGGAAAAGGAGGCTATTTTTTTCTCCCAGTTTTCTTGTTTCTCATTTATCTTTTTAACTGTCAGCTTCTCCCTCAGCAGAGAATAAAGATTCAGTTGCAAAAGAAATGCGTTAGAAACTTCCCTGCTTTGAATGTCTGCTGTCTTTTACTGCTTTGAACGGACTGGAGGCTGCATGTTGCATGGCCATTGCCACTTTTATTTGCTGCTCGGACAGCTACCGCCATCCTCTGCAAACAGAGAGCAGCGTCTTGCACAAAGCCAGCTCGCATCACTGCTAGTTGAAGTAAGAGGGGACAGCAATTGTCTTAGCTGGAAGAACCTAAAGAAAGTAATACAAAAGATGGTAACCTTAGAGAAGTATTTATAAAATCTGTACATTTTACCAAATCTGCTGAGTGTAACTACAGAGGAAAGTGAAGGGAAATGTATCTATCAAGTAGAAGCATTTTTGAGAAGACTGTATTTCTAACCATAGCTCAATATCTGCAGATCAGGTTGTGTGCTCTAAACCTCGTGTGTGCTGTGTCACTTATGATGATGTATTTATATATGTGCAATTTATAAATTAACAGTCCTAGAGGTGCTCTAATACCAGGTAAAGGCACCAATGAAATGATCATTTCTGGTCTGAACTTCTGCTTTATATGCAATAGTAGTGGCATGAATCTCTAGTCTTAAACAAGAACTTCATATACTATAATACACTATCTGAATTTAAAGGAGTTACAGATTTAATTCTGAGAAGTCTTGTAAATGGAAGATGCTGATAGCGATGACCCTGTTTCCTTACATAACACCAATAAACCTTTTTTTTTTTCCCCTGGATTTCCAGGTCATGTTCATCCCTGGGGTAACATGGAAAATTTGCACCAGAAATTTAAACAAGTCCTCAGTCACATGTTGAAAGGTTCTCTTTATTTAACCTGCCGATTTAAAATTCGGTTGTTGCTGATGTGGGAAGAGTTCACTAAATTAAATTACTGATTATCAAATAGAACACAAATGATGCTTTCCCCCGATTCCTTTTACACATACCATTGAATGAGTAAAAAAAAAAATCACCATTGCTTAAACTATTCACACAAGTCTAGAAGATAATGATATAATTTCTAATCAGTTTCCTCACATCCAAAAATATTCATAATATCTATTTCCTGCCAAGTAAAGCATGTGACATGCCTCTGATGCACCCAGAACGTCTCAGACTGGCTGCCCCCAGGCAGAACTGCAGATGCTGTTTCTTGTCCGGAACAGAGATTATCCAAGCTGAGCCCACGAGCTCCCTGACTGTGGTTATTTCCATTTCCGTGCTGTCTGCCCGCTTTGTCATTCTACTTTTCCCACACACGTGACGTCATTAGCTTCCTGGAAAACTGAGAAAAGGTATTGACTTAGTAGTTTAGGTCATGCCTGCATTATGCAGTCACAGTGCAGGCAATTATACATGATGGCCTTGCTGCTTCTTTCATACTCTATCCATGTGTCTCAAGAGCTACATGTTTAGTCTTAATTTCTTGAAACATCTGAATCTGCTTGATTTGAGGTTAATCTCACTTCATCCTTATAATCCTGATATCTAAAATGCCACTAAATTTTGTGATATATTTTTCCCTTCTTGTAGGTTCTTTGCTTACTTGTACCTTTCTTGAGATGAGTATTTGCCCTAAAGCTGTTCAGTTCTTGGTAGATTTTGCTCCTTTTAAACAGAAGAACCTTTCAGGTTCAGTTCCTGAGCTCTACAGTCCAAATGACTTCACTGGATATTCAGTCCAGCTGAATAAAATTCACACTCAGTTTTTTCAGTTAACGTATTTGTGATCTTCTGATGAGTAGTGAACTCCATGGAGGAATGGACTGTGATAGCTGGTAAAGGGTTCCATTTGCCTTTCAGTTTTAAAAATGTCCCCCACCCATTGCCAACTTTGGTTTGTCAATCATCCTAAAACTGGTTCAAGTGAGTTTTTCAGAACTAAAATCTCTGCTCTTTTATTATGGTTCTGCAGTATTTAAACAGTGAAATTCATATGTTAGCTATGCTCATGCATTTTTAAAAGCATCTTCAACAACTTTTTACTCACTGCCTTGGAGATTTCATGCCATTCCCGTTTCCCTGCAGTATAATTGAAAGCAAACAGGTGTACCAGTTTTTGTTTACCCTACAGTGCTTGCTATTTTTTTACACTGCCATCCTTTCCCTCTCCCATACCTCTGACTGCTCTTGTCAGCACACTGGGAAGCTCTTTGTGCAAGCTTACAGTTGCTGCTGGCATTCATACAGCTGTATCAGCTGGGACATCACCTGGGCTCCTAGAGCGGTCTGGATAAACGTACTCCGTAAACCAGCACTGTAGAGTTGCGCTGTGGTTCTATTTGCTTCTAGAGGCAAACCACAGAGGTGACAAACTGCAGATTTGAAGGTGTGAGAGGTCTTAAGAGGTTGGTTTCAGAGGATACTTCAACCCTCAAACTTGCAATGTCACAAGGCAGCCTCAGTGGTGCTTGTGGGTCCCTCGACATCTCCATGGCAGTGGGCCAGGGCCAAAGGATCAGTCACTGCGACAGACCCGTTGTGCACTGCGGACAAAGGCAGCGGCTTGGCTGGAGGACTTTGCTTTAAGCTGGATTTCCCGGAGAGGTTAACACAACAGGCTGCATCTTCCACAGAAGCTGGCAGGCAGATGGTCCTTCTCTACTTTTTCATATTGGTCCCTGAGACTTTAATTTCGTAACATTTTGCACCAGTGCTTTCAATAGCTCTTTTGCTATGATTTCTGCTTCTGAAATAAAGGGCAGCAGTATTATTTCTGCCTTTACATACAGTCTGAATAACTCCATTTTTCCAAGTCAATATTTGCTTTGATAAACCGAAAGCAGTAGTCCTGTAGCTATCACAACATAGTAAAGAAATAATAACCCGAGTTAAAAACAGGCTCATGCAGAATGGCAAAGGGCAGGAAATTGGTTGCAGTTGAACTAATATTTCTCCTGAAATGATCTGTTACTGCTATTTGCTACACAGCTTCTGTATACCCCCAGGCAATTCCGGGTGCCTTTGGAAACTTTCTGAAGCTGCATGCTGCACTGCCTGTATATGGAGAGGCGGTGTGATTTCTCATACTTGTCGCTCTTGTACAGAAAGAAATGTTTGTCTTCATAGGAGTGCTGTAGAAAGTGTATATTGTATCAGCTGACTCATTTATAGTATTTCCCCTTTCTGAGTAGGAAATAAAGGAAGTGCATACCAAAACAGGGAACTTGCATCCAGGCTTGTAAATTCTTCTGTCTTGGGTGTTTTAAATAGATAAACAGGCAAAATCACACAAAAGGACACATACAGTCCAGTCCAGTGTAAGTTAGTATATTGGACATAAGGCTTGAAACTTTTGGAAATAGATAGAACGTTCCTGTTGCATTCCAGATGGACAGTTACATTGTTCCTAGATTTTGAAACGATGCTATTGCTCTTGCACAGGCAGGTATGAAGGCATTTCTAACCTCTTTTCTGTTTACCCTATACACAAACCATGCCCTTTCCCGTCTCTTCCAGGTGAAATATTCCCAATCTTTTTTTCATCTGTTTCTGTAATAATTTCCCCATTCCCTGGTTTTCAACAATTGTTCCTTTCACTCCGAGTGTAGCTGGGACTACAGACACTACGGGCAATGGGGATGTCAGAACTTGTATAACACAAGAGCTCGTAGGATACTGTAATACTGAAAATTGAAGTTGTATTTTTTGATGGTTTCTTATAGCTGCTACACCAGCAGAAAATGTGTTCTTCACCAATTAAAAGATCTTCCAGTAAACAAAAATCTCAACATTACTATATTTTGGGGGGATAAATAGTTTATAGATATGATGATGTAGAAAAAAACCACTAACACAAAAAATATTAGAGAATTATGTGGATGCCTGTTGTCAGTAATTTCTTATTATCTTGTTCTGATTGACTTTTTTTCTTCAGTAGCTCAGCCTTCTGAAGAGCAATCCCTAGTATTTTCAGAGTAAATCTTCAGAGCTGATACTGAGATCACCTAATGGTATTAGTGATCTTGCAAAAGCTTTACTGCTGCTTTAGCCACATCTATTCCTCTGCAATTACTCCCCAGTTTAAATGAGGTCAGGGAAGGACCCCACCAGCACCGCTGGCACTGCACCTTTAATTGTCCTTACCTCAGCCGGCTACCAAACAGAACTGAAGTATGACATGAAAGAAAAGCACTTGGCCATATCAAAAGGAATTTTCCTGTATGGTGTAAATGTGGTGATAACAGAATTGAAATGGATTGAAGTGTTTGTGAGAGAGGAATAAAATTCACTTTCTAAACACACTAAAACCAAAAACATGGTATGTTATGGCATGTAATGTTATGGTATGTAATGGTATGTTGTTATGGTGTGTTATGGTATACTATGTTATGTTATGGCATGGCATGTTATGGTATGGGACGGTATGGTATGGTATGTTAATAAATTAGGTTATGGTATATAAATAAATTATGTTACGTTAATTAGTTCTGTTCCATTATGTTAATGAATTAATGTTAAATTATGTTAATAAATTATGTTATGTAAATAAAATGTTACATTAATGAAGTATGTTATGTTAATGAATTGTTATATTATGTTAATAAGTTATGTTAATAAAGTATGTTGTAATGTTATGTTAATCTACATTAATAAATTATTTATATTTTTCAAACCATTTCGTTATATTAATAAATTATATTACATTAATAAATTATTTTGCTATGTTAATAAATTATGTTATTTTATGTTAATAAATTATATTATATAAATAATGACATGATTATTACATGTTAATAAAATATGTTAATAAATTAGGTTATGTTAATAAATTAGGTTATGTTAATAAATTAGGTTATGTTATGTTAATAAATTATGTTATGGTATGCAAATATATTATGTTATGTTACATAAATAAATAATGTCAGGTAAATATATTATGTTATGTAAATAAATTATGTTATGCTAATAAATTAGGTTATTTTATGTTAATAACTTTGGTTGTATTAATAAATTACATTAATTATGTTATGTTAATAAATTTTGTTATGTTATCTTATCTTATGGTATCTTATGTTATGGTTTGGTATGCTATGCTATGACAGATTTGAGCATTACTTTTCCATGGCAACAAGGTTCTGGGTTTTTTGTGGTTCCCAAAAATAAGATGCACAAATGGGCAATACACCAAACTCCTCTGTAAATTTTGCTATGGCAAATGTCAAACAAGGACAATTGCAGGAGCAAAATCACAGACTCAACGACATATCAATATGATCCTAGTTGAAGCCACTTAAGTTTCTGCAAACTTATATACAATATTAATATTCATACACACGTCACACCTTAATTCTATTGGTTATATACACTGTTCACACGCTGCTATACAGATACTAATTGGTTAAAAGCATACAAGCGGTTAGTCTCATCATTAAAATTGTTGACATTCTTGCAGTCATCAGTTCCCAGCTCAGCTCCTGTTTTTCTGCCTGCTTAACTGCCAAAGATCCTGTTTTCTTCATTCCAGGTGTCTTTCTCACACAACTGTGTGTCCTTGCTGAGCGGATAAAACTTTTAATCATACCAAGCTGCTAAAGCAAGAGCAACTTTTGATAGGCCAGGTGTCCCTTTTCTTCCAAATACATTGCCACAATTCCCCCTTTTTCTTCCTGGACTATCAAAACATCTATCATTCCATAGATACATTTAAAAATACAAGGAATCAGAAGCATTAAAAACAAAATAATTGCTAAAATCGTTACACCTTGTTTCACCAAATCTAATAACCATCCATTAATTTCCCAACCCTTGAGCCATTGGCCCAGACCTCCATTTGTTACAGTGAGTTTCTTCATGTTCGTTCTTAATTGTTCTAATTGTTTATGAATTGAAACTGAGTGATCAGACAGGTTCATACAACACATACCCTCAAAATCTTCACATCTGTGCCCATGTGCTAAACAATAAAACGTCAATGGCTGCACGGTTTTGTAAAGTAGCATGCCTTGTATTATCCAAATCTACCAATAAACTTTTCAAAATATCTGACGTCAGGTTAAGTTGTTTAGCAGCCCAACATCCCAACTTTGTATATCACCGAGTGCTTTGCCAGCAGGAACCCATGGTGCAAACACGGAAGAAATCACTCGTAATGGAGTGTTCCAAAGCTGAATTTTATCATTGCAGTTTTCACTCAGTTGCCATACTGCTCATTTTTTCCTGTGCACTAATTTTTATTTTTCCACCGGGTTTCATGTAATATTTGTCTTTGATTAGGAGCAAACAAAGTTAACTTGCCTAAATAACAAGGCCCTCCGAGAGCCTTAGCCAGGATTCCAGGCCATGCTCTATCCCCACAAAACAGAAACAACCCTTTGGGCAATGCTCGGGGTTGTGATGGTGCCGTAAGATTAACCCATAACCCTCTGTTACAGTATATGCGAGTATTTCTATACCAGTGCTCCCTAGGGGTCACCCAAAAACTTCCGTTCCGGTATGTCAATAATGGCCCTTTTCTCAATACCTTTTGAAGAAAGTTGTCAAATAACACCTCTCTATTCCCAAACTTGATGCAGGATTGGTTACATTTCAGAGATCCTAAAAGATCTAACTCTAGAGGCGGTATCATAGAAGCATTCAGATGCTGAAAAATAAGTGCAGTCTGCATAGCATCTTCACGTTATGGAAACCCTTTTTTCAATGTCTGCCAATTTTTTAATACCATCGAGTGGGGCCAGGTCAATTTAGCAAAGGTAATAACTTCGGCTTTGTTTAGAATTTCACTTTTGCTGACCCATCCTTTAAATTGGTTTGGGTCAAAAGTCGGAACCCCTGTTAGACAGGTACGAAAGGGATCTGTTGGAGTTGACATAGATAAACAGATGGAGTCTGAACCAGTAGCATTAGCAAGATTAACCCATACACTTTGCCTGTTCTTAAGTAACCTACGCATATGTTCTATTACATCTATATATTTAAACAGCAAGCACAATCCCCATAAAAAAACCACAATTCTCATTTCAAATCCTTACAAACCTATTCATCCTAACACAAAAATATCTTTTCTGGATTACTTAAAAAATGTTATTGCATCTAACACAATATGGACTTAATGTTAGTGAAATATATCTCCGGAGATCTACTATAACGGATTATATTTTTACCACAAAATGTACAATGACAGATTATATACAACCTACACCAGTGGCAGACTGAACAAAGATGATCACTGGCTCTTATTGTCATCTGAATCTCCTGTGTCGTTTATTGTGGTGTTCCTCCTATCAATGGCAGGTGACTTCCACGGTTTTACCCAACGAGCCAGCTGGAATCCACTTTGGTCCCGAATCTGTAATGATAGACATATATCCTCTGCCAGTTAATTGTACTTCTGCCAGACCTGTCCACTGGCCAGTGTTTAGATCTTTATACATCACTTTGACTCCTTTAGTATTTAGTGTTGATAAGTCACTGTTTAATGCTTTTCCATGAACAACTATGGGTGGATTTTCTGCTGTACCTGCTAAGCGCAAAAAATTAATGACATATAAAACCTTCCAAATATGTTCTTGCGGGGATAGACCCATTTCCCCCCTTTTTTGTTTTGCGAGTAAGCTTTTTAAAACTTGATGTGCACATTCAATGATGGCCTGACCAGTAGGTGAATTTGGAATACCTGTTTGATGTCGGATATGCCATAGTTGACAAAATTGAGGAAAGGAACATGAAACACATGCCGGACCATTATCCGTCTGTATACTGTGTAACACCCATAACTGCAAAACATCTGCGTAGATGCTTTTTAGTATGTTTTGCTGTCTCACCTGTGAGAGGAGTGGCCCATATAAGGGAAGAAAAGGTATCAAATGTGACATGCACGTACTTTAGTCTGCTGAATTCTGCTATGTGAGTGATATCCATTTGCCACAATTGCAATGGTTGTAAACCGCATGGATTTACTCCAAGGACAATTCCAAAACTAAATTGCTGACAGTCAGGACAGGATTGTACAATACCTGTGGCATCTGAATGTGTTATGCCAAATTGACGCGACAGCAGATCCAGCGGTGAGGGGATACACGGTAGGGGGGGCACAGGGGGGACATGGGGAGGCGGGCTGTGTGATGTGAGAGGAAAGATGGGGGACACAGGGTGACACTCCAGTGACTTGTCCTCCCTCAGCATCTCCCTGAACACCCTGACCCTCAATGTGTGCAGTGAGGTGGTGTACACCTGCCATGGCGTCCCCATCTCTGTCACCAGTATTGCACAGGTACCCCCCCCACCCATGTCCCCTCTACACTCACCTGTGTCCCTACAGCTGCCACCACCCCTCCCAGCAGGACTGCTGCAGCCCCTTTTAAGCGATGTGAGGTGGACCCTATCAGATCCCCCTTAAAACGGCAATGTCATAGTGAAATCGCCCCCTCCTCCACTCTGTGGGACCCCTTAAAAGGGACATGTTGTGGTGGAGCCCCCTCAGAACCCCTGCAGCCGGGGAGGGGGGGACAGCACTTTTAAAAGGGCTTAACCCCCCTTGGTAAGGGGCAGCATCATCTTAAAAGCAGCTTATATCCCCCCAAAAAATATTTTTTTGGAAAGCACTCTTTCAAAAAGGCATTGGCATGGTCTGTCCTGCCCCACCCCACCCCCCCCCCCCCCCGCAAGGGAGCAGCCGCCCAATATCCTTGTCATAATAAATCTACAACTCTTAAAGGGGCCGTGCCGTGATGGTGGACGCCCAGCGTGGGTGTAAGGCTGGGGGTTGCTTTTTTATGCCTGGGGTGGGGCTGCAGGTGAAGATCCAGGGGCAGAACAAGGAGATGCTGGTGGCCGCCTGCCAGATGTTCCTGGGCAAGTCGGAGAGTGAGATCACCCTGGAGAGCCACTAGCCCTCATCAAGGCCCACGTGATGGTGGAGCTGAGAGGGGTGGGACCGGCCACGCCCCTTGGGACAGGCCACGCCCCTTTCACAAAGGCTTACGCCCTCTTGGAAGTCACTTTTCCACTAAAGGCCCCACCCCTTGGGGGTGACACCCCCCCCCCCATCCCAAAAGCCCCTGACCCTTGGGGAGTGACACCCCCACCCCCAAAAAGCCCCGCCCCTTGGGGGTGACCCCACCCACTTAAGCCCCACCCCCAATGCCTCCCACCCAGGAAATCTACAAGGACCAGCAGAAGTTCTGGGTGCAGGTTTTCAACGTGGCCTCATCCCACCTTGTCAACATGGGGACCAGCATGGTCAGCTACACCCTAAAGGCCATCCACAATGACCACGTGATACTGGGGGGGACAGTGGGGGGGAACAGGGTGGGGACATGGGTGTCAGCGTGGCCAGTGACATCCTGAGGGACCCCTGCAACAGCCAGGGACATAGATATCAGTGTGGCCAGCAGTACTGAGGACGCTGGGGGGCACATGGTGGGGATGGAGATATAATCATGGTGGTGGCACTGGGGATCTGGGGGGTACAGGGAGAGTGACCCAGGGATGGAGGGTCACAGAAAAAGGGACACGGGGACAGAGGGGGGACACGCAAGGATGGAAATACTGGGATCAAGGTGGAGGAACAGTGTTGTGGGGACAGGGATACGGCAGGAGGATGTTGGGTGAAGGACAGATACACTGGTGTGGGGACAGGGATGCTGTTCCTGGGTGGGGACAGGGACTGGGGACATCCAGATGCAGGGATGGGGAGACAATACAGGTACAGGGCCATCTCCAGTGTCCCCAGGGCCACCAGCGCTTGCTGGGGCAGGGATGGCTGGAGTCCTCAATGGGCAGGGTGGGACAGGGGCTGTGACAGTGTCCCCAAGACTACCTGCACTCGCTGGGGAAGGACCGGACGGCACAGGTCCAGTGTGATGCTCACATCAGGGAGGCCAAGGCCAAGCAGGACGCCGGCATCCACGTGAGCCTGTCACCTCAGTCACCCCCACATCCCCCTTGAGCCCCCCTTGTGTCCCTTATGTGCCTACAACCCCCCCCCCCCCCTTTTCCTCACTGAGACTTCTAGATCCCCCACAGCATGTCATCGTCCCACACTCCCCAGTGGGCTTCCAATGTCACCAGGTTGTTTCTGAGGTCCCTGTGGCTTTCCACATCCCCCTCTGATGTTGCTGGGACCCTCATCTTCCCATGTAC
This sequence comes from Falco peregrinus, assembly GCF_023634155.1. Taxonomy (NCBI): domain Eukaryota; kingdom Metazoa; phylum Chordata; class Aves; order Falconiformes; family Falconidae; genus Falco; species Falco peregrinus. Next base: position 30,838,477 of record NC_073725.1, on the reverse strand, counting down.
CCCCCCATCCCATGGTGTTCCTCCATGTCCCCTAACGTCCCCACACCTCTCCAGTCCCATGGTGTCACCATGGCCCCACCCCCAATCTCCCAGTGTCCTTCCTTGTCCCCATGCACCCCAGTGTCCCCGCAGGAGGCACAGGCATGCCAGGAGCAGGTCTCAGCACAGCTGCTGGCTGAGACAGTGATGGCACAGGCCCAGTATGACTTCCAGGTGCAGCAGGTGCTGTGCAATGCCACTGTCAGATCTGCAAGGCCCAGGCCGACTTGTACAACAGATGCCTGAGTGTCCCCCCACCCTGGGTGCTGTTTCTTCTTCCTTGCTTGTTTGGGATCCCTCCTGGGTCCCCCACACCCCCCTGGGTCTTTCCTTGATGTGATGTTGGCCACTTGGGTCCCTTTTCCAGGATACCTGGGTCCCCCCTGCACCCCCCCACAGTGCCTGGGTCCCCCCAGGCCACCTGCATCCTTCAGATCCTGGGGTCTCCCCTGACAATTGGGTCCCCCTCCCCAAAGACCTGGCTCCTCCGAGATGTTTACGTCCCTTACCCAGACACCTGGGTCTCCCCAGCACCTTGTTCCCGATCCCAAAATGCCAGGATCTCCTCTAACACATGGGTTCCCTGGGGTGCCTGACTTCTCTTGACTGCCTGGATACACCCCTCCCAGGATGCCAGGGTCCATACCCCCCCCCACCTGCCTCGGTGCCATTGCAGGGCTGAGTGGTGCTGCGGGCACAGGTGGTGAGGATAAAGCAGCAGATTGAGGAGCAGTGGGCACAGGTGCTGGTGGTGGAACAGTGGAATGAGCACAGCAGGTAGAGCTGCAGGAGCATGAGATTGGCTGCCGTGAGTGTGAGCTGGAGGCCACCATCCACAAACCTGCTGAGGCTGAGCGTTACTGCCTGAAGCACCTGGCCAAGGCCCAGTGGTGAGCCCTGCCCCCCCACCAGCAAGTCCCCCCCCTCAGCTTCTGCACCCCACCACCTTGGGCAAAACCATGACCCCTTTAAATGAAGTATTAACCCCTTTAAAGGGGAGCCCCACCCCATTCTACCAAGCCTCGCCCCACCCTTGTGGATCACCCACCCCTTGGGTGAAGCCATTGGCCCTTTAAAGGGGCGCGCCACAATGTAATTCTGGATAGCTTAATAATTTAGTCAAAAAAAAAGAAAGTAATTTCTTTTTCTCTGCATTAATCTTAAGTGTATGTATTAAAGCAACACTTTAATAGGTACCACTCCAATAACATATTCATTCTGTGCATGCAATCATCTCACATGCAGGCTGTGCACAAGACAAAGTGCAAGGCGATCACTGCCTGCAAAGGACAGCAAAAAGGGAAATAAACTAGTTAAAACTCATCTGTAGGCTTCTTTCATCCCCATGTCTACAAAGTGTGTTCTGAAGCAAGCTCTCGAGATACCACAGTTCAGCTACCATCACGCATTTCCAGGTAGCTCAGAATTATGATCCAGCCTCAAACATGTATGTGTGTGTGGTGGAACCTTAAGTTCGCTAAACCATTTCACCAAGCATTCGCTATAAGGCACCACCAGTGAGGGGACTGACCTGAGGGTGGCCCCAGAGTGACTCTGACAGCAACGAGAGAAGACACAAGCAGCGACCGCACTTAGGCCCGAGGTCAGCGGCAGAGACGAGGCGGGCCCGGCACTCACCTCAGCTCCAGCCCTTGCCCCCACCTGCGCCCGCGGCCGTTCAGCTCACGGAGACGCCTGGCAGCTGCGTGCCCCCCTCAGGCGAAGGCAAAGCCACCCACTCCCCACCGCTTTCCCCACGCCCGCCCCGGGCCCAGCCCCCGCGGCTCCTCACGCTCGCAGGCCCGGCTCCGCGATGACTCTGCAAAGTCCAGGCTCCGTCCTGTCCCACGGCCGAGAACCGCTCCACACGCAGGCTGTGCGCCGCGCTCCCCCTCCCCCGCCAGCCTGCCCACGTGCCGAGAGCTCTGGCCTGCAGCCCTCCCCCCACCCCGCGTACCTGAACGTAGCGAGGGAGAGGCTACAGCCGCGCTCCGCCATTTTGAAAGGCTCCGCCCCCATCTCGCCCCCTGCGCAGGCGCAGCCCCTCCTCCCGCTCCGACACGAGGACACAGCGCGTGCGCTGATTGGCGAGGAGGTGGCGAATGGCGGGGCATGATGGGAACGGCGCCGGGCCCGCCAGGGGAGCCATTGGCCAAGAGGAATGCGGCGGGGCATGCTGGGAGTTGAAGTCCTTGGCGTGCGCCGGCGCCGCCGCGGCCTCCTGGCAGCGAGTGGCATGCTGGGACGTGAAGTCTCGGTCCGGATCCCCGCTGCAGTGCAGGGCTCCCCGGACACTCGGTTTCCCGGCAGGCTCAGGGACAGGTGCGCATGCCCAGTGTGCCCGCGGGCGGGCGGCCGCCTTACCCCGCCTCTGAGGCCTTGGCGGGGCTCTGAGGGGCTATGGCGGCTCTGGTGGTGGTGTTTTCTCCTCTGCCGCGGCTTCGCGGTCTCCTTCAGCGCTGCTGGGGGCGGCTGGAGCGCAGCCTCTTGCCGGGTTTCTCCGGGGACCAGAGCCCGCCCTGGGGTAGGTATCGTCCTGTTCTCTCGGCTGAAGGAGAGGGCGGTGTCGGCGCTGCGAGACTCATTTTTACCGTTTAACGGCTGAGGGAGCGGGCTGGAGCAGGAAAGTACACACCCTGGGGACAATGAGGGGATCGGGTGAGGAGCGCCGCTGCCGCTCTTGCCTCCTCACTTTGGGAGTGTCAGTAGCATCCGTGTCTTACATCCTCGGTTTCAGGCGAAATTGGGGCTTGCCTGTAATGAATTAGTTTTTCTTTTTCCTTCAGGACCAGCACTAGCAGTCCAAGCTCCAGCTTTTCTTCCACAACCGGTAAATGACACCAGTGAAAGTGATGAGGCGCCAAGCCTGTTGGATAGCATCTTGTGGATGGCGGCACCAAAATCACGGCGCACCATTGAAGTGAACCGCTGCAGGCGAAGAAATCCCCAGAAGCTTATAAAAGTAAAGGTAATCACCAGATTTCTACAGGCTTGCCACCTTACTCACTGCAAGTAATTTTTGTAATGACAAACAAGCATGCTGGAGTAAGATTTACACCAATCGTTGTTCATCTCACTTATTTTAGAGAATTGTTACAGTGGTCAATACTGAACTGAAAAAGCTTTCTGGAATTTGTTTATAATAAGCTTAAGAGACATTGTAATCACAGAATACTTGTAACAGGTATGTTCATCATGCGTGACAGTGGTCTGTGATTAAATAAACAGTGACAGTTAAAGAGCAAGCCAACAGCTTGTGAATTTTATTCACAGCTAGTATGAGTGGAAGAGTTTTGTACTTTCTGTGCAACTAATTGAATTGATAGGTCTCGAGTCTTCCAGACATCATTAGGCATAATGATTTAGGTATTGAATTCATAGGCTATTTTTAGTAGTAAGCATTTGACATAGCAATACATTACAGAAAAATTATTTTACGAGGAAGAATACATTATGAAAAGGCAATTGAATTTCTCTGGTATTTCATTTAACGTTTTTAGTAGTTTGTGATTGTTCCTTATGTCTTTTGTTTCCGTTGTTCAAATTACAAAATTTCCTATTTCCACTGTCTTTTTTAGAGGAACATAGATGTTTGTCCTGAGTGTGGAAACTTGAAACAGAAGCATGTCCTCTGTGGCTATTGTTATGCAAAGGTCAAAGCAGAAACTCAAAAGATACGGCTGGAAATACATAAAAAGGAAGGAGGACCATTTAATGCTCCAACTGTAGAGACTGTCGTCCTTTATGATGGAGAAAAGCTCACAGAAAAGGATGAAGGCAAGCGGATCATTGAAAGAGCCAGGAAGCGTCCATCTTGGTTTGTTCAAAATTGATGCTGTAGACCTAATGCTAACAAAACCAGTGCTACAGCAAGAAAGATCATGATTTTCAAGAATGTTTTCCTTGTTTTGCTCATTCAGATTTGATACAGAAACCCTATGAACGTTTGGAAAGCCTGCTTGAATTCCATGTCATGCCATAGAAATTTGCAGTCAGGTGTTGTTTCTATAGCATGCAGTGGGAAATACTTCTCAGTGATACATCATAGCAGCCAACAGTTAAAGAGAAATCAGGTTCTGCATTGGGTTTGGACTTCTGCGTACAGTACACTGAGTAATTTGTATGCTAATGGTTCTATGCTGGTTTTAGGTGTAGATAACATTTGTGTAACAAAGGGAGAAGATTCACAGGTGTAAAATAAAGTATGTTAAGTTTCCCAGGGAAGCCTGCTTTCTGTTTTTGTCGGCTGCTCTTTGGGAGGGGGGAATAAAGTTCAAACCCAATATGGATTACATACAGAAGATATTTACAAGGAAAGATACCTGGTTATTTGCATGGCTCTTACAGAATCTGCCTGGATTTCTCCCTTCAAAGTGCCCTTGATTTCTTGAGCAAAGTAACAAATCAAAATGTTATGATGGGAAATCTGTAAATTTGACAAGGGTCAAAGCTGACTCTTTGCAGCCATTGCCATTAAGTAGTCTGGGTGGTCAGTGTGTGCTTGGAAAACCGCAAAGCACAGCAAGTGGTTCCTGCTTGTCTTGAGTCTTCTGCAGAAAGAAGGCAGCTGTGCCCTCTACTGTCCATTGGTACTCCAGTGGTGCAGTTACAGCATGTAGCTGGGGATTTTCACTTCAGTTTAGCCACGCAGGAGCACTATTGCATTTAAAATTAAGACTGGTTTGAATTTTAGGTTGGGACTTAAATACATAAATGGTACTGTTGGCTATTATGGCTCAGCAGTTTTCTGCCAAAAAATGCAAGCATGCTGCTAACCCTGGCTAGGTTGCCCTTGTGTCTCTTCGGCACTTGAGTGTATTTGCTCCTGTTAGCCTTGTTTGGGGAGCTATGCTGACAGAGAACTGTTCCCTGGCTCTCTACAGCTTGGTTTTTGGTGGGTACCTTCCTGTAGCTTGGCTTGTGTGAGGGTCCAAAAAGTGGCACTGTGGATGTGCACATGAAAGTGAAGGACACAGGAACATGCTTTCCAGAATAACCTTTGTTTGTATGTGGCTGAGCATATTACGCTTGCTCAAGGAGGGGGCTTGTGTATGCTTTAATGCTGCACTTCTATGTTCCTTGCTCTGGATTCCACATTCTGAAACATAACTGGTGGGAACAGATGTTGGTGGAGATGTTACATTTCTCCTGTAGTCCAAGGGAATAACGAAAGCTGGTGAGTGTAAATTGATGCTATTTAGTTGACAGTATCCGAGCAAACAATGTAAGTTCTTTTTGATTTGTCCAAACAGGATTTATTCCAGTTGTATCTGTTTTACACTTATTCAGAACTGAAGCCAATAAAAGGTGGCAAGCAGGATGCAGAGTGGAAAACTTACTTTTGACAGCTGCATGGGATGAGACTGACATGTTGGAGGTGAGGTTAGCCAAGCAATAAGACAGATATATTGTTCCAAGGGAAATGTGCATATGTATTTCGGGGAGAGGTGTGTGTGGGGGTCTTTTCTTTGTCCATATATCATAAGACCAATTACACCTTACTGTCTTAGTTACTTTTTATATATTTATGTTTTTGACAAAGGTTCTGTAGAGAAATAGTCTATAAAGTCTGGGATGTCGAGAGTCATAGGTTAATCTCTCAGAAACCCAGAGGTTTAAAGAAAATTTAAAGAATTTAAAATTTAAAGAAAAGAAGAAAACTATTTTTCTCTAAATATGAGAGGACATGTTTCTGTTAATGGAGTAATAATGGGTAATATATTGCATTAGTTTACTGAGTTATAGGATCAGTGAGGCAATGAAGATGCTTTACAAATAGAGTTCTTATGAAATGTGAGTGAAGTTAGGTTGTGTCAGCACTAGAAATTTTAAGATACTTGCCAGGTCACAGTTAAGTGATGATTCATTTCACAGCCATAGCGCTGGTGTTAGTACTGCATTTGTGCAATCTGGACAAAAGGAGATGCTTGATAATGTTTCATAGTGGTTTCTGAGTAATGTAGGGGGGGAAAAGTAAAATATCTGGTATTCGTGATCTCTAGAAGAAAAATTAGAACTGACAAATATTGAAAATTTGTATGTGCAGTTGTTCTAGTACCAGTTAATTTTCTGAAAAAGAAATTGTCTTCAGTGAGAGTCAGAACAGTTTAGTGGGAATGACTTTCCCTTCAAAAGAAAAGGCAGGCTGATTTTCATAGGTTCGTTTTATTAACACTGATAATAACACGCTCAATTACTTTAAAAAAAAAAAAGAAAGAAAAAGAAAAAATCTAGAATTCCTCCACAATATGTGTTATGCTCTGTTACTTGAAATAAACCATGTTTATGTGTAATTTTGAAAGAAATACAAATTGCAACAGTGCTAATGTATAAACATACACTTTTGAAACAATGTAAACTAAAGGTACCAAAAGCATGCCAGTTACAAATGCTATACTCAAAATGTATTTAAAAACAAAAAGTATGTTTGTTTAAAAACAAAAAGTATCCCAAGGTATGCCTTGGGAACTTCACTTCGATACATTGGGAAGCTGCTAGTAGTTGAAAAAGACATTCTATTTTGTCTGAAAATTTCATATGATTAAATACACATTATATTTGATTATGTTTTTCTTCTATAAGGATCTTATGCAAAAATTATTTTATTTTACATTTTAGAAAGATACAGGAAGGTGATGCAATATCGTAAAACACAAGAATGCCAGATGCTAAACAATTTTGTATCCTACTAATATCTGCAGAGATAGAGGTGATCTCTGGCAGTGATCAATTACGATACCCATAGAGGTTGATAAACTAAGTTTCTCTCTAATCTCCCATTTAGCAAGGAAATTTTAATAAAAGGTTTCTGCACAGCCCTCATGTATTCTATTGAACACGCTATGGCAGCAAGAGCTGGTAGTTCATATAAAATACACCTCTTTAAAGCACTAGATGGCAGAGGAGTATAGCTTTCTGGTAGGTGCAAAGCAAAAGGCAGAGATCACTAGTGAGATAGGAAACAGCGTCAGATTCAAGGAATATGCACCTGTGCAAGCAAAAGATCTGCAAAAAGACCAAATTTGCAAAGTACAAAGAAAAATACACTACTTGTTATGAGACATAAACTAATCTATTGTAATTCATTGTTCCAGCTAAATTTAATTAGATCTATATTAAGAACTAATGTGCTGACTTTTCTGTATATATATATACACTTCTGCTCTTTGCTGGGTCAATTACTTGAAATTGCAGTTGTACATATCATTTTTCCCTAACAAGATAGTGGAACTTTTTTTACATCTCTTTTACAGGTGGCTTTCCATGCTGCTTTGTATGCCTAGTATGTTCAGGTAGTTGACATTTTTATGCAGCTAGAAAGTCCTGCAAATAATAGGTCTGGCAGCATTCCAATGAATTTCAAGGTATAACTGCCTTGAATTTGTAGAGTCATAAGGATCAATTTGCAAACAGCAGGCATGAAGTGGAAAGAAAAGAAAACCAATGTGGTGTCTAAATGAATATTAGTTGCTTGGAAGGGAATAGACAATTGTATGCCCCATCAAAGTTTTAAAATGTTTTGGAAGTGCACGAGTGATAAAGGTACCTGTATCTTTGGAACTTGCTTGTTAATTAGTATTTAAATAAGATATTAGCAGAAATCCTTCTTTTACCTGACATGATTGCATTATGTAATTTATACAGTGAATGAGAATCAGTAAATATAGGTTGTTTCCAAATAATTTGCCTAACTCTTTACCTGCCAAGGACTTTAAGAATGGGGCCAAATGGGAGGAAAATGAATGAAAGGAATGAAAAAGAAGTACACTATGCAGCAGTGATGGATGTAGTTTTGCTTACTCTGGAAATTCTGTTGGAGTTGGTGGAGTATAATTCACGGCGGAATTTGGTCCAATGTGCTGAAACCCTGGACATATGGATGTGTGCAAGTATATATCTCTTTAGTGCAGAGCAGGTACCTGTGAAACTGCTGCTGGTTACCACCCAGGTTGGGTTTATAGCTGAAAACTAAGAATGCATTTGATTAATGCAGTAAATTGAGTCTGATCATTTGCTACTTGAATTCCTTTCAGATGTCCTATATCAGTTTCCCCTGGTTGAGGACAATATACATATTTAGAAGAAAGGGTATAGGATTCATTTAATATTGAATGTGCTGGGTGAACATATGAAAAGCAAACCTGAAACTACTCTGGAGCAGAAGATCCAAACTGAAAGCCTTTGTGGCATTATCAATATACAGTATTTGTCAGGGATTTATCTAAAGTGTCACTCCTGGATCACATTAAATTTTTTAGTTTTGTTTTATTATTTTTTTTTTAAATAAAGCAGCTTTCCTCATTCTAAGATGATGGGACAAAAACAAGGAAGCAAAAACTTGGAAAATCACTAGGCAGAAAACCAATCCTATATTATTACTATTTTCTTTAGTGTGATACCTTTTAAGCCAATGCTATGATTCTGAAAATTTGGGGTATAGTTAGGGTGTTCTGATCATCCAAATACACAAGCATCTGACCCTTTCTCTTGATTTCTTGAAAGGACATGGACTTTTCTCTATACAGTAGAAGGTGGTGCGGATGGAGTTGTTCTCACTACATGAGCATATAGAAATGTTCTGTCTGACAGGTCCTGGGTATAAGCATGATTAATCCTTTATGTGTCCTAAATTTGGGATCAGCTCACGAGGCTCCAGAGGAACAGGCACATTAAATGTAGTGTGTTATATGTGTGGGAAGGATAATCAGTCCCTACTTACACAGCTGACAGCTTTTACATCCATTCCCAAGGTATCCTCATGCTTTTTCTCTTCCTAGCTCCATCACACAGGCTCATCGGCTTGTCTAGCGATATGGCTTACTGCTCTGTTTTCCATTATGGTGTAGCTCTAGAGCACATTATGTGAAATACTTCCAGTGGAACTGAGGATTTTGTACAGGCTGTTGGAAAGATGTATGTTTTATTTTATAATCTGGGATTAATATTAAATACAAAGAATAGTGGTTTTAAAGAGGCTATACCAAATAGCTTAAGGCTCACAATGGACAGACCGTTTTGTTTGTTCTAAATATTTCATAGTTCATAAAGTTCCTACTCATTAATCTTTTGACTGTTCCTAATCAGTCCTAATCAGACCAAGCAAAGCATTTAAGGTGTTTTGAAGAATAATATCAGGATTTGGTCCAATTAAAGGTACATAATCCTGTCACTTTTAAACAGGATAAATGATACCTTGATCTTCAGGAAGCCGTTGACTTCAGTAGGATTTCTTTAAAGGAAATTGTCATTCCAAGTGACTGAGAGGCGGGCTGTAAAGCATCGAGCTGTTGTGTTACAAAGTCACTTAATGAGATCACGAAAGCATTTTTTAATTGAAATCATGAGAAAAAAAATTAAGCCTGTTAGTTGCCAACACCCATCATGATACATACTTGAGCCCATGAGTCCAGTTCTGCCACAGTACTTTGGATACAGTCATTTATGAACAAAGAATGTAATCTTTTAGGAGTTTGGGAGAATACCGAGATGTTTCAATTTCTCTTGCCCCAAATAAATCCTTCTCAGATATTTTTGTCCAGCACAGAGCAGTTTACCACAAAGTTACTCTGAAAAAGGAATGGAAGAAGGGTTGAAGACCAAGAAGGTACAACCAAGAAGTTATTGGCGAGGACAAAGAAGTAAGAGGCATCCTGTTGCTGTGTATGTAATACGAGGAGTACAATAGGAGTTTCTTCAAGAAACATACCTACATTGTGCAACTGAGTGAATAACTGCAAAGTACTCGCATGTGTGGCACTGCAGAGACGGATGGCATAGCAAACGCTGCCCTATCATGCATCACTTTCATATTAGCAATTTATATTGGAAGCTAAATGGCGTGGTTCCTTCTTGACAGGTGGCAAACTGAGGTGCAGAAAGAGCAAGTGAATTCTTCAAAATTGTGCCCTCAGTCAGTGGCAGAAGAAGAGACTGGAGCTATATGCGGATTATCAGCCTTTTGTATTCTCTGCTGTGTCACAGGTTAGGGAATAATAACTGTTACTTGCAGTGGCCATTAATCTAGCTAGGTTTGTGTTTTGATCAAGTAAACTGCTGCAAAGATGCTATATATCTGAACATTTGTTGGGACATAGGCCCATGACAGCCTTTATCCAGAGCTCTTCAGAGAAGCTTGAAATCTGGTTTATTACTAAATGATGCCGCCTTATGCTCCTTTCACTTGAGAACTGGAGGAAAACCTGTGATTTTTGCAGGAAACTTCCAAGGACCAGACTCAATCACTTCTCATCTGCAGAACAGTGTCTTACCCTAAAAGAAAAGCCATTCTGTACAGTGGGCTTATTTATAAGAGTATGTCTCAGCTGGACAACAATGGCAGAATCTGCCCCTAGGAATTTTTTAATGTATGAATCTAGTAAGTGTAGTCCTAGAAGTAAACGATTTCTCCTCCACAGATTAGATTCCTTTGGTGCAGGAACAAGGTGCCTTCTTTATGTGCTATATACAAGACTCTGTCGAGTAGAAAAACAAAAAAGCCCAGCACAAACTATATAATCAATTAAATTGAGGAAAAAACAAGAACACAAGATCCAGAAATCATTCAGCAAAACAAGCAGTACCAATGGGTTTAGATCACTTCTCACACATTTTTACTCTGAGACACTTCATGCTGAAAAATACAAAGGAAGAGAATTTGCAACCTTTTTTTTTTCCTTTTCTTTCTGATCAAAGAGATGTACTTTGCTTTTAAGCCACCAGAGTGTATCTTCCTCATCCTGCTGATTTGGTACATGCTGGGATCCCTGGATCTGCTGCTTAGGTTATATGACATTCAGATTCAACAGGCAACCAATTGAGAATAGGTAATCTTGATCAAAAGTAACTGAATTCTTTTCAATTTACTGATTTTATATGACCCTGGTTGGAATGACTGTATCTTCCCAAAAACCTAGACATTGGCTTTGTTAATATGATTTTCAAGAATGCTATCTGTATCGGGAACATAGCACTTGAAGGAGCCAAAAAAACCCCAAAACCCAACAAAACTCTGTATCCTTCTTTGACAGATCTTATAGCCACATTTGGGTCTGAGAAATATGAAGGAGAATCTGAGGCTTTAAGCAAGATTCCTTTCTTTCCAAAGATAAAGCTGAAATGAGAAATTGATGACCAGCGACAAATATGTTTCACTGAGTTTTCCCAGCCTGTAGAGGTGAAAAATAAAAACATGAAAGTTTCTTGCTGATTTCAAAGATGTAGAGAGTGTTGTCAGACAGGCTACTTTTTGTGCATACTATATTCATGTCCCAACAGGATTCCTCTTACTTGTCTGCAGTTGGCATTAGTCATGACCACATGTATATCTCATTAATAGAGCAAGCAGCAGAAAAAGCTATAAGAAAAATGTGACTTACAAGGTCCCTACTTCAACAGTAAAATCCGTAGTTACTTTGGTCAAGTAATAGACATTAACATTTCACCACTGAGCATCTTCCCTTAAGTGGTTACCATAAGCCGTGGTCCAACATGGTTATGTTGCCAATAACTGCAGAAAATTGTCCGTCTCTCTCTGCCTCTCTTTTCTGTCTACAAAATGGGGGTAACACCAATTTTGTGGCATTCCAATGGAGCTCTGCCAGGAATCTTTTTTCCTAAGCCATCTAGTTTCTGAAGATCACCAGAATGCAGACACATGTGTATTCAACAGAAAAGGCAGGTGCATACAGGATTCTGCTTTACTGGTGGACTGGGTATTGCTTGCAAAGCCACTGAGCTCTGGCTTCTGAAAGAGGCAGGAGGTGTCCCCTATACAGAAAAAGCCATGCTTATAGTTCACTTCTCAGGCTCTTCACACTCATGACATGAGATAAGTGTGCCCATTAGAGAAAAGCATCTCTTCTCGCTCTCTAGGCTACACGACGTAGTAACAGGACACAAGGAAATGGCCTCAAGCTGCGCCAGGAGAGGTTTAGGTTGGATATTATGAAGAATTTCTGGGCCAAAAGGATTGTCAAACACTGGAGCAGGCTGCCCAGGGAAGTGGTTGAGTCACCGTCCTTGAGGTATTAAGACGTGTAGTGGTCTTAAGATGTGGTGCTTAGGGACAAGGTTTAGTGATGGACTTGGCAGTGCTAGGTTGACTTGGACTTGATGATCTTAAAGATCTTTCAGCCTAAATGATTCTATGATTCTATGATCGCTGGCCTGCCCAGAAGCACTGACAGCAATTCTGCCCTGACGGTCTCAGAGGAGTAGTTGTGGAAAATAATCATTCCCGCTGATTGCTGGGGACAAGCAAGTACAAGGCCTCATGGAGATGGCACAAACCACATCTCGGTTAGGTTGTATGCAGCCAGCTGCAGCAGGCTTTGTGCCTGTGGGGGGTCTGTGTGTTTCCTGACTGCGCCACGCGCTGTGGCCCCTCCGTGGTAAGGGACAGATTCTGCCGTACCTGGTGGTCAAAGGAAGCATGAACTATCTGACCTTTTCAGGTCCTGAGGAGGCAGGGGGGAGCGGAGGCAGTCCCTAACTGAGGGCAGTTGAACCTTGCAGCACCTCTTTTCCATCCATCAACAGCCACCACACACAGCAAGCTTGGATTACACATGGCATAAAGATTCTTGGGTCTGTGCCGAGATCAGGACAGAGTGCAGCAGGAACTAATTAATTCTCCTTTGCCCACTCTTGCTGCCCTTGCTGGAGAGAATATGGAGCTCAGATTTTTAAATTGAAGCCATTTGAAACGTAGCATAGTTCTTCCACCAGTGAAACAGACGAAAGTATGGGGGATATTTGACAGGCCAGGCATCAACCTCTAGTCTTGTTCCTGCTGCAGAAACTGCCAGCTATTGTTTTCCATGGACTGCTTGGTGCTCTGCTTTCCTGGACTCCATCCATAAGGCAATTCTTGCTGCAGTGCCTGAATATTTAGACATTTACATTATAATTTGGCTGTGGTGGACTTCCCTGTGCTGTGTACCTTACTGCCAAAATATTCATGGCTTTGGCATGTCTTGTGTTTTCCCAACTTAATCACTTTCCCCATTTGAAATTTTAAGAAAACACCAATTGTTGGACACCTTTCTTAAAAGAACTTATATTTTATACAGCCCAATTTTCTTAGTACCCTTGTCCTATTTTCTGTGTATGACCTTGGGGCTAATTTCACCTTCGGTAAACAATTGATCAAAGCTGTGTACATGTGGATAAGCATGGTTCCATATTTCCAGCCAGCCTACTGGTGGGCTCTACATTAGTCCCTCCAGATTTTGCAATAAATGAATTCATGCAGAGCAGAAGTTAAACAGTATTCTCAGGCTTCCTCCATTTTCAGTTTTAAATCCTGGACTGGCACATTCCCACACTCTTCCTCAGTCATTTTCCAGTAAAGCAAAAATTCTGAGACAAAGCTCAAGAACGGGTGAACAACCTGGTACAAATTATTTTCGACATTCAGTCCCCAAGATAGTCAATAAACGTGAAGGACTCTCTGTACCTCGTTGACTTCTTTCCAGTTTGCATTTTCCTTTAAAGAAGAGGACATTGTTCTTTTGTGAAATTCAGCTTCCACAAAAGAATGCTTTCTGTCTGCAGAGCTCCAGTGGCAGCAATACGTAACACTAACAATGAAGAGCTCGTTCTGAGGAGAAGCCTCCGTTTGCTCACCCTGAGATATGTGTGTATCCAATTTTTTCTGCTTCTGATCAGCTGGAAAGACTGGCAGCATATAGAAGTAGAGGTCTGATGCAGTACTTACTATGCTGAAACTAATATGGCTTTATATCTTATTTTAGCTGCAGAGGAAGTCCCAAGGCCATGGGGGATTATCAGAAAAGCAGCAGTATGGAAATGTGTATGGAGGGGGAAGGGGAATGAACAGCTGGAGAGTACTCAGTGCTGGTACTCTATAGGGAAAGCAGAGATCTCATCATAAGTGCCGAGATCTTGTCATAAGCACATTGATCTCATAGGACCCTGTAAAGAGAATACAGATTGTTAGCTGCAGACCACCACCAGTTGTGGATTTTATAACCCATAATGACCAGCATGGTTTTGATTTACTTGCCTTGTAGTATATCTGGCTGCAATACCTTTCAATTAATTTATGCACTGGTTTTCTCAAAGCCAGCAGAAAGCCACATTTTGTTTTTTAATATTGTACCAGCATATAAGAAGTGCTCTAATTAGCTCTCCACTTTCCTTGAGGGGTAAGGTTTTTTCTGCTACTTATTCACACATATTCCATATATTCTTCTACATAGGGGAAAATTGTCTTAAAATATTAAGAACTGTTATTGGCTAAACAAGCTCTCTAACAGAGAAATTAATTACTTGATTGTATTTTTCAGAAATTCTTTTCAAGGGGATGACCTTGTCACAAGTTAATAACCGGAAATGTGGATCAATATGGGAAACACATATGCAAATTTAGCAGCTGAAAGAAAGCTTCAATAAGGATAGTTAATTATATCGTGCCATTTTACTTTCTCTCTGCCATTTTATGTATAAACCCAAATCCGTTCTCCCTCTTGCTTTCCACATTCCTTTGTCTCAGTGAAGCTCTCAGCTTTGTTTCACTATTCCCACATCTCTGACTCATCTGTTATATGTTCTTTCTTCCCATAATTTCTTCTAAGGATTTATCTTTTTCATCTTTAGCTATTGTATGAAACCCTTATCTTTACCCCACTGAAGTTTGAGATACCTTATGCTCTTCCCTAGCTCCTGAAAATAAACCTTTCCTTGTTCATCTAAGGTCTCACCTGGAAGTGTGTTTGGGACCTGACATTTCCATTCAGCACATAAAAAGACAGTTTGCTGGGGAAGCCACAAGTACACCCAAAGGTTTGTTCCAAAAAGGTGATGGGAAGCATTAGTAAGAAGGAAAAACACAAAGGCAGAGAGAGTGGGAAGCAGGGAGGGAAGAAAGGAAATTCTGTGTGTTCAGAGACATTGAGATTAGGCTCAGACGGAGAATTGCTCCAGGACTCACTCTCTCAGATATTGTGTGTGCCCAGCCCTAGCTGCATTCCTAGAGTGCTCCATCTCACATGCTCAGTTGCAGGTTT
This sequence comes from Falco peregrinus, assembly GCF_023634155.1. NCBI lineage: Eukaryota > Metazoa > Chordata > Aves > Falconiformes > Falconidae > Falco > Falco peregrinus. The sequence goes on along the minus strand of NC_073725.1, from coordinate 30,823,409 downwards.
TTCCACTCTTCTACTTAATAATTCAAGTAGGCAGATTAAGCAATGACTGGATGAATTATTGAAGGTGTAATTAAACTGGCAAGAATTGAGCTGAGTATATGAGCATTTTCTTAGCAAAAAAAAATATTAAAAAATAAGTTTCAGTGTGAAATGAAATGTCACAGCTGAATTTAGTTACTACCTAGAACCTACTCCCACTCCCTCTTGTTAGGTAGCTGATGCACCAGCACAGTGGTTGTGAATATGGGTACTGAGTCTTCGCAAAACCACCCAGCTGTTTGGAAGGTGACTGACTTCTGACACTACGGGGGGGTGGGGGAAGCTCTTATCTTCCACTTCTTTATCTTCTGTAGTAGCAGTGGCCAGCTCCCATTTAAAGGCAAGGTCATGCCCCTACATACAGCTCTGGGTAAATATCGAGCTATTGTATGCAAAGATTTAGCAACCTCTGTACTGCAAAGATTAATATAGACAGTGAAACTGATTCCTGGTTGCCTGGGGTTCCTCTAAGGTAGATAAAGGAGCTCACCACTTGGTCATATGTGTAGCAGAGTCCTTCAGGGTTGTGTCTTTAGTTGTGACAAAGATATAATTCAGATCTGTGAGATTAGGCCTGATAATGAAGCAAAGGTTATTTTAGGTGGGCTTCCTTTATGAAGGACTTCAGCTAATCTTCACTGTTTTGCTGTAGCCTAAGAAGGCATAATCCAGCTGTGGAAATCAGGTTTAACAGGTTTTTATTTAATCTAGTAAATGCTTGGTTTAATTCTGTGGTTTAATCATTACACAGCTAAGAGCTATGTTGTGATGGGTGTCTATCATTCAAGTTATTCCAGCTCCTGTGGGACAAAACCTTATACTACAAAATGCATATTTTCCTGCTTTGCTTCCTTAAATGTGAGTTTATGACTATAGTTAACAGGAGATGGCATTTCCCAGGGAATTACTCCCCTCCCACCCTGCCTGGATCATATTTGCTGCTTAGCTGGTTTTGGTTGGGTCTTTTCAGTTTTGCCATCCTTTTTCCTCTGGAGAGGAAGAAAGATTGTATTAATAAGGTACTGTTGGTATAACCTCACCTTCACAAAACATAGGGTCAGAGAAGCAGAAAGAGGTCCATCTGTTCTGTCTCCACTTGTTCCCGTACAGAAGTAGCATTCTCTCTGCCAGTGTGATTGAAGCAGAGTCCAAGTACCGTTTGATCTGGTATCATAGTCCTAGTTTTATTTAATAGCCAAAGAAACACCTGTGTTGGGCAGAACCCATGGGGAAACCTGTAGTCACAGGAGGAAGGAAGAAGTGAAAAGACGTGGTGAAGTTGAGAGGACCTGATGAAACAAAATTCTCTGGAATTTAAAAAAAACCCACAGTGTAAGCACATTAAAGTAAACAGCAATGTATCTTCATAGGCATAGGCTGCTTTGAAAATTTCACTTATATACTCCAGTTGCCTATTTCATTTTTTTGGGTTTTTTTCTGACAACTTTTTTGAACAGTTCATGACAACTGAGATTCCAACAGATCGTTTATGTCCAGTCCAGATCCTTTTGGGAAGGTGGTGAAGTTAATTTATTGAGCAATTATCCCATGGCCTGGGATATGCCAGTAGTACAGTTTGATAACAAAAATCCCCAAGTGTTGCCAGAGACAGTTAAAAGTGAATTATGGTTTATTTTGTGAGGGTGTGAGTTGGTAAGGAACGGGACAGGTGACATAAGGAGAAGCTAAGCTTCACCCTGCCTCCACTCAAGGTATATAAAGACAAATGTCATATTGTCTGTGCTAGCCAGGGTTCTGCAACCTTCTTTAAATAGAGAATGAAGTGGAAGAGTTAAAGTCATGTGAGATTCCTGAGGTCGTTTCTGACCAATTGGCAGAACTAAAATTGCCTCTGTAGAGGAAACCTGACCCACAAAGTCTTGAAAGCAAATATTCTCAGTGCTTCAGGCAGTTATACAGGTTTCCCAAATAAAGTATGTAATTTCCTCAACTTTCTCTCTTCCAAAAGTCCCCTTGCCTGCTTTTGTGAAGAGCTTATGGACTTTACCTCTCCAGCCTGAGATAAAACAGAGACAAGCTGCATTTACACAGTACTTTGTTACATTTCATCTAGTTATGGTACTACTGACCTTCCCCTCAAAACTAGACTAGACTAAACTTCTTCAGTAAAATCATGTCCAGGTCTGTACTGAGGCAGCTGCCAAATACATTGCAGGTCACAAAGGCTGCCAGACATGAGGAAAGCAAGCACTGGGAATAAGAAAACTGGTGTTGAATCATGAAGTATGGGTAAGCCAAAATAAGATGCTGAACAAAACAGGAAGAATGAACCCAGAGGAGCTGAAGGCAGATACTGATAGAGACCCAAGTCACTTCCCACTGAGGTGAACTTGGATCCAGTAGCCTTACTGGTGTGTGTCAGTGAAGGCTGGGGAGGTTCCCTTTACTGTCATTGAGGCTGGGATGTAAGCATCTCACACATGATTGCCAGACTACACACTGGCAGATTTGCAGGAGACCTGCAGCATTTTGAGGGAGGTATTTACAAGAAGCAGCAGCTCCCACTGAGAAACAAACTCGGCAGAAGGGAGAGATGCTGTTCTCCACAGAGGTACATCACACCAGCAGCACGCCTCCCACTGAGCTTTTGTCAGCAAGCTGATTTGGGAAAGAAAGATAAGGTCTAGCACACCAGCCTTGTGAGTTGCTGAACCCTTGGTGAAACTGTTGCCATCTGTAATGAGAAAAGCTTCAGAACTTTTTCCTTTTATCTGGGTTGCAAAAATCCCACAGTCACAGCTCCAGATCACGTTGTGCATCTTCTGATCTCTTATGCTGTGCCTCTGAGATGGACAACTGGTTATCACAAAGTCTGCCTGCCAGCAGGCCTCCAGCTGCCTTCTCTTCCTGCAAACACTTACACAGACACTTACTAGGTTTTCAGCTTCGGTTGTCCTTAGTCTCTTGGCCCAATTGTCCTTTGGGTAGAAAAAGCTAATAATAACTCTCTGCAATTGTGTAGGTTATACCGCTTGAAGCCAGCTTTTGTCTCCGTCTCTCCCGGTGTCTCCTCGGTGCTGTTTTTGCATTCTGCAGACCATATAAGACATGTGGATGAATAAGACGTGGTGTGGATGACCACCTCAGATGCAAGAGGAGAAGTCCCTTGACTGGCCCTCACAGGCTTGAGAGAGGTCCATTCTAGTGACCTGTTAGAAAAACAAAAAAGCGTGTTTAGATAGGCAGGTAGTTTACACCTGAAGCTACAAACTACTGTATGAGAGTTTGGGGATACCCTCTCTCTGCCTCCAATGGAAAAAAAAAGAAATGAAAACAGATCCCACAGCAAATGTGACTTTCACATCTACTAGAAACCAGTTGCTCAGGACAAAGATAATAGCATCCACTTTAAAACTATTGCCTCTTTGAATGAGGAAAGAAAGCAGACTCTTTTCATTTAATTTCAGATATCCAGGGTGGTCTTTCTGCTGCATCCATTTTGTGGGTACTTCAAAAAATGCTCATTTAAACCCAAACTTTATGTTCCTGGAAGAAATAATCCAAAATAAAACATTTGCCTCTTCTCCCTCTACCTCTTCTCTTACCCTGCTCAATGAAGATGTATGATGGGTAAGAATATAGAACATATCCCTTCATCTCTTCTCCCTTCATTCTCGCAGTAATATTTTCAACTCTTAGGTCTCCACTGAGGTCTCGTTCTATTTTTAAAAAATGGAAAAATGAAAAACAGAATGTAGCTTCCAGCCAGCCCTCTTTCAATACACTAAGGTAGATCTCTTATCTCTTATCCAGATTCAGTGAACTTTTCCCACAGGTGCCAGCATCATGAAAACTCAGAAATGCAAAATCAAAACAACTAAGCCAGTTACTTGTACAGATTGCATGAAAAATTGACCTGCTTTGGAAGAGGGATGCAGGGTTTGGGGGGGAGAAGCTGGGGGACAAAAAAAGAAAAAGATATCTTTTCTCTTGGAAAATTTTGTTGTCAGATTTTCAGATGTGCAAAGACATGGAAATAATGTGGTCATCTGAATCTCTAGTTTAATAATTTATTCTGCTGTCTTTTGTGTTGGGAAAGCAAAATTTTTCAAGGAGGAAAAACAGAATAATATGTGCTTGTCTGCTAATTATGGGATTTATATGAGGTCTTCTGTACTGCCATTTCCCATGTATCCCAGGATGGTATACAGTGGTAGTGCAGGCTTCTCCCCCACAGTCTCAGTGACAGTCCTCAGCTTGGGTTTGAAGCAGTGCCTCAAGGAGTGAGGAGTAAGTTCATCTTCAAGGCTATGCAGGCAGTAGCTTCTGCACTGAGGCAGCCAACAGAAGCACCAGTAAACGTCATATGGGTTATAACAGCAGATCTGCTTGGAAATAAGCAGACACCACTGTTTCTTTGCAGCTTGCCCCCCTTCAAATGACTGACTTGTTGCCGAAGCTGCTGGATGCACTCATGGTAAATTCCAGGGGAGGCAAACAGTAGCTGATGGCAGCTTGCGTGCTACTGCGATGGAGGGAAATCCTGCTCTGAACTGGTGAAGCTGTGGGTGTCCATCAAGAGGACTGCTTTATGTTTGTTTATGGAACTGCCAAAGCATTAAGATTTATCTGAGAAGTGACCTGGTTATCAAGAATGCTGCACAGGAAGGGGGCCAGGTTAAGCCAAAATGGTGAAATCCTATGGAACTTCTATGACTGCTCAGAAATTGGGTGTGGCAGTCTCGATAGGAAATCCACAGGGTTTGGTGGTTTTTCAAAGGGATTTTTATGGCGAGACTTCAAACTTGAAACACCCCAAATTAATTAACTATGTGTATATATATTAAAGTTTTGAAGATGATGCGTTTACTTGTGTTGAGGCTAAACAGAATGGGTTCCCTGGACACATATAATTTCAGATTCCTGTAAGAGCATGATTTGAAATATAAGTGCAGATTATTCCTGAGACCCAGAAGTGTTCACTCTTGCCTGAAACCAGTGTTCTAAATGGGTATAAGCAGCAGGGCTTTATTAAGTGTGGCTCTCCTAAAAGGGTTTGAACTGACACATTACCTGTTTCTGGATTTGCACATTTTTACAGGACGCTCCAGATTTTCGTCTTGGTCTTGTGTTATTTTAAAGGATTGGCCTAGCACGGCAGAGAAGTCAACCCAAGCAGTTAGTCTGTAGTCGGCTGGGAGAGACAGAGGGAGCTGTTGACGTAAGGCTTTGCATTTGGTGGTGTTCAGCCTGGAGAAGAGAAAGCTCCAAGGAGGCCTTATTGGGGTCCTTTGATATATAAAGGAGGCTTATAAGAAAGACAGACTTTTCACCAAGGCCTGGCATGACAGGACAAGGGGCAACGGTTTTAAACTGAAAGAGGGTAGATTTAGATTGGACATAAGAAAGGATTTTTTTATAGTGAGGGTGGTGAGGCACTGGCACAGGTTGCCCAGAGAAGCTGTGGATGCCCCATCCCCAGGACTGTTCAAGGTCAGGTTGGACAGGGCTTGGAGCAACCTGGTCTATTGAAGGATGTCCTTGTCCGCAGCAGGAGGGTTGGACTAGATGATATTTAAATGTTCCTTCCAACCCAAACCATTCAGTGGTTCTGAGATTTTGCTCCCTCTCCCATGGGGACCCGGGAGTGTTTTCCTGTGCAAACAAGGAACAGAACTTGTGACAGTTGTGACAAAACAGTATGTGCTTACTGGAAATAATAGGAAGCCATCTTTGGAAGGTCCTGTTCTCTGATCCCCAGGTGCTGTTTTGCACAGGCTCCCTGATGCTAAAGGAAATGTACATTCGGTGGGTTGCAGCTCCGGGGAATCCTCATGTAGTATATGTTACAGCAGCTGTAGACACTCCCGTGCCAGCGTTGTGCCAGGTTGCTGGATGGCATATGTTCCAAAAAGCCTGAAAAAAACCTCAGAAAAAATGAGTAGTGAGATTGCAGAGACACTATTACACTCTGTAGGCTTGGTGTGGGGATCTAGGGTTGTGCCGTGTACCTGAACAGTCCTGGCTTTGATGTGATGCTCCCCAGGAGCCCCCAGCCTTCAGCTCTCCAGCAGTGCAGGTGAGATGACGGCCAGCATGTCAGCTGGCTTCTCTGGAGGAGGTTACATCTCTTGCAGCACCTGACAGAGGACACATGCTGGAGCTTGGGGCTGCCCTGCTGAGTGGTGACCAGGTCCATGGGGACTGCATCAACATCAGGCACTGGTTTCTACAGTCCACAAAGCAAATAGAAATTATCACTCTTTGGAAAACTGTCCTGCAGAAAACCATTTACCCAATCGTTCTTAACTTCACAATCTCGGAAGCCAGTCTTTGCTGGAATGAAGAAAGAGGCATTCATTTAATAAATTATGAGGAGCAGCCTGACTCAGTGCACAGCGTTTTAATAGTATTTGGCAGCGCTACTGCTTGTGATGATATCCTTAATGCATTTGCTACTGAATAAGTAATAGATTTTCCCAATGTGATTGCACATTCTGCTCAACTCATTTTTCTTTAATACTCAGGCAGTTGCTTTTAGATAGTAGGGTTATTTCATTGAAATGACCAATCTTGTAGCCTATAGTTCTTTTTGGTTTCTATTAATTACCATGGTGTTATTTGTTTGCAAGAGGAAAAATTAGTTCCTGATTCCGAGAAGCATTTGCATAATGTTAAACACAAGAAAGTCACATTGACCCTTACCGATATTTGTTTATGTTCAAAGGCTATATTGGATCCTTGCACATTAGGCTTGCTAATTTAAGAGGGACCTTTGTTAACTCTTGGAATTGTTTTTTTTTTTATGTGAAGGCAGTTCTGCTTGACTGTGCATTATAGAGGAAATTTTGGTTCTTGTACAAATTAGGATTGCAGCATGTTTTCTTTTGTTTGCTGTGAACATCTAGCTCCACTTGAGCATAAGTCAGGGGCTTGCTCTCTGAGTAAACTTCACCCAATAGCTGGCCAGAGGAGGAATCAGCATTGCATCTTCTCTGTGTAGCCAACAGGTTGTTAGCTAGTGCATTCATCTATATAGGAAACCTCAGTTCAAAACCCTCCTCTGTCTAAAAAACTTGACCTGTATCTCCCAAAGCCCAGGACATTGCACTAATTCCTGGAGCTTTGCAGGTGAATGTTCTGAGTCATGGAGCAGAAGGAAGCGGTCGTGTCCTCCGCACGCCTCCTTGGCAGCACAGGGGCATTTGTGCATGGAGAGTATATCCCCTGGTTTGAGCCTGGCAGAAGAAATCAGCAGATTCACAGTATTTTGTGGCTCCTGATGAACCCTAGATGTTTACTAGATACCTAGCAACTTAGTGCTGTGGACTTTCAGGCAGTGGTGCAAACACTTGAGCAGTGGTGTTAGGTGAAGACATCTGAGCCATTGCTGAATATATTAACTCGGTCTTGGAAGCAGCCTAGACATGCTGCTGTGGCATTTCACTCTGCTTCTTTTTGGCCTTCTGGAGAAGCATCATATATGGGCCTGGGAGTCCCCACACTTTGCTGTGCAGCTTCCATTTCCAAGGTTACCTTACTTACAGATAGCTATTATAAATAGCGTATGGCATAAAAGTTACACACCTGCAGAGTTAGCTGTCACTTGAGCTTTGTGAATGTCAGAGGCATCTTAGCAGTGTATATAAGCAGCCAGTTTTCCTGCTTCTAAACACCTTTCATTCATTCTTTCAATATGCGGGAGAGCTCTTCAAGTGAGAAATAGTTATTTGAACTGTACAAGCAAGAAGTTTAGTGATTGCTAAAGTTAGCTTTAAGAATCAGGAAAGTTTAGGTCCCTTGTGTAAAACCACAGACAAAACTACTCCCTTTGATTCTGTGCTCTTATATTGCTCTTTTATGTCGGAGCTGACTGATGCCTACAAGGAAATGCATTCAGCTAACTTGGGCTCTAAGAGCTAGCAAGGAAGATGCTCACATTCTGTGTAAACATGCATCCCGTTTGCCTGCTGATTAATTATTTAAATCTCTGCTATTTATGGAAGCTGTCAGCATGCTTTGCTCTGCTGCTTTGACAGGAGAAGCAAAGGAATCTGAGTGAAGTGACCAACTAAGAGTTAAAATTTATTATTAATAGTCACACTGCACTCGGTTGCATTTTGCTCGGTATTTGGCAGTCTTCAGAGATATTACCTGTTACTATAAATAAAACACATGCTGCCAGGTTAACTTCTTCTTCATTTATCTGGCAAAATGAGCCATTTTTTTTTAATTTTACTTTCAAAATCTGTATTATTAAGGCTTGTGTGTGTATTTGGACTCCCAGCACAGACAGCTTTTACCCTTTAGTCTCATGTTGCTGTTACTCCATGTGGTATTCCTACTCAGAGATAGATTTCACATGGTAATGCTGAAAGCTCCCACGCACTGTAGAGAAATGTGGACTGGGCTGGTACTGAGCTGGCAGGCAGACCTGATGCTGCTCAGAAGCCAGTGAGTGGAGGAGGGTTAGGAAATGCTTGGTGCATTACTTCAGTGACTCCAGATCCCCTGTCCTTTGGTTCACAACCTCTCTCCTAGTCCTCAAGCCATCATCTGAGATAGAGGTTGGCTTAGGGGTGATGTGGAGCCCTACCTTTCAGGCACTCCTGCTGCCATGCAGCCACACAGCCATGCAGAGGAACAGATCTGGCCGAATAACATCCAGAGGAGGCGGGGAAATAAAAAGAGATTGCAAAGTGCACAAGCATTACTGCCAGCACGAGGGCATGTGCAGAAAAATATGGCAGAGGAGGGGATGAAACTACTTTTTTTGGTGGCAGCAGCCTGCATTAAGCCAGTTTAAAGTGGTTAATGAACTGACCCACTGAGAGATGATGTAGTTTTGTCTTTTCTGTTGTCCCATGTAGCTTAAAAAGTAGGTAGAAGTATGCTTAAGTGTTTTCCTTTTTATTAATAAAAGCATATGTGCCCTTAAAAAACAGCATCAATAATTTATCTGGAAATATTTCACAGAGAGAAGACTGCCTATCTATATATATAGCTATTGATATCTCTATATCCATATATATCACTTAATGTGTGCAATGATCGTCAAGTAGTCTTGCCAAAGGTTTAGAAGTGTTTTGCAGTGATTAATCAATTAGTTTCTGGGATTATTCAGTATCTCCGTTCTATAGAGAGGTCAACTCAGCCAGCATAGGGGGTGTTTAAGAGTCTCACCCAAAGAAAATGGAGTCAGAGAAACTCCTTCACTAACTTCCCTGAACTTGCCTGAGGCCAAATAATAAGTCAGTAGCAGAGCAAAGGACTGAGTGAATTGTCCAGATTTCCCATTTCTATTTTCTAGTCCCAAGGCACCTCCCTTCTGTGTGTGCCATGATGGTGTTACAGTGACTGTTACTTCTGATAAAGGTCATCTTAGACTCTGAAAAAAAGCCTTTTCTCCCCCCCCCCCCCTTTTTTTTTCAAAAGTCACATAACAATAATAACTTTTCCTTGTGATGAAATTCAGTCTGAGGACAGTTACAATAACCTTAAATTAGCATAGCCATTTCTCCCTAAGCTAAAGAATGCCAAAAAAGCACTTTTGTGGTTTCACATTATGTGCTTAGCACTTCTCTCAAATAACATACAGTGGCTTTGCAAATGTAATTGGTAGTATGAACTCAGCTTTTCTAGTATTGAAATAATGTAGCCTGCAAAGTGAATCAAGAATGAATATTTCCTGCTGGGAAAACACCTCTCACATGAGGTGAAAGTGCCCACGGACTACAGTGTAGGGCTCCCTTGGCAGCATTAAGCAACCACTGCAGCGTGTTGCAACAGTCTCTGCTAAAACTTTCAATCCTAATTGTGGTATTTGCTATGTTAGGAAGGGTATTTGTGTTCTCAGCCCAACAGTTTACAGAAATTATTGGCTTTCACACTTGCATTTGAAGATGCTGAGCACAGGCGTTAGGACTGCAACGTGTAGCCAAGGGACAGAGCTCCCACAGCAGCATTTAGGGTCACCACAACACAAAGATCATTGTGTGTAATGCTTGCATACCTTAGCGTATATTGTGCAATTGCTTGTGAACTCACCTCAGCACCTAGGCGAGTATCTTTCCAGTTCAGGAAACATTTTTTTACAGCCAGTTCTTACACAGTATCTCACCTCTTTATGGGATCCCCACTTTTAGCCTCGGAAAGAGAATTTGCTTACCAAATAGATAACTTAAACCCAAAGAGCAGAACAACGTAGATGGTAGGTTTCACTCACTTCTGCACACCAAGTTGTTGCTCTGCGACAGTGAGACAAGGAGCTGGAAGGCCAGACTGTTCAGCTTTTTGTCCTGACTCTTCCAGTTACAATTTGTATGACCTTCAGGGACCCCCTATTATTTCCAAATCTGCATGCCTGAAGTTTGGTCCAAGAGAGGCTGAGTTAGGGCTTACTGATATGAAAGCAACATTTCCTGTGTGTTTCAATGGGTGATGGAGCAGTAGATCCTGGGAGAGCAGTCAGATTGTTTTATCATTATTTCTGAAGTGCAAGCTGAAGACAGAAAAAGCAGGACGCTCATTTTCATGTCTATCTGCAGATCCAGGCACTTAAAGTCCGTTAGTTAAATCCAACAAAAGAGTCTTTGAGATTTTATATCCTTTTCAGTAAAATAGAGAGAAAAATTATCCGGAGTACTGGGGGAGATGTGTAACTTAATCATGTGAATCCAGAATGCCACTTGCTGGTATGATCGATCTCATGGAAACTGGTATTGTCTCATGTCTTCAGGGGCCTTGCTTCTGATTTATTCTGGCAGAATATAAAGAGCAGAATTGTCAGAGAATATAAAAGGTCCTAATCTGGGGCTTTTGTTTACTCACTGTGAGTAAGGGGGCTGAATGTGACATCTGGTAATTGATGACTTCATTTGCAATATACCATTCCTCAGTGCTATGGCAGTTTTAAAATGCACGCACCTTATATTCATAGCTACCCTCAATGTCAGCTTTTAATGTAACGAGAATGACCCTCACAGCTGCTTTTGTAAAGAAGCTGAGAGTCCCTGAGATGGAAATGTTAGGGAAGTTGTGGGTTTTTTTAAACAGTGACATGAAATAATAGGTGCCAAAGAGAAACTTCTGGGTTTCTTACTGTTGTTTTGCATATCCAGTGCAGAGTGGTCGCCTCACATTTGGGTCAGATTTGCGAGTAAGCTGAATATATAGAGAAATTAAACAGACATAAGCTTTGTCCTCCTAGCTGACAGCAAAGCCTGGGGCTACAGTTGCAGTAATGAATGAGAGTGATGAAACTTGGAATAATAAAGTGAGGCAGTGGGGGAAAAACCCGAACAAAACATGTGACAGACCTGTAACAAAATAAGCTCATGGTTTGGGAGAAGGGAACGAATGTATTTGGCATGGAGGATGCTGTGGTAAATGGAAAGAGGGGGTGGAGCAGGGAGGGTGAATGGGGACACGTACTCTGGGCACCCAGTGTTGTGTCCTCCCGGTGCTCCTTCCCTCCTTCTCACTGACCCACCTGAAAAAAAGAGAAATGAAAATGAAGCTTTCCAGCCCCTTTCACACACACCGGATCAGCTCTTTTTTGTGCAGCACCAGGGATAATAGGTGTTGAAGAGTCTGTTAACAACAGAGATTTGTCCACCTAATTACTTCTGCACTGCACTAAGTGTTTGCCCACAGTGTCAGTGCCCCTCGACCTGTTTTCTAATTAAAACTCACACTCTTTATGTGTACGAGCTTTTGTGAGCCTCTTCCCCCTCTAACCCTCTCCTCCCCAAATTCTGTTTCATTTGTATAAAACAAGAGCTCAGGAAGCGCAGTGCCACCAAGCACATGAAGTACTGACGTGCCCTAGCTCTCTGGGGAGCACAGATGGGGGCTTCAGCTGCAGCAGGTGCCGAGAAGACAGTTCCCAACTCAGCCAGAGAATTATTGTGCATCGTCTGTATGGGCCTATTGTTTATATGCATCCAGCTTGGTCACACGCAACGCAGGGCAGCGGTGATGCCGAGGGGGGCTAATTCAACTGCTGCTTTTTATTTAGGAAATGAAAAGGATGTTCTCCCATCGCTGCCTTCCCAGAATGCAGCACATGCGGATTTCACGACAGACTTCACAGTTGGGCTGTGTTTGCAGCAGTGGAGGAGAAGGGGTGTGTGTGCTGATTATTATGCTTACAAATATATTTTCTGTCCCCTTTCTAAAGGAGCTCTGTTCATTTTGTTGTGACTAAAGAAAAGGGTCAGGCACGAAGGTTAAAAGTCCTGCTCCTCAAGCTGTAATCCAACCTGCGCTTTTGGCCGTGTTAATGAGGCACTGCGTTGCGTGCAGTGCTGGCCAGCCATCATGTGCTAGGCACAGCAAACAGTAGAGATGGGATTTTTCAGCTGTAACTGACAGAATTCCTTAGACAAATTGTGAAAATATTCTGCAGCGTGTGTGTTCTGCAGTCATCAGGGCACTTAGGGATGTCACAGTTATGCTTCTGTCCCTAAGCAAACGGGCCTAGTTTAAAACGGAGGCTCTCCTATCAGCTTTTTTACCATCTGTGATGCAGTGTGATTGTGGCAAATTCATACGTCAAATAAGAACAGAAGAGTGAACTCATCCATCTGCATTTCCAGAGATGCATGTGAACTCTATGCTTTCGAAGAGCCTCACAACAACAGTGGTTTCAGTCTGCTCAGTGGCCAAACACTGCGGAGAAGAGAGAAAACATGCTTTCTAGATGAAGCTTCTTGCTGGTACAGACTGGAAAAGAAAGCCAAATAGATTATATTTCCTGGTTGTGACTATTTTTGTGTGAGACGAGGGAAAGAAGGCTAAAAAATTTCAGGCTTATACATTATGATATACTTTATATTCTTTACAGTTTATTACATCCTTTATGTTCTTTGCTTCTATTTTATACTATATACTTTGTTAGATACTTTAAGTAGTTACATTTATTAAAAGTTGCAGGAGAAAATAGTAGCATTAAAGAACTTCAGATTTTTCCATAAACTACATTACTGTGAATCTGCTGTTCATGAACGTCTGTCTTCACTTTTTCATCAGAAACCTTCATGATCAAAGTGAAAATTAAAGAAGATGAGACACAAATCTTGGTACATGAGAGGTGAGCACTGGGAAAGCGGAGACACTAGAAAATCAGTACTTCTAAAAAAATGTCTTTAACTCAGCTGGCTCATACTCTGATAGATACAGGGATGTTGTCAGCTTATATGGCAGGGCTGTGCCAGAGAAGAGAGTAGTGTAAACTCCTCGAGTATGAGGCTATTCTATGTAATTTTTAGAATAGTGTTTTAGAGAGTTTACTTAATTTTATGACACTTGTTTAACACCGGCCTGCTATTATTTCATGGGTTTGTGGCATCAAAGTAATAGCACTTGGCCTTGTTAAGATGATATTAAGATGTTAAGCCTTCCACTTCCCACTGGCACTGCCCTAATTATAGCTGTTAAAGCATTTGGGAAAGAGAGGGGAGAGGAAGGAATGGGAAGGAATTAAGTGATTTAGCTGAATTTATGCCACAAGCACTTGTGGCCCTGTAGTTCTCTTCTCAGCACCAGTGAAGGGAGGTGAGCTAGCCTGGGGTGGGGAGGAGGTCCCCTGCTTCTCTGCTGCCCATCCCATCCCTTCCTCAGTCAGGACAGAGCCCTTGACTGCACGACCTGTTTGAACCACAGGAGACGAGGTGTGTTTGCTTTCAGGATCACACTAAGGCTAGCCAAGAGCCACAGTCCTGGCCTGTGCCCAGCACAGCCAAAGCAATCACGGAGCTCCCCTCCTTTCTGCAGCAGCAAAGCTAATGCAACCATTCCCTTTCTGATACAGAAGTGATGCTCTTCCACACCCAGCCCTCTGGAACAGAGATGGGATTTGGACATTTCCTCGGATGCCAGAAATGGACTGCCTACACAAGCCAGCTGTGTAGGCAAGACATGCCTACACCATGGCTGCCAGCAGGGACATTTTGCATCTGTTGGGTGAGGTGTGGCTGCAGGGCTGCTGATGCTGTGTTTCTCTTGGCAACATTCCCTTTATTTAGAGACATTAATGCCATGAGGGCCTGGCATCGGTGATGGAGCTCACACACTTGAGTGCATCCTTCTCCACCGTAGGATTCACAGAAAGTTCTGTTCACAGAAAGTGTTCCTGTAGCTTGCCAGCTGTGAGAAGGACTTCTGCTCCTAGCAGGTCCCACTGCTTTTTTAAGCAAAGTGATCTAGGGTGTTACTTCCAGCACTCCTGCTGCTTTTTAATCGCATCTGCAGCTGACTTGATGACAATGCAGTGTGGCCTATGTATTTCCAGTTTAAATACGGTATTTAAGTGCTTTCCCATTTAAACTCAGGATCTCCACAAATACGGAAGTGTCAAAATCTCTATTCTAATCCAGAAGTGTAATTGCCAGTATGTGTTTGCACTGGTCATCTCTATAAATTTCCCTCTGCAGTTGAAGCATCGCTGTCATTAATACTCTGTATTATCATGTTACCTGATCATGGCTGGAGTAGGTATAAATCAATGCTAATAAATCTGTGTCCTGGGGAGTACCCTTAAAAGATTTGGCAGAAGGTAATTATCTGATTTTTAAGCCTACTGTCTCAAACTGCTTAAGTTCACTGCAGCGGGTCATTCTTTCCACTGGAAAATTTTGAAGAGGCATTGAGTCAAAAGGGTTAGTAACCAGTGTCCTTAATAACTGACTGGATGGCACAAAACTTGGAGACCGTTTTACACTGCTGAGTCCTAGAGTGGCTAACATTGTAGGTCTGAACTGTGAGCAGAAGGAGAGTGGGTCAGAGATGTTTCAAATAGTCCCACCTGGGTAAGGTCTCCTAAAGAACTGCAGGCACAGAAAACCGATTCACGCCCTTCATTGCTGTGCCACAGCTCACACACTGATTATAATGCAAGAGTAACTAAGCTACTCACAAAATATTTCAGGAATTGGGAGGTCTTTGCAGAGGAGGTGCTCCTTTTTCTAAATCACAAACTTGAACCAGTCTCACCATAGTAGCAACCAGATTTGAGCAAGACTGAAATTCAAGGTGAGCCAAAAAACTTAAAAAATAAAAAACCATGGATGACTTAAGATAATTGGTTGATGAGTTTATTGGGCTAGTGCCAATTGCAAAGTCATGGAGATTTTGTGGAAGGATCTAAAAATTATTAAAAAGGGGTAGTATTCTTTGATTTTTTTTCTAAAGTAGGGAAAATTTTCCTCTTAATGATTATCTCCTGTCTTTAGTCCGCTATGGACCAAAGACTAAGGAGGATGTAACAAATATTACTGGACACATGTATCTGTATTTGGAACAGACTATGTAAGTGGGTAAACTGTGTGCACTTGTCTTGGGAATCATAAATATTTACTTATGGATGGAATGGAACAACATTATGTGTAGTGAAACTTACTTTGTTTTACAATTTTTATGTAGAAATAAATGATAGCTGCTAGATGGAGGAAGGTGGTCGGTGGGATTAAACCCCCATACCTTTGCAGGAATAACTCATACTCTGGTTAATCCCATATAGTTTATGAATAAGGATGTTTTGACTGGGATGAAAAGCAGAGAGCACTGAGACTGAGAGAGACAAGACCAAGCATCTTCTGTTTTGTTGTCCTTACTGATGCTATTCAGCAGCAGGGAAGGTTGTAAGGTAGAAGGCTGATTGTTTCAAATAACCCATTTAGCTATGCATAATGAAAATACAGTATGTGCCCCTAACATAAGTGTACTATTGTATAACACTGCAGTACCACAAATTATTTGGGGTTTGGGTAGCAGTTGTTAATAATATCCCTCTTAAAAACCTTATACCAGATGACTGTAGCACAGGAATAAAAGAGGTAATACATGGTCTCATTCACGGGTCCAGCAAACTGTCACTTTGATCTGCTTGTACATATTTAAAACCAAGACCTCTAAACAGTTTAAGAAAATCCTAAAAAAATCTCTGTAATAAGAAATGTATGTTTCACTGGCAACTATATATTTTGATGGTAGGAATTACCCAGCTGCTTGGCTGAGAGTAGGTAAAGCTCGGTTAAGAAATTTTTATGGGGTTGAGACTGTCCGATAGATCTTTCCTTACGGAGTAAAACTGACTGAAGGAAAGCCTTGCGCCCGGCTGGGGAGACTGTGTCATCTCTCCTAGCTGGCGACTGGAGTTCATCATTATCCAGCTTTAGAAATGACCTAACAAGGTCCAAAGTTGTGGTCAGATTTGATGGGGCAGGGTGGGAAGGAGGGAGATACTGTTTTTTCTTTGCATTAACATGCTGAAGCACTGCTTTGAAAAATAAGTGAAAGATAAAAATAGATTTGGAGACCAATCAGTAAATAATCCACTGCTTGTATTGCTGAAAAATAGCTTGTCTAAAAGGGAGACAAGTCAGGACAATATTAATGAAGCTATCAAAAACAAGAGTTCATAAAGGAGGCACCAGGATAATCTCGTTAGATGGCTTTGGTGATCTTGTACAGCATCCTTCCTCAGGATTTGAATTCTTGGTTATGAATGGCATCAGGAGGATTTGAAAGGATCATGTTTTCTTACTTCAGATTACTTTGAGATATTTATGAAGGACTGAGGCAAACTACTGGTTCTTTTAGTGCAATGTTGCTAGAGTACCTAAACCAAAGTAAGGGTCTTTTGATCCTCAGGGAGATTTCTTACACGCTGTACCTCTGCAAACCATGCGTTTGTGTATGATGCACATCCTTCCACGAATACCTTGTTGCAGGCCAGGTATATTTTACACTTGCTTGGGAAGACACGGAGGTAAATTTCATTAGCCTGTATTGAAAAATAAGCTGTTCTGTCAGCCGTGGAGTTCTATTGTTCCTCTCCTCCCATTCCAGTGCTGCCATCCTGTTCCCTGTTCACCAGTGTCCAGGGAACATCTGCACACCCTGTGTTGCCCCCATACCCTGCACTCCCTTCCCTGGGAGTGAAGGACAGAGACACTCTGCTCCTTCTCTTCAGCAGGTCACTAATGTTGATTTTTCAGCTTTATCCTGATGCTGATCTTTTTTCATTTTTTAAAAAAAATAATTTAATTGCCTTGGAAATACATATTCCTCCGGGCCAATGGTTCAGAGGCTGTTAATGACGGATGGATACTGACAGCACAACCTGGGTGCCTGCTGGCTGTTGACTGTCGCCTAGAAGATAATCTTTGTCAGATGGGGATGTGGAAGGTGTTAAATTTGGCAGAGCATTGTACACATGGTGCTGAGAACCACAGCGATGGACCTCTGAGTCCACCTGCTTCTGTGTGTGGATTGGAGCATAATCTTATTTATTCTACATGAGCCCTTGTAGAAAAATAAGTCAGTAGCCTCTTTTATTTTAGCTTCTTGGAAGTGTTTGGCTGGGGAGCAGAGTCTTCTTCAAGCTGACAAATTGCCCAAAGATATCTGGAAATTGTGCTATTGAGCTCTGTTTTCTGAAAATTCAAACTATTATTCCTTCTTCTTCTATGCTACTCATGGAGTGTGGGTTTTTTGTTTTAATCTGTTCTGTCCTTAAAACATTTGTACCCTCAAGCTTCTATCTGATGCATTTTGTTGAAGTATGTCTTTATTAAAACCTCAAATGCTCTGAAGGGAACAAATAGTGACAGGAAGGTCATATTATGCAAAGTTCTTAGAAGAGAGTACAAAACAGTGTCAAAAATTCATAGTATGAATGGACTTGGGACAAAATAAGCTGCTAGTTAGGTGGTCTCAGGGTTTCTAATGTGATGACATGGTGTCTAAATGTATCATAAGATTTTACTTTTTTTTCCCATGAAAATGTCAGAGGTTTTAGGGATGAAGAAATCAAAGGCACTTGAAACCAACCTATGGTAAAACATACTGCACTCCTAGCAGAAGTCATCATATGTCAACCATATGACTTCAGATTGTATGCATGACCACACATTTTGTTTTTTAAAACCGAATTGTCTGGCTCTTTTTGTCAGTAATCATCATAACTTGAAGGAGAATTCTTTTGCACTTTAAAAATTATGGACTTGCTATACAGTTAATTAGCTGCGCTAAAACCATTGTATATAAATGTAAGATGAAAGGATTCTCATTCTCAGAGATAGCAGAACAACAGTTTTAATGGGCTGGGCTTGTCATTGCAATAAATCATTTGATCAGACTTCAGCAAAACTTCGTGCTGTGGCTCAAGTGAAGGAGTTCCAGAAACAGTTTCAGTAATAATCACATTTCTCCACCATCAGATCAAGAGCATTTGGTTGACCTCACGCCATCATGTATGAATGAACTGGCTGTCTGTTTAAAAAGTAACATATGAAAAGGTTTTGTAAAGTGAGAAGTGTAGTTACAGAACAGTTGATCCGGGGTGGGAAAAGTGATTAATTGGCTTATCCAATGCAAGTTTTGTAGTTGGTTGTGCTGTTAAAGTGCAGGGTGGAAAAACTTCTTAAAAAGGCAAAGCAAACTGAAACACAAGGCAGATGGAATCTCTAAGCGGGCATAGTGGGCATGTCATGCCTGGAAGTGGTGCTGGAAGATGGGGAAAGTGAGCTACAATTCATGACACAATAAATCTTTACGGTGATCAGTGCTTAGAAGAGGCTATCATTGTTGCCCTGTTGCTACTCCTTTATCTTCAGATTAGTAGTATGGCAAGAAAAATGGATGCATTCCTAAGAGTTTTTATTACTGTAGCACCTAGAAATCAAGACATGGGACCTTTCATATTTAGCTCTCAACATACAGTCTAAGACAGCCCTTGCCTCTAATAATTTACCATATGACTATAAACCAGAAGATGGTTGGTAGACCTTGAAAGTGGAGGAACTCAGCTGTGGAGATGTCCTTAATGTGCTTTCAGGGCATTATATTTTAGGGTCACGATAAATGTGCTGATAATATAGCAAAACCAACCAAACCATTCTCTGTGAGGATGCTGCATCCTGCTGCATCCTGCTGCATCCTGCTGCAGTGAACCTGACTTGTGGAACAGGGAAGTGAGATTTGTGAGGAGGTGGCACATCCTTCAGTGTCCCTAAAAATCCAGCCAAACTCTGTTAAATTATGAGCAGCAGAAACCTGGAGACTTGTTTGGGTCCTAATCTCTCATTCTCGTCACCATTAGCCCCAGTCTCTGTTGCAGTTTCTGGTACAACCTCCTTCTCCTCCCTCCGCCAGAGATCTGCACCCACACGGATCTGCTGCGCTTCCTAGCCTAAGCCTGTATAGCCCTGTACAGTCTAGTCTTCCGTGCTGCTTTGAACTGTGGTTTGTCTTCCCTAGCCCTCGCTTCACTCCTTAATTTAGTGCACTCCTCCACTTCCCACCTGAGCCGGTTTGCTAACCACATTTGGACCTCCTGGGAGAGGCAGCCTGCCCAGACTCTGCTCCATCACTTGCCTCTGCATTGAGGTGAGCTTACGGGAAAGACCAGTTTTGCCCTGGTAATCCTCAGAGAGGATGGCACTCGGGCAGCTTGGCTGTGCGCTGGGGCGCTGTGTGCAGTCAGGAGTGTAATTTTTAGCAATCTGAAATGTTATTTTCTTTATGTTTGAAACCTGGCCAGGTTCTCTTCTTTGCCTAACTCAGAAGCCACCTCTGCCAAACTTCAATTTTTCTCTTTCAAAATAGCAAGTCACCTTAGCATTTCAAAGAAAAAAAAATACCCTCTAATGTCCAAACCAGTATTTTTTCTAGTATTTTATTTAGAAGCAGTTGAACCATTTTGACTGATTTTTTTTCTTATTCATTAAAGATAATCAGCCTGAGGCAAACATTCAACAGAGGTGGTATTACTCCAAATGGATAATGTTTGGCAAAGCCAGAAGCAACTGTGTCCTATAATGCAAAGCGTCAATCAACCTTACTGGGCAATGCTAGAAGCTTTTTATAAAAGAACAGGCCTGAAGAAACATAAATTTCTGTGTCATGCAATTCAGGATTTTAGGGGATTGTACAAAGGAGAGATGAACATCATGCCAGTTGAATTGGAAAAAAATAAACTAAAAGCTGGAAAACTGTGATGCTTTATATCTGCTTTGTTCTTATTTTATAGGGGCAGCTCGAAATTGCAAAGCTGTCCTGCCTATGACTTTTTAAAAAGCTTTTTATTTCCTGAGGCAATTTAGCTATGGAAACTGAATATGAGGTGCTGTGAGTGCTCATGAATTTCAAGAAAAGAAAAAGTTGTCAAGCTTCAGGCTTTAATTAGATAAATTACTTTGTTCCCTCAGCTTTGCCACTTGTATAAAAACCCACGTGTTTGGTTAGCAGGTTAGTAACACTTCTAGTGTTCACAGCACAATCCTTAAAAGTGTGTAGTGGGTTTGTTATTTCATTCCCTCCTTCCTTTGTTGTATATGAAGCCTTGCAAGAGGAGCCGCAGTTGGCATCTCATACGTTTCAATGTATTGGAATTTTTTGCAAAACACATTGTGTTTAAGCCCACCTTCCTAGCCCCAAATGGGAGAATTAATCTTTCCCCTGCCTGAAATATTCTTCTCATCTGAAGCAATCATCCTCTGACATGTGACCCTTAGTAAATAAAATGATGGAGGCTTTCATAGAATACACATGCAAGAGAGTCTGATGACCTAACAAAAGGTTATGCGTTTTGTTAGATCAGGTTTATGTGCAGCTACTAAACACATTGCAAAGTCATTGTCTGCTTCAGTAGAGCCTCCCCTCCCTACTCCCCAGTGCCGCACTTGCTGTTACAGAGGCCGTTGCCCTTGTACCTGAAGCAAAGGACTTTCCACCAATTTGGGCTGTGTCCTTTTAGAGAAATGATTGGATCCTTGGTCATGCAAATCAAGAATCCTGACCAGCTGTCCTAGATTTTGCTGTTGTGGCCATAAAACTGCAGTCTGTGTGTCACAGCCCTGACCTACTGCATGACATCAACAGCCATGGGGACTCTGATGGGGTGGCCTGTGCTGTGGACTTCAGCATTCAGAAGTTCGTCTACTTTTTGCTCCTCCTGCAACTGTACTCCTTGGGCTAGTAAAGTGGATGGCTTCCTCCTTCAAATCCCACCTCTTTTATGTCTTTAAACCATCAGATTTGCCACGATGGATGCTATGACAACACATGTTACTACTGCTGCCTTCCCTTGTGCCGGAGCTTACTGACACAGCATCAAAACACAACTAAAGTGGAGAGCAAGGTCTAAAAGCATCATGGCTGATCTTTGCTATCACAATCCCAAAGAATGATAAATGGATTTCCATCTTCACATACTCCTCCCAGAAAGCAGCTCCTCCTGGTTCAGCACTGGCAGTTGAAATCACAGATGGTGTTTTTAAACCACCTGTTTAAATACAGCTCTGGCAAGCTTCCCCCTTTTCCTGAAAGCCACGTCACTTATGTTCAGTGTGGTGGCAATTTCCCTCTTCTGTCCCTAGTCACGTAAGCTCAAACCTGCCAGCACTGCTTTCCTGGCTACTCCTCCCTGGGATGTTAGTTCCAATGTGTGCAAGAATCTGTGCACCCTTCCTCAGGCAGTGGGACAGAGAATGAGCATCCTTGTCGTGCAGGTGTGGTTTTGAGAGAGCGAGCGCATAGCTGGCTTCTCCGAGAGAATTACAGAAAATCTATGGGCCAAGAGTTGTATCAGCCCAAGTCCCAGGCCAGGAGCATATTTACAAGGTTGAACCTCCTGCCCTCCTGTGAATCTGCAATGCCTTCTCGTTAGATAGATGCAGACCAGTACTGATATTTTACGTTAGGTCTGCCTTCAGTCTTATCTGCATCCTTATTTTAAAGCCTGACGCTGCTGGCTTAAACTGGACCTGATACACACTTTCCTCCTCCTCCTTCTCTCCCATCTGGTATTTCTGGACAGCTGGTTTCATGGTAATTCTCAGTTTAAGCCATGACCAAGATGCTCTAAAATTAGCATCTTTTTTAGGACCTAATCCAACAATCATTTGCTACCAGGTGTAGTGCTTAATATCTTGACAAGTCTCATTTCAGGAAAAAAAACCACCACCTGCAAATGTCTCATAGTTCCATTTTTTCTGGTGACTCAAAGTGGTACTCATCTTCCCATACAGTCACTGATAAGAGACAGTGTTTTGCTTTTAAAGCACCTGAAATACTCTATTGCTTCAGTTCTAGTTGGAGGGTGGGCTGCTGAGAACTACTGTCAGCTCTCATCTATAATATTGTAAAATTGGTGAAATGAAGCATAGTTTTGCAAATGCACTTGTAACAAAGATAACTTGCATGGTATATTCACAGGGGAAGAGTCAGAGCATCCTTGTATGTGGATATGTGTTTGTGCCCACTCCATTCCTTCAAGCCCTATACATCGTGCAAAATGAGAGACTATGTTGCCAAAACATTTTAATATAACACTATTAATTTAATATAATACTATTAATACAGAGCGTGTGACAGCAGCTAATTTGGAGAAGTGCGGATGGCCTTTCTGTCTCTTTCTCACCAGTTTTACTGTACATGGATTGCAGGTGGTCAGGAAAAGGATCCTCTCCTTGTACCTACGACGCTTTTTACGTAAAATATGCTCTTACCTGTCAGATTCTGCACATCACTTTTCTGTTCGTAAATTCTGTATTGGCAGCTTCCCTGCTGGTGAGATTTCATGTTTATACACCAAAGTAGTGCCAGTGGTTAAACACATAGATGTTGAGATATAATGTATACTCAGAAAATGAGCTAGATTCGGGTGCTGGGACTGAGCTGGCTGTAACTCAAGAGCAGATATGGTACAACACGTGTCTGCTTAGTGTCAGCCACATCCAGGCACAGTTAAAGAAACCACTTGGCCAGTTTATGCAATTCCAAAGCATAAAGCCAGCCTCTCCTCTCCTTTTGCCAGACAAAACCAGTGAGTCATTGTCTGGTAAAGACCAGCAGGGCTTACTAGCAGACACTCAAGCCCCCAGGGCCTCAGGCTGGCATCTGAAGCTGCCCCAAGGGAACAAAACAACTGTCCCAACCTCCCTCAAAAGCTCCAGTGACCTGTGCCAGGGCAGACTGTATGTTCAGGTCATAAGGATGCAGCCTGGCAGCTCTGCAGTCCATGGTCTTAATGGCTCCTGTAGCTACCTACAGAAAAATGGGTTTATCTCAGAGCTTTTTGCTGAGAGGCAAACAATTTTTCATCAGCTTCTGTTATTCCTTTCCCCTCAAGTTCTAGTTGTTTCTTGCACAGAATTTAAATAGTCAAAGCAGTTGTATATATTTGATAGTAATCCCAAGTGAAAGAAATTCTTTGCTTTTCATCCCTGTGCAAGAAATGAGTGTGGAGACTCTTCCACATTCCTCATCTCAGCCTCTTCCCCTTCTTCCCCTGATCCATGCATTTTTCTTGCATAGTGCAAGAATCTGCTTTTCAGATTTCTCTATTGATTTGGCTCTGGACACTGTAGTGAAATCTGTGTGGGCAGACCCTGTCCAAGCAAGGATTGCCTTTAAAATCGACAAGGCTGGGTGCGAAAACATGAGCGCATCTGGGCAGACTAACATGCAAGGTGGGGACTTACTTTCTTATCTAACAGATCAGTGGGCAAGATTTCCTGCGATCACATGCATCTCTTTTTGTTACATCTGATCAAGACAACTTAGTTTTATACAAAACAGTACAATAGTTCCTTTCTTACAACAAGGCAGGTGGGCTTAGTCTGTCCATGTCAAGGTATATTTTGAATGGAGAAGACAATGGAATGGTGAAGGATAAGGTTAAGGGTATATGCTTTGTGTTTCTGCCAGCTTATTGGGTTTGCTGTTAGGCATTGCACAAGTTTGGGTGTTCCTGAGTATGGGGACGCACAGAAAAGAGAGCTAGGTGTTGTCACAGCATGTAGCCAAGACAATTTAATAGAGAAGAAAGTTTAAACAAATAGGGAAGGGGCAGAGCAATCAAATGACTGGCCCAGTATAATGCAGAAAGCTTTTGTAGCAGGAACTGAAAACAAATCTCTTGTGTCACAGTTTAAAACCTTCTGAAGATCAGCTCATTTCTAAGTAAGATAGAAGATAAATTGTATTTTCTTTTAAGGGTCTGTAATACCATATGTTTATGATTGTATTAAAACACAAATTTATGAACTGTGAAAGGAGATGCAGAAGGGGAAAAATATCTTCAAATTTCTCTATTAAAAGTGCCTGGATCGACAAAACTGAAATTTTGACTTAGCGAGCTTTAAACACAGTAATAGAATATAAAACTTGGTCTTTGAGGCTGTCATTCTGAATAGACCTCATGATGGCATGAGTTAAAAAATTTCAGTCTCTGGCCAGTCCAGGAGGAATTGAGGACTGACCACCTTCTTGTTTTCAGTGGCAAAATGCTCCTTCTTCCAAATAAGCACTGCAAAATTTTGTACACAGGACAGGAATTGGAGGAAAATGAAGACAATGATTATGGATAGCCTAGTAAGGTTCATGTTTGCAAAATAAGATTGATCATGCTGTATTTGATATGGGGAGTAAGTGCAAAACCTGTGGTCTCCAGGAATGTCAATATATTGCTTTTTCTGGCTATTCTGATCTTTGCCATGAGACAGAGACAGAAAAGAACTTGGCATTTCGATTAAAAAATCTGCAATATGAAAATCCTTAGTATACCTATTGAGATGATGCCAGGCTTTCGTGCTGCAGTGAACAGAGCTACAAGTAATACTCGTTCATGTGATCCTGCTCAAGCTGCAGCCTCACACCCTTTCTTGGTGCATGGGACCAATCGAGATGCTGAGGAGATGTTCACTCTCTGCTCATTGCCATTGCTTGCTGTGATGTATGAGCTGCTTCATGCTGATGGAGGGAGTGCGAGGGCACTGCTGAATGAGCTTCTCTTTATTCTCATCACTCAGGCCCTGTGGGGGCTGTATCTTTCTCAGAAGAGTGAAGGCTAAGATCGCAGGCCATGAACTTGTGGGTGGCAGCTCAAAACCAGACAGACACTTTGTAGGTATGTGTGCCTCTACTGCTGATGTCTGGAAGCGAGCTCACTCTAGCTTAATGGGAGAGGAAGACAGGAGGAAACTCTCTGCTTTTGCACACAATGTGCCTGCCGACAGTGTTTATACAGAAACCACCTTCCAGACTCAGGAGATCAGGGCATGGAGCACAGACCCTTCCTTCACACCTCCTTTTCTGGCTGTTTTCCTGTTAACCTCTACCTCAGCATAAAGGCAAGCACAAATGCATAGCAAGTACATGTGAACTGATGGAAGTCCCCTTCAAAGTGCATTGCTCACTGCGTAAAATGCTGTGCTAGGCATTTTGTTCCTACCCCAGAAAACTGTTGTTGCTTAAGAGCGTGAAAGAGGGAATGCGAGACTGTTACAGCGTCTTTTATTGAAGGAAATGGTTAATACCCTACAGTTTGGAATTTAATGATTTTATATGTGTCTGTATCATTTCATATGATTCTTCATAAATAATGAGAAGCTAGTTATCATATTACCACATAACATTACTGATTACACAACCTCCACTATTAAATACATATATTCATATATGCGCACACACATTCTTTTTTTACTGGTGAACACTGATGTTCTCACAGTCAGTTGCCATGGCATTGCATGCCTGTATTAATAATGTAGGTTAATAGGTTGAAGAATGTAACTGCACTTGCTCACAGTTGCAAATAAAACATTTCTACATTGGGCTTTAATTACAAACAATAATTTACCATTTCGTGGGTTTTGTCAGAGAACTGAGAAACCTTTGTGCTTTTTAGGAAGCATTTTAGGTAGGACCTAATAAGCATGAAAAAAATGCACTGAGGATTGCAGTGGCACCTTGTGATAGGAACGTGCAGGTGTGGTTATGGTTTAGTGGGCTAGGAGATGAAGGAAGCATCTAGGTGATGTGCTTGGAATTACATAGCAAATCTTATTTTGGAGGTGAAAATAAAAGACAAATGTCTGCCATCCAGGCTGAAAACTGCAAGTCCATCTTTTTCCTGAATTGAGTGTGCTACTAATTTATCCACAAGCTAGGATGTTTCTGTCTTTAGCTGAAACAGACAGTCCTATAGAAAATGGAAAATGAGTCTTCACTGTTTCACTTGAAGACTGAAGGGAAACAGGTTCACCTGACAAGCATAAATTCACTTCTGCGACTGATTCATAAAGTCTTGCGCTACACATTTCTTTGATCTTGAAAAGCAAAGGGTAAACCTGCAAGTGTTTGTGCTGTGATTAATCTGACTGAATTCAAGATGAATTGGTCAGGCCAAAAGAACCTGATGGACCACAAAGCATCCAGAAATGTCTTATCAGTATATTTGACATTTAAATCCTGAGGCTTGTTTGTGTTTTAGTACTTACAAGGGCAGTATCAGTACAGCCTTGAAAAGTTCAAAGGAATTACTTGAAATTTTTTAAGCATTAGGCAAATATTTACTGGTCATCAGATATCTTTAGCCAGCTTGAGAAGTTAGATACCTTTAGGACAATGTTATGCAGGTTATTTTGGGATTTTTGCATTGAAATCTAGCTCTAGATTGAGTCATGTTCAATTTAAAAGCATTAAAAATACTACTTTTATTTTATTTTGCTATGAGATATAAGCAGCAAGACTCAATTTTGGAGCCAAGGTTCTCCACAGGTTTTTCCTGACACCCCTGATGAACAGTGTTCATGACATTTTCCATCCCACAGGTATAAAATTTGCCATTTTCTAGTTTCCTGAGGTGGCATCTTCTTCAATTCCAAAAAGCCTAACTGGGAGAAGTTCAGATAGGAAAGTGGTGATAATGAATGTGTTCAACGTGTTTTTGAAGGTACTTTTTTCCTTGCAGGATTGTGTTCATAATAAACAAAAAGCAGTCTTGGTTTAAAGGAGCAGTAAATTCTCTCAGCAGCTTGTAGAGTCTCTGCTCCATTTGTTTTCTCTCCTGATACTGGCCCACAGAACCACTCCTGTCTCTACCTCTTTATCTATTAAACAGCTCCTTCCAACTGATTATAGCCCAAACTTAGCATGTGATTTGATGGCTTCTGCAGCTGCTTAGGTTGTAAGCACACAAATTTCCCTGCCTATTGCTAAATTTTATGAAATATCAATGAAATAGAAGTACTTGTCAAAAAAGAGAAGACCAAGAAAATACTCCTTCCCCCTTTCATATTGGAGTGGAAGACTGTTTTGACTTGGCGTGGCTCACAGCATCAGAGGGCTATATTTCTGACAGCTTACTCAGCAAATGAACAACAGATGAACATAAGCTGTCAGTGAAACAGCCACCTGGTTGGTTGTTCAGAGGTAATGTGTTGAAAGTTAATGAATACTGCTTGGGCTTTGTCACGGAGGACATCGCGGATGGTACCGCCTTACTGTTTTGGGGTAAACAAAGTGGATGCTCCTGTACTTGTCATTCTCTTCTCCTCTGCACCCATCCTGGAACTCAGTTTCCACACTAAAGGGAAAGTGGCTGCAGAAAAGAGCAGAGAACAAAGTGGAGGTCTGAAGATGTCACTGGCTGGGCATCGGTCAGCAATTGTATTGCGCATCACTTTTTTTCCGTGGGTTTTATTCCTCTCTCTCTCTCCTCCCCTTTTCATTACAATTGTTGCTGTTATTGTGATTATATTTTACTTTTTTTCAATTATTAAATTGTTCTTACCTCAGCCCATGAGTTTTACATTTTTCTGTTTCTTCTCCCCACCCCACCGTGGCAGGGAGGGGAGCGAGCGTGTGGCTGCGTGGTACTTAGTTACCAGCTGGGGTTAAAGCATGGCACTATTTTTTCTCTAGTGCCAGGAACTATTTCAGTCTGCCTGAATTAGCTCTATGTGATATATAACCTTTTGATTATGGAAGGAAAGATGTGTCTTTTTTGTGTCTTCTTTAAGCTTTTCTCATAAACATGATGATGTGCGGATAGTAATTGTGTTCATAAGCCCTGTATACAATCAGGTCTTTGAACATTGCCCTCTGCATTCTTGTAGTGGCTCCTGCTAGTGTTGGCTGCCTACAAGATGCACACAAAGCCATTTCCCAGCTATTCAGGAATGCTGCCAGCAAAGGATAACATGGCTTATGGGACAGCAAAAATAAAAGTTACAATGTCTGACCAAAAGCTGCCATCTCAGAGAGGAAAATTGCACTGCAATCTCTCAAGCAGACAGATGACAATTTTGTGTGGTTTTCTGTTTAAAAGAAAGGATTTATTTCATTCATCAAAGACCTTGTTCCTGATAGCAGGTGTAAGGGTAACAGTGGGCATCATGTTTGAGTCCTGTTCCCACTCCTTCTAATATTGTGATTTCTGACTAGAAAAGGGAAACCAAACCTGCAGTAATCATAGTAGCAACTTTTTTTCAGCTGGGAAAAGTTGCTTAAACTTCAGGCAGTTTATAAAAAAGAAAAACATAATTCTAAATACCTATGATATTTTTGAGAATAAATTCCTTTAAAATCTTTTCTATTGGAAGTATCCATCCAGTGTGTATAGCATAGTGCTGTGGCACAAGAGGTGAAGAAGCAATGTGAAGACTGTATATGTTTAGACAGGAGATACCCTATTTTATTGGTACCTGATGTAGAACTTGGAAAAATGAAAATAAATTAATAAAAGGTAATGAAGACTGGGATTCTGTAAGATTTCTTAATCCTGAAGTTGCTTTTGAAAGAGGGTAAAGAAACCCTGGTGTCTGAGCATATGCACTATCACAAAAAAAAGAGCATTGCCAGGACTGGGAAAGAGATGACCAGTAAAGAGAGATTTCTGTGATTATTTGTTAAGGAAATGAACTGTCAGATCATCTTCACGGCAGGAGTACACTGCCGGAGAGCTAGGAGAGCAGGAGCATGTTAGCTTTCTCTTTTTTCAGCTCATGACTTCTTGACTGTTTTCACTGTATGTCTCTTCATATTGTGAACATCATTTTCCAGCGCTTGGGTAGGATCAGCTGAAAAGCATGATTATGGACTATGTTGCAAAACAGCTTTCTGCTCTCCATGTGTAAGTTCTGCTTCTGGCACATTTTTGCTCGGCTGTTCTTGACGGATGCAAAAGTGGCTCTTTTTTTTTTTTTTTTTTTTTTTTTTGCATTTTAACTCCTAATGCATTAGACATGAGTAAAAGAAGTACTCCACATACCTAGCAGGTCTTCGTGTGCCTTGGCTTAGCTGCTGATAGCCACGCCAATGTGTGCATTTCTGCAGTGCTATTAATAATACCATGTAGCGCCTTTCCCAGAGAAGAGCCCAGTGACCGGGTGAGCCAACAAAGTCAGGAGCTTGGGTAGGACTTCTTGTAAAGAAGGAGTATTAGCTTCCCTGCAAAGGTGGATGTTTGGGAGAGGGGGGCAAGGGGTAACATGGTGTTTTGTCTGTTGCTTGGTGGTGTGTTGAACCGCAAATTGTAAATTACAGGGTTTGGGCTGTAGTCTGCAGTCTGCCTGGGGACTACATGTCCTCAATGGGGCAGGCATTTTGCAACCTGTGGTGAAAAGGAAATATTCAGCAGACTGTTTGCTGAGTCTGAGGAGGAAAATGGGCTGACCCAGGCAAAAGGATCAAAACTCCAAGAAAGCCAGGAGCAAATGAGAGCTGTGGGGGAATGGAAGGATTTTTTCTTTTTCTTGTGCCTACCTTCAAAGACATGGGAAACCCAGGGGGGACAATAATCACTCCTAAAATAGCACTGAAGAAGCCTGGAGCCCTGCAGGGACAACAGAAATGGCTGGGATCTGGGGCTGTACATGTTGCTGTCGAAGAGGACATGAATCCTCAGCTGGAAGAGAAGTGAAAGCTTAGAGAGGAGACCTCGTGCATTCACACCGATACCTGGAGGAGAGGGTGAGCTGCCTACGTAAGCCAAAACTTGTAAAAGCCTGTTAGATAACTCAGCAAAGAGACTGATCTATGGAAACAAGGATTGAAAGAAGTAGGCAAAGGGAGAGAGGTGTTGACGGGGAGAATGAGAGATGTGGAGCAGGCTTTCTCCGGGGTAAAGCCCAAAGCCAAACAAAGTTTTCAAGTAAGGAGGTATGATGTCGTGTATATATTATATCCCAGGAATTGTCTGGCCCCTGAGGTTCTCTCTTCCCCTGCTGCAGGAAAATTCCTGCTGGGATAGTGATTAATAGCAACAGTTCCTCAGAGTTGTGCTATATATAGCAGAGCTCCAAAATGTCGCCTTCCGACACCTCTGCCTGCCAACCAGACACATCGTTTCTACCAAAACAGTGACAATACAGAGGTGGATTAACACATAAAGTGTGGGGAGGGAAGATACTACGGTCTTTTATGAATACCCCAGTCTGTACCTGCTGGATGTCACATCACTCCTGTCCCCACTGCATCCCTTGCTAGCAGCCCCACAGCGTGCTGAGGTGCCCATGAAGCCCGATGTGGGACTAGGGGTCAGGTCTGTAGCTGGTAGAGACTTTTGGCAACCATCCTGCCAAATATATTTACTGCTAGATCCCTCCCAGCCTGACTGATCTGAAAGGCAGATATATCCTATCATCAGAAAAGGGGAATGGATGGCCAGGGAACCCATTTTTCCAAAGGTGCTCAGTTAGTCAAGGCAGTAAAGATAACGGCTAGCTAGGAAGACAAGCAGAAGGACCTCAAAATACTGCCCAGAAGAAATTAAATGCAAAGGAAAGTAAAGCAATCCTAACTTTGTTCATTAAAAAAAGGGTTCTGGATTTTTATTATTCTGGATATTGATATGACTTCAATAGACAGCCCTATTGAAATGGCACTTCAGTGCTCAGTAGTGACTAAACCAGCAAACTCCAAATGTTTTGGGATTATTAAAAAGGCTTGGAGAACAAAACATCAGGTAATAATTATACCCTGTATAAATTTGTAATCTCTCTGTCTCCAGATTATGTAATGTTCTGCTCTCCTTCCTCCGCCTCAGGAGGATATAGCTTTGGAGAGGGCTCAGAGAGCAGCAAGAAAAATAATCACACAATTTCTGTAGAAAGAATGATTAAGCAGATTAGGAGTTTTTAGGTATTAGAAGAGATGACAACAAAGATCTGTACTACAGCAAAAGCAAGAGAGACACAGAGAAATCAAATTGGGAGTAATTGCAGGAGAGGCTCTGAAGGTACCAATTAATGTTAATGGACCAGATGAGCTCCACCTGAGCTTCCCACAAACCCTCTGCCCACTGGCCCAGGAGCCCTATTTAAGCCCAGTGGTGAGGTTTTGTTTGTTCTTGTTTTGAGGTTGGTGGTTTGTTTTTTTTTTTGAGGGAGGAGGGGAAAAGGGATAGTAGGATGGGTGTTGCATACTGGGAGGACTGGTTCCCTCAAGTTATTTGGCCAGTCCCAACAGGTAGAAGGAACAGTTACAATAATGATAGTATCAGGCTCGTTAGGAGGAAAATGGCTCTTTGTTTTCAGAACTATGATAATCTACATAAGCATCTCAGGTGAGTTGTATAATCTCTATTTTTGTGTGCTCTAAGCTGTTTTGGATATTGAGCATCTATTTAGTAGCTTTCTAATATATTCTGTTCTGAAAGGTCTTAGAGCACTTTGAGTGATAGCTTTCCCTCCTTTGAACCTACAGACTGCATTTTAAAGTAGGAGGGTGAAAATGTGATGTGTGGTTTTTTAATTCCCCAATTTAACCAAAATGAAGTAAAAAGTTTGCCTTAGCAAAAGGATGCAGAGTTAGACATTCCCAGAAGAATGTATTTTCTTGTTCTTGGTTGAATCCTTGAGGGAAGGAATGCTACAGTCAAGTTCCTTTCCCAAGAGACCAAATGTTGCCTTATCTTCTGCATTTTCCTTAAGACTTTTAAAGCACCAGCTGCTGTCTTCATTTTTTTGCCACTTGAGTTAATGATAAGTAGTTTAACTAAAGCAATGAATAATTCACGCTGTTTTTCAGAAAGCCTATAGTTATTTCATGAATTTCTGGATTTATTAATTTTGTAGTTGCTTCTCCTGCTACAAGTACTAATTTAAAAGAATTACAATTAAATTGGGATGCTGGGCTAGCCTGCCTTCCTTGGAGCTCAGTTGAGAAAACCTATCATCTTTAAGAACAAATGTGGGAAACTACTATTGTAAAAAAAAAAATTGGTGCAAGATTATTTCAACATGGTAATACTGTGAAAGGAGGTTTAAATACAAATTTAATTAATCTAAAAGAATGAAGCTTGAGTGCTTTAAAGAAATGACTTTACCGTTTTGAAACAGCTTCCATTTTGCATGTCGGAAGCAGGCCACAGTGCTTCCTGCATCGATGTCGCTTCTGAAGAGTATACAGAACGCTAAGCATCTGTAGATCATCTTTTCTCAAAGATCAAGCACCACTTGGGCTGCAGGAAACTCCATAATTTGCTGAATACTGAAATGGGATCTGAAAGCTTTTAAGAATCTGGTCTGATGCCCCTGAGACATGTGGGAACTCTGTTAGAGACCTTGCTACAGGCAGGACCAGTCTGCAAGAAGTTTTTCCTGTCTTATGTAGCTTTTTTTTTGTAATCTTCTGCAAGTGATTTGACGTATATCTCCTTGCAAGAAAGGAGAAAACTGAGCTGCTTGTTCACGGGTGTCTCATGAAAGTTGAGGTTTGTCCAGGAGTTAAAAGTATTCCCAAAATGTTGGGTGGAACATACATGAAAAGTGCAGTGGAAGATGTTTATTACCTTTAATTTTTTTAAAGGGACAGGCTCTGCTCATTGAGTTTCAGTAGGCATTTCCTGGGTTTTGTTGAGAACTGTTAACTGCTGCTCAGTAACTTTGTATGGGTGTATGATCCTATCCTTGTTAGAAAAAGAACAGCATGGATTTCAGTTTGAATCTTACTTTACTCATGAGCACACTCAGGCATGGAAAGACACAAGCAAGTTGCCTGAGATGCAGAAAGTCTGGCCATAACAGAGCTCAGATCTCAGTCTCCTGTCCTAAGAGGAATAGTGTTTCCTCTCCATGGAAACAAGAAATGAGATACTTTTATCACTGGGAAACAGGAGCAAGTCCAGGAGCTTTTTCCTTGTTCCATTTTCTTTTTTCCTAGTGTAGCAAAAGTGAATTGTGGGGTTGCCTTTTATTTCATTCCTCTCTGTAACAGCATTTGTAGCCTAATCCTGCAAATGCTTACTGATGTGAGCAGGCCACAATCAAATCATTTAACTACTCTGTCTACAAATAGGGAAGTTTGTATTTGCCTGACTTCTCAAAGCAATTAGTTTGAAATTGTGACTGTAAGTGTAGGCTTCACTCCCCGGTTAGCATGCTGGGGACACTGGATCTGAAAACGAGAGATGGTGCCATCTATGTTGCACAGCAGGGATGACTTGGACAAGTAACAGACTTGCATGTAAGGGGTGTGATCATACAGTGCAGGTGGTAATTAGGAGCATCTACTCCTGGAGTGGAACTGAGGTTAGGTTTTCGTATTTGCTAGTGTCAGGACTATGGTGGTGCAGCTGCGGATGCTGCCCCAGGTCTCTGTGCAGTTTTTTGCATTCCCCTCGCTCCCCTGGTTTCAGTAAAATGGTTGCTGCTTCTCTTCAGCAGGGTCTTGTTCTCTCAAGTGGAAAACAGCTTGTCTGGCAAGGTTCCTGCTGTGCAGAGGACTTTGCGGGATGGGCCTCCAGCTTCTGAAACACTGCTGTTCTGGGACAAGAAAAGGCATGAATACTGCTGGGAATTAGACAGCTGACACACCGTTGAATGTTGGTGTAAGGTATGCTTCTCTATTTTCATTCAGGTCAAGCAAATTGTAGGCATGACCCTTTCTAAAAGAGCCTTTGAAAACTTATGTGGACTTTATGCTGATAAACTCCCAGGCAGGAAGGCTGCGGGCTCATGTGCTAGTTTGTTGTGAAGTGATCCTTGGTTTTGCTACAGGTTCTGTTTGTTTTGATAATACCTGGGGTTTGTGTACTTAATGCATGATAATTAGCTAAGTAGGAATTCTGCCTGTACTCAGATGTTCAGTTTCTTCACTGAAGCTTTCTATGATTCCTGGTACTTCAAATCATTTTGCTACCTTCTAGGAAAGAACAGTTTTAACTTTTCCTGCAGGTCCAGGCCCTGCTCTTGCTGACTTATTTCCATTGCTAAGCCTCTGATTTATTCCGCTGGGTTTGGTGTGGTCATCAAATGTACTGTTGGTTTATCTGCACTGCCTTCTACTGAGAGCAGGGGCATTGGAATGGATGTGTCCATTTCATTCTTCCAGTTCAGTCTGGAATCTTCACAGGCATGCTAAATCTGCCGATGCAGTTAGACCTCTGTCTGCAGTGGAAAGGTACCCTGCTGAACAGGGAGTTTTCTGTTGCTCTGTCATACCTATTGTAGAGCGCATAAAGGATCGGTTTTCTGTTCTCTTGGACACTCAATATCTATTCCTCCTTCCTCAAACCATTTGAGGCTTTCCCAGCAAATGATGTTAAAATGTAGGTTTTGGGCATTAGTGTTGCCAGAGAATTACTGCATTAGCAGTATTAAGGAAACAAAGAACCTATTGGAATGTCTGAAAAAATGCTTGTTAAAAAACACAGCTGATATTTAGATAGGCTGGTATATGAGATGGAGTACGGCTCTGATTTTTCCTGACTTGTATCTAGCCAACATGAATGGCTGTAGCCCACAGTATTCTGATGACACCAAATCTCACAGACCAAGAGACAACTGATCTTCTGAATGCATCCCAGTTAAGCATTTCTAGACATTACATAGGCAATACCTGACCCAGGTTATGCAAGAAGAGAAAAACAGAAGTTTGTGTCTTGTACTTGAAATGTCAGTGCCCTGCAGCCCGTGTTTAAAGTATGCTCACATCAGGTATGCTTTCATCCCTGAACTGTTGTCACTGCTACGATGTTAGCTCTCAACCTTAAAATAAGGCTTTAGGTTTTGGCACAGCAGAAGCAGCTTAATACTTTCTGGGTTGTATGAAAACCTGCGTTCCAGACCTGGAATACAACTTTCTATGGCTTGCTTTTGTTTTTTACAGAGAAGTATCAAGTTAGGAGTTTCATTCACCTTCTATAATCTGGTGGGATGATACTGATCCCAGTGGATGTCTTTGTTTTATCTTTAAGTCAACACTCTGGCACAAGCACTAGAAGTATCATCTGAATGAGTTACAGGAAGCTGTGGAGGGGTGAGCAGGAGGGAAGGCTTTGTGTTAAGGTGGGCTCTGGGGACAGACTGCTGCTTCTGTGCTCAGCCCAGGCTTGATTTCCAATAAGGGTAGTCTGAGGCTAGGTCTTGGATCAAATACCACTTGGCAATCCTATGTAAGCATACTGGCAGCTAAGTGAAAATATCTTTTGGAACAAAACTCTTGCACGGTACTACTAGCTAATACAACATAGTCTATCATTTCTCTCTGGATACCTGCCTCTAAACACAGTATTAGCTTTGTTGAGCTTCACACTAGTAAAATGTTCCTATTTTCACTATAGTGTCTTTGCATTAAAGATTATTTCTGGGTGCCTGGCAAATGGAGGGATTTCTTTCTGCAGCAAAAATATACTAAACAGGGTCACTGTTCCACCCTATGCTGGCCAGCACTTTGGCACAAGTTTAGAGTTCTCCAAAACTTAGTCTTCAAAGTTAGAAGGACCAAAGGAAAAACTGAGGAAGCAGTCTTAGTGTGGGAGAGGTCTTCTAATCAAGAACATTAATCAGCACACCTGTACCATGCAGTTGGAGAGGGGAGAGAGCCTGACTTGGGGTCTCCCTGAACTTGTAACTCCAGCAATGTTAAGGAGTTGTCTCCTAAAAAGGAGTGTTGTGTTTCTACCTGCAAGGCAGAGAGCAGATGCATTGTATTTGAAATTAGAGATGGTCTAGCCACAAAAATCACAATTTCAGACTGATAGTACAGTTGGGGAAAAGATATAACCTAGATTACAATTGCTGGCTGTTAAGGTGCTTTTAGGATATAATTACTGAGGGGGGATTGCATGATTTCTTAGGTTTAACAGTAACACTAAGCAAGCAACCTACTATCTTATTGTGAAATCTAGTAAATCAATGGTGAACAAGGGCAGGGAGAAAAGAACTTGATTACTTAAATGTGCATGTTTCAAAATCCACACTTCACCACAACTCCTATGATAACTAAGATGCCAGTTTCGGAGACATGTGAACATAGTTAGCTTTATACCCATGAGAGCTGATAATAACAGTTTAAAGAGGGTGTTAGGAAAACAGGCACAACAGGATAAAAAAAGAGAAAAATGGGGTGGGGAGGTCCCTAGTATGGATCTCTTTTCAGTGCTTGGATTGCATGGATAAAGGCTAAATATAATCAGGTTTTTGGAAATGTAAATCTGTCCTGTTAACTTGCAGCGATTCTATTTTGACTTAAGAAAAACCTGCTAGGTCTTGGCTGTCACCCCACATAGGTCTGGCTTGCTTTATTTCTAGTAACTGAATATTCTAAAGTGGCAGATTTGGTCTTCTGCCTTACTTATCAGTTAAGATGGACTTGGCCAAGATG
The DNA here is from genome assembly GCF_023634155.1 of Falco peregrinus. Taxonomy (NCBI): domain Eukaryota; kingdom Metazoa; phylum Chordata; class Aves; order Falconiformes; family Falconidae; genus Falco; species Falco peregrinus. The sequence continues at coordinate 30,787,013 of NC_073725.1, read as the reverse complement.
AAAGAAAATTGGCAGAAGTGTTTGTGGACAAGGGACTTCAAAATGAATAAATAAAAATTTCAAAGAATAATCCACCACGCTTTAAGCTTTAGGAAGGGAGAAGGTTTGTCTGAGTGGTGTGATCAGGAACGTGCAGATTTTTATGGATGCTATGTAATTTGAATGTAGTGTTATTTGGGAGTGCTAACAGAGACCCTGTGACCCCAAAGGATCACCTGAAGAGGTTACACCTCTAAGGACATAACTGAGTCATGTTGGATACTTCCTCTTCTGTTTTGACAGCTCCTTACTGCAGGATTCTTTCAAAAAAAACACCAAACCAACCTGATATTGCCACAACTATGTATTACAGTATTCTGGTAATTCCTGTGAAAGGAATTGGCTTATTTAAGTTTGAAAACATTCCCAGTTTCCCGATCTAAGAATATTAATCTACCTGGAAGAAGAAAATACTGGTCTGCAGGAAGTGAGGTGCATGGATACCTATTTTTTTGTAAGTGAAAGGCATGCAGATGTGATAACACTGTTATTTTTCTCTGCCCAAGTGGAGCTGAATAGTAAAAGCCAGATCTGGCTCAGGTTCCTCTATCTTATTTCAGATGCAGGACTTTTGAAATTTTTTGGTTTCCTTAATGAAGCAAGAGTTGCAGTTTCAGATCAGATGTGCTAAATCCTATCCAGTAGCTTGTGGACCATAACTTACCAGAGCCAAGCTTACTGGGATAACTTGTGTATGAAGCTTGAAGTTGGGGCTTCATTTCTCAGCTGGATCAAGCAGGGTTCCAGACTGGTTTCCATGGAGCTGCTTCAGGCCAAGCTCATTTGTGTTGGGAAGCCTCCACAGCTGCAACAAGGACTAATTCTGCCAGCAAAGTTGTTGTATCAACACCTCAAGGCATGGGGATGGGATAGAGCATCCAGTGATGGTGTAGAGGGGATCCCACAGTGTCCACTTCAAAATCCAGAGACATCTGCTGTGGGTTGACTCGAGGCAGAAAATAGCAATTGATGCTTGCAGGGGAGCATCTGGAAGTAGGCTGAGTGCTTTTTCAGTAGGCTGTGAAATGCTCCTGCTGTTCTTTCCAGCAAGGATGCAGATATTAGGAAATCTCAGGAGTAGCCCTGGGACTGGGTAGGAAAGGGAGATGGGAACTGGGTAGGAAAGAGCCTACTACTTGTTCTTTACTAAATGTTTCTCTGAGGAACTTTCAAATCCTTGGGGGAGGGAAAGCTGTGCTTTTTTTTCTGGTGAAACAGAAGTGTAATGTCTAGAGTTGAGAAGGCAGGGGAGCACTTCCAGGAAATCTAATTTAACACCAAAAGGCTCACCAGCACTAGTTTATCTGTCTTCCTTTCAGATAGTGCTTTGATAATTATATTTCAGTTTCATTGCTAAATCAAGCATTTGTGAAAACTGAGTCAGCACCAGGAATCATGAGTGAGTCTAAAAATACACATACTTTCCCATTTTTGACTGGTTTTCAGACCATAAATCACATTCACTTGGCTTGTCCTGCTTTCTCTCCCTTGCAAATAAGGGGAAAAAATAATTCCTTAAAACCAGAAAGCTGATATTTTTCAGAGAATGAGCTGCAGTTTTATGAAAAATTGCAAAAATTAAAGTCTTAGGAAAATGTTAGAGCTGGGAACACAGATGTCAACTGTCCACCTAAGCTCATATCTACTGCTTTAAGTATAGAATAGGAAAGCTGTCCAGGTGAGTCAGTGTGGGCACAAACAGCATGCAGGGCAGGAGTAGTCTTTCCTAGACTTCTGTGCCTATGAAATTCCAAAGAAATGTAAAAATCTCAGGTCTCAGACAGAAATTGTTGGGCTGGAATAAGGCAATGTACTTTTTTCTACTACCTTTGAAATATATGATATGTAGGAGTTGCACTTGGTAGGCTTTTTAAATAGATCTTAAATCTCCTTAAAGGCAAGCTGCAAGGAGGTTTAGAAGCTATTTTTAAACCAAGCTTTTTTTCTTAGTATCTTATGAGCTGTTTGCCATCTAGTCACATACCCTTCTGGGGCAAGGGAGAGGCTTTCTGAGGCTTCTGGCACTCTCCACACATCTACCTCTGCTGGGCCATGGGAAGCACTATGTGGTCTGGACAGAAAATTAAGCTTGAAGGGTGGTCTCAAACAATTCTGGGGCTTCATGTACCTAAATACCTCTGCTCTTTTTCTTTTAGTTGTTCATTAAGACACTTCCAAAGTTTATATGGTGTTCCAAGGGCCTGGCTTTTAGTCTTAAAGACTTCTGGCCATCATTTATGCCTCTTATACTTGCAGTTAAGAACTCCTTTTAAAATTCATGTGCATGGATAATTTATATTTATCCAAATTCTCAGAATTAAATTAATTCTTAAATCTTGACAGTATTTGTGAATGTTTCACTTGGAAACACTTTGATCTTCTATTTTATTTAATCCCCACTATTTTTCTGTGATCCCTTTGATATCTGGCTAAACTTCCTGGATTTTTGAATCAAAATGTGCGCTTCTAATTTCTAAGATGCAGCAAGCTACACAAATGTTTCTTTTTCTTCCACTTCCCGTTATTAACCTGGCCTCATGCTGCTAAGTAAATAGGGGTTCAGTCTGCACATTTGTTCTACATCCACTGTAGAACAACTGGAAGGCTTTGGTCATTATTTTATAAGGTCTTTTTCAGTCTATTTGATGAAGCCTAATATGGTCTTTCACAGAAGAAATAAAACCCGGAGGATATAACCTTGATCTTTAATTCATGTCCCTTTAAAAGGGAATAAAGGAACATCTTTCCTCCTCTTAAACAGGAAAGCCTTTGCCAGCCTGGTAGACTGGATGGTGAGTTAGTGGCAGACTGAAGTTTACCACTCGCGCGAGATGGGCAGGTTGCCACCTCCTGTTTGCAGGCTGAGCCAGGAGATGAGTGGTAGAAGGCTGTCTACCTTTGACTTACAGCCTGATAATTACAAACAATCTTGTTTTCCTCTGGCCAGGGATTAAGGACTAGTCTCAGGAATGCTCCTAGCTGGAAAGGAACATGTGTTAGATGGACAGAGGCAGTTTTTCTGAAGTGTCTTATGAGACTTGTCATTCTGATGGCAAAAAAGTATATAATCCATGTGTATGTAAATGTACAGTGCACAAAGGAAGAAAGGCTTGGGAAAATCTTCTGCTTGTTATGAAGGTGTAAGGAGGAACAGTTCCCTAGGGCTGCCAACAAGATCTTGTCATACTCTTTTTGTCCACCTTGGGTGAGCAGCATGCATTGTAGGAGGGGGGCGTCCCAACATACTGGAGTGTATTCTAAAGCCCTGTAGTGGGACTTGGCATGTCTGGCACACGGAAGGCTGTGCTGCGAGGAGGAGCTTCATGGATGCCACTGGTGAGCTGGGAGCTACTGAAAATCAGTACACACCAGCCTGGAGGTACACAATAGGATGTGTTAAGTGTAGGGCTGAGCTCTGAATCCTGCTGCTCGGGTGCCTTACTTCTCTGCTTAATTGGCTGGCATCCCCTGGGTAATCACAGCCACAACTTCTTGCTCTAAAAGCTGATATTTTTTTTCCCCTCCTCTGCCTTATGAAAGACAGGGAGAGGTGCTTGTAGGAGGGAGATACAAATGAGAACTCATGACTAACCCCTTGGACGTGACACCCACCAAGCAGGAAACTTGGGCTCTGCTCTGAGCACCTTATTTTGCACTAAAACAGTAATTGGCTAAAGCACAATCCTGGCTGAGGCTACAACATGGGTCTTCCCCTTGAACTCAGTCCTCCCACTGCACTGTCACTGGCTCTCTGGCCCAATGATTTTGCACTCTGAATGCTGTGGCCATCTGGGTATTTTACAAAAGGCTGCTGCTGAAATGCACCTGAGGCTTTCCTTATGAGGGCTCAGATTTTTTTGAATGGGTGTTAAGCACTCTTTGGGTTGATCTTTCAGGATTTTCTGTTTTTGGGCTTGGTCACTGAACTTGTATGCCTTGTTTGCATTGTCCCAAATGTCATCTATTGCTAGGAAGCCTTGTAGCTCATGTTACAGTGATAGCATTGGGGTTTAGGTAGAGTGTTTTGTCATTTCCTATTGCTGTGGTAAAGCAGCAGAAAGCTAAGGCATGTAAATGTAACTCTGCCCTGGAGTGAAGTGACTAATGTGAGTCATAACCAAGCAAGTTGTACTGAGATCTAGCTTTAAAATAGATATCTGTTGTGGGTGTACAGTAAAAAAAACCCTTTTTTTAGTCTCACTAGACTTCTGTGATCAGCTGTAACTGAAATGTGTAAATAAGGCAGTAGTAAAAGAAGGTGCAAATCTGGGGTGGTCCTAGGAAGCACCAGAAGGAATTTGCTGGTAGAGAAAAAAATTGTAGCAGTGCTGGGCCATCCTTTTGTCTTCTTGCTGAGCTGTGTTTTGGTTTACAGACCCATAGTTTGCCCAAGTTGCCGAGACCTCTTACTGACCTGTTGGCTCTCGCTACTCTGACTTAAATCTAAATTATTAATGTAAGAGTTAAAGAAAATCTAAAAAAGTCAGCATTTAATATTTAATTAGAAAAAAAATACAGGTAGAATAGAAATAACACTTGCAATGTAGCACCAAGAAGTGCTTGTGTGAAGACATTACTAATACCTGGCAAGAGACCTATAGAAAAGCTAGTACCACTTGCCAAACTGGTTGGTAATAGCTGTGATGTCCTCTCTGGAGAGGTTACTAGTAATGTTTCTTGCCTGTGTTCATAAAGAGATTGGATGCCACAAATTGATCACACTTGAATGTTTAAAATCTCATTTGGTTAAGGTTATATGAAAGTCAAATATGATAAATGCACTGGTGGGGCAGTGGGCTTGCATCTCCTGGAGGACAAATCCCTGGGGCTTCTGGGTTGTATTTACTGTATTAAAAAATTTGTGATAAGGAAGTACCTAGATAACTACCAAGGTTATTCCAATTTGGATATAGGGATGAGGACTGCAATAAATAAACTAAAACCACTTTAAATGTGCAAATAACTATTTCCATTATTTCAAAAAAATATTTCAGCATATCTTTTATACTTTATGAAAGACAAGATTAACAATACCAGTTGTTCAGGCCCTCAAAGTAATTTCCCACGTTAAGGGAAAGATGGGATTTTACTTGCTTTGTAGTGTTTTGCACCTATAGGTTCCTGTCCAATAGCAAGAGTTCATACTTACAGTGAAAAAGATGTTAATAGTAATTTAGATTGAAGAAGGTCTTGAACACCAGGTCAATCCTTAACCCAGGACTACCAAGTCCATCACTAAACTATGTCCCTAAGCACTGCATCTTTTTAACAACTCTAGGGTTGGTGATCCCTCCACCACCTCCTGGGCAGCCTGTTCCAATGCCTGACCTCCCTTTCAAAGAAGAAATTTTTCCTAATATCTAATTGAAACCTCCCCTGGTGCAAGCTGAGGCTGTCTTCTCTCATCTTATTACTTCTTACCTGGGAGAAGAGATGGACCCCACCTGCCTACAGCCTCCTTTAATGTAGTTGTAGAGAGTGATAAGGTCCTTCCTGAGCCGCCTTTTCTCCAGGCTGAACCCCCCAGCTGATCCTCATCAGACTTGTTGCTCCAGACCAGGGGTCCTCAAACTTTTTAAACAGAGGACCGGTGCGTGGATGCAGTGGCAGGCAGTCATCTGCGGCTGCTTGGTTTCCCCCCCAACCCCCGGCGGGGCGTTCTGTAAATACTGAGGGCTGGATTGAGGACCCTGGGGGGCCGTATCCAGCCCACAGGCCATAGTTTGAGGACCCCTGCTCCAGACCCTTCACCAGCTCTGTTTGTCTTGTTTCCCACCACCTCATGACTCCAGGAAACAAACTTAGAGGGGCTGAAACTCTTGAGTCTTGAGAAATGTAAGCACTGGGAATGGGATATAACCATGGAAAAACAGCAGTGAAGAACATCACCCTGAAACTTAAATCTGTGGTACTTAAGCAAGGCCTTTTCTCCTGCCAGGGTTTGCTGCTACCTTACAGACATGAACTCAGGCTGCAGCCACTAGCTCTAGGAGGTCATTAATACATGTTCTTCTCCCCCAGTGCTGCCTGCTTTCGTGAAATCTGTGACAAACCTAAAGTTCTCAAGGATGTTATACTACTACTGTCAAACTTGCTCAAAATTGGCCAGCACTACTTATTTTTCAGTTGCTCTTTTGGTTTGGGTTTAACTTGTGAATTGCTGATTCAAAACTAGAAAAGTAGCTAAGGCTTTCTGATAAAACCCTGCATGTTCTCTTTAACTGAAGATAATCACAAGGTTTTAAATCGTTTGTTAGGAGCTATGGTTGGTAAATCTCTGTAGCAGGCTCTTGCAATAGGTGAGGCAGTCTGCCAGAGAAATGCATGGGTGCTCAGGGCCAGCAGCACTTGTATGACCTAGGATACTGGATGATGAGGCTGGAATCCCAGTGCTCATGATGACCTCATGGAAACTTACTGGAAACTGAACTCCATTTTCTTTTCATGTATTTCATGCATAGTTGCCCATTCTCTTAAATAAAACAGATGGTATTTCTGAACATTTGATAAATGTACTGATTTCCAATAACTCTACTTTCAGGCTTAGGTCACATAGCAAGCTTAGAGCTATTACAAACTGGTATATTCTTTTCCCCTAATACTGAGTCACCTTAGGACTTTGTGTACCCTACATACCATAGGAACTTCATGCTGAAACAGCCTAAGCTTATTCAAGTGCTTAGTATAATTTACATAGCAAATCTAGTAAAATGTAAAGAATATGTAGTTCAATACATTTTGAGGGTAAGACTTGGATTAAAACAAATTGACAACTTAATTTTTTTAGTAGCACTCTTATGGATATTGTTCTTCGGTGGTTACTCTACCTGGCTTTTGAAGGCTGCAGAATTCTCTTCAAGAAAACTTTAAAATGCAATTTAGTTCTTTCATTATATCAGTGTACGTGTATTAATTTCTAATTTAAAATGTCACTTAAATGTATAAATTAGTCATAAAATGAGGAAAATTAACATCTTAATTTCTCCTGCTTTGTACATTAGGAAAGGTGAGCTTGGTCTCTTGGTCACATAGTTCAGCAAAGCTGCCAGGAGCAGATACTGGGTCTAGCAATTCCTAAGCTGGAAGTTGGTGGGAGTGAAGAGTGCCCTAGGAAAGTATGGCTATGTGCCTGCCAGGATTTTTACTCCTTGCCAGGAACTGGTTGTTGGTTATCAGGTGGTAGTCATTGGATTAGGTGACCTTGATCTAGTTTGAGTGCAGGCACTGACCAGGGGACCTGGCTGACCAGACTGATGTAGCAGCCTCACAAGTAGTGGAGACTTAGGAACTGGTGGTGAGCAGGGTATGAGGAAAGCTCAATCAGCTGAGTGCAAGCTCCAGCTGCTCTTATCACAGGAGTTTGTATAGCTGTGCTTGAAAAACAAGTGTAAAAGCAAAGACTTTTGGTGAGGCTAGAGCAGCTGTTATGGTGGCAAGGTGCTGGGTGGTTCTGCCATTCAAACATGTCCTTCCAAAGGATGATGAGAAATTGGGAGATTGGAGAAGAAGCCATGAGAGTGATGGAAGGGCTAGGAAGTAAGATTTTTGTTGGGAGTGTCCTGGAGCTTAGTCTCTTCAGCTTAGCAAAGGTTAACAGGAACGCAAACTAGAATTGGAGGACTCTTAAGTCTTGCAAACAAGCCCATAAGAAATGTCTGTAGCAACAGTAAAAACTGCATGTATTCTGATTCTGAATACTGCTGATGCCAATCTGTTGGGCATGTTTAAAGAATGAATGCTTGTCTGAAAGGTTAAACTCTAATTTGAATGTGAAATAATTCAGTGAAGTCCCATGGCCTGTTATACAGGAGGTCAGGTAAGATGCTACAATATACGTATAGGCACAGCTCTGCACATGCGGACTTAACTGACCATGTAAATACTACCTGTTTCACAAACAGGTAGGGAAATTAAGTTATTTGAGGCTGCCTTCACACTACTGATGGGAGAAGGAACTGATACTACTCAGAACAGTCTGAGAGGCTATTCGTTTCCCTGTCTGTTTGGTTTCTGTGCTGTATGGTAGCAGCAACTCAACTTGCAGTGGAGGCTGGACCTCCTACTGAGCCCTTTTCTCCTGAGGTTCCTCCTGTGCTCTGATGGGACACCAAAATGACACCACGGTAGAGTACAGTGGTTTGAAGATAAACAGGCTAGGGCTTATGATGGGGAATAAAAATACTGATACTGGACAGTATTTGATTAATTGGGATAGGAAAGACAGTAGGATAGGAGGAAAATATCCTATAGTGTATGTATTAAAAAAAACCAAAACAAACCCACCTCCTAGTAATTACTGCTCAGGTATTACCCTGGAGACTTCTCTGGAACTGTCAGAAGTGGTTAAAAATCAAATGAGGTGTTAGAAATTGGTAGGAAAGGAGCTGTGAGCGAACCTACCAAATGTCATCATGCCGTTGGATAAACGGATGTGCCTGCAGGCTATGTGCAGATCTCACTACCCCTCTCTGAGGATGCAGTTGTTGGAAAAGGTATGGGGAAGGCTTTTCAGGATTGCGAAGGAATTGTTTCCCTTCAAGGGAGCTACAAATTGAGGTTCTTCAGTTTTATCAAGCTGAAGAAAGGATGTGGTACAGGCTTAGTCATGGATGCATTGGAGAGAGTCAGCAGTGAGTATCTGCTGATTATCTATTCATAAGGCTCCTCTGATGGAGAGTGGCTTTGGAAAAGAAAGTACTTTTCCAGGGAGGGCATAAGGAAGTGGCTGAACTCCTTGGTGGAAGATGTTTTAGAGGCCAGAAGTACAGAAAGGCTAAGGAAAAGGAATGAGAGAACAAGACCAGCTGCAGATGTTGAACATAATGATGTGAACTCAGATTTTTTTTTTCTAGCTCCAGAGGTTCTTAGAGTCTTTACTGCCTGGGGCACACACTAGGGCAGGGGTCCTCAAACTATGGCCCATGGGCTGGATACGGCCCCCCAGGGTCCTCAATCCGGCCCCCGGTATTTACAGACCCCCCCGCCAGGGTTTGGAGGGGGAAACCAAGCAGCCGCAGATGACTGCCTGCCACTGCATCCGCGCACCAGCCCCCTGGTTAAAAAGTCTGAGGAACCCTGCACTAGGGAAAGGGTTACTGTGTATTTGCCATGTTTCTTTTCATTTTCCCTAACAGGAGTCTTGAGGAAGCAAGTGATGGAGAGGAGCAGCTCTCTATACTGCTCTTGCTAAGTCCTGATTCAAAGAAATCTGATGGGAGAAGTAAAAAGTGGGGGAAAGTAGCACAGTGAAGGAAGGGAGGTGAGAGGCTGGGGAGGTAACATGGCTACCAGGGCACAGATGGAGCAGTGGAAGATGATGCCCGGCACAGATGGAGCAGTGGAAGATGATGCCCTGCTCAGATCTAAAGGAAGTATCTATGGCTCTGCCTGAGTATCTCACTGCTGGGAAAACGGCATACAGGTGAATGTTTGATCCAGTGTAATTGTCCTCAGGATCTTAAAAGCATAAATGTGCCTCCAGCATGCCTGAGTAACATCAGTAACATGGGACAGCTTCTGCCAGTGAAGAACCTATAGAGGACCACTCTTCTAGAGATACAGTATGACCTCTTGCAGGAAAAGGGTAAGATCTGGAAGTTCTCATGTTTAAATTTGATAACTTCTCAAATATTTCTTCTGCCAACAAAAACTGTTTGAACAACTGATCTTTCAAAATGTGATTTTTAAATGCAGTTGTTATTGAAAATAGATTTAGCTTGTGTTGTCTCTAATGCTGTATATGCAGATCATGTATTCAGTCTGCATCCCAACTGAAATCACCTTCCTTGCAAACCTATTTAAATCAAAAAGTAAAAGCATGAATCCTTGAGTAATATTGATCATTAATTCCATTAGCCAGTTGCAGGACTGGCCCAACATGCACAGAGCACCATAGTAGTTTAAGTGCATTGTCTGGATTTCTTGCTAAGATTTCTTGACTTACCGAATTTCTCTGGCTTTTGAAATACTTTAATCTTTTTTGATGTCAGCAGCTTTCTGTCTTTTGCCCATGTGGCTGGGTCAGGCTGGTCACTCCCCATCTTTGCTTTTCTCAAGAGCCATTCTTCTGTAAATTTGCATTATTTTTGTCATGTTCAGAACAAAGGAAGTTGTGTTTTCAGGGAACAAAAATGCACCTGAGATGGTAGAGAAACAAATCTGAGGATACTTTTTGTAAGGAGTAGTTTAAATTCTGGTTATGCTCTGTTAAGTTATAGAAAAAGTAGCTGTCAGTCCCCTGTTTGGATGGGAACTTCTTTCCAGCAGCCATACTGCTTTGCCTAATGCAGTCCTGCATCCTCAAAGGACAAGATTTCCTGCCCAACTGAGTTCTGAACTGGCCCACTCCATTACTTAGTTCCCCCTTGTGACAGCAAATGTCAGAGTAAGTCTCTTACTTCCACATGAAACAACTTCTGGCATACAAGTTCCAGAAACCAATTGCATAAGTGTCCATGTAACCTTTTTTTAATTGACCTCTTATACCAGAAAGCTGAGTTAAAGTTCTTGAACTACAAAAAAACCCCCAAACACCAAAACCCTACTTGACAGTAGCTGTGAGCCTTCATTGCTGTGAAAGCCACAAAAAGGTCACTGGCTTGCATAGCTGTACTGCTCTTCCAGGAAGCAATGCTTTTGGGGCTGTATATTTTTAGGCAAGACCAGAAACAAAACGTTGTGCTACAGAAAAAAGATTGCTGTAATGAGTGACAAAATGGTAGTCAAATTAATGTGCCTCTAACCTTGCATTTTTATGCTTATTAAACACAACACTAAACTGCTCCTGCATGTTTTAAGCAGTGGTGAGATCTAAATATGAATCTGTCACAGGTTAATTGTTTTGTTAAAATCCACTGGGCTGATTCTTAGCCACTACAGACCTGCCACAGGTAATGTAGGGTAATGCTAGGCTAATGGAGGTGAGAATCTAATTATCTAAACCACACTTTTCCACCCCAGCTATGTATGCGATGCCAAGGAAGGAACTATAATGCCACCTTTCCATGCAGTTAAATGAGTGCAATGACTTTTTTATTACCAGCAGTATGCTTGCAGAGAGGTCTGTAAGACTTATTACAGGCAATGAAGTAGTGTTGCAAAGAAAGCTATTGGTAATATATAGAAGTAAAGCTGAATGATAAGAATAAGTTGTCTCAGAAAGAAAACACATGATGTATCATCAGCAAATGATTAAGATGGTGGGTGGTTCTTTCAGATGACTTCTGTATCTAGAAGTGTATGTTCTAATGCTTCTGTATTTTGTATTTAGTGCTGAATGTTTTCTTGTTTGGCTAAAAGGGATCGTTCAAAGTGCCTCACGCAGGGCATTCAAAGTCACTAGTGACAGTTGAAAAGCAGGGTCCTGGTTTAACATACAATGATCTGACAGGATTGTGTTTTTCTAAAAAAACAAAACTTTAAACTGTTGCAATGACAAGATACTGCTATTCAGCTAGCTAGTGGTACTCGAAAAAAAAAAAATATTGGAATGCTGATTCCATCAAATCAAGATGTGATGCCACGTCCATCAGGAAGCTGGAGCAGGATTTCTACAGCAATAGTCCAAAAGGTTAGAGCACTGCCCACTGCCTTTTAGTGCCAGTTCAACAGAATATCTGCCCAGTGTATAGGTACATCCAGGGGAGGGATAGGGTCTGTTTTAGTAATTGCACATCTTACTCATGTCGCTGATCATGAGGAGGCCTTCAGAGACAGAATTTCTAAAATAATCATCTTTCCAAAGAGGGGCAGGAAACATTATTTCTGAAAGGTAGCTAGGACTGCAGAGGTGCAGGCTGCATCTTACCACTCTGAAAAAGATGTACTGGAGCTAATGGTGTGGCTCAAAGTTGTGATAAGAACTTGTGACTTACTACAGCAACTCTTGTCAAAATAGATTACTTGTGGCTCTTTCATGTTGATACCTTTCCTGTAGGCAGTGAATGGGCAAAATTCACTTGAACTGCTGGAGAGAACAATAGACCTTTATAGTGTCAAGGCTGCATCCAGATTTATTCAGGCATGAACTAGAGCAGAGCTCCACCTCCAGAGCTTTGAAAGCTGCTACCCACTCAGGTCTAGCAATTCTTCACATAATGTGGTGCTATGGAGCCCCTAATCCCAGCCCCACTTCCAAGAAGGCTGCATGTGTTTTGGTTTTATGATCCAGAGGGAACCTTTCCAAGGGTGGGGGGGCAGGAGGGGGGATAGTTTAGTACCCACACTCCTTAGTCCAGAGGAGGGCTGGTGCAGAAGCCTGGTGTCTAATGTGCCGATGTTGGGGGTGAGCTCTGACATTTCATGAAAAGGTTCTGGGACTGTCGAAGACCTGAGGCTTTCAGGCTTTCTGCACTCTGCATGGTGATGGAGGCTCTCTGTGCTTCTAGGTATCACTAATTGAAGTAACCTATGTACCTTCCCACCCCCAGGCTTTTGTTTGCACCAGTTTATTTTGAGATGGTGTGGGCAAATGGAATCAACTTTGTCACATTCTCAAGACGCTTCTGATGATGGAATATATAGATCAGAACTGAAAGACTGTGACTGGAAATATCTAGCTTCTCGGGAATCCTTCCCTTAAGACTTTTGAGAAGAGAAGGTCTGGCTTACAAATAGAGCTTTTCTTTCCACCCTGTATCTGTAGTATATAACCTGATGTCTGAGTTGTGCTGTATCCTGGAATAGTGCATTACTTTCTCAGGCATCCTGTAAGTTATGCTGACGTGAACTATGCTTCATCAAAAATGTTTTTAGCCTTTGAAACTTATTTCAGGAAGTTCAGAGGGATGGGGAGAGACTCAAGTAGCACTGTTATACTTTTGGTGTGCCTTGGTATGGTGGGTTTTGTGGACTGTGAAAGGGGATTTGAAGAAAGTAATATAAGCATACTAGAAACTACTGCCCAAATCTGGAATGGACTCATTCTTGAGTTATACTTGAGGTATAGGCAAAATCTACCTGCTGCATTTATATCAGCCGGTACTGTGACTGGGTATCCTTAGCAGCCTTGTGCCCCAAATATTGAACTCTTATGCTTGAATGAAGCCTAGGGTTAAACCAGATCACAGTATGGGACAATCAATCTGCTCAGCCCTCTGCAGACACGGAGATCTGCTCTACCTGTGCTCTAAACCACCTGGATGTACCAAAGTGATGCAAAGTCTCTATGCTCCCAAAGGCTCTTTGCAGTGCCTTGGCACAGCTGCTGTTCTGGCTTGGAGCTGGGGTGGAGGAAGGACAGGTCTGGGTGGCCCTGCTCCTCCACTGAGCACCCTGCCAGAGTTGAGGAAGGGCAAATCTGAGCAGGAGACTCTGAAATGGTGCTCCCTTTTCCACACAAATACCCTACATGCTGTGGCTTTTCAAAGCAGCTGTTGGTGTCCTCAGTTGTTTAGCTTGCATATGAAGTACTGGATGTGAGGGCTCTCTCTATCGGTATTCCCAAACTCTCTAAAGCCAAACACACGGTAGACCATACTCTCAGGTATGCTAGTCTCCTTTTAAAGGGGGAAGGACAAGAGAAAAGCAAGTTTGGGGTTTGTTTCCTGAAGAGTTAACATGAAGGTTGAGGAAGCTGAGATTAAGTCTTTGGGGATGATGGGGAGGACGCTTGTGGAAAATAGCTTAAAAATACAGCTTGGGATTTTTTTCTAGCTGGTAATCACAGAGGCTAACAGAGGTTTTTAAAATTAACTGTATAAATGAGCTGAGTGGTTACAGTATAGGTTGACAAATGTATTACAAAGTCTTATGAGCCATCATTGTTAAATAACAGTACTGTGACTGGTGGAAGGAAATTGCATTTCCAAAAATTGAAGGAATGAATATCTTATGCCCTGGATAATCTAGTGAGCCAGCAAATGAACAATGTTGATGGGAGTCTGTGATACATGTCCTTAACTAGTAGAGTTAAAGTAATGCAATTATAAATTGGTTCCCATGTTGGTAGTTAGGATACCTTAAAAATTCCTGAAGAGGCTTCCTTATTAATTCCTGAAAAACAAATGCAAACTTGAAATAGTTTTTTTCCCAATATATTATCCATTCCTATAGTATCTTCAAGTTCCAGCTGCTGTAGCAGTGCTGTTCTTCAGTGCATCTGTACTGGGCTAAATCCAACTCGCCTTAGTCACATCAGCAATACCACTGCTGTCCATAAAGGGTTTGCCTCACTAAACTGGTACAGGATTTGTTTTGTTTTGAACAGTTATATGACTTTTTGCAATACCATGTTGCAAACTAGAATTAAACAAAAATCTCCAAATTTTGAGACAGAACATGCTAAAGAAAGAAGAAAGGACAATGTCTGGCTTTTGTGTGTCTTGAAAAGAATAGGCAATATTTTCGTAACTTTTTAGTTGTCAGATTTCAAATGCTATCTGAGGAAAATGAAGTGTCTCTCAGGGGAATTGGAGAATTAGAACTGGGGTCTTGTTCCAACTTCTCTGCCAACTTTCTGCATGACCTTGGCTACAGTATGTGCCTCGGCACAGTTTCTTACGGGAAGGATACTTACACCAAGACACTAACCGAACTTCACGTTACCATTGTTTGCTCTCACTTCAGCTATCCATTATTTCAAGCTTCTGTGGGCTGGCTACCACACTATTCTCTATTTCTGTTCCAGCTTATCCAACCGCAATGAACTTGTACAAACTGGTGTCTTTGTATAAAAATGCTTATTTTGCCCTTAAATAGCTACTGAAAATATTAAATCCTAACACTACATTTTGGGGGTGTTTAGTTTAGGATGATGTGTATCAGGGCAACCATAGGGAAGTTTTGGACCTAGAGGATATCTGGGCTGTTAATTCTGGGAGCAGAAAAGGGCTGAAGATCTAAGTTTCAGGGAGGTTTAAGTTCTTACAGAAGTAAGATTTTTCTACCAGCACAGGGCTGGCAGTGTTGCGACAATGGTTTTACTTGGTTTGAAGGATGGTGAAACATGGTGCTGGGGAGAGCTTGCTTGCTGTAGTTGGATTTGTGCAGTACGCTCAAGGCACCTGCCTACATATTATTTTAATGCTGTTCTGGCAAGAAAACACAGGCTCCTGATGTGATTAACTGTCATAGTACTTAAAGTCCAACCTAACCCCCAACTGATTAGCTGACAGGATGATAATAGTAGGTGTTTCCAAGCATTCTTATCCTTCCTTACCCCAACCCTCACCCTGAAATGTCGGTCTAATGACCAAGAGTTTGGATGATTCAATTCTACAATTGTTAGTAGGATATTTCCCTATTTTTTGGTTCCTATTGAAACTTATCCTTATTCATTGGAAGCTGAAATTGTGACAGACTTTTGCTTAGATTTTTTGCTCAGAGGGACAGTTCCTAACTAAGGGGGTAGTCAAGAAACATAAGGACATTATTTTCCTCTTTGTTTTTCTTTGTAATACTCCTCTTTTTTTACCCCACTGAGTCTGGGACACCTGTGGAGATAACTTTCAAGTGATCTAATGCCTTGAGGAGAGGAAGTCTGAAGACCTTTCATTATTCCAGCTTCATAAAGCTGGAATTGTAGAACAGATCTCTGTAGAGAGGTTTTGAAGTAGCCTAGGAAAGAAAATGCTGTTGCAGGAGTGGACCAGAGATGGTCCACATGCAAAGCTAATGGGAAAGGGATTGCAGGGTTGTTCCATGTGAGGGTGTTTGCATTTAGATACTACAAAAAGAGGGGATTCTTGCAAAATTGGCACTTTAAGAAAACCAGTAATCTTAAGTATTTTCAGGCAAGCCCACTGAATTGCTGGTTGCTTGTAAAAATCCTTACAATCTGGAGGTTCTTAGATTCAAGGGTTTACTTCTGGCATGTTTGTACTTACCTGTGATACAAATGTAGGTAGGTGTAAAGGAAATTGGGACAGGTGCATAATTTCAACTGCCTTAACAGGGAGCACAGCCCTGCTGATCTGCCATATGCTTTCATCTTACCTGTGCTCCTGAAATACTCCAATGGATTTTAAAATGTAACTAGTTATTTGTGGGATATACTGTTCCTGTCCCACCAGATGTCTGATGGACCAAATAGTTGGCTGTTGTGTCTGGGCATGCCTTTAAAGTACTACAGGGTTAGAAAACACAAAAAGTGTACTGCACCTGGGATTCACCTGTAGTCATGGGCTCTGCCTTCCATTGCATATGTACAGCTGAGTACAATTTGCTTGAAAGCTGCTTCTTACAGAACTGAAGGTCATTTAAATGTGCTTGCATATTAGTCCATACTTAAATGTATCTTCCATATTGGTTTCCTGGACTGGTTTTATGAAGATCTCAGCTTCTGCTTTTGGCTCTTTCACTTGTATGCAGTATTTGAAAAGATGATACTTTTCAGTGCTAATAGACCATCCCTATTTTTCACCTGAGTTTCCAAACTTCTTAGGCATTACAGAACTCTTTAATCTCTCATTTTTGTGGTGTATTTTTTACACTGCAATTATGAAATGTCCACTTGGAACAGTCTGTGTATGCTATTTACAGGGAATGGATCTGCACAGGGAATGCACAGGAGGGAAATAGAGCAGATGCAGGACTATAGCAAAGCTGTTATTTTGCTCAAACTGAGTGTCAGTGACAGTCATTCAGTATTTCATGACAAACTCATTTAAACCACTAGGATACTGGAGGAAATGCTGTAGTGCACACAGCAGCATGTATCACTGCTGAGTCAGAAGGTTCAATGACAGTAACATCCACTAGGTATTTCAGTGTACTTTTATCTTTTGACAGATTGGTTCTTGACCTTACATAAAGTTGCTATAAAAGTACACTGGTTTTCCAGGCAGTGAATAAGGTAACTTGAACACTTTCTCATGCAGCCTGAGCAGTGGCTGTGGCTGCTCTGTAGCTATGACTTTGAGCCTGTTCCCAAGACTATGAATGCTGTATTCCTTTACAGATAACCCTTCCTTGCTCAGGTAAACTTGTTAATACTGACTCAAGAACCAGGATTGCCTAAAATTACATTTGTTTGGCAGAGCGTTGCTCTGAACTTTGAAGAATAACATCCTATACTTGCTATAAGATGTTCTATTTCTTCAGTTATCCTACTGTCACTGATTTTTGCATGATAGCCATATTCAAGGACAGCTCTTCATAAAAACAGAGCAACTGCTAGCTGGGTTTGATTTGAGTTTTTTAGAACAGCTCAAGTGCAACAATTCCATGTATATGGAAGCTGGAAATGGCAGTGGCATCCTCTGCTGTGATCTGTCTTGACACTGTTTGCTGACAAATTCCAGAATTTGAGCCTATTGGAAGAGTGGCATTCGAGCTGTAGCTGTCACGTGAGATAAGGGAATAATATAAAGAAAAGAAGATCAATAATTGGGAGAAGAACCATAACCAACAGAATGTCAGTGTTTTTTGTTACTTTAACAGTATATGTTTAGATATGTAGTGCTTCTGGCCTGGCTATTTGCTTATGCTTAACAAAAGCACTTTTAAAAATAAAGCCATTGAACAACAAGCTTGTCCTGAACTTGATATCTTCTTTAAGACCGATAAAAGCATTCATTTTTTTCAAATACAAAGAAATACTTCCAAGTTCCCTGCTTTATTACCACATCTCTTCATAATGGATTAAGAGCTGTGAAATGAGTGAAGTAATCAGATAGCATAACCCAAAGTAAGACTGTTGTCAAGACATGAAAAAGTTAGCCTTGTAAAAGCTAAGTGAACAAACTTCAGATCCAAGACTACATATCTTTTTTGTGATACTTTAAAAAAAATGTTGAGAAAGGATTAGAAAAATGTACTCCAGAGAGAACACTTGCAAGTATCTCCTGTGGATTAATCATAAAATAGGACACTTCCTGATTAGGGAAGTATTATGAGACATAGCAGATTGGGTAGCAATTACAACAATGGATTTACACAAATAACTGTTTAGGAAGAATAGGTACATAAATTAATTCTTTTCCAGTAAACTGCACTTCAAGTACTTTAGATATCTGTAGATGTATTCTGTAATATCCTAAGCCAAGAAAATATTCTAATCTATACACACGCAAGCAAACTGAGAAATAAGTTGCTACATGGATAAGTTTGGCTTCTATTCAGAATGTGGCACATTAAACTGAGCAGGATTGTACTGACAGGGTTTTCCTCTCACCCCTTGTTGTCTCCTAGAAATAGCTCATCTACTGTGTCCTGTCCTGCTGATGCTTTGATGTGTCCCAGGCATCCCTTAAATCTGATTTCTGACAGTTTAGGTCTATTAAATCTTTGCTCTAAAGTTTTCCCTGTTAAAATCTTACAGGATCCTGCCTTGGAGACAGGAATTAAGCAGTGGAAAGAAAGGCAAATACATTTGTTAGCTATTCAGTTTAGAAGCACTTTCTTCTGTATGCTTCTAGAGGAATATCAGGAAAGCGTCCTTGGGTATGTCCTTGGATAGCTTTTGTATGTTCTTCATGAAACATCAGAAAAATGTCTAAAGGATGACCTGGCCTTTGGTCTGATTCTCTGGCTGTCATTTCCATATGGATGATAATCACAAATAGCCACTGGGCAGAAGTATCAGCATCATGACTAACAAAAAACCCCAATGTGCAGAGGGAATAAATGCTCTGTCACTGCTATATTGCTTTACTACAAGCAGTCAAGCTTCTGCTGGATGTGTTTTACCAGATAGGAGTCCTTCAGAAGAAAGTAAAATTCCACCATTATTAAACTTGCTTAGATAAGTGAGGTTGTACTAGTTGTCCACCCTGTCCAATATAAAACCACACTGAAAGTTCCAGAATCAAGATCTCTACATCAGTGACTTGCCTGCTTCTATCCAGATTTGAAGTTTTTTGAGACTTGCAGATCTTCATCAGTTGAAAGAGCTCAAATGCTACAGTAAAATGCAGGGATTGGATAGCTCAATCTCTGTCCTTCACTTTTCCCTGAAGAATTTGTGTACTCCCTGTTCTTGTTCTCTCAAACAGCTGGGTATGTCCGGGATTACTCCAATAAATCAAGAGGGTTCAAGCTAGTGAAATCAGAATTACCCAGTTAACTGACAAGGAGTCTGTCACTGGAGAACTGAAATTCAGAATTCAGTAATGCTTATTTTTCAATTGTGACAGGCACAAGCCGCAAAACCACTTGTTTTAGTCTTCAAGATACTGGGAAATATTATGAGGTCATGAAGCAGTCATCTTCCTGTAGTATTTCATAAATTATTACTTTAAGAATACTGGAAACTAAAAATCTTCAGTATATAACCTGTTTCAGTATTATGTCAACACTGATTTAATTACAAAGAATTAGTTCTAAAGTTTGGCTTCAGTTTGCAAATTTGTTTGCTTTCAGACCTTGAAAAGCAAGGTCTGACCCACAAAACTAATTACATTGTTTACCTTAATGCCCTTGGATGCAAGCTTATTTCCTGTTCTGTTGTGCACTTCAGTCTGGTCTGTCCAAACACTTCCATGATCCTCGCTGTTCATAACGTACATCTGACCTGACATTCTCATATTTTTTTCTGTTGTATTGCTTAGTGACATTTCCCTGGGTAAAGCAATATTTTCATTTTTGCACAAGGAACAGACGCAGCAGGTAGACTGAAGTATTTACCCAAGGCTGTATGGGAAGTCTGACAGAGCCAAGACCTAACTCCAAGGTATCTAGAGTTGCAGCACAGTCACCAGATCTCCATTGTCATCTGCTTGCAGTATCTTCTAGTGCTTTCCAACAACAGGGAAAAAGATCACTTCTCCTATGGGAACAAAATATAGTGCTGTAAATAGAGTAATTCTATTACTGATGCTGGGTCCTGGCCAAAATCACTACGGGATTCTTCCACAAGAATCTTTCCTTTTCTTTTATGTATTCCTGATTGTATTTAGTTTGCTTGCTTTGACCTGTATTAGGTACCATAAGTAATATTTTGGATAAAAGCTGAAAATTATAAAAATGCTCTGACCAAATGAGAAGTTTGAGAGGATAATTGGATGCACAGTATATTTTGTATAAAGAATCAGATTTATACAAATACAGAGTGTGGAGCTTAACTTGATTTTTTTTTTTCTTCTGCAGCATGGAAACCAGTCCTGCAGAGGATATTATTATTTTAAAATAATACAATTTTAAACAGTGTAAGAGAACAGTAAAACTAAAAATATCACCTCACTATTTAAAATAGCTATATGAAAAAATAACTCCTGTCCTAAGGCTCTCGCAGTATTATCCAGAAGTGCCTGAACATCAGGCAGGGTGTCTCGGGGATGTTGCATTATGAATTTTATTTTTGGCAGTGTTATTTTTGGTAGGAGTCATTTTCCAAGAGAAATGTTACAGCTTTCTGTAGGTCAGTCAAACTTAGGATTTGATCAGCTTGGGGTGGGGAAGTAATTTGAGGGATACAGTTTACCAGGAAAAGTTGTGTTCCCATTAGCTGCCCCAGGCAACCCCAGGGTGGCAACTTGGACTAGCAGCAAGGTATGTGAGTTTGTAAACTGAGGGGAACTTGTGTGGAAGAGCAGTGCTCTAGGCCAATGGATTGAAGCCAAGTAATTGTTGTAGAATAAATTCTTGCCCTAGAAAACCACAGCTGAGAACACATGTGGGCCACCCTACACCCTGGGAAGTTTTGATATGGGACAAAAGTGAGAGTTCTTGAAATCCACGAGAAAGTCTCCTCTACAGAGATGCTATCCAGACAGTTATGGCTAACTGGTAGAAACTTTTTGTTCTCTCTTATTTAAATAGTTTGATTATATAAACAACTTTAATCCATCTATGGCCAGATGTGTATGAGCTCTATTGAAAATCATTGGATTATAGTGAGACCAGACATCCTCTTTCCAGCTACTTCCTTAGCCTTGCTTTGAAGTACAAAACCTGGGAGATATTTAATACAAGGAAATTAATTTTTTACAGACTTTTTTAAAAAGCATTAACAAACATTTAGGAAATACTATGGTTATGTTACAGTTTATCTCAAATATTAAAGCTGAAACCAGCAATAGCTTACTACTTGTCTGGGAACTGCAAAAGCACTAGAATAGCTGCTCATGTAAGAGTTAATACTTCATTTCTCTGTGTATCTCAAAGGAATGCTGAACTTTGATACTGACTCTTTTTCATAATAAGGGACAGATTCTGGTCTCAGTAATTATTCTGGATATAAAGCAGTGTGATATACCTGGATGTAGCCCTACAGGGATAATGCTTATTTCAACTGCAGATTAAAATACTGTTAAGACTGGAAGATACCAAAGGCAGAAGGATGCTTTAATGAATGTACTCATGCTCTAGGTGTTCTGTGCCTCATAACATTTTTCCCACTCATGTGTCAGTTCTCTAATCATGTCTGGGTCAAGTTGCCTTTTCCCACCAGATGCCACTTTTAGCTTGGACTCAGTCCTGGCAGTTGCTCTTGTCCCTTCTCTACAAACCTCTTATGCTGGCAGGAAAATAGAAGTACTCTATCATTAGTCTCACAGAAAGAATCACTGCAATGCAATTTCCTTCTTGTACAAAAGTGAACTGTAATGGGGGAGATGGGGTTGCGGTGTAGATCATTCCTTCCCTTTATGTAGCAGAAGGAAGAAATCTAGGGACAGAAGAAGCTGGAAACAGTCCCTTTAAAACTGCACAGCATGAAAGGCCATATATATGGCTCATTATAATACCTGGTGGCTCTTCAGAAGTGTCTTGGTAGTTTGTGGAGACACTGGTACACCACTTGTACACAACTCACAGGGCTCAGAAATCAATCCTAGATGCTTGCCCTGTACAAATGGCTCACGGGGGACTTCAGCTGCTGATGTGTATGACTTGCCCGTGAGTCTGTCCCTGCTTCTTTGGTTCAGCTCTAGGATGTAGCATGTGCAACTCCTGCTCACTCAATAGAAGAGTATGTAGTCAGTCACATCTGCTAACAGCGTCAAAACAGTTTTTACTGCTTTTTATTCCTGTTAGCTTTGCAGAGACAATACAGCTGAATTGTAAGGCTGGTGCATTATTAGCAGTTCATTTGCCAAGTTCCCCTAGAGAATAGTCTCAGCTAGTACTGTTAGCTGGATATGCACCCTTGCTGACTCCCTGATGCTGGACTGGATGTAGAGCTGTGGGCAAAGGAGTGGCTTTTTAAAGGTTTACCTTGAGTGTGAACCAGAGGCAAGAAAGTGGGCTTTCTCAGTGCTGTGCTTCAGAGAACAGATAGCATTAAAGATGCCCAGCATAAATACAACAGGGAATCCCAAGTGTGACAAGTTGCACAGAGCTGCTGAGGCCCATATTTTGTTGCTATTTTGTGTGTCTTCATGAGAAGACAGGATTTGCGCTGCATTTGTTTACATGGAATAGACCTAATATTTCTCTCGTATGGGTTTCTTTTTCAGTGGTACATAATGTACGTGTTTGGTTTATGTATGGATGTAACTTTGCTATGTTTCCTGGTCATCAGCTTTTACTAGGACAGCAAGTGTCTAATGGTAATGCATTTTGAAGACAAACTGCTGAAAGTATAGGACTTATTTGTACTTCTCACTGACCATAAAAACATTGCTTGTGACTTTTTTTCAAGCTGACCTTAGAGCTGCTGAAATTTTTGCTGGGGCTAATGAACTTCCCTGGTGTGATTCATGCAATTTCCAAAAGAAGGGAGCTACGCTTGAAAACTTCAAGGGCTTCTCTGTAGCAAGAATTACTCCTATATATATGTGTTGTAACTAAGGGTCAGAAACTGAGCGTGCATTTAAAGGCAGGAGAAGATGCTCTGTAAAATTAAATGCCAAAGAGCCCCTGCAAGCCTGTATCTCCAACTTCTGTAAACCTGACCCTCAGTCTTCTGACCTGAGAGCTGTCATTATCATGTCACTCATAGTTCAAAGGCAGAGGTAAGCAAGTTACGTATACGGAGTAGTAGTTTCTTAGTATCCAGCAGGTACAGTGATGTGGTGGTGTAATTTAAAGTTTGCCTATGTGATTTCAGGTGTCATTCTGCAGGCTGAGGACTAAAAGGCATTGCTATGTCTGCAGAGACCTTGGTAGGGAGACTTTGGACCTGAAATGCTGATAGAAAAGAGCAGCAGCTACAAGCAAAGCTTTCATGGTTAGCTATGAGAGCTAGCAGAGCAAGGGCAAGAACAAGACTTGGAGAAGTAGGCAGGGCTCAAACAGGGGATACAGGATCCAACCAGGAAAGCAGGTAGCACTTGTGGCCAGGAGGAGCAGCTAATGTTGTAGGCTAGCAACAGCTTGGATAAAGCCTTGTTATTCTGCTGTTCAGGTGACACAGCCCTGGAACCTGCTGACTGCAAAATGAAAAGGGATTGATAATACAGAAGATGGGGAAGCAGCCAGATGGCTAAACCAGGGTGCTAGGGGAGGAAGGATGCAAACAATTATAATGCAGTTTTGGGAGAGGTATTATATCGCTGCTTTTTGTCTTCCTGTTGTCCTTTTTCTCCCATTCAGTAAAATAATAATTTAATAAGAAAATGTTTTCAGGTGTGGAAAAACTAGGTGTATGAGCACCAGACAGCTTAGTTAAATTTTGCTAGCTTTGGGGTGGGGATTCAAGCGGGTGTTTTATTACTGGTCACTGAAGTTTAAACCTGGCATGGTTGTTATCAATCAAAGGCTTTCAGAAATGTTGCAGAGGGCTGCATGTAAACTCAGGACATCTGTCCTGAGTGATTAAGACATTTCGTGGCAGCTTTGTTTGGTTACAGTTGGAAGCGATATGCTATTTAAATGCATATCCACTTTTTCCTTTTATTAGTAGGATAGTTTGACAGATGAAGGAAGACAGTGGCAACTGAATCCATGCCAGACTTCTCTCCACAGTATTTGCACGGGGAGGTGGATATGATGTTGCAGAACTACTGAGGGTGGCTGTGGATCTGAGCTTACTATAGCATATTCATATTATTGTGATTATTCATATCTGTAAAAATAACAAAGGTATTCACTCCACACAAAATGGAGTATGTGTGGTGTTACACATTTGGACTCTTGGGAAGCGTTGCCTGCAAAAAAAAAAAAAACCAAACCAAAACCAAAAACCCTGGAGAAGCTCAGAACAAAACAACAGACACTTATGAAGCACTCTGACAATCAAACAACACAAGCAGAAAAAATGTTTAAAAGAGACATATGGCTTAACATGCTGGCCCATTTTTGGTTGATCTTTTTCCAATCCTTCTGCTCTCTCAACATAACCTCTCTCCCAGTCCCTCCCTATTCCATAAACCCATCTGCCTTCATCTGTTAATTCAGCCCTCTGTTACTATTGAATTGTTTATCAGCCAAATGAGTGTGGATGATGAGCTCCTCTATTCCCTCCAACCTAGTTAAAACAGGTCTGCTACTCAATGGTGGGCCAGTGTTGAGAAAAATGTAAATTACTAATAATGTCTGGAAACCTTTGAGAGAGAGGCCAGAACAACTGAGCATTTGGAGTCTTCAAAAAAATTTCCAAGGCCTGGATGCAGGCGGCACAAAACTTTACCACCCTCCTGAGTATGCAGTGATCTTTGGTTTAGTGTGCTTTCACAAGGTAAGAGGAATGCCCCTGCTTGTCTTGGGCTTGATCCTTTTCCAGTTCACTCTGGGAGATATCTCATGAGAAGTCTGAACTGATCCAACAGGTTTAATTGCCTCATAAAGGGGAAATCTCAATTCCCCCACCCCCACCTTGCTGTGATTTCATTTCTCTCTCCAATGTACCAGTGGGATGTGTTAATCTGACTCTAGTTCAGCTAATAGAAAACTTACCCAGCAAAACAGTGGATATCAAAGGATCAGGTAAAAGCCTTGGCAGGAAGGGGTGGGACCACCAGATCAGGAATTGGGTGCAGAGCAAAATCAGAAGCATCTCCTTTCAGTAGGAATTTGTTTTGAACACCCATGAAAATCCCCTTTACTACTCTGTTCTAGCACAGTATTAAAGCATGTGTCTAAGCACATGAATAATTGTCTGGTCAGTAATATAGCAGTGCTGCCTGTGAGAAAGGTGAATTTGGTCAGTCTTCAGCAGCATTATTCCTCTTGGGGGAGTACCTTCAAAACCTATTCCGGTAACTAGAGATTTTTTTGCTTTACCACTTCAAAGAGGGTCTCCAGCTGGCACCTTGAAAATGATGTTCAGTTTCTGGCCCCCTCACTACAAGACAGATGTTGAGGTGCTGAAATGTGCAGAGAAGGGCAACAAAGCTGGTGAAGGGTCTAGAGCGCAAGTCTTACAAGCTGCTGAGGGAACTGGGGTTGTTTAGCCTGGAGAAGAGGAGGCTTGGGGGGGGCTTATTGCTCTCTATAAGCACCTGAAAGGAGGCTGTGGGCAGGGTGGGTGTCTGTCTCTTCTCCTGGGTAACAAGTGATAGGATGGATGAGAGGGAATGGCCTCAAGTTGAGCTAAGGGAGATTTAGGCTGGATATTAGGAAAAAATTCTTCACTGAAAGGCTGGTCAAGCATTGGAACAGGCTGCCCAGGGAGGTGGTTGAGTCACCACCCCTGGAGGTGTTTAGAAGATGTGCAGATGTGGCACTTTAGGACACAGTTTAGTGGCGGACTTGGCAGTGCTAGGTTAATGGCGCTCTGATCTTAAAGTTTTTTTCAACCTAAATGATTCTATGATTCTATATGTTAATTAAGCAAAATCTGTCTGGTGCTGTGATTCTCCAGGGTTTTCTGTTCTCTCCTGGCTCTCTCCTGTTCATTGTTGCAGTTATGCTGTCGTGCTCTAACTTTTTTCATAGACAATGAGACAATTATCCCCATCGCAGCATGGATTCCTAGGAAAATAAGACTTGCATAATTACTTGGAGTGTCTGGCTATATACAATCCATGTTATCTTTAAACTAGCTGAGACCTGTTATACATGTTAGATGGGGGAGTCTCAACTATACCAAGTCCTTACAAGTTCTGTGACAGCTAGGTAGAGAAGAGACCATGATAACGTGTGTTCCTACTCACTTCCCTGGTTAGGGATTAAAGGTGTGATGTGAACTCTCCATTCATTGGACGTATCAAAGGAGCTATGGGGGTGCACACCTAAATGTCATTGCTGACAGGAAAACTTGTTGGGATATGGGCTCAGTCTTTGAATTCTTGAGCATGCTTTATGAATTGGGGTTTTTTTCCCCCTAAGGAAAGCCTTAGTTATAAAAATAGTTAGTCTCTTAGTAGGATGATCGTAAACTTTGTGCAGGAAAAAATATGCAGTGTTTGTCCACGTAGAATAACTTTTCATAATCTCTGGGTATCTCTTCTGCTAGGGATGCTAATATTTAACCTCATTCCGCTTTGAAGAGGGTTAGCATTTACTCCAGAAGGAGAATAAAGGCAGAGGAAAAGGAACTTATCAGGGACAAACATCAAACCAGTGTATATCTATAGGTAAAACAATCAGGTGAAACGGCAAAAATCAGGCCATGCAAATAATTGTAACTGAAGGGCCGGAATTCTTTTGATCAAGTTGAGTAAATGCTCCAGTAATTCAGCACCTGTGTAAAGAAATGCCTCTGTAGACCCAGGATGAAACAGGAATGGAGTTCAGGCTGTTGTGTAGTGTGCTGCCTGCTTCTGCAAGGAAGAGAGTTGGTAGCTATAGGGGTTGCAGTCCTGCTAGGGCAGACACTGCTTTTGGGCTTGTCCCATGTCATTGCCCGGCAATTTTAATCCTTGGTCAACTCTTCTAGGAGAGTCTGTCATGATGTCCTCAAATGTTCACATCCAGGCTGCCAGGAAGGAAGGGTATAGTGTCCAAGAAAAAAGCAGGCTGTGCCCAAGAGCTGCCTAAAGACAGCTCTGTAGAGCCTGAAGTCGTAGCACCTACGTCAGTCAAGTACCTACTGCCATGCATAAGCATAGCATTCAGCTGAGAATATGAGCAATCCTGTATGTGTAAGACAAAATATAGTAAAAGACATTAGACAGAATCATGCAAGCATCTTTTTAAAGGCAAACTGTGTGTGTCAAAGTCAGTAACAGTTCCAAGTTCCAACAGAGTGAATAATCCAAAATGAGAAGCCATTGTGAGCCAGGTATGAGAATCACTTGGACATAAATGAGTCTAGTGCCTAGAAATGCTGTCCTGTATCACCTGAGTGGTGGTCTCTTTACCAGGCAAAAATTGTGTGTTGGTAAGACTTGGTGCTTACTATGTTGCAGGAAAGGTGAGTACTCTCGTGACAGCTAGCTCAGCTGGAGATTAATCCAGCATAAAGAATTAGGATATGCCCAAATAACATCAGAATTGTTAAATGGCCCTCACAACACAACATCTTCTGCCAGTTCTGCCAAGGTGGTGGATTTCAGTTTCAGTCATCCAGTCTTATATAAAGGCCACCCAGAGCCAGTGGCAGGATAACAGCTGTGCTCCTGTATTTGACAGATTAAAAGGACAATATAAAGCCTAAGCAGCTTGAAGTTACTCACAGGTTTTATACAGCTGTAAGGCAAGAGCATGCTTAGTAAAGGACTTGGAGGCTGACCACTTTTTCTTTCAGAAAAGCTCTTTTGGGGGAAGTTTGGTCTGTTTGCACTTGGCCCCTAGAAATGCCAAGACATAAATCCTGTGAGGGCCTTACTCAGTCCTTCCATCATTACCCAGATGGGCTCCAGTCAAGAATCTTGCGGAGGAGGATGTCAGTGGATTTTTTTTATTGGCTGTAACATTACAACCGCTATATTTGTCTGTTTTTCCAGATGAAGGTGTACCTGGCCCTTGTTAACAATAACTTAAACTTCCCAGTTTTCACTTATTTTAAAATGCTTTTTTCAAATAACTACAAACTGTTCAAAGTACTGTATGAAGTAGAAGCTCCTCTGATACATAATAGGCATGAACAAGCCACCAGAATGACATATTTTGGAAATGAAATGGAATCAATCTTGCACAATCTCAAGAGCATAGGTCAATAAATAAAAGAAGCCATGAGTATGCCTTAGTTTATGGCTGAAAAGATACTAGAAGTTGTTGACAGGCCTGTGGGATAACAAAATTTGCTGTGTTGCTTAGCCTGTGGGAGGTTAGGGAGTGTATAATAGGTAGGCATATAAAATTCAGATGCTTATAATATAAATAAGCATCTGAACTGCCAAAGCTTAGTCTAATTTTGAAGTTCCTTATGCATTATGCAACTCTTCTCCTTTTCAGTAAAATGCAAAGTTGCAATGGAAACCACTTTATTTCCAATGTGTGTAATTTTCTTCTTTTGAGGAACAGAAGGGCAAAATGTCCTCTTCAAAGCCTGGTTCACTTTCTGAATCAGTTGGCATGTTCATCTTCTGCTTCAATATTTGAATATTTGTACATCTACTGGAGGTGGGTACACATTTTTGTCTCTTGATCTTAATTATGATCTCCCTGGTTTTACTCAAATCCCAACAGGGGACAGCTTTCAACTTCCTTCTCCTGTTGGACAGTGTTCTTAGTCTGAAAGGAAAGCAGGCATGGTAGCTAGTGAAAAGGAAAGCATGTGCCTGGCCCTCCTTAAAGGGATTCCTCTTCCCCATCCTCTCCCCAGGTCCATGGAGCACAGCCAAGTCTTGTGCTTGAAGTCTCATGGTCCCAGCATGTGCTGATGGGGGTTTTGGCTCCTCCTTGCGCACCTGTAATGTTAAATTGCCTCTGTGACTCAGAATCAAACTTAGGAGCCTGAGTTGCTGGATTTTGGATTTAGACTTCTTTTTGAGTATGTGCACTTACCAATTTTTCCTGTTTTAGCTAATCTAATGTCTGTGATAGAATCAATGTCTGCGTCCACCTTTGAAGGTAAGCTGCATGTCTGAGATCAATACATGATGCAGAATTACACCGGTAACCCACAGGGCCAGGAGGAGCTGGAAAAGCTCAAAGGGGGCAATGAATCAAGAGTGAGGAGGCTTGGGTTGGTTCTCTGCTCTCTTCCAGCAACTTGCTGTGTGACCTTCAGGCAAACTATTCACCTTTCCATTCCTCTGATTCCCTCCCTCATCTTTATTCCTTATTTACACTTTCAAAGCACAAGGGCAAAAGCACATGTCCACCATGAGCAGTTTCAGTGTAAGAACTGATATACAGCTTTAAAACAAGGAGGCAAGCATCTGGCTGGATGCCTCCTGTAGGTATCTACTACCATGGTCTACTGCAGTCTGTGATCAGTGGCTGGCTTCCTGGGGCAGGAGAGACAGTGTGCTTGCCCAAATGTCAATAGAATTTCTCAAATATGTGCAGAAGAGTGTGCATGCAGACGTGCCCAGGGATGCATGTTGACTTTCTTGTGTGGCCTTCATGGCCTGGTATGTCTTTTGGTCTGCCTTGGTCCTGGGAAAGAGCTGCTGTGGCTTTGTGATGGGCACCCCGCTGGTCTTGTGTGGGGGTGATTTTGATTGTAGATGTATTTTCACTAAGGTAATAAAATGCTAAGCCATTCTCTTTCCCAAATTCAATTTGATTTTTCTTCTGAGGCTCTGCTGATACTCTGTTCTCATTTCTCCTGTTTTACTTCTTTAAGAAAGGAAATGAGTTGATCAGGTGTAAGTTGGAGGCACAATGCCTCTGAAGATATTTCAGTGTGTTGACTGGAAAACTGGAATAAAATCTCTTGCACTGCTCTCAGGAACAGTAAATCTTTAGTTCCAAATAAACCTGTATGAGGCCCTCCCCTCGTGCATGTACACATGCAAAGATGGTTTTAGAAAAAAACTTTAGCTTCAATTGTGGTATGTTAGAGGGCATATTTTTTAATCGACATGTCTTCACTTCAGGATACAACTTCAGATCCAGGAGACTCTTGAAAAATTGGCATATGTAGCAGCATGGGGGAAAATCACCAACAACATGGTTTATAAAAAAAAAATGCTGTTATTTAACAACATTATAACTAGAAAAATGAGGTGAGGGGGCCTAGCAGACCTCTGCAGGGGGGTTGTGTCTTTTCCCTGCAGAGTTGGCCTTCACCCCCCTTGGCAGGCAGGTGCAGGAACAGTGTGCTGCTGGTGGAAGCTGCTGCTGCCAGCGCTCCTGCTCTAGTTTTGGCGAGCAAATGTGCCCAAATGCAAGACCTGTGGAAGAACTGAGCGTGTGAGCACCTGTGTCTGGGAACGTGCTCTCTTCCCAGCTGCGGCACTGGGGCTTTTTCTGTCCGGGGATGCTGTTCCTGGAGCGCTGCCCAGGAGAGGCGGCGGGAGCTACGGGAGGCGAAGGGTGCGTGGCCCCTGGGGGCAGCGGGGCTCTCCGAGATCTTCCCCGTGTGTGTGTGGGGAGGTGCTAGGGCCCGCCCCAGGGACCGTCCCGCTGGTGGAGGGCCGGCGGGGGGGCTGCGGGCCGGAGCTGAAGGGGCGAAAAAATGAATTGACTTTTGTGCCCCCGCCCCGTGCGGCAGGGGCTCTCCCCGGGTGGCGGGTGGGGTGCCGTGGTGTCCCTGTGAGACCAGCCGGGGGGCGGCTCGCCCGGGTGGGCAGGGGCCCGCTCCCGCCAGACGGGCGGGCGGAGAGGGAGGCGGCGGGGACCGGCCCCAGGCCGCCGGGCGGGAGGCGGCGCGCTGAGGGGCGGGCCGGGCGGCGCTGCCGGGCGGCCGCCGCGGCGTGTGGGTGGCTCCAGGCGGCCGGTACCCGGCGACAGGCGGCGGGGTGGGAGGAGGCTGGCGGGGCGGAGGAGGAGAAGGGAGCGCGGCGGCGTTGCGGGTGTATCAGCTGGTGCTGGACTATGGTGCGGCTCGGCGGGGGCTGAGGCGCCGGCACCCCGTCCTCCTCCCTGCCCGCGGCTGCCGGGCGGCCCCAGCCGCACGTGTGGGATGTGAGCGCTGCCCGCGCCGGGGGAGCATGAGCTGTGCCCAGGCCGGCATTGTCCAGGTACGAGGGGCTGCTGCCGGCGAGGGCGGGGGGGGGCGGCGGGGGGACGAGGTTGGCGTTGCCTCCCGGCGGCGAAGTGCGATGCGGGATGGGGCTGCCGGCGGCCTGGGCGCCGGGAAGAGCCCCCCGGGGCGGCGGGTGTGCGCTGTCATGGGTGCCCGCCTTTGTGCCTCGGGGCCGGCCGGGCTCTGCGGGAGCGGGACCCCCCGCCGTGTCCCCGGCGCTTGGCGGGGGGCTGCCCCCCAGCCTGCGGGCCCCGCTGGGGTACGGGCTCAGCCGCCGGCCTGCCGGCTGCGTTGCACTAGCGAGCAAATAGTGTAGAATGATGATGAGCGACGTGCCGGCGGGGACTGACATCATTTGTGGATGTGGATGCGCGCAGGCGGTGATGAAGAGTCCCGCGCTGAATTTTCGGTGGTTCCATCCCTTCCCTGTAGAAGGAGAAGCCCCCAGGTTTGCTTCTTGGCTCCTTGACAATGCAGCAAAATTTAAGGCACAAACTGCCTTGCCCCCCCACCCCCCGGCTCTGTTGCTGTAAGCCAATCTTGTGACTTTGTATTTTGGTTATTACCTTGTGTTATTATGTAATTGCGTTTTTTCATTAGCAATTAAATAAAATAACTTATTGTAAGTACGTTAAGAATGCTGCCCCAGCCTGTAGTGCTGTCAAATGCTGCTTTTCTCATTTTGCAGCCTGCATAGGTGATGGGCTTGCACTGACACAGGCACACGCGATTTGTTTCGTCGTCTCTCTTGCATCGTTTCCTGTGCATTCCTCTGTAGTTGCAGAAGAAATTACTTGGCCTGGGTTTAGATTTTTTGCATCCTGCTGTTAGGAGCTGCAGTAGTGCCCATTTTTTTTTTTTTTTTAAATGCTGCACTCAGCAGAAGTGCGTAGCGAGACTGTACGGCGGGCGGGCAGTGCGCTCTCCGTGTATTTACCAGCGTCACCAGCTCGTTTTGTGGGGCACCTGGCTCTGTCTGGACACAGCAGCAATTAGGGGCAGGGTGCTGCTGCGCCGGTGGTGCCACATAGCAGGTGGTCAGCTGTGCCTTCCTGATTAGTGCTCATGCGAGGATTGCAGTTATTACAGTAATTCATTTTAGCTTGGGGATTCATTTTGAAAATTTGGATTTTCCACTAAGAAGGGATTATCACTTCTCTGTATAGTACGTGTGGTTTATGGAGGAGCAGCGTTGGGTTTGTATCCTGGCTGCTCTCTCTACTTTTAACTGTCTCAAACATGTGCCCATTTGGACAACAGGGATGCAACGTTGATTTTCATGCTGGACCAGAAGGAGATGTAAAAGGCAGCGCACATTTAGTCTATGCACAACACTCATCCTGTTGATGCAGTCTGTCTAGTATGGGGGGGTGGGGAAACAAGAGTTATCTGTCCTTATGGAGGAAATGCTGGGTCTGTTTGTTTGTTTCAGCAGGGTGAGTGGGGAGTTAGCTCAGAACAAAGAGTAGTCCGTCAGATGGCCAGTGCTTGCAAGGCGCGAGTGGCGTGTGAGTCGGTGGTGGTATCACTCATGCGAAACATACGCTAACGTGCTGCTGACTTAACGTGACCTGAGCTTTGGACTCCTAACCTTTTTAGTATCAATCAGCTCTTTTTTTATCAGCTTACTCATTTGAAACCAGAGCAGACCAGAGAATGAACTGATGCCCTCTGACTTTAACAGGAGCTATCATTATCTGAATGTGGTGGTGATTTATTTGAAAGCAAACCGTGTACACATGCTCCTAACATCCCAGAGAATTTATTTGAAGTCCATGTGCTTGGTATTTTGAATGCATTCTAACAAACGAGATGGTATTGATTGTATTCCAATAAATAATTGGCTAAGACTTTAAAGTTAAAGTGCATCTTTCTGTGGCTTTGTTTCATGTATGTGACGTGTGATCTAGTATTCTTTGAGCTGGTGAGATAATCCCAGTGAAGCTTCGTGGAGTTTTGCATATGCTATGTCTGGTGCTAAGTAGCGTTCATTCAAGGTAGTGCTAAATCCTTCTCCTTGTCTCCTTTGGAATGGTTGTCTTACAAACAATGCAGTTACTCAAGTAAGTAAAGCGAGCAGAGCTTATTAGCTGCTTTCTGAAATACTGCAAAAGATGTAGTTGTGGTGTAGCGGGGGGGATTCAAGTTGTGAGCGTGATGATGCTGAATAGTTGGTGTCAGGCCAGGAGCTGTTCTAACAAAGAAGTTGAGTTACCTGTTTTTTTAAAGCTGTTGGAAATCTGTCTTTGTGGATGCAGGCATTAAGGTTGCCCCTGTGGTTTCGACTCTGAAAGCTGTTTTTTAAAAATAAAATCCCACAAGACAACCTCTCTGTTCCCCCAGAAGTTAAACATCTTGTAAAGTTCAAACAGAAAGGCTTTTAGTAATTAAAAAAAACACCCAACAATTATGCCAAAGTATCTTAGTTTGCAGTGATGGACTTTGCTGGAGAATGTAATTTGTCATCACGCTCACTTTCCTTTTGTTCTTTCTAAGTGTCTGTCTGATCCTAAGTCTTTACCTACTTAGTTTCTTCCAAACATAGGGGTATCCACAAGGTCTGGCTTCAGCACGCATAGCACGTAGTCTTTGTAGGCCCCTATAGATAGGGAGGAGAGCTTGAGCCTTATACAAGTGCTGTGGTGCTCTCTCCTTCCCGTTCTGCAGAAGGGATGCTTGCCAGGCTAAGTCAAGTGTGCCTTTGACTGCTGCCCAGAACAGTTTCGTTGGAACATGAAATTTTGGAACATACGTGTGGCTTCCACAAGCGGATCATACCTACAGCTGTCACAGCTTTCCAGCATGTATAACTAGAAACCATCAGCGCACTGGGAGTCACCAGCACCTCGGTTGCTCCTGGGCCTCCAGTGGTACCAGTGCTGCCAGGAATGTTGGTTGCCGTAGCGCTGGCAGTTCCTTTGGATCGGCTTGGGGGAGTAGCTGGAGGATGGTCCTGCTCGTACTAGTTTCTGTATCTGCCTATTAGCATGAAAAGGAATTGCGATGCCCCCTTTTCTTCAGGATGTCTGCTGTTTGTTTATGCTCAGCAGCTTCTCGGTTTTGGCAATAAGGAGATGAGTCAGTTTTGCTTCTGTTTAAGGGTTTTTTTTACCCGTTTCTCTTGTAACATTTCATGTGCTGTTGGGATTCTGCAGTGGCTGAGTGGCAAACACTGCAGGGGTTTGGTTTGGTTCCTTAGAAATACGTTTCTATTGGGCTTAGATATCAGGAATGTTAATTCTAATAGCCTGAACCAGGCTAGATCTTACTTATGCGTTTGCCCTAAAACACAGTAATATTTTTGTTTCTGTTGGTACTCTCAGGAGGGTAGGGGGCATACAACATAGGAAAAATAGAAGTACAGCCAGTAGCAAAGGGCAGGCTGTGATGCCACTTACTCCAGTTGATGTTTTCCAGCTGAGATTTGAGGCCAGCAGGATGCTTAGAATTTATTAGGAAGAAATGGCAAGGTTCTTTGATGTAGGGAGCCCAGGGTCATTTTTAGTACAGTTAATGAATGGTGGCTAGGCAGCTGTATAATGGGCTTGTGAGTCAGCCTTGGACTCTTTTGATCAGCTGTGTTATGGCTAGGGTATCCTGTCGTCAGCTCTGAAGTAGGAGGTTTGGATTCTTAGGGCAGGGCTCCTTAGGAGGGACTGGGACTGTCCCTTGGCAAGATGGTGTCCTCATCTCAGATGTTTGTGGGTTCACCAGAATATGGGCCGGTAAGACTGGTCCAAGCTACAGGCAAAATAGGCTGTTGTCATGGGCAGCAGGCTGCTGGGGGCAAAAGGCTGGCAGGAGCCTCCCAGCCTGCTTTTGCTTTGGGGAGAGGGAGGAGCTGGGTTGGAGCAGGGCAGCGCTGAGCTTGAAGCAGGGTTTCCCTGCTGCAGTACCTGTTGCAGCTCCTGTTTGTCCTCTCCCTCTGGTGTCGGCAGCAACAGAAACCTCAGCTCCCCAGGACTCTCTATTCCCAACTCCCCCCACTTTATCGTCTCACCCTCCTTTTCCATGAGTTAGGAGCAGCCTAAGCTTGTTTCTAGCTCCTCATCCTGTTGTCCGGAACGTTGCCTACAATGCAGATAAACCTTGAGATGGCTGGGGGGAAGCGATATGGTAAGGTGTTCCTTTTAGACACTAAAAAAGGGGGAAACCCTGGTGCTCTTTTTTGAAATATCGAAGTAAAAGATCAACACCATGCTCCCCGGGGGATTGCTGTGCTCCATTGTATTTACAAAGTTCTTTGAGGACGCAGCAACGCAGGCAGCATTCCCTTGCTGCAGAGCAGAAGGTCTGTGGGAGAGAGCGTGTGCACAGCAGTCAGGAAGGCTATTATTGAGACCTTCGCTGAGGTTTCATTTTATGCATTTAGCAAAACAGGCTCACTCTTTCACACTTCCCAGATATTTTTATATTTCTCTGCAGATGCTTGTAGAACACCAACATTTGTTTGGTTTGAAGCCTGAATTAAAATTCCCAACCAATGTGTAGAGGCAACGGGGGGTGGGGAAAGCAAGTATTTGCCCCAAAATTAAAATCCATTTAAATTTCAGTTGTTAACCCATGAAATAGCAATGCAGTATAGAATGTCTCTTGGACTGAATCACTTATGTTTAAAATGGAACATGCTCTAAAAATAAATGGGTAATTGCTTCAATGTAGTCAATATGGAATTTAAAGATGACTGACAGAGTGATTTGTCATCCATCTCTATAGCAGGAGTCATCTGGGAAGTCTGTGATGTTCAAGGCATTTGTTTCTATTAGCACCTTTTAAAGTGGTTTTGCTAATGAGCTTTTGAACACCAGGATTGAAATCTGTCATGTGGTATAATTAATTTTTCCATACCGTAGGAAAATGTGCCATGTGCACCTTCAATTACCAAATCGGGTTTCCCAGGTCCTGAAATGCGTGGTTCAGCAGGCCTATTGTTTCAGAGAAAGGAGGAGCATGCTGCTCTTCTGGTGCCAGCAATGAACTTGCTTTCACATGGCTCCATGCAAAATCTCGGATGGCGCCCTGCAAGCTTGGGAAGGGCTGATGTTGTGCTACCCGCTGTATGCTTTTTGCAGAGGGGAAGGCTGGTGGATACCCCTCCCAAACACCTGCATGCAGAAGAGATGCAGCAGGGAGTTGTGTCTTCCCAAGGGGGAGAGGAGAGCAAGAGAGGGAGGATGCTTGAGGAGATGGTTGAACAAGTTGTCCTCTACTGTATGCCTGTGAAACACCTGAGTATACGGAGCAGAAGGGGTCAAGGAGCTGTTCTTTGAGTCTTGAGCATTGCTGTGACTCCTGCTCCTCCCTGAAAAACTATGCTGCCGAAGCCTGTCTTTTTAGCAGAACATACATTGTATGTTGTACAGGCTTTGCTGAGCTAGGTAAAAAGCCATGAAGTTGGAGATAATCCAGCTTTGCTTGCGAGCTGGATGCCTCTTGTAAGGCACTTCCTCAGCCATTTGAACTACAGTCCTCCTTCCTGCTGGATGCAACAAATGCACATGGGGCTACCTGCCTGGTCATCTGTGGGCATGCTTACAAGTGCTTGACAAACTGGTGGGGTGGATGGGATCATCTGATGTCCCAAGCTGGTCCTTGGACAGCTAGGTGCTTTCCTTTGAAATCTGGGCCCTGTCGAGACTGATAAAGTAGGAGATACTGTCTTGTGCCTACATTCTAATGCAACCTTGAGAAAATTTAAACTTGAAAATCACATTCTAATGCAGAGCATCCATCAAGTGTTGGATTATTTGTCAAGTGTCTTTAATGATGTATAAAAAAAAAAAAAGCTGTGGGAGAGGCCTTAGGTAAATATACTGTTTGTCATGCTACTTTTTATGTGTGACTGCATGGTTGCCTGAAGATGATGGACAGCAACAGATTTACTCTGAAGCAGCATCTTGATTTAAAGAGCAAGGTTTAGTTCTACAAGCTTCACATGAAAAGGGGGGGAAGTGGATGAAATGTTTAATTTCAGAGTCAGAACACACATTTCCAAGATGATGCTGTTCAAGATTCATGAAAGGCCAATTAGTCGTTAGATTGTCTGCTGCCTTGGTTACAGGCCCATGGAACCTCTAGAGATAAGGAGTGAGATCTTTTCATGAACTTCTGAGTTGCTTAATTTGACCACACCATGCTGTCAAACAGTAGTCAATGTGAGGTCAATACCATGATTCAGAAATAGTGCCTGCGTACCCTGAGTCATAGTAGAGACCTGATGCTGAGAGAAAGTATTATTGAGTCAAACCCTTGGGTCTAAAAATGAGCGGTGCTCCTCCTGAAGTTATTGGGAACTTTGCTTGATGAAGGGCAATGCTGCATGGCTTTCTATGATTATTTTTTGATTTATTTTTTTACAGAGCTGAGTATCATAGGGAAGCTGGCTGTTTGCTGTGCCGACATGAAGCACTGACATTTCTTTCTCATTACTCTAACAGCAGGCTAAAGCTGAAACAACCGTAGGAGTTGCTACCCAGGCCAGGTATTAAGGGCTAATGAGCTGAACTACATTTTCTTCTCTTTTTAGGCTAGAAAAGGATTCCAACATGGAAGCACCTGGTCCTGTGGTAGAACTCCTTCCCAAGACCCATCACTGTGGTGGCTTATAAGAACTAGGCTACCCAATTTACCTTCTTTTGGTTTCTACTTAATGTTCCTTAAGGATTTTTCTTTGTGTGTGAAAGGAAATAACCGATTTTTTTTATGAGCAAGGCTCCCATTAAAGAGTAAGATTTCCCACCTGATTAAAGGCAGAATTTTTTATGCTGGTCAAGAAACTGCATCCTGGTGTAGAACCATTACCTGCCCTTGAAATTTGACTTTGTATTACTCCTTCATGCTGCTCAGAACTGTCACTCTCAAAGCATCCTCTTCGCAGATTTTTAAAGGCTCTCCCTCCCTGCGCGTGAGCTTGCATTTCCCTTTTGATAGTCTTCTCTCCCCTTTCAACCTTTCCGCTTCCGGGTGATTGCAGAGTACTCTTGTTTTTGTTCCAATGCACTTGCAATCTTGTGTCTCAGACAATTAAAACATGGGTTAATAACTCAGACTAATTCTCCGTACCCAATAGCATGATGTAGGCTAAAGCCTTAGTGTCTGTACTTGAGCAATTATATTAGGGCATTTCTAATTAAAAACATGTATCATCTAATTGTGTCTGAATTCTTAAATATCTGTGTCTTTTGCACTGAACTGTGTATAAAGCAGGTGCAGAGAGGGTACGTGCACGTCCTAATGTACTTAGGGCGGTTTGCAATCCTAGTGTTTGATTTTACTGTTGCTGGGGAGGGAATGAAAAACTTTTGGCACCTGGGAGCAAAGTAACAAGCAATCATGGTGCAGGAAATGCAGAAAAATTGTAGCAAAGGTGTGGTAAAGTGTTCTGGGTGCTTCTGTGCATTTAGCTTGCCAACTGTGTTGCTGAGGTTTGGCTAGAGGTGGATCCTAGAGGAGGGTGGAAGCAGTGTCTTCTAGAAATCTGATCTAAGGATCAGCTGCTGAGTTTGCTTGATGGAGCTACATGGTAACTTCTAGGTGGCAGCTGTATTGTCTTGTCCAGCTTGGAAGATAATCAAAAGCCCAGGGAAGTTGCTGCAGAACTTCTAGAAGGTGACAGACTACTCTTGTGCCCTCTCTCCTTTCCTCGTGTGCCTACTTGCAAAGGTGACTTTTGGAAGCCTGGAATAGGAGTAGTGGCCCAGGCCAGGCTCCCTGCAGGGGTGTCTCAACCCTGACCCCTCACTGTTTGGTTTTGTTTTTTTGGTGTTTTTTTTTTTTTTTTTGTAAAAAAAGGCAATCCTAAGATTAGTGCAAAATGAGTAAGAAACAATTTCCCAAAAGATCTTATGGGAAGTTGCTTTATTACAGAAAAAGGATGGATATAGGGTTGTGAGGGAGAGGTTGTATGTTTAAACCTCTACTTGGAGTGGGACTAGAAATGTTTCTGGCAGAGGCTCTGCTCCTACAAAAGATCTTGATTGCCTAGTTGATATCCGAGTGACCTCCTAATAGTTATCAAATGTGGATTTTGTGCATGCGCATATGAATTATTTGTTGGTAAAACATGAGTTTGAGGTTTGGACTTGTAGTTAAATATATGCTTGTCCTGACCTATTTTTCCCAGCCTAATTCTGCCAGCTCTGTGTGTGCACGCGTGATTCTTGCTTAGGGAGTCACGCTGACTTTAGAAAGACAACACACCTTGGGAAGGCTGGTACGTAAGTAGTGGTAGCAGGCTCAGGGTTTGCATGAGATGAGTTGGGCTAGCTCAGCAAGGGGAAGATGTGGAATAGGATGTTTCAGGAGTTGTCTGCTGATTTAACACTGTATCATCTAGTAACTCAGGAAGGGTCATTGTGAATAATGTGTTTAACTGACTTGTGACCTCAGAATAGCTCTGCGATGGACAGGAGATCAATCCACTGGATGGCCTTCTAATAACTCACTGGAAAACCCAGTTCATCTCCTTTAGTTACCTGGACCATAAGGGATATAAATGCAGTATGGCTAATCCAAATAATCCCTGTGGGACCATGAGAGGAGACACCCACATGCTGAAATGGGAAGTGATGAGGGCCTTAAGCAAATGAAAATCTAAGCTGCTGTGCGTCTCCATGGCGCACTGAGTTTACTAGCTTATATGCAGGATGCCGTAGCCATGCTTTGTGCAGCACTGCACCAAAAAGAGCCATAAAAGACTAGCGTGGGTCGGCTGGATGTGCCTGGTTTACGTGTAGGCAGCAATAGGGTTCCCCCTCTGTGCTCCCTAGGGTTTTTGTTTCCAGTGTAATGTAGGCAAAGCAGCTTTATGCATCTCTGCCTGCCCAGAGTGCTTGTGTGTTGAGTTAGGTGCAAAGCTGGTTAACAGTGCCTGAAGGCAGGCAGGTCATCAGAAGCAGGTACTCCAAAACTGGTGTGTTGGGTAGGGTCTGTTGCTCAGGGAGGAGCTGCCCTCTCCAGGACGAGGTGTTACTTCTTCAGCACCTGATTCAGATCAGACCAAGATCCCTGACTTTCCAGGAATGTGCCCTGACAGGCAGGGAACTCCTCTAAGTGTGTGTGAGTATGGGATGTGATTTACACCCATGACCAAAGTTATGTTCTGCATAAGGGTTTTGAAGATTCACTGAGCGAGAGGGAGCATAACTCTGATTTAATGAGTAGAGGGGGGAGTTTCTGGATTGCTTTGCCAAGGGCCGGTGCATGTGTTTTATAATGCAGAATAGCAAATGGTACGTTAAAACATGTTTCTGGGATGCACAGGAGCAGAACACTAGGTCCATGAATCCTGTTATGTGGAAAGCAGAGCTCAGTAGCATTTCGAGTACCATTTTCAGCTTCAATGCCTGAATTATCTAAGTCCTGTTCTTTTGATCTGGCCTAAAATATTTGCATTCAGTCTTGTCTTCTGAACCATTCTTACTCATGCCTCAGTGATGCGTCCAATGGGAAACTGCATGTTTGGCTTGTCTCATGCAGTAGTTTGGAGTTGTGTCATGGTATCTAATGGTGAGTATGAAAGCTTTCAGATACAAATTCCCGTGTAATAGAATACCAATATAATTCAGTCAGAGCTTTGGGAAACAACAGATTATATGTGGGAACCAGTTCTTCAAGCCTCAGAGGACCAAGGCTCAGAGCTCAGAAGGTTGTTTTGCTCACCTCAAATTTCAGAGTGAGAAGATGTAGGTGAGAGATTACTAAAAAATGCTTTCTAGCTGCACCACTCAGCCCAAACCATCGTCCTTCTAAAACCATTCCCCTTGATCCTGTGTTTGGTCTCTGATAGGTGGTAGGGCAGGAGGGAGCCTTTGCAGCCATAGAGGACTCAGCTGGACTTCATGCAAATGGAGGATTCCTCATTAGAGGAACATAGGTAATGTTGCAGTTTTTAAAGGAAGCGGGGTAAAAAACTTTCTGTACTTAAGTCAGCAGGTAAATTCTGCATCTACTGGAGGTAGCAGGTCTTCTGTCTAATAAAGCGCCATTTTTATGTAACCACTCTGGAGGAAAAAAATCGCCCTGTTTTAGGCCAGAGAGGGCTGGTGTTGAGCAGGCTTTCTTAGATACCACTGACCGAGTGCAATGTTCTTCTTGCTGTGAGCATTTCGTCCTTGCAGTGCTGTCCTGCCAGGCTTGTCGTTTTAGTCCAGCTTCAGGTGTGTTTCAGGAGCTCGGACCAGCCCTTGGCAGCCCTGCTGAATGCTGAGTCACAGGGAAGAGCCGGAGACACAAGTATTACTCAGATCCGTGCAGCACTGCTGGATTATTTGTCAAAAGCTAGAGACCCCTGCAAGTCACATACACTTCTTTAGTTGTTGATTGAGATTGTTTGGTGGTATAATTATGATGTTTGTTTTCAAATAGCTGGCTGCTTGAGTAAAGAGCTGAATTTGTTGCTATATGAGCCACCCTGAGGCTACTGAGCCCCTTAAAAAAAATAATAAATCAACGTATTTTTTGCTTGCATATATTTTTGGGGGAATACATGTCATGTATATGTGCAGACATTGAATCACCCTTGTTTTGATGACTCCTTTCCCTGGAGTCTCTCACTTCTGGTGAAGACAGGTGACCTGGCAGGAGTAAATCCAATGCACTGCAAACATGCAGCATAATTATCTTCTTGAAGTAGCTCTGGTGCATGCATGTGTGGGAGGGGGGAGGCATATTAAGTAATGGAACTGCATGGAAATGTGCCATTGGAATGGGTTTCTGTCAGAAAAAGAAAAAAAAAAAAGCAGTTTTAAACAGAATCAAAATGTTCCTCATGAGAATGTGTTTGTACTGCAGCTGGCAGCTGTTCAGAGGACCTGGAGCCCTGCAGCCTTGTTTAATGATCAAATCCAGTTGGGAGAGATCAGAGATGGAGGTGTGGCAAGGTGGCGGTTGTTGTTATGCTTCCTCTGTAAGGAAGACTTCAAAATGCTTCGATTTCCCACAGTGCCAAAAATGAGACTTGACCTACTCTTCTTCATACAGTTGTTTCTTTAAAACAATTTTTTTTAAAAAATCTTTTAAAAACAATTTAAAAATTTAAAAACTGTCTCCAGTGCACAGTGTCATTATAGTGGTGTACTATTGTATTTACTTCGTGGAAGCCTGGGGCTGATCTCATTGCCATGCTGAGTTCATTTAAGTCACTGATCTTGCACTAGGGATGCATTTGGCCTGTGAGGTCTTAAAATAACTGTGGAAAGATTCACTGCATGTTTATGTGGGACAAAGACCACACAGATTTTTCAACTTGCAGTTTTGTAATACTTGCACACTGGAAAACAAAAGCATGTCAGTGAGGGAGTCCCCTCAGACATACAGTTTGGCTTTTTAGCTTGAAAAGATCACCTTGAACGGGGTTCCTGCTCCCTGTAATTCAATTTTTCCAGTTTAGATGCTAACATTGTTTTAGCAAGGTTCTCGTTTTTGCTTTGCTGCCAGAAGTGTCAGGAGGAAATTTTTTCCCCCTCATTATCTCTGCATCCCTCCACCTCATAAACACCTTTTTTTTTTATAGCCATTGGAGGTTAATATGTCTATTTTCTCTCGGTAGCAAATAGTAAGATGTCTGGGCTTCCAGCCTACGCAGGTGCAAGTCAAGCATAGTGCTACTTACTGTTTAGGCCCTTCTGGGTTTGGTGGCATTGCAACCTTCTTATCTTTGGGTGCAAAAAGGCTTTGTCACAGCTGGGCTGTCTTACCTAGGATGCAGCAAAGGCAAACTCTGCAGCAGATAGTTCAAAAGTGGTCTTCAAGGAGATAAATGTCCCATCTTGGCTTCACTTCTCTTGTGGCCACCAAAACAGGTATCAGTGAAACAGACAGAAAAATGATTGTTTCAGCTAAAGTCTTACCATTTCAAAAGGTTTTTTTCTTCCCTTTTATGGTGTTTTGTCTTGTTACTGCAAAGACCTTTTTTTCACCCCTTGCCCTGTGGGTTGCTCAGGTGTGTTGAAGACCACCCTCCAGCTGCTTAGTTGGTCAAAATATGAATGTGGAAAATGTGTTTTTCTTAGTGTGAGCATTCAATAACACATTTGTTTGACAGCTGAGCAGTACCTTGTTCAGCGCGCACTGCGTAGCAATAACATACCAACTTTGCCATCTCCCAAGTAAGGTGAAGAATGAGGTTAATGGATTTTTTTTATTATCCTAAGACTATTTCTCATTCTGTTTAATTCACCGGTTTCTTGTGCTTGTTTGCTATCACTTGCCTTGCGTCCTGTGTATACAGATACCTTTCTGTCTGCCACTGCTCTGCACCTCTTTTGCTGGATAACAAGCTGGAGGGTGTCCCTGCTGTGTTACTGGTTCCCTGGTTCCAGGTATCCACATAGCCAGGGGTAAACTATTCTTAAAGTGCTCTTATCATCTGGGCAAAACTTGCAGGTGTCAAACTTTTTGTCTGCCCGTGGAAGAAGGAAGGGAGAAACAGCAGAAAACCTACCATGTTTTTATAGGCTGAGTGTAGACAGCCAAATATCTATGAAAAAGTTATAATTTGAAAGGTTCTTTCCCTTTAAAGTATCCTGCTGTCCATGGATGAAAATGGGAATCTTTCAGAGATCCATGTCGTGCTTTACCAGGAATGCTTAGCCATTTTCAGTTTAAGGAGCCTAAATCTTCAGACCTTAAATGCTCTACTAGCAGGGATGTGAACCCCTTTGTAGAAATGTGTTACCTGCCATTCAGCTATGTGTAACTGTGAAGCCTGAAGAACACAGGTTAAAAAAAAAAAAAAAAAAAGTGTGGTGGTTTTTTTTTTTTTCTTACAGTTAAGTGGAGTTTTCTGTATTTCAGTCTGTGCCAGTTGCCTCTGGTCC
Organism: Falco peregrinus; assembly: GCF_023634155.1. NCBI lineage: Eukaryota > Metazoa > Chordata > Aves > Falconiformes > Falconidae > Falco > Falco peregrinus. The sequence goes on along the minus strand of NC_073725.1, from coordinate 30,743,375 downwards.
TGTCGCTGGACAGCACTGAGAAGAGCCTTGCTCAGTCTGCCTCACTTCATCCCACCAGCTATTCATGCACATTGATAAGATTCTTCCTGAGCCTCTTCTTCTCCAGGCTAAATAATTCCAGTGCATCATTCTGCTTTTCTAGCCACTCTTTTTTCTGCATGTTAGTTATTTCCTTGTTTCCTTGGGTCAGGACATGCATTTGTGTGGCTGCATGGAGAGCTGTGTCAGGGGACCCGTGTTAGAAGTAACCTGTTATTTTACGCCATGTGGTTTTAACCCAGGAGAGGTCTGCTTGAGTGTTGTGTGAAGGCTTACAGCAATGCAAGCAAACACCCAGCAAGGACTGGGAACAAGGAGCGGTGGTCCTCCTTGTGGAAGTGTCAGTTTATGTTGGCTTAAAGTGTTTGTGGTAGTAGTCACTTGTGTGGACTGTAAACAGATGCAAAGATCAAAGGGTAAAAATATTTGATCTAGGCTTACCAGGAAACCAAGGCAATGGAGGTGGCATTTTGGCAGGGACTTTTGTCTGCTGTGAGAAAATCCCTTTTCTGTATTATTTCTTTACCCACATCCCAATGATTTTCTGCTTGGAATCTTTCTTAACTGATTGTGTTTCTGTGGATTTAGAACCCTTCAGTAGAGATCTGCTCCATGAAATCTCCCCTGCTTTCACTTTCCTTTGAACCTATTGACATTTTTATTGTAATTTGAAGGTGTATTTCACAGGTCAACTACCTGTTGTCTTAAAAGCCACTGCCTTCAGTATGTTATGAGCCTGACTCCTAGTGCCTTCTCTTGATGCCTGCCCCGGCTTGGAAGAGAAAGCAAATGATCCTCCCTTCTCCTTTCTGCTCTTGAGTCTGTGAACGTCTGTCATATATTCCCTCTGTCTTTTATCCTTCCCTAAATCTTTTAATCTTCTCCCTTGCCTTCATCTTTAGTACCTGCATACCTGTCCTCTCTTGATTTGTTACCATTATACTATTAACTCCTATTTTTCAGATACTACTTTTGTGTTAACTCCCAGACTAATCCTTTGCTAACGCCAACACCCTAATGAGCAGTTTTTCATCTCTTGTTGGAATTCTGTGCATCCTGTGTAGTCCTGTTTCTCTGCTCTCTCATCTGGATCCAGTGCCATTTCTTGTATGTGTTCCCTTTCTCTCCTTTGTCTCTTCCTGCTACCCATGTTTTGTTCACGCACTTAGTTTTTGATTATTATTTTTTTATTAGACCAAATTCAGTACTTTTCTCATGTTATTGTTAAATATAATTTTCTGTTTGTTGCCAAAAATCTTTGCCTGTGACTTGGTCATTTGTAGCCTTTTCTATTGTAGTTTTCATCTCATCAGCTTTCTGCAAGTTAAAATTTTGCTGTGAGGGCCTTTTTCTCCTCTCTTCCATTTTATCTGAATCCCAGGTCATTCTTTTTGTCTATTTATCTTAATTTTAACTTCATGGGTCTGCTGAGTACTGCAGATTCCTAAATATGTGTTCTCATGCCTTCTGTCCCTCTTGCTGGATAACTAACATGACTGAAGTGCTTGGTTTCTGCAACTCTTCATGTTCATTGAGCCAGTGTTAAGAAACCACCTGAGTAGTTTATTGCTTTCTTCCTTCAGATCCTTCCCAAATATTTACTACTACAAAATGGCTATTGCAATAATATCTGTAAACTGCTGTTATATATTTATCTTGTCTATATATGAAGTTATCAGGTTTTTGGTGTACAGATACTGACTTGCATGATTCGCAGCTCAGTGCTATACCTTGCATTTCACAAAATTATGTCTGATGTTAGCCATTTGAGACAATTGTTTCTGATGTTTCTGACGTTTTTGACTTTGCCTTATTAGTAAGTGATATGATATTTAAATCTTCCAAAATGCGGAAGACCTCAGTGAGTTTGGCTTGGGATTTTCATGCACAAGCTGCTTATTGGGATTGTTACGGCTGTTGGAGGCTGCTGAGGGGTCCTGTCCTTTTTGGTGGATGTTCTGAGGATCTTTCTCCCCCTGTTGTATTGCGCATCTCACCTTACTTTTAGCTGGCTAGATTTGAGCCCTCTTGTGCCAGTGAAATAACAGGGCTGTCTGTAGTGGGGAGAGGGGCTTGGGATGAACAATTCTGTATTTTAAGTTGGCTTTCCCAGTAGGGATATTGCTCTCTCCAGAGACCCTCGATGCAAGCTTAGGCAAAACAGCTAGAACTGGATGATGTAAAACTTACCTTCTATTTACTACAGGTTGTCTGTAGGCAATAGAGGACTTGAATTGCTGGTCAGTATATCTATGATGGTTCATATTAGCATTTTCTTGAAGGCTGTATTGCTAGCATCGCTCATGTTTGTCTTCCTGGAGAGTTTAGTTTTGCTTTAACAGAGGGGCTGCATGTCATTACGTTCAATGGAAGGTGTCACAAGCAGTAATGGTTGATGCGTAATCACCAGCACGTAACCATGTAGAACAGTATACTTTTTGGAAAGTACAAAGGGTAATCACATATCCAGCCAGTATTTCTGTCCACAAAGACTGAAAAATGTTGGAGACTCTGCCAATGTAGGAATTTTCAGGGCTTCTGGTTTGGAGACTTTCTGTTGTGCGATTGGGGTGCTTACAAGGTTCATGATTTGAAGACTTGCAGTACATGCTCTTTGGGGATTTATTTCTGGAAAGGAAAGCTGAGATTTTTTTCCTGGACCCTGTGACTTATAGTAGGAAAAGCATTGGTTTTTATTAAACTCATGGAAGTGCTCTTCCCACTGGAAGGCAGTTAGATTTGGGGGTCTTTCTCCCCTTCTTGCAAACAAACTCTGCTCTGTAAAGTTTGAGATAGCAAGAAAGAACCTTTTATTGGTTTGGTTTTTTTTAACTTGGCTGTGCTTCACTTTTTCCTTTACAGTCTTATAAGCCTTGTTGTATGGCCTTGTATGTTGTGTATTTAAAAAATGTCATTGTTACTCACTTAAATCCCCTCATCTTCTCTGAGGGTTAATCAAGGGAGAAACTTTCTAACCCATGAAAGCAGAGTAGTGAGACTATCTCTGTTCTGACATGTTAAATAAAGGAATCAAAGGGAAATAATACCCTGTGATGGTACCTCAGGGAAGATTTAATTAAGAAAATGAAATTGCATTAAGAGTGACCCATTGTGGACTGCCAAAAAGCCAACAGATGAGGGGAGAAATTTGCTAGCAGTGTCTGCCCATCAGTAAGGGCTTGCACAGTGTACCAAGCCTGTGAAATACGATGCTTAAAGCAATGTTTAATTACCTGATTGCTTAAGACAGTCTCTTTAAATTCAGTACTGCAGGGAGCACATCTAGTCTGTGAAATGGCCTGCAAGTTCTGGGGATCAGGGCTGGTCACGGCATGTGGCCATGCATGTGGGTATCTGCTCATGCCTCGCTTAGACTTCATGTTAATGAGTCGCCTGCGGTTCAGAGATACCAGCTAATCCCAGCCTTCGCGGGCTAGAAGGGAGCTGCTGGCTGGTACATGGCATCAGTTGAGGAGTACTGTTCAATAGCCGTGCAAGCCTCACGTGAACTTTTACCTGGAGCAGAGAGGGTAAGTTCACTAAGATTTCAGCGAGTTTGTGTTGTTTTAAGTCAACGGGGTCCACTTTCCGTGCATGTTGGCCAGAAGCAGTTTTGCACTTACAGAACCCTGGAGGTGCAGGGGCAGGTAACTGGTTGGCAGATCAGCAGAGGAGCGGAGACCAATGTGTGATGGCAGATACTAAGAAAGCAGCAAAACCCATTTCTCTTGGGCTCGTGCTGCCCTAGGTCTACTAGAGGCATGAAACGGAAGCCGCTCGCTTCTTCCCTTGGTGTGACCAGGCTTTGTAAAGCTGAGCTGTGCGTTGGGGGTGAGCGTGTCCATGTTCTGCTCTTGCCTGTACAGGTGGGGGTTGTTTCTTGATTCACAGCTGAGGATTGAATTGGGAAACTGGAAAGAGCATATGAACTGAGGCGGAGGGAATGTAGGGAGCATAACATTTGATCCTTTACTCTCCTAGGCAATCCTTTTGAAAAGCATTTGACTCACAGGGTCTTGAACAAACTAGGGAATGACATTTACCAGATAAAGGCTGCAAGAATGGATCCAATGTCTGTAATAACAGGTGTGATTTTGTAAGTCAGCACTTGGCCCTGTCTAAGGCTGAGCCCTGCATGCTGTCTGGGTCCCCAGAGGTGTCTCTCGGCCTGTTCTCTGGCAATTACGCAGGCATTCCCCGGCTCTCACCATTAGTGTAATGGCTAGCAAGAGCATCACTTATCCCTTTGCTCCTGAGTGGCTATTGCTTCCATAATCTCTTTTGCATTAAACTAATGGATGACTTGTGCATGCAATTTCCACCCCCCACCCCCCCACGGTGAGTAGGGTACCTGTGATTGAAAGACAATTTGACAAGAAATTGGAGCAACTGTCATATCTTGTTGTGTCCCACAATCTTCTGCAAATCTTGGTTAAAAGTGTGCAAATAATAGAAAATGCCAGCTGACAAAAAGAAAAACACCCCCACATTCAATTACTTTCTTGCTATGTAATTCTTCAATTGCAAGAAAGCAGATTCTCATCACAACTAGTCATTTTACCTGGCTTTTATTTATTTAACTTTTAGTTAGAAGTGATATTTAAAGTAGCTATTTGATAAAACGGAGTAGTGACCATTTCAAAGCCATCCCTTATGAAAGAGGAAGAAAAATTCTGCTTACTGATGTGGTACCTCTCTTACTGTAAAGTCACGGTGATTTTACAGACCTGCTTCATCTTCTCTGGGTTTAAAACATCATTCCAAGAAATAAGCATCTCTTCCTGGTTTTTTCCTTTGGTCAGTCATATTGTGTCCTTCTGTTGGCCATCTTTTTTTTTTTAATTTAGTGCCTATACGTGGGTCCTTGCCAGTCCTATTCTTGGGGAGTCAGTTTTATAGAGCACAAATGACTGCTGTGTCTGTTCCACAAGGGCATAGGAGCACAGAGCTGGAAGCGACCTGTAGAACCAGGAGCAATGATGCCTGCAGCGCTTGCCAGGAGGTTGTGCAGCTGCTTTTAAAGGCTGCTCAGGATGGAGAGTCCACAGACTCCTCTTGAAGCATGTACCTGTGCTGCTGTCTTTATTGTTAGGAAGTTTTTCAAAATGTCTAGGCTGACTCTTGCTGTGGTGTAAATCAGTCCCATCCCCTGTGGACACAGAAGAAATACTCTGTCTTTACAGTAGCATTGTACATATGAAACACTGTCACTTGCATGGTTCTTCCCACTCTCTCTCCCCTCTTTCCACCACCCCCCCCATTTCTGCTAGCCAATGTTACATATTACATATTTTTAATGCAATATTTTAATTTTACACATTACATAAGCAATTATACAAATATCTCTATGAGCTGGTTTTCCTGAGTTCTGCACTTTCCTGTGGCTCTTCTCTGGACTTGCTCCGGCTGGCTTATCTTTTTCTTCAAAGGCAGCACCCAGGTAAGGATGTAGTACTGCAGATGAAGCTTTGCTGGTGCTCGGTAGAGTGGAAGGAGAACTCCATGGGCCACAGTCCTGTTTATCTGTTCCAGCCTGCTTGTTTGTTTGTCTTGTGCTCAATAGCTTGGCTCTGACTCATGGTCAGGTTGTCATCCCTTCTTACCAGTGGATTCTCACAGAGGTCTCTTACCTGGCTTGAAGTTGTCCTTTTATGCAGTTATTATATTGGTCTAACAGATTTAGTGAGTCAGCTCTTTCCTGTCATCCAGCTAAAGATGGAGCAGGACTAGCCCACAGAATTCATCCAGGTATGTGCTGTGTGCTCATGCAGAATCACTGATAACTGCTGGATACAGCTCTCCAAGTTTTCCATCCAGCCTGAATTAACTTCACCTAGATTATGTTTTCCAAACTTTGAGAATGTTGTGTAAGACTAGACCAAAAACCTGATGTAAAGTCAAGATATAAAGTACTGGTGCTTTTTCCTGAGCCACAAAAGTGTTACTTTGCTGCAGAAGGAAATTAAATTGGTTTGAGGTGATTTGTTCTTGAAGAATCTGTTCCTTATTGCTTCCTGTCCCAATCTCTTGATGCTGTTTTTGGATTTGGCCCACTCAGCTTTTGATGTCTCATGAAATTAAATGCCTGCCAGAGGGATTACAGCCCAGGTTTATTACTCTTTGCCTAGACTTTGCAGCCTTCTGGGGCAGGCTCTGGGTTTACCTGTGTGCTCTAGAGAAGTATCTGGTAAATCTTGAGCTCTTCTGCAGTCTAAATAGTAAGATTTTTACAAATTTGATGTCAAGGGAATAAAAAAACCCAGATTTTTTTCCCTTCTCCCCAGGGACTGTTGCAGAATCCAGAAGTTAATAAACTGGCCAGGTGCATAGTGTGTCAGCTGGTCCTATGCTCTGTGCAGCAGCTGCCAGCTAGAAAAGAGTATTTGGTATTATTACCTGGAATACTTTCTATATTATTTAGATGGCATCCAAATAGAAAAAAACACTGCTACTGCAGATAAGCAGCATCTTTCTTTTTTTCCCCCAGTACCTCATGCATTTGTAGCCAAATGAATGAATGGGGTAAAGTTGAATCCAATACGTAGCATAAACTTATTTTATTTATGATATAGTTTAAATAAGTTTCTGTAGTTTTATGATTTGCTTTTTCCCCTACTGTGTGTGGGGAGAAGATCTTTATGGATGAGAAGTCTCAAAGTGTCTTCTAGATACCTGTTTATACTGAGAAAGCAGGGCATTTAGAAAGAAACAGAATTAAAGTGGTAGGATTTCAGTGGGTCAGGTCATCCTAGTATGGATGTTTTGCAGGGCTTCAGTCTGTCCCCAGCAAGGTGGATGTTAGATCCCAGCTGTCTTCAGAGAACAGGAGCGCTGAAGGATATTAATCCATTTTTAGGTGTATATTTTAGAGACTTTTTGTGAGCTGCATCTGAGTCCTAAAACTTATTCTCATCTAAAATACGCTTTATTTACTGTAAGTTACTTTATTGCTGTGTAGTTGTGGAAAGCTTCTACCGGTCCTCCGCATTTAGTACAGTGCAGGTTATCTGCTTTACTAAGTTTGTTTCTTGCTGGAACTCTAAAAAGCGTTAACGTGCCTCACAACTTGATTTATCAGATGTAACATGCAGGCGAGAAGACCTGCCTTGATGCTGTAAATATAGAAGTGTTGATTTTATGTCTAGTTTTGTGAAAAGATGTATACAAGAAAACAGGTAGACCCCCTAAGATTTCAGAGGAGCATCTCTGTAGCCTGTGTGGAGTTATAGCAGGGTGAGTTTCAGGCACTTGGATGTCTGTACTGGTTTTCACTGACAAAGCTTTTGGACTGGTGTATCTGCAAGGCTTCCCCTGCTGTAAATTTTTTGTCAAGAGTTAAACTCTTCATTTTTTTCTGAAGTCTGTCAGCTTGAGGAAGATGGCATGTTTCTTATTTTTAGTGTTTGTTTCCACTTGTCACACAGAAAATTAACTGGTTGAATTTTAAATCTCCAGTATGAGTCTACACTCAAATGCATTTATAAAATACAAAAATCTTTGTGGTTGTGAGTTATAAAAACTTCAAATTGTCAGTGTTGAGTGCAGAGCCATCAAGTGTGGAGAACTGATATGATTAGGAGATGCAATATATCTTCCATAAAACACTATGTATTTTGTTTGACAAGATTTAGCATTAATTCAGGAAGGGATTATTGTTCATGATGAGTCTTTAAACATTCATTTGTTTCTTCATTCAGAGGTTTTATTGTCAGTGATTCAAGTTGATTCATGAACCAATGAACTTACTTTGTCCCTGATCTGGCAAAGATTTAGACATATCTTTAATTTTGAAACAAGAAGACTATGCATGCTGATTAGAGAGACTCTGCTTAAAATTAATTGAATGGGCTAAAGCAGAGTTTGTGTCTATCAGATTTTGCTCAAGGAGCCTAAATGCTTAGGATTTGGCTACTGGGAGGATTTAAGATACCTCATAAGTCCTTAAAATTATTTAGTGGTGGCTTTTAGTTATAGCTGCTATTCATTTAAAGAAAGAAGAAGAAAAAAAAATTATTGGTGTTTTAAAAGTGTAGGGAAATGAATGCAAGTTCTCTGTATCCACCATTCACTTTAAAAGGATGCCTAGATGATTTTTCAGGTGTTTTCTTTAGAGTGAACATCAGTTCCTTAGTCTCTTTAATCAAGATCTTAATCTATGTCGTGGGTCATGGTTTGATTCATGTATCTTATTAAATAACATGCGTTTTATGCAACTTTTACAGATAATACTTTTTTGCTTCCGTCTGTGCTTTTTGAAGTTGACTTAGAAAAATTGTTGAGCAAGGTTTTTTGGTGTCTAGATAGTCTGAAAATAAGTCTTAGATTTTTCACATATGTTGTTCAACACTTTGAAGCCCTTAACTACACTGGTTCGGAGAACATGGTTAAAAGAAGTGACATCTCGGAAAGCATTGTGTGAATTATTGGTAAATGTTGATGTTTTAAGAGTGACCTTGTTTTTGTCACTTCTCATTAGGTTTGCTAATATTTCTAAACATTTGGTTTTTCAAGGAAGAATTACTCTTCCCTGGCTTCTATTCCTCATGAAGATGCGAAGCTGGATCTGACATGATCTCCATGGCAGCACACATTAGTTTCCATGGCAACATTTTTCACAAACAACCCTACAACTTTACTACAGTGTCAAACAAAAGGAGAAGCTGACTGTTGGAACAGGCTCTGATGAAGCTTAAAACTAAAGAGGGGGAAGGGAGGAAACATGGAAAGAGCTTGGGTGAGATAATGGCTTCTTGCAATTTGTGCCTTTAAAGCTTTTGCCCCAGGGTAAGCACATCATTTAAAAAAAAAAAAAAAACAAAAAAACCAAAACCAACCCCCCCCCCCCCCAAAAAAAAAAACCCACAAAACACCGAAACACAAACGACCCTAAATTCTCTGGTCTATAACTACTGTGCTACCCAGCTGCATTCCTGCACATGAGTAGGTAAATGATGTGCTGTCACAAATCTTTTGTCCCAAGATACTACTTTAGCCTGGTTTTGGAAGGAAATGAGGCAGATGGAATAGCAATCCTCTGTTCTGGTTGTCCCTTTGTCTCTCTCCTACTGTACACCCCACCCCCCCCCCCCCCTCTAGCTTTTGACCCCATTGATCAAAGTATTTGAATTTGGCCCCTCTGTCAAAGTTGAGGAGGTAATTAAGCTCCTCTAGGTGTTGTGAAGAGCTGGGTTCTGGCTCCCTGCTCAGACCCTGGTAGGAGGCTGTCGGCACCAAAATTGGAAAATTACAGGTATCAAAGTTAGATGGGTTTAATAAGTAATGTATGATGCCTGGTTCCTTTGGTCTAAATTCAGGAATGTGTTTAAGCATGTGCTTTGTGTGTCTCTTTTTCTCATGTGGTGCTTTTCTAAGGGGGCTAAGAGGTTGATACTCTTGAAACAGTTGGGGTTGCTTCTCTTTCGAGATAATGGTACTGGGAAGGCACGAGGGAAAATATGAAAGGACTGCAAGGTGTGAAGGTGCACTCAAACCAAATATAATCCATACTTCAGGCTTGTATAATGCAAAGATTGCAGGCAATAGGCTTGTAGCATTGTGCTTGTGTTGCATGTTGTCTGGTCCAGAAGCTAAAACACGTTTTTTCCTGGCCCCCGCCATGTACTTGTCAGGCTTCTACTGGTAACCAAACGTGAAAATACAACGTAGACAGGACTTGTAATGAGAGGGTTTGGGAGTGCAAGCAAGGATAAATCAGTGTGTGCAGTGGTCTGCTCTGTTATTTTGGCTGCGTATATCTCCCCTGTCTCTGAAGAATGCGGTTCCACATGCATGGGAAGGGTTGCGTCATTGCATTTGTGTCACTGGAAAGGTGATGGTGTTTTGGTAGTGTCTGCTTGTCAGCTGCATTGGAGATGGTTTTTAAAAAAGGAAAAAATATGAAAGTAGCTTAAAAATTTATACTGACCTTGGTTTAGAAGTGCAAGGCTACCTCATTACTCTTTGTCACTTCAAAGTGGCTCCTATCAAACTTAGTATGGAATACTATCTTGTGTGTAAGCTTTTATGGGAAGATGGGAGGGGTTTTGATTTTTCTCATTTTCTTTTTTTTTTTGTTTAGAAATATTAGGCTACATTATAGAGGTAACTGCAAGGCTTAAATGCAAGTGTTCTGAAAATTAAGTCCTTTGAAGTTTATGGTGAAACAAAGATGCATGCAAACTCTACACGTATTAAAAGGCTTGCCTATAGCAGTGTTAACTGTATAACCAGCCTATGCTGTGCTTCTGATTTTGGTTTAAAAAAAAAAAAACAAACCTGTGAAAAACTACTAAGCTTCCAAAATACCAGTACTGAAACTTTTCTGTAGCTGAGCTGCCATCTCAAAACACTTAGGAGGGCTGATGTGGAAATTCAGATACTTTTACTTAAATTCACAGTGGTTATGTTGTGCCTTGCCTAGGCATCACAGGTGGCTTGATTAGTCCCTTCCAGACTGACACAACCTGTCTTGGGTTGATGCCTGCTTAGCTTTTGGCCTCTTTCCTGCCCATAAGGCTCCCCAAACGCAATCAGTGGTTCTCAAGCTTGATTTAGATCTGCAGCGGTGGTCAAGCCCATCTGTCCTTCTAAAGGGTCTTAGCTGGTTTCCTATCCTAGTCAAAAGCAGCTTCTCCAGCTATGGTCTTCCATGTTTTTAAGCTTGTATTCAAAGACATTTGACTGAAGAATGTAAACTAGACTCACGTCATTTTTTCTGTATGTTTGACCAGGACAGGACTGATGTGGATGGTTTGCCAGTGTTATGATTTCAGCATGTCTTCCCGTTACTGTGAACTGTGGGTAATACATTGCTTTCTTCGGCTTTGCCTCAGAGTGTTAAAATTGCAATGTGGGCTCACTGCTGAAGAGCTACCAACATATCCGTCTGAATGAAAACTGTGAATTTGTTCCATGGTTGTAAAAATACACAGAAGCTCAATGAAACAAGTTTATCAAGAGGTTGGCAAATGTAAAAATGTAATATAAAGGAAATAGATTTTGAATAATTCCTTAATCTGGTTTCCGGTGGTTGGGATGTTCAGCTGCTTTTTCTGCCTTCTCCCTAATAGCCTTCATATTAAAGATTAATTGCATATCATAGAGAATCCTTGATTAAGCCAATGAAAAGTGAGAGCATAGATCTGTTCATTAGAAGTAGTGTGAGGAATAATAATGAGCAACTGCCAAGCTTCCTTGTCTACCTTACAATAGATACATAAAGGACACGTATTTCTGTGATGCTCCATTTGCTGTTATTAAACAAAAAAAAAATCATTTATAGTTTTACTGGGAAGCTTCCTTATTAAAAAACACAATAAATGACTGCTCCGTATACCACCTGTGGTGTGTGTTTTAACAGCGAAAGGAGTTAATACTTAACAGGTGTGTTTTGCCTCTGACTCCAACAGCATCCAACAAGGTGATTTATGAAGGCAGTTCAATTTTAGATTTTGTGATGTTGACTAGGACTTTCTCTTTTGCTATGTGCCTCTTTGCAATGGATTTTGTCCCGAAGTCTCGGGTACTGCATGTGATGTGTGTACTATATCTGTAAACTTGCAGGATTTGCTTCCCATTGCACTAGTAGATAAATGTGTGTGATTTTTACCCCCAGAGTGTGCTGTTCTTGACCTGTCTCTACTGGCCTCTGTCGAGAAGAGATGTCAAAGGCATAGGATGTAGCCAGGGCAATGTCAGGGTGTATGTCAACAGCATGGACTATATATGCCAAAATTAAATGAGGGTCACTTTGTAATACAAAGTGAAGCAGTTTGAGAAGAATTAGATTTGTTTGTGAGACAAAATCGTTGCTAAAGTCACACCTTTGCAGTACTAGCACCTATTAAACAGCTGCTAGATACTTATCCAGCAGCAACATGTGGCTGTTACTTGGTGGGGATGATTTCTTTCAACTAGTGTGCTGAATTAATTTGTCCTCAACCTGTGAGCAAGAATCATGAGGCTGTAATCATACTTTGCCTTTCTCCTAGTCTGTGGTAGTGATTCTGAAACCTCTTGGAAATGGATCACTGTCAAGTCTCAATTTCTCATGGACCGTCTTGGATACCTCAAACTTTTAAGGGAAGACCCCATTAGATTATGAGTGAATTACAGCCCATCTCATCCGCTCCGTGCCGGTCATTGGAGAAATGTGGTTTGGGAACTGCTAACAGTGTGTGATCTTTGTCTCAAACTACAGAATAGTTGTTTTGGCTTTCCTGGTCCAGTGGATTTGTTGTTTCTTGCCTAAGGCTGAGATTCAAGTAGAACAGAAATGTGTGATGCTGAAAAGGCAGCTGAATTACTCCTCCTTCAAAGGCTTATACAATCAAGTCACTGTCCCAAGACTCATCTGGTGCTTGTTTTCTGCACGCATTCTCAAGTATGGGCCTTAGACCCCATTGTTTTGCATGTGTTGTAGGGAGGATAACTAGATGTGCGTCAGAATATGTGAAGGTGGTCAGGTGCTAAGAAAAATTCTCAGTTGGAGTCCTTTACTTAACCAATAGGTGAGCAGCAAAGCTGTGTTCTTGGTTGAGAAGATAAATTATCTGTAGGGAGTAGCTGGCAGCTGGTCCCAGATGTCTTGAAATGAGGCTGGTTTATGATTAGAGATGTGATCGACAGTAATGATTCAATACAGTTTTCCCATTGATTGTCAAATAGCAATTAGGAATAGATGGTTATTGAGTGATCTACACTTGCATACCTTCTTTTCCCATTGTTGGACTTCACAGATCACTTTTTAACACTTCTGGTTTTCTGCTTCTCCTTCCTGCCTTTTTTGAACTAACATGAGTAGTACACCAAAGGGAATAGCTAACCTATTTATCTTTCATTTCTCATGAAGTCTCTAGGCAGCATATTCTAATCGCCTTAATCTTCCAGAATGTCTGCACTATATTCAAAGAGGTTAAGGGAAAGAAACTTCAGTCTTGGTGAAAACTTAAACACGGATGTTGGTAATAGTAAACCTTCCAATTTAATTGATCTCTACTGAAAACTTTGAACCAAATCGAATTGTGTGGATGGCTGGTTAAGTTGAATGCCTAGTTTGTGTGCGTGTATGTAATTGAACTATGTGGGTTTACCTTTCAGTTTTTTTGATGCAGACCAAAGGGATACCTCAGATTTCAAACCTTACTTCATTTTTTTAATTCACAAACAGTGGTGGATCCCAAAACACATTGGATTTACTTTATCTGCTTTCCAAAGGTTTCTAAAGTAGATACTGTGATTGTCACTTCACGGGTTTTTTGCCAGTATAGCTCTAAAGGCATTGTTGTTTTTAACAAATGATGAGGTCTCTGAACAGTGTCATGTAGAGAAGCTTTCCAAAGTATGGAAAAGTTCAGTATCAATTAGGTGAAAGATGTAATTCAGGGGACAGCAATTGGATTTCAGTTGGTGACGAAAGTTGCGTGCGCTGTATAGTCCCTGCAGGGACTGGTTTGTGAAGATACAAGAGTTAGGTTTTATCCAGCCTCTCCAGGTACTGTTGGCAGTATGATCATAGTAGCCTAGCTGGTGCTGAAAAAGTCACAGCTGAAATGGCACATGTTCAGGTGGGACAGAATCCCCTCTACCGCAGCAGATACAGGACTTGGTGGTACAGAGTGATGAGAAGTGTTTGCTTCAGTCTTGTAGCTGGCGGTGTGTGTGTGTTTGGTTCCTGCCCCTGTGGGGTTTGTGGTGGGTTTTTTTGCACTAGTTGAACTAAAATGATGACAAAAAAAAAAAGTCACCCCAGCTAGTTAAATCCCTGGAACACACTGTGAACACTGGTACATCAGTTTAAAAAGTTCATGCTGCAGCAGCTTGCTTGGGTGTTGCAGGGATTTGGGTTTTTCAAACCCTATTTGCATCACGATGAGAAGAACTGCATGGGAATAGCTGCTATGTGTGTTTCATCTGAGGCGCGCAAGAAATATTACAAACTTACATTCTCACTTTAGGTGTCTATCTCGATTTTACTGCAGAAAAGAAATGAAGCCTTAATGGGTGGAGAGGCAAATCTGCTCCTCTTCTGGTCCAGAAAGCTTACACTATTTTGCTGTGCATGACTAGTAACATACAGTTTTGTGAAAGGTTGAATTTTGCACAGCTCTTTGGATGAGAAGGGATGAATTGGCTAGGAAAGAGGTGGGAAAGGACTGGATAGCTCTTAATGTGGGTTTTCTGTTATCTTCGGAAAGAGAACAAAAATAATTTGCATGGTAGAGACTACTCCAGCTGCTGTACCTTGCTGTAGCTTTGTGCAAGAATTGCACTGCTGCTTATGCTCTTCAACTAATGGGTTAGTTTCCACTCGTGCACTTGTCTTTTCTGTTTCCCTGGGTAAGGTTCTGGGGCAGGGGTTTTGATCATGAGCTCAGGTTCTCCTGTAGCAAGTCTAAGTCATCTTCTGATTTTGTCCTGTGCAGGAAGCCTGGGGCTACTGCTCCTCTCCTCTTCAAATGAACTTCGGACTCCCCCTCCTCCCTGCGTGCTGCCCCCCCCCCCCCCCCCCCCCCGCCCCCCTTCTTCATAGAAAATACGTTTAAGATTAACAAATCCAGTTTCAGTGGTTATTGTTTGTACAGCTCAGGCCCATATTCTGTTGTCTGTCTTTGACTTGCTCCTGATGATCTGGTAGAGCGAGGCATTTTTGTTAACATGTGTGGTTTTTACCTTTCTCGTTGACTGAACTCGTTCCTCTTGGACCAGCCCAGAATGCACAGCTGGTTTTGTTCTGCTCAGGCTATCCACACCACTGTGCAGTGCAGGACCAGGTAGAAAGGAAAACTTGGATTGATTCTACCTTTTAGCGTTTGACAGCAATTTTTATTTTTAGCCACAGGGATGCACAGTGGGAGCTCATCTCTATGACTAAAAACATCCTAAGGAATTTTCGCTGGTATGTATTGGGACACGGCCAGAGTAAGGGGATAAATCCTTTCTGCAGGCTGCCTGACGTGACTGTCTTTTCTCTCTTTCTTTCTTCCAAGTGAAAAAAGAATGACATTAAGGTCAGGATAAGACATCTGGGAAAAAAAGATTTGTAATAGCTAAAAGGCCTCATGCAGATTCTTGTTCTATCTGCTCACAAAACATGCAGGAGACCTTTTGAAAATTAAATACAGATGAGAGAACAAAAGGTAGGGAGGTAAAATAAGGGAAGAAATTAGCAAGGTTGCATAGGTTATCTGCATGTAACCATTAATTTAGGAATATAGATCTAGAATTTTCATTTGAGTTTACTTTGAGAAAATTTAGTATCTAGAACATATATTCCTCAAGAAGATTTTCAATATTGTGGGGGGAATCCTGTGGTTTCTGACCTGCCAATTAGAGCAAAATGGTTTACTTTAGTTTATCTTTGCTCAGATAAAACATTTTGATCTCAGCATTGAGCTGAGTCTGTCTTGTGTATGTCTCTTAGGCATATTGCTTATGTGCTAGCGGATGGGGGACAGAAAATAGAAACTTACATTTAAGGAAGTCAGCAAATCCAGAGATTTGCATTTAGTTCTAAAAGAGCTTATCAAGGTGTTCTGCAGGCCAGTAACGTCAGTTTTAATACTTTTTTTATATGTATATATATATGCCAGAGCCCTGGAGAGAAGTTTAGGAGAACTAGAAAAAGGAACTGTTTTGTAGGTATTTAAGGGTGAATGGTATAACCTAGCTACTTGTTTGTCTGTTACCTGTTATTTATGCTGAGCAGAAATGATGGAATGACTGGGATGTGATTGATACAGCTGTAAGGAAGGGTAGCGTAAGGAAAGCCACCCCATGTGGGTGTTGACTTGTAAAGAGAGAACATCGTGTCAAACTGGCCTTTTTTTCTTTTCTCTATGACATTTTAAGCCTGGCTAACAAAAGTTATAAAATCGATTTAATACACTAAGGCTCCTAGGAGGCATTTCTCTTGTTGCTGTACAACATTTTGATTGAGATGCAAGACTGATACAGAATCAATGTGACATGTTAAATAGATAAAAACTGTCTAACAGAGTTCTCCAAATGTAATGGCAAACAGGAAAAACTATTGCTGACATGAAGGCATTTACCACTCCTTTCTGTGCTGTGTCTTATGCCCACAGGTCAGGAAAGTTTTTCAAAGCGGAATTTGGAGAAGAGCCACAAGGAGGAGTGATGAACTGGAGATGCTGGGACCCTTTAATCTGTTGTTATGTTTACCTTATCAAAGAGAACTTGCATGGTGACGGGATCATAGCCTTAGATACGTACAGAGAAAATAGAAATTTGAAACCTGAAGCAAAGGTATAATGCCCTGAGGACTGAGGTCGAAACAGGAATTTTTTGGTTTTATGCTGTAATTAATTTAACTAATTTCTGAAGGTTTGCATGGCTCTTGCCACATATGAAATCTTGGTCCTTTTTGTATCTTTTTCTAAAATGTACACTCAGACAGGCATACAGGAATTAATTAAAAAAAAACAACCAAAAAAACCCAAAAAAAACCCCCAACACCCCCCCCCCCCCCCCCCCCCCCATTATCCCTTCTGGTGAGAGAAGCTAACTCTGTTTCCCCCAGTGAGCCCTGGGTTCTTGGCTAAAGTGCCTCCCACTAGGCTGTCCATTCTCCCCGCATGCTGAGTGCGGTGAGATGTAATCTGGCTGGGAAGATCAGCCTTTTGGGGGAGAGTAAGGTCAGGAGATGCTGCTGGGAGGTTCTGCAGCATTGTATGTGGCCTCGGGGCCAGTTTAGACCCAATTCAATTTAATGTCAAACCAGTTTAAGACTTCTCTATTTAGTCCAAGATACTAACACATTCAGCTGGGGAATAGTGAAATGTTTAATATCTGAAACCAGTGCTTTCTAAATGCTTTATTCTGAAAACGCTGATATTTTGAATTTTTGCCCTAATTAGAGATGAAAGCAAATGTCAAAACTGGGATGTTCTGAGGAGTGGTAGTTCTGTGTTTCATTCAATTTTACAGGAAAGTTCACCGTAACTAGAATCCCTCTTTTATAATCCTCAAGACATTTGAGCTTCTACCTATCTTTAAAAAAACACTACACTTCCGTTGGGCTACTGAAAACTAAGCATATACTTAAGCACAGTGCTGAACCGGGCTTCATTTCAGAAGATGAGCTGCTGCCCTATTTGTGTGCAGGCAAGCCTGACGGGGAGCAGCTGAGGGAACCGGGGGGGGGGTCAGCCTGGACAAAAGGAGGCTCAGGGGAGACCTTTTCGCTCTCTACAGCTGCCTGAAAGGAGGCTGTGGGCAGGGGGGGGGGTGGCCTCTCTTCCCAAGTAGCAACTGATAGGATGAGAGGAAACGGCCTCAAGTTGCACTGGGGAGGTTTAGATTGGATATTAGGAAAAATTTCTTCTTTGGAAGGGTGGTCAAGCATTGGAACAGGCTGCCCAGGGAGGTGGTGGAGTCGCCACCCCTAGAGGCATTTAAAAGATGTGCAGGTGTGGTGCTTTGAGGCATGGTTTAGTGGTGGACTTGTCAGTGCTAGGTTAACTGTTGGTCTCTATGATCTTAAAGGTCTTTTCCAACCTAAATGATTCTATGTTTGAGAGAAAGGTGAGTCAGTGGCATTATGAGAGGAAAGCACAGCGTATGTAGAACTGTAAAGTCCCAGTGAGTATGAGAGAGCACTTGAAGGCATTGGGCTTGCTCACCGAAGGTAAAAGGGTATGGAGCAAGTGAGTGGCTTGGGAGGCCAGGACAGTCTTTCTGCATCTCTTTTGCTGCATAAGGTTGAGAGTCCTGGCTGTCCCTGGGTGCGAGATGGGAGATGCTCTGCCGGTGCTTCTGAGAGGCTGTCGGATGCGATGTCCTGGGCAGCAGCCAGGGCTGGTGCTGGGGGCGCAGCTGGGGATGTCCTGGGCTCTGCAGCCTAGGCTGCATGGCTCAGCTCCCACTGGGGTGTTATCCTAAACCTGTACCCCTCTGAGCTGGGCATGACTATGAGGTGTCATCAGTGGGTTAAAAAGGCACTAGTTAGTGCTGGTACACTTGTGATAGCTTACATAATACTCCTTCATGGGCACTTTAATATTTAATGTTTGCTATAGCATAAATGGAGCTCGCAGGCAGCTGTACATTAGCTGCATGAATTTAAGGGGGGGATTTTGGGAGGCGGTAATGTCACAGAAGCTTCTTAATTGGCACACACCCCAGTAGAAACCAAAATGTGAAAATTAAGTGACTGTTCTAATTATCAGAGGCTCCTAGGAATACATTGTGCTGGGAGATACTCCTTTTTCATTTCATGCACTGCTTTAAAAATAAGCATTGTGCAGAGCATAAACAAGGCTTTTAATTAAAAGGCTGTGCCCACACAGCAACTTTTCACTGAGGTGCTAGCTGGTGAAGGGAGCCACGAGGGGTGAAAGCATTGCTTTGTGTCCACAAAAGGTGGAGCTATTAAATAATCCGTCGATAACCAGTGGCTCTTCAGTGGGTTTGCTACAGTGACCTGAGGTCTGATTCTGGCAGCCACGTGCATGGAGGTTGCTTGTAAGGACGAATACTTCTGTGTCCTTCTGGCCAGGAAGTTATGCAGCAAAAGATGCACGCTGTCCTTTGTCCTGGAGCCAGCCTGCCCTGAACTCTGGTGACTCTGTCCCCAGCCTGTACCAGAAGGTAAAAGTTACAATAACTTGAACTAGCATGGCTTGTAAGATGTGAAAGACAACAGGGAAATTGCGGTGATGGACAAGCACAGCAGTGTATTTCGTAGATGGGGAGTGTCACAGCACAGTACTGAACAGTCGGCAGAAGGGTACACTGAGGTGTGTATGAAATCTGCTGTTAATAACTGACGTTCCTTTCAACTTGCAGCCTGTGCCATTTAGAGGCAAGTATGTGCTGTGTATCGAGGCAGAGTATGTAACTCCAACAAATGGGTAGCTGTTTCGTTGGCACTGTCAAATAAAAATCTGATTGCGATGTCCTGTTTTCTAACCCAGTCACTGCTCCTTCTAGGTGTTTCTTTTACCCCCAGCTTCTCTCTACCCATATGACTTACCTTTTCCACCTCTGAAATATCTTTGTTGTCCCATATCTCCTCTACGGCACTCCAGTTTCTGTGGCAAGTTAGCAGAGACGACTGTCCTGGGGCAGTTGGCTGGCAGGGTCCAGTACCTCAGATCAGTTTGATAGAAACAGCTTCACAGGCTGTACGTTATATAGGTAACGCTTTAAAGGTTTCTTAAAGATCTCCTCCACTTGTTCCTCAGTGATTGTCCCTATTAATGGGGCATGACCTCTACTTTTCTGAATGCTGTGTTTTTGTTTGGGCAAGAATAACTGATGCTGTCATGGTCCTGTCAGAACGCAGAACAGATGACTGCGTGTGCACATATTTGAGAGCAAAAAACCTGCAAAAGTAGAGTTCTGCTGAGCTTGTGAAGGTCGAGTACAAAGTATGCTTTTCAGAGTTTGAATGACTGGCTTAACAGCACTGTTTCTGAGGTCAGAACTTTTATAGGTTTACTTGTCTGGGAGGAGATTTTGCTAAAATGTGGAGTGCTTTTGGGGGAATGTTGTGTTTTAATGGGGCCACAAATACATACTTGTGTATGGTATTTGTATAATGTATGTATACATAATAGCTGTATACTAGACCTGCTGTATACATAATAGCTGTATACTAGACCTGCTGAAATCCAAGAATTTTGTAGTCCTGTTTGCAGGCAGAGAGATGCCTGGCTATGTAAGCAAAGATAATGCATTTTCAATTTCTTGATTTGCTATAAAATGCTTCAAGGACTTAAAGCTGTGAAGAACTAGCAAGTTGGGCTTCCTGTCATGAGTCCAACCTACTTTAGTTCAATGTTAGACCAGACAAAAACCCTCTGTATGTTAGAGGTTTGAGTAAGTTTAATAATACATATTGTGATCAGCATGGTGTGTAGCAATGAAGTTCCTTATGAAAATCTGAGAGCAGCTGTATTGGATCAGAAGGAACCCCCTTGGTGCAGTTCCTGTCTTGTGAGCCAGTAACATATGTTTAGTTAATGAAAGGTAGAAACATCACAGGCTTTGTAATGGTCCTTTGCCAGTACTCTCCCAACTTGCAGTACTCGATGACTCAGGAACTTCAAGTCTGTATTGTCTAATAACTCCAGAGATTTTTTATTAATTTATTCAAATATAGTTGCATTTTTCACTTTGTCCCTCTTAACGCTTTTCTGCTTCTCACCACCAAATTTCTCACAAAAATGAAGTTTCCATCCTGAGGCATATCTACTCCGGAATGGCAATTTCTGGCTGCCAGGGATGTGATGGTGTGGTACTGCTATTGCGTGCTCCAATTCAAATGGCTATGACTTGCTGTTTTTGGAAGAAGATGTGATTTCAATTAGTTTGGGGTATTTCTTTGAAAGAAAGAAAGCAGTAACAGAAAACTTAATATATTCACCCAAGTTGCTCAAATCTTTATAAATGGTATGAAGAAAACCACGCTGAGTAATCAAGGATACAGTGATCTCCTTGATGTGGTTACAGTACACTCTAATCAACCCGAAACATCTTGCCCTGAGCGTGAGTCTCAAGACTCTCGCAGAGTGTGAATGTCACACAGGGAGTCTGGTAACTGTAACACTGTGGGCAATACCTCTACATAATTTGTATTCTTTCAGTTTTGCAGCAACCTGACACAGAGCCCTTTCCACCCAAATTTGTGCTTGTACCTTATCATTTTGAATGTGATAACGCTTGGGGTACTCAGACTACTTCTCCCTCTCCTTCCCTCCCTGAGAAAAAATCTACTGAGCTGATATGAAGGTAGGAAAAATATAGCTCAGGAAGAGGCTGGCAAAGATCCATGGAAGATGAGATAGCTGTGTAAATGTACAACTGCTACCTGGAGGCAAAGAGAGCTGCATTCAGCCTATGAGGTGTAACAAATACAGCTCTTAGACACTTGTATGCCTCTCCTGGTTATCCCTAGAAAGTATCTGATTGTGTTGGAATCCAAATTCCATCCACTAACTTTTAGATTTAGGAAGGACTTTTCCATAAATGGTACTTGTTAATAATCTGGGTATCCAATTATTTCTTAAGACAAGCACTTGGAGAAGTTTTGTTCTTCAAAGCAGAATAAATACTGTAAAATACCATTTTAGCACATGGGCTAAGCACCCAGGTTTTGTTCACCAGACATTAATATCATAATACTCAGTCCCTCTGTCCCTGTCCCACAGTTTTCTCTTCCCTAAGGTCTTTTATTAAATCTGATTTTCTGTCCTTCTTCCTTCCAGCTTAATAGGAAATAACCACCTGAATTGCAGACCACAGGATTTACTTCCCCATAGGTGTGACTGCTGTTGTTTTCAGTGGAAGATTTGCCTAACGTGTGTGCAAGCAGCATTGGGACCCACACTGCTCATTTAGTGTAACTTAAGCCCAGTTGTCAAATAGTAATAGTGGGAAATGTGGGCTGTCATAATGTGTTGTGACCTGCGATACGCTCTTTTAATGAGCTGAAGGGCTGGACATATAATTGGGCATGTGAGTCTACATAGCAGCCTTGTCATTGTCTTGAGAGGTCTGGCTGGCTTTTCAGATGTATTTTAAAGAATAGAGCAAAGCTTTCTCTGTTAGAATAACAACCTTTCTCCTTGAAGTGGGGAGTGAAGGATTTAACATGTTGGAATTTAAGAGGACGTATGGCTTTCCTGCATTCCGACAGTAAAAGGGAGTCTGTGAAGCACTGTGGGACATTGCCAAGTTTTTCCCGATAAAGAAACTCCACCTGAGGTCCCTTGTTCACAAAGATCAGTGTTATTTGCGCAGCATCAAAATTGAGTTAGTCCACTGCAGTGAGACAAGAGCAGACTGTAATGTAAGGGTTTTTTCCTCCAGTCCTAGAAATAACACTAGCTGTGATAATAGAGACTGCCAATGTTTAGAAGTACTGTATTTCAGATCTGTGTTCACTGCATTGCCCAGGCGTTTAGTTTTCGCATAATTATTACCCACACAACATTTGGCAACTGAACTGCTCATTTAAATGCTTATTCTGTATATTTTAAAGGTTCTGTTTTCTTTCTAACAACTATTTTCTTTTAAAATACAAAATAGAAACATCTAGTGGTGCTTAAAATAGATTTAAAGAAACAGCAGGCAAGAGAAGTCTGTCCTGGAGGGTGGTTCAAGATACGAGTTGGAGATCTTTCCAGTCTTTTCTCTGCACTGGGAGAAGGGAAGTTTGCAGGTGCAGTGTTGCCTGATCTAGCTGCTCATTTTCTGCTAACGAGGAAGTCAGGCACCTGGGAAATGAGGGTTAAAAGGAGGGAAACAATCCAAACCAAAAAGGTCAAAAACTATGCTGTAAAGTTTAGAATGATCTAGTGATAGCGATGTGGTACTTGATGCCTTAGGAGGAAATCTGAGTCGGTATCACAAGACCAAGGGGCAGATTCTCTTACTCAAGAATCGGGTATTAATTATCAAATTCACTTAAGGTTCAAAGCCTTATACTTCTTTTCCTGAACACTCACGTGTAGCTACCATGTGACAAAAAGGCACTGCAGTCGGGTTCTGAACATTGATTGAATGCTGACAAATGTCTCCACGGCTACTGACACAATGAAAATAGCGAGTCGTACAGTAGATACAAATACATCCAACATCTTGTAAACAATCAGGAGAACCAGTGATCATACCTCTAAGCAAGAAAGAATGGTTAGCAGTTATTAGCATGTAAAATCCTAGTCTTACAACTCAGGTACGTAAACGTGCTTGTTACACAAAACCTGAATGTAAAATTGAAGTAAGTTAAGCTTCAAAAAAACCTGTTGGCTATGTTTGGGTGCACTCATCCCCTGTATATAATTCAGTGCCACTTAGGGCCTTACTGAGGGGTGTGTGGAATATTGCAAACCTCATCAGAGTTGGGATCGTGAGCTCAGATTTACCAAGTCCAGTTGGGCATATAGCCATTGCAGAGACTGAACAGGAACCAGCATCTCCTGTCGTGCTTATGTTTTGCCCATTGAGTTCTGGGTGAAAAACAAAGCACTGAACAGTCATTTTAGTGGAAACAGGCATTGTTCCTGGTATGAATCCATCAGAGAATTTATGTGGGTTATTCTTTCATGTGCGGCATTACCCCTAACTGAGGAACAACTCTTTGTCTATAATCCCTTCGAGTATGGTCTCATGTATGTTTTCATTTGCAGTGTTCATGTTTATGGCAGATTTGAGGTGTTCTGATGACAGATGGGTTTACAAGAATAAAGCGGATTCTTGTCTTATTGCAAAGACAGTGATTCAGAGCTGCTTCAGGGCTACGCTTGAGACAAATGC
The DNA here is from genome assembly GCF_023634155.1 of Falco peregrinus. Lineage (NCBI taxonomy): Eukaryota > Metazoa > Chordata > Aves > Falconiformes > Falconidae > Falco > Falco peregrinus. Next base: position 30,720,056 of record NC_073725.1, on the reverse strand, counting down.
CTTTGATCTGTGTGCATGACATCTGTTGACGTTAGTGCATGTCTGATGCAAAGACAGAGCGTAGATGTATCAACATGCCAAATGTTCATAACTGGCCTGTCCAGACAATTGATCTTTTTTAAAAAAGGCAAATGAACTGAATATTAAAATAAAATTAAACAGCAGAACAGAAAAACACAGTTCAGGTTATGTATAGAATATAAATACATATATAAAAATATAATTTTATATATATATATCATATAAAGTTTTCCCCTGTCCTCTGAAAAACCCTTTTTACTCAGTTCAAACTAAAACATATAGTACTATTTTCAGCAGCTGGTTGGAAAACAAAGGAAGGAAATTCCTGTGTTCATGAAATCGCCAATGGTCATGCCCCCTCTTTTCTTAGAGTTGTGGCTTTGTGTGGCACCTAGGATGTGGAAAACTTGTATTCACTTCCCATGTTTCCTGAGGGGTCATTTAATTTTGCCTATCACACTTGTAACTTTAACCACAAAGCTGAAAACTGGTCTGATGATGGAGGGTCTTCACCATCCCCGGTGTTTAAGTTTGATATAATTACTGTCACTAGAGCAGAAGCAGAATGAAGGGGTTTGGCAAGCGAGCATCCTTACATCCTTCTTTCCATTGGTGTTTAAGTATTTTATCTGTAGTGGAACAGCTTCATCTAGAGTGGCTGAGAGGGCCTCACTGTCCTGTAGTGCAAGTTGTAGGTATTGGTGGTTGAATATTGACCTGAGCAGAGGAGGGAATCGAACCTAAGCCTGAAAACCCAGTGCCAGAGCTAGCGAGCTCTTGGGCACACTGCAGGCACCTACCACCAGCAGTTTTTCGAGCCAGGGTTTCCTCTTCCGTTCCAGTGGAGTGCTGCTGCAGCGATGCCGGTCAGATTCGCGTAGGGCTGGGAGGCGTACGTTTTAGATGCATGCTTCAGAGAAGCGGCTATTTGAGTCAAGGTCAACCATCTTGGTAGGCAAACATATGTCACATTAGTTATGTGTTAGTGGTTTGTTTGGTGTTTTTTTAGCAGCAGAAAGGATGTTAATCACCACTCAGATCTCCTAGTGTTGCTTTTTAATAACAAGATGAATTGAGCCAACAGGAAGCAGGAGCTGTTAAGAGGACATAAAAGTTACAATAAAACTAGCTGGTTTGGTAGTTGGAAAGGAATTAATGCAGAGGTCTTCCCAAACTGTGCTTGTTATATCAGCTGGCCAAACCCGTCGGTGTAGTTTGGAATAACTGCATTCATTTCAGCAGATCTTTATTAGTCTGTGCCATCTGAGGATTTGGCTTATCTTCTGAACATATAGTCAAAAGAGCAGCCACTTAGAGCATATCCTGTAACACAGCATAGGAGATGAGACCTGCCTTAGGCCAGGATTTTGACCAACGAGGAAGTGTCAGTTTTTCTATAAAAACGTGTTTGTAAAACGTGAGTGGTGTGAGAACTACCAGAAATTACTGCCAAATTCCTCACCAGTCACGGTTAGTGTAAGTAATTTTTCAGAAATGTGAATCTGCTACTCCAACAGCCCAAGGAAATGCAGGTTTTTCAGCTGTGCAGACCATCTGCCTTTTTTGCCAGGTTGAAAGCCTGGTATAGCTAAGGCAGGAGCACATCTGCACACTCATGTCCTTTTTCTGTCAGCATCTGGGCTGCAGAATGCAGTGGTCTAGGGCACCCCCCATAATTTGTTGTACGGCGGGCTTGAGTAAAGAGAAAGGTTTTAAGGATTTCCTATCAGGTGTTCAAGGAGAGTTGTGTAACGGGTAGGAGACCTGGCTGGAAGGAGAGGAAGGGCGCATGTGCAAGGAAAAGCCTCCTGCACTGCTGTTCAGGTTGGTTACACAGAGCCACAAGTGTCTTTGATTTGTGCTTTAGGAACTTGAAGGATTCATAGTCTCATTTTGGTTGCTGTGCTGAGGGCTGGGGTCTTTCCTCTGAAATATCAGGGTAATGAAGCAGCTGTTCAACATGTTCAAGGCAGATAAGGATTAGGAGAGCATCATGTGAGAGCCACTGCCACAGCCAAAGTCGCCTTTGGAGAGGACCACTTCATGCTGTTGTGAACATTCCCTCCTTCCCTGTAGTAAGAGAAGGAGTAACCAGATAGTCAGCATTCTTAGGCTAGTGGATGGTTTCTGACTTGGAGCTGGTTCATTGTACAATCCCATCAGTAAGCCGGAGGTTACGTGGTAGAAATGGCTGTCTCCATGAAGAAGGCTGTAGTTCTGTCTTGTTTGTTTTCAAAAACAAGCTGCTCCAGCCCTACCGGCAGATGATGAGACATTTAGGCAAACTAGTCCTGTGTGAAACAAAACAAAGCAGCCAAGGATCTACTCCATACAAGGGTTACCAGAACATTGCTGCTCTTAATGACGTTAAATTGCTACTTCTATTATCATTTGCTCAGTACAAACTTCCCTGTGGTTTTGTGACAGTGCTGGTGTGCCACCCCAGTTTGGTACTCCTGTGTGGTAGGGAGCATACCTGTGTCTGGTGGCTGAACGTGATGTTTGAAAATTCTGATAATCTCAGCTGTTCAGGCTCAAAATGGAGTTAGAGATCTGCATTGGCTCACACTTTCAGCATTTGTGCTTCTGTGGTTTTACAAGATATCCTTTGTGTTTGACCTGGGGCAATATGAAAATGTCTAGTCAGTTCTTAGCCTGTTGTTTAATATCAGCTTCTCTCCAGCGGGCAGGCAGCCTGCAGAGTCTCACAATTTTGATATTGAATGAATAGTGAAGATAGAATCTAAACATTGTCTTGTGAGGCTTCCCTGCTTTAGATGCAGCATTCCTGCGGATGGCTCATAAGGATGAGAGCTTGAATGTTCTGTGTTCGAACATTTTGAACAGGATGTGATTTTTTTGAAGCTTGTATCTCTCTAAAGCTTGCTTTTTTCCTTTCTCTCATGTATGTGCATATCTAGATGTGTGTGTGTGTGTATTTACATATAGCATACATATATAAAAGAAAATTAGGCGTGGCTGAATCTATTGAAGAAATCTTAGTTATTTGAGGGAATTCCTTCACAGAAGTGCTGTTCCTGTATTTGCAAGCTGTAAAGCTGTAATTGGTACATCACAATTCATGCTTTTATTATAAAGAAAATGCTGCTGCTTTGTCAGCATTACCTTTATGTTTCTCTTAAGGCAAGTTATTTAAAGGTACAAAGATGAGCTGTCTAGGCTTATTCATTTTAAGCTGAAAATCAAATAAATTGGTGATGAAAATGACTGAACACTATCTCACCCATCTCAAAGCCAGGCCAGGATGTTTCCCTACCATTATCCTTGGCACATTTTATAGTGCTTTATCCAGCTTGAAAGAGCTGAAGCATTAGATATTCTGCAGTACGGTTTATTTTCCATCTGAAGTGTTACCTTTCCCATGTGAATTTTATTAGAGCCCTGTCCAAAGACTAAGGATCAAGTCTTTTACTCCTGTTGCTTTCAAGGGACTTCAGGTTCCCTAAGACTTGAGCTAAATGCCTAACTGTGTGCTAACCCCTAGCACCTGAGGAACTCCAGTGGTACAAAGCTTTGATACTCACAAGGGTGCAGGGATTTTGGATTTCTGAGAATCTTGCCACTGATGTGAGCAAGCCCACCACCAAGGCAAGGGGTGTGTGCTTCACAGCGTTAGCACCCAGGGCGCGGTGTGCCTCTCCGTTACAGACATCTGCAGAGTGAAGGAACGGACTTGCTGCCTCTCAGCTGGATTCACAATAAGGATGTTAAATAAAACTGAATACTTCTTTTTTGGCATCTCTGTGGATGTTTTCCTGCAGATGTGCCCACATAGCAGTGGCTGGTGCAGAACCATACTGAATGTTTTGTTCTCTCCTAATAAACTTTGTAGAGTTCATGGCTGTTTTGTTGAATCCCTATATTTTCTCCTTGCTATGTTTCTTTTGTGTGGGAACTTTGTGATCCCTTGCAAAGTGGGGTCATCCTGCTTGTGGCATCTTCTCTGTAAAATGCAGGGTGCACAGCTTCAATTAATGAAGGCAATTTGTCCTTTTCAAAAAATACCCTAGCAAGCAAAGTTTCAGGAAAAGCATAGGAGAGATCATCAGAACAATTATTTTTTTCTTACAGTGCACCATTACATACAGGGTAAGGCGATGATCAAAACATCTTTTGTGTAAAGTATAAAAGCAGAAGGCAGAGAGCTATTTTCCATTCATCTTACAAATTATCTTTGTGCCATTGCTTGAAGATGGGCCTTGAGGATTACTTTGGGGGCACCTGGAGATGAATGAAGGGAGAATGGGGAAATGAGCTGTGATGCCCAATTCAGCCAGCTAAGCTCACTTGGAAACCAGAATCTACAGAAACAATTTAAATCAGTCGACTGGCTGCTGTTGTTCTTTTCTTGGGGGATTGATTAACCTCCAGCAATCATCAGTATTTCTGCAAGAGAAAGTGTGGGGGAAGTCCTTTGTGATCCCTTCTTGAGGAATCCTGCAGTCTTGTTTGTGAAGCTCTGGCTTCTGAGTTTTACTCCCAAGTAAATCATTGTTATTTCATTGTTGAGAGCTCCAATGTGGTTTGGCTTTGGTGGTGATATTTTTAAGAAAGGTACTAAGTTCAGCTTTTACAGGGGCTTACCCAAATGTGACGAGGCTTGTTCCAAGTCACGCTTGATCCTTCCAGTCCCAACAACTGAGATCTTACTTAATGTATGTTTTAAAGCTGGACATACATTTTGTTTCCCAGACTTTCGTGGCAGAGTTCCAGTGTGTCTCTGCAGAATCCCACCATTGATAAAGTAATGTTTTTCTAAATAATCCTATGATTCTTTTAAAACTTGTTTATCGTAGTACCAGTTATCTTGGGATTTTTCTTTCAAGGTATACAGTTCTTAAGATACTAACAGCTCCTGTAACTGTGCATTGGTCAGTGTCCTGCCCTTTCTGTCCCTTGAGTTGGAAGGAACAAGTAGAGAATGAAGTCCAAACGGGAGAAGCTTTGTATTTCTGCTTCCTTTGAGAATCCAAGAGGTGCTACGTGACCTCAGATGTTAGCAAGGTCCTTCATACTTTCTCATATCCTGCCCTCATGCTGGGGAAAATCTCCCCTGCTGAAACAGAAGCCCTGCAAATCCACCTCACATCCTCCTTGATGTTTCTGCTTGCCATGTGGCACGCCCCAAAATTAGCAGTAATTAGTCTGTAGTTGCCATGGTTCATTTCACTGCTGGGTAGTGCTTCACTGTCCCTTAGTGGCTGTCACAGGCTTGTTGGGTCTGGGACTTAGTCTTTTGCTCAATCTTTGTGCAGTGTTGGGACGCGTGTTTTATTTAGGGCAGACTTGCACTAGGGTGGCCAGCTGGTGCTCCCAGAGATGCCTGCAGCAGGAGCAGCATGAGGCTGGGCTGGCTCAGGCTGCTGAGTGTACCCAGCTCTATCCTCTAATGAAGTGCTGGGATCTTTGCAAAATTACTGCTTGCTCCCATCTGCACCCTGCTCCGGAGCTCAGCCAGCCTCAGAGCTGCCTCTTGGCTTTTTCGGGTATTATGGGTTTCAGTTCTCAGTCATGCAAGGACCATGATGGGTGACTCATAAGATCATTTTTGCACTGCGGCCACGCCAGCAATATAAATGGTGCATGAATAGTTAAATTGGCCTGTGCCATGTCTGAGGGTAAACCTCTGGTGTTACGCAGAACCAGGGCCTTAGCTCTAAGTTCAGCAAAGACTAGTTAAACTTGCCAAGCTTGCAAACTAAAAAAAGGTTAAACCTGGTTAGTTGGAGCAGATAATCTGCAATGGAGTTGTCCCCATTTGGGTGCAAATAATAAACTGTTTCTTTGCTGCCTTAAGCATGGAGGCTTCTAAGATCAGTAGTTTGACTTCAGCATCATCCTGATTTCTGCTTATGCCCTTGTTCAGAACTGCTTCGTGCAGAACTAGAAAGCACCTGTATGATAAAGATCAAGAAATCCCACATCTCTGCCAAGGTCCTTTGAAGGGGCCTGTTATGGGTGAGGTCAGGCCCTTTGCTTTCTTGATCTTGTGTTGGTTTTTTTTTTTGATCCAGTTAACCTGTTTCCTCGGAGGAATTTCTAACCCTTACACCAGAAATAGGTTTGGGTAAGAAAACTCCCTTGGGCAAAAGAAGGCTCCCTCAGTGAACGGGAGCTACTGTGCAGTCGAAGTTTGTGGTGCTGGAGGAGAAAGGCAGAAATAACCCTGATTCTTACGTGAGCTCACAGGGAGGAACCCAGGGGTTTGTTTGGAAATCTTTCTGGGAGAAGCAACTTACCCCAAAAGGAATAGCTTGTAAGTGCTTGAGGTCTAGACCTTCAACTCATTTGTTTGGTTTAAGCAAGGTTCTAGTTAAAACCCTTTTTGCTATTCCAGTGTAACAAGATGTGTGTGATGTCTTTACCCTTTGATTTCTTTATCCTTTGTCCTTTAATGATGATGATGATGTGCTCAGTGATGGGCTTCGTAGTTTTGTTTCAGTCATGTCTGTTCTTCGCAGCCTTCACTGTTCTTTACAGAAAACCTGTGTTCTTAGAGAACTGCTAGTGTTTTATTGTTTGTGCGTGTGGCTTTTTAAGAGATCATAGTGAGGTTAAACTCCCTTAAAAGCTAAGAAATTTTAAAATAAAAATGGTTTCATCTAAAGAGGTCAGCAAAACTGATTAATCATCTAGTTATAACTCACTGAAATGCTGTAGATAGCTTGCTGCCTTAGCTCATTTGAGAGCCATGCATGTAATAGTCCAAGCATCTTCAGGTTGGGTTTTCTGAATTTCTGGTGAGTCCTGAGAGGTCCAGCTGGGATTCAATTGGGAGACACATGACACAGGAAGGTGTGAAAATATCTAAGCCACTTGTAATGTGATTTCAGAATGATTTGTTGATGTTAGTTTGTACATCGGTGTAGAGATTTTAATATCCACGCTTTGTTACTTGGATGTAACAATCTTTGTGTCTCACTGCACTGTGTACTTTTTACAGAAGCTGTGGATATCCCACATCTTCAGGAAGCTTAAAAATATATTCAAATTTTTAGGCCACTCCATTGGGTTTTTTTGTCATCTGTGTATATTAATCTTTATGTCACTGCTTTTCATGTGGCACTTTGAACATCAGACTTGGTCACTGAAGCTGTTGTCCACAGAGCAAAGCGATGGAGAATGGCTGGATGCAGAACGGGAGCAGTGGCACGGCAGGATCTTGCTTTTGGAGGAACACTTGTGTGAACTGCCTCAGTGTTCTGGAAGTATGTATGGAGGCTGTGTGAATGATAGATAGCCTTTACTGAAGGTGCTTCTGGAGACCTCAGCAGAGACAGAACGACTCTATTTTGTGTGCACTGCAGTCACAAAATAAAGCACAACCCTCTCTATGAGAGCTTGCTGTCCAAATGTGTGAGATGCCAGGCAAGTGGCGGTATCACAGAAACACCAGTTGTCCTAGTTCGTAGTACCAACACCAAAATGACTGTGCAGGATGTTCTTTGGCCAAACGAAACCTGAACTGGTGGTTTTGAGTCCCTGCCAAGTGCTATAATCTCCAGCCCATTGTCTTTCATCTCTTCACCGTGAGAATAAACCAGCTAGTCCAAAAGCCAGTGGATTCTACTGGGAGCTGTAGGCAGAGTTTGGGGTAGTAAAATCTGTCTATCAGGAGTCATCTGTTTGGGTTTCCTGGTGGAATAAAAGATGCATCTGATGTCCAGAAAAGGTTTGCTTGTCTGGGTATTGACTGGTACTTGCTAACATGTGTGGCCAGGCCTTCTACAATTTGTGAATTCAGTTTTACCTGAGTGCATGGACAAGGGTGTGTAAATCTGCACCAAGGCCACTGTGCTAGTGGCTGGGAGCTTCAGCTCCCGCAGAAGGGAATTAAGCATTAATAAAATCCGAGAAACAACTAGATATGGGAAATAATACAAGCTAGCATGCTGCCATCCTGACCAGGTTTGAGGCTGAGAGAATGCTGTGGAAATGATGTTTGTAGTTTACTTCTGGAAAAGATACCCAGTGAAATGACCTAAATGGGAAAAGAAGAAAGAGAAACACTGGACGCGCTGCAGAGCTGGAAAACAATGATACCTGCTTCTCTTTAATACTGAGGGGATATACTTACTTTTCTGTGACTCTTAGGGTGGTGTCTAGAATATAAGGACATCAGTTTTCTTCAGGTGTTACTGTTCTAGTGTCACACAACAAGCAATACTTTATCGCTTTCATATAAAATGTGAGACTAACAGCCCTATGGTATTAGAAGAGATTCCTCCTCTATAACTTGTGATCCTGTAATGGTTGTTTCTGGGCCTTTTCTCCCTAAACTTTCTCGGTTTTGTGACCTTTGGAACTTCCAGAAACCCCCATAGAAAGCAGCCAGCCCCTCGCTGCTCTAACTGTCCTCAGAGGAGGTTGATTGTACTGACTGTACAGGCGATGGCAGAGATGAACATCTCCAACACTATACTTCTACAGCTCTTACCTCTGAGGGTAAGAGGAATTGGTGTGCAGCATCTTCAGAGATCAGGTTACTGACAATTAACAGATCGTCACAGTCCAAATAGCTACTACTTCTTTGCCTTGGAGGATCTCAACCAGTTATGTCAATGTTGGGATGGGGATTAAAGGCTTGACATAGACATACCTACTTTCTTCTCAGTGTAAGGTGTGACTTTTAGAGGTGAGAAGAGGGCAGAGGCACAGTCCTGCACAGATAATGAACCACATCTCAGCAGTTTTCTGTTATGTCCAAGCTGTACTTGCTGAACGGAGGTTCGAAAGATGCAGCCTAAGCTGGCGAGGAGGTACAAGAGGGGAGGTGTGACTGCTGTTGCAGTGCCTGTTCCTTGCATCATTTAAAGTTGCTTTCAAAGTAACATTTTTGAAGAAAGCAAGAAGGGGTGTGATTACAAGGGGCAGAGCACGTTTCTTATGTTCCTCTGAAGGCATCTTAGAGTTGAGAACGGGTCTGGGAAAATGCTGGTACAGTGTGAGGCTTAGGTTTGAGTCACCTTCCCTCACTGGCCACCTGTTCTGGATGGCCGTGGGGTGCAGATCCTCTCTGGGCTGGTGGGATATGGCACAGGCGTTTCTACTCTGTCTGCCAGGAGCTGCTGCAGTTCTTGGGTGGGTTTGTCAGGGGACCATGCTGGAGTTACGGTTCTCGGAGCACAGGCATAGCTTGGATCATGACAAGCTGTGTGTGTAGGGGGAAAAGAAAAACAACAGGGCTGGCTACGGGAGGAGAAAGCTCAATTCTGTCATATCACTTACAAAATAATTGCCTGGATCTCAACGTGACTTGCTTTCAAATCCAAACTTAAAATAAAACCTAGGTTTGTCTTTTTCTATTGCTGTTTCTGCCGCCTCCATGATTTGCAGGAGGCACTTAGAAAAGGCTCACATGAGTGTTCTTGTATTGCTCTTTTGCCCCCTGTTGTGACAATTCCTCAAAATAATGACTTGGCTGTGATGTTCACAGTGACTTCTTTGGTGAGGTTTGCACAAAAATGTTTTATCATTGTGGAAGGTGAGTTCAGTGTCTGGAGTAATATAATTAGGGAAGTTCTCCCTAGTTCAGACTGAATTAAATTTTACCTAGCCTTAGGCTGTCGTCTTTCAGATCTGTTCTTTAGGGCTCAATTACCAATTAAATAATTTCCCTACTCCCGCTATCTGGACCAGGAGAGCAATCTGCACCAGATATTGCCACCTCTTCAGTGCAAAAAATATAGTGTGGGCAAAGTCATTGGTCAGGTTGACAAGTGCTGTGAGGATGAAAGAAAAAAGGCTGAACCCAAGCTGCCGTGCTGCATTTTGGCATGAAGCGCAGTAGAGACTAGGCAGCGTTGTAAGGCATGCACTGTCTCTCTAGGCCCTGTCTTGTTGGTTTGTGTGTTTGATTTTTGAGGGCTTTTAAGTCAACTCTGAAGAAGTGTAGCCCCTTGCCTTTGAGTGACCCGTAGAGCTGAATCTTGGCTGCATGCCTGGGGCTGGAGCAAAGCTAAAAGGTGCTTGGTGCTACACACTGCTATTCCAGGCTTCAGTGATTCTGTAGGTATACCAGATTAACAACTTCACCAGGGATGGTCTCTTAAGCAGCACTTAGATGCCACAGATGTACTGTGAGATGCTGACAGCTTTTTCTTGGGCAGTTTCCTGGGGCTGCATTTTTTAACCAGCTTGCATTGTTGGGTTTGGGTCAGCTTGAAGAGTCTTATTTCTGTCTTCCTCCAGTGCCATTGCATGGTAGCAACAAAAGTGAGGGTGTAACAAAAGCAAGTCAGAAGGTTTGATTACTTCTGTTTACTCATGTCTTTCTAACTTGAGGGTCCGATTGCTTTGGAGTTGCTTCGCAGAACTTTGGCTCTGAGAAATCTGTGAAATCACCAGCTTGTCTTTTCACTTTTGGGCTATCCTCCTTTCATGGAGACATGCAAAGTGCTGTCTTATGCTTTAAAGGAAAAAAGGATAGCAATGAAGCTAATTGAAGCATTTTATGTATGCAAGAAAGTAATTTTGTGGTGTCTGCAAGTTGTAATTTTAAGGAAAAGGAAAGCTCAGTATATGTAACCACTGACATTTAAATTGGTGGTAGCCTAATTTTTGTAATCAGCCTTAAATACATGGTGAACTTGGGCCAAATGCATTCCTGCAACTTCATTAATTGCAGCAGTTACCAGGAGACAGCCTGGCGTGCTTCTTTTCTTTTTGACCATTGTATCTTAATTTTTAACTTTTCTGTGTTGTTGTTTGTAAAGGAGAAATGTATTCATTTTGCAGTGTTCTGTGGAAAAGGGAAATTTTTAGGAACTCTGTACCCTCTTTCTCAGGAAAATGATCTGTGGAAATCCTGGTTTTGTTTTATGTGGGACAGTTGGTTTCTTTCCCTTTGCAGACAGTGGCTCTTAGGCCAACATCAGTAGACACATCTTTGGTCAAAGGCAATTTAAGAGGCGAGCGTTTGACCCAGGAACTTTGACAAGGAGCTGCCAACACCGAGTGCATTCTCCAGATTTGCTTGAGATCAAATTAAAAGATCTGGCACTCAAACAGAAACAAAACCCCTTAGTGAAAATTCAATGTGAAATTAAATAAGACCAGCCCCAGGTCAATACTGTATGCAAAGAGGGGAGGCTTCATGTAAAAGTCAAGCACCTTTGTGTTGGTGCACAACAGGAGGGGTGCTGCCCTGCCAGCTGCCTTCAGTCCTGAGGTTTATGAAAGCCGTGTGCCTTTCCCGTGTGTGTTGAGCTTAATTAATACAAAAGCTGGTAGATGGGCTACATTATTTATATGACTTCTCTGTATCCCTAGGACTCTTGATAAGTAGACAGAATGAAGGCTGCTCATTGCAGGGCACGCCTGCTCTGGCTCAGTATGGTGTTAACCATTGCTACCCAGATTGCAGTCACTTGGAGGGTAGGCCAAAGGTTGTGACACATAATGTGTTTTGTAAGATCCGTTTAATCTCAAGAAGAAGCAACCATTAAGATTTTATCAAAAACCCCAAGCTATTTCCCCAGTCCCAAGCTGAACCATTGGTAGCTGCCAAGGAACCTGTAGGTGACTTTCCAAGGAGAGTCTGACTTAACTGGATTTCACCACAACAAAGTCAGTAGATTCCTGTATCTGAGCTGGAGTCTCAGTAGTAAGTCATTTTTCAGATATCTTAACTAGCTGTAATTCATAATAGCTTGTAACATAAAAGGACCTGTCATGCATTCAGTTAGCCAGTTGTGAAATAAATTTGATTCTCACAAGGAATATTGGGAGCTAGAACCCACTCTGTTTATTGGCACAGCAAGGGCAAGCAGGGAAGAGATGTGAGGTGATAGCTGTGTGACGTATACATCAGTGTGGGTTGGCTACTAAGTGATCAGAAGAGATTTTGGAGTAAGCATGGGGAAACACAACCGGTTTTCATTGTTATTGGCTTATAGCACTTATGAGTAAATGACCTTGTCAAAAGAAGATGAGTTAAGGTCTTGAAGACACTTTGTGGTTTCTTTGGTTCCCAATATAAAAATGCTTAGAGGATAACAAGAATTTCCATGACTTGCATGACCAGATATTTTTTTTCAAGGAGAATACTTTTGTCACATTTGATCACCTTATCTTTTGAATCTGTGCTGGGTTTTGACAGGCTTCAGAGGATAGAGCTCTCATAGGTCAGAGGGTAGAAAGAGTTCAACAGATCTGAAAGATGGCCTTAAAAGGTAGTGGATCGATACTCAAGTGGCAAGGGGTCTGTTTCTGAGGGCCTGCAGAATGTCACATTAATGTGGTGTGCGACGGGATACTGTACTTCACTGTTTTCAAAGCAGGGATTGTTCGTGTTTCCATTTTCTGGCCTTTCTTTTTAAACTAAGCTTTTTTGAGCAGTTATTTTTCTCTTCACCTGTGTTTTTGCAACTGTTGCTACAGTGATGGAGAAAATGCAGAAGTGGCATAATGAGGAAGTTTGGATGCTTTTTGCCAAAAGGACTAGTTTTGATCTCTTTATGCCAAATAAATCTCTTAGAATTTCACTGCTAATAGCTATCCATAATTAATTAATGAGCAATTAAAACTGTTATTAGGAAAAAACATGGAGTTTTAGCCTTCGGAAAAATGTAGCGCTCATTTTGCTGGAGTGGAACACGTGAAGGGCCTGAATTCTGTACTTCATTGCAGCCCTGCTAATCTGATGGAATTTGCTTTGATTCCAAATTTACAGGTGGATGGAAGATTGGTGTGACAAAGTGGATAAAATGGCCAGTAAATTTCAATGTATTTATGTGGCTTTTGTAGTGTGTTTACTGCAGAAGAAAGAATTGTAGAAACTGGGTGTGTGGTCTCTGCAATGATTTTATTAAAGCTTTCCGTTGTAAAAGTGTTTGGAAACCTTTTCTAAGAGAGTGAAACCACTTCAGGTTTTTTTTCTCAAGGAGCTTTTTTAGTTTGGAAGGGAGAAGGGACTTGAGTTAAAGTGTCTTTTCTTTGCCATACATGAAATTCCACTAAGGCTTGCTTGAGTGATAAGCTATTAAAGTTGTTCCTTCACATATTTTTCATACCCGTTGCACCTTTCTACAGATGTTTTGGCAAGTAAATGGTTTTGCACTCAGGTGTGCTCCAAGTTATTCACGTGTACAGATGTTTGCATGGCCCTAACTAATATTTATTCTCAGACTGAGTGCATTTGGCAAGTCTCTGTGGGATGCAATCTTTTGCAACAGAGTTGTCAGTACCTGAGAGTCCAAAAAAATCCAAGAGTGAAAGGGAGGAGAATTACCCTGGGCCCAAGCATATTAAAAATAATCATCGCCTAACTCTGTATCCCTCAAGAGCATCTTCCTGACTGTGTATTCTTCCCATGTGGGTGCTAGCCTGTCTTTCCTGAAGAAAAAGTTCTCAGCCGGGCATCTCGCAGGTTTTGTTACTCTTATACAGAGTGGTTTTAGTTGGAGTTGTGGTTAATGGTGAGATGAGAGATGTTACGCTGTCCTTTCTGCTGCTTTCAAGGCAGGCATTGGTTAGGGAAAGGGTGTTTCTGAATGACAGATGTCTTAAGGCTTCCTGCCTGCCGCATTTGGTCTCTTCTGGGTGTGCTCCCTTTTTTCCTCTGCCTGGCATTCGGGCGCCTCTGCTGTGAGCCGGGAGCGGGCAGGAGGGCAGCTCCGTGCGAGCTGTGGGTTCTGCATCCCACCACCCAGCGCGTCAGCCCGTGCACAAACCTCCCTCCTCCAGCTCCCCGCTTGCCTCTTGGACTCTTTTTATCTCGACTTTGCCCATCCCAAGTGCTTAAAAACGTGAGTCAAGAACCAGAAACCAAAAAATTGTCTAATGAAAAAATGAGGTTTGTGGAAAGGAAAACATCTTGTAAATTTGTCTTTTAGGCCTTTAGAGTTGACCTCTTCCAGATTCTCTGAAGAATTAAAGTTAGAAACTCAAAATACACAAAGGAAAGGGTTTTACTTGTTCGTACAGCCCCAGAGCTGGGTTTTAAAAAAACACCATATACTGTAAAAGCTGCAATTAAATCTTAATAACTAACTTTACTACTTATCCCCTCACCCCAAAATCTCTTGAACACTCCGAAACAGAGAACAGCATGTTCTGGCCAGAGCATTTATAATACTCTTGCTCACAACTCAGGTATTTTCCTTCATTGCCTCTAAGTAAGACCTGAAGAGTGTATTTCCACTAGACTGGAAACACCATGTTGGCTGGAGAAACTGCTGGGTATAATGTATCAATCAAGGCAAGGTGAAATGCTCAGAAGTGTTCTGTGGTGGAAAAATGCATCTTTTCAAATCATTTAATGAGCATGCCTTATCATTAAGTTACCATAAATACAATCCCACTTTAATAAGCTGTTCTTATTTTGTGCAGTGCTTTTTAACTAAAAAACAAAACAAAGCACAACAAAACTGTAGAGAGATACCATGTATAAGTTATGCTGGCAAATAGGGATACATGCATACATATGTGTGTGTATACATGGTTTTTATATATAAAAATAAATCATAAATAAATATAAAAATGATCATGCAACATGGTAATATAAGTACTTGTTCAAATTGCAAAATGAATTACTTCTGGATTCTGTTTCCTTAAAGGCTGAAATGTTAAATGAATCTTCCAGCATGGATTTCCCCAAATTTCCACAAGTAACAAACTCTTACAAGGACTATTGATACTATTACTAAATGCCAGCTTGAGTACAAACATATATATAATTGCTTTGACTAGCTTTGGTAAATTTTTTTCATATAGTTAAGAATATGCCATAATTTGCTGAATTGAAATTGCTACCTCTTTGGTTTTGGTAAGGTAATTTCCACCTCTGCTAACGGAGTATAAAGGGTGTCAGCACATTTCTAAGTGTCTTCTGATCATAGTGAACGCTAATGAAGGACAGTGAAAGAGGCAGGGGAAATTCCAGATTATATTTTGCTGCTCGCATGCAGAATCAGTAGCCCTGGGAGGCCTATTTCATAAGAGGTTACTTTAGAAAACATTTCCCATACATGTCTATTGTCACGTACAAGACCTGTTTCTACCTGAGTTAGTCAAGAACAAATTTACTTAAGTGAACATCGGTCTTTGGATTCTAATTTACAAATTAACATCTTGAGTATGTGACATAGAAAATTATTAACTTGCCAAGCACCTTTTACAGAAGCAAATGATCAGACTGGTAGAAGTGAGTTATTAAATAACAAGCCTCACGCTTTCCAAAATACAGAATTCTCTTAAGTCTCTCATAATTTAAAAAAATACTTCATTTCCCTTATTAAATAAAGGTGACAGAAAGGGAAAATCAATGTGGCAACAGTGTATGGAAAAATCAGCCTGTCTTTGGTTTGCATAGTTCCTGTTTCCAGTATACTCTGGTGCTAATACTGTGCTTGATGATGGTTTTGCATGATTTCTATGTGATCTTGTTACAAAATGCAATATTCCGGGCAGCTGATCTGACATATATTTAATCAATGTTTATTAGTTTGTTTTGGGAACTACACAACTTTATCATGAGAATTACTTGGAGAGAAATAATTCCACTTTGCTTGTTTATCAGCACAATTTGCCTAACCTCCTTTTCTTGATTTCCTTAAACTACAAGTTAGATCTTTCTTAGATTATGATTCATAGGTCACTTGTGATTCACTGTTCAATTGCTTGGTATTTCACTTCAAAACTCAGAAGCCAAGTATTGGTTTCTGAGAAGTTTTATTTTTTGTGCATAAAAGCATGAAACCCAGATCCACCTGCCAGAAGATCCAGTACTCAACAGTATTCACATCCTGCTGATTATTTTTAATGGATGTTTATGCTTATATGCCACAATCTAGAATACATATTAATAGAAATTAAATTGTGGAGGGGAAACTAACTAAGGGTTTTGGGGAAGGAAAAAAACCAGCAGCCAGCTGAAAAATAATAGCTCTGTACTGAAGGTTTTTCTAGTTATAGAAACAGCAATGAATTTCTCAGTTGCTTCCTTTTTATGCAGCTAAAGAATATACTACTGTGATTATATTTTTTTTAACAGCAGTCTTTGAGTTAAATCTGATCACAGGAATTGTGCTAGAGAATTACTTTATCTAAATTAGTGCGTGTAAATGATGCATGCATGAGCACAAGAAATAATTTTGTATTCCTAACAGCCAATTGTACACTCAGACGAATGTTTGCATGCATAGTCACCCATTTGGAATCGGGCCTGAACTAAATTAGAATTAATACCATGGGCTGGTTCCAGGATTTAGCTCTCAAGTCTATTTATAATGATGTAATATACATTAAAAATATCCACCTCTGCAGAGGCTGTTCTCACCGCAAACCTGTGTAGCTGTAGCAATCACATGCCATCAGGTGAAACATGCATGTTGGAGATAAGGGGCTGGTACAGCAGGTAGAACTGTCATCAGCACAAATTCGGTGCATGTGTAATGTGAAGGAACAGGCTGGGCTGTGTAAGAAGCAAGAGATAGGACTGCCCTAAGCCCCTCTTCTTTTTCAAGCTCTTCCGCTCCACACTGCTTGAGCGCTGGCTGTGCTAATGAGGAGATGGACTATTTCCAGGAGACAGCCACTTCAGTTCAACCCCCCTGAGACAATAACATGCACTTTAAGAGTAATAATAGCCGCTAGCCGTTGTGGCCCTGGGGAATGGGATCTTGACATGCTGCATGACATTCAACAAGCATGCCTGATGTCTCATGTCAAGTCGAGTGGCCAGGCTTGAAGTGCAGTGCTGGAGGGAGAGGGGGCAAAAAAACCCAGTCTCCTGATTTAAAATGGATATTGCATCACTTTCATACTCGGCTTCTTCTGCAGCTTAGTGCTCCAGCCAGTCTGGTGGATGGGGATTTGGATGGAGTTTTTCATGTCCTGCCCCATCCCTCCATGCTCCCTCTCTGCACAGTGGCTGCTACAAGAGCTAGGCTTGTAAGAGAGCCCACTGTAGTGCCATCTGCCATCCCCTGTTCCCACTGGTGTTATCTGTCCCTTAATGGATCCACATCAATTGGCTGTGATCTTCGAGGATTCCGTGCTGTGTCCTAAGTGGTGAGGCCAAGCTGAGACTAACGTAGCACCAGCGCAGTCTCCTGTCGCAGGCCACGGGAGCGGCCTGTAGCATCCTCTGGCTGTGGTCAGACAACGCCATGGTCTTGAGAGGCGGAGCTAGTGTTCTAGTTTTAATTAATCTGGTGATTAGACTCTGACTAGCCCACACAGGACAGCAGCGTAATTTCATTTTCTGTTACTGGAAGGCAGTGCCAACTGTGCCTTCGGATCAACCGTATGCAGTTTCAGGGTTTCTTAATGTCAGAAGAGGGAAGACCACTCTTACTGTACCAAAGCATTTGTTTTAGGACAGCTAAGGAATACCAAAAGGATAGAAGAATACACCAAAGCAAGGAAATCATCCTGTGCAAAGAGTTATATTAAGAAAGAGGGGATTAACTGCTCAAAGGAATCAAAGGAATAAGAATTGTGAATCTGATTTTTAATTTTTTATCACTGTGCTGTATTTGACTGGGATAGAGTTAATCTTTTTAATAGTAGCTAGTATGGGCAGTGTTTTGGGTTTGTGCTGGAAACAGTGTTGGCAATACAGGGGTGTTTTCCTTACTGCTGAGCAGCGCTTACACAGAGCCAAGGGTGTTCTGCCTCTCACCCCACCCCACAGCGAGCAGGCTGTGGGGGGGACAAGGAGTCGGGAGGGGACACAGGCGGGACAGCTGACCCCAGGGATATCCCGTCCCATATGACGTTGTGCTTGGCATATAAAGCTGGGAGAAGAAGGAGGAAGGGAGGGCATTTGGACTTAGTGTTTTGTCTTACCAAGTGATGGTGATGCACGATGCAGCCCGGCTTTCCTAGGGATGGCTGAGCACCTGCCTGCCCATGGGAAGGGGTGAATGAATGCCTTGGTTTGCTTTGCTTGCTTGTGCAGCTTCTGCTTTACTCACCTGTGAACTGTAACTGACTTTATCACAACCCACGAGTTTTCTGACTTTTACTCATCCAGTTTTCTCTTCCATCCTGCTGTGGGGGAGTGAGCAAGCGGCTGTGCGGGGCTCCGTTGCTGTCTGGGGTTAAACCACAACAGGCTGAGATAAGGACAGTTTAATAGGTAAAGCAAAAGCCCGCGTGCACAAGCAAAGCAAAATTCACCCCTTCCCATCGGCAGGCAGGTGCTCAGCCATCCCCAGGAGCACAGAGCTCCATCATATGGCACTGTTACTTGGGAAGAGAAATGACATCACTCTGAATGTCCCCCTGTTCTTCTTTCCCCAGCTTTATACGCTGAGCATGACATCATATGGTATGGGCTATCCCTTGGGTCAGCTGGGGTCAGCTGTCCTGGCTGTGTCCCCTCCCGACTCCTTGCACCCCCCCGCCTGCTCGCTGTGGGGTGTGGTGAGAGGCAGAACAGCCCTTGGTGCTGTGCAAGCGCTGCTCAGCACTAAGAACACCCATTTCTCAGCACTGTTTCTAGCAAAAATCCAAAACACAGGCCCACACTAGCTACTGTGAAGAAAATTAACTCTATCCCAGCCAAATCCAGCACTAATTGATGTTCTTTCAAGACAGATGACTCTGTGGTGTGAAATCTTGGCATGAGATGGAATGCCAATACTTTATCTTAGCTGCTAGATTAACCCAGGAATGAGTATACTGGAGTTTTTTAAATCAGATTGTTTAAATAAGATGATTGTTCATACATTGTCTTCAATACGAATAAGCCAAAGTAGTGTTGTATGCCTATGACATCCAGTAAAAATATTGTAATAGTACTACGTGGGTTATAAACATAGTCAAATCTTGACAAAGAGACAAATACCATATGATGGCTTATTTGTTGCCCAGATACTATTTTTTGTGTGTGTGTGGTAGTGGAGTAATCTCATCTTCAAGGTAATAGAACAATACTATAAATAAGTAGGTTGTTTAACAGGGCTTTTAAACTTGCGTTTCTGAAATCATGTTCATGCAACGGAGGTGGAATGAATAGAAGCATAAGGTGAGGCAAGCAGAGAGAATGTATTGCACCAGCAAAATGAGTCTTTGGATCCTGTGTAAGCACCGAATGTAGAGAACCGGGGCATGATCAGGAAGAAGTTGTGCGTGTAAGTACACATGCCTTTTTTGATCAAACTAGGCAGAGAAGCAATGACAGAAAATACCAAAGTAATTGTACAAGGGAGATTTCTTTAGGACAGCAATCACTGGACACTGGAAACATGTATGCAAAATTAATTTCAAGTTCAACACTTAATTATCCTTTATTCTTAAGGGGAACTTTTTCATCTGGAGTAGTAGTTCTACCTGACAGTGGTGGTGTTTAGGAGCTGGCAAGATGTTCTTCTCTTCCTTACTGGTTACGTAATTTTTCTCTCTGAAAAGATGCTTTTTATTTTTTCTTGCTTTTCATGCGTTCTTTAGATTGCTGTAAGACTGGCATCCACAAAGAGACAGAAATGGATACTGTAGAAATCCTGAGGCCAGCTGCAGTTGGTTCAGGGACCTTGGCAAACTTGAAGAACCTGTAGCCTGCAGGGGTCATATGAACTAAAAGTTTGTAAGAAAAATCTTACTGGCTTCCTCATGGTACTGCAGGTGTTTTATAAATAGAGGTGATCTTAAACAGGTCCAGCGAAAGCAGAAGAGGAAATCAATCTGTTCCTCAGGAAAAAAAAAAAAAAAAAAAATCGTTACAATGTTTGCTTACATTTTTGGGTGAGACCATCCTTTAAGTTCTCAGGGTTATAGAAATGATGAAATGTAAATAACTGCTGTTTTGGAAGAGTTTATACTCAGAAGTTATTTTGACTTGACCCTTGTTCTTAGTCCAGTATGGAAGGCAGAGATAGAAACATTCTCTTACTCATAGCTTTATTTTTCTGAGGAGAGTTTTAGTCGCTTAATTTCAGTTCTTAAAAGAAGGGAAAAAAGAAAATCTGCTGTCGCACTTATGGAAGTGTAAGACCTTGGTTTGATTTTCTTTTTAAATTAATCTACTGCCCCTTTTATAGGGTAAGGTAAGAGTAAACGGGTCTGATGTTTATAATTTACAATAGAAGCTTGTTATTGCTGGGCTTACTGCTTGCTTTTTATTTCATCTTTCCTCCGCCACCACCCCACCCCCAATTAAATGTAAGCTGCAGTTTGCAGATGCTGATCATTGCACTGAGCAACTGGGGGAAGATGCTGCCAGCGCTGCTAATATAGTTGGATGTTTCTGTGTCACAATTCATTGGATAAGTTGAGGAGATTGCCAGCCCCGGAGAGGTCCAGCAGCAATTTGTTATACTTGAAGCATGCTGCTTTGCAGACACAGGCTTTAGTGGTTGGTTGCAGTGAGAGGGGAGTAATGGCATTTAGGCAGTGCTAAATGAAGTTTTCTGTCTTGTACCTTTTCCCACTGTAGGTCTAATAGCTTTAACATTTGCTTGAATACAAAATTCCGTAATACTTTACTGTGTGACTATCACATGTGCTGTTTGCTCATGTCTTCTTTATTCCCTCATCTCTTTCTGCTCTAGCAAAAGGATGCTTCTAGATAGACCCTGAAATTGCATTTGCGAGTACAGGGTTATAGAGACAAGATAAGGGATGCAAATGCTGACTTTTCACTCATGCCTGTTTCTTTAGGAGATAGGTCTGGTTTCCTTGTGCTTAACATTTACAGCTCGTTCAGCAGTAAATTTCATTTGGTAAGCATTAACTCATCTGCAGATGTTAGAATTCCAGTGATCCTTCAGAAATGCTGTTCAGATCCAAGTTTATTTCACAAGTGGCTGATGGACTGTGTTAAACTGTTTTTCTACTTAAGTCAGTGTTCTGCCAAGTATCTACATCACTAGGAAAATCACAATTGTCAGGGAGAGACTGAAGACTTGAAGCCAGTTCCTTTAACCAGTTTATTATAGTATATTGCGGGCAGTGGAGCAATGAGAAATTACTCCATCTGAAGCTGTGGTGGTGTACACAGTTCCACCTCATCAGGCAAAATGTTTTCAACTTGGGCCGGTGCTGAGTGGCAGAGCTCTAGGAGGAGTTTGGAAGCTGCTGCTCCTGCAACTGGCCTAGAACTTGCAGAATTCTTTTGTGCCCAGCGAACAGCCAATGCCTGTCATCAGCATGAAATTCACTTTGTAAGAAAAAGTGGAACAAGTAATCAAAATTACCTATGGACACTTCTCCTGGAAAATACCACCTCTAACCAAAATGTTAGGTAGAAACAGACATATGCGTTGTTTCACCATATACGAGAAAGGGATAACTGATGCTGGTGTTGTAGAAACGTCAACTCTGAGACCTTTCCTACTGGTGGCAATAGTACCAATTTGCTTTAGTTTTCATTGTGTGCTGTCAGTAGCTGTAGTGTTACATACATAGCCAAGAAGTTTGGTGAACAGCCTGATGAAATCCAGAGGAGGAAGGAGAGCTTGCTGGAAAGCCATGTTTCCCAGAGGCTTGTCAAAACAAGAAGAATTCGGTGCTCTTTCATAACTTGATGTGTCTGTTGAGGGTAGGGAGTGGCTGGGAATACACTGAATGGTTGAGATGGGCTCTGCAGGAGAAGCTCATTGTCTGGTGTTTCATTCCCTGGGGCCTCAGTTATTGCAATATCCTTTGTGGGAGTGGACATGCCTCACTTTATATCTATCCACAGTACTGCTGGAAGCATCCTCTAACTACAGAACATGTTCTTCTGACTGTATTTTCTCTCTCTGCCCCCGTTTTGCTTTGTTTCTCCTGTTTCTGCAGAATATTTCAAACAGCGGCTCATCTTCAGAGGAATTAGTGACCTGTGGATACCCTTCCGACCATCTTTCCTTCCACACCAAAAGTTCAGCACCATTGTTGGTCAGCCATCATGGCCAACATCCTGGAAGGCTTGTCCCCCTTCCAGTTAATTTTCAGGGCTCTTCCTTGCTGCCCTTCCTGCTTGTCCGGCAAAGGAAATGTGGTGTCATCCTGCCTGCCTCCTGTTAAAACTCCTTTTTGTAATGCCCATAGAAACCGTGGTGAACCGTTGGGGTCTGGCCTGAGACTACAGCTTACTATGGTAGTGAACACTGTCTCATTTTCTTTTCTGTCTCTGTTCATCATGAGGTCTTAGTGGGCATGTGTTTGAGATGTCACCTTGTTGGGGACAGAAACCATGGGGTTTGTTCTGTGCTCATACGTCTCCTTCCCTCATGGGGGGTCTTGGTTCAGGACCTAGCTTCTGAACTTCATCTTCATATATCAGCATTTAATCACATAAAGGTTTGAATTAGAAGTGACCTATAAAGATCACCTAGTCCAGTCCTCAAATAATATCATTTATAATGTCACATTTATAATTCATGTCAGCTATTTGTTGTTAATATTGCTATCTGATGCCTTTGAAGACTGGGCTGCAAGTTGACAACAATGCAATAGGTTTGCAGATTAGGAAATGGAAGATCTCACCTGAAAATGGCAAGACGATGTTGATGTCTCTTTAATTTGCCTTTGGCATAAAACAATGAGAGGTTTCATTTTACATTAATATGTACAGATTTTGTGCCTTTACTTGAAAAAGCTGGAGTGTTTTCCACAACAGATGTAACTCTGATTTTGAGCCAGATTTCAAGGCAACTGAGGTTTGTCTCTGGGCAATTAAAATCCTCAATTAACATATTAATTATTTTTCTAATGACATTATAGTCGTGGGTTTTTTTGTCTACTGAAGGGAAAAGAAAATGTCTAATTTGTTTACTGGTTTGTGAGATATTTAGCTAATTTACACACGAGAATTTGTTAGTATTTGACTTGCAATCACAGAACTGAACATTTATTCTAAGGGATTTTATGTTTCCTGCTGTAGTGAGGTGGTTAAAATAGTGGCTGCAGCTAGCAGGTGCAACTAGCAAAACTGAAAAATACAGGAGGTCTTTACCTGTTTTCACTTGTTGAGATAGAAGGAACAAACATTTGTAGCATAAATAACAAGTACTACCTTTCTTCCTCCGATCTTTGTAAAAACTGAAAAACCTTTCATATATCAATCTGTGGAGGTTAAAAGAAGTCATTCTGATATCTTCAATGTCATTTTGATTCCTTCAATGCAAAGATAATACTTAAACCATGCAGCAGGCAGCTGTTAATTAACAGCATATTGGGGCTGATGCTGGTGGTGGCCAAAGAAGGGAGTGACGGAGGAACAGAAAAGCATATCCACAGGAAGAACATACCTGCTTTTCTGTTCTTCTCAACAGAATTGTTTATTGGCAGAGCAGCTTGTTGTCTCTTCTGTTAGCACGGCCGAGTGCAGCGCTCCATCTCGGTCTGAAGTGGTTGCTCAGTATTTGGCAGCAGGCTGTGGTGCCAGATCGGCCCCTGTGCATACTGAGCCCCGGTAGTCGCTATCTCTGGAAAAAGGCTGTCGACCGCTGAATGAAATATTTTTTCAGCTTTAGATGGGCTTTCTTGTAAAGACTGAGCTGTTATTAACCAGCGCTGCACATCATGACTGGAGTTCTGTTGGGCTAGTTACTACACAAACCACCTCAAGGCAGTGAGCAGTTCCCGGGCTGAGAGCACGCAGTACAGAAAGCGTGGGCAGCAGCGGGAGGCAAGGGTGCTGTGGAGATGTGGTCACATACAAGTAGGTGCGCGCACACGTATGTAGACATGTAAAACAGGCATTGATTTTAGCTGTTTGCATGCCAGCTTTACCATCATCAGGGTTTTATTTTTTTATTTCCTAATAAATCATTTTATTTCCTGAACATTTACCGCAAAAAGTGGTTTTGAGTAGGGATTTGAAGCAAGATGGCAGGTACTGGCAGGATACGTGTCTCAGGATCACTTCAGGCCGGGCATGGCATGGCATGCATGAAGATGATAGTAATATACTTGTATGGTAAGCAGAAAACCCAGAAGGTACCCAGACACTACCTAACAGGCAGGATGGGGCCGGGGGCAGGTGTCTGCTGCAGAGACCAGCAATGGCTTCTGGAGGGAGAGGGACAAACTGGAATGAAATGAAAGGTGGAGGAGGAGCAGGGCAGATGAAGTAGTAGCAGAAACAAAGGAGGTAAGAAACTTGAGGGGAGATGGTTCAAGGCACGTGCTGGGCTTGTCAGAGCTGGACAGCAAACCAGAAACCTCCACGTTAAATGATGGGTGGTGAAAGAGATGATGTTAGAAGAGGTGAGATATATAAAAACAGAAATCGGGGAGGTAATAAACATCAATTGAATCAACTTGAATTCACCAGTGTTTACAGAAGGAGAAATAAGCTAGGAAAACTCCACTGCCAAGTGGACTCTGCTCCCTACTTTTCACTTTTCTCCTGGATCACCCTAATCTCATACAGAGAGCTCAGAAGAGACTGCTCATCTTCTGTGGATGCAGGGCTGATTTGGTTGGAAAACCTCTGTTGTTTCCAGCCAGAAAATGAATGGGTACTCAGCCCTCAACAGAAACAGCAAAGCTCCTGTGTTTAGGTGTTCCTCTCACCTCTTTATCATACAGGCTGAAAACACGATACTACTGATTTCCCTGGCCTTTGAGATGATGTGTTTGTGTATGCATTTATTGAAATAAGTGCTTTTTAGACTTTTCATGCGCTAGCAACTGGCAGATGAAGTCACGGACTTAGGAGGGGAGGGCAAATGCTGTATGAGTGCCATGTGAAAACCATATAAAAGTGCCAGGAAACGTGCAATCTGCATGTAAAGATGGGAGTTCATAGGTCACCAGAGACAGACAAAAAAGAAATCCAGGAAACGGTGTTCATCAGAGCGATGATAGTCTTTCTGATCACAGGCTCTCCAATTTACCTGAAGTGCACTTCAACTGCAATTACATTTCTGAAGCACTTCATTTAACATAAATGTACCCCTGAGTAAATCTATTTGGATGTAAGATAGCGCTTTTCCTATCTATTGCTATGAAAGTTTGAACGCATATGGGCACACGTGCCGCTCGTCCCGGGGCAGGGGTGTGAATGCGCGGCGGGTGGCCAGAGCCCCGGCCACAGCGCGGCACTGGAGCTGCGCTGCCTGGTGGGGTGTCTGGGGCTGGCCAGGCTGATGGCAGCTGGGGCTTCTGTCAGGCTTGCTGTCAAACCCGAGCGACGTTGCTCTTTCTGGATTGAATGGGTGAAAGTATCACGACGCATCCTATCGCCATGCAAAAAATGCTTCCTGTGACTTAGCATAGGTTTTGCATGATGTGCGAGACAGGCAGTTGAGGTAGATAGTTATATTTGTTTATTTTTGCTTCCCGTTCACAAATGAAGTGACTTGAGGCCGGCAATGCTGAGGTGCTTTGAGGGAGGAGGGGGGAGAAAACTTTTTTGCAGCACCTTGGGGTTGCGCTGTCTGCTGCAGCTACACTCAGCACAGCAGGAGGCGGCAGGGGGTGCGTGTCTGGAAGCTCTTCCTTGTTCCAGAGTTTTGCTTTGATCATGCAGCATCCCTGGTCTGCCTAACCTAGTGGTGTGATGTGGGTGGCTTTGAAGGTAGGAATGGAGCTGTGGGTTTTTTACGTTGCCTATGGAGAATGAAACTTTCTTTCCATGAAAGCTACATTAGAATTGGATTAGAGAGAGACCTGTACTTTTATCCCAAATCACTAACAGCAGAGACATTAAGGAGAATGCTGTAGTATATAACTTTTTGCTGTGGGCAAAGCTATTAAATCTAAAACCAGCTTCTGTGTGACTGAACAAAACTCACGGTGGCTGTGGTTGTGAGACGTGGTTTTACAGTGGTGCTTGTTTGGAAGACTTCTTGTTGTGTGCACTCCTAACAGCTGAAAAAAGTGCGTGTGGATTAACTTCTCTGAAATTGTCTTTCAAGATGATGTGGCTCTTTGCCCAACTTTGAGATCACCCTGCTTTATATCCCCATAAATACGCTTTTTCAATAAAAGCAAAGAGTCACTAGACTCTAGGCAGCCAGTAAATTTGGAACTAAAACGGATTACGTCCATGAGATTTAGTGACTTCTGAAAGGTGGAGGGAGTTGACCAAACAATGTGTACTTTTGTTTAATTTCATAGCTATTATCTGTTTTGAAAGCCTTTTAATCTCAGGGGGGTATGATCAAATGACATTGTATTGTTTTATACGTCTTTTTTTAGCTGAGCTTTTCTAAACAGCAGCAGATCTCCCTAAATTCATTACTTGCCTTTTGCCTTTGTTCTGTTCTCCATTTTTGTGATGCTCTTGAATTGACAATGGTAGTGGTAGTTTCGATCATGTTGTTTGTAAGACTTTTCTTCTTGCCTTCTCAACTGTGTTGAGCACAGAGCAGAAACCGATGGCGGGGGTGGGTGTTAGGGTGGGATGAGGAGCTGGGGGCATTGGGCTGTCTTGATGCTGAGGTGCTTTCCCTGCTGGTGCTGCGGAGAAGCTGTAAACCAGCGTGCCCTGGTCGCAGAAGAGAAGGGGAGGAAATTAGTTGAAATACAGACGCCATAAACATTGATGTTGTGGTTGAATTGTGGATGTCTTTCACTTTCGTTTATTATTTATTTGAAGTTTTATTATTGCATGTTTGGAGAGACTTTTGTCCTTGTTGATTAGCTCATCTTGATTAAGATTGAAGTTTCTTTTTTTCATCCCTTCTCTCTGTATGATTTTGTGACAAGTGGTTCTTTTAAAAGTGGTTGAGGTAGGTAGAGAAGCAGAATTTTGCTCATTGTATTCTGCGGTCTGATCATGGACTGTCTGGGCTATGTTGGATACACGGTCAACTCCAGTATGGTACACTGAAATTTACTTCCTTTGTCGCTGGTCCCTGTGAATATCCAAGTTTATCACTAAATTGATGGGAAGCAGAAATGCTGGTTGGCTGCAAACCCTATAAGCTCACTCAGTGTGAGGATTTTGCCATGAAGCTGAAGATCCACTGATGGTGTCTTTTGTTATCTTTCATTTTCTTCCTAAGTTAAAAAAATATGCTGCTTAATCTTATAAAGTCTGAAAAGTTTGTTGTAGTTAATGCCATTTTTTTGCTTTTCTTTTCTTTTCTTTTTTTAACACCTGTATTGCAGCATTGAAGTGTGTGACAACATCTAGCTCTGCTGGAACATAACGTAGTACACTGTTAACATGGGTAAGATATACTCAGTACGGAACAGTGAAACAAATCAATCAATAAAATGTTGGCAAAGACAGGGAGGTTTTGGTGGAAAAAACAATGTTTTAAAATGTCGCTTATGTTGGTTATGGGATACATGCTGAGTTAACCTCATTGACCTTTTCCCCAGGAATTGATGCGCTTACAATTGGCGGGTCATTATGCTGCTCCACCTGTGTAGTGTTAAGGTCAGTGTGTTTTTCTGATTATAAAAACCATTCATACCATTCCATTATAAATTCACTACCATTCATATAATGGAATGTGCCAAAGCTCAGAGCTGGTTGCAGCTGCCCCCGGTCCATGTTTAAGATCAAAGTGGTTCAGGTAATTTGAGCACCTTTTCAACAACATATCTAATCAAGCTTCATTTGAAGTGACTATTTGTTGTTTATGTTTTGGTTTTTGGTTGGGGGTTTTTTGGGGGTTGTTTTTTTTTTTTGTAACCTTTTAAGCATCCATCTGATGTCAGTGTTGGTTTTGTGTGGCCTGCCCAAGAATTCTTACTGAATCAGGACATGGTAATTATAACATCATAGCAAGGAGGTCCTGGGAGCAGCGGGCAACTGTAACATTGCAGTTGCACGCATCCATGCGTAGGCAAAGCACAGAATGCATCAACCGCTCACCTTCACAAGGCATTTTCTGAAACCTGCAGCTTCTAACTATGAATTAATTCTGAGTCATCACAATGCACAAATCGGCCATCACAGTAGACACTAATGTGTGAGATGCAGGAATGTATGACTGCCACTAACCACTTACTAGGGGAACCTGTGAGATTTTGTGCATGCATAACACACTGCTGCTGTACGCATCTTCCTGCACAGCTTAGTCTTCTGAACTGTCATGCGTTATCAAAGAGAGCCAGAATGTGCATTAAAGCTTATCTAGTGTTATTTCTGTTCACCGAAATGTTGTTATGGTTGGGGCTGTTGTTTGTGTGTTTGCTTCTACATTATTCTTTGTTACTAATCATAAAAATAACTTTAATTCTGTCAAGAGTAAGAATTCAGTGAACAGCCATGTATGTAATAGGTCATTGTGTTCTTCCAGTTTCATGAGGACGTATCCTTTCTGAGTTAAGCTTTGCACTTTGCAGTAGCCAGCGAGAGCCTGGGGCGCTGGCGGGGTTTTTTGGGGGGGTATTTGGAGCCCCTGTGCACGTTAAGCAGTGCTGTAAGTGCTGAAGAAATACATGCAGCCACTTGGTGATGTCAACTGAGAATTTGCGTGACTGTGTCCAATAACACTCCTCCTTTCGTCTCTCTGTAGCTGCAAATGTATTCTACGCTGAATAATGTGAAATTTTCCTGTATGTATGTGCTATGTATAGTGCATACAGTCTCACAAAATGTGGTGAAGACTCATGGGAAAACTCTTTGGTGAAAAGTAATCCTTGAATGTTCTAGCTTATGGAAACTGTTCACGACCTGACATTTCACATGACAATAATTTGAATTTTGCAGCTTTTGCATCAGGTAAGTACACCTTCAGATGTATTTGGCAGTTTCTTTTTTTACGCTGGAAAGAAGATGTATTTCAGTTAGGCCCCAGTCTAAAAACTAAATGAAATATCCCCCCAGAAAGGTAATGCAGGTCACTGTAGGATTGTATCTTTTTTCTCAAGTGAAAAGTCTCAACGAGCATGTTTAGTAGCAGAAGGGATATCAAAAGGATGAAGAATAGAATTTTAGTAAAGCATAGGGCATAATACCTGTTTAACTTATGAGCAAATTCAAATCTTACCTGAGTGCCAGAAGGGTCTGTTTTGCAGGATTTTCAAATTCAACTGTCGTGATGATTCTTCCTAAGTTTTAAACAAGTGCGTCCCTCACTGCTACCTAAATGTCTTAATGATTTTGGGCCCTTAAATACAACACACAGGAGATCCTGGAGGTTGTATTAAATACCTCCCACCAAGAATCCTGCCAGAAATAGGTAGCAGGAAGTAAGTAAATTAACTAACCTGCTGCGGCACACTCAACTGGCCTGTGATGCTGTGTCTCGTCAGGGGAGTCTTCTGATTAAGACAAATTTGGTCCTCAGACTATATAGACAGCTGTCTTTGGATGTACCAAAGTGGTGCAAATCCTAAGTACTTGTCGTAGTGCTGTCTATTAGACGTATCGTCTACCTCTTACTGACAAAATCCATTAACTGAAAGTGCAGCTTTGGCTCTGTGGCTGCCACTCTCCTCTATGTATGGAGGAAAAAAACCCACCAAACCAACCCACTTTTTAAATTGAAGAAAGTAGTTTCTCAGTCCCCATCCCCGTGTCCCCTCTCCTCATCCTCTATGGAAAATGTGTTGAACTAAGTTTGTAACAATACTTAAAGTGGTTTCTGGATACTGTTTTCTCCTTTACTGTTGTTATTAGAAAAAACCCCACTTTGTTTCAGTCTCAATATGGACTGCTTCAGGAAAAGCAAACTACATGCACGATTCAGCCTGTGGCCATGAACAGTATGTACCTGCAAGGGCATTTACTTGACCTTGCCGATAAGCCTTTTGAGTTGCGTGTAGGCATTTGAGATAAGTGCCAGTATTTGTTGGCAGTGTGAAGACCTGACAGGTACAGGGAGTGCAGGACCCTTCCAAATCCTTGGGAAAGCTGGAGCACTATTCACAGCCCTGTGTTTAAATACCTAATTTAGCTTCTTGCATTAGTTTCCCTGCATATACCCTGTATAGTCAGAGTAATGTTCCTGGTGATATTTCGGAGCACCCTTTTCTTTCCCTTAAATGAATAACCAATATGGAAAAGTTGGCCTCATTCCAGCACCCAAATCTCAATGCAGGCTGTAAAAGACTGGAGTGAAAAGGTAGAATCACAACCCCACCCGCCGCCCAAAAAAAAAAATAAAAAATTATGGCACCACCAAAATAAGTTTCTCAGTTGGAAAGGTGTTAGTGCTGTAGTACATGGTGGCTCCTGAAAGTAATTTCTAGCTTTTTAAGGGTCTTTTCTAGAGGAGATGAAGAACAGCACGTTAACCTTTTGCTTTGGATTTAGTCCTTCACTGGGGAGGAGGGCTTACATTGATCTGTTGCTTATAAAAAAAATCAGCTCTTGTATGAGCATTACATCGTATTTGGTTTATCTGTGGCTGCTGTAGCACATGTGCTTTTTGTAGTATGCCGGGTGTTTACATCAGTAAGACACACAGCAATGATTTTTTTTAAAAAAAGCCTTTAACTAGAGTTTATCATATGTGGCATTCATCCTTTTAATCATACAGGTTATTTATGGAGAAAAGTTCTATTGGTGTTCCTATGCCAAACATTGTTAGTGTAGACCACTTACCTGTGGTTTATTTAGGACTCAACATACAGAAACCTTTCAAACATTCTTTGGCATTGTAGTTCTTGAGCAAAATCAAATGATTAAAAATACCAGTGTTAGAAATTTTTTTATAAAACAGCACACATAGGTAAGAACCTGTACTGACAGCTATTTCCAAGCAGAAAACATTCCTGCATATCCAAAATTTTTGCAACCCCTTTGTTTTATACTGTACCTTATGCAGTCGCATTGCCTTTCTTTTTGCTAATGATAACCAAAAAGACTTAAAGATTGCCTCTAAAACTTTGCAGCTCTTCTCGTAGGTTTTCCTGATAAGCCAAAGAACCGATAGATCTACCAAAACCTATTCGGCTGCTAAAGGGATGGTGGTCGCCAACCTGCAAGCATCAACAAAATCCTCCGCCTTGCCCTGCAGATTCAGCTGGGTGCTGGGGTCCCGTGGGGGGAGAAGTGTTAGGAGGTGAGGTGGAGCTGAGAACCAGATCCCCTGCTCTCCTAATGTCTTTTTAATTAGAGTAATATAAATATTGGCTGGGATGATAGTTATGTCTTAATGGAGGAATTAAGAAATAGATTAATTTCTGGCACAATTCCCTCTTCCTGTTTACGTCAGTCCCTATTTCCAGCACCAGTTTAATTGAAGGAATGATTCTCTGTGCTTATTATCTGTCAGCCTTGTAAGGGAATAACTGTACATTTGGGAAAGCACAAGGGGGTTTACAGGCACCAGCAGAAGCAGAGACATGCGTTAAAAACCAGCATGACTGAACACCAGTCATTCAAGTTGTTAGGAAAAGAGCACTTGCAAGGAAATTTGGTAAGCTTGCTATTCTTCCCATTATATCATGGAAGTGGAAGGCTGTGAAGATGGGGCTTTCCAGCAAACCTTGAGTATTTAGGAATTTAAAAGAACCCCAAATGACCCAGTGGGACAGGATCGGCTTCAAAGTCAGTGGAAGTCAACAAGAGTTTTTCCATCACATCCAAGACATGCAAGATCTGGCCTAGGCTAAAATCACTTCAGAGGAATGGAAGAGTTTTTCAGGGATCCGTACCCACATGTGCAAGCCTGCAAGCCATCGTCTGTACTGGAGAACCATGCATTGATGGCATTGGAAACAATATTTGCACTGCGTGCCTTTTGGAGTCTTGATGCTGTTTTAAAATCTCTTGTTGCTCTGCTGGCCGTTGTCAGCTGGAAGCTCATGGGCCTGAGAAAAAAAATCTGCAATTGAAAAAAAAAAAAAAATAAAAATCTGGGAAAAAATCTGAGATAAAAAGCTTTATAACTTCTTTTGGTAAAAGACAAATATACTTTTAACTTTCAGCATTTCCATACTGGGCACTTGCATTGCTTCCATAGTATTTTGCAGGTTTGCTGCTTGAATGACATGTAGAAACACTTTTGACATGCACAAATATTTTGATTTTATGGGGAAGTTTAAGTCTGCTCTCAATGTGGCCCATCTCTTCAAAGCCATCAGAGAAACTGGCTGAAAAAATACATTATTTTGTGAAATTCTGTATGATAACAGACTAATTAAAATCAACAAATATTTCATTTTATTAATATTAAATCCTTTGCAGAGCTAGTTGCATAATGAAAAAATGATTCTGCAATACACTGGGAAAGCTTCATCACGTAAGTTATCTCTGACTTATGTGAATATATACTTTACTTGCATTGGGAATTTTAAAATAAAAAATATAAATGCAATATATATTTTTTTTGTACATTGCAATTTAAAATAGTCCATTCTTTATGACACTAAGGTTTCACCTCTATGAATTTCTTTGCTTCTTGAAGAAAAATTATACACTTGATGCCTCCTTTAACATGGAAGAAAAAATCCACAGCAGATTTGATATTAAGCTGAAAATCTGTCACAAAATCCACACAGAAAATATGAACGTATTTTGTTTCATTTGTAACTAAAATTTTCCATCAGAATGTGAACACACTGGACTGTATACAGACAAAATACTAATTAGGGAGAATGGAGCTGGAACGGGAATAGCGTTGGGTTATGTATAAGATCAGGTCCTGTTCCTGCTGGAGTTGCTTTGATCAGATTTCTGCTATGTTTTTGTAACGGCTTTTGAAATACCATAACGCCTATTTCTGCAGACCTGTAGACATAAGGAGATTCCCTTATGTGAGTAATCAATTCAATTAGCGAGGCTGTGTATAAATTTTTTTATAGCCTGTCTTCCTGGGGTGATCAGACCTCTCTGCTTCTCTCTGTCACTCCCTTACTTAATTACTCTTGAAGCCATTGGCAATTTCAAGTGAAGCGGAGAGGAGTACTTGTCTTTGAATTAAGTTTCTACAGGTCTCAGGGAGAGTTGCTGGGGTTGTCTGTGCCTTTGCTTTGGGTCTGTTTTTGCAGTGGACAGCAGGAAGCTGGGGCTTTAGCAGAGGTTTGGTGGTGATGGGTAGAGCTCTGCAGGAAACAGCTTTGTTAATTCCACTGCTTACAGGCTGTTTGTTTCCAAGAATGCTTTCTGAATCAGACCGAAATGTCTTTAATGCAAACATCCAGCTTCTGATTAGAGGTTAGGAAAATACAGCAATCGAGTTAATTTATCACTGGTATTGAGAGGAAAAATACCAGAAACGTCGGTACGTGGTCATTAAGCTAATGTGTTACAAGTGATAAATCTGTCGTATTAGTGTAATTTCTGTTTGTGGGTCTTATGCAGTGGTGGGTTGACCCTGACTGGATGCCACGTGCCCACGAAGCTGCTCTGTCACTCTTCCCTTCTCAGCTGGACAGGAGAGAAGATACAATGAAAGGCTCATGGGCCAAGATAAGGACAGGGAGATCACTTACCAGTTACCATCATAGGCAAAACCAGACTCGACTTGGAGAAATAAGTTTAATTTGTTACAAATCAAATCAAAGTAGGATGACGAGAAATAAAACTAAATCCTTGAGACACCTTCCCCCCCCCACACACTTCTTTGGCTCAGCTTCACTCCCAACTTCTCCGCCTCCTCCCTCCCAGCAGCTCTGGGTGATGGGGAACACGGGCTACCGTCAGTTCATCAGACCTTCTCTCTGCTGCTCCTTTCCCCTCAGAGGCAGGACCCCTCACACCCTGCTCTGCCCCAGCCTGGGGTCCCTCCCAGGGGACACAGCTCCCCATGAGCTGCCCCAGCTGAGCCCTTCCCAGGAGCTGCAGCTCCCCATGAGCTGCCGCAGCGTGGGGCCCCCTCGGGCGCAGCCCCCCGGGCACAGCCGGGGTCCCCCCTGGGGGCACCAGACCTGCCAGCAAACCTGCTCCAGCCTGGACTCCTCTCCCTACGGGTCACAGCCTCTTCTGGGCATCCACCTGCTCTGGCGTGGGCTCCTCCCCAGGCTGTAGGTGGGTAGCTGCTCCGCCATGGGCTCCTTGGGCTGAGGGGGACATCTTGCCTTGGTCTTCACCATGGTCTTCACCATGGACTGCCAGGGAGCCTCTGCTGCGGTGCCTGGAGCTCCTCCTGCCCCTTCCTGCGCTGGCCTGGGGGCTGCAGGGCTCTGCCTCTCAGAGTCTTCCTTCTCTCTTCCAGCTGCTGTTACACAGTTTTGTTTTCCCTTCCTAAATATGCTGTCCCAGAGGCACTGCCACTGTGGCTGGTGGGCTCAGCCCCGGCCAGTGACGGGTCCCCCTTGGGGCCAGCAGGCATGGGGGAAGCTTCCAGCAGCTTCTCATAGGAGCCACACCTGTAGCCACCCTGGCTACCAAAACCTTGCCATGCAAACCGGCTACATACAAATGAATTCTTACAGTGCTTGAGGATCCTTAATGGAAATACCTATTCAAAAGTCAAGTTTTAACCTCACTGATGTTCTAGTTTTACTGCCGAAGGTTAAGCCAAATAGTGTTTTATCCAGCAAGTAACACTATCAGTTTAAAAGTAGCATCTGTGGACCAATGCGTGCATCGTTGATTTGTGCACAGTACTGGGCAGTAGGTGGTTCCTGTTGCCCGCAGGCGAGCAGGACAGAGTCCCATGCCAGGGCATCCGCCGGGGTCAGGCTGCTGGCGTGGCCGCAGCCTTGCGTGGTACTGTGCGTGGCGCTGTGCGTGGCTGGGGCTTCCTTCCAGAACTCGGGTTTGACAGTTGCTGAACTGAATAGCTTTCCAACTTGTTTACTTGTGCAGGCTTCTATAAATGCTAGGTAATTAAACTGTAGACTGTCATTACAATGCCCTAGAACCTAATTCTTGATGGATTTAGGACATTTTCTTGATAGAGGGGTTGTTACCAGAAAAATAGGTTAAAAAATGTCTCCTTTGGGCCTTACTTTAAGTGCAGTGTTAAAAACCGTGATTGCTGCTTTTCTGTGAGGTTTCAGTGGCACCAAAAAAGCATTGGGTTAAGTATAACTAATGGTCCTCATTAAAATTAAATGAAAAACTATGGCTTGAACTTTCATTCAGAACCATCCTTGTGCTTTTGTCTGTGTGTGAGTGAAATACAACTTTTCTGGTCACCTTTGCAGCTGTTTTGAAAACTCTCGTGAGACCTTCTGAACACAGGACTACAAACTCTTTTTCAACGGGAGTAGAAGAGAAAAAAGTGAATCAGAACCTGATGCAGTAATGTGAGCTGGCTTACGTGCCTGTACATATGATTGTGTGACACAACGTAGTAATATCTAACTATTGTGTTATGGGTGTACTAGCAGCCAAGTAAGTGTGGGTGAAGTTCAGAAATACTGTCACAACAGGACTGGGCCACCTCTATGTGCAGGTCCAGTTTCTCTTGATGGTAGTCAGCGGGCTTGTCTCTCTTCTACAGTTGTATTTGGTTGGAGGAGCCTGCACCAGTTTGCTTTCTTCATCTACTTGATCTAGCTTTCCTCCAGTTGTTCTGGGTGGTTTCTGCTTGGAAAATCTGCTTTTTGCCCATACTTGTTTTCCAGGGGAAAATTACCAGGTATCCTTTCATCTAACCTTGGCTAGCTGTTCCCCAGAGAATCTTCAACACATACCTTAGAACTGTTTTACAGTAATCCAGAGGAAGAGAGAGTTCCTGAACACAACTTCTGTTCTCTTGTGTAAGATTATATTTTTGTTCACTAGGTAAAGCCACCACATATTCTCTTTGTAAAATCTGAATCAAGTAGAGACTGTAATACCAGAACTATTTATTTCCTCTTGGGATAGGAATCCAGTTTCTTTGCTTTCTCATGAATACAGTTATTGTAGCAGCTTATTATTATATATACAATCAAAACATAAATAACTTTTAAAAGAGGTGAAGCAGCAATCTGATATGGAGATAAGTATTTGAGACTAGTTCCACCTGCCTAGGAACAGCGAAGTCTCACCCTTTAAACTATGTCTTCTGGGTTCTATCAGCAGTATTAAGGTTTTAATGGCATCGGGATTATCTTCAAGAATAAAACACTTGATCTGAGGTATTACTAAGCATAAATCGTTTTTTCTTTACAAAATAAGAACTTGATCTTCAAAATCTTTGTTGTAATAGTTTTTTCTTTAAAAAAAAACACAAACCCACACAGAAAACTTCAGACATTTAAAAAAAAAATTTAAAAATACAAAAAAAGACCAGGATGTTGTCATAATCTCCCCAAGAGCATATACAGATGTAAAAAGTCAGTCTGTTGGGAACAAGCATGCTTAAATGTGAAAGCTGAAGTCTTAATACTTGCAAGCAGTTTTCATTGTGCCCTCCAGTGAACTCGGACAAAAAATGCAGTAATGATGAATATATTTCAGTGCCTGATGTTCCAGTTTAAATCCATGAGAAGTTTAGTTTCTTTGGAAAAAATGAAAAATGTGTTAGATTCTATTATTATATTTGCATAGGAAAAAAACATTTAGATGCCACGGTCTAAAAACTGTTTAAGTCAGTCCTCACCCTTTAAATGCTAGATGTGTTTCTAGGTGTTGAGATCTCATTTTAAGAGTAGTTGCTGTGATAAAGAAAAATGCAGCTTGCTGCTCCACATGTTTGTCTGTGTTTTCCAACAGAATAGGTTGCACATGGATGGAATCCTTTGAAGCGGTTTAATTAAGATGTGAACTCTTGATTTTCCAGGTCTGAATTAGCCATTGTTAACTGTAGCTGTTGACATCTGTATGGGTTTTCCTTTGCTTTACAAAGTCACTTTGTCCCACTCTGAAGTCAGGGGGAGTTTTGCCTTTAATTTTGTTGGAAGCAGGATCAAGCACACTCGGCTGGATGGCATTTCTGGATTTGTCTGGAGGTGATATGATAATAACAGGAGCTTTGCAGCCCATTAATTTTCAAATGTCAGAGTATTCTAGGCCTCGTTGAAAGGTAGAAGATGGAGCTGAGGGCATGCTCTAAAGCTAGTGTCAGGTTGAGAGACTGTTTTTTTTGCAGTGGTTTGTTGCTGTTTGTAGATCAAAGCGGTGGTTGATGTAGGCTTTAATATTTGATAGCCTGCTAATAATACCTACCTGCCTCACTGCATGAGGAGGTTAGGACAGTGATACTTCAAAACACTTTTCTCTTAAAGAAATACAGATGGGGGTAAGAAGCATGACAGAGTGTAGGGGCAATGAATGAAATAAGAGACTTTAAATGTTCTTTTTGCTGTGGAGTGGAGGTCAGCTACCATGGACAGCTGGAAGGAACCATGACTGAAAAGAACCTCCTTCCATCCCTCAGGGGTTTGGGGTGTTTATTGTCCCCACGTGTTAATCCAGTGCCTGTCCTATGGCTGGTACAGCAAGTGATGCCTTGTGCCATGTCCCTTCCTACCTATGAGTGAGGGAAGGGTGGGAATATTGATGAGTGAGGAAGAGGAGATGATATGTCCTGAGAATAAAAAGGAATGCAGAAGAGAGGAAGATGCATGGCCACCTGGGAATATGGTAGGAGCTGTCACATGAGGAATGTGGCACAGAGGAACAGGGACCTTGTTGGGACAGAGGAAGGCAGGAAACCATATGCAGTTCTTGCAGGGAATGGTGCTTATGGTGTTGACAGAAATTTTACAGGTCGTAGCAATGATGACTGTCTTGTGGTGTGTGTATATGGATCCGCTTGCGCTGCACACGGGAGTCCAGGCAGAGAGGGAAGCATGGGTGGTGGGAATACTACATGGGTAGATCTGAGCTTTGCAGGGTAAGTCCTTTGATACATATGCACGTGGCCCTTTCATTTTCAAAGGTTCATACTCATGCCTGAAGGGGTGTTATTATTAAAAACTTCACTTTTGATATGGGTGCTTGGTTGCTTTCTGTTGCCTTTTGTGTATATGTGTTTTATACATAATAAGCTATGCCTGATACCTGTGCAATACGTTAGGCAGCTCTTCTTCTGTGTGGTAGCAATACACACTGCAGTCATCACACAGGCTTTGTTTTTAGCAAAACTATGGTCATGGTGGAAGGTATAATACATTTTTATTGGTAGAGAATGGTGGGATTTTTATAACTCTCTCACATCATAAGAAATTAAGTGGGGTTTTCTGCAAAATGTTTTCAGAGGAGTCTTTGGACTCTGGGGAAGAGATACGGAAAACGTGGGGCTGCTTCTGAGCAGAGAAATGACTGTACCTGACAGTTCTGGAAAATGTACATTACTGGATATCCTTCTGCAACTCACATTTACTCTACATCATTTTGTTAGTAGTATCTTAAATTTTGCAAGATGTCTTCACAGGTTTTCCTGTAAAACCCTGCTGCATTTACTGGTATTACACTTTTGAAAAGATGTGTACATAAAGTGTACATAGTACACTGAGTATTTTATTTTCTCTGCTTTGACTTTCTCTGTACCACCTAGTTTGTAATTTTAGAGATGCCTAGAAAATCAGACTATTCTTAAATAATCAGGTAGTAGTTTAGTATGTTTTGGTTTTTTTAATATGCCTTATATTTCTATTTCATATGCCTGACTGTACTTAAAATACATGTTTTCTGCCACCCGCAGGAGTGCTTTGCCCACTTACCTTTATATAATATTAAATTTTACCACTTGAGAAGTGCATAGACCAGTCTGGTTCCTTCCTATCTAACCTAAGATGCCTAACCTAGGATCCCAACGGTCACCGACTCCTTAGAAAGGGGATGAAGAGGGAGGAAGCTGAATCCTCTCTGGGAAAGCCTTACCTGAACCTTTTTTTAGGAGGAGGCTGTCTCTTCCCTTGGAGTACACGGGGAGTCTTGGGAACCTGCATTCCTAAATTAGCTAACTCAAGTCCTCAGAGCTTGAGGTGGATGAATCTGGGCCCCTGTTAGTGCTATTGAAGACGGTGATATTTTGCATGGGCAAAGTACTTGAAGAACTGAAGCCACTGGTTATAAAAATCCATCAAGTAAGAGGTGTCTATTATCATGTGCTCTGCAGGACCTGAAACAGGGTGTCCAACATGGTCAGGGCTTCTTAGTAGGAGTATCAGTTGATCAGTTGACAGGAGAGTAGCAATGTTTTTTAGCCTGCAGAGGAGAAGAGCATTCCTGTTCTTATCTCCTTCCTCTTAAAACCCCATCAGGTTAAGTAGCATTCCTGTGAGACTGGCGGAGTCCAGCTGTGCAGTGGACCCTGTGAATGCAATGATGATTCTTAAATAGACCGGTGGAGGGCTCAGGCCTTCCGGAACAACTCTCTGCTGAGACTGATGCTTCTCTACTTTAAATAGTGGATTAAACCAGTACCGGTGCCTGGTACAGAACGATTGCTATTCTTGGCAATGATTGTTCTTCAAAAATATTGTCCTTGGGTTTGAAAAGATGAGGAAGGGAGATTTTTAGTCTTTAGTACAACAGTCACTAAGAGTATGTATCTGTGAAGCTGGCATGGTCCATACTGGCCTTTATGGGCATGAGCATGCTTGTTAAGAGAGGCTGTGTTGTCCTGCCAATGAATGCTTCATCTTGCATGTCTTGAGAGGTAGTTACTGACCTGCCGCTGGTACTGCAGCAGCACTTCTCTGCCTGCTTCTGATGTTTAAAACCAGCCAAGTCAAAAAATACAAATTTCTTGGTATGTGCATTGTAGAGCACCAGCAAAGGTGAGCATTGTGGACTTCGGAGTATTTGATAGAAGCATATGAGCAGATCCTACAGTTATTTCTTTAATCTTGTAGTGTGGAAAGAACAGACTGAAGCTGTTCAGTGTTATCTTGGTTTAAGATGTTACCATGTCGACCCTTCTATTGTTTCCTTACAGTTATCTTTTTTGAGGTTTTAAGTTGAGGTCATATTCCATGTTTAGCTGCCCTTGTGTACCTGAATCTGTCCTTTAAAAATATTGGCAGTGTTTTCAGATATATATTTTTTTTTTCTGTAGTGGGTATGTCTGATGGCTGTTTCTCATCCCTTGCTGTGCCAAACTGCTGAGATGACTGTTTTTCTGCTACTGATTTAAGAGAAATTAAGAAATTAATTTTGTTCTTAGCTGCATTTTATTGCAGAAAATTCCTAGCACTTTATGTAGTGAACTGTGAATGGATTATTGCTGTGTTAATACGAATGTGTTGAATGTAAGATTGTTAATTGCTCTTAGACATAAGTATTCTACAGTAAAGAAGCTTGGAGTGATCTCATTTAAAACTGGTAAAATGTTTTTGTTTTCTTGTTTTTTGTTTGGGGTATTTTCCCCCCAGAAACTGTTTGGTTTATATACTTACGGGAGTACACATCTTTCTCCCTGGAAACATTTAATTGGAAATGTGTTGTGTGTATCTTTGAGCATGCTCTTTGGGGTTTTGTTAGACAGCACTTGTTTTTACTTCTTCCAGAAAGAGAAAATGTGGACTGCTCTTGATCATACTTCTTCTTTGTAGGTACTAAGAGTACCCCTGGTTACTGCACTGCCAGCTTTTGCTGCCTTATGACTAATAGGCCTGCATCAGGAATCAATTCTACTCACCGGCACCAAACTTTGCTGGGTTGACCTTGAGGCCAACTCTTTCATTTTGGTTCTAATTTGTGCAGTGATTTGCACATCACTGAAGCGAAGTTAAATGTAAAAGGATACATTAACATAGCAGTACAGCTAGGCTGCAAACACACAAAGGTCAGGAAATGGAAAAATTAACTACCTAATAACATCCATTTGCCCTGTTGCTGATGCATAATGGCTTTGATTTCCGATTAGCATTTATTATAGGCATAAATATATATAGTGCCAGAGATGTGCGACATTAAGACAAATGCACTTAAAGTGTTTTAGTGTTGTTATGTCTTGTATCCCTCTGAAACATTTGCAGCCTTCATTTCAGTCTTCCCAAGAGCAGCAGTTTCGTCTATATGCTCTGCAATATCTTTCAGGGAAAGGGGTGTTAGTAGACCACAGAAGCTTGTGACTCCTTTGTGCTATTAAATGATTCCTTTGGAGCTCTGGGAAAGCATTCCTGTGCCTGTCAAATAACCGGCCCAGTCCTACAAAGTTCTCCATGCTTTCTAAATCCTTTGGCATCATAGCATTCTCCGATCCCAAGCTTGATTATTTTCATGTTGGGTTTTGTGTCTTCAGCAAGTCAGATGCTGAACCATTTGGAGAAGATTTTGTATAGCTCCTTGCACTATAAGACCTTGTTTACTGGATTTGGCTGTACTGTAAGCTATGCTTTAAAAATCTTCTTTGTGCTAGGAGTTGTACCAACAATTCTTCCAAAATTCAAATGTCCAAAGGGATTTTTCTTACATGATGATAAACAAATAGCTGTGATAGGTGGGAGCAGGTTGATGGGAGGCAGTTACAACAGCTGAAACTGTCAGCTCGATTACAGTTTACTTTTGTACTGTATTTCTTCTTACCTCTGCATTGCCTTGCATTTTATATAGTCAATTGTGCTGCGCCCAGAGTGATGGAGAATGCAACTGCCGAATTGCTGTGCAGGTACCACATGCTGTGTTAAGAGGACTGTCCCTAGCCAAAAGGAGGAAATCCATCTTGTTTATTTACATTTTCATGGCTGAGAGTTTGACAGAGGGACAGTGTACCTTCCCTGAAAGGTGCTGGGTGGTGGTGGCTAGGAGGGGACCCTTTGGGCTATGGATGGGGGCAGCAGATGGGGAGATCGAGGGCAGTAGGCCTGCAGTGGGAGTAAAGATGCAAAGGTTGCTGGGAAGAACAGGGAACAGATCCTACATCAAGTCTTTTAGGGCTATGAAAAGCAGGAGCATTGGTTTGGGGGAAGTATTTCATATAGCTGGGCTGAGAGCAGGG
Organism: Falco peregrinus; assembly: GCF_023634155.1. Classification (NCBI taxonomy): domain Eukaryota; kingdom Metazoa; phylum Chordata; class Aves; order Falconiformes; family Falconidae; genus Falco; species Falco peregrinus. The sequence goes on along the minus strand of NC_073725.1, from coordinate 30,678,459 downwards.
CTGGAGGGGAAAGTCCTGCTCTGTGTGAAGCAGCAGTGAGATTCATTCTCATACCTTTTTTGCTTTCACCCAGCTTCTTTACTCTTCCAACTAATAGACCTGAGTTTCCTGTCTTTCAGAACTTACCTGATCCTTATTTATGCTCTAATAAAATAGTTCTACATACTGAAAGCCTGTTTAGTAGGCTCACCTTCAAATTAAAGGTCTGCCTCAAAGCTGTGGCTTGCTGAGTCCCATCACATCACTTTCCGATGACTTGGGCACTGTTGCTTTCTTGCTCGTCTTTCTGGCCCAGCCTCAGGATTTTGCTCTGGGTGTTCACACCTGGGCTGTGATGTAAGTTTTTAAGATCTTCTGATATTGTGTCTCACCCAGCTAATTAAATCTTCCATACAGGCTGCTACTACCTTATATTTCTGTTGGTACAGTATCATTGTTGATGCACATGATACTACTTTCCTGAAAGCTGGTCAGAAGACTTTTGCTGTCCTAACTTACCACTTTCACTAGGCTAGCCTAATTTTTTTAATTATATTTTTTTTTAATCTGTCTTGGCTCCTTATTATATATCTTTTACAAAACACATAAGCCTTGCAAATGAAGGCTAAAAGCTTATCAGGAGAACTTTCATCTCTGGTGGAGCAACCAAGAGACTGACTCCACATCTGATTTGCCTGTGATATCATACTTGACTACTGGCCTAGTAAATTTTCAGATGGATAAATGTGCTGTGTCCCAAGCCTCCCGTCATACAAAGCTGTCTCACTATCTTTCTCAGTACTTGCCCGTGAAATTCTGGTTGTGATGATGCTTGCTGACATCTGAATGACTACATGTGTCTTACTTGGAACCCACTGTCATGCTGGCTGATATTGTCACCTTGTTCCCTTTAATTTCTTCACCTGCCAGTCCTCCAGTGATGGGTTGTATTTTAGTTATTTAGTATCTTTGGTATGGACAGTAAAAGTCCATCACACTTCCATCCTGACCTGCAGAAATACATCTCTGACAAAGCAGTGATGGCAAGTAACTGGTGTCAGTCCAAGTATCTGAAAGACAGCTCTTAATTGTCTGAACAGAGAACTGAGCTGGATCCTTGCAGATACTTAGCCTGAGGTGTATCTCATTATTGCTAAAGTATCACGTACTTTAGATCACAATTGGCATGATTTAAAATAATCCCGCTAATTCCACCACCACCACCACCTACCCTGCCAAAAAAAGAAAAAAAACAAAAACCAACCCTAATATTAAGCCCTACAGCTCTCTAGGGGAAGTCGCTGCATGGCAGCTCTGAATTCTTTGGTGAAATTTAGCCAGCAATAATGGTGTGAAGCCCTTCCAGCCAGAGGATTCTTCTTGTCTCTGCGAGGGAGGTGGTGCAGTTTTCTCAGGTGGTAAAAGAAAAGGCATTGATGACAGCAGTTCTCTGCTGTCCCACTGCTGAACAGCAATTGGGCAAGGAGAGAGTTGTGAATGTGAAAGGGAGAGAACATGGGAAGAAAATCTGTGAGCGATTTTTTTTCTTGATATTTACTGATCACAGGTTTTCTGTGAGTACATTTTTGAGATCAGTTTTCTTTACAATCGGATAAATCATCTGTCATTTTGTTTTGGCTGCTCCTTCCTACTTCTCCTTGTTAGGGATTGCAGTTGCATTTATACGTGGGATGGGGGGGCAGGGGCAAATACCCTAAATAAATTTTGTTTGTTTTCATTAGATGGACTAAGTGCCAGAAATGAGGCAGGTGTTGCTCATAGTTAATCCTCCAAAACTCTCATTTTGAGGACTTTCATGTGGCTGGTTGATCTTTATAGACAAAGCTTTCCAGAACTTTATGAAAAGCAGAGGGAGTGCCAGTGAGAGGGGAGCAATGTCCCTTTGGCTAGTGTTGGTCAGTGTGTTAATATTTTATATCTAAATACTTGTTGCCATAGCTATCTGAATGCAGAAGGACTATTTTTGAGATATATATATATAAACCCAAACCCAAAACACAAGCAAACTAAATTTATTGGAGTAAATGCTTATTTATGCTAGAGTAGCTGATAACAGTAGAAAACCTATGCATTTTCCACCAGTAGTGCTATTTCCATTTCTTGACAAGAAATTAATTTAAAAGTTGTCTTCTATACAGTAAACGGAAAAGTACTTACGTATGTTGTATTACATATTATGTATGTCTAAATGAGGAATGTAAAGGGAAAGATCTTTATATCTGCTGCTTCAGGTGTTGAAAACTAAAGAAACTGGATGTCTCTGATAGAACAGCAATATCGTACATCCTTGTCACCTCGTTCCTCTGGTCCTCTTAGTCAATTTCAGACATAGGAAGTAGCTAAGCAGTGCAGCAGTATTGGCACCCTCAGCTCAGGACAAACTTGAGCTCACATGTTGAAAAAATCATATGTGTGATGTACTTAAGTGTGTCCCTTTTACGACCGAATCTGATAATTGGAGACAAGAGGCTTAAAAGGTGCGAAGAGAAAACCATCTTTCCTGTTACATGCATAGACACCTTGATCAGCAAAGGCTCTCCTCACTGCTAACCATCATACAGGCAGTGAGGGGCGTGGTAGGAAAGGGAAGTCTGGGGGTGGTTTGGTACAAAGAGTCGATGGGTGGAAACACGCCTGGAAAGACTGGCTGTAGAAGCAGGTATGGAGTGCCAGTTTTGAGCCAGAAATGAAGAGGGATTTGTTTCTGTTGACAACTGATCTGTTGTGCTGTTGGGTCAATATTTGACCGTTTGTTGTTCTCACTTTATAATATATTTACAGTGTATATTAGAAGTGAGAGTATAGCATAGCGTGTATACTGTACACACCTCTGCAAAGGGATACAGAGAATAAATGTCAATCTCAAGCCCCTAAAAAAGGGTTATTTTTAAATATATATATATATATATGCGCGCTAGGTATCTGTGATGGATCAGTTTGCTTCCAGAAGACATTGAGAAGATGTCTGCAGGTTTTTTTAAGCTGTCTCATTATGTCTGGGACTCTGTCACCAGGGCTTGGGGTCTGTGAGCATGCTTTAGATAGCTGCATGGAAAACATGCAAAGCTGGTAATAAGATACCAAGTAACTAATTTTCCTAACCTCTTTTCTGCTTATTCGTACAGCCATGCTTGTATTTTGATACCATTATTTAATCCAGATAATGATGTGTGACTATTGCCCCATTTGTTTGGGATTTTTTCCATTTGGGGATTGTCTTTTTTTGCAGACTAATGTATTTATGTAGAATCAATGCTGGAAGTAAGAGAGGCTCAGATTTCTGGAGAATGTGGTCTTCTGGGTTGCTTTCAGATTATTCCATTTGTTCTACTGGCATCGACATACAGGATAACGGGAACTTACAGAATTAGAACATAATGATGGATTTACCATTTTCATTAAAACTGCTGAAAGTCATGCTGAAGCTGGAAAAATCAAATGTATAAGTTTAATTTAATTTGAAATTATGCAGTTAATTAATACTCTACATTCATTAACATTCAAAAATGAACGTATCTGCAGAACCACTACTCCCTGGAGTAATTTGTCACCAGAAATAAAAATTTCTGCCTTTGAACTGAAGTAGCTTTTGGGTAGCATGCTATGAACAAAGGAGCCTGTGTTAATGATATGGACCAATACAGAGGAGTGGGCTTGAAGTTCTTCGTGTTGCTATCTCGCCATTATAAAACCAACAGTAGTTGTCTTGGGTACCATTGTAACAGCAGATGCCTTCTTCCCTATAGTGACAGAAACGCCCATGGATTTTAAATTACCGACTAGAGCGTGGTAGTTGTGCGTGTCCGCGAGTGCTTCCCAGATTAGAAAATGTTCAGAGCATGGGAAAGGCGTTTTTTTGATATAAAAAGATGCATTTTCCATTTACAGGAAATAGTGTAATGACTATGAAGTGAACTCTTTTCAAACAGTGAATAAATGTAACTGTTAAAGAAAAAAGAAAAGAAGCAGCAAAACCATAATTAGATGCATAGCAAATGCAATACCATGCACTTCGTTCCCCCACAAGCTTCCTTCCTCCTTCTATTTGGTATCTCTAGTGTAACCTTTTGCATTATTAGCTTCAATCTTGTCTGCACTTACTATAAGGTGTGCATTCCTGCTGAAGCTATTTTTGCTTATAAACCCTATTTAATGCAGTAAGTGAGGATTTGGGTCAATGGATTGTGAGCGTTGTAGGGCAGGGTTTGCAAAGTGACAGCATATTCTGGGGGTACAAATGTGCCACTTGAATTTTCTGTTTTCTGTATAGTTTTTGTAAAACAGGATCCTAAGGCACAATAACACGTCTCTTGATTATTCCACAAAAATTGGTATTAGCCAAAAGAAGATTTTAGTTTTTCAGGGCTTACTGTTCTTCTGTGCTACCATAGCCTTAATAAAGCCAGGGTTAAATAACTGCTTGGCTGGACAAAGGAGCTATGATTTTTCTTCCGCTTAATTTGTTTGAGTTCAAAAGGATGATTTGATTTCTGATCATGTGAAAAGCATTTCATAGCGTACTGGAAAGCTGTCTGGTTTTATATCTAACTGACTTGACAGCATGGTTGGCAACAGACAGATAATGGAAGGCTAATGAATAATGAAAAGCTGAGTGATTGAAATAGCAGAGCTGCAGGGAGAGAATAGGGAAAGCTGGGAAGGAAAATGGAAAAAACAAACAGCACAGAAGTAAAGAATAAACAGTATTTTGAACAGTATCAAAACTTGTCTTCGCATCAAAATTTAACCTAGTCGTAACTTAAGCAGTCTTCACCTGCTAACTCACGAGAGCTCTTAACTTAACGCATCATGGTGTGTTTCGTACAAGTCACTCCACTTGTCTTGAGGAAGGAGGATAGGTTGAAATTTATTTTTCAGCTGCTGGGGCGATAACTACTCTGCAGTAACTTTCTTGATTGCCATTAAATGTCCAGTGCATTCCCAGATTCCTACCAGAGCAGAGCAGGTGTGCATAGTGTCTCCAGTCTACTACAAAAAATGGAGCAGAGCAGTAGCATGGGAAGCTATCAGCCGTACTGAGAAACACAGCAATGCTTAGTGTGTATTTACACTTGGGTGAAGATGTCTCTATTTTGGTAACAGGGATAGCTCCATTTTCGTGACTCTCAGTCTTCAGATCTCCGGCAGGGAGGAAGAGCTCTTACTCATTGCTAATCAGTCTCTCCAGATGGTATATGGTCTCTGGGGCAACTGTGCTTTAAGAAAGATTCCTCTGCAAATGCAACAAGGATTACTGGGGAGAAGACTTAACTCCAGGTGTCAGAAGTAGGAAGACTATCTCCTGATGTTAAGAGATAATGGCTCTCTAGCAGTTTGGTAGTTGTGAGGTTCGTGCCTGAGTGCATGCATTAACGTGGAGGAACCCAGCTATTACTATTTCCTCACACACTGCCAGTTGTGGCTGAGCTTGGTGGTGCAAGGCTTGTTCTTACACTTGTTTTCATGGTAAGAATTATGGACTGGTTAGCGCTGGTTTTTCTGCTACACCTTTTCATGCCCTTTTTGTGATGCCAAATGGAAAAAGATGTGCTACTTTCTCATTATGATACGCTGCTTTTCCTGATCGTTGACATCACTGAAAAATAAATAATACTGTAAATACTATCCTTTCTTCTTTTTCTTCACAGAATCTGTACCAAAACAGGTTCCTGGGCCTGGCAGCCATGGCATCTCCATCTAGGAACTCACAAAATCGGCGCCGGTGCAAAGAGCCTCTCAGATACAGCTATAACCCTGACCAGTTCCATAACATGGATATTAGGAACAATTCCCATGAGACGGTCACCATTCCTAGGTCTACCAGTGACACGGACCTTGTCACTTCAGACAGCCGGTCTACCCTGATGGTCAGCAGCTCCTACTACTCCATCGGGCATTCGCAGGACCTAGTGATATACTGGGATATAAAGGAGGAAGTGGATGCGGGGGACTGGATCGGCATGTATCTCATAGGTGAGTCCCCTTTACCCCTTCCCCTTTGGGTTTCTTGCTCCTTTTTTTAAGCTGTAAGCATTAGAGTAGAATAGGATAACGGTAATAGTGAGCTGGTACGGTTCCATTGTGTGCAGTCTTTAAGTGGGTTTAGATATTACAAGATTTTTCCTGCTCCTGAATTGCTGGTTGCAGTCCTGACACTTGCTTTTTCTTCAGCAGAAAAGGAGAAGGCTTTCTGTTGACAGCTTCTTGCGATTTCAAGATATTTACATTTTAAAGCTATTTGGATTTTGGGAAAATATCTCTGTATAAAGACAGCATAATATTTTCAGGGTTTCCTCTTATGAGTCTTCGAATATTCTGTGACAGATGAGAGGTTTTACAAGTCAAGAATATCAATCATTTAAAAAACACATGAAACAGAATGCCTTTTTCTGTATGGCCAAAGGATATTTTGATATGAACAATATAGACTGAGGCAGTCTGGAGTTGTCCCAGAAAGTTTGGTTTGTTTGGTTTGTTTTGTGGTTTGTTTGGGTTTTTTTGGGGGGGTGGGGTGGTGGTGGGTTTTTTGAGTGTGTTGGAAGTTGTATTCAGGCATGTACATGAGCATATTTTTGGCATCTCCATCTAGTAAATCCAGCCCCACACAGAGTAATAAGAAAAGGTTTCAACCCACTTATACCTGATTGCTTCATTTCAGTATAAAATTAACATTTTTTGAGCCTGGTTTCGTTCTTTTCAAAATAGTTCTGCTGCCTGGACTGAAGTCTGTGTTAACTCTTTGCCCTCTGGTAAGCTTTGAACATGGTGAATCAATGTCAGACACAGTCCTCTATGGATTAGAGGTCTTAAAAATGTAAAGTTCTGAAAACCAGAGACTTGGTAAAGGAGAGAGACTCAAATTCATGCCCCTACAAAGAGAAATACTGGTAAAATGCGGCTCTTAACCTGTTAGTGTACCTAGCACTAAGCAGGCATTTTAGCTCCAGTAGCACTGTTTCATCTTGCCCAGATAGCAAACCAAAATCAAGTAAAGCATATGATGTTGTTGGGCCTTTGGAACAATCACAGGGGGCACTGTAGGGAGCTATGGTGTTACTTACGTGCTTCAGTGAATAAAACTGGAAGGCTTGGCATCACATGCTCAGGATATTGGGAGCGCAGATCTTGGCAGCATAAGGGATGGGAGAAGGTACTGGATGAGAGGTCTGAGCATGTAGAGGAACCCTGGGAGCATGGCATTAGGCCCTGGAAAATGAATTCAGGGTATTGGAGAGACTGGGGGAAGGGGAACATGAGGGTGGCTATTTAGGACGTTGGGAGAAAGGAGTGGGGGTTACAGTAAGCTGGGCTGCGTTAACTTGTTCCTGTGAGTAACCTCATAAAATACCCTGCTTTGAAAATAAAAAGGCTTCTGAAATTTAAAATCTTTTTAGGAAGAAAACAGACTAGATTTAAAACAGATACTCTGAAAGCAGTCTGCTTTGTTGGTCTTTAACAGAATTACGTGTGTTTACATTTAAGTTCACAGTTGAGTATTTCACTGGGACAGATGAAAAGACACAGCAGCCTCCAGTGCTAGGCACTAAGAAATACTCTAAGCCTATTCTGCAGCAGTGTAGGTGACTCATGAAGGACTGTATTGCTTCAATAAAAAGAGGCAAAGCATACCTTCTGGTGGTTTGGAGTCAATAGAAAGTGCATAGAGCTGTTTCACGTTGAATGAACTTGCTCAGTCAGGTTTCATGGCTCAGGCGTGGTATCGAGGGCTGCAAAAACAGTCTTAATTTTTTTTTTTTTATGGGTGAATTGAGTACATAGAAGTTTAACTGGACAAAAGAGATCTGCTACTCCTGCTTAGTTTACTGTATCAACCAGGATGTTGCTCCAGACACTCCAGTAAATTAGAAGTGCAAATCATGAAGTGTATCCTTGCCGCTGCTGGTTGAATGCCTGGTGTTAATGGCAATAGTCAGTGGCTTGTTCCAAGGAATACTGCTGCCAAATGGATAATGAATAGTGTGCCCAGTCCCCAAGAAAACAACAGTTGATCCTTGGTGTCTTTGAAGGTGTTTTGTCTGCAGCCTCTCAGGTTCCCAGTGTAAATAAGTGAGGAAATAGCAGGCAGAAGCACCCCTCATTCCTTTTTTCGCTTTCCTTCCCCTCTTCCCACTCCTTCCCTCCCAAAACCCAATGTAAGGTGAGCTTTGGTGTTTAGGTTCCCTTAAAGAAAGAACATGGAAGACTGTGAAGATCACTTGAGTTTAGGTTTGGTGTGGAAAACACTTGGAATCTAGGAAGGTAACTGGCACTATGGCTATATTCACATTAAAAAAGTAGGGGGGACCGGTAGGAATGGGTGTGTAGAAGCAGGTATCTGCGGAATGCATGTCAGTGGCTTGCTTTAGAACAGTCTCGCTCTGGCAGGCCAAATGCCCTTGAGTTGCCATAGTGCATCTTTCACTTGAGCTTCACCAGGACAGAACTGAGTTTGTGTGCCTGAAGATCACCACACAAGTCTGGTGGGGACAATTGGCAGGGTCCTTACAAAAGCATGCTTCTGACCTGAAGCAAAACACTGATGCACCCGCTATTCACCAGTCCGCAGGGGTGGGAGATCCGGACATCCATAATGGCTTAGACTTGTGCGTGCATTTCCATAGATTTTATGAGCCCGCACTCCTGTTTAGAGAGGGTATGTTCTTGACCTTGTGGGTATGACCTTCATAATGTAAACTGTTATAGGACTATGTTTTGAATTAGCAGCCAGACTGGAACAAGAGAACCAAAGAAGCTATGAGCTTTTCCCAGTCTGCTCAATAGAGGGTTAGTGTTGAAGCCTGTTAGTAACACTTGCATGGCAAAACTGTTAACTATCGCATTGCTGCCGGTCACTCTAGTGTTCGTCTCAAACTTGTGGATACAGCCCAATACTTTTCATGTTTGTTCGGGTTGGTGAAATTCAAGATTTGAACATAACATTATGTAATATTGTGGTGAGTCATGAGAAGGATGAGAAATTATTTGCATCCTTGAGGTATTAGGCAGTGTGTTGTGGATTTTCTTTAAAACTTGGTGTGGAAACATTAGAGTTAGTGTTTGTTATTTGTTGTGTGGGAGATCCTGGGTATCCTGGGACTTTTGTTAAAAAGAAGAACAGAAGGCAGCTCTCACCTTAGAAAAGTTTAATCATTGCCATTGTAGAGTTCTAGAAAATATCTCCAAATAATTTTATACGAGTCTTGGTTTTGAAGTGCATTAAATTTAGTCTGTTCTCACCACCACTACCATCACTAAAATTTTGATGATACCCAATAAACTGCAGGCTTCCGAACAAAGATGTTCCAAGTCTGGGAAAATACAGATGATATAAAAGGCTTCCAAAAGAAAAAGAGCAAAAAGCATGTATCTCATATATGTTTTAATACCATGGAGCATTTTGGGGCACTATTCAAATTTTAGGTAGACTAAAAGAAGACTTAAGGGAGTCTTCCCTGCATGGAAATTCTGGCTGTTTGCTCCTCATGCGAGGCACCCACAGCTCCTTTTATTTTATACCTGGTTTTCTCCTCTTCAGTTCTTGTGCACATTCCTGAGGATGGCCAACTGGGAAAGAGTCTTTGCAGAAGCAGGTAAAAGCTGAATTTAGAATTTGTTACAGTTAACTTTTCCTCATGGTCTCAGGAAATGGACTAAGCAGCCAGTCAATCTCTTGTAAAACTGTAAAAAAAAGGTTGTCATGTGTCTCATGGCAAAAAAAAAATAGTATTGACTATATCCACCCTGTAGCTGCATGAAAGCATCCGTACACACCTACGTGACCCTGTTGAAGGGCCATAGAAAAACTCCTTCGTTGAAGGGAGAATATAGTTATATATTATAACAGTTAATATCTGTTAAAATATCTGTTAAAATATAGACTTTATTACTTCAGTGTGTTTTAAGATTAGTTGTGGTAAGCACAGACAAAAAATGTGGGAATTGGGAGAACAAGACTTTCTGGGTGTTCAAGATGTATTGTGCCTTCCGGGGTAGGAATTAGATTTCACTCCTGCTAAGCTTGATCTCTAGAGGTGTCCTAACTTTTTGATATATACTATGCATCAGCTCTGAGCTATTCAGAGGAACCTATAAATTCTATAACAACTTACCTGAGATATGCATTTCCCTTCCCTCAAGAGAATGTTAGTATTATGAATATCATCAGTCTTTCAGAAGCATGTCCACAATCAAAAATATACGTAAACACTCAAAAAGAGTTCTCTGAGAAATTAAAACATAACACATCTCCAGTTTAAATATCACAGCTATTTAGATGTCTCTGGAATTTGAGTTTTCTCTGCAGAAAACCTGTGTGTGAAAGAAATGTACATGGGAAAAAAAAGTGAAACCAAAACAGAGTTATGGATAATGAAGATAGCATGTTTGTGCTACTTTTGTTTGTTTGTTTTTTTTTTTTTTTGTTTTGTTTTTGAGAACTCATTTAGTGGCTGCTGTGAGACAGATTGAATACTTGCAGTACAAAGTGTTCTCTTTCTGTTATCTGATTTTCTATTGCTATTTGCTACAGTATGAAGCCTTTTAGAAAAATTAATATGGGCTGCTGGTGGCTGCCTGTAGATAAAGAGCTATCATTACTGTAGTAGCATTTTAGCTGCTACTAGATTTCATTTCTGTCATCATCTCCATATCTGAGGTAGAGTAGCTAATGAGAAATGTTTGAACCAGGCTTTTGAAAGAATTCTTTGCTCCAGTGTCTGTGTCTGTGCACTCTGATGTCGGGAATTTATCAGGGCTAACGTTAATACTCTTCTTACCCATATGCAGTAGACTTCCCCCCACCCCAGCATTTCCTTATGGGAAAGCAAAACATTATTAAAGGCTATTTATTAAAGCTTTCTTCATACACCAATCTTAGGCTCTCAGCAGCCTAGGTACATGTCAGATTTCATGTACTGTGTTTTGACAGTACAATTCTTGATGGCAAAGTAGTTCTTCTCAAATTTATATAAGAAGGAATGTCTTGATGTTATTAGTGACTGAAGTTTAGCTTTAAAGTAGTATGTTTTCCTCCTCTGTTTCAGCCTTTGATGTTACTTCTCTCCCAAAAAGGTATTTCACCATGATCTGACAGATCTAATTTTTAAAGCTATTGGTTAATAGGCATTTAAACATTTGTTTAAACTTTACAGGTTGATTTTAGGCTTAGAGGGCCTTGTGTTGCTGTATTGTCCATTGAAGCAAGTGGGAAGATCTGCTTGGATCAGAACTTGTTTGTACAGCTAATTTACCAAACATCCAATGTGTACAAGCAGAAACTGTCACATGTTGCCAGCAGAGATGGAAACGTTAGAAGCAGTAACATGCATAAGGCTAGGAGTTGCAGGTCCTCACATTAGATTTAATCCCTGAGTTAGGCTTGCTCTGTGTGTTTGGATGATTGCTTCACCTCTTGGCTTCAGATTTAGGCATCTGTAAAACAAAACTCCTCACAGTGTGCCTGCTTGGAGTGAATTTTGTTGATGTTTGGATTTGTGGGATCCTGGGGTTACCCATCTTCCCAGTCATTTTATGGCCTTTGGAAAAGAACCTCACTGTGATCTTTAAGGCTTCTCCTCAGTAGGTCATCTTGAAGTTGGGTCTCTCGCTAGGCTGGGCATGGTGACCATGGCTGGTTGTGATCACCTCAGCAGGTTAAGTTTTGTTGGACACCTGCAATTCTGCTTTCTCTGTAAAACACTAGCAGAGTTGCCCGTTGGCCAGACAATTTTCTCAAAGCACAGCATTATTTATTTCAGGAACAAAAAGTGTCAGAGGAGCAAACCTGTCATTAAAAAACACCAATAGAAAGCCTGCACCAATGCTGAACAGAGAGGGTATTAGGTATCGTAGGCCTTGGCAGATATATTAGTGCAGCGATATCAGTACTTTGTTCCAACCTGGCTTCCTTTCACCTGGCTGCGCTTGGATCCAGTGACAGGGACTTCACTTTATCAGGCTGAGTCACTTTTTGCCATTCCCAGTTCTGTACCTGGTGGACCACTTCAGCCAGATGAAACTAAGATACGCCATTTCCAGACCCACCAAGTGTGACACGATACCATGAGCTTTTGCCTGTGTTTCACGCCTTTACAAGTAGATACAGTCAACGCTTAAACGCAGCGATCTCTGAATAATCCCAACACATATGGCTTCTGACCTATTTCTCCCTTTCAGTGCTTCCAAGGTTCACCTCTGTCATTTGTGTGGTGGTAATTTTGTTAGTAGCAGTGCACCAAAAAGCTTCTGTAGAGGGGTTAGTGTAGTGGTGGTGTGCTTTATGGTCCTATAAGAAGGACTACCAAAAGAAGTCATGGTAAAGAAGCCTGTTGGTTGCCTGCTCTTTTCCTTAAATATCTTTAATATGTGGTGGAGGTGTTTACTGTGTGCTAAAAGATTCCAATTTTCGTTTAGTATTTCTCCATAAAATAACAGCAATGGTATTGCGAACCTCTTTCTAGGTGAATGGGTGGAAAAGAGTTTTCCACTTCAGCTGTCATCCTGAATATCAGGAAAGGGAAATGATGCAGACAAGGAGTACAGGAGCCTCATGCCTTCTCAGTGATTTCCAGGGTCCTTATGCCTGTGCATAAAACTGCCTCTGTGCTGTGCAAGGAGTGCCCATATTGCTATGTATAGCCCAGACTGATAATGAAGCCAGTGATGATCACCCACTAAAGCGTGCCTGAAGAAATCAGTCGGGGGGGGGGGGGGGATATTGGAGCACCAGAAGCCAAGTTTTGGCCTCAGTCCTGCAAAATAAACACAATCCATGTAGCACATTCAGACCATTGGGTAGAATCAATCACAGCACAAGCAGTGGACAGCAGAAACATAAAATTCTTGACAGTATAAGGCTTAAAGCAGAAAGATTTGTTCTGTAGAGGTTGTCAGGCTAGCCATGTGGATTTTGAAAGTTCAGCATATGTTTTTCTTCTCTTAATTTTCTCAACCAAACTAAATCATTCCCACTCCTTACTGTTTGTAACACTTAAAGCATGCTGTTCATAACATTTGAATATTCCTATGCTGCCCTTCCCAACTACTGTAATGACTGTGTATGCCTTTAGCTTTTGTAATCTTTCTCATCCATTGATCTCTCCAGCCTGAAAGACATTTCTTCTTCAGTGAAGATCTACTTTATAATAGGCTTATAATTGAATACCATTTTTCAGATAAAATCACCCCCAGATTCTCAAGAGATTCTTTGCACTGTGGTGCTTCAGTGCACACATCTGGGTTGTTTGGGTTGGTGGGGTTTTTTTGCTGCTGTATCACATCACAAACACCTGTCTAATTTGCTGTCTGTTAACATCTTTCAACATTTCTGTAAGCCCATTTTTCAAATACTGTGTATTATTTCCCCCCTATTTAATGAACATTGTTAACCTGGACAAATGTCATCCTTGTTCACATTTCAGATTTGTCTGTGTCCCTTTATATCATGTCTTGATACTGCCTTGGGCCTGCAGCATCTCTTATCTTAATATCTTCTAGCAAATTCTTGGGTGCACTGTTTTCTCCTAATCCTCATTTTCAAAATTGCACCGTAATTAATGGGGAGGCTTCCACTGGCTACAAGAACTTTGGAACTGTTGTTATATTAAAACCAAGCAAACAAAAGTCTTCCATGTTGTACCTCACCACATATTGCCTATATTCAGTTTTTCAGTGTGTGTTGAGGCAGTCGTGATCATCTTCATTTGGATTCCTCCCTCTCATCTTCAGTTCTGTGTGCAAGCTGGATGTCATTAATTGCGGAGAAGTATTGTGCACTGCATAGCTGAAGTATAGCTGTTGCTGTACTAAACCCCAGATGTGGTCCATCTGCTGCAGGGGTGAAAATAAATCTGGAAGTGCAGAAATCTGTACCTGGGACAGGCATAGCCAAAGTAGCAATGAGACCTATGGGAATACTATCACGCTTTTAAGTGTGTAAGTACCAAGTGACACCAGTATTGCTAGGTAGATGCCCATCCCTCCACAACCTAAATTCTACTGTGGGTTTTTTAGCCCCTATAAGCTGTTACTGCCAAGCCCTAGCTCAGCTCTTTCTTTCCTCATTCTTTCTGTCTTTCAGCAGATTTGTGGATACTGGGAAGGAATAGATGAGTGATGGGTTGTGCTGGAGCACAGATCCCAAACACCTCAAGGATACCATGGAAGAATAGCGCCCATTGCCATCAGCTCTGCTTTTAGCCAGAGGCTCCACTGTTGCAGGGAAGGAGAGGGAAGTCCCTCAAGTGACAGCTCAGCCTCTCATTGCGGTCAGCTCCGTGGACAGGACAGTGGGGAAGGAAAGGATGCACAGTTCATCCAGAGCCTTCTGAAAACCTGTAGACAGATCAGCCCCAAGATCTAATACGGTCTCTGTAATTAGCAGCCTTGTTTGTTTTTTTTAATTGGCATCAGTGTTATGAAACATCAGAATGACATCTCCTAGCAGGAATTTAGAGGCTGCTGAAGTGATGAAGGATAACATCATATATAGCGCTGAAAGTAAGCTAGATGTTCAAAGGTAAATGTGTTTTGCTGAAAGTTGTAACTTCTTGATTCTGGAAGACAGGTTTCCTTTGGGTTTTAGGTGTAATTCATTCTGCTTCAGACTAGGTGGTTAAGGTTTTAAACCCACCATGCCTGCCTTTCCATGTGCCTGGAGGAGTTTTACCTAGGACAGCATCTTCTGCCCCCAGTGACCCAAGAATTGTTGCAACTTTGCCAACTCTATCCCTATTTTAATATAGTTTATGCTCTTTTATCTCTGTGATTTCCTTTGGTCTTTCTCTTGCCATGTCATCCTCTCACTGCTGTTCTCCACTCACTGTTCGCATTTCTCTCTCCCAATTTACTTTTCTTTAACTGATTAGAGGGTTAATTTTTGTGGAATTAAAATGGAACCATTCATGTGCTTGAAACAAAGTACATGCGTAGCACTTAGATCAAGGACTGAGCTTTCAGCACCAATGAAGCAATAGGCCCTTGTTTTCCAGAACCCTTCTTCTTAGGAAGCTATAGAAGGAAGGATGCTATCTGTAAATTGCACTATATTTGTTGTCTGCAGCAGAAATTGGCAAATGAATTAACAGTGAAGTTTCGATCCGTATTACAGCTGGATCTGTAGCTGCTGAAGTCAGTGGAAATGTTCCTATTGACTCCTATAATGATAGCCTTTATTTGTGACTTTTTTTTTTTTTTTACTGTGGTATCTTTGTAAATAAGAAATTGGTACCTGCACCTTCTGCATGTATTTCTCAGTAATAGCTCCGCTCCTGCAGAATGATTACCACTTGTATTGTACAACTTTTTGGAAGCATGGTTTCCAAAGGCTGGGTTTTGCAATGCTAAAGGGTTGTAAAAGGAAACATTGGCGTGGCCTGATAGAGCTCAGTATGAGCTGCACTTGTGAATTGTAGAGGCTGTTGTCATCATTTTGTGTTCTTCTTCAAGTGATAAATTGGGTGGTAAGAGAAGAAATACCAGAAATAGGAAGCTTATCCATGGTTTACTCTTGTATTATCTTGCAAAATTATTCCATTTTGTCAATATTTTATGCTTTACAATGTGCCTTTCCTGCAGCTTTCCATACAAACTGCAAAACAGATCAACCAGGGCTTGGCCTTTTTGTACAGAAAATAATTTCTTAAAAGCATTTGCTAACTATCTTCATATGTCAGCCATACGTATTGGCCAAAAGCAATTTTAAATTTCAAGCTAAAGCAAATTTGTTCAGCTAAAGACTGTAAGTCCTTCTGTAATTTCAGGAGTAGAGCATTTCTTATTCATAAGGGATCAAGACGTGAAATGCAGTTTCTATTTTTATGCTATAATTCCAGTAAGTTTATAGAAAGCAAGTGTTGTAATATGTAGTGCTAAATCAAATTAGTGATGGATAAGAGAATAGAATAGTGTACCAAGTTCAGGCACCTATCTGACATTGTGTTCCTGTCTTATGTTAATTATTTGTTTCCTTGAAGGTAGCCCAGGTTATTCTGAATTTTTTAGTTGTTATTCTTGGAGAATGTGGAAGGACAGGCTGATCATATATATTGGCAAAATATTGTTTGAGAAAGGGGAGTAGGTTTTTCATTTTCACCTCTTCAGTAGAACCAAACTGACCAAAAGGGTTACTCAGCTGTTTGTAATTTGAACTCCATCGGTCCTTCTGAGGAAGATGTATTGACTATCTGTTTGCTTCTCTGCAGGAATTTCAGGCAAGCTTTCAAAATACTGAGGTCCTGTCTGTTTAGTGTAGGCTGCTGACAGTCCTTGAAGTTTCCATTACGTTTTTTACAGATCTTTTTCAGGGGTGCCCTTTATCAGCATTTTCCCTAATTCCTCTGAAGAACAGCATGCTTTTTGTCAATTGGTTACTGTCTTTCATCTGAAAGGTAGCTTTCTTTGGTGGCCATGGTTCTGTATATCTCTCTACATATAGTGCTTGTGAAGTATATTGGGATCACTCAGCATGGAAGTGACAGCGCAGAATATTTTTAGCAGTTTAAAGGCTGTGCTTGGGAGCCTTGGTTCTGTAAGGACAAGCAGTCCCTCGGAATTGCTGCTGGTTCCCAAAGCACTTGCTAATGTTTGCCTCTAGCATGCCTTGGTCCCTCTGCCTCCTGCTCAGGCCCTGGCAGCCTCGTGCCTGGTCATGCATCACTTCTCTGATTCCTCGAGGGACCGTGTGAGATGCGGGAGGTCTGGCTGCTGCTCCCGTCCCAGCGCAGCTTTGCAGGTCTGCAGCTGCCTTCCCTCTCACCAGTGAGAGGCAGCTGGCACCCCTGTGTGCCCCAGAGCTGGGCTGGCAGACAGCAACATCTGCTGGCTCCCTTAGATGCCTGCCCCATCTCCAGCACCAGCTGATGATGTTCAAAGAGCAGCACATCCCGAGTGTCCCTCATTTGACACTTTTTAGAGTTAGCCGTTTACCATCCAGGGGAATGAAGCCACAGATCTGAGAGCAATTGCAGAGTTTGCTTTTTGGCCAAGTAGGGCCAAACCCAGGCTGCGCAGTGGATTGCCAGCTAAGCAGAGAGCTGGTTTAAAGGTTAATCCCATTTCAAAAATAGAGGGAGGGAGATGCATTACAATGCTTCATTGGAAAAATGTCAAAAGCTATTAGCTGCTGGCTGAAATATATGAAAGGGAGCAGCATTAACTCTGCTCTTCATTTTGTGTGGAGGTGAAATGAAGCATTTCACCATTTACCTTCAGGAACTAAGATGCAACATGTTTTTAAGGTCAGTTCCTTTGTTATAGGGATTCTCAGTAGAAATACAAAATAAAATTGGTTTTCCTTTGCACATAATCTTTAACATACCATATTGTCTATTCACATGTATGGCAGGAATGTTGATGAATATATGTACACACATGTACATATATGTAGTGCACTAAACAGCAGTGTATTTCACATGCACAGTTTTCTTTGTCAATGTGCTACGTGGATAATGTCCATGTTCAGGGAACAGAACTTGGAATAGTATCACCTGCCAACTACAACAGGTCAATCAGACATATTCGTACATTCCAAACTCCTGACCAGTTTCAACTAGTGCTATTTTTAACTTGCCAGGGGACGTTTATTTCTTATCTTTCACCTTCCAAAAATACATACCTTCAAAAACTGAAAGAGAAAGATTTCCCTTCTGGACCTACATGTATTTTTCTAGAGCTAAAATTTGTCTGGCTTAAAAGTCCCAAGTAACATGAAGTTCTACTGGACTAAAAATGAGTTTTATTTCTTCAGAAAGAGTGAAGTATCTAGCTTTTCAAAAGAGACAGACAGGTTTTACATCTAGCTGTGAGAAGGATTGATGTACTAGATTTCTAAATCATGACATTTGTAAATGTGTTTCATTTACAAAAATGTTTTTATACTTAAAGGTTCCACTGCTCCTGCTTGGGGTGACCTGCATATTGCAGAGCTCCATAAACTCATATTAAAATATCCTTTCTACTGCTTGAGACTGTATTTTACCAGTGGCCGCTGTCCATAAACTGTGTACACATGACTAGCTCCATGTGTGTGTATCCCTTCGCTGATGTGCTTTGTGACCTGACCTTTTGTTGTGGATGCTGTCCTTCCCACACACCCCTGTCTCTCACCTCTGTGGCAGGAGGCAGCATGCAGATGCTGCTCAGTGGAAGCAGCTTGTTCCAGCTTTCCTGTGGTCTTACCTGTCAGCTGTAACCATAGAGTGGCTTGCTTATCCTTTCCCTTTGAGGGTCTTCTACCTTTGACATGCAGATAGAGAGTGGTCCTTTATCTCAGCCTGGTTTTCCAGGCTTCCTGCACATTTCCAACAAAAAGGAGGAAAGGGCTTTCTGCAGTCGTCCCTGCTGGCTTAGCTCGCAATAGAGATGTGATGTGGTTTGGGTATGGGCATATGTTGACATCTCTGTCAAATTGGAGAGATTGCATGATGCAGAGTTCATGCTGCCTTTGTGCCAGCTGCAAGAAGCAGACAACAGCCAATGCAGTGGAAGTGCCAGCTGGCCCTCACAGATGCTACGTATGAACACAGCATTTTAAATCCAATTCTGGAGTCTCTTGTGCCACTAAATGCTGGCCTAAAAAGTCTGTGATTTCTTAAGCAAGACTGTCCAGTCTAGCTCAGCTAAGCCTTCTTAAGCAAGAATGGTATTTTATAAACAATATATCATGAGGAGTGGTAATTACCCATACATCTTCATAACATGGAAGGCATTGGAACACGTCCAGCAGCTTACAGAGACTAAATATGACAAATAAACATAACAAGTGCTGAAGCCAGAGAGAGCATGCCTGAGCTGAGAGATGCTATCTGTGCCCTGTCAGGACGAGGGGCTGGGCAGGGTTCCCAGACTCCAGCTCAGTGCAATTTTTCAGTGTATGCTTACCTTTAAGCATAAAGTGTTTTCCCTGCCAAAGCAAAAGGGACAGTTCATAGGTTTAAATCTCCTTGTGTGGTATGTTAAGTGTTCCTGCTTCCACAGAATGGTGTGGGTAATCTGTATCTAAGATGGTCCTTTACTGAAGGTAGTCATTAGTAAGCCCAGAGCTCTGAGAGCAACCATATATACTTATCTGCCCTTTTTTGTACTTCTGATTTGGCATTTAAAAGAAGACACAACCAGCTGTAAAGTACAGAGGAAGAGCAGAAATAGTACCAGAGGTTTTTACCATCGAAGGATTACCACAGAGGTGTATTACATGTGTTGAAAGATTCCCATTTCAATACAGAGCATGAAACACAGCTAGTGAAATAATTACTGACAACTAGCAAGTCAGCAAAGGGATAATGTATTGTAGATAACATTGCCATTTATAATTATCTTTAAAAGGATTTCCATCATGAATCACTGAAGAACTTGTCACCAGAGTTCAGTGTTTGTAGCCCACTTACCTTCCTCCTTTGAGAGCACAAGTAGGTACAACCAACGGGACAACACTGGCATCTCCTTGCTGCTTTAGTCTTTCAGGGAAAGTGTAGTTTCCTTCGATTTAGAAGTCTACTTTGTTTGACTTTCATATGTGTATATATATTAATAATATATTAGTCTTTGAGTTTCTTGGGTTTTATCCACTGGGCTGCCCCGTCACCCCCTGAATCCGTCCTCAGGCACCACGTCCCTTGTTGCTTCGTGGCGTCTTTGTTTTCCTGCTGACCTACATGAAAACCTAGCAAGTGCTTCACAGCATTTAAAATCAATGTATTTTCCTCTTGGATTGAGTGGCTCACGTTTCATCTTTTTAGGGTTGACTGATAACAAATGTAATTGCCATCAGAACCAAGCCTCAGCACCCACCCAGGATTGTTTCTGTAGCCAAGTTGAGTTGGTTGCATTTGTACATCCTCTGTGAAAATGAAAACTGTCCTTATTGCTGAGAGGAAAAATCTGGGTTGCTGGCTGGTCTCTGCAGGTCGAGATCGGAGCCTTTTGCTTCGGCAGGGCACAGATGCAAAACCTGAAGCTGGAGCAATGAGGCCGCAGCCGGGCCTGTCCTGGGTTGCTGCTGCAGCTACTTGAGTTTGTGGCCATTTTGGGCTCCTGCAGACAACGGCCTGTTAGCCCACTCCCCTCAGATGGGCTGTAAACCTCTCTGTATGTCTATTTTATTTTTGCTGTTCCGTTTGTATCTAGAGACGATTAAACCGATAAGTGCTAGCCCAGTATGGTGGCAATATGTGGATTTTTTATCCACTTGAAAGCCCAGGGTAAGCTAGCAAGCTGGCACGCATGGCCCTGGGGTTGTGGCACAGCCTTGCTGGCTTGTTTTTAAGCTGTTGGGTAAAAGGAGATCGAGAACCAGGCCCTTGCCTGGAGGCTGGAATGGTTTTGCTCATTGCTACACCTCGCAGGGCTTGCAGAAGCAGTTTGAAATGAAACTTGGAAGCAGGCTAAAAACGTATCCATGTGGACAGCCAGGAGGCTGCTCCTCAGCTTGCTGCCCACCCACCTTTTATTTACACGCAGCCATGCGTGCAAGGCGGCTGCTTCCTCAGCCTTGGTTTTCAGCAAAATTTGGAGGCTGTTCATTTTTATGGATTACTCCTTTGACTTCTTTGAAGGCCAGGTTGGTTGTCTAATAGCTGCTAGGTGTCTCAAAGCACTGTGAGGGTGACAGTGTTCTGTTGTCAGTTCATTTGGTTTTGGAGGCCAGGAGCCCACTCCCTGGTGAGTGGGATTCTTCAAAAATAAATAACCTTTGCTATATGCTACAAGAAATAACCACGTGTATCATAATACAAGTGAGCATAGTACAGATGCCTGCTTGTAACTCTTCTTTGTGGTTTCTTTTTAAAGGGAAGTGTTGGCGCAAAGGGAGGATTATTTTTTGCTACCTTCTCTCTTACAGCTAGATAATTATGTTTAATTACGCAAGGGTTCATCCGTGCTAAGCTAGATGTTTTCAATTTTTGTTTTCATAATTTTGTAGGGATGTATTTTTTAACATTACATTTCAGGAAAAGCTGTGATTTTTAAGAAGAGCTGCACTTTTTAAAAATATAAATGAAAAAGCTAATTTCTGAACATGTGGTGCCAAGCTGTCTAGCAGCTCCAGTGTGTTCTGTGAAGCCAATGGTGTATTTTTAGCCTGACTCTCTGCTGTGCATGTGTCATAACAGGTGCTTGATTGAGACCCTTTTCTTTGTTTATAGATGAGGTCTTGTCTGAAAACTTTTTGGACTACAAGAACCGTGGCGTCAATGGCTCTCACCGTGGTCAGATTATCTGGAAGATTGATGCCAGCTCTTACTTTGTGGAGCGTAAGTATTTCTCCAATCCTGCTATGGTATAATTCAGTCACTGCAGAAAGATCTTTGAACTGCTCAAGTCGTTCTTACAATGTTTTTAGGCCCAACGCGTCCTTTAGGAAAGTCCAAAAATGTTACCAAAATCTTTGAAACATTTTATGGTAGTAGAAAGCCACAGTTTCTGCAAGCAGATAGGTTTTGTGGACACTGACTTATTTGCATACTATTTTTTATACAGTTATGAATAAGTGTTTTAATCCATTTGCTGTTATTTGGACTATATCATTAGCAAAGAGCTGCATTAACTGTTATATAGTATTAAGGAAAAGAGGAACTCGGGGGCATAATCTCACTCCAGGAAGATTCACACTGACCTTTAATTGGAAAACTTGATGGTGCACCCAGCTTCCACCAGATTCAGGTGGATTCAGAGGTTGAAAGGATTGAATTCTGATCATCATCTAGACTGATAAAAGTATAAGAATATGTAGTTGCAGCAAGTTGCACTGATTTCAAATTAATTGTTCCTTGTTGTATTCATATATTACCCAGGGCATCTGATGCAATGGCAGTGTAACTTTTCCACCCCTTTAGTAATCAAAATACAGAAACTTGGAGTTTGCTTCTGCAAAGTACTGTGTACCTCATACAGCAAGCTAATGTTTCCAGGCTTGGCTGTCCCACATCCCTGACCAAGGTGAACCTTAGCGTACTCAAAAGACAGGACTGAGATCTATAGCAAGACAACTGTGGTGAAAAGCTACCAGGTATCTTTAAGGAGGAGTTACGCGTGACGAAGCCTAGCACAGAACAATTTGATTTTTTTAATTGTACTGAATGTTTCCGTTGATCTACCTTAGCCTGATTTTCAGAAGTTCCGTTTCAGGAGTTTTGTAAAAGCATGTATGAATTGCGTGACAGTCAGGTATATCTGTTTAAGACTGACTGAATTTGAGAGCAATCCAGGGAATCTTTGTTATAACCTGAATTCTAAGGATATGAGTTATACTTGGTTAATCTGTGACTTTGACCTTAAGTATCAGCAAGGATGTTACATGCAGACATTTTGCAGGCACTCAGAAACAGGTTATTTCTTTGCAGTATGAAGCATTGCTGATGGTCTGTAATTCCTAGTGTTAAGTTAAATTGAGAGTGTTGTTCTAAAGATTTAAGGGAGTTTCTAAATGTCTACAGGACATACAGGATGCTTATATTGTGTCTTTTGAAAAATACATTTATGGGAAATTATTAAATATATAAGACCACTGGTTTCAGTTATCTTGGTTTGGGCTCAGAAATGCACTATAGGATCTAACCTTTAAAGCAGACTAATTTGCAGTTGCTGCTTTGAGCTGTGGTTGCTAATCCATAAGACCGATCATACTTTCTTGTAGCTGTTTAAGAAGTGTGGGGAGGAGATATAAAATCTCAGAACTGGGTTTTGAAGAGGCCTTAGTACCTCAGTTTACTGGGGAAGGGTGGAAGTGGAACTGGGCTGCCAGTAGCTTTCCTGCCTAATCCATGACGGAAAAGGAAGAGGCAATGTGAGAAATGCTTCGGAGAAAGCCTCTTTAGGTGGGCCACATTTCATTAAGAGTTCAACTGCACAATTAATTATGTCAGCTTAATCAGTTGCCCCCATTAGCTGCCACATAGTAGCTGAGTTAATTGATTGTGTGTACATTCTTCATTTGCCCTGCTGTAAGAAAATGTAACTTGGTATACCAGCCTTCACTGATTGTTAAAACTAAGTCATACTACACTGTAGTTGGGAAGCCCAAGCTTGATAAGCTGCTGCCTCTTGGTAATATGTTATGCTGCCATCATTAGGTTGTGAATCTCAGCCCTGAGATTATATACCGGTGCACTCATCAAGGACAAATCATTGTCCTGTTCAGAATTCAAATAGGAGAAAATAAAGTAGGCAGTAGTAAATAACAGCACATGCAGACACTCTCAGAGCCACTTGATTATTGAAGTGGGAAGTTAAAGCAGTGAAAAACGTTAATGTATGTGAATTTTATATATCTAAAGGCATATTTGAGGGTTCCTGTTCATTGTTGAGATTTATATATGAAAGTACGCAGCTTTACAGTTGATGAAATGTTATTTTAAAAACTGCAGTGTCTGAAAACTTCACGTATTTTCTGTCCAATGCAGATGATGTAGTCCACCTTACTTCAGACTTTTGTTTTTGGGACAGAGATTATATCTTTCTTTTATGTCACATAGCACACAGTATAGTGACATTTTTAGGAATTGGAAAGGTACTGGTCATCAAAATCACACCCAGGTACCTAAGAGATCTATTTTCCTTTTTTGCCATTCACTGCAGAACTGAGAGAACCTGGAGGACAGGGCAAGGGTATTTTCAGCGGTAACGTGATATAAGAATTGCCACATTGGTCCAAAGTTAACCTGATTTGGTGTCCTGTCTCCAAAAATGGCCCATAGTGTAGATCTGAGGTGGGTATAAAGGTAAGCGAGTGTGAGTCTTCTAGCTGCAGTATTCTTAGCTTCAGTTGATCTGTAGCTTGGGCACTTCGTGAGATAAGTAGTCTTTTTATTTAGTGGTTGTCAGGGTATGTAGTAGGTAGCTAAGACATGGGTATTTCTTTTCAGGTAATCCGTATTGTTTTTCTGTACTTTATGTTTTACTTCCCTTAACTTGCTATTGATTGGAGTCTTGCTGATTATAGCATTAATCCTTGATATAATGGAGTAGCTCACTTGCAAAGGCAGCCTTTAATTTCTGCTTTTGGTTTTCTTGTAACTAGCTGTAGCCTGGTGACTGTTCACCACGTGAGTCAGTATTGGCAGTTTATCAACCACATAGTACTTCAGAAAATGTTATGGTATATACTGCAGCGTTTGGCCCATCAGAGCTGGCAGGAGCTGTGGTAAAGGGGAAGTCACAGTATGGCCAAATAAAGAATCAGCCTTACCTAGAGAATTTAAAGTTCCCAAGGCACCCCACGCATACTCATTTGGTTCCTGTTCTTGAAATATATAAAGGTTTAATGTTTTTGGTGGTGCTATTCTTTGACGTAAAGTAGGCTTATTACTGGGGGACCATGGGGATTATCCTGTCCAACCTCAGAAGTCAAAGTTTTTCCCTTTTACCAACAGTTAGACTTTAGGACTCCCCATGGGGTGCTTTTGTATCACATTTAAGGAAATTACCCTTATGCTGTGACCAGCCAGGCACTTAACATAAAGAGCTTAAAAAGACTTTTTTTTAACCTTTTTTTTAATTATTATTATTAAAGAGCTATATGAGGAAAGTTGAAAAATCAAAGGTATTAAAGACTGGCTGGTTTTCAACAGTGGAATTCCCACTAATATGAAAAAAGAAGCGTGAGGAATTGAGGTCAAGTAAATAGACAGTATTACTCATTTTCAGTATTTTTAATCTGGAGGCATATATAATGTGTTTGGGAGTATTTTGTTCAAAAGCCTTAATGTTCCCCAAATAGTTATCCTTTTTGCCTACTTTTTTAAAATTAGCAAAAAATTAAATACAACACTCTAACTATGTAACCTGTAGTCATTATACATAAAACCACTGTTTAGGTATGTAACAGAATACTGAGATGTAATCACTGTAGGTAGTAATTTTTGCGTGCAGTGGTCTGGGACCTGGAACAGGAGTCAGTAAAGACAAAAGTAGATGGAAGTTATTTTCTTCGTGGTGGCATATTATCACAACAGAAATCTACTGGACGCAGTTGTAATGATAATTACTAGCAGAAACCATCAATTTGGAGGACCACACTAGACAGAAATTGTGCACATGTGGCTGCTGTGGGCAGAAGAAACTTGCAGTATGGTGAGTGATTTGTAAAGTGCATCAGGAGTGGAGAACACAAACAAAAGCATGGCAAGAAATTGAAACCATTTTTTGTATTGACTGAACTTCTTGTACTTCTATAAAACTGAAATTCTTCAATTTGAGGTGCTTCTCTGTTGTTTCAGCTATACTTTCACAGTATCAGGGAATTTGCCCAGTCTGAGTCATTAAGCATTACTTTTTCAGGTATATTTAAAATCTCGCCAGGTTAAGAAAATGTTTTTTGTGTGGTAGGTCAATGACAGTGCAAAATAGTTTTCTCTTTCCGGAATATGCTTCTATGTTTTGGGGGTATTTGATCAAAATACATGTTTCTTTTGAATTTGCTGATAGAATGGTTTAACACCATGTGGAGAGCCCTATCACTTTTCAAAATAAAGAACTTATTAACATGTACCCATACGGTATTTTCAGACACCACAGACCTTTAAAGTTTGTGCTTGTTTTAGTGATCTACTTTTTCACCTTGAAAAGGACTAACATCTTCCCAGAGAAGTGTATGCCTTTCCACTTTGCATATCACAAACTTGCGACATAATGTTGCCAGACAGATACGTAATTGGTGTGAGCCAGAGAGGGAATTGCTTCCAAATTACAGCATGAACGCAGACAGAACAGAACTCATCTCCTGTTAATATCCAGCGAATAAAAAGCCTTAATAGCTGCAGAGACAATGTTACGCTACAGCCAGTTTTGCATTTCTGCAAAAGTCTAGCAATTTGGGGTTTTGTGACAGCCAGTGATAAACAGTAACCATCCACTGTAACCATGAAATGGTTGGGGATTGGGGAGAGGAAGGAGGAGGGAAGAGAGACTACGTGCCACTGAGAGTGTATACTTTGTTAGGGCTTGGAGGGTACTGCTGTGAAAGAACTAGCCTGTAATGGATTTTCCAGGAAAGTAAACATGCTCTGCTTCACTTTGCTTCACGCAATTTCTGGCACACTTTTTTGGCTTGTGCAGCAATACAGAGAGTGCAGGAGACCATTTCACTGATACACGATGCAGCATTGTCCTGTAAGCACAGTATCAAACTAGCATATCATTAAAATTATGAGAAAAGTTTTGAAGCTATTCAGAATTGCACTGAAGATAGCCAGATACCTGGGACTCCTGTTAATCTACTGGCTTTTCTATAGATTGTTTTACTACCAGGCAACTAAGAAAACCATTTCCAAGTGTAACCAGTGATCTGTGTGGCACCTTTATGCAAAAACTTACACGGCAGTCATTTGTTTAAATTTATTGCTGTTGTTGCTGGATTTTTATTAATAGCAAAGATGGATGATAGGCCTTGCAGAGAGAAATGGTAGTTACTTATTCCTATTGACTAGCAGGAAAATAATGGTTAAAAAAGCATGGAACTGAAGTCAGAGATGTGAGGAGAGATCCTGGTACACCTGCAGGTAGAAGGCATATTTTCTAGGTCGTGGTCAATATATGCCATATATCTGTGCATTTATGGAATATATACAGAAAATATATACAAAACTGTCAAACAATCAGCCCTTTCATCTATAAAAAAAATACATATTTTTGCATGGCTTTAGGAAGCCTGTATAAAGGCTGCTTTCAAAGTAGGAATAACTGAAGGATCTTGTAGCCTCAAGTGTTTCCAAATAAGTGAGGCACAGTCACATCAACAACAGCCTTAATGAAGCTGGAGTACTTGCAAAGTTTTCTTTTTTCTGGACAGGCTGTTGACAAGAACAGCCCACTGAAGTAATTTCCTGTCTCCATTTTCATTACCCCAGTGTCTCTCAAATCACAGGCGCTTCACTTTATGAAAGAGTGCGTGAGGAGAGAAAATAGAGGTAAGGCTGTTGAAGCTGATCCTGCTATACCTTTGAGGAAATTAGAATATGCTGCATGACTTTAACTTTTAGGAGTCCACAGATGGTAAAAACTGGAGCAACATGGAAGCATCTTCAACAGTGTGAACACTGTTTAGCAGAATGTTTAAAAGTGTCAGAGAAAAACCAGATATGAAGCAAAAAGACACTTTTGCCCCCGAAAGTGTATCTGCTGCTTGTCTCTCTCCCAAGGAAGACATACCATAGTTTTCAGGTTCTTTCTTTTCATCTTCTTGCACATGTCTTATTAATGCTTTTTGGTTATCTTCCACCCTAAACACAATTTTAAAATTCCTCCTCCTTTTTCTCAGCCCAGTGCCCTGATAGTAGTTTAACATTCATCTTTGAGCCAGGTTTAGCTTCGGAAGAGGAGTATAGTCTGAA
Source organism: Falco peregrinus (assembly GCF_023634155.1). Lineage (NCBI taxonomy): Eukaryota > Metazoa > Chordata > Aves > Falconiformes > Falconidae > Falco > Falco peregrinus. The sequence goes on along the minus strand of NC_073725.1, from coordinate 30,651,136 downwards.
CCTGGATAAAGCCATTTTGCAGTTGAGGGCTGTTGAAGTTCCTCAAGAACCCTTTGCTTTGGATCCTTTGATCAGCCCTTTAATTTTTGCTGCTGTTGCATTTCCTGTTACGTTTTCCCTTACAAACTCTTTACGTGCCAGGATTGTAGGCAGCAACCTATCATAAATGGAAACATAGGTCAATCCACGCAAGATATTAGACAGCTATTTCTCAGCTTCCTCTGTGGTCGTGCTGTGGTAGCTTAACTGAGAGACTTGTCTGTGAATCAGATTTTTCTCCGTCTTTCTCCCCTTTTCCACAACGTGTTTTGACACTTAGACATATTTTGTTTGTACTGCGGAGATCGGAGCTGTTTGTTTATTCGTTGCCACACAGGGAAGAAGATACTTGTATTGCAGCATGCATGCTTGGTGACACCATGCTGGGACAGCCTGCCTGGTCCCCACACTACCTGTGCTCCATTTTTCATGGCAGTGCTTAAAGAAATTATGAAATCTCTGCTTGCACAAAGCTGAGATAGTAGTGAAAGCTCTGACAGGTTAGTATCGAAAGTTTCAGAAAGCTCTCTCAAGGTGATTTTGGAATGAGAAATAATGCCTGATCTTAGGTGTGCTGAAGTCAGAGCAAGTCTTTCTTTGCTAAGCCACAGTTCCTAGTCACAGAGACCTTGGCTTGCGTGGTCTCATCTCAGCCACTTAACCCTAAACAAACATAGATGTTGTATCAATGCACCAGATTGCATTGGGCATCATCTAATTCCCAAAGCAAACGTAAAGAAGTTGCGGTAACATTTAACAGAAGTTTTAGTGCTAATTACACTGAGCCACGGGGCATTTGGGACCTGGTTTGATTGCACAGATCTATTATCGTTGTTTGTTACCTTTCAAATTTTTATTAGTTGCTTTTTTTATTGCACTAGTGTCAAGTGTCTCCCATGAAAAGTAGATCTTTTCTGTGTACTAAGACAGTTTTTGTCCTAAAGAGCTAGGGCCAGATTTTTGAAGGTGTAAGTTCAGTGGAAATGTCTCGGAGCTAGGCTTCATAGCTGAGATAGGGAAGGTAGTTTAAAAAGTGAGAGGTTGAAACAGAGGCACAGGCTGAAGAAGTGATTTGCCAGTGCATGGGTACAACTGCAGAGAAGACTTCAGTTTCCATACTCCCTGCTTAGTGTCTCATCTGGTAATGTTAGGCCACCTCTAGTCTTATGTAGTCTGAACTATTGGGAATTACTTAAAAGTTGTACCCTCCAAATAGATGTGCCCTGCTGCATGGTACAGTCCTCTTCCTTTTGTTCTTCAAGCAATAGAGTTTCTGAAAGCTCTTCTGAGAAGCGGAGAGAGCTTCGTGTAGGGCTGTTATGGCTTTGTCAAAGTTGGAATGAGCCTCAGAAAAGGTGGCAATGAAGGAACCAGTGTTTTTCCTCTCTTTTCTGTTCCATTTTTTATTTTTAAGCCATCTGTGGGCATGCTGGCTCTGCTTGTTTTTTTTTTTTCTTTCCCAGATGTTATCAGGTTGAGGGACAGCAGCAGCTTCCCTTGCAGTCCAACAGCCTGACCTGTTGCCTGGCTAATCCTCTGCCTAGGAAAGACAAAGACTTGTGGAATCATCTCACTGGCTGAACAGAAGACTGACACAAGTGGTTACAGCCTTGTTACTCCCCTCCAGCTAGTCTGGCCTCACATACGGAGGCGGAAGGGCATGCTGTGTCAGTGCTGCTGGGTGACCCTGTGTTTTGGACACAGACCATAGGGTCAACCCCCAGCTTTGCCTGGTGTCGTGTGTCCCAGAGTGGCAGAAGAGTGCACCCTGGTGAGGATGCCTGGCCCCCAGGTCAGGTGCAAGCTAGTGCCAAGTGGTACCTGAGGCACCAGATACATTTCCCATTGTGAGGTGCAACACAATGCAATTTTGTATCTTGGGAAGAAGATGCTTGACAAGAAGGGGGAGGGGGGGTGGGAATCACAGACTTTTCCTGTTCTCTTCTCCTTCATTTATCGCATCCTTTTCTTCATCCCCGTTATTTTTTCTTGCACACATCTGCTCAGTCCCTAATTTAAGTCTCCTAACGGGAGATTCAGGAGGACACATGAAATTGAGACTGTTTTGAGGGGGACACTGACCTTCTTTCAGGTTCATTTGATCCTAAGGTAAGGGGAAAGTTGGCAAAGAATTCACTCTTTCCAAGCAGGAGCTCATTGCTTAACACCCTTCATAAGAAGCGTGTAAGGACTGGGGAGCAGCCAGTAGGGCTGCCACTGCCAGGAGATTGAAAAGCAGCTGCATAGTCCTTACAGCAGTTCCTGCTTGAATCTGTCAGGATGTGGGAACGTGTGGCTTTCCAGAATCCAGCATTAAGATTTCTGATCTGGTCTGCACCCACTCCCTCTTCTCCAGATCTCACTGGAGATAGCAGGTAGGGCGTACATCCTTCAGCACTTCTGGACTCACTTGTTGATGATACAGTTGTTCCCCGTGATAGAGTAATTTAAATAGAAGCCACCAGACCACGCTGTGCCTGGCAGTGTGCCATGGGGAATGGTGCATCTTCGCTTTGGGTCTGGAGGAGTCCAGCTGTGGGTGCCAATGTTTGAAGATACGGGTTCACATACATGTTCATTTTGTTCTTCCAGTCATGTCAGCGATATCCTCAGACATGTTGTACTTGCTTTAGGTTCAGAACTCCTACGCATGTGATGTGTTTTCTGCTTTAGCTTTGGTATCACTCAGGATACCATAGTGCTTATCATGCGCTTGAGGAAATGAAGAGAGATTCCTGAAATCCAGTAGTGGAGCTAGTGGCTGTATTTTTTCTCATCTGCTTTCTCATTTCGCTGCTTTGAACTTTGGATGTTAGTATTCTGCACAACAGGTACTGAAGTCACGTCATTTATTTTAATGGATCAGTATAACTTGGATAATGTTGTTTTGTGATTATTAATCTTTCTGCTATCGATAGTAAGAGGTTACACTGTCATCTTTGACTCACTAATCAGTTAACTTTTGCCACTGTTAAATGCTTCTAGAAAGTTTGTTTTGTATGATTCTGTCTAGAGATTTGGTGAAATTTCACTGGAAGATAGATCCCCTCTCTTTGCTCCATTGCACAGAGGCCCCTATGCTCTCCCCTTGGGTACTTCCATCGGGCATATTTCTGAAACTGCTGCAAGCCAGGTTAGTCCCCAGTGAATTCCATAAGAATTGCTTGCATGCAACCCCCACTTGCCATCAGGCCCAGGAACTTCCATGCACAACCATGTACACAGAGCCCAGGTGCAGACTTTGGCCCAAGTGGTTGTATCTTTGTAGAAAAACAAAAGACAAATGCAGTGGAAATGGGAAGCAGCTGTGATTGGAAGGGTATCAGCAGATGCATTGAAAAGTCATATTTACTCCAAAAGAGTGATAGGGTACTGAGACTTGTTTCAGTTTTCTTATTAAATGGAAAAAAAATGGGAAAAAAAGTTCTCCATTCACTTTTTTATAATTAAGGATATAAGCTCAATTCATGGATGCAAAATTATTCAGGAAGCAAAGAGGCTGTCTTGTCAGTGTCGGATCTCAGCACCATCAAACCTGAACATCTCTGATGATGGAGGGGCTAGGGTCCCCAGGGACAAGGGTCTCTGAGCAACAGCTAAGTTGCATCAAGGGCTTGTCAAAAAGAGCAAACTCAGCAGGCGGCTTATTGACTAAGCGTATCAGGCGGCTTATTGACTAAGCGTATCGCTAGTTTAAAAGTCCTAAAGAGTAGATCAGTGTCAGTAATTTACCATTTCAAATTTTGGAGAATTTTGTGGATAATTTTTGTCGTCCTGTTAAGGCATTACCATGAAAGCAATTAGTCAAAACAGAACTCAGAGCGTATATATTAATGATAACATTTTTCTTAGTTTATGGAAGCAGTGAGTTTGCTTCACATCTAAAAGGAAGGCTCTTTCATACCTCTCTGCAGTAGTGTGAAGCATCTGAAGGGCTCTCCTTGGATGTCCAACCTGGCACAGGAAAGTCTCAATATAAAGGGAGGTAAATCCCTTCACATAATACAGAAATTTGGTTGTAACCCTGCTATGTCATTGTCCAGTTTCAGCCAGCCACTCTGTCTCTCATGCCTTGTACTGGTTATGGCAACATTCATCCAACTCATACAATGGTGTTTGGACAATTTTGTTAGACAGAAAAACTTATTTGACCTCCCATGAGGAAAGCAGAATTGTATCTGTGGTGTAGTGCTCTAGTAACTCATCCTGCTTTTGAAAAAGTGCACATGTGATGCAGGAATCCCTTTGATAACTGGCTTTTCGTATGAACTCGCTAGTAAATCGAGCCCTGTTGTCAACTTACTCCTCATCCAGGGTTTCCTGCTGTAGGACTGCCAGATGTCAAGAACACCATTTGTAACCAGAATAGACTTGACTTAGCGAGTGGGAGGTCAGCAGGGATGAATTACTGTCTCCCTGCAGGGTTCAAACACTTCCGCCCGGTAGAACCATCTTTCTGCAAGGTCTTTGATATTGGTAACAGGATCTTGAGATCCTCAGATGAATAGTGTTTTATACTTCCAAGCTATTCTCCAAGCTTTTCAGTACTTCCAATGTTCCCTTACTCCATTAGTAGCAGATATAATTTCCTCCCATATCTCAGTACTAATAGCATTTTATAAATTAATAAAACCCAAACAAACAAAAAACCAAACAAAAGACCACCAACAACCTTGAAATAGATACTTCAGTTTGTTGCATTTTATTTGTTGTTGTATATTAATTAAATTTCCATAATGATGCTTCTTTCTGTCCTTCCCCTTTCATTAAATTATCTATGCCCATTTCATTATGCCTTCTCTTTAAAAGTTGTCCTGCCTGTGGATTTTTTCCCAAGTCTCCTTTACCAAAAGCAGCTGCTACAGTGAGACCACTAAGAGTAGACAGCAGTGTTTATTCTAGACTGTTCCTTTTCCATGGAAGCAGAGCCTGTGTGCATGGCAAGTACTTGTTCACTTCTGAAGCGGTAGGAATCAGAGGTGTGCAGGTGACATGTTTACTTACCTGGGGTGAGCTGTCATAACTACTTGTAGCTCTAGATTTAATTCCTGAGAGTAAGAGCTACAGGTGTGATTGCTTCTCACTTTGGGACCATTTTAACGCAGCTTTCCATGATTAGGCTGCATATACTGATGATCTTAATTCCTCTTAATGGACCCTTCACACTGTAAGAAAGATCTGATTGTTCGGTGATCCTTGGGTTCTCTGGTCCGACGGCCGGCTCAAGGGGAAAAGGCACTCAGAATAGATTTGTATTCTCTTTGCAGTAGAGGAGCACCAGGATGCTTTCCTAGGCAGCTTGTAGGGTAAGGGCTCTTTGCTTCTAAGGGTCCCTCTGAGATCAGCAGGCAGATCCTGGGAAGGGAAGCAAATTTTGCTGCAGCCCACATCTTGTGGGCAGCTCTCTCTCCTGCCTTTGGCTTCCAAAATCAATATATGCACAGAAAAGTTTAACACTGCCATTGTCTAGCAGTTCCGCTTCTCCTTTTCTACTCCATTAAAATAAACCTACAGTTGGAATACATCAAGGTCTATCAAGGACTTGTAGAGATTTCAGTCTTGGCTTGTCTTCCTACTAACTTGCTGTTTAACCAAGCTGTTCAGCAGCACTGCTTGAGGGTAAAATTGCTTTATGACCTGGCAGCTCTGGGTTACTCCTGGTTTACCTGGGAACCCACACAAACTGATGTGTGACTATCTTCCCTGGATTGTCAGGCAACACTTGAACAGCAGATTTACCACGCCAAAAGGTGATATACCCACAGTGTATTAGATTGCTCTGTCTGCTTAATTGCTAGACAAGATATAAAAGTGAAAGAATGTATTTCTTTAAAACAGAATACAAATGAATTCTTAAGATTTTGCTTTACAATAAGGAATTCTTCTTAGCTTCTCAGGTATAGCAGCTAACATTTATTTCTGACTTCTGAACCTCTACAGTCTATGTTAGCCTAGAGACCTCTAAGAGGTGCATTTTTCCTGTTCCTGTTGAAAAGTTTCCCTGAGGTGGAATGAGCCAGCCCTGCTCACTTACAAAACACTAACTACTCCTTTTTTTTTTTTTTTTTTTTTTTTTTTGTCACTGTGGCATATCATGGTTGTGAGGAGAGATGGAACTATCTCCTTCCCTCTGCTTGCTTAGGATTTCTTGATTTACATATAAGCGAGTGTCTGTAATTAGCATGCTTCTGGATTCAGGCTTTCACATGTTTTCCTGTTTACGGGATGTTATGCTAAGCCTGTGACAAATATTAAATCTATACAGCTAAGCCTGTGACAAATATTAAATCTATACAGCCAACAGATTCACCATTTTCCTTTCCCTTTGTGAACTGCACAAAATCTTTGTGTGGCATGTCACAGCAATGAGAAATAAATTTTGGTACCAATGTACTTTGGCTTTACGCTCTCTTTTCTTCTTTTTCCTGACTTCTCCTTAGATTTTGGAGAACCCACTGCGTACCTTTTTTGCATTAAGGTGAAAATGTAGAAGAGAAGGCATATAGTGACATTTTGGATTGTAGGGGCTCAGTTCAGAGACAGCCACAGCAGAGTCAGCTGTGGTGTTTATGGTGATTCTGCTTCATTTGATTTGGCAGCATCTGGCCTTTGATTGATTACTAGCCTTGCAATCAATAATCAGTTGTGATGACTGGATTGCTTGCTCCAGTCCTGATAGTTTAGATCATCTCCAGGTGCTATTCCTGAAGGCCTCATTGTCTTCCTAGGCTAGCTAATGTAAGCAAGCATTTAGGGCTGAATCAGCTCACATTATCTAAAGACTTCAGATGTGTGAGACTCAGTTGTGGGACCTTAATATAAAGCCTCTGACTTGTGGGGTTTTTTTATTGCCTTCTGGTGCAGAGGGAGTTCTCATGTGGGTTCATGCTGCTTTTCTGTCTGAATTTCTCTCTGGTTTTTGAGGGAAAGAACATGAAACTTAGCCCGGAGAAATCTCAGCTACAGCTATGTTGATTTCCCTGACCGAAAAGTAGGTGGCCATCAAGCAGCTCATCCAAGTTTCCCATGATCTGTACCTTACAAAGGCAGAAGATTCATTGGCAGAGTCAATGCAATCTAAATGCTTGGTTTAAGGTCTTATCCAGAAAACTTGTGCCAGCTTTTTCAACCTTGCTGTGGAAGATGGTCCTTTTTCAGGAAGACTGACCAAAGTCTCAGTACTGTTTGTGAAGTACCTCTTGTACGCAGTCAGTAGTAGAGCAAAGCTCTTACAACTCCAGGGGCCTGTGCTGCACGTATCCTACTATGCTGTCAGTGGTGGTTGGGTTTGGGGAAGTCATGGGCATCAGGGCAGTGCTGATTCACGTGAAGTGTGTCTTTCAAGAGCCATGAGCAGCCATCCGGAGGGAGCTTCCGCTTGTTCGCTAGAAGATCTCTTTCAAAAGATCCCATCTCTAGTTGTGTCAGAAACACTTAGCAATGCTCAAAACAGGGTAGACGTGTGGAGTGCACAAGTGTAATAATCTACACTGATGTCTTTTGGTGAGGTTTGAGCTAATTTGTGTTGTGTTGCAGCTGGAACAGGCTTACAAAGGCCATAAATTAAATGGGAGAAGGCACTTGCTCTTGCAGAACAGCTCTGTGGACAGTCGGATCTGAATTTCTCCACAACTCAGAGACTGAAATCCTGTCCCTGCTGCAGTTCAAAGAAGTAGCTATTACTTAAAACAGGAAAAGGGTTTCACCCAGGAGTGTCAGAATTTGCTCTTTTAAAATTATTAAGCCTCTCCCTGGTATATATTCATAGAAAAGCATGGTAAATTTGATATAATTCCCTTTTTCTCTTTGCACTTTTACAAGAAGAAAAACTAACTAAATAAATTGCTTCTGGGATGAAATTTTCTATGGTGGTTTAAAGCCAGTACATGGGTATTTTGTGACTGAGCTGTGAAACCATGAAAACCAGGTTAATAATGAACCCCCCGACACAACCTTAACAGTAGCACTGCTAGCAGGCATCTCTGTAATTACTGATTCTCTCCGAAGTGTGCTGAGCTTCTATGATGGATTAAAAACCTCATATTGTGCTTTCTTCTGTTAGAAAATGACTCAGTGGAAACCTTTTAAATATATATAATACATGCAAAGATAAAGTTTCTGCCTCTGAACTAGGCCATTTAGGTTTTGTGTGGTTTGGAAAATAGAACAGTTTTGCTTTAACAGATCCATTTCTTTTTATAAATTTCATAAATTGGTTGCATTTGAGATAAAGTGAAATGTGAAGTAATACTTCCGTGACATGCACAAATGATTTAGCTGACCTATGCATGTAATGTGCTGTGGAATATAAATCCAGTTGGTAGTGCATTTAGCAGATTTTTTTTCTTTACCTGGCTGTTTTCAAACAGAAAGATTGCAGGACTTGAGAAATATGTTGGAAAGGGGAAGCAGGACTGAGTGACAGGAGCGGCAAAGGAACAGATTACAGCGAAGGAGGCTATTTCTTTTGGAAGGAAAATGAGAAAAAGTAGGTGTGGTCTCTGTTCACTGAAAACAGCAGGAGTTTTTCTGTTGGATTTAACAAGATGAAGCAGACTTTTGGCAGTTAGTGTAGAAAAGGCATATAGCGTAAATGTTGGAAAATACTGAAAAGGGTAAATTAAATGCAAAATTTGCAAGCAGTTTTTGTTGTGCCATGGACTAAAAAGTTACTTAGTCCTTCAAAACACTTTCATTTTAGAAGCTATGGCTTGTCAAGGCTGACTTAAAGATTCCTGCATGCTGTCAGCTGACTCTAAGTAGTATCTGCCAGCCCTCTCTGAGGTCACGACAGTCACTTTATGGTAGATACAGTCTCCAAGCCAGGAAGGAGATGGAAAAAATGAACCATCAAAGCTATAAAATAACCATACTGGAAATACATATACCTCTTTCGGAGTCTTAGTGTGGCACTCAGGAGTTGGATGTCCATGACAGCATTATACAGGTAGACAATGTACATGCACATGCTTTCTTTGAGAAACCAAATTGAAGCAGTAAAAGTGCACATCTTATGCTGGTCTTTTGCTTGGAGGTAAATTTGTGTATCCTCAGAGCCTATTTGAGACTTATATATGGAATATATATGTGCTAGCAGAGGATCTCTGTTTGAAAAGCAAGAGGCTGGGTATATTGTGTGTGTGAGCTGGGATGAATCTTTCAGTTTATGTGAGGTGATGCCTGTTCACAGCAGGTGAGAGCTCAAGTATTTGGTTTTCAGACTAGAAATTCCTAGAGGTAGCGGGGGGGAGGGCGGCCAACACTCTACAAACCAATCAATTGCAAATCCATCCTGGAATCATTCTCTCTCCTCTTAGAATTGACAAACTCAAACCAGTAGGACAGCTTGTTAGTCTCCTGTGATCGTAAATTGTCATTCATGGCTCTGTTGGATGCTTGCTTGTTTTCGGCTCTCAACACTGCCAAAAAAGACATGTTTACTGGTGGTAGTTAATAAGAAGGATACTTGCAAAAAAACCCCACTACATTTACGTTTTTTTATAGATTCTTTTTTGACTTGCTGAGTGAACTACAACATTTTACCTCCAAATACTTTTGCATGACCTTCTTGGCATTGTAAGTTGTGTTTTAAAACATGTAAGCCAGCAGATTCATGAGGATTAGATGAGGGGTGGCCTGGATGTGGTTTTGAGCATCTCAAAACATGAGATTGGTTTCAAGAGGCAGTTACAGCTTCTGTAGGAAGGGGACGATTCCCCTGATGTTGGTGAACCCCCAGCAGATGTAAGGGAACTGTTTGGATAATGCATCTGCAGTACAGTATGTAGAAAGGGCAGACAGAGTTTGTGTAGCAGTGTGCCTGTTATTTTACTATCTCACAAGTTGTATGTGACCATTTCCAACCCAAAAGAGCTGCTTTTCCATAGTAGATGTTCATTTTGCTCTGTGTGTTGGCTATAGGCACCTACAGCCAGCCAGTTAGACCAGTAACTTTCAGTCTCACTTTCCTTTCCTTCCTTTGTGGTTGCTGGGCAGTGTGCGAAATACAGAGCTTGTCTGAATGTCGTGCTTTCTCCGTGGGATTTAAAATACCAGGAGAGACAGGGTTACAGCCCAGGAGTTTTTTGCAGTACAAACCTGTCTGTGATTTAAGGGAAAATAGGTGTAGGATAGATCTGAACAAACAGATGCTTTAAAAGAAGTTTGGAATGTACTTTAGAATTTTTGCATGACCTGACTGATTACAGCTTAAGTAGAGCTAAATCCTTTGATGACCTGCACAATCCAGTCCCTTCAGGTCAGTAGAGGAGAGTGCATGTAGTGTCTTACCTCTGCAGAGGCAGATTGACCAGCTGCACCGTATACCTGCTGGAAATTTAACTGTTATGGAGCTGCTGTGCTTCAGGTGCTAATACGCTTTGTCAGAGCCCCTACTGAATGTAGTCGTGAGCAGTGCTTTGCAGCAGAGAATACTTTTCTCCTGTGACTGAAGAACAGCTCTGTTGTCATTATTAAAACTGGCTTATAGAAGGACTAGCAAACACTAATATTCTTCTCTCCTTTGGGCTGGGTTGCCAGAAGTATAATTTTCTTCATCTTATAGAGGACAAAATTAAGTCAGGAAGGAGTGAAACTACTACAGTAAGTCAGTGGCAGAGGTTTGAAGAGAGCCTAGGCTTTCTGGTGTCAAAACATTTCATCCGAACGCTCAGCATGTTCTGCCAGGGCAGAGTGGTGGCCCAGGTTCTGCTGGACACTGGAAGTCTTCAGCCATACCCAAGGCACAGGAAGCTGGTGTCTGTCTTCCAGACTGCCAGGACCAGACACTTTTTCCTTTTTCAATGTTGCCGCATGTAGGGTAGTTAGTAAAAGGTTGAGAATCTTTTGCTTGAGGCTATAGGAGGCATGAACATGAGTGCCAAGATTAGGGGTCTAGTGTCATATTTTTAGGTATGTAACTGGCAAATTAGGGGAAAAACATATATAATACACATTTATGTATAAATTGACAATAGTACGTGTTACAAATGTGCAGGTGATTCAAAGAGAATTTACTCCAAAATCATATTTTTTCTACTACTGCTACCTTTTTTTCAGATGCCCTTTGCCTCTGCTTTTGATTTTGTCTAGGTTCTCTGCAAGCTTATTTCAGAAAAAGTGTTTTAAGAATAGTCTAGGTTATCTACAGTCTGGACTGTATAGTCATCCCACTGTGTGTTGTCATATACAGCTGTTAGATCTTGCTCAGGCTATTGATGATATGCACTGTGGTTTCCTTTTCACAGTGCAGCAAATCCTGTGGGAGTTAAGCAGGCTATGTTGGAGACCTTAGCCTTTACTATTAAAAAAAAAAAAAATTAAAAAAAAAAAACACCTTTCCTGTCTGTCACCTGTGTGTGTGACTGCAGCAATTTCAGCTTGGATGGGCTTGAGCAAGCCAGGAGTTACTGCTGTCAGGACAGCAGCTCTGAAGGCTTGGAAATGTCAGCTACAGCCAATGAAGCTTGCACCATGGGTCCTAGCAGCGAAGTGCAAAGCCAGAGACAATGTGCTGGCCACCTGGCAGACACTTTCAGGTGACGGACATCTGTACATGGTTTTATAACTAATAAGAACTTTGTTCTGTATCAAACAGGTAACATCTGTATATGGGTTTATAATCAATAGGAACTAACAATGATTTGAAGAGGTTTTTTTTTACAATCTTCCAATGTAGATGGAGATCTATTTTGCTAGAGAATAAGCCTTCCTCACTCTGCAGTATCTTGTCTAGGCTGCCTGTGATTCTTTGTTCCCTTGCTTGTTTAAATGTGGTATTTCCATTCCTTGTTATTCCTGTATATTACAAGATAGTAATTTTTTAACCTGCGCAAATGCAGCATGTGTTTCATAATAATTTGCTCCCCACAGTTCCATATTTTTATTGCATTTGAAAATGAACACACTCATCCAGCGCTCTCAGCATTAGATTTAGATTCACTGGTCTTTTTACAGTTAAGGATATTTTATCTTGCCTTTCAACTTAATGTAAACCATTTTTAGCCCCTGCTTTTTAGCAGTATCGAGTAAGATGCTTTTGGAATTGCTGGGGTTTAAAAAGTCATGTTTCATTTTGTGATTACAGCAATTTTCTTCCCTAATTATTAGACTGCAAATAAATGGTGAACAGAAGTTGGTATTTTAGAAAAGGAAAAAAAAAAAGTTGTTGAAATAGGAGCTTGCAGAGGGAGCTCTAAGGTGAGAAGTAATAACAGGTATAATACCTCTTTCTTAGCAGCCTTTTGATCTTCTCCTTCCTGATAGCTTGTGCTTTGTCTCATAAATTCCCAGGGACATTAACAATAGGCACCATAGCAGTGGCACCTAATTAAAATGCCCTTGTGAATAGGAGTTTTCTGAATGGGTGAGCAGCCACGTAAGGGCCATCTCAAATCAAAATGTAAGAAGTCCCTCACTGTAGAGTGGCTCAACCGAATGGAGCAAAATTATCTGCTTTCTCCACCTATAGTTGAAATTCTAAAGTGAATCACAGAAGTCTGATAGTATGCTTCCTGTAAAAGACGACTTTGCAGGTAAGCTTCAGAAGAACGGCAGTGTTTGGTGGGTCCATCCTTGTCTTCGTAAAAGACAGCAGAGAGGCTCCGTGCTGTGTTCCAGCATCCCATATGGTTGTGAATCCAACTACAGTCAAAAGCAGAAGTCCAGTTTGTGGTTCCTACTAAAAATGTAGTTTTTCTGAGTGGGTTTTTCCTCCTTCTTACAGATCTTTAGAAAACATCATACAGAGTTGTAAATCTAAATCTGATGAGCTCCAGCTTTAATTCTCATTCTGGTGTAAGTCTTTCTCAGTTGATTCATATCCTGAGCCCTCCAAGAGCTTCCCTCACGAGCCATGGGCACCTTTCTTCTCTCCCTCTGAGATTTTTTTTGAAACAAGTTGGCATCATCTCTATAAGTAGAACTGCCTGTGAATTGCTTCCTGAAAAGGAATTTCACATGCTGAGTGTTGTAGGACCAAGCTTATGGCTTATACATCGCTTGCTGCTGGCTATTTTCTGTATACTATCGGCAGCAACAAACAAGTGTTGGTGTTATAAATGGCATGCAAATATCCAGAAACATGCCTAGAGCACAATCCCAGTTCCTAGAAAAGGAGCTGGTCACGATGCTTTCCCTTTCCTGCCAAAGAGAGACCTGAGCAGCTCTGAGGGAAGAGCGGTCCATGCCATGTGGCAAAAGAGGCACAGAGGCACGGATGTGAGTCTGTCTCCCTGGAGCCAGCTGAGGTTCCTCCTGGTTTTGTTGTGGAGGAGGTGGTGGCAAATACATGCAGCATCATGTAAAGCAGCTGTGATTTTGAAACTTGTAGCGCAACCACAGGCAGTACGTGAGTTGGTGTTCAAATAGAAACCACGATAATGAGAGCAACTGGAGTGTGTGAAGCTGGAATGCCAAGGGCTTCTCTGATTGTGATGCGTCTTATGATGGCTAACAGCATCTGAGATCCTCTGATCTGCAGAGGTTGCGTTGTTGCAGAGGAAGAAGAAAGCTACAACAGGGGCTGTGCATCAGGCAGACAGCCCTGGAATTTCCCATGTCCCTGGGTAACCTGGGCTGAGTTTATTTGTCTTTTAGAAGTCCTCACTGGACAAAGTGAATCCTGCTAAACCCACGCATGCCACATTCCCATCCCCGTTGAGCTTAGCAGCAGTACACAGGAGAGGAACACTGGTGGCACTGTTTTAAAAGAATTAGGCCAAGTTTTAATCCATTACACCCAGATGCAGCACCGTGTCTCCAAAGGCATCGCTCTGACAGAGTTTTGCCAGCCGGTGGCGTGGCTCACAAGTCTCTGCGAGAACCAAAGGGCATGAGCACGCGGTTTCTCAGCAAATGGAAGATAGGCCCTGCTGTGGTACAGCAAAGCATTTGTAAGACTAAAAGGAGAGAAGAGGAAAAAAATTATAACACCGCAGCATAGCTGGCATGCAGCTTTTATTCAAGGCTCATGGTTCTGGGTGGGTGAACCCAATTAATTATAAATGCTCTGGATGTGTAAACAAGAGAACGGCTCAGTGTTGTGAAGACACAGAAGCCTCTTTTCCTCTGTTTAATTAATGCTTACAAGACCTACCCAGGTAAGTCTTTGGTGTACTGAGAAAAGACCTCAAAGAACACTGTTTTTCAGAACAACTGAACTTTGGGGAATTTTGGTCATCGGGTAATTACAGTTGCAAGGCTGTTCATCTCACACTTGTGTTTAATCATGTAGCAAGTATTTAGTGATAGAATCACATACTATTTGCTGCTGTTGGTTTCCTTTCGTCAAAGAAGGAAAAAAGTACCGTGGAAAGGAATAAAGTGTTTGTGAAATGGCAATGTGAATCCAGGAACCAGTATGCCCAAAGATTTCGATCTCTGCTCCACTGGTATCAAGCTGTGAATCTTTTGCCTTCAGTAGAGTTACAGTGTCAAAACACAGGTGCAACTGTCCTCTTCTCGCACTGTGTAGACCTGTTTTGCCTTGCAAATAAGATCAAATAATCCCGAGACGAAGGGAAAGAGGTGCGTGCTTTACCTTGAGTTACTCCCTTGTGAATTTTCCTTGCCTTTAATGTCACTGCCTGGAATATCAGCCTTCATTTTGGTCTTCCATATTTTGAAAATTATTCTCTTCCAAAACTGTTCGAACTAGTTCTGCTCTATGATAGAGTCAGGAAAGCGAAGAGTTTGAATTGTCATACTTGCCATCGCATTCTTACTACATGTAACCTATTACGAGTTACCTAAAAAAGTACCACAACATCCTTTCTTACTCTTCTCTGTGGGCTTTTACTTCAATCTAAAGTAGTGCTTTGCTGTCATCTTTTAGTTGTATTAGGATGTTCATACTATGACAGCAATGAACAGTCTTTGTTGTATTATAACATGATGTGTAATTCTTTTTATCACTCAAAATTAGCTTTTTAATTTGCTGATTAGAAATAGGAGCAACAAACAATAATGTGCTTAGTGTAGTGGGTAACTGAAACAATTTGAGCACTAGGAAGCTGCTTCTACAAGCATCTTGAATTTTCATTCAGCCATCTTCTCAAATTGACCATTTCTTGCTTCGTTGTCATGGAAATATTAGGCTAAAAATATTTTTAGATATGCAGTAGAGACAACGAATGTGTGCATACTGATTCTGAAGTGTGATAAATATATTAAGAAAAGCAGCCCTGATTATGGTATCGTGAATAGTAGGCTTAGCTCTTGACTTCTCTTTCCCATCTGGGTGCAGAGGACTTTTTTCATGATAATAGTCACATCTTGTTGCCCAAGGACATAATTGCAAGGCTGTCTTTGTACACTGCATGGCACATGTTTGACTGACTGTAATAGCTCCCAATCAGAGGGAACACTTGAGTTTTAATACTGTATGGTCTGGCTGCTAAACACAAAGAAACTGTTGTTGTAAAGCGTTCTTACAGTCACTGAAGAGATCTTAGCACTTGAAAATGTGAAGAGGTAGGGCTTCTGAGTGGGAGAGTTTGCAGAGTAACAAGAGAAAGGATGTAAACTATAAGAGGAGCTAAGGGAATGGTGCGATCTGTGATGGTTGGTTTTGGCACTAATGACTTCAGAGGTAACTTTCTTGGGGGGGGGGAAATGAAAGGCTGACTCAAGGGAATGTTGTGTTTCTAACGTGAAATTCAGTTATGCTTAAAGACGTGGTTAAAGACCAGCTCAGGAAGTGCTGTAGCATGTGTCTTGAATTAAACTGCAACTAATGTGAATGAAAACATGAATTCTCCCTAATTTCAGTACTTGGCTGGGTTTGGAGTTGCAAGGTGTCCCTTTTCATGCTGTCCTCTCCCTTCACAAAGCAGGCACAAGGAAGGTTATGGCTTATGCTTTCCTAGATACTAATCATTGATCATAAAGCTGAAGTCATTTTCTGCTTCTATAAAATCCAAAGCAATGCCTGGTCTACCCATGTTTTAAGATCAAGGGGAATAAAAACATGTTGTGATATAGAGGGCTGTGTTTGAGACACTTGGCTTCTGAAGTTTGTGCGTTATCTCTTGCTCAAGGCTGTGCCTGAAGGCATAATCCAGTAATATGTATTTAATTAAGACTTTAAACTACTATTGCCCTGATAAAAGCAAGGAGCTGATGGTTCATGGGCATCTGCTCTAGGAGGCACTTGCGGCACACATAATACCTGAAAGCATAAAGGATATATTGCAACAGGGGTAGTCAAGAGGGACAACCCAGTGGCTGTATATCACAGTAGAGAGAGGGGAGGGGGCCCCAGCTCTGGCCATCCCTCCTCTTTTGTTTGTGGAGCTGTGAGCTATTGTATAGTTTTGAGTTTTTACCTTTCTCAGTCATCTCTGAGACACCTTCGTAGTGCCTCTGCCTGACACTCAGAACAAAGCTCAGGGTTGTCAGTGTTTTTGTATATCCATTTTCTACCTGTTTATGTTGTGTGTTAATATATATTGGTGTAACTGAGAACACAGGCACTATATTTCCAGTTCACATTCTTTTCCTGAATATTGCCAGTGACTCTAATGTAGCTAAGGGGCCACTAATACAGTGGAACAGATGGCTTTCTGCCTGAGAGGCAAGGCTCATTTCCAGTGTGCTGGAAGCGTAGAGATTTTTTTTCTTTGCTATTCAATTTTGATAAAGAATTGTCGAGTCCATTGTAACCAAGATGAGTTTTAAAACAGAATTGTTATTTAAAAACTTAGTCTGATGTAATTGTTGCATTTCAGAAGTTATTTTGGATTATCTCTCTCATAAATAGATGAACCATGTGTTTGATTTTGACTGCAATGTTGTTTTTCATGCATTGTGCATGAGTGCTTGGGATCAGACAGCAAACTTCAGGCATGGTTTCCAGTTATTATGGACTCAACTATCACACAGTTAAAAATGCTTTGATGATTGCAAGTTTTTCTCAAATAAATTACTCACTTGCTAATGCTCATGGTGAAATACTCATCGTTAAGCTGATTTACATAAAAACATTATATGCCTGTAGGCTCCGGAATTGCATTAAAGTCTCAAACTTAGTGCAGCCCTTATAATTTGCTGTTTGCAATTACTAAAATGTCTCTCTCAAACAGCTTTTCCTTCTCCTGATGAAAGACAGGTACTTTGTTTTATCCCTGCATCCCCAGCTCACATTCACTCAGATTGGTGCCATAAAGGCAGAGCAGATAGATAGCACTGCTGGGTTTGACTGTAAGTAAAAAGATAAAATTCTTGCCTGTTCTGGGCTGAATCCCACTATATTTAAAAATACGGAGCAAATAGTTCTGTTGGTTTCAACAGGTTGAGAAATGACTCAGTGCCAGGAATGGTAAGGCTGAGTCCTTCTTTTGCCTTCTTCCCCCACACACACCCCACCCCCCGACCCCCGCACATATCTCAAGAGAATTTTTAGGAGGAAATTATTATTTTCAAGGATGTGAGCTGTCTGAGAAAATCAAATTTCGTTTCCATTACTCATGTAATACGATAAAATTTAAGAAGTGGGTAATAGCTGGACAGTATACCCCAGGGCAAACTGCAGGTTCAGTTCCTAACTACATAAGGGCTAACCTACCTTTTTTTTAAAGACATTTAGGATCTTTAGCTACTGGCTGAGCAGTGGCATCCTTCCACTGACCTTTCCTGTGGTGGGTATCTGTGAAACCTTTGCCTTGCTGTGCTCTGCCTTGACTTTAGTTGTCAATCTAAATGTCAGGCTTACTAGGCACTTTGATGGTACAGACCCTTGTCCATGATGATCTGGACTTTCACAGGGACCACTGGATGGCTGAGATTTTAATGTGTTCCACCCCATGCCAGTCTGGACAGAATTTGATCATAAATCCTGTTGCCATCTCCCTGTGGCTGCCTAATTGGAGCTTGAATGCAAGTTCTCCAGCACATGCATTGTGTTCCTACGTGAAGGCAGCTGGCAGCACTCATTTCTCCTAGCAAGACTGAAACAGTGCTCTGCCACCTGCTCTTTCCAAGCCCTTCTCTACTGAAGCCTATGAGCACCAGAAATCATAGCTTTTTTTCTTCACCATCTTGCCTGTTTTTGTCCTGGCTTCTGTTTACCCACTCCATGCTCCTAATCCCCCCCAGCTCCCTCCATGTCTTCCTTCAATGGGGGAAAATTGGCAGTGGATTCATGTTATCCTTTTCCATGCTGCTTGGCAGAGTGGGGAGATACCCAGGGATACCGTCCTCCTGCTGCCAGGAGAAGCACCCAGGTGTGGCACAGCCAGGAAGAGCCTAGACCTGTATTGCGGAAAAAGTCTCTCTTGGCGCCAGTCTGGAACACACTCAGCACAGATAGGATTTCCTGAGCATTTAGATGGTAAAATCAAAGATGTCTCAAATGAACTTATCAAACTGATTTTTTTTTGAAGAGGCTTATAAGTTAGCTGAATTGTAATGTACTTTTACAGGAACAGCAGAAGATACATGCTTAGTATAGTGACTTATGCTCCATATTAACATGGGGAGTAAAAAGGTCTTCAGAAATCTTTAATGGGTAAAAAAATCATGCTTTTCCCTTACCCTCACAGCTACAAATTTCTGGATGAAATTTTCTCACTGGTGCATCTCTGTTGATCTGAGGCGGACATCCAGCATGCAAAATTTTATTCCACATGTATGTATGTATCTTTGAAAATGTATAGGCAATTGAAAACAAGGTTTATAATGAAAAGAGTCAGGCAGCCATAGTATTCAGCAATGCTAGATGTCCTGCCTGCACGGAGAAATATATACAAGCACTCCACAAAGACTGGAGAACATAAGCTCACATCCATTCCAGCTGCTGGCATTATTTAGTAATGAGTCTTGCCAATAGGATAGTTTTTTATGAGGGTAGCAGGTAAGCAACAGCCTATTGAAAACAGATCTGTATGTTCCTCCTGAACAGCAGTTTCCAGGGCCACTTTGTATCTCTCCTGTAATTGAAGCTCCTGTATACCTTTATTTTTGTAAGGCAAAAATGGTGTGATTTTTGTCTGTCTTATGGTCAGGAGTCTACCCCTCAACAATTTCTGAATAATGATAATCACAGCACAGTCATGGGTAAGCAGATGCATGTCACTTCATAGGAACAGCATAGTAATAGAGGTAGATTATATAAAGCTAAACCCCAGATAAGGGTAGTATGGAGCATGCAACACTGAGGGCTCGAAGAAGTCAAGCTAGGACAAAGGAAGCTGGCGCACTGACTGTGAGGATTTGTTACTGCCCACTAGTTATTAGTGTACTAATTTACCATACTAGTTTTGTGGTAGTTGGAGGCAGGTAGCTGCTGAATCAAATTATCAAGCAAAGGAAATAAAAGTGAAAGTCAATAGCAGAGAGTATCTACAGATCACAAATAACAGCAGAACAAAGAATCAAAGATATAATAAATGATAATAATCAGCTCTCCTGTGTAAAGGAGGTAAGTCCAGCCCTGAACATGCAACCCTTGTGAAGCAATAGCAGCCTGTGACAACACTATCTGAAGATAAGATTACTAACATGATCTCATCTATTCTAATATTATTTACGACTACAGATGCTGAAATATAATGTTTATTTTTGCAGAGTTAAAGTTATTTGAATGTTCTAACTGTGCTTTTCTGCATCTTGACAAATTTAGATTTTTGGCTTAAATTTAATCTTGCTTAGATGTTTTCTGGGTGTTCTACTGCTTGATTTTGAGCTATTACTTTCCTTGCAAAGGTTTTACCTGAAATTGTTGGTGTGTACTGGTCAGCCTTAATTCTGTCTCCAGGTACTTCTTTCTTACTTACCTGGAAGCATTATAATAATCTGAAAGATGATATTTTAAAATCTTGTATCTCGCAGTTTCTCAAAAGAAGCCTTTTAACAGTCTGTTCCTACGTGTTTGTGCACAGTTTAGAGCAGGGCAAGGAAAGTGTCAGCAGAAAATTGGAAGAAATTCTGCAACTAGGATTAAAGAAACACATCTGTTTAGGCTTCATTTGGTTTTAAACTTCTAATTGTCTAAAAACTGAGGCACCTTACAGAAAACTGGAGGTGGTTGTGATACTAAACAAATGCTGTGAGTAGATGCCGTTTACAGCTTAAGAAAACACACAGTCCATAGGTGGCTGAGTAGCAGACCAGCTTGACGGCTGTAATACCACTGTTGCATGTTGGACAGGCAATTCTTGGAACAGACGGGTTTTCTGATACACCACAAGAAATAAGAGCTTTTTTGCATGGAGCAGCAGCAGGCATACATGATAGAAATAAATGGCACTATGTATTGAAGCTGTAAGTACAAATTAAATCTACCAGTAATAACCTTACCTTTTATCTTTGTTATGCGTCTTAATTCTTTGCTGGGAGGGGAGGTATAGTATCGGGAGAAACTATCTAAATTTATCTAAAACCTGTTGATGCTTAGGGAGAGACTCACGCTGATGCGGGAGTGCTGGGTTTTGACTCTTTGGGTTACACAGTTTACCTGCTCTATGCACTTCCAGCGGTATTCAAAAGCAGGAGATGGGCACTGGAGACAGCAGCAGGTAGAGGAGGGTGGTCAAGTGTGAGAGGCGGACAGGACATAGGCTTGCACACCAGTTTTCACGGTTAGCTGCTGATACAGCTCATACATTGTGCTCCATGCTTCGTGAAGCTCTTGGTGAGAGGGCACTTCTTATTCTTTCTCCTTCAGGTTTGACTTTTTTACTCTCCCTCCCTGCCTTTCCTTGCCTTGTTTCCTTTTTCCTGCTTTCTTCTCGTTTAGTCTCATTTAGACAGTCTTAGTCTTTCTCCCTTCTCCCCGCAGTGGGGAGTGCCACGCTTTCTGCACAGTGATTCGCTTCTAATCTCAGTCCTCTCCTTCCCTCAGCTTCCACATTGGTGTCATTGCTCACTTAATTCCAGTACTGCAACACCTGTATATAAACTGCCTTTAGTATCTTTCTTTTTTGGCTTCCCAGTGAATTTCTTGCCCGTTTCCCACCCACCCCCACACCCCCTTCCATATGCCTCTCCCAGATTCCCCATTGTATTCCATCAATTCTCCCCTCCACTGGGGGAATGTCTCCACTGCCAGAGATCACCATGGCTACTCTAATTCAAGGTTGTCCCATAGCAGTCTGATTATAGCACAGTGTCATATGTTTGTTTATTCTACTTCTGGGTCCTCTCTAGGGAAAACTTTATGACTCATAACTTAATTGCTTTGCTCTCTGATTTAGTTTGTTTGATTCCCACCCAGTTACTAAAAATGGCTACCTTTTCATTACTGGTTTTTGACACCTCTCATTTTTTATGCACAATGTTTGCCCAAAAGAGCAACAGCAGCTTGGATTGATGACAAATGACTGAGTTTTTAAGACTGGCATTACTTCCCCGAGAGGTTGTTCAGTGCTGAGCAACGCGTAGTTAATGCCTAGTCACCTCAGCTCTAACTGAAACAAGAAGTATCATGGGAGTAAATCACATGATAACCAGATTGTGGAAGTGCCTCAGGTGTATCACACACTCCTATGAAACACCTACTGACTTTTCCTGCCTCCCCCAAAGGACATCATTTAGTCTATCCTTGAAATACTCATCAGGATTTTTTTTTTTTTTTTCAGTCTAACTAAGGCAACTGCTTAATCCTGGAAGTGCTTTTTTTTATATTTGAGAGAATAAATCCACCTTTAAGTGAAAGCTAAGCCTCTGAGACCAGACTAGCCTTAGTGAAGAGCGAGGATTATAAGAGCAAGTGAACTTTTGAGAAGAGATTTAGGGCAATTTTGGCAGCTCTGAAGGAATGAGGAATATGAGCAGAAATGGAAGTATTTTAAAGGGAAAGGGTATCAAATAAACCAACAGGAGCAATAACAGTGACAGGAAAGAAGAATGGCTGGATGATGGAAACTTGGACACCTCTTAGCTTTCAATCTTCAATAGCTCTAGCTGCAATGCATCAGAAGACCCTACTAGATTTTATCTCCTCTCACTTCAGTTTAGTAAGGAGTAAGGTGTTTGCAAGGGCTGGGGGATTGCAAAAGCAATATAAAATATTACCAAGAAGAGTAGTGTTCAGTTGTTAAATTAATTTTTCAGTAAATTTGCAAAACTCATTTGGTAACCGAAATAACTCAGGGCTTTGATAGCGAAATAGTTTTCCACAGATTGGATTTTTTTCCTTGTGAGAGGGATGAAGCTCCATGGCAGAGTTGTTCTCTGGCAAAACTCAAACTTCTTGGAGTTTTCCTCTGAACAAGGAGTGGTCTCTCGCTACATCCTGGCTCCTCTCCCTTCCCAGTGTGCATCCCTCCCATGCGGCCCACGGAGGTGCATGCTGGCAGGTTGTGGTACAAGGAGCAAAACAGTCTAGCCCCTCCTGGTACCTGCCCTGATTACCCTGCCTTAGGGTATTTTCTGTGCCTCTGATAATTACAGCAGTGGATCTGAGCATACAACTGGGGACTCTTACTTATATCAGTGCAGTGGAAGGCTATAACACACCGTGGTATAATGGAGTTACCAAGCTTGGTGTAAAGGGAATACAATGCTGTTTTGTTCTTTATCCGTGAAAATTGCTGAGTAGTTTGGTAATTGTCGTGGGCACAAGTATTTCTGAGCATCTTTAGACATCTCCTCTCTTGAAAGATTTACCAGTCTAACTGCTATTTATGCTAATTGAAAGGAGAATTTAACCTCATTACTTCCTGACTTTAACATCATAACTTCATTACCTGGTCCAGTGAGCTGCTACTCATAATTACTGAGATGAAAATAAGCGTCACATATTTTTTTATAACTGGGGATTAACTGAACAACCTGCTCCTGACCTGTGCATTGTGCCATGTACCTAGGGCAGCAGGACAGAGTTAAATGGTCTCCTTTATTCCAGGAAAAGCTAATCTACAAGACTACAATGCAAACAGCCTTTTTAACTACCTGTTGTGTATGAATGCCAGCTGAATAATATTCAGGTTAATTTATATCACTGCCTAGCCTATACTTCCAGTGCTTTCTGTTCATCTGCAGAGGTGGTGGTACCAAGACATTGGAAATGTCTCAGAGGTGATTCAGGAATACAAGAACAATCTTCAGGTGGATTAAAATATTAGGACTCTGTTGAAGTGAAAAACATGGCACCAATAATGTTATTTGGAGACAATGGCTCCCAGCCAAAAAAAAAAGCCTGACCAGGGCCTAAGTGGTATTTTTGCACATAAAGATACTGTATGTAATTTTGCAAGCTTTACACTTGTTAAAGTTCTGTCTATCCATTGACAATAGCCATTTTCCTAATATTTTTAATCTGAAAAAAATCTAGGAAAAAAAAGGAGGGGCAGGAATCAAGAAAAATGTTTTCCCCCTGATGTTTCTAGAGCAAAATTTCTCAAGCTGTGAAGACCCCCGTAAGACTTTTTGCTATCACATCTGCTCTCTGAATGAAACCTTTGACATTCATTAATCATCTCCTCAAATACTGCCTGATGAATGGCTACACCTCTGCCACCATTCTGGATTGGATGTGACACTTGCATCTCTCTCAGTTGCTTTCTTGCCAGTTTGCATCTGCATGTCGGCAGTTTGATTGAAAATTAAATTAGAAATAGTTGTGTGAAACTGAGAGGAATCTTAATAACCATGTGGTTCTTTCTAAATACATATTCAGTCATCTTAGTAATCCTTTGTCCTTGAAAGCAATACTCATACTCAGAATACCTACATAAGGGTATATATCCTCCTCCTGTTCTCTCTGTGTAATAACTTTAATTAAACCATAGTTTCACAATGCATGTGGTAACTGATTTCCTACTTGTCAACCTACAACAAGACTTCCTGCTGTGAGGTCTGAACATTGTCATACAGGCTAGTACCTGAAGTTATATTTTCTTAACTGTATGAGTTAATAAATGAATTTTTAAAAAAACAAGGGGGGGGGGGAGCACCTTCCCTTTATTCTAGCTCTCAATGTTCCAAGCAATCTGTAACTAAACATCTACAGGGGAGAGGAAAGTTAAGATTTGAATAATCGGCGAGAACTGCATGTTTTAGCTATTGTGATATCCTCAGCTTTTGCTGTCTTCTCAGTGAGTAAACGAGTTAGCTGCTGAGCTGTTAAAATCCTGTAGAGAAAATTACAATGTGAAAATTCAGTCTGGACTTGCAGTTTTTCAGTCCCACAGGCTCATCCAGCTTTTTTTGCTGCCAAAAGGAAACAACTGCTGCTCTCAGGTGCAGCAGTGAGGTCGCTTGCTCAGCTGCACTGACACCTCAAGTAAACCTCTTGAATTTGCAGAAGTTTGATTCACAACTATGCTGCAAACAAACCCCAGGACAGACTACACAGCTCCTCATGGAGGTGCTGAAAGACTCTGTATCCTGTTCCACTTCTTGTGGAGTGCTGTACAGTAAAAGGGCCACATCTGTATGTCTGTGCATGTCATGGGAGTGGTGTGTGTTTTCACCATGTGAGCAGAAATGTGCACCTGGTCATCTGATGAAGAACATACTGTGGGGGTGGGAAATATGGTGGCAGATTAACTGCGCTGACACTCATTGATGGACTGCGCATGCCTGATGCCTCCTCAGGGAGGAGTACTGAGAAGCCACCTGGGAGCGAGAAGAGCTCGAACTACTTGGGAGCATAAGCTCTTTTGTTTGCGTTTCCCAAGTCACATGCAAAAGTTAGGAAGGCTTTACACTTTTAAAACTATTTTGTCTTTCAAAAAACCAAGTCAGAATTTATTTTTTCTCCTGTGTTCCTGTGTACTTGTAGGCATCAGGGTAAGCAATTCAGGCCTGCATTTTTGAGGGTCTCCACCACTTTTCACATCCCCACGTTTTGCTTCCACCCAGGGCACTGCACGGATGTTTCTTGGATCTACCAAATGGCAGATCACCATAATCTGTGGCCGAAGTGCCAGCTCTTAACATTGCGTAATATTTTGTTACAGCTGCACTGATTTTGCTTGTTTTGTTACTGGTGGTAAAACTGCAATGCAGTTTGTATGTCAAAACATTGGCATTCTTTTATTATTTTCTTACATAGGCACTGTAGTTACAGTAAGTGGTGGTGTGGTTCTGTAGGCAAAGGTTGGTGTTTTTCCTGGGCCTCAGCAGCAGCTACAAAGCAAAGTGTTAAAGAAAAGCTTGATTACAAAAAGCACCTTCAAGTATATTATATTATGGAGCAGCTGAAAACTTCCCTGGCATTATCCAGTTAAAACTGCCAGATGTGAATGCTGCTTTTATTTAAACATTTAAGCATTTTCCAGGTCCCACACACGTACCTGTTAGATACAGCCAGGACACAGCAGGTATGCACTGTATGTATGTAGGCACCTATCAACCCAGTTCACATCCTAATTTACTGTGGAAGAAAACTCCTGCCTACAGGCAGGCAGGAGGCCGGGATGTGCTCCAGCAGGTCACCAGCTCCAAGCAAGTAAGAGAGCAGGATCGTGACACATACTAGCAATTCACATCTATTTGTAGTTACAGACAAACAGGGAAGGTGGCTGAAACTATCTTTCCTTCTTCTAGCAGACAAGAAAGTGGGTTGTAAGGGGAGAATTAACAAGAAGCTGATTTCACTTCTTCTGTGCCTTGATAGAGTTATTGAGATGGGTTTCCCTCGCTTAATGTATTTATCTGAATACCAATGCATGTGGCAAGAAGCAGCACTAAGAGTCCAAAATCATGGTCTTGCTTATGTTTCTCACTCTGAATCTTTGGAACTCAATGTAAATACACTAAGATGGGGTCTCATGGTACTATGCTGTTTCTGAAAAATGCTTTATGTAGTAACTGACAGAGCAGTTAATCTGTGTAGATTTATGTCCTTGCCTTGACCAAGACCAGAACAAATTGGCTCAGTGAAACCTGTCAGTGAGCAGCTATGTAATCTCATCATCCTAAGGAAGTTTCTCACTTTCTCTGTACATTAGTGTTTGGTATGTCTGAATAGGGAGGGTTTCTCTGTCCTTGCTTTCCTTCTTCCTAATGTAACTAAAGGATGCTGATCAGGTCTTCCAAAGTCTGTCTGTTTTATCTGCTGCTCAGAAGAGGTTAGGTTTTTAACTGTTTTAAGTTCCAGGAACAAACTCTAAATTTCACTTTGGCAAAGGGGAGGATTGGAGGCAGGGAGGTATCCTGTCACGCCAGCCAACGTGGAATAAACCACTCGCAATTTAATTGCTTGCTGACCTTGTGCCTGTGAGCTACAACTGATCATGCAGCTTCTCCCTGTTAGTTCTTCTAATCTAAAAGAATTCTTTTTTTTTTTTTTTTCAGCTGAAACAAAGATTTGCTTCAAATACTACCATGGCATTAGTGGGGCGCTACGAGCCACAACTCCGAGTGTCACAGTGAAGAACAATGCAGCTCCCGTAAGTTATGCCGACCTTTTATTTTTTTCCATGTATGTTCTTTGTTGTCACTCTGCTATGCCTTGCTTTCCCTGACTGCTTTATGTAGTTTTATATGAAAACTGAACATAATATTTGCTCTTCAGTGCACTGTGGTACAGAGAAGTGGACAGTTTTTCAGTTAAGATGAGGGTTTGCATGCCGAGAGCTACTTTTCATTTGTCACAGGCAACCCCTCTGATTTGGGTCAAGTCCCACATCCTACCTGTATCCCATTCTGTAAAGTTGTCTTCTCTCTGCTGAGTGTTGCACGCTTAGGTGACACCTCTAGGGCATTTGGGATCCTTGGATGGTAAATACGGTAAGCGTCCTGAAAAGGATTAAGATTTTCCTATTTTAAGGTGGGTTTTTTTTTTTTTCAAAATCAAGGTGTGAGCATTTTCACAGCAGAGCCTCTGAGTTCCAGGAACAGTTACACTGTGACATGCTCCCATCAGTGGGAAGAAGTGAGCATTCAGGACCCAATCCATCAAAGGATTGAACACAGTTTTGGCAAATTGAGGCTTCGTTGAGAACAATTTTTATTTGCTAGTGCTTAGCAAAGCTCTGTGGCTCAAATGGCTCTGAAAGGCCAAAGTTTTAGAAAATTTGATCACCTGGAGAGTGAAACAATTTTTAAAGAGACTTGCTGACCTCCAAAGCTTGTATGGCCTTGCTGACAGTATTTTGCTGCCTGCCAGGCTTGTCTTGGCAAAGATGTGCACAAGCTGAGGAATTTTAGTCCAACCAACACTGGAGAAGGACTAGCTCAGATATTGTTTAGTCTGGAAGATGTATTCAGGAAAGAACTATCTTACCTGTGGGTGTATGTAAATTTCAGTGGACATCACTGAAACTTAATTTATTAAAATTTGGGGGGGGGGGGGGGGGGGTGTTTGTTTTTTGTTGGTTTTTTTTTCTTTTTCCCTATGGTCCCAAGTTAACGTTTCTAGAAAGACCAAAAAGTCTCCCATGCTATGTGTTGGTTGTGTCCAATTGCACCAGGGCCAGGAAGGATTAATTTTTTCACCTTTGACCCATGTAAAGAGTTTTGGTGATTTCTTTTTGCCTTCTTTTGGTGCACACAATAGCTGCAAACTTGATGCTGGTTAGGGGCTGATTGCATGTCTTTCAGGAATAAAGGCATGCGTGTCTCAGTACACCGTTCTGACATGCTCACAGTGGAGCTGTTCATCAGTTTCAGAGCCTGGAGAGCTTCCTTCAGCTGTCTTGAGGAACATGATGATGTGGCCTTGGATATCTTCATTGTGTAGGATGTTGAAAAGGTTTTTTTGGCCTCTAGTGAGTGTTTTCTTGTTCACTTAGGACTTAATTCCCCAGTTATTGTCAACGGGGGGGAACAATCTGTGTCATTGATTTAGTCCCAGCCTTCTCTGAAAGGTAAGCCAGCCAACCAAGGCAATAAATACCAGTAGGCTAACAGATTAGAATATTTTTTACACAGTTCACATCCATGTCTTAGACCTGAGTTTGAACAAATTAAGCAAATTTTACAGGTCTAGTATGGAAGGCTTACCCTTTCATTATTAATTATCAGCAATGTGTTTTAAGTTAAGAGGAATGTCTGAAGACTTGTGCTTTTGTAATATGCAGATCTGTAATCTCTCCAAGTTCTTCAGTTGAGGCCTTTATATATAAATATATAACTGGGGAAAGAATGCGACCATTCACTTTCCTGTAGAGGACTTGTGTTTAAAAGACAGACTTCTTCATGCAGTACTCATGGTCTTCATAGAGATCAGATGAGAACTACGTATTATGACCTTCAGCTGAGTATACTGTACATGATTGGAAAATATTGTTAAAAGTAGTATCAGGTAACAGTATTCTGTTTGAGGGCCAGACCAGTGTCCTTGGCCATAATATTCTCTTCACATCATCTTCTAATTTTTCCTGCCTTTCTGGGTTGCACAGTAGCCTTTGTGAATTTTGCCAGTGTCCTTTGCAGACCAGAGAGGCCAGCAGCGTTACAGGTGCAGCATCAGTTTCTCTGTTGTTTTCTCTTCATTGTTTTGCTTTGTGACATAAGTATTTGGTGCATTGTAAGGCAAATACTAAGTGAAGACAATAAAAGCAAAGGAATGACAGCAATGTTTATGCAATATGAACCTTCGTGGACCCTCCTGTATGAGTGCAAGAGAAGAAGTGCTGTAGGTTTGAAAACTCCTTAAGAGTTTAAAGAAAAATATTGGGCTGATCCTTGCCTGTGTGAAGGCTTTCAGCTAAGTGTGAACCTCAAAACTCCAGGCCTAGCTGAAACCATCAGATGCCTTTCTCCATCTGGCTCTCTGTAGCACGTGTCCAACCTTTATTACTAAAGTATTTGGATTTTTCACAGCATCCTGCACCATTGGCAATTGGTGTTACTCTCAGTGCACGGATGGGGAAGGGAATTACAAGGGATTTGCCCAGCCCTAGACCTTTCTTGGTTCTTGTGTGCTTCTGTACTGGCTGTTGCTGGGACATGGGTAACACCATGCAAAGTGCAGACATTATCCTTAAAACTGCAAACACACATAGACACTCATCTTTTGATAATTTCAGTAATGGTGAATTCCTTTTTTCTTTTTTTTTTTTTTTTTTGAGTGCAGGATAGAGGGAGAAAATATTCCAGAAATCCCAAAATGAACTGCTATATCTATTTTAAAGCATTTTTTCTAACTAATGGCTTAGAACAATGATCAGAAAATTCTCATCCAAAAGCAGCAGCAGATATTCTGGTTTGTACTTTGCTATGTTCATTTGTCATCAGCCAGAGAGTAAACACAAATTCCTTACCTGTTTTGCTGGGTCCCTCCCCATCCTTTTGCAGTGGCTCCACAGTGATGAAGTGTACTGGGTGGCAACCCTGTCTCTGTTTTTTTTCCTGTGTCTTGAGTCATAATCTGAGCACAACTGAGCAGGGAAGTGGTTGCTTGGGTTTTTTTTCCCCGTGTTCCTGTGTGTGATCAGCTAAGGGCTGTGACAGTCCAGGTCATCTGAGGCCCCTGAGACTTCTTATCCTAGTAAGACTTGACAAACAGGGCCCTTCATGATTGAATTGGATGCATCAAATTCCTCAGTTGCTTTCATTGCTTCAGTGACTCAGAGCACTGCCTCAGGGTCCCAGGCATGGCTTTTCTCAGGGTACCAGTGAAAGCTGTGGTCCTCTTGACTGTTGTGGCCTGGGTGCAGAGAAGGGCTTTGCTCAGAGGGAATGATCTTCAGATCCTGGGCAGGTTTTTGCGCATCCTTTCTGCTGGAAGAGGGAATTCTGTGGTCTATGCTTGGAAATTTTTCCTCTTTTGCAGTCAGTAGGAGTTCTAGCAGTGGCTGTGGAACCTTAGTGTTTTAGAAGTAACAGCTTTGCAGGGAGAAATCTCAGTGGGGATCCTACTGTGGCTGTAGGGGCTGAAGTTTTTGGAAAAGCTGGTTGCCTTGAACAAAAGGGAGTTTTGCCATCGTAGCAACAACATTACAAAACCACTCTGAAGCTTAGGCTGTCAGTAGGGGGACAGAGGGACCAAGGCTCTTTGTATTTGACACAAGCAAACCTTTTTGTTTGGCATAGCTTGGGAAAAAGATCCAGGGCAGGTGTCCTTTGAGAAGCAGCATTTGGGGACAGGTGACCTTCTGGGTACAGTGTTTTCACTGCTAGCACAGACTCATCTGCAGCTGATGCCAGAGCCACCCCAGCAGGTTCTGTCCCAGCCTCCGGGCATCTGGCACCTCCCGTGGCAGGGGCAGCAGCTGGCATATTGGCTGCTCAGTGCACCTCCCGTCCTGTCTCTCAGCAAAACCTGCAAACACTGATAACCAGCAGTATCCTAACACCACAAATTCAAGCAAGAACAAAAAAACCAGACAACCCTTCCTTGTCTGTCTGACTGCAGTTTGCTGCAATTGAGAAGGGAAAAGAAGCTGGAAGTAGTCATGCTGGGGGCTTGAAGTAAGTGGTTGCTATTCTTGTTCACGCGCTGCTGAGACCGTCTTTAACTGGCAGTTAAAAGGAATCCTGCTTCCAAGGGGGAAAAAAAGTTGCTGTGTTAGTTGGATGTCTTTGTATAGCACTGATGGTGCTTTAGGCTGAGTAGCATCTCGCGTTTCTTGTGTTATGCATGTTCTGCTCCATTTGAGTTTATCTCCTTACGCTGTAACCCAGTTATTAGAGCTGCTTCGCCTGCTGATTAGGATGCCCTGCAGTTCGTTTGTTGGTGGAAAGTCCTGTCACATTTTATCGCCTGTGAATCTTCAAGCTTGAATATCTGGGAATGAAGGGCTGTGCACTTTGGCCAATTCATACGTGGCCGGAGCGTAGATGTGAATTTGGGGCAGCTGATAGGCCTGGGGGTAATGGCAGTGAAACAGTACCTGCAATCCTGGAAAAAAGAAACATCCTAGCTGACTTCCTTTTTTCTGGACTAGTGACATCCTGAAAGCAGCGTTACTTATGCACAGTAGTGTATAATACTAAAGCATAAACATTGCCACAATATGGATGAGCAAACAGTTTTCTTAGTAGAAAAGAACATTTTTACAACATCTGGAACATTCCTGTATTTGTTATTCTTCATTTATTCACAATGTTGTCACCAGTAATTCGTCTTTACATAAGACGTTATTGTAGAAAAACAATACATGTTACAGCAATTAATTCTAGCAATAGGAAAGTGTTATCTTGCTAGTGTGAAAAAGATTTAACCTGAACGTGGCTGTTTTGCGGTAAGATAAAGCTGGCACGGGAACAGCATACAGAATGAAAAATAACCTTTTCCCATAAGGGTTTATAGCCTAAAAAGATAAATTGGATACATCACAATTAAAAGACAGTAAGTGGAGAATCAATGTTTTAGCCTCAGGACAAATGTCTTCACTAAGTTGGAAGCATTCATTCTCAGTGTATTAGATGCAAAGAACCACAGCTGATTGAACCTCTGGAGCTTTTGTGCCACAGTTCCCATCTCGTAGATCAGGATGGCACTCATCAAATACACTTAGCATCGTTGGGAAAGCTATGTAAATTGGAGCTAATTATTGAGAGAGACCTTCTATGTGTTGTGTTAGTGTGGAAATGCTGCCTCAGCTGGGTTTCCCACAGCAGGAATTACTGCTTGATAAGCTGCTGCCATTTGGTGGTGACTGATCGTTCCTGAGGACTTCCTGCTGTAAATATTTGCATTACGTGCTGTCACGTCAGAGCGTGGGCTGCCGAGGAGTGTTTGATAATGAAGCATTCTGCCTCATTTCCATGTATGTGCTGCAAGCCAGGATTTTATGAGTGTGCAAGCACAAGCAACTGTATCTCATTCCTTCCAAAGGCTGGATTTAAAAATCTCAGTTGTGCGTTCCTTTTCACTTTGTGTCTTATTCTGTGATAGGTGAGTGTTTCTGGGGCATTGCTGTGTAATAAATCAGACTGATTTTGAGAGCGTAAGAATAATTATACTTCAAGAAACAGAGGAGGGGGGGGGGTAGGCTAGAAACTTCTAGTGGCTTCTGCACTGCTCAATAATTGAGGTTAAAAAAAAAAAAAAAGTTTAAGGAAAAAATAACATCAGGCTGCTGCAATTAATCACAGTGAAGAATGCAAGCCAGGTACATCTTTAACAAGTGTAAGCGGTGTACCGTGAAAGGCTCAGCATTTCCAGGGAGGGAAGCAACACTTCTCTGGAAGCTATGGGTATGCTGAGGTGACTGAGTATTTGTCGGGAGTGAACAAGAGAATCCCCGTTCCTTAGAGATGAGAAGTAGCCAGAGCTCCCCTACTTGCAGCTGCCTTTGAATGCGAGGCAAGGAGTAGCATTGTTAGTACCACCTACCCATTTCTGTATATGTCTCCTCCGATTACCTGCAAAGGAGCTGGAGTCATTCAGGCAATAGTTGAGGCAAAATGAGCAGGGGAAATGGCTGGAAATACTCACTCAGCTGGAAGGAAGCATAGACTCCAGCAGTCAAATACAATGCTCTCTGCCAGGGTACAGCCCCTTTCCAATGTAAAAAGGCATCTAACAGAAAGCATATACGCTAAGAAACAATTGCTGAAAGAGAGTGGATTCCACTGATTAACCATTCAAGGTGAATAATTCTGAAGATCCGTAAACTGTGGGAGGAAGGTGATCTGTGTAGGCTTCTAGAAATATCTGCCCGGTTTTGGTTTTCTCCTGATGTTGCGTTTCTTTCACAATAGCAGCAATGCTATCCACATCCTGCCTGCCCTGTGCGCTCATATGTTGTTACCGTTGTAGGCTAACATCATGAAGTAGTATAACATGAGAATGTAAGCCTTTGAATTTAAAGAAACTATTACATTGACTGGGGAGTTGCTTCAGCATTTTAAGGGAAATTTCTGTATGTTGTTCTTTCTGTAAGCTTGCAAGGAGCAAATTGGTCACTTGTGTATGCAAGAACATTGTGGTGTCTGGAGTTAAGAAGGTGTAATGGCTTACAGTAAGCTCATCAGAGGTAGGAGAACAAAGTGTAGTAGTACCTCTTAGCAGGGAATTAGCAAAGATTTTACTATGTGCATAGGGAGCATTAGCACTTTCACGTTACAAAGTCCTGTGTGCGCTCGTTGTACGCTCGTTTTGAAATGTTCTAGAGGGGTGAAGTTAAAAAAGAGAGTAAGGAAAGGATTAGGAGTAATACAGAAGGGTTTTCATTAATACTCTTATTGTTTTCAACACTTTATATTGTAGTATTAATTAAAGCCTTAATCGTAAGATTGAGCTCTAGGGCAGGATGCACTGAACGGGTACACTAGCCGTTACGCGACCCATAGCTAACACACGTTTGGAGGGCAGGCTGGGTTTCCTGGCATAATTTGACACACACACGCACCAGCTACAAAATACAAGGGAACGAATTTTAGTGTGAGAGCAGCCCTCAACACACTCATTACAGCTGAAAAACGTCATTAATTCATTTTTTCACTTCTATTTTGCTTCATTACAAAACCTGGTAGTGTTTTACAGCCTGATTTAGTTATGCTCAAGCATACTTACTCACATGAGCAGCCTCCTAATAGTTGCACAGTTGAGCCCTTAGTTCAGTGTAATTACATTTTTGGTTATGCTTTTCTATATCCTAATTAGCACTGATTCAAAGAATTTGAAGGTTAATGACATATCCAAATTATTTCTTATTGCCACCTCAGTAACACGGGTGCTTTTTTAGTATCCAGATATATAAAGACTATTGTATTTACACTGCAATTACCCTGTCATGTAGCAAGCACTCCATTTATATGAATTAGTGGAGTCGGAAAGCGTAACCAGGGTGTAATTGGTCTCTGACTGCAGCATAACTATAGTCACTGTGTTATAAATAATAACCTTTTCCTTCCTTTTATTTCACCTACTCACGTTTTAAATTGGGATGGTTGGCAAGAGGTTTTCTTTAAATATTAAGAAAACTCATTTGCACCATAGGCCTCTTCTGAGTGCAGTCCAGTAATACCAGCTTTTACAGCCCTGATTCAGTAAAGGTGCGGAGCACGTGCTGAAACCCCACTGACTTTATTGGAAATGTCTAATGATTTTCTTCCAAATTGGCCAAATCTTTCAAAATGGAATAGAATGAGCAAGTAGAGTCACTTTGAGCAGCATTTTCATTATGACAGATTTCAGATATGTCAATAGCTACTGACAAATGATCCAGTTCTGTGCACCTGGTGGCTTTTTTTCCTGTCTTGGTATCTACTTTTTTCAGCTCAGTGTAGTTCAAACTCCTGTCACTACCCGTTCATAGATTTACACCACTTATGAGAGGTAAGTGCTCAGAATTTATTATATAACAAGCACAGATTGAGCAGAGGAAGTACAAACAATTTTCTTTGTGAATATCAGCACTGGTTTCCCGAGCAGCAGCTCGTAACTCTCAACATACAGGTATGTTCTTTTTTATTGTTCCAACCCAGGAGGAATGTCTTTCTTTCCAGCACACAGCTGTGTGCACATTTAAATGTTACTTAATTTTGCAGGCTTCGTAATTTCCTGATCCGTCTGTATGAAAGACAGAGGTGTAGTGTAGTTGATCATCATAACTGAATCTCAAAACCAAGCACCTAACATTAGGCTTCGTGCCAAAAATCAGAATGGATTGGAAAAGAAATGCAAGAAATGCACCCAAGTACTCTTCAGTGCTTTTTCTACACTAAATTGTCTGCATATTTTACATGCATCTTCAAGGACTGTGCATCTAAGAGAGAAGGGAAGAGAGCCACCTGTGTGGTGTGAGGGCAGGGCAGCGGTTCAGCACGGCTCAGCATAGCACTGGTCTTGAATGTGGTACTTGTCACCAAGGAGGACATTCAGAACGCCAGCCCTGCCGCTTTGAAACAATGGGCACAGAGCGCTGTGTCAAGCAGCAGCTCCACACATATTGCTGATGCATTGAAAGCCAGTGCCCTTTTGCATCCTCTGGTGAATCCAGGTAATACACTAGCGCATGAAAGAACTGGTGCTATATAGCAAATATATCCCTGGCAGAGTACCAGACGCTCAAAGTGGAGGAAGGCTGTGTGCCTGTACAGGCAGCGTAGCTGGGGTGCGCGTCCTGTTTGGTGCACTGAAGAGTGGAACGTCAGTGATCTGAAGTGGAAGCTGCGGAGGTCCTGACATGCTCTTTTCTAGTCCTCTTTTACCCGTGCAGTCATGCTTAAGCGCCTGGTAGCTTCACACATAACGCACTGTTGTAGGCGTAGCTGCAATGAATTTGAACAGGGAAGAGGTGCCATAAGAAAAAGCTGGCATCTGTTAAATTATTAAGCAAAACAATTCTTTAAGTGTTCATTCATCAGACTTTTTCCTGCTGTGGTAGCCTGAATGTACAGTTGTGAACAGTCAGAAAAGCAGAGTAAGGACAGAATGAAAAGCAGGGTTAAGGCCACCATTGCACATGTCCCATTAAAATGTCAACTTCTTGCCCTCTCATGGACTCTAATTAAGCAGTGCTGATTGTGGAGCTGCTGAGCCATCCCTAAGTATTATTGGTCACAGCCTAGTCTTCACTTTGCAGATCAGTTGCATGGGTTTGGGGCCTCTCCCTGTTGCCCTAGTTTCTTTGCACGCATTGTTTCAAAGAAAACGCTTGGGTCAAATTTAATCTTACTGGGCATCTGATTCTGTATGAACATCTAAATGTGGATTTAGAGTGGTTTAATTAGAAGACTTGCAGTGCAGCGCAGAGTTGAAGCGAAGAAATAAAAAGCATGACAGATGGGAACTGGAGTGATTTTATTTCAGCAACACCAAGAAGATCATTACACAAGCCATTTATTTGTTAATGGGTTCAATACGTGTCTGGTATTTCCCAGCCGCTTGCTTTCTGAATGTCTCTTGTTACCGTCACGTAATAGCCATACTAATAGTCTGCACATCATACTACTCCCTTCCATAGTTTAGTAAATTACATAAAGATCAGCGACTGTTCAGCACACTACACTAATATAATCGCCTATGACTTGGCCTTTTACATTCTTACATACTCCCTCCTGCATCTGGGCAGATTCATAAAAAAGAGTGCAGTTCCTGAAATTATACAGTGGGTCTGAAGGCAGATGTTTTAATTTTGTTGAAGGAGGAAGGAAGGAAGGACTTAGACCTGTGGCATGCACTTCAAGGGTGAAGGTGGCACACTTCTGAGTGAAGCACCTCCTGCTCCCTCCCTTCTAGGAGTTATCTGCTGTGATAGGGCATAAATCTGATGGTGGGTGAACACCAGATAAATTACTAGAGGTAGTTTAGGCTACGTGACACACCTTTCCAACATGTGTCAGTTCACAAGTTGTGAAAAGATTTGCTTCCATGCGGCTTTACAAAATAGATTATTTCTGCCCTTTCCACCTCCATTTATCAGTTTGATTTGTTATTGCCTATTTTGTATGCATTGACCTAAGTCTCACTGGGGGCTCTAGAGGCCTGCTAATGGATTAAAAAAGGAGAACGTTGTGTTCTAGGCTTTTTTTTTTTCTTTTGTGTGTGACTTACTTAGTGAAAGCCTTGATTTTTAAAAAATACACATTTCAGTCAGGAAAAAAAGGAACAGGAATGCTGCCAGTTGAGTCATGTCCGTCCCCCCCCCCCCCAGCATCGAGCGTGTCCAACACATAGGACCATGGAAGCTACAAGAATCCTGCAGTGCATGGGCATGAAATCCTCTAGGTCAGACTGGGTCTGTCTGCAGTGCTGCCTGATGAGGCATAAATTGGAAGGGGTCAGCGTTTGGTTTTCTGTGCTCCGTTCTGTTCCCAGAACTGCTTATCCACATCATGATATGGCCACTGGCCATAAAGTTTTCACCAGCTGCCCTTTCTCAGTGTGCACTAGATAGGCACAGGGGACTAGCTGTTGGAAAAACTTGTCCCTGTTGCAAGTAGGGTACTTCATGACTGCAAGTCATTGCAGCAGGGAAATAATTTTGGGCGTATCAATTGTACACTTTCTGTGTCCCCACACTAACAGATTTTTCCTTTTAATTAGGCCTTGCAAGAAAAAAAAATCCTTGCTTTCCTCAATTTTGAATTTACTGTCATTCAATTTTGTTGTCTTCTCCCGTGTTCCAGGATTAGTGAAGACAGTGATGATAAGCTCTTGATCTCTCATCTGTGTACTGGATAGCGTTGATTAAAGCTTCACCGTGTTTCCTTTTACTCAGGTATCAGGTATTATGTGTATGTTATACAGGTATGATCTGCGTCTTCTCTCACTCAGTTGAGACAGAAAATGAGATTCTTCATGAAGGCACAAGCAAGCATTTTCAGGGTCTCTGATAACTTGTGGTATTCATGAGCTGAGGAACTTCTTTGTGTGCTTATATAACAACATAGGAAGTGAGAAATTTTGAGTGTGGATGACGGCTGCCTAGTTTTGTGTAGAATTGCATCTGAGGTAGAAGACTTTGAAATGGGGATGGTGTTAATGAGCTAGGAAATCCGAATCAGTTGGGATGAGATATACCAATTGCTGTATCTGTTGGGCTCCATGACCCAGAAAGTAATTTCCAGTCCAGTGTTTCTGGGAGGACATTGCGCTTTCATCAAGACAAGAAGCCTGCCTTCTGGTAGTCGTTAAAATCATACTGACAGTTTTTCAAGACTAACTGAGTTACTGCATGAATTCTAATTGCTCAGATTCTAATTTGGGTAATTGTGGTCCATCTTTAATACCTGTGATTTCAAATGTGTTTAGCTTTTTTTCTTGCCTTGTTCAGCTTTATTCTATAGTACTGCTGTTAGACATCTTTATGTTTCATCTCAGACATGGGTGGCAATGTGTTACCTCTCAGGTATACGCTAAGAATTAATATTTTCTGAAAAGGTTAGAAACCCTCAAATGACCGTTATCATAGTCTTTAATATGCTATTAGTTGCTATTAGCTGATGTGGCAAAGTAGAGGACTTACAAGGAAGTATTAGCCACGCTGAAGAGTGTAGTGGCCAGGTTTCTGCCTGACGTGTCCATCCAGAAGAATCAGCATACTAAGTCATGGTCATTAGACTGGAATAAAGAAGAAATCACTCATGTAGAGGAAGGAATGCAAATATTAGCTGAGAGACTGTGTGGCTAAGCCTTCCAAAGAAGTTGAATAAATTTTAAAAGCCGTACAGGGAAAAACATGAACTTACTGCTTACTCAAAGCAATGAATAAAGTCCCAAACGGCTTTTTAAGAGCTTACAATGAACAAGGCAAAATAAGCAGATGGAGCTGGGGCAATGAAGGAACTTGTTTGGTAAAACCCTTGCAATACCTCTGTGATGATATGAAAATAGGACATCAGGAAAACCTGACAAATACAGTGGAATTACTGGCTTATGGGTTTATTTTTTAAATATCTGTGATGTTTGTAAGAGATCAGTGATTTCTAAAACAATACTAGGGTGTCAGAGGCTCATCTTATTTCTTGAAGATGATATTTTTCTAACTATCTG
This sequence comes from Falco peregrinus, assembly GCF_023634155.1. Taxonomy (NCBI): domain Eukaryota; kingdom Metazoa; phylum Chordata; class Aves; order Falconiformes; family Falconidae; genus Falco; species Falco peregrinus. The sequence continues at coordinate 30,612,816 of NC_073725.1, read as the reverse complement.
CTGCTGGGTCTCAGACATGCTGCCCAGTGAAAAAGGAAGAGGAAGCTTAATCTTCAGGGAGAGATGCTTAAAAAGGCATGGCTGTGGTTTGTAAGTCTTTTGGTGTAGATCATGGTTATCTGAAAGCCAGATCCACTGATGTAATAGAGATCTTCCTGCCTGTTCAGTCGGTCTTTCTCTCAAAGCCTAGGTGATCGATTGCACAAATACAGGCTAGATACAATTTGCTTGTCATTTGTGTTGTGTTTCTTTGCCTGGCCATTTTAAATTACTTATTTTGCTATAAGGCGTGGTGCTTGGGACAGTTACTTTGGAGTATAATGCAAATAACTTGTAACAGTTGAGTAAAATCTGATGGTTTTTTGCAGAAAAGATTGTGGAGACTTAGCTGGGGTCTCTGGGGACTCTTGATGCACTGACCGAGCTGCCCTGTGCTCTGTGGTACAGTCAGAGCAGTAGCCTGCAGGTTTACAGATGTGAGGGAAATGTTTAGGACACACAGATGAGAAATGAACTGAATGTATCAGCAGTGAATTTGCTGAACAAGCGGGAAGTATAATTTTACATTGCTATGATGCATAGTTGAGAACACTGATAAATTCTTGGGTAGATGTACAGATTATAAAGTCTCTGAACCACCCACAAATGAAACATAAATTTTGTTGGAATCACATATTCCTAAGCTAAAGGATTCTGTCTTCCCTGTGGCCAGCTGGGAAGCTGATACGGTGGGAGGAAAGCAGGGAACTAGGTACAAGTGCTCTTCTTGTGTCCGCATATCCATATAACTTGTATCTGAATACAAGCCAAGGTATGCACTTAAGCTGAGGTGGGCAATTGCATGCCCCATCTCTCACTCAGCAACTTTCAGCAGATTTCAGCAGCTAGCATTCCCTTACATGGCTGTTTTAAGGCACTGGGAGGATTATCTTACCTCAGAGCAGCAGCCAGATGCAGTCAGATGCACAGAGGGAAGAAAGGTCGTAAAACTTGGCAGAGGCAGATCTGCAGCCTGCACTGAACCCGTCTGTGTGCAATCCTGCAATGAAGTTTCATCTCTGCTGGAGCTGATAGATGCCATTGACTTTAGTCCTGATTGGATTTTCAGTAACCAAGGATTTTCCAGCAGCCAATGTAAAGGAGAAAACTAACTTAACTTTTCTCGAAATAGCTTTCTTTTGTTCCCTTGTCTGCTTTCCTTAGTCCTGGGAAGAAGGGGTGGGGGGGAGGGGGGAGGAAGATTTGAGGAGAGAAGAACATTATTCTAATTTCACAATGCATGATTCTTTATAAAAGTAACCAGTACTTAAAATCTGTCCCGAAATAACCCATACCCTCAGATAACTTACATAAAATCAGCAGACATGACTGCGGAGATAACGGTGAGGTGAACTTGCTTGTATTTATAACTTGTGGATTTGTAGGTTACTTTGAATGTTTGCGGCATTAACTTGCAGGTTGTTTCAATGCAAATATAATGAGTAGGTGAAAGAGAAGGGCAGGTGGTGTCTGAAAGCTAAAAGGCTTTTCAAGAACCCAGCACACCTCAGTGCTTGCAGGTATCTGGCCTTCAAGCGTAGTGTGCACAAATGTTCTTGTCTATTCGTGTCCATTTGCACATGTGTGCAAGCCCTGTCATAGTCATGTCATCCTTTCCACTTAGCTACTTTTTTTTTTCTCTTCTCATATTTTCTACTCTTACTATTCAGTTGTGCATTTCCCATTTTTATGCTGATGATTCAGCTTTTAGGTTTATGTTTTATCTGAATCTCAAGTAAATCTTGGATTTCCTATACTTCTCACAAAACCCAGGTGATCAAAAAATATGTCTATATTGTTACATTGGGAAAAGGTTATGATCAGGCACAGCTGAAAAAAGAAAATAGTATTGCAATTTATAATCATCAAGAGGCAGACCTAATGCTTCACAGTTATCTTTTAGGTTTACATTTCCTGGTTTCTAAGAGCTCAACAGGATAATCATGTTCCCTTAATGTAGTTTTGCTGATGGAATACAGTTACATAATATTGCATACTTTTCTAAATCATTTTTGCTATAATTATTACTTGTATGAAAGATTAAGAACAAAAGAGATTCAAACGGGGAAATTGATGTGGGTCAGTATGTTACGTATCAGCAGATGTGCGTAAGACTATGTCTTTAATTGAATTTTGAATTTTTTGTTCATTTTTAGTCCTTGAATCTCTGGAGAAATATTTTCCATTTCCATTAAATATCTGGGGTTTTTTTCCCAGCTAGCTAGCTGAGTTCTCAGACAAGCAAGTTTCCATCCTTTCCAAAAGCATGCAGCCCCTCCCCACTTAATATCTCCAGTTTAAAAGCAGGCTTAAATTCGTACATCTGTAAAGTCTGATGGAAAGAAACGAAATGTTTTTTACAGTTCCCCTTTTACTCAATGGGTCTGACTTTTATTTACATTGAGGCCTTTTTTGCCCTAATGGCAATGCAGTAGGACTTTATGGTGAATGTAAGTATAAACCACATTAATTAGACTGTAAGTTGATATTCTTAGCAAAGGACCACCAGCATCACACATACTACCTAACTAACCTCGGGCAGTTGTTAAAGTTTAGTTCACAAAACATATAATGGACCGTTTTCCAGGTACCAACACATTTATGACCTTTTGTCTAGCAGACTACAACTGTGCTGGGACTGTGATCCCAGAGGTGAAATGTTTGAGGGCAACCAGTATCTGTTACCATACAGCTGATTCAGCTATATGGGAATAGTTAAGCTGAATACTGGAAAAGTCTGGACGTGCCACTAGTTGTCAGGAAACCCTGGCTTTATTAGCAGCCTATTTATTTCTCTCATTTTTCCCCAAAGGGTCTAACTTACCCTCGCCAGCAGGCAAGTTTGAAAGCTGCTGCCATCAGGTTTGAGTACTAACAAAGCTGTACTGATCGTTGTTGAAGTTTTTTGGTTGGTTGGTTTTTATGGGGGTTTTTTGTGTTTGGTTTGGGTTTTTTGAGATGTGCCTGAAAGGGAGGAAGGGAATATTTTAGGATGTGGAAGGTCTGAAATTTCAGAAATTAATTTCTTGCTTTTTTTATAGAATCCTCCACTACTCTTTTCTTTGTTTTCCATCCTTCTTCTATAGAGCCTTGCCTTTTCTCGGTTCCCCTTTTCTTTTTCTACTTTTGCTTTCCTTTTCTAGTTGATTTCTTTCACATTTTTGTTGGCTGCTTCCTTTCACAGTTTTGAAAAGCTTCTTGATTAGGAGGTCCAGGCTGCCTCAAAAGCATGCTGGCCTCTGGCCTCGACTGGCCTTTAGGATCACTTGGCTGCCTTCCAGCCAGCTGGCTGATAGTCACTGTGTGAGCCTCAAAGTGGGGTGACCAAAGCTGCCAGGTGCACCCAGGCATGTGAGGTGTCTCCTGCTTTGCTGTGAGGGTGAGCTGTGGCTATGTCTGGAGCTCAGTTTGCAGGTTCCCTGGTTTTGCAGCTGCCTCCCTCTACGCAATGCAGTAACACCTTGTGAGTCTTCATGCTTTTTGGACTTGCTGCCAGTGAGGGATGCTCAGGGCTTGCACATTTATTTTCAGTTGTGCCTTTGAGGGTGAGGAACAGAGGGGGAAGCTGCCAAGTCTCTCTCATGATGTCCTCACTTTCTACTGTGGGTGATGCATCATTGACAAGGGGTCAGCACAGGCTGCTTCAGTGTCCTGCAGTTCAAGAATATGTAATGCAGTAGCACCAGAGGATAAAATATTAATGCCATGAAGTAAGTGGCCAAACTCTTACCACTTTCAGGGGGGTCAAAACTGACTATCAGATTCAGCAGTCATCCTTCACGTCTCACTGTAGACTGGCAGAAGAGCCTGCCCCAAGATGGGAGGGGAAAAGTTGTGTCTCTTATTCTTCTCTTTCCAACTGGTTAAGGGGGCATGGTCCAAGAAGGTGCCTGGGGTCAGACCTGCTTCCATGTGGCCCAAAGTTTCGGATGTTGGCCAAGAAAGTTTTTTTCCTGCTAATGCAGGAAAGAGGAGGAGAGCAGTGAGAGCTGCCGCTGGAAAGGCAGCCTTGTGGTGGAGCACGGGCCTCTGCTCATCTTGGCTTCCAGCTCCAGCGATGGCAGCAGCAACAGACCAGCTCTGCTCTCCTCTCCTTGCCCCTCACCACTTAAACAGCTACAGACAAGTGAGCGTGGGGGCTGCCTGTGCAGGCAAAGAAGGAAGGAAGGGATGAGATGATCTTAAAGATCTTTCCCAATTAAAATGATCCTATGAACTGTTTTCCTGGCGGAGGGCAGGAATATACCTGGTGGGGATGAGGGGGAGGTTTTTTCTGCAGAAAACACCCGGTTTTCACACGAAGGTGTTTAGCAAGGGGAGGGGTCTGGGGAGCAGGGGAGACGGAGTTTGTGTGGGAATGGGAGCAACTTCTTTGCTGTGTGACTACTGGATGACGACGATGTGGATGGTATGTGTAATATGGGGTATGAAACTCTGTGTTGCCTTGCTCTGTTCCACAGAATGGTTTCCCAGGATCGACTGAAGTGTTTGAGATGAATTGTGCACTGATTTTCATCAAAACTGACACATGCAACAGAAAACACCTCTGTTGCTGATAACATGTGATTTATTTATTAAGAGCTACAAGAATTATATAATTGTACACATGGTAGTTAATGATTTCTCTGTAGCAGCAGCACTCCTGCGTTTAGCTGACATCCCTTTCCCCTCCTGTCATATTTTGTGACTTTATGTTCAGAAGTCTTTCGCATCCAATATGCAGCAGGCCAAACCCTTCATGAGGCTTTCCAAATTCAGCTTTTACTGGAGATCACATTACGTGAATGCTGCTTCTCCTCAGAAGTCTTTGCCGTACCTCAAGTTTGCTGTAACACCCCACCACAGTCCTTTTCAGGATGTGCCTGGCCCCCCGTTTTCTTCATCCCTTAAGACTGGTCATTGACATTACGTATGAGGAGTAGCAGAGAGAGCTGTATTTGTTCGGTGTTAAGAGAAGTCTTAGGTGGAATGTTGCTGATGCCTCTAACTACCTAATGGAACACTGCAGGAAAGAGTTACTCTTCTCACAGTGCATGATGGAATGACAGCAGGCCATAGACACAGGTTGCAACAAAGGACATTCTGATTACACCTCAGGAATAGGTTTTTTTCTCAAGACAGTAGTGAAGCATTAGAACAGGTTGCCCAGAGAGCTTGTGGGATCTCCATCCTTGGACATACTCAAAGCTGAAATGGACAGGGCTCTGAGCAGCCTGCTCTAAGTTGGTCCTTCTTTGATTGAAGGGTCAGGTGACTTCAGGACATCTCTTCCAATATTGGTTATTCTGTAGCAGTTTGATTACAATCAGTATTCCCACAAGTCCACTTCACTGGACAAGGCCGTTGACTTTTTAAAACCCGCTGCTCTAGAAAGCAGCAACCTAAGAAAAACAGTGAATGCTGTAGGCAGCAGTAGCCAAACAGGAGAACAAAGGCAATTTTTAAAAAGAAAAAAATTAAATAAAAAAACAACCACAGAAACAAGCAAACAAAAAGGCCCCCATGGGTTTACTGAAATATGATAAGCAGTTTCTGCTGGGTCTACTGGGTCTCCCAAAAGGTACAGAGGAGAAACACTGGGTGTGAATAAGGCTGCATTAACTAAGTGGCTGTAGATACTGTAAAAGGAGAATACTTTTTTCCTTTTCAGCATTTCTGTGCCATCATAACTAGAAAAACGCTTTGTGGAGTGAAATGTTTTATTAGTAATTCAGCAAGATCAAGGAACATTTGAAGTAGCAGATACTGCTCTGCTTTTAAAATCAAACTATAAATCTCTACAGTTGACGCATTTCTGCCGAAAGTAGAATTCAAGGTTGAAAGTAAAGGGTCTGTAACTCAGTTCTGGAAATAATGGTATTCATAGTGAATTGCTGTTTGGGACATTCATTTAGAAGAATGGGCATTGTTCACTGTCTTGCTGCTTCTTTTATGGCGTAAAGGGTCATTGACTCAATTCCTTTGTCCAGACACTTTGACAGCAAGACGAATGCGTTGAGCTGTTCTTCAAATACAGCTGAGCTGAAGGATATGGTTGTCTCTCACACATGTGAGCATTACTCATCTACGTACTTACCCCAGCCAAACTACGTTAGGAGAGTGAGGAGTTTCTGAAGCTCTGATGAAGGCGGACTGGAAGTATGAACTGCTGTCTAACGCAGTTTCCTGCATTCCAAACACACCGTGGATGTGTCAGTATTTGGGGTATTACCATTATACAGGCCCTATGTTTTAATCATTCTTGTCATTTCATAGTGCAAAGAGAAAAGGTGTTAGCAGCAATTTTTTAGTTCTCCTAATATAATGTTTTCTTGACAAGTTTGAATTTGGAGTCTACAGGGGCAAATTTTATGCAGAATTACAGGATCCAAACAGTGCCCAATGGACCTGGCTCACCTGTCAAGGCATACCTCCCAGTGATTTCAGTGGGCTGTAGGATCTTGCCTAGCTGTTCCTGAAAGGCTAATGTTTACAAGCAGTTCTTGCTGTCAGAGTCCTAAAGCACGTTGATGCTCTGTGTATGGAACTGTCAGGTTTACAGGGCCAGTGCTGTCCTGCATTAGGCAGCTGCCTGATGTTAAGTCTGACCATAAACCGAGATTTCCTTAGAGGCTGTGTTCTGGATGCTGGTCTCTGGGAAGCACAAAGCTGTTTAGCAACTGCAAGGAGCCTTCTTCCCTGCTACCTCAACCAGAGTTTCTTTTGCACATTGGGGCTGTAAGCTACTGTCATCCTTTGGACTACTTTAGACTTGCTGAGTGCTTTAAGGGTCGCTGGCATCAGCTAGTGTGCAGCCTCAGAGCCAACGTGTGAGCGGTTGGTGAGATATGCTGCAGAACACAGTCCTCCCAGAAGTTTACTATGTATAAAGAAAAAATGGCTGCTACTTAGATTAGTCCAGCCATTGACCCAGAAAGTACAACCCAAAGCCTATCCATATGCATGTGTGACTGTGTTTAAGTATCTGAAAATCTGAGTTTATTTAAATGAAGTTTCGAAGAGTGAAGAAAGATCAGAATCTCTAATCAAAGCTTTTCTTGTGCTGCCGAAGGACAGCTGAAGTTTATCAGGCAGAACTGTTGAAACGATTAAAAAGCTGGATCTAATAAATTTTTGGAAGAAAAAGACATTGGAGTCTGTGGGAGATAGTGCTTTGTTGCCTTGATCCTCAATTTTGTTTTAATTGGAAGTGGTTTCTCTTAACGTTGCTATTCTAGCTTCTGGTTATGCTGAAATAGCATTCTACCCAAGTAGGGTAGGGTAGGGAATGAGAAATATCTTCATGCCAACATGGAGACCTCATACACTTGGTACATACTGTCACTGAATGACCTCTCATCGTAAGCCTGTTGCTAGTTGCCTTCCAGAGGACTTTACTGATGATAGTAAGCAGCAATCTTTTCTGTTAATTTAGTTTGGCTGCCAGAATTTATCTGGGATCTCCTGAAGGAATTTGTAACATTTTCAATGAGGGGAAAAAAAAACCTAAAAAAAAAAAAATGTTTACTCGCTTCCTTGCTACCTTTTGGTAGGGATTTCTGGGAAAGAAGTTTTTGGAACGAAAAACTCCATTCTTTTGGGAATAAATGAATTAATCAACACGCAGAGCTGCAAGATGAGGCAAAAGGAGCTTTCTGCAGACAGAGGGCAATTGCCATGTGCCTGCAAAAGGCATGTTCTCCCCTTTAATTAGGGAATGGCTTTGAGAAGGTGGTGTATTGCAAGGCTAGAATGGTGCTAACCATGACACGCAGGGAAAGCTCTGCGTGTGGGTGGTCACAGTCCTTCAGGACCATGAGCCAGCTGCAGAGAGCCCAGCAGGGAGTTAGGCTGCTGCTGGAGAAGCTGGCTGCTGTTTGGAAATACCTGACAGAAAAATACTACAGTGCCAGCACAGTGGCTTAATGAGCTAACAGGATAACTGGAATATATTACATTCAAGAGCTGGATAATTCTGTGAACAGAGCGAGGGTTGTAGCTAAAGCACTGCCACTAATTAGGGCTAGATTTTCAAAGTGGTGCCTGGGATTATAGCCATAATTCTGTGAATGACAGTCACGGAGCTCAGGCCTCTGTTTGCTCCTTTTGTTAGTTGGCCCCTTACATCCCCGTGTGTGCCCTGTGTTCCCAAGATGTGGAAGAAGTCAAGTGATAGAGAGAAAGGAAGCATTTATTTAGTCTGTATTTATTTCATCAATCTTTTTCCAAAACTGTTTCTTTTCAAATGCAGCACTTGGGAGGAAATGGAAGTATTCACCTAGTTGCAGATCTACTGAGGAATTCCCTCTCTAAAAAGGATGGCAGAATATGAAGCGTGAACTTGGAATGATGTCTTATATTCTTTTACTGTGGAAAGATGCTTCACTGCTGAGCTGTGGAAAACGTAAGCCTTTTTCCACTTGCTTAGAGAGTTTTCCTACTGTTAAGAGTTCAGTGAAATCAAGAGGGCAATAGTAAAAGCCAACAGGGCTAGCTTAGGGGAGAACAATTTTTTGAGGAACTCTTCTTGACACCTGTGATATGTACACATAGGTCTGTTAAAACAATAGTTCCAAGGTGATTTAAACTGGTATCAGGAAAGCTGTACAGAGTGGAAACTGGTACTCTGCCCCTGCGTTGCACTGGGCAGTTTTGGACTCGTCTTGTATCTCAGATGAACTAAGGGATACAAACAGATAGAAGGAGACAGGGGACAAAGCATCAGCTGCTTCTTTTGCTCTTGTTGAATTCAGGCTATTAACCTTATTTATTTTGCTTTAAATCTGCAGGCAAGTTTAGTGCTCTTGAAAAGCAGAGAACAAAGAACTAGAGCTTGAAGCAAGCATAATTCAGGCAGTTACTATACGGCCTATCTTTCCCCCTAGCCCTGCAACACAGTGTCTTTAGCTCTGACACATCTAGCAATACTTTTTCAGTTTGCTGATGCATAATTTGGGACTGAGTTGACGCTATTTTTCACTTGTGATTTGAATCAAAAATGCCCTTCTGAAGAGGAAAGTGGATTAGGGTACATTAAGATTAAGGCATAGAAGTGTTTTCCTGTGCTGTCTGCTGGAAAAGGACTAAGTGCTTGTATTTTTCAGCTACACATGTCCAGCCATGGTAGAAGCATGTAATAAAATCACATTAATCCTTTTTCATATCAGCAGGACTCTAAAATAATTAAATTGGGCTGCACAATATATAAACATGCTAAAAGAGACTTGGTACAAGGCACATTTTACCAGCACACTGTACTGTACTGGTCACTGTGGTGCCCAAAGGCAGATTTTCTAGTACAGCACCAGGCAAACATAGTTACAGATTCTTCCAGACCTGCTTTCACACACTGTACGTTTGTCCAAAAGTATTTGCCTCATAACCTAGAGGTACAGGCAGGCAGAACAGGGGCACCCAAGGTTTGCCCTGTAAGCCACTTCACTTCCAGGAGCAAGAGGGTTGTCCTTACTCTTCCACATATCTAGATAGACTAGTGAAGGGTAAGGTATTTTAGGAGATATTTTTAATTAGCCATGAGAGTCTCTATTTCTTAGCTTCTGCTTAGACAAATTTTTAGCGATGCACTCAGAATTTCACCTAGGTCTGATAGACTGTAGTACTCTGAGATTTCTAAAGATTTGTGGTGTTTTGATTTTTTTTTTTTTTTTCATAACGCATACCATGGCTAAAGAGGGAGGGAGTCTCAAGAGCTCCATTTGCTAGTTTGAAGCCTGCCTCCTTTCTTCTTCAGGGTCACATAACTTCCCTCCAGCGTTTGCAGGAACTACTCATAAGGAAAAGTGATACTAGGACAAGACTGTGTTATTTTTAGCTTTCAGTCATCTCCTTCTGCTTTCTCTTTTTTCTCTACTGAAAAAAATGAAAAGCCCTACCAAACGTGGACCTTTCCGTGATCTCAGCAAGTCTCGAGAGGCTTGGACCTGGTCTCAGGCGCTTCCCCATGTTTCGCAGATAGCTGTCACAGGCTCTGGTTGTTGTCTTCTGCCATGCTTCAGAAGTTGGGAAACTCAGTAGCAGAACAGAAGGAGATTTTACAGTGTGTGTTTACTAGAGAGTATTTTAAAGGAAGCACCGATACCTCTAACTGCTTGAGTGCATGCACTCCTATCAGTGGCAATGACACCGACTCGATTACAAGCAAGAAAAACGAAAGGAGATTGGAACCTGTTTCAGGAAGCCTTAGTTTTCTGAGAGATTCAGCTAGGCTTGAAGTTGCAGCTCACGTCCCATCTCTTCATGTCCAGATATGACAGAAGCATGTAATAAAAGCATATTCATCCTGTTCCGTATCGGCAGGACTTGCAAAATAATTAGGCTGGACTGCACAATGTGCAAACAGGACATTCTAAACAAAAATGTTAAACTAATTCAGACTGAGCTCTCACTTCAAGGGCATAAAAGAGCACCACAGTTATTGAGGGAAAATCACATTTGTGCCCTTTCGTACCAAGGACTTCAAGTCCATAGCATATCAAGTGATGAGACGAATGTTGTCTTTCTGTCAGCTAACCATGTTTTAAATGGCAGCTGAGAAGAGAGAGGGTTTCTTACGTCCTGATGGCTAAATTCAAGGTTTACTTACAGTGACAAAACTCCCAGCGTAATTATGTTGCAGCCACTAAAATCTGTCTGGATTTCTCTCATGATAAATGGCAAGCAGGAAGAGTATGACCCGTGCGCTTTGCCATCCCACACCTCAAAATGCTACGAATCGCAGTTGGTTTGGTGGCTGGAGAGTGCTGCTGACCACACACTGTCCTTTACCCTGCCCTGCGTCAAGTGCTCTTAGCCTTGTCTTCACTACTGCAGACAGTCTGGTATTGCTTTAGAAAACCGTGATTCCAAACTGCAGCAAGTAGCTTTTTCTGATTTTCAGAAAATCGGACTTCCTGTCAGGAATTCCTCCCTCCCTCCCAGCTCCTTGAAACACCAATATTAGAAGTATAATCACATTCCCTACTTTCTTAATATCCTTCCCTGGGTATGTTCATGCAAAATTGCTCCTTCCTTTGAGGTAGGGCGTCTACCTGCTCTTAAGCCCCTCTGGCATGTGCCCTGCCATGCCTGAAGACCTGTATTTTGGGTGAGAAGGTGCCATGTATACATGTGGAGGGTGGCAGGCCACTGGAGGATGAGGAGCAGAGGTTTGGGCTAGTAGAGGTGTTTGGCTCAGTTGTGTGAAGTTTTTGATGGTGCATCCCAGGTGTCAGCCCAACAACAGGTGCCTCTCTCCCTCAGCTTTTCTCCTGTGCATTCCCTTTCTCAGCTGCGTGGACAGCATGAAAATTGGAAAAGCTTCAAAAAAGTGTTGTGGTGTGTTTCTGATTACTAAGGTGAAGTGCTAGATGTTACCAAAATGCCTAGCGTTTTGATGTAATGTCACATCTTGGAGAGTTACACTAGGATAAACTATGGAATATGCAATTTGTTTATGAAGCAGGGCTGGTTTTTAGGCCCCGTAACTGTGTGACTAAGGGTGAGCACCTCACCAGACAGTGTGGGGTACCTTTAGGAGCACATAAATATTTTTGTTGTTGTTATTATTTCTCCTATGGGGCTGGACACGCTGTTACTCTCTTTGTATAATGCCAGGCTTTGCCTGTGCAGCTTTGGCTGTGCTGGTGATGCTTTGCCTATATCAGGATTCATGATGATACTCTGGTATAACTGTCTCGATAGTATTTCCCTAATGTAGATATGGCCCCAAAAGGGTCATTTAACAGCAACATATTTTTAAGTGTTGTGGGTATTTGCAGGACCCCACCAGATCCACCCCAATCTGTTCAAAGCATAGACTGTTAAACTGTTCATACTGATTTCGTGGCAGATCTAAAAAACCCAGAGAAATGTTTAAGGGCTGGGAAAAAGCATGTTTTGCAAATGTGCACATATCTAGGTTGGTTGGCCCAGTTACTGTTCTGTACAAAATCATGAAAAAATCATAAGTAGTAAAGCATTAAAGATAATGTGTAATAAATGTCAGGCAGTGATGTAGTATGAAAAATACATCCTGACAAGGAAATGACGTTTCTTGGTGGGATCACAGCTTCAGCTGGTAAAGGTTACTGAGTTCTTGTCATAGAATTATCATAGTCACATAAAATATCCTGATTTAAACGTGTCTCTATCCAGAAACCAGTGGTGGCTTCAATAAATATATTGAAATGTATGTTTATCTGAGAAGGCCAAAAGTATAATTGCAACTAATTAGCTGTGATCCAATAAGGATGTTTCTACCGGAATTTGCTCATAGTCCCACTCTGCTCGGTACCCTTTTCCCATTTAAACAGTCTGTAAGAAACAAAATGATTATGACAAAAAGTCAAATGCAACAGACCCCATTTTTTTTTATAATGGTACCCATTTTCAAGCTTTATATTTATGATTTAGGCCTCATCGGTGTCTTGACCTGCCAGCTGTGCCTGCTCTTTAATCCCTGCTAGCTGGGCTGCAGTGCCCCCTTGCCCAGGTTTTGCACTCTCTGGGGGCAAGAGCAGCTTGTTTTCGAAGTTAAGGTTGAATACACAATATTTAATACACTGAGCAATGAGTCACAGCTGAGTGGGATTCAGTTACTCTTTCCTGGCAGAAATTGGAACTTCGCTGCATAAATACTGGTTTTCTTTTTTTGCCTGAAACCGAACGGCAAGAGTGGAAGGGAGCTGTGGCTTCCCGGGAGCAGAGTGGCACTTGGTTTTACTCCAGAGTCCGTGGGAGGTAGTAATAGTAGCACCACCTCCCTGCTGAACTTGGAGCCTGACTCCCGATGGCATCTCCTCCGCTGTGTTCAGGGGAACAGCAGTGAAAACTGCTGATAGTGGGTTCCTGCTGATGCCCCAGACACTGGCTCAAAGGTGTTCTTGCTTCCCAGTTCTGATCATGGCCAGAAGGTAGCTCTGGGTCCCGATTTGCAAATAGCAGCCCACCAGTAAACTTGCTGAACCAAAGACTGACATTACAACCTAAACTGTGGAGTACAAAGGGTCATCTACAGATGGCTTTTTAAGGTGTTTTTTTCTTCCAAATCACCCTCAGTGCTTATAGTTATTATAATTCACAGTTGGGGTTTTTTGCAGAGTATTAGTAAGCTCTCAGGAGTCTTTCTCACATGTATGTAATAAACTTTCTGGAACAAGATTTTCTTGTAATAAGTAACTAGTAATAAGACATTATAAAGATAGAAGTTGTTTTTAGAGATGACAGCAACATCCCCATCCTTATGTGCTACTTTTACCTCCTGTTTAATAAGCAGTTTCTTTTTGGGTGAGGAACTGCTATATTAAAATTACAGTAGTATTTTCATATCATTGTGTTTTCTTAAGGAAGAGTCTCAGGAAGGGATGACTTAGTCCACTAGTAGTTAAATTATTACCTAGATAAAAACATCATTTTGATTAATGGTCATCTCATTAATTCTTCATTGTAAAACTAAGAATCTGTATAAAAGACAGTTATTAAGCAATTTGTCTATTCAAGAGTTATTGGAAAATTCTCTCACCATTATTTCTCTTCCAGCAGATTTTTAAAAGCATCACCAATGAAGATTCAATCCAGGGACAAGGAAGCAGGAGACTGATAAGTTTTTCATTGTCAGGTAAGTCTCTGCTGATGTGGAATTTTTAAGCCCAGAGGGTGGGAAACTGAAGTTACTAAACCCTTTCATGTATGTGTGTATGTATGTATACATTTAAGCATGGATTTTTTGCCTGTTGCGCTAGAAGTAATGGTGAGACAGAGAATTAATATTTGTGGCTATTGCCACACTCGCTTCCTTCAATGAGAGCTATGTGCTGAAGTGTCTTGTCCAAGTACAGTTTTGAGGCCGTGTTTGGTTTTCCTGTTTATGATTAAATGTGGTGCTATACATGTAGGTCAGGGAAAGCCAGATCAAAGGCATGTGCCTTACAGAGCAAAATATAATTTGTGGTAGTCCTCTGTTTCTTGGAGAGCACATTCCACCGTCTTGGTCTGGACCCGAGGCAGATTCATGAGCCATGGTTCACAAGCTTGTCTGTATTGCTCAGCAGTGACTCCCAGACTTCTTGAGCCCCAAGACTGCTCTCGCTCCTCCAAGTTCTCTGAAGAATGTTCAGCCTCGTCACTTGGCATGTCACTGCAGGTTTTAAAGGCCTAATATGGTTCCATGAAGCAGCTACAGACCATTTGATCTGGGTTTGGTAAAAACAATCTGTAAATCAGTTTGTCAAAAGAGTAGTTGTGAGCAAGGTTCTCATTTTGGAATTTTATGCTTGCTACTTGGTTTCCATGTTTTTAGCTCCTGGAAGATAAAGATGTTGAACTTGACTTGGAAATTTGTTGAGGAAGTAATACAGAGAAAAAAAAGTTACTGTGGTTCGAAGTTTTTACAGCCATAGGCCTTTCTGTAACAAGTCCTACACTTGGACAAGCATCACATTACATGGTTGGTTTGGCTGTATAATTATTTCAAGCTTTCCTCTAAGTTGTGTTAAAGTAATCTAGAACTTCCATATCTCTTTAATATTAAGCATGCAAGTCAGTGCTTTTCCAAATTAGGTGGCCAGTGTGGTTCTTGAGGTTTTATATGCTATGTGGCAGGCTAGACTGACATTAAATGAGGCTCTTCTAACACATTTTGCCGGGTTGGACACTGGGCACCCACTCGGTCACATCAATTTAATAAAACCACGGGTTTAACTCAACAGAAATAAAGGAGTAGAGTTAATGGTGGGGTTTTTTAATGTTCTTAGATAATCTTACACAGAAATTGATGACCAGAATTGGTTAAATTTTTCATTCTGTCAGATTCTTTGACCTAGTAGACCAAGAGATGTTAAGAGTAATAAATTGAAATTGCTAAATAATGTTGTCTCAATGGGCCCTTTTATAAACTAAACTATCTGATTTACAGCTTGATTCAAAGTATACAAACACCGTACCTTGTAATATATTTGGGATATATTATTCTAGTGGTTCACAAGCAATTCATTTACATTTTTATCACAGCCAGGCATTTGAAAGTCTTTGAGTGCAGTTCACAATTATTTTATCAAAAAAAATCCTTAGTATCAAAATAGCTCAATTTCAGTCTCTCTGAAATTAACAGATCAACATGTCACAAGGATTTATTTATTACCTTCTTAGTCAATTTAACAACAAAAAAAGTTGTTGTCTCCTTCAAAGTAAAGTTATTGCTATTCCTATACCTGCTTATGCTAGCTAATAAAATGTAAATCAAGCCAGGCCTTCCAGAGGCATCAGAAGGAACTGGGATTCCTTTCCATTTGCACTACTGTTGCAGCAATGGCTTACCTATTGTCACAAGTCCTTTCAGCTCATACAGACTTCTCCTTTTCAATATCTAATTTTTTGGTATACTGTCACCTTTAGTGTTATTACTTAAAAGTTAGGTTTCCAAATTATGGTTGCTTTAGTTGTAATTAAAAAACAAAAAAAGTGTAAGACCATTAGTCTGACTGGGGACCATTGTGTTAGGTGCTGCCCAACACAGAGACATTGTGACGTAAGCAGTTTAGCATCTGAAGAATGTGAGAAGAGCTATGCCTTCTACCATATCAATTATTAAAAAGAAAAAAAATATTAGGATGGAAAAGAAAAATCTCAAAGTAGGCCAAATCCCAAGAAATGCTGAACTACATCGGTTCATTTCACCTGTGCTGCTTGCTCTGTTGCCCGACACTCCGGTGAGACCCTATGTTAAAATGAACTGTGCAGAAAAATTCTTTCTAAAAGTTGGTGACAGAGTGCTTTATTCTTTTTGTAGTTGTATTTAGTATTTGCTTGAACAAAATCCAACTGGTTTCACTGAGAGTTTTGCCTGAGAAAAGATTTCTGGCCTGAATAAAAATGGCAGACAAAGAAAAAAGTGTGAACTGATGCTTCAAAGCAAAAGGAGATGGCTAGCATCTTGAGAACAGAAATAGCTGAGAGTTTGCATTTACGTCAGTAGGAGGTTTGTTTTCTTTGTATTTATTCCTTTGGAGACTGGAAGTTGGTCCTGTGAAAGGTTGGTTCAGATTAATAGGTTCACTAGCAACACTGATCTCAAAAAAAGATAATTTCCCATGATTAAGCTTCTTAGTCATTTATATGATAAGTGTATTATTATAGCTTTCATTATTTAAAATACCTAGAGGAATATTGGAAGCCTAATTGAGCTAGATTAAATACAGTCTTTAAGGAAGGCTCTGCAGTCCCTTTGCATTTACTTTCCGACATGACTTTTCTGCTTTTACCAGTGAATGTCACACTTCTGATAAGGTGGCTGAAAGTGTTAGAGCTTTCTCGCAGAAAGTACAGAAAGAAGAAATGTGCTAAACTTCCCAAGATGTACCAGCCACTTCACTGAAGGTTCGTGGTCTAACATCAGTGTAACACTTTTGCTGGAAGCCCGTGAAACTATTCTGTTGGCTGGTATATATAGAAAGTGTTACCATGAGGTTTGCATGATATACCTCCTAGCTATATGTTGCATCAAATAAATTTTTTCAAGCTTTGATATTTCACATATCTCATGCGTTTGCACACTCTGTATTTGTAAGTGTTCTTGTGGAACAAATGACCAGAAGATCTGAATATTCCACAAACATTCAGGCATTTATTCCTCATCACACCTCTCTGAGAAGTACTGTTAGTTGTTTTTATGTGGCTTTCAGACCAGACATTCAGGTAATATCAGTTGTCAGTTTATGGAAGTTAGAGTATAAATCAGAACTCAAAATTGTATTAGGTCTACTAAGGATCACTTTGACAATAGTAGTTACCATGAAATGCTTGATCAGAAAGCAGATGTATAATACACTTTATTTTCCAGCCTTTTTTTGAAATCCTGGTGACAGAGTTCTAGCCACTGAATTTGTTGTCTGTTTAATACTGTTATAAACCTACCTACTCTTCTGCCCTCCCCAACTCAAGCTAACTTGCCCAGATGTATTCTATCTAAACCCAAGTTACTAATCATTCAACTTTTTCTTACCTGTCAGAGCTTGTGCGAAGGTGAGGTGACTTTCTACCACCTCCAGTACGCCTGTGCCTAGAAAGTATTGCAGTGCTTTAAACGAACATTTTTAAAGGCTTAAAAGGCTTCGAATTCAACTATCCTATATACCACAGGCCACGTTGCTCCATGGTGTGGAGCTTAGTTTGAGTTAGACTCAGACGTACCTTACAGACAGGTGTGCAGTCTTGGATCTGAGAATACCAAGAGATGGTACTTTGCTCCAGTGGTTAATCGCTTGCAGTGATAAAAACTCCCTGTGTTAAGCTGTTCACATTAGCTGTTCAGGCTTTTTTTGTGTTTTCCTTCTTAATGAAGGCAATTAAAAAGGTAGCCTGTCTTTCAGCCATTTTTGAATAATTAATTTCTCTACTTTTCATTTATTAATAGACCTATTTTCTTCCTGATACCTCTGCTGCCCCTTCCTTACACAAATGAGAATCCCTTGCTTTTTCCCCTATAGCATTTCCAGCTAGAAAAATAATTTTCTCCTCTTTTCCTCTGTCTTTAATATTTGCCTGGGAGCCTTATGTGACAGAAATGTTTGGCTTATCTGCTCCACTTAGATTATTTTTTTTTTACATCTCAGATCTTTAAACACCTTCTTGTGTAACTACACCAGCCAATTCTTTCTTACATTCTTTTTTAGGAGGAGACTGGAGTCTGTCTATAGAATTGTAGATTTCTGAGAGCAGAAAGAACCACTTTAATTATCCGATTTAATCTCTTGCATATCACCAGTTGCAGAACCTCATTCAGTAGCCGATCAATTTGGTATCTGTTGTACATTATATAGTATCTTTCTCAGTTCCCCCATGTTATTTTGCTGTGTTGGATTTTAAGGCTTCCCATCACTGCACATTACTGTTTGTTTTCTAAAATTCTTTCATATTTGCTTCTTAAAATCTATTGCCAGATGCAATACTTCTGTTGATCCATGCTCACTTCCCTTACCGTAAATTTTAGTATCAGATACTGCTGCATGAATCAAATTGGCATTTCCAAACCAATGCAATATTGCAGTGCTTACTGCTGAAAGGTTATTATGCTGCTAGTAGCTAAAATAATTTCTATTGCTTTAAAAGCACATAGCTGAGAGGCAGTACATGTGTGCCTCCTGTTGAATCTTGAGCAAGCAGAGTTTTGTTGTTCATTCCTCTGAAGCCCCCACTACGTCTTGGGTAGCTTAGTATAGTAGATGAGCTGCTACCTTCTGAGATAGGTCCTGCTTGTTCTGGTCAAGTTTTACAAAGCACACGCTACAGAAGAAACACTGACATACTAGCACCCTGACAGCTACCTTACCTCATTGGTAGCCAACCCAATCGTGTTCCAGTACATTTTTTCAGTGTCAGAACCCAAGCTGATGGCTCTTTGGGAATTTACAAAGGAAAACTGAAAGGAAATGTTGGAGCTGTACATTGCCATCCTAATTAGCAACTCTCTTGCAGTGGTGGATCATGAAGATGATTTATTGTGCCTTGATACATGAATTATTAGGATCTCGGTAAGATGACAGTGTTTTTACTTTCTGCCATTAATGAGCAGAACATAGGGAGAATACATTCCATTTTGGTGTTCATCAAGCGAAGTCACAATCTAAATTGATTATGGTCTTTCCAGTGACCCTTTAGTCTTTCCAGTGTCCTGGTAACTTTGCAGTACTTCATTAATTATGCCTCTAGATATGGTCTGGGCATGTTTGGCCTAACTCAAGATGTCTTCATCTTCTCAGAGGGTCAAGTGGCTCATGAGGAGTATGTACCATTTCGTAGTTCTGAGAACATGGGACTAGTATGCTAAATAAGAAAAATGTGGATTCAGTGACTTGACCATAGAATTATTGGGGCTTAATGATCTCTCCCACAAGCCTCAGTGTAGCTAGCTGCAGGACATACAGTGTTGTCGCTTGGGTGGTGCTGGGAAACACAAAAGACATTCAGTACTTGTACTTTGTTGAAAGGAATTTGCCAACTGTATTAGAATATGGATATCACTTTCTCAAAGCTAGTTGTTCTGCTACTCATTAGTCGTCTTTGACCCTTCTGCTGGGTTGTAGACTGTCTACTTCAGTTAAATCAAATATGCACCATCAAGAGACTAGGCGGACTTAGTCTTCTCAAGACACATTTAGAAACTGCACATAATAGTCTTGTGTATTATTTCTAGAAAAGTTTTTCCACAGGTGTTGGCAAAAGCTTCTCATCCCTTGGCGAAAACAGCTTCTAACTTCTTTAACTTACTATGGACAGACTGATGACCGGACTAAATGTAATTGATTTAGAAAATGGACTGCTTCAGACTCTGGTTCTCACTCTGATTCTCCATCCTTTTCTGTCATGCTCCTACAAGGAGCATGGGTCTGGAGCAGTACCTCACTATGTCAGGAGGGAACTGAAATACTCTATGATATTTTTGCTGGTATTTACTATCAGAGCATCTCCTTGCTGAGCATGACAAAATGTGACTCGCAAACCCAAATCATACTTCTCCCCTGACTCTTTGAAAGCTTAGTCACTTGTACTGAGGCAAAATCAAACATGGTAAAACACAGATGTGTTCAAGCTGTGTCTGATGGAATTTATATCCGCCTGCTTCTGTATTTTGCCAATAAATACATGCTAGTTTCTGAATTGCCACAAAAATAGTGCCTCCCTCACTATGCAGTCATCAGTGCCCCAAAGTTTGTGCTGTTGCATGGAAAATGGATTTGTAGAATCATCCTTTACAAGGCAAACAGGGAAATCTGTGGCCCACCTTAGGAACAGAGGCTACATGCGTGCAAGTGACCTAGAGCACAGCCTCCTTAGGTCTCATCCAGACACCCAGAGATCAGCACATATGGAATGGAAGTCCTGAAGTTTGAACAATTTCATAATTCACTTGGAGGCGGCAGTTAGTGTAAGCCATTTTTCTACAATGAAGCAAGCCTAGCTGGACTGGGATGCATGTACTTAAAATAACTGAAAGTGTGCAGCAGCGAAAGAGTCTGTGGTTGATGTGTCTTCACCTGGATTCATTCCTCCTGTCATCTCTCATGAGAGATGGCCTGACACTATTAAAACTGTTAGATGCATGTAACCTCTTTCACACTAAAGCATGATTTATGAGTAAATGGGAAACTGACATACGGTATATTAATAACTTTTTTTAAGACACTGGATGACAATACATCTTTGCAAAGCATAGATGAGTTATCTTGGTAGCACTTTCTCAAGGAAAACACTATAAAACTGAAGTGTACAGCAAGGCACATCTAAGCCTTCTGGAATACATTGGTTTCACCAAAGATTTAAATTCAGTTAACCTTAAACTATCACTTAAATATTTAGTATCTTCAGAGCCTTTTTCTGAAGACAATACAGAGAAGAGAGAAATATGCTCATTTGGGGAAGCAGAAGAGCTGGGATTCTTCTGTTGGGGTGTTATACAGCAGTGGTAAGAGTGTATGTGAGCCTTTGGTTTCAACAAGTTACAGCATCCATAGGTTGTGCTTCAAATTAAATGGACTTCTGGATATCTGGAGATGTCCATGTAGCTTTATCTAGAACTTTTGCATTTTTGATGCTCTGTTTTCCACGGTGCTGAGAATTTGTGGTGAGATACGTAAATGTAAGTGGCATATTTGTTGTTGAGAAAGCTATTTCTACTATCCCTAAGTGCGCTTTGGACATGAAAAATTGACATTTCTAACTGACATTTTTACAAAAGTTTTTGTATTATGTAATTTAAGCAAGAAAATGACACAAATAAAATTTCCTGTTGTGTGCTTAGCTACATTATTTTCTCTCACCCCAATGTAAAAATTGGACTACAAACTAAGGTTAGGAGTGCCTTCACCTTCATGGCTGCACTTAATTCCCATAACTGGAAGGAGGCTGGTAGGTCATCATAATATGTATGTTCTTTATGATACAGAAGTGTACATAATTGAGTGCTAGTTACTTTCTTTCCTGTCTATCAATAGACAATTTCTTTGCACAGTGGTACCCAAGGATAGCGTGGTCTCTCTTTGAAGAAAAAAAAAATAACAGAAATATATACAGCAATAAATATTTCAGTTTCAGAATCTTTTGAGGAAACATCAGAGAGAAAGAAAATAAGATCCCAGAGGTTTTTCTCTCCTCTCATACGTTAGCAGCCTGACACTATTACACTGATGGGCCTTGTCGTTCGTAGTGCTTTTGCAGTCTTGGTTTCTATTTCTGGAATGTATTTCTAACAGTACAACTTCCAAAGCAAAAGAGTTTGCCATATAGCATTTCAGCAGGGCTGATAGATGAGATACATGCTGGTTACATAGAGATCGTACAATCAGAAAAAAAAATTCAGTGTTACCAGTTTGAACCAGATTATTTTCTTTGTGTAATAGTGTTGCTAGGAACATCATGGTACATATTGTCAGCAAAGTACTTTCAAATAGGCTATTAGTAGCGATATTCTCTATTTTTTTTGTTAATTGTTAGAGAACATCATAAGAATGATATTCTTAAAATACAGACTGTTTCACGACCATCTGTCCAACAGCTTTTGAATATCTGCAACATGAATTGTGGGCTGGAACAGATGATTAAAACCAACCAGGACAAAAATGGTTCTTTTTAACTTGCACATGTTATTGTGTTGGCTATTACCAAATGTTAAGGAAGCAAAATGTAACTGGGCAGATCTTATCGCTGTTCTCCATATGGCTGTTTTCTGGAAAAAGACTGATGTTGGTGTGGAATGTGTATAATTTTCAGATTAATCCAAAATATCTGCCTGGAGGGTTTTACATGGTCTCCAGCAACCTGCCAGAATAATTGGGCTTTTAATCAGAAGAGAATTAAAAGACTGTGAAAATTAATGTTTTCAAAACCTGCCTAAAAGGAAAAAAGAATGTTTAAATTGAATGTTTAAGGTATACATATAAGCAGTTTTGGAAACTATCTTGACTAATACTTTTATCTGTTCAATAAAGTAAGAGAAAATAGGCAGAACGTAGTTCAGTGCTTACAGCCCTATGTGAAATAAAGCTTTAAACAGCAGAGGAGCATCTCCATGCAAAGAGTAGCGGGCAATAAATTAGCTACTGAACTTGCTAATGGAATTAAGTGCTTATATTTTCCAAAGAAAGCTTAGAAATGCATCTGGAAAAAAATAGAAGGCCAGAGGCTTTATATATACTGGTAGATTGGTTTACGTTTATTGGTTTCACAGGAACAAATTGTAATGGACTTTGTGTTTTTCTTCAGAACGTTATAAGTAAATTTTGAAATAAGTGCCTGGGGATTTTTTATCTGCATGGCTCGTATTACACTCCCTAGGAAGCTCTGTAGCTAGAAAGCCCTGCTTAAAATTTGGAGATTATTTACAAGAGTTTTCCTAAGCTGCTACAGGTAAAGTTAACCCATTCAGGGAAGGAAACTTTTTAAAATGGAAAAAATGTAAAATTACTTCTTGTGTAGAAAAAAGTGGTCTAAAATCTAAGATAGATAGAAAAATAAAATTGATATCTAGGAGAAATGACATGCTTTGGGTACCAAATGCCATGTCTGTAATTAAATGAATGGATCTCTTTTTCAGAGTAGTCCTGCCACTGGATTCAGGCTGTGTAAGTGCTTAGCTCCTTAGAAGAATCAGCAGATCATTTAATTTAAGTTGCATAAATACTGATTTAGAAGCCAGATCACTCTGCACAACAGGTTGTAAAATTTGTAGTTTCACTATATAATCATTATATCCTAAATCACAAGATTGTTCTGGCCTGGCTTTACATTACCTCACAAGAGTCTTTTCATATTCCTGCCATATTATTTGAATTCTTTACCAGCTTCCCATATTCTTTTCCTAACATCCCAGAGAGCTACCTGGAATGTGAAAAATAATTAGGTTATTTACTTTATTTCAGATTTCCAGGCTTTTGGTCTGAAGAAAGGAATGTTCTTCAATCCAGATCCTTATCTCAAGATTTCCATCCAGCCTGGAAAACATAGCATCTTCCCAGCACTTCCTCATCATGGGCAGGAGAAGAGATCTAAGATCGTGTGTAATACTGTTAACCCAATCTGGCAAGGAGAGGTAAGCAGTTTGAGTGCTGAGCTGAGACTTTTCTTGAAACATGGAAATGACTCTAGCAGTAGCCCTCTCTTTTTCTCTTTTTTTTTAAAAAAAAAACACAAACAAACAAACAAAAAAACCCCAAACAAACAAAAAAATTCCTTTCTTGGCTAAATAGCTGTTGACCTAACTGTGCTTGATGCGGTTCATTACTTCTTTTCTTATTGCAAAAGGATTAATGAGCTACAAAGACAAATGATTAACGTTAAAACTTTCAGTATGTGTTGTACTTTGTGGGTGTAATTTATGAAGTTGTTTATTATTGAAGGCAGGCATGAAACAAAACTGAAAAATAAACTTGCATAGCATGAAAGGCTGCTGCTAGATTGTCGTAGTGTTCCTGCACAGAGAGGAGACATTATGTAAAGCAGAACAAGTATAGCATGCAAATAAAAAGAATCTATGTGCTTGAAAAGCATCAGTGGCAACATAAATTAAAGGCAACTTTGGCACATTTGCCCATCACCTTGAAGAAATACTCTCTACTCTGCTGCTTCTTGTTGGAAGGGCATAGTAGGTATTAATGAGATCTGAGAGTTCAATTGCTGCCTGCTGTTTTTAAATTACATGAGAAATGGCAACAGGCAGCAAAGAATGAGGAATCTCTTTGGAATTAAAGGAGCCTGACATAATGGGTGTGATTTACTGGCATTCTCTGTCAGACCAATATCTCCACTGCAGGAAAGAGTAAAAGTAAATAAATAGACTAAAATTGAAATGCAAATTGTAAAGAAGTTTAGGCATAATTGGGTCAAACTGTATAGACATGGAACTGCGAGTGGAGGGGGAAAAGGCCAGCAGAAATGTCACTGAATACTCCTACCTGCAGGAGGATGTTCATGACACTAGGTACGGCATCAGGTTATGCGACAGGTGAGCCTATGTTTGGGGAGGTTATATGGCAGGGGAAGGGGGGGCACCCTTGAAATTAGTCTGAGTAATACCCCTTCTAACAGGACTTAATTAAGTGGAAGGCCCTGTCATGAGGCATCCACCAAGCCGTAACTTCTGCGGCTCCAAGCACAAGATGTGTCTGGCTGAGGGGTCCCAGGTCAAGCTGAGAAGCTGGAGCTGACACAGAGGATCAGGGAGCTGGCAGAGATCTTTCAGTAAAGTGCACAAGACGCAGGCCTAGAGGCGGGCAGGCATGAAGGGGAAACGTGCTCTATGTGTGTCACGCTCAGTACATGTGATTGTGGGAGCTGGCAGCAAGTGTGGGTGCCAGGAGCTGACACGCAAAGGAGGACACAGGCTATGAATCCCAGCATTCTGTATCAGCTAGAGTTAACTGCTGAGGTGGCACGCAGGCTGTCCGTATCCAAAGAGGGATGTAGCAGCTGTGCTGATAGAGGCTGAAAATAGGCTTTTTAGAAGTACTCAATACTGGTCAGAAGTCTCCTCTCAATAAAGACAAACCTCAGCCAACATAATTTGTTTTCACTTCAAGGTTCTTTTGCACTGCTGGAGGATAAAATAATGAAAGAGTAAGAATGTGGCCCTGACAAAATGTCAAGGGTACCTTCTCCTCGGGCCATGCAGGATGGCTGAGTTTGTGGGCTGACATTTCTTTTTCCATTGGAATTTGGCAGTGAGAAAAGGAGAAACAATGGAATGGCCTAATTATGGACATCAGAAAGCGAAAGAGCACAGCTGGCTTCCAGCTTCTCCGTTCAGCCCCCTGGTCTGCTTGATTGCATGCAAGCATGCTGCTTCTCCCTTTCTTTCATTAGTGGCTAAGGAGTCTGAAACAGCTGAACTATCATTCCACATGTTCTCCTGCGTTCTCTTCCACTGATACGGAGATGTGTAACTGCATGCATTTGTGTTGCCATCTATGCACATCAGCTAGTCTGAAGTCTGTTTTGTTACTGAAAACCCACATTGGCTGGTATTGCACAGGAGACCCTGGGCCTGGTTTTCTTCAACTTTGTCCTTTTATGAAACAGAGGGAGAAGGAAGAATGCAAACTGTTGCTGAATTCTGCAGTGATTTGTGATGGTAGCCGTTCTTCTGTCCGCACTTTTCACTGATGGATGTGAATACATGAAGTGAAAAATATTGATAAAATCAGCTGTTTCGTTAAATGGATTGATCACTAGTTGTTTTCCCAAAACAATATGTTAGGCAGTATAGAATTTCAGAAGGATGGTTCTTTCCTAAGGTTCTCTGTCACTACATGGAAATAGAAGCTAGATGCTCACTGGGGTTTTTTAATTCTTCTTTTTCAGTTGAATGACATACCTAATTTGTTTTGGCTGCTAAAGTTGTAAAAATCTAGAATAGGGAAACCAAACTATGGAAACAGCTGTGGACTGAGATTTTTATATATGTTCTTGATTACCCTTGAGCAAATTCAGAAGTGAAAGAGTAGACTTAAGTTTTGTAGGGCCTCAACACCAAAATAAAGTCCTACAGACTAAGAGATGAGTCATTTAATTAAGTTATTATATTCATTCATTCTGCTATTCCCCCTCATATACTTACCAGATTTTTCTATTTGCGTGGTAACCACCAGCATTATAGGAACAGTCTGGGAGCATGATGATACCTCTGGCAATTTTTCATGTGTGTCATGTAATATTGATGATCACCTTCATTTCACATGCCATTCAAATTTTGTTCAGCACAAGTTATCCTGACTTAAAGGTATTCTTCCATTGCTCTGTTTTGCAATACACTGTACAAGAGGACAAGAGGAAATAGAAATTTCCTACTAATTGAAGAGTGACATTTTGTCACTTGCTGCAGGGCTCTGCACGAGGTGAAAGAGTCCTCACACAAAGAATTTTTCACTGAGACAGGTTAAAGCTCAGGTGGTATCTTCTGGTGGCGAGGTGGCATTCTGTGATATTTCTGTAGGTTTTCATGTGCTCTTCAGCGACATCTGTACCGTTAAATGAAGTGAGATCCTGGAAACCATATGCTGCTGGACAGCTTGACTGTAAACCCCTAGGTTAAGCAGACATTGTGCTGGCAGTCTACGTGTTGTAAGAGCGTAGCTGGACGAGTTGTCGATTGTGCTGATTTGAGGTGAAATGCAAAGGAAATCTCAGAAGCAAGTGCCTGCTTTCCGTATCTTCTGTACATCTAGTAGAACTGAGAAGGGTGAATGTTGATCATGTCTCTTTTAATATTGATATTAGAAAAATAATGATACCATTCCCATATTGTTTCATATCGTGACAATGTGTCTGCTGCCATGTTCTTTGGGAAAAGCTCCTTTAAGAACATTTAATGTGTCAGCAAACAGTAAAGTGATAGGTAGTTCAGGCAAGCAGTAGAGATCATTGAGGATCATAAGCAACAAAGCAGAGTGATTTAAAAAGTAGTTCACTTACCTCCAGCTGGTTAGGAAATTCTCTCTGTGGTTTTGCAGATAAAGTACTTCAGGCCTCTGGACTTCCCCTTAGACATATTTATGCTATTTCTTAACCGTGGCAGTTTGAGCTAACTGCTGCTTCAGGTTTTGTTCATTTACTAGTGAGTGGGTAGAGACCCTCAAGGAATGGCCAGTAAGATGACTATAAAAATTGGCTGTTGCAGCCATCCAACATATTTAAAGTAGCAGGAAGTGTCATCAGTTAAATGACTCATTGAATTTCAACTCCGATAATTCTAGCTGTGGAAGAGTAGATTGCCTTAAAGTGGGAGCCCAGTACCAGGATAAAAACGCTCTCAACTCCCTGCAGCTTTGCTGTTTGTTTCTTTGTCTCAGCCTTTTTAAATACTACTAAATTACAGCTGAGGTACCAAATAGTGTTTTGGGTGGCTGCTTTATCACTCTGAAGATAGCTGCATTTCACTGGTGAATTAATTGATGTGTATAAGCAGAGGTGTTCAGTACCTTGTTCCAAGAGCACTTAACAAATAGTAGTTAATGTGTCAGATCTGCTAAACAGAATGACAGTATTTGCACATGTGTAACTTGTACTCTCTGCGCCTCAGATAACCCGCAACCTTTCAAAAATACTGCACTTGAATAAGTTCTCACGGAACCTGTCTCTTCAGATTACCAGCAGAAAATCAGGGGCTGGAAGGCCAGAGGGGGGTGGGCTAGAGAGAAAGGGCTTGTGTGCTGCGGGCCGTCGTCAGCAATAGGAATACTGAGCTCGGATGCTTCCTGCAAGAATGCCAAGATGACACGAATGCACCTGACTGAGTGCTGGGGTTATATACGACTGCTTTTCTTATGATGCAGATTGATAACTTGGGCACTGATTCTGTGGTCACGAGTGCTGGGCTGGTACATGATGGACCGCCCAACAGTATTGGGACTGAAAGATGCCTTATCGAGGTAGCCAGATCATGCAATATGGGTTATCTTAGCTCTGTGCTTCTCTTGAGGCTTTATGTTGGCTCATATGATGGGTGCTACCTAATGTAGCACAAACATAGAGTGATGCAAGCGGGGGATGCTTGATCAAAGATGAATCTTTGCAGAACAAAGTTAAACCATTAAAGATGCTTTAATATATTCAAATCAGCAGTATGAATTTAAAGCAAGTTGTATTTTTAAATTTTGTCCTAATATTCAGAGTGCTAAATGCTGACAGTCCTACCATGGCCTCACAGAATCACTGTGTGGTTTCACCAGAAGTCCAAAATAAAAAAAAGCAACAGGAACATCACAATGATTGAACTACTTATTTATTGTTTAACTTAGATTACCTTTCTCCCCCTCCTACTGGCAAATACAAATGAATCTGCTGCAGAAACTTGGAGGCATTTACACCTAAGTGTAAATTCAATGTAAGTACAGTGAAATCCAGATCCTGAATTCAGTGTGTTTTGCCAAAGGTGTCATTGGGACTGAGTAAAGCCTTGTGGGTGGTAGATGCACTGTATACTATTTCTGTACACATGGCCAAGTAAAGTGTAAAACATAGTTTGACTGCATAGAAAAGCTGTGATTTTACAGCTGCAGGGTTTTTTAATATCTGGTGATGACTGAAGTGTGAAAGATCAAGACAACTTGAGTTTCTTCAAGAATGGGTTATGGGATGAAAAAAATGTCTAGATTTTTTTTTCCATATGTTATTCTTCTAGAAATGCATTTTAATTGCAACTTCTGTATCTACAAGACTGTCTTCTTAATTTTGTAAATTAGTACTCATGAGAGTCCTTGAATATTTTCAGTCTGTGCTGCGCTAATAAATTCGTAAGACAATGTGTGAAAGATGAAGAAAAATCCTGACTCTTTAAGCAGTGTTTGCACATGATTCATCCAGAAGTTCTTTTAAATTTCTGATTTTTTTAGGGCTGAAATTTGCCATGAATAAAAAGACATCTTGCAGAACTATCTAAGCCATCAGAGAGAATTCATGATGAGTCTATTAACTAGTGTCTCTGAATGTTTTGGAATACATGAAATAGATGGGAAGGAATTCTTTTATTCCTTTTTTCCAATACAGGGAGAGAGTGAATCTGAGGGGGAAATCTAGGAAGCCAATCTGCTGAAGGCCCTGTCTGGCTTTGAAGAGTTCAGTAGAAGGGATTAAATCAGACTTCAGAACAGCAACAGATATTTATGTGCACGCCTTTTACTGTAGGGACAAAAAACCACACGTTGTGCCATGCTGGAATAAGGCACTGCAGTTGGATCTGGCACCCTGCAGTCACTGCTGAATTCCAGGACTCTCTTGGAGTATGTGTAGGCATGTCCCAGCCTTTGGCAGCAGTGGAGCTCTGTGTTTGGCACTACTGTCTCTGCAATACTGTGTATTGTCATTGAGGAGTAAGTACTGTAGTAAGTTTAGGAAACTGAAATTCCTCACAGGTTTATCCAGTTTTTTGTATCAGTAGTGTTGTCTGGGACACCAGTGATGTGTGGAGGAGGTTTTTGAATGGGGAGCAGAATAATACAGAATGGAGAGTGGCAAGTGCATTAAGACTGTAAGTTTCACTGGAGTATTTGAAACAAAAAACCCACCAATGAAATATTCAGCTGAAAGACTAAATTGTCCATCAAATGTAATTTACAGGCTTTTAAGATTTACTTCTGCTTGTATCATCCCTGTGACATGATGGATATCACAAATAAATTTTATTTTTAATTCTATTGCTTATTCAACTCCAAATCAAGAGCCTAATTCTTCCTGTCACCAATGTATTGATTTATCTACCTTTCACCGGTTGTTACATTGACTGTTTTCAAACAACTTGACTCGCACTTAGCTTGTCTAATTGGTGCTAATGGACATACCCTGTTCACTTCAACAACTTCCTTGATAGCGTTATTGAGAGCTATTCACTGTGAACTATTTATATTCAGGGATGCAAATAATATTGGTAAAAATAAAACACAGGGATTAATCATCATCATTAGCTGGCTTTCTATGAAAATGATTCTCAAGCTCTGGAGATGGATTCTGTTATCTTATAAATGGATACAGATGTATTCGGCCAGGTCAGCGGTAGCTTGTGCCTTCATTCCTGACCATGTAAGTCACGCCTTAAACCCCCACAGGGTCTGTTTACATGAAGAAAATTAGTCATCCGTGTCTGTAAGACCATTGTTGGGTCTGGAAACAAATAGGCACTGAAAAGTAGATTACTGTCTGAAACTCGCCAGTTGGTGTTTACTACAGTGTTTTCAGGTCTTGCTTTTGAAGGTGGCAGCAGTAATGTAAAATCAGAGTTACATTTAGGTCACTGAGATGCTGTAGGAGTATGAATGCGTAAGCTGATTCTAGGTAGCTTTGATTCTGATTTGTGTCGCTGTGAGAGTGAATCTGCAGCAGGTGGCTGTGTAAAATCTGTGTAAATGAGAGGAGAATCCTAATGACTTACTGCTGATCAGAGCCACTGCTTAGCCCAGGAAGACTTAATACATTGATGTGGTTCTCTCTGTCATGTCACTTACGCTCTCCCCGCTCCCTCCCATCTCTGTATTTCTATGGAAATCATGAATTATGGTGTGTTGATTTTTGGTGCTTGAGAAAATATCAACTAAAGTTTTTCCTTTGGCTGGGGCATTTTAAGGCTGTGCCTGGTATAGTTTCTCCAGTGTCTGGTAAGATGTGCTATAATGCTGCAGCTTTTCTTTTAGTGAGGGATTAATAGGGTCTCTCCCTCCTATCCTGCTGCCACTTTTCATTGAATGTGTAGGAACAAAGCAATCATTGGATCTCCTGCCGCTCTAATAAGTTGGGACAGATACTGAGAAATGGCTAAAGAAGTGGGGGGAATAGAGAGATGCAATGGCTTTCTTTCTAGAGCAAGTGTCCTAGCCATCACAATTCCAGAGGAATGCAAGAGCACCCTAAAAAGGAATTAGTCATAGAATCCCCAGATGGTTTGGGTTAGAAGGGACTTCGAAGATCAACTATTTCCAACCCCCTGCATGGGCAGGGACACCTTCTACTAGCCCAGGTTGCTCCAAGCCCATCCAACCTGGCCTTGAACACGTCCAGGGATGGGGTATCCACAGCTTCTCTGGGCAACCTGTGCCAGTGTCTTGCCACCCTGACTAAAGAGTTTCTTCCTTATATCTAATCTAGATCTACCTTCTTTCAGTTTGAAGTTTAATTGAAGAAGGCCCTAGGAGAATAACACGATTACTAATGTTCTGTAAGTCAGGGTTCTTAATGATTCAATGGGTCCATGTACAATAGTATTTGTGTTTTGTTCATGAGAGCAGTTTCAAAGCATGATCTCCCCACTAAAGGCACTGCTCAGCCATCTTAAAGTCTGTGAACTGAATTACTGTTGGCGGAAAGTAAGCCAAGAGATGTGCTTCAGGAGTGTAGCTAACACATTTCAGACAATAATGGGAGTTCAATCCAGGGCACCAGCCCGGAGTCAACTTCGTGGTAAAACCCTTGCAACATGTCTGGTTGTGGTAACCAGGTGCACAACACCAGCTGCTTTGCTCTCCAGGACGGCTCACATTGTACCACACGTCTGCCTAATGCAGACATGGCCAATGTATTCCAGGGATCAGGAAACATCGGTCTCCATAAGGTCTCCATACTGCTGCTCATGACATGCTATTTTTCCACAGTATACCAGGAATCATTTCTTTTGTTCAGCCTTTCTGTGTGCAGGTTCCTTTTAGGCATCTACCTGACAGATAACCATTTCTTGTAACAATCCTAATACATTTCTAGAGGAAAATAAAAAGGTCTTCCTCTCTGGAGCTCAGCACTCAGAGCTTCCCTGCATGTTCTTCCAAAGCCCCTATCTTTGGAGGTTTTCCAGCCTGGGATTCTTCCAGACCAGACACAGGGGCTGCTGGTTGACCACCTCATCCTTCCGATGGTGCTCCTCACTGTGAGGGTGTCCGTGATCTCCACTCATCTACATCTAACCTATAAAGAGGAACCCTCTCATTCCTAGCTGGTAAGGCTCAGACAAGGGTCCAGCTGACAGACTACATGGACAAGATGGGGTCCGAGACTGTTTCTAGGGCCAGGCACCCTGTGAGAAACAAGTTGTTCCTAATGGTAATTCCTTGGCAGTTTTGTTGAGGCAGTCTGCCATTTCCTCTGTGGAGTGTGCTGTGTCCTGTATCATCTCAAGTTCTGGGAGTCATTTGGTACCAAGCAATAGTTGATGTGATATGCAGGGTAATGCACTGTGACTAATGCAACCTTGTAGTTAATTACCGATTTGAGCTAATTGGAGAACAGTAACTTCTTGTTTGTTATCCATTCACCCACTGACTGCTGTAGATCATAGACAAATTTTAGGTCCAGTGGTATCTTGCAAGAGTTTTCCCTCACATTTTATATAATGCATTTTACTTGAATTTTGGTTAGGGGTCGAGTAAAACATCAAGTTCTAGCTATCTGTTGTGGTTTAACCTCAGCTGGCAACTAAGCACCACACAGCCACTTACTCACACCCCACCACCCCAGTGGGGTGGGGGAGAGAATGGGGAAAGTAAAAGTGAGAAAACTCATGGGCTGAGATAAAGGCAGTTTGATGGGTAAAGCAGAAGCTGCACACGCAAGCAAAGCCAAACCAGGCATTCATTCACCGCTTCCATGGGCAGGCAGCGGCTCCGCCATCCCCAGGAAAGCCGGGCTGCATCGCACAGAACAGTTACTTGGGAAGACAAAACACCATCACTCTGAATGTCTCCAAACATCCTTCTTGCCCCAGCTTTATATGCTAAGCAGACATCATATGGCTCAGAATATCTCTTTGGTGAGTTGGCGTCAGCTGTCCTGGCTGTGTCCCCTCCCAGCTTCTTGTGCCCCCCAGCCTCTCGCTGGTGGGGTACTGTTGGAAACAGAACAGCCCTTGGCTCTGTGTAAGCGCTGCTCAGCAGTAAGGAAAACTTCCCTGTGTTACCGACAGTGTTTCCAGCCCAAATCCAAAACACAGGCCCACACTAGCTACTGCGAAGAAAATTAACTCTATCCCAGCCAAAACCAGCACACCATCACTTAAATTTTTTGTCAGTTGTTCTTCTCAGGTGTTGTGTTTTCTGCTGTTACCCAAATACCTGCATAATCAGTCACTAAATAAAGTCTTCTCCTTGGGTGGGGCTTTAGCCTTGAAACTATAGTGTTGTGCTAGGTGAGTTTACACCTATGTTGAAATCCGTGACACTGGAGTTTTTGTATTCAAGTGCAAAGAAAGCCTCAGACAGTCACAAACACCCATGCAACCATTGTCATGTTTGGTGGACCTCTGGCCACCTGTAAAGGCTAAAATTTTTGAATCAGAACATCAGAATTTTAAAACTACCAGAAATTATATTTTTACTTTGTTCTTCAGCTGTGAAAAAAGCCCATTTATGTAAACCTCAGTACACCCTTCTACAGCTAGTCTCAGTGTAAACCTTAGTGTCTTTAGTTTCCAGCAGGTTCCATGAAGTTCTTGACCAGTCTTGCAGTGTTTGCACTGCTGGTTGTGATTCCGGGAGCTTAAATTTTTGTGGGGAAAAAGCCCCACCAACACCTAGCTAATGAACAAGCCCACAAAATGAGCTGTGGTCCCAATGAATATGTACAGCTTAAAGACTGCTGTCTTAGATTGTGAAACAAAATGCATAGTAGCCAGTGCCAGCTGCAAAACATAAAAGAAGCTGCCTTCAAGGAGTGACTGTCAGAAAAGTCAGAAGTCTTTTAAAAGTAATATATTCAGGCTCATTGTACTCAAGATTTGTATTTTCATTTTTCTCTGCAACCATGAACGTTATACTTGTTTTTAATGTGAAAGCTTAATTTCTGAGTTAGTTCTGTTACACTAAGAGTTGTGATAATAAGAACAAAGTCCAAATAATATAAGGCTTTCATAAAAATTGTAATAACATGAAAAAATGGCAGCAGACATTCTTAAAATGGAGCACTTTTGGTTATCAGTGGTGTAGTTTGTAGGCACAGGTAAAAAGCCACATCCAATTTCCCTGGTCCTGAAGAGTCGATTTTTAACTTTGTTATGATCTTGTAGCCGCCTTTTCTCACCCCTCCTTGGGATGAATTATTAACCACAACATCACTGAGTGTGAACCCAAGGGTACTGCAGAATTTATAATTGGTGTCTTTTTAAAAAAAAAAAAAAAACCAAACAAAAAAAGAACCACAAACAACACAACTATGAAGTTGGTGTTGTCATTTTCACAAAGTGGCTGTTGCTGTGTGACAATTAGCAAATATGAGGTAAGGCAAGGATGTAACTTATTGTAGCAGTAATATGTTACTACTGTGTTATGTTAGTTATATTGGAGAAGACCATGAAATGCAGGGTCCTTTCTCTTCCATACAGGTAGGAATAGTAAAGGGCAAGGCTTTGAACAGTGTAAATGTGGCTGATGTTTTGTGGCTAAACTACCGAGGCTGGCACTTGTCAGAAAGGAAGGTGAAGGAAGAGAGAGAAAGTAGGATGTGAAGGTGATTTGCATCCACATCCAAAGAAGACAGTCCCATTTTTAACTATCACAAGAACCTACATGTTTTCAAAAGTGATTGGTGATTTTTAAAAATGCATTTTTAAGTTTCTGAGTTCTTAAACCTAGGTGTTTGCTGGGATCCATTTTTCAAAGGGCCAGAGGCCCGTGCGTTCTGCAAACGAGGATTCCTTTGGGCTTTCCAGTGTGGATGGCCTGAGCCTGAGGCATCCACAGTCAGGGACTGCCTTAGAAAAGTCTTGTCTATTAAGTATTAAACTAGATGAGAGTGACAGCAGGAACAAGTGCTTGGGTAACGGAAAACTGAATTATCACTACTTTACAAGCTGTCTCCAAACCCATTTCACTGAGTTCACATTTGGTATCATACTGCAGTTTTTTCCAAAAGGCAAAACCTTAGAGCTTCTCCACTGGAGGCTTCTGTTCTTAAAGGCTTAACTGTATTTCTAAGGTGCTCCTGGTTTTATGCATCAGAACTTTCTCCTAGAAGAAGCGTTTGGGAACTGTGATCATGGACCAGCAGCTGGTCTCAGAACAGTCTCATGTATCCCCAGATGCAACATGGTTGGCAGGTGATGAAATCAGAACACGATTTGATTTAACAAATTGACCAGAATGTCCTGGCTTTTGTATGTCTGAGAGGCACAGCTGTTCAAGGAAAAAAGAATGTTCCCTTTGGTAAATTCCAGCCCACCTTGCTCCATACTGTCTGCTCAGGTGCTGATAATTACTCTGGAAAATGCCAATGTGTTTCTTTTGCAAGGAAGGAACTGTCAGGCTTGGTGCTGCCTGATATTATGGAAACATATGTCCATGCAGATTCTGATTTGCCTCAGAGTTTGTACCCCGTGACAAAATATTTATAACATAGGAAGGTACAGATCATTAACCTACATTTTATTTTCCACTCATATTCCTAAGTGGAACACGTGTGTATGCATGCTGTAACCCACAGAGACGTTTTCACGATATAGGTGTTAACAGCATAATAACAGAGTATTCATTAAATGGCAAATTGCTGTGTGTTACAATAACCTCATTCAATTAAAAGTTAATTCCCTTCTTCTGCTTTCCTTTTAAGTGTCATGAAGTGCACTTACCCCAGGTTTTTAGCAGGTGAAACTGAAATGGTAAACAACTTGGTTTTACAAGGCATCTTTCAATATATGTGGGGAATTAATGTTCTCCTCTTTGTTGGATTAATCTTCTTTGGTCACTTGTTGCAAAAATGCGGCAGGAAATGAGAAGAAAATAACACTTTAGTTGTTATTTGAATTGTATTTCTCTGATTATTTTCATTTTTGCAGGGCCTGATTAACCTAATATCCCACTCATTGGTTTCACTTGAAGCTGTTTGAACTAAGCATTTCTGAAAATTAGATACATGGTTCAATAGAGCAAGAAAATTAGGTCTTAACTCCAGGCCTCGATAGCCTTGATAACCCAGAGCATGGTTCTGTTGTGGAGGTTATTTTTGGCAGCAGGAAAGCTAGAAAATCCTTTTATCCATCTCAGTATTCACTTACTACAGAAGTTGTCTTCCAGGTCAATACTGACCTTTCAGTTAGGTGAACAGAAGGCTTACCGTTTTCCTACTGCGGTGCACCACAGCAGAGGTGTGGGGTTTTTGACTGCTGATGTTCTGGTAACAGCAGATCTGATTGTGACCTGCATCACCACTCCAATTCTGTACTGAATTAAGGCTGTCTAGGAGCAAGCAAGGCCAAGTTATCTAACAGATTTGCTTTTCACTATTATTCCGAAATCGAGCTTTACTTTCCCTATGGGGAGATCCCAACCCTCCAGGTTCCCTAACGTCCCCATGCTTGGAAGCTGTACACATGGACTTCCTCAGTCCTACAGCCTAAAACATCACCCCCCTTGTTCCTCCCTCAGATTTGCCTGCTAATTGAAACATTACCTACAAGTAAAAATATATGTTCTTAAGACCAGACCAGCTGAGGTGGTCATCACCTGTTTGAAAGCATTTGGTGACAGCGTCTTTAGATGGTGCCATTCCGATCTTCCCCAGTATTGTTTGTTCTAGTAGCCTGTGCCATGGCTTACCTTCTGACTTAGCTCTTTGTGGGACCATGGCGTGAACCAGCTTAGGAGACTAATCAGAGAAACAGTATTTTCAGAGCTTTTCCTTTTTAAGTTGGAGCGAGGATGAACAAGAGAGGGAGGGATTCCAAGACTTACCTGAAAATTGTGATATGATGTGTCCTTCACCTCACTAGCTCCTCACTTCTCAGCCACTGAGGTGCGCCTCACAGCTGAAGTACCACTAATAGAGAGTCAGATTTGAAGAGGTCTAATTTTACTTGGAGGGAAATGCTGACTAAACATCTCTTCAATCTCTTCAGGCTGCCAGTTCGGATGTACTTACATGCAGCTATTTAAAGTTTTAGAACTGGGGGGGGAGAATAAAACCAAAACCCAAAATCTATGCAATTACATTTAGATCAATGATCATTGCTAGGGCAGAGTTCATTACATTTCTGTAAGTGTACTGTCCCTACAATCTGCAAGCCTCATTTAGAGTGTTTGGATGCTACCATGACGTGAATAAATGAAATTCATGCATTCCCTAAGCCTGACTCTGCAGCATTACACAGTCCCTATAGGGTGCTTTCACCCGCCTACTTTGAGGCCAAGCTCCTTTTATTTTGCAGGCCTGTGCCTCAGGGTCCAAGGGCTGTTTCTGTCCTGTGAAAAACACGGGTCAAAGAGCCGATAGCAACTGTGTGGAGTTGTGGCCCAGCCACCAGCTTCATGTTCTTTGCTCTTCATTTATTGCAGCAATTCAGCTTTGTCTCCCTGCCCACGGATGTCCTGGAAATAGAAGTTAAAGACAAATTTGCAAAGAGCCGACCTATCATCAAGCGTTTCCTGGGAAAACTCTCTATGCCGGTTCAACGCCTCTTGGAAAGACATGCCATAGGGTAAATGTGCTGCTTATGCTATTTTCTGTTACTTAATGAGTGTGATGCTGTTTTGAAGTCCCTGGTGATATATCATTATAGTGATATAATGATGTTGAGGGGGAGTTATTAAACTGACACTTGTCTGATGAATTATGTTGTTCTTAATTAGAATTTATAGGGTTATGGGCCAGACAAAGAATTCCCTCTATAACCCTCTCCATTTCATTTTGTAAAGTGAGAGCTGGCATTTAGGAAAGAAGACTGTTTTGTGTATCATGGCTGTGAATCTGGAGAGTGCAATATTTTCAATTTGAATATTCCCTTAATGTTATCAACAGGCTGTATTCATGTTTCAGGGAATTGGAATTACCTATGGGCTAAAATCATGCCAGATCTGTTCCTCCCCCCTTTAATTTCTGGGCAGTGGAAATATTATTTACAAAAACCCACATGGCATTTTGTAACTAAATCTTTCTGACCCTACCCTGCTGCCAAGGAATAACTAGTTCACTTGAGCTCACAAGCCCTGCCCTGCTTCCCCTTTGCATGGAAGTCCTGGGAAGGTGTACGCTGCCAAAGTAACACAAACCAATGTGAGGGCGATGGATAGTATTCAGACAAAGCCAAACAGTTGGCTCTGAAGTTCTAAGGTTCAGACCTTGAGGACCAGGGAGAGAAAGAGTCGTGTCCTGAGGAGGACATACACAATGCAGTTTCCAAGCAGGCATTTCTGAAAATTGGATCTCAGTTCAGCAGAACAGCAGGAAGCTGAACTTGTTGGAAGTGTTTTCTAACAGCTGTTTCAGAAACTGGCTGTGATATTGACAGCTGAATCTACCAGAAGGGACTAAGCTGCCTCCCTGTTTCTCAAAGTTGTGAAGATAGAGTAGCTTTTTAGAAACCAGATGGAAGAGAACAGCTTGGGGAAGGTAGAACCCTATAACTGATATCATTGGCTTCCCCCTGTATAAGAAGATTTCTCATCATCTTCTGATCATATCTTCCTATTTTACTTCCTTATTGTAAACACTGCTATCTAAGGATATGCTTTGCCAAGAGCAGTGCTTCCAACCTGAACCTAGATCTGGCTTAGTTTGATACCATAGTGGCTTTTAAATCTCAGGCAAGCTCAATGAGAAGTATACACACAAATTTAGAAAGATCATACGCAAATCCTGAGATAGTCTCATTTATATGAGTTTCTGATGCATGTGAAACTATCCTAGCAAATACATTGGGCCCAACTGGAAGTAAACTATGTTTCTTCAAAAGGTGTATAAATATTACTATTCAGTGAAGCCTTTACGCTCAAAAAATGCTTTGCAAACATTGATTCAGCCTCATTTTGGGCAGCTGGGAAGTTAATCTCTTCTGTAGTTTCATTCTGTTCTGAGGGGTGGATGAAGTGTGGCAAAGGGAGGGACCTGCACAAGGACAGAATGGAGACATTGATCAACCTTGTCAGGAAGGTGTTCTCCTGATATTTCAGCTTCATAGAGGTAAGAGGGGTGGAAAGAGATGAAGAGCAGTCATTCAGCCAGTTTCAAAAGAGAAGGTGGTAAGCGGGGACTGGCCTGTACAGGACAGGAAAGCTGAATTTTATGCAGATGGCGAAGGGAAGGAAATTCAGACACGTGAGGTTCTGCAGAAGGATAGATATGGTCAGATCAACAGGAAGTGAAGTCTTGTTACAATAGATGAAGTGGGAGTTGTTCGCTTCCCATGTCAATATTTTCATACCCATACTGCAGAAGTTCCATTCCCACCGTTCTCTCTCTCTATATATACATATGTGCTTGTGTATCCCAGAAGCCTGTCTTATTCACTGACTCAGCTATTCCATTGTAATTGAAGACATTGTCCTCTCCTCTGTCATTCGTTCTCTCGTATGCAAGTCAACATGCCCTCATGGCTGGGTTGAATAGACTTTGAAAACTATTTTGTATTTCTGTAGGACACAGCAGCTTGATCTATGCACAGTAGACGTTGGGTAGGTTATAGTCTATTGTGACGATACTTGTTTTCTTTCAGGGACAGGGTTGTAAGCTACACTCTGGGTCGCAGACTTCCTACAGACCATGTCAGTGGCCAGCTGCAGTTCCGATTTGAGATAACTTCATCCATCCATCCAGGTAATTCTCAGTCTTAACCCATATCTCTTTTTTCTTTTTTTTTCTTTTTTTTTGTTTGTTTTTGTTTTGTTTTGCGTGTTTTCTCCTCAGAAATCTGAATTCATTCCTGGCTGCTCTGGGACTTTAGGTACAGTCATGAGCAAAGGAAAGTGCATAAAGTCCCCTGTCACAGGATGCATCGTGAGTCACAACTTCTTCCCTGTTTCCCCTTAGCTTAGAGCTACTGGAGTGTTATATCCCCCTGTTCTTGGCTGCTTCAGGTACTCTGCTACATCATGGGGAGAGAAGAGGTGGAAAACTAAAGTCTCGTTTGCTTCTCTTATCGCCTGTCCTGGGGAGGTGCTAGATGGGCTGTTATTTGTAGTCATCTGCATTGGAGCACTTCATAAGTAAAAATGGAGAATGTAATAGCAGAGATGATTGGAAACTTTCTCATTTTGATTATTTTTAATGGAAAAATAAACCAAAAAATACTCAGTGTTCCCCTCCTTCCCTCCCTTTTGGTTTGGTTTAGATTGACATTCTCTTGTAGTTATTAGAAAGTCACTGTCATGATGCTGTAAGTTTGAACCTTGGTTTTCATGTCAGTGTCTCAGCAGTGTTACTCAGGGACTCTTTGCCTCTGTGTGGTAGCGTCCTCTTAGGTACACTTTGTCAAGCCAGCAGCAGCTGCATTAGTATTTGGAAACTGTGAACTTCCCCTTGCTGGAAAACCCTGACTTCTGTCTTTTTACTATTTGGATGGCATGAAAGAGCC
The DNA here is from genome assembly GCF_023634155.1 of Falco peregrinus. Lineage (NCBI taxonomy): Eukaryota > Metazoa > Chordata > Aves > Falconiformes > Falconidae > Falco > Falco peregrinus. The sequence goes on along the minus strand of NC_073725.1, from coordinate 30,573,008 downwards.
TAGGTTATCTGGCATCTGGGATGTGGCGGTACAGATGAGGATCACATCAAAGAATGTTTTGGGGAAAGTGTATGCCTTTCAGGGGTGTGAAAAACAGTTTTTTAAGTTATCTGTTGTGGAGTCCTGTCAGCTTCAGCATGACAAGAAAAATGTCATTAAAACCTCAGGGAAGACTTCCTTGTCATTCCCACGATATTCCTTTCAATGCCAGTTTGGGTCAAAGAGGAGTTCCAAGAAGGTGTTACCTTGAGGTTATGTTGCAGGGACGCAGGGTGCTGCATACAGGTTACCACTATGGGTAAGCCCTGTTAAACCCACTGTACAAACACTGCCTAGCCAAAAAAAAAAAAAAAAAATTGGCATTTTTTTGATAGTTGCTCAGGTGCCCAGACATTTCACACTGTCATTTATGCTTTTAAGTTTCTCAGATTGCTGTGGATGCCTATGCCCTCACAGCCAAACCTCTGGTTCAGTCAACACTTCTTGTTGAAGGAGTAAGTAATTTCTTTTCCTGTCTCATACAGATGATGAAGAGGTCTCCATTAGTGCAGATCCTGAGCCAGCTGACCTCCAGGAAAGCCCTGTGAACAACCCCACAGAGGAAAGCCTCGGTGAGCCTCCATGCATCAACACAGTGACCTCAGAAAGTACAGCTCCAGAACAGCTAAATGGATACAGTGTGAACAGTGTTGATAGCCCAGGGGCTGTCAAACCACCTGGGGAAGTCAACCAGAACAGCTTAAATGAAGAGCTAGCAGGAGATGGGGAGGTTGATGCGGTGCCAGTTCCTGAGCCCTTGGAATCCATCCCAGGAGAAGTGCTGCCGACTTTGAGTGCTACGGACCTCACGGAGCAGCTGGCTCTGCTGGCTTGCATGTCTCCTCCTGAGACTGAAGTTAGGGAAAATAACAAAGTCAATTCTGGTACTCAGGGAGAAGGTGGTGTCTTGACCAGCATAGAAACGTTAGATATTGATGAGGTGAGTGCAGATGTGCATGCTGGCAAGGACCTAGAGAAGAGTCAGGAAGAAGAAGGGGCTTCAGCCCAGGAGGAGGAAGACAACAGGCTGCAACTGAGGACCACAGCAAAGAGGAAAAACAGGCCGTGCTCCCTGCCTGTGTCTGAACTTGAAACAGTCATAGCTTCAGCTTGTGGTGAGCCAGAGACCCCTCGCACACACTACATACGGATCCACAACCTGCTCCACAGCCTGCCCTCAGCCCAGATGAGCAGTGATGGGGAAGACGAGCAAGATGGTGGCAATGGTGGGGAGAATGATGAGGAGTCTACAGTCAAGGAGGCACTGGAGAAGGAGGTGGTCAGTGAGAGCAAGACAGTGGCAGCAGAGCCTGCTCTGGAAAATGAGGCTGAAGAGAACTTCAGCCAGAGCACGGTGCCTCCTGGGACCTTGGATGAGCAACTCTCTGACTTAAATGATGGGCTGTTGGATGGGGAACACCCCAGGACAGGAAGCGAGAGCGAGTCGAGCTCCAGGCCCAACGGTGACAATGAATGTGAGGCGTGCGACACCTCTTGCTACAGCCCCTCCTGCTACAGCACTTCCTGCTACAGTACCTCCTGCTACAGCACTTCTTGCTACAGCACCTCCTGTTATGACAGTAACAATCGCTTCTCCAGCCATACCCGCTTTTCCTCCGTCGACAGTGCAAAGATTTCTGAGAGCACGGTCTTTTCCTCACAGGATGATGATGATGATGAGAACAGTGCTTTTGAGTCAGTGCCAGATTCAGTACAGAGCCCTGAGCTGGACAGGGAGCAAGTGGATGGCTCCTCCCAGTGGCCAGATGAACTAGTAGCTCATGGTGGGAACCCACAAAGAGCCACAGAGAGTCTAGACACCCCAATAGCAGGTCCAAGCAGCAGAAGAGAAGGTTAGATCCTGAGAATCGATGCGCTGAGCAACCCTGATTATCTGGATGTCGCAGAAGGCATCAGATAATCGGGGTTTCAGATAGCTCACGGTTTATTTCGTACAAATTTGGGGGCTGTGAGCTGGGCCAGATATCAGGGAGGGTTGGATAATTGAGCCTGTTCTGAAAAATCCCAGCAAAACCGAATAAATCAGATCGGGATCTGTATATATGGATTCCTGTAGATACACGTGCATCATTATAAAATCAAGATTAGCTACTGTAGTTATGTGGCAGATCAGCATTATCACATCCACCAACTCATTCCTTATTTCCTGGGATTGTTCCATTTCACATATCTGATGTGCTGCCATGTCTCTGATAGTCAGTGAGAGGAACAGCTTGTGCTTGTCAAAGGGCAGATATGCTGATTTACACCAGCTAAAGAGCTGGACCAGTTTCTGTATATGATTAGTAGCCGTGCACAGTCATAAGCGTGGAGAAATGCAAATATTTGTCTCTTACAAACCCAGTTCTCTAGCCCTGTTTGTTCCAGTTCCCCAGGTATCAAACAACTCCACCTCAGATTTCACAGACCATAGGGCAACTCAATGGAGATTATTTTTTTGCTTAGGTACTTTGAAAATGGAATTATATTGAACAAAATTCTCATCTCCTTATCCTTCTTTAGAGATAAAGCATACTAAAGAAAGTATTTTTTAACCTTTATAATTTAGGTACTGTTTTTTCCCAATCCATCCAAACCATTACGTTAAATTCCTCCCTTTGGTAACTCATTTTATGTCTTATGGAGTTGCATGAAGAGTGGGTTTGATCACTCATCTTTTCTTCAGCTAGTGTGTCATTTTTCTCCAGCTGAAGAAGTAAAGGCCTCAGCAGCAGCTAAGGAGTATGCAGCAAGGTCAAGAGGTAGTCTTTGCATCTCCAAATCCTAAGTCATCTGTCCCCAACTATAAGTGACACTAAATTAAAATGGCAGCAGAAGGATAGCGTACTTAGGAGTCACTGGGAAACCCCAACTGAAGCATCCTTCTACCCTTTCCTTCTCTATTGCCAATTTATTTACCCCCACTTTCCACTGCCACAGACCCTACCCCAGCAGAAAGAAAGGTGTAAGGGTGGCTTTACACACTGGACTGTGTAAAGATTTTGTCAACAGTTGAGCCTAGGCAATTATTCGCTCTGCAGAGCAGAATCCAGCCCAAAGAATTAAATTCTCAGAAGTACACAGAGGTATAGAACCCAATTTCCTTCCTTCCAGACAAGGGTCTTTGTGTGTGGACAGCATTTATGTGCAAGTATACCTAAGGGGGCATGAGCGCGTGTGTGTGTGTGCATGACCATGCTTACAGACATGATGGTTATTTCAGACTGTGTGTATTTTTGAGAGGGGATGTGGGGGGAGAGGGTGTCTTCTGCATATGGATTCAGTACAGCTCCAAGATTGTGCCCCTTGAGCCTGTATAAAGGGCACTGCAGTGCTAATGGTGGCTTTGCTTTGATTAACTGAGAGAGAGAGTATGTCTGAAGGGCAGCCTGGCTCTTAGCGCTCTTGATATCACCGGGGGTGCTTCAGGAAATGTGCACGTTGCATCGTGATTTGGCAGCTCTTACAAATACAGTAGATGTGGTCACCTCCATCCGCTCCAGGTGACTGATACTACCATGCTTCCGCTGGCTTGGCGTAACTATCTTGACTAGGGGAGAGTCAATTATGGTGAGGTAAGTAAAGAAACGCAGATGGATGATGTGGTAGTTGGTGCTACAACACCTGTAGTAACAGCATAGTTTTCAAGGCTATGAGAGATGGACTTTTAGCACTGAGTAATAACTTACATAACTCTGCTGTCTGTTCAAAACACGCAGCAGAGGCAACTGGGAGATACGCCTATACACAAGTGTTTAATGAAGACATTTAACAGGCCATACGGTATCATCAGAGCACCTAGAAGAGGGAGTATTTTTGTCTAAGCAATTTTTCTCGCTTCTGGATGGTGTGAGGTTTTTTTACAGTTTTATACAAAATTGGCTTCTGCCTTCGAGCTGTCAGTTGTTTAAAGAAAAAAATATTTTTTGGTAATTTTTTTTTACATCTGATAGCTATATGTTTGGACTTTTTACAAAAGGTTATTGTAGGCTATTAAGATTCTGACATTAAAGACAGCTAAACCAGCCAGCACACAATGAGTTTGGCTTAGCTGAATGGTTCTGGTGATGCTGGAAATGCTAAATATATTTTTTCCTTAAGCTGCATCTTTCTGATGCATGTAAATGTTATATTTATGCAATTCAGATTGTATCTGGATTAACAGGCCCACCAGGAGCTGAAGGTTATAGTGAAAAACTGTTACCACACAATATGAAAACGTGTCTGTTAGTAGGATAAATAGCCCTGGTTTCTAAGATTTTGAGGACAGACCAAGAAGGGATCTTAATTCTAGAACCTGCGAAGTTTTAATGTGCAGGTTCCTTGTTCTCACAGTTAAGTCTAAGATAAGGAATGCTTTCTCATCCCTACTATAACTTCTTAGTTTCTTAAAGGATTCTGTAAGCATTGACTGGATCTGTAGTTATTCATTCCTTTCAACAGAACATGACTTTGGACATTTGCTTAGATTTAACTTATTTCATATTTGGCTATATAGACATATGTACAATGTTAGAGTTTAAAAACTTCTTCTGCACTGTCTACTGTGTGTCCCTCTATCTTCTTCTTTCCCTCTTCTGTATCTCAGGTCTTCCTTCTTTATCTCGGATCCTGACTATGTCTCACTGTCTTTTGTCTCCTCTTCTACCACTTCTACCACCTGTCTCCTCCCTGTTTCTGGTCCTTCTCTCATTCTTCCTCCTTCCACTCAAGATAGATTCTTTGAATTTTGAAAAATACCTATAGAAGGGGATGACCTTCTGCTTTGTGGGGACTGCAAAATCCTGCCCTTCCAGTCCACTTACACAGCCATTGATCTTTTGGAAAAGCATAGAAAGATCCAAGGCAGCTTTTAGCCTCGTATTTCACTGCTGGGATGAATTAAAAGTTGGAACCAGGATTTTGCATTTTCCTGCCAGTTTCTGCAGAAGCTTGAGTTTGGTTGTACGTGCACAGTATTTCTCAGAGATCAAGCCTGATTCTTCTCTCGCTTACACTTGTGTGTCTATGAGTCCAGAATCTGGCCCATAATAGTTTAGCATTGACTCAAACGTGAGATCAGAGCCTTGACTGCATTATTTTAATAATTCTTTGGCATATGTGTTGTTATTAAAATAGTGCTTGAAAGTAGGAATAACCAGAGCTGCTCGTACACCAGGCTAACCTATTTAAAAAATAATCACTTGTTTTACAGTAGCACATTTTTTGAACCACATTGTAAAAACCGTGAATGACTGTCAATGTCTTGAATATCTTGTCCGTAGGTGATTGTCCTTTACTCCATAATTCTCAGCCAGTCAGCCAACTTCCTTCTCTGAGGCCTGACCATCATCACTACCCAACTATCGATGAGCCTCTTCCACCAAGTAAGCTTTAGTTTTTTAATTTATTGCGTTTTTCAGCTTTTCCTGTTAACTCAAACAGTGTAGAGGTCAGTATGTCTTTCTAAATAACCCCATCTGCTCTGTATATACATTCTCCAGGATCCAAGCAATATGCCCTTTTGTTTCCCTTATTTGATCCGGACTTCAAGTGTTGTCGTGTTATTTTGGACAAGCTCCATAAACTCGATCTGCCTTGGTCAGTCTTCTTCCTTAGCTACCATGAAATGAAAATAGTAATATTTCCCTGTTTCCAGTCAGTGTGTTTAGACTCAGATGAGTGGGTGTCTGTCAGATGTTCCAGAAGCCTTCCTATAAAGCTTTCTGGGTGGTGTATCAGCAAAGTACTCTGATTTTTCTATAACATTTCTATAACCAGCTTCAAAGATGGTTTGAGGTGGTTGTTCCTGTGGTCTGTCAGCTCTGCTTGCAGGTCCAGCAGAAACCCTTCCACAGTCAGGATGCTCCTGGGACAGACAGATCCAAATCTCAGCAAAACCAGCAGAAGCTGGGAAAAGGCAGCTCATGTAGAGTGGTCTCGTTGTCCTGTCTTTGGATTTGATAATCAGTGAATTTTATGTTCATTTTGGACTTTAATGGTGTCTGCAGGTGCATTGGATAGAAGTGAGACGGTCTTGAGTAGCGTGATCAGTTAGCAGGCTGATAATATGGGATTGTTACCACCGAACCAACTGCTGGAGATGTTTTCACTTGTCTTTGTAGCCTTTCCCTTGTGTATTCCTGGATTACCCCACTTTTTGCATTGGCGTTAAGAGCCCAGCAGAGCGCACTCTATGCCCTGCAACGTGCTGCTGGTCACCTTTCAACTTCAGCACAGGATTTAACAACCTAAAATGCACAGCGCCTCAGCAGAACAGCCAGGCATATAAACAGAGCACTCTATTTTCTTCCAAGCACAATAAGGGGACACACTTACTTGGCCTGTGGTGTCCTAGACAAATAATTCATCATTTACCAACCACGCTGTCGGTATTCCCTAAGCCAAAAATAGCCGCAATGCTGGCGTCAGCTGCACAGTAGCATGAATGATTCAAATGCCTTTAGCCCAATGAAGTCTTAGTAGAGTCCCACTGTGGCTTGCTAGTGAATGATGAAATGGGAACAGTTACCTCTGTAACAGGCAAATACTGCTCTTCCTTCCACTCTTACCTCAACACTCCGCAAACAGGGCATATTCCTCATTAGGTGACCTAATGATAGGACACGGATGCCACCTCAGGTAAACAAAACATACTGTGAATCTGTTCCATGTTCTTCCATCACCAACTGAATACATTTTTCCTCTTCCTTAGAATTATCCTTAAAAGGCAAGTATTTCTACCATTGGTTTTCACAATTGCTTTCACAACAGGGTTTAAGGCCATGAAATGCATGTGTGATAATACAGTACAATCCCTCTGTAGGATTTTATTTTAGCATTTGCATATAACGTAATTTTAACAATAAAGGCTGACATTGTGGGCTTAAATATATTGGCCTTAATAGGAACAGACTGTACTAAGTTAATTTGGAGGGCAAAAATGTTGAATTGGATAATACCACCTAGAAAGCCTGTTTCCAAAAATTCTTCATGAAATTTTAAGGACACTTCAAAATTAAAACTATAGCCTTAATCTATAAATGTTTCTTCTTCTAGCATTCGCTGTGACTGTCTCAGTGTCTTTAATGCCTCTTCATCCTAGATAAATAGATCTCCAATCATGTGAAAGAAAGAAACTTTATATTTTAAACTTGAGTTATATGAGCAAACCTGGCTTACTTCTCATATGGAACATTAGCTTCTGTCCATAAGTACAGCTGAAGATAGTTTGCCAGTGCTGCAAATTCAGTATTGACCGGTTTGACTTCGGTCATGGAGAATCATGGACAGTCTTCTTCTGTTTTGCACAGTTTTCTGAATAACTTTGTTTTGTGGTAACCCCACAACAGTTGGTCTCAGGGAGGAAATTTAATTTCAGACAGTGTTATTTCAGTAAGGTAGAACAGATGCATTATTGATGTAGGAATGCCATAATGACCAGTCTGAATGTTAAGGCCTATACAAGGTTGACAGAAGATTTGCAGAGTTTGTACAGCCTCGTGACAGCATTAATAGTCACCTCTTATTATGCATATGTTTGCCAGCACTGCTGGAAACCCTACAGAACTGAAGGCAAGAAAAATACATGTGCCCAGTTCAGAGCTGCTCTTTGCTGAAGGTGTGACTGAGCTCGGAAAGGGAAAGGCAGCGTATTTGCTTTGCCCTGCCAAGTTTATGGTCCTGCCAGAAAAAGTTGCATCTTCTGGTATAAACCAGAGCAGTTTCAGAGGCTGCTGCGAAATATGACTCAGCTGATGAAGAGGGATTACTGCAGAACAGAACCAGTACTGTCCCACCCCACCCAAGAGCTCCAGCATGCTCTTACTGTGAAGGTTAGTTAGGTGGAGGTTAGTCTCTGTTCTAGTCACAGAAAAACTGACAAAAGACCCGGAGGAGGTGTGGCTGCTTCCTAGATCACCTGTGCCCCTGAAGTAGTGTGAAGGGACTTGAGCACAGCTCAGAAGCAGAGTTCTGTCTGTTAGTTCACCTGTCAGCCTGTTCGTCTCTCTGTGCAGGTACCCATCCATCTGTCCACAAATCTGGTATCATCTGCAGCTTCAGTGACGTGTGTGACTTACAGGTTGTCTTGTGGGAAGGCGGGAAGTGCACCTGCCACCTGTGTACAACAAAAGTATCGGCACCTGCCACCCTCTGACAGCCTTCCCAGGAGACCAAAAGAAGTTATTTAGCTGATTAGGAATGCTGTTGTGAGGAGCAGTGCTGCTGCAGGTTTCTCAAAAGCCATGTGACACACAGTTCCTAATACTTTAGCATGCCGATGCAAGTGTCAGCCCATGGTTTCAGGTGTATATACCCGTAAAGCAATTAATAAAGTAGCGCTCCCAGACAGGTCTAGTTCATGTCTGTACATACTGCTGCTGACTGTCTCATACCTCCAATAGACATAGCCTTCCTGAAGTTGCAATTCAGTCTATGTGATCCTGACTTGATGTTTTCACTGTGACCTCCCAAGCTCTGGACAAGTTTCGTTGCTCCTAGATTTCTAAGTATTATGCTTCAGAAGTTGCATTTAATTAGAGACACTGCAACATAGCCTCTAGAGCACAGGGCTGGATTGTGAGAAGCCCTTGTTTGACTGTGTAATCGGGTAGTAGTATTCTCGCTAAGTGTCCATCAGCAGGCTTGATGATCAGACCAATATGACCAGTTGGTGTCTTCTGTAGGCTGTCTTAGGGTGTGGATTTACAGCATTTCCTACAAGCTTCTAATTATCCATCGACCCTTACTGTTCTCAACTTGTTACGTGTATACCACGATAGCATGAGGTGAGGACTAGGGTTTGTCCCTTGCCAGACAACAGCAAGGAAAACTAAGATCTTCATGATGTTAAGGTACATCCTGTCACCTTTAATCTGGCCAAGATTATTTCCTTGAGGATATTGCAGATAATGCATAGCTCCAGAAGGACCATTCCCCACCCACGGTGGTGCGCCTGCCACCAGTGGCAGCGTGCTCAGCAAGACTCTGGCCTTCAGCCTGCCGTATGTGTCAGTCTCATTTCCTTCAATGTGCATCTGTTGTACTTGATGTGCTATTTTTCACTGTCTTATGTTTTAGACGTTGTTTCCCCAAAGCTGTGATCTTGTTCTTGAAACAGCTACAACATCCTTGGGAAACTTTACCTGGTGGGAGGAAGAGAGAGTGCTCTTTAAAATTGCATAGTTGATGTTCGCTGTGAGAGACACTGTAGGCTTTGTGTCTATAAGGACTGAGGTACTTAGAGTCAGTTTTGAAGTAAATAACGTGTGTGCACATGTCTCTTGTTGTTTTGGAGTCTTAGAGAAAATTCCTCCAAGGACTTCCAGTGCCTGTCTTTTGAGGTTTGTGGAATTAATGTGTCAGGGACAGCCAGCCATAGACTTCAGAGAGCCTACACTTGGCTGGACCAACCCAGGTATGGGAACTGAGTTTAGCCAGGGTCAGCATTCAGGGGGTGGGAACTGTTCATAAAGCATAGGTTTCCAGGTATAGCAAGAAGAGGTACAACTTCAGTCCTACTCTTAGAGAGTAGGAGATAAATAAAGTATGAAATCCAGCTGATCCGGAATTTGATCATAGAAAGCCATAGATGGAGCGGACTCATCAGGGAGGAGGGTATCACAGTAAGAATAAGAGAATACAAGGAAGTGTTTGCCCCCAAAGGTAATCACCATATGTACATTTGTGTGTGAATGTGAGTGAGGTTTGTATACAAACACGTGTAGGAAGTATGTGCATATATATACATAGATACGTCATCAGCTGACAGATCACCTAGAAATATGAAGCTAGCAAGCGTAATTTATATCACTACTCCATACATTCCAACCAATTTGATATGTGGCTTTGCTAGCTAACTCACTTCTGAATTTCTCCTGTTCCAAACACTTTTTTTTACCAACATTACCATTTTCCACAAGCCATTATATACCAAATTACTTTTAGCTTTCGGTCATGGGACAACATAAACATTAGCAGGAAACAATAATGATGGAAGGCTTAGTATTACGCTGCAAACTTTAGCCTAGCTGGCATTCATTAGAGCAATAGATTTATGATACTTATCTGTTTAGAGAGATTTCTAAGGATATGTCCAATCAGGCTGTGATCAGTTTTCAGGGGAGCCTTTAATTGCTGTATGGTATCCTTCGAAGCCACTTTATAAAAAAGAGAGAAATGAAACATGTTTTTTCTGAAACATAACAAAAAAGAAAACATGTCATTTGGCATATCAGCTCAGATGTAATCCTTTTCTACTAAGGGTCGCTTCTAAGTGGCTACCCCAACCTGCAATTAATGCAGCCAACTAGGATTACTAACTGTAAAATTATCCAGCCCTTTAAAAACTGTAGCCACTAAGTCACTCATTTTTCATGGTCTATGGTAGTGAATTCCATAGGCTACCTATGTGCTGTGTGTGAAATGTTTATGTATATGCATATATCTGCATATAGACAAGCACATAGTATATATACACATTTGAATGTATACTTCAAATATATACACATAATATATGTTGCACGCATGTAGACATATATATAGTATCTCTCATGTGTATATACCCTGTCTGTGTATACATGTGTGTGTGTGTATATACATCTCCCACATTTAGGCTTTCTGGAAGGCATCACACTGACAGCATCACCCTTTTTTTTTTTTTTTTTTTTTCCCAACCCTAGATTGGGAAGCTCGGATAGACAGCCACGGGAGGGTATTCTACGTTGATCACGTCAACCGAACCACCACGTGGCAACGCCCCACAGCCGCAGCAACGCCAGATGGGATCCACAGGTCTGGATCCATCCAGCAAATGGAGCAGCTGAACCGGCGGTGAGTGTTGGCACCTTTATTCCCTTGAGATCTGTGCTCCCCTTTTTCCACACTGCCCTGTAGCTTGCTTCCTTCCCCGGTGCATTGCATTGGCTTCCTAAGGATTTATCTTTACTCCTTGTTTCCTCCAAGTCCAATGTACATGTTCCTGTCCCCACCACGGTTCTCTTTCAGCCTGCTCGTGTGCCTGCTGTGGGTGTCCAGTACCCAAACTTGCCCTCATGAGAAGTGCCGTTGAGTGAAAGATGTTGCAAAACATTTCAAACAGCAAGAAGAGGCTTTTGGAAAACTTTTTTGCAATGTCTCCCAGAAGAGAAGGGAGTGTTCTTCCAAAAGATGGAGTCACTTTTGCTATTTAACTGTAAAAGCGGTATTGATGGGTCAGCATCTGGTGCTACGCTGCAAAGGGTTCTGAGCTGGCTGTTCCCAGAACAGTGTTGCCATCTCAGCGTGGCGTTCTTGCTCACACTGATGAGGCCTGTTGAGAGGTCTGTCTCCTTTTCCAGGGCAGAGCGCTGCTAGAGCTGCTAGAGGACTGTACACATTTCTAGACGTAGACAGAGCTGCGTAATGTTGCATTGAGCCCTGCAAATCTGTCAGTTCATTCTGAGCTGGCTGAGATATCTCTTAATGTGGCACATATTTTCCCTTTGTTTGACTAGTCCACACCTAGATTTGTTTATCATTTCCTTCTCTTGCTTGCTTTTCAGGCTGAATTTAAGAGGAAAGTGAAAAAATAGACAGTTGGTCAAAAAATCTTCCTTTTTTACTTCACAAAGTTCGGTTTTTTTTGCAATTCCCTGCTTACTGTAATTATATTGCTTCTAGAAAAAGACAAGCAAAAGTGAAATTATATTCTAATTATAGCATGTAAAATGCCACAGAATTTTTTTGGTCTTTTTTTCTGTGCTAAGAGAAAGATCTCCAGCTGAGAGAAGGATGCAGAGTTTCAAAGTACTCAGAGTGCAGAATAGTTTGGGAGTTACTCTGTCTAAGGAGAACTGGGCCCTGAAGAACAACTGGAAAGTTAATGTAACCTGTGGAGAGCAAACCAGCCTTCTTAAAGTGACTATTTTGCAAGTGAAGTTGACACCATCACAATGCTCTTAAAGAATTTCTCTTTTATTTTTCAAAAAAAAATCATTATTTTGGGTAGCATTTTGTAATAGGTGTTAATGTCTTGCAAAAGTGGAAGAACCTGCTCAGCATTTATCTTCATTATAGCTTTCCTGAGAATGTGTCAAGCTACCACATTAACACTAAAAAAACCCCAACAACAAAACCTAAAGAAAGGTTATATTTAGTGTAGATTCTCTAAAGGGATTTACATTATGTCTCTACCATTTAGCTTTTGCCTTTAAGAGAGATTTTGACCACGTCAAAGCTCATACTGTTTGGCTGCCACTTAAGCAAGTTACTGCCACAGAAAGCAGAAAGCTCTGTTGTGGACATACATCAGCTCTTTTTTTTTTGTTTGTTTGGGGCTTTTGGTGGTGGTGGTAGTGTGTTTGGGGGGTTTTTTGTTGGTTTTTTTTGACATTGAACTCATGTAAGTGCAGCACCCTCAGGAAGGTGAAAATCGGTGCTTGTGAGAGAGGAATTTACCGTTCTATGTTAATGCAGGTTAATCATTAAACCAGCTGTGGCCGCAGCAACTGAAGGGCAGGCACTGTCTTTGTCACCTCCTTGCTTCAAACTTTATTATTCCATGTTTTCATGTAGGCTGCCTGGCTTTCTTGATTATGGCTTGACTGTCACTGGTTTGGGTTGAGAATTGACAGTTCATGGGACTGACATTCTCTGAATCTCTCTGGTTTTAGTATTGACATACCCAGATACAAAGTGAGCAGTGTAGAGGGGTTTCAGCAGTAGCATCTCCTTACCCGAGTCCCCTTGAAGACTCAGTACTTTGCAACTTACTGAGCATGAACTGTCATGGCTTCTTGGGACCAGGGAAAAAAGCTAATGATTCTCTACTCTCTGCCAGAGAGCTCTGTTGATTTGAGAAGCTGAATACGGATGTCTCCTGTTGTTCCCAAGTTTGGGAACGTTTCCTAAGATTCTGGTAAAAGAGATTCATACTGAATCTCTGAGTGTTTGTCCAGTGGCAAGTTAGTTATATATTTTCAACCTGGCTGTTATAATTTTTAAAATTAGTGTTGTCCTAAAACTAATTTCAAATACTTTGTGTCTCCAGATTTCAGGACTGTGAGGAAAACTACTTTTTATAAGTGGTTATTATCAGCACTGTGAAGGATCAGGCTTTGTTTTAAGCACTCATTTTAGAAATACTGTTTTGTTGTATTTCAAACTTCATATATCCTTCAACAGATGCACCTGAGAATCATTTTAGGTGAGGCCACAGCAAACATAGACCTTATTGATAGAGTTAGCAGCAGCCTGAACTTTTGCTCTAACCTCAAACAAGATTTGGACTCAGAATCACTTAGCAGTTTGAAAAAACTTGGCGACACTTCTTTTTAAACCAATCTACTCACGTTTTGCCTTCCTGGTTTCATTTGTGGAAGGCAATGGAAAGACTAAAATATTACAAGGAAGCCTGATATTTCCAGCCCAGCCAAAACCACAAAGCTTTGGAAACTCAGCCTGAAAAAAAAAACCATAGCTGTGATTGAGCCTAGTCCTGCTTTCCTCCTGTGCTCCAAACTTCCCATTAGCTGTACTAGCCACTTGAGGATACAGGGAATGCAAAACTGGAATCTAAGTGTTGGGCAAACTCCAAAGGGACATCCATACTTCTTATTTTAAAGGCTTTTGCTTGTTTTCTACAGCACTGCTTGACTTGCTTGCTTGTTAGCAAAAAGGTAACAGCCCTTGTTCAAACTCTGTTGGAAAGATCCTTTCCAGCATATGTGTATCTAGACTTGTATTTGCACTAATTTAAAAGGTAATACGTAACATCAATTATAACCATAACAGTTAGGACAGCCACAATGTGGCATTTCTAAACTGCCATTGGTTTAGACAAATTACTTTGCCAGGAGACTGAAATTTCCAGGGGCATTCCCATAACTTTTGCACTTTCAATGTTTTCTTTAAGCACTTTGGCATTTTCTGGTATTTATACAAGATGATTTTATAGTATTGCAACCCAAAAGAAAAGTGTAGCCTTTTGTTGGCATACAGCTAGTGTTACTCTTTACGGTTTGCCAACAGGGATTTTCTACCATCTAATTAAATTGAAGCTACAAATGTTTTTTATATGTGTGCTTATATCCCTTGATTGTATGAACTTTTTTTTTCCCCCTCCCCTGTCTGTTGCATGTGGGTGTTGTGAACTCCTTCAGTACTGGAATGGAAAGTTCATTCGATTGCACGTAGTTAAGTAAATAAAAATGTAAAATGTAGGTCTAAAATGGAGGGTTTAAAACTGCAGTAAATTCACGCTGTTGTGAAACCTGTTATCAGAATTTCCATGTAAAGATAGATGTTTACTTAAACAGTCAAAATGCACACTAAATGTAGCTTCCAATGACTTTGAGTGCTGGGGGACACATACATGCTGTGAAAATTTAGCATCAATCTATTAAAACTTTAATTATATTTCTTAATTATCTCCAGCCCTTCTGCCCAAGATTGGGTTGTAGTGAGCTGCTTGAGAGATGTAAAAGCCAGATTTTAACTGCTTTGAGGAACTAGGTCCTAACTAACTTCTAATTTGGAATAAAGTATGGATTAATAAATAAAGAGAGAGAAAGTAAGTAAAATTCTAAGTCAGAAGTTGAGCAAAGGAAAGAAAAAGGGCGTAAGTTAACAAAATGAGAGACCAACAATGCTGGATCAGAATAAATGCAGGCAGTAAAGCTGTTCTGTTTTATATACATACAGAAATGCAACCCAGAAATAAAGATTAAAAATATTGGGGTGGAGTAAAAGCTAATTGAAATAATTAAGAGAGCTTATTTTCTTTCTTTTCTTTCTCCTTCTGCTTCTTTCTTTCTGTTTCTCCTTACATTTTCTTTTTCTTTTCTTTCTCTCTCTGTACATAAAATATATTTCCTTATTTAATATATAAGACTTATATTCATAGCTAGCCAGCAGAGCCAAAGAAATCTGATCTCTCATCTTATTCCTCTGTCCATGTGAGTGAACAAGTTAACTCAAATTTTTGTGTAGTGCAAATTCAAAACACTCCACGTTAGTCCCACAGCCAGGTATATACTTTGTTCCTGATCTGGTAAGGTATATAGGATTGATCTCTTCCCTAAGACCATGATCAGTGCCATTGACATCAATTAATGTGGCAATTAGTTCTGTGATTAGTACGAAAATCACATTATATTTTTTTTAAGGTGTTCGCAGGTTTTTAGTCAGAATTTTCTACTGTCATGCTTCTTGCTGTTGTTTGCTTATCTCTATATTGTTTCCTTTTCCTTATTCTGCAACTAGTCATCACCCAAGCTAAATGCCCGATCCCACTGATTTCCAAAAATGAACACAACGCTCGCATCCTCATGCCATTCACTCAGCTCATGTGTTACATCCTATTCTGCTTTTCTGGGGCTGTCTTATCAATCGGATTGTAGCTCTTTCAGGTTATGCCACCTACTAGTTTACATTCCATATTACCTGCCAAAATGGAAGCGTTCCCAACTGGTGGCTGTGCAGTATTGTGATAACCATTCTGTGAACACTCTTAATAGCCTTTACCTTTTTAGTGTTGAGCTTGTGCATCCAGTATTGAATAAGAAAGACTGAAGGGTACTTAGTGCACCACGGGAGTGACCCTTACTTCACTGGGTATACTACCATAAGACTAAATGAGAGGGGGAACCATGATCCACCAGTAGTTTTAGGTTCCAGACATCCAGGTATTTTAAAGGGAAGCCTAGGAGCAGCTTGTAGCCTAAATACCTGTCTAAATTTGACCTTTGAGTATTCTTTGCTTTGCAGCCTCTGTAGCCATTTGTTAGTGCAAGATGCCCTGTTTCCAGGGTAATGGCTGACCCAAGCACGAGTAGCTGCATCAATTGAAGAAGAATCAGGCATGCTTCTGCTCTGTCATATGTTGAAGGTGGAAGTATTGGAATCATCCGAAACCAATGCTGATTGTTAAGGTAGAAACCACCAGAAAGCTCTTCTGTTAACTAAAACTTGTTGTTCCTTTCTCTGAATGTACGTAGCTACCAAAATATCCAGCGAACTATTGCAACCGAGCGGACTGAAGATGATGTTGTAGTAAACAACAGGGTGGAGAGAGTTCCCACTGGAGGAGGAAGTGACTCCGAGGCAGAGCCTTCCCAGCCAAGCTCAGGTATGGGGACAAAAGCTACTGAGTGCATGGTTGGGGCCATTCAGCGATGGCATTCAGTTCTGGGGAAAGCTGCATTTCCACAGGAGACCAGAACTTTATTATACCGGGTTGCAAAAACTAATTAAAAGAGAAGAGGTTTAGACTTGAGGCTGTGGGTTTTAGACCTGAAGCTATAGGTACAAAGCTAGATACAAAGGGCCTCCGTTCTTTTTTAACAACTACTAAGACAGACAAAGCATTTTTACTATAGTAAAGGGCTATTTGAAATTAAAATGGAAAAGACATCTGTTTTTTACTCTCCTTATTAGCTGCAAGAATGAAACTGTCTTGTTTTGCTGCCATATGGTTTTTATCTTGGGGCACTGCAGTTTGTTCTGTCCGGGCACAGCTTCTGTGCTGCCATTTGCCCATGTGGTGGCACCTGCAGTGGCCCTGGCATCAAGTTTACCTGTGTTTATAAAGCTGCAATTTTGTGATACCTGTGAGCTGATCTAAGCGTGGGCTGCCACTGCAGGAGGCAAGCTGTCTTTTTACTCATCACTAACTTACGTGACAGGACCCCTTACCAGAGCAGAGAACTAACCTGACTGAAAAATAAGTTTACAGCCAGATTGGTTTTTTCATCTGACTCATTAGATGATCAGACAAGAATGAGTCTCACTGCAAAGGAGAAGAATGGGTACCCAGGGTGGGATGGGATGGAAGGGAACTCTTCTACTCTTTTTGGTAGTAGTCCTACTGATATTTTCTTAAAACATTTGTGAAACCATAGCCTAAGTGTTCATACCAGGCAAGAAACACCAGCAGACTAGTGCCCGCTATGCAACTTATAACAATGAACTGCTTTGTCTGAGAACTTGCACCACCAAAATGAACAGCCAGTTCTTTTCCTTTTGGCCACTGCTGCCTCCACCTAACTTTGTGTTCTATATTGTCTGCTGGAAATAAACCTGACTTCTTGCCATCCGCCATTCCTCTGTAAATAGCATTGGCAAAGGGAAAGAACCAACACAATCTCTGCTTGAATTTTCTTAATGTTCCATGTTGAACAGGAAGAATTACACAGAGAAATAGTGAACTAACTTAGGTTTTTTTAACAAGTTTAGAAAAACACTCAATTTTGTCTGTTTGTTTTCCTGATCCATTAGGTGTTTTTAGTTTGAAAAATCAATTTTGACCAAGAGTGTTTAATGTTTGATATTCAAAGTTTCTTTGCAATCCTTTGTATTGCAATTTATGGGAGCATTTTACCTACACTGGATCTTATAGGGAGAACCCAGTCCTGTTAGCAGCAGGAATGGAAATGAGGTACACATTGTATTATTGGCATTTAAATTATAACTAATGTAGTCATTACTTGTAATATGGACAATCATTTACTATCATAGCTTACATAATAAAATAATAATTTAATAGGAATTGCTGCCATTAAGTATTTAGGTCAGTCTATTATGTAACATCCACGTTTTTGTTTTAACTTCGAAGAGGTAATGAATATTATATATGTCATCTTAACAGATTAGGAAATGTTTTTTGCTATAGATAATTGTTTTGCTTTTAGGAGAAAACGTGAATATTATATAAAATGTCAAGAATTAAAAGATAAAGGGTGATGTAAACCAGACTAATATAAGAAAAAGCTGCAGTATGATACATGTGCTATTTGCCTTTTCGTTTCAATTAAAAAGGTCAGAAGGAATACAATTTAGTCACATGAATCCAGATTCTAAAGCAGTATAAATCAATTTAATTCCAGCACTGGATCCAGTCTGCAGTTTTAAGTGGGTAAAATAATATGATGTGTCTAGCAGGAAGAAAAAAAGTGATAAGATTAAATCTGTATGGTTCTGTTGATGACGTCTGCATCCAATTTCCTTGGACTGCCACTAAAAAGTTGGCTTGTATTTGAAAATGCCAGAACTTCACACTCAAGCCATAATTCCATGATACAAAGTATTTTTCTGGTGGCTGTAGAAGGTCAAGGACCTCCCACCTCCACAGAGTTACATTCTCAAATGCTTAGTTCTGCTCCTGTGCTTCATGAATTGATACAGATTAAAAATAATCCCTTTGTGTCTGTTTTTGTTTTCTTTACCCTACGAGTCCCCAAACCCGTGGCCTTCCAAAAATAATGCAATTACAAGTAAAGGGCAATGCTTTGCAGCACCAGCGTGGGTGTGAGTGGCTGAGCAGGGGGCTTCCTCAACCCAATCTTGCTACTAAATGCTTTCTGCTGATGAACCCCTCAGGCTGGACTGGGAAATCAGATCTCTCTAAAATCACCAGTTAGGATCTGGGTGACGGGATTGAACCAAACCATCAGCTGGTAAAAACAGTTGCATTCACATTGATATTTAGAGACAGCAGTAGATATGTTTTATATCATAGACACAGTTTTATAACATACAGTACAGAAAAGCATCTGGCTCCCGTGCTGCTACTGTAAGCACTGCATCACTAACCATGGGCAGGATATCTACCAGTTTGCCAGCAGGCTTGTCTTGGAAATACAAAGAAGGTAAGTGCATCGGGCAGGACAGTGAGTTTTTTATACTGTCACTTTTGCAGGTGTTCATTAAAGGTTAAATAATAGACTGCACTTGCCACTATGTTAATAAGATTTTGTTGCTTTTTTTTTTTTTCCTGTCCAGAGATTAGGAGGGAAGGTTCCCTTTCTCCTGTGAATTCTCAAAAAATCACCTTGTTGCTGCAGTCTCCAGCTGTGAAGTTCATCACCAATCCTGAGTTCTTCACTGTGCTGCATGCAAACTATGTGAGTAATTATGATTTGTTTTCTCACACAACTGATTTCTGAATCCAAATGCTGCACCTCAGGTCATCGGGGAGAACACAGTGAATTCGAATTGCGTGACTTGGGGTCTTTTCTGAGTACCAGACCAGGCTGGGGACAGTACAGACAGGCTCCTCCAAGGAGACTCTTGTTGGGATTCTGCCTCATACAAGGAATTCCCTGGCACAGAAAAGCTCTTGAACGTTATCCTTCCAGAATAAGCAGGAAGCCTTGGTTTCAGCTTGGTTGATTCCATTGTCTGTTGCTGCAGGGTGTGAGGTTGTTGCCTTTTGAGCAATGTTCCTGAGAGATCTTACTTGGATACCAGAGGTCTCAGGAAAAAGGGAAAAAGTTAACTCATGCAGTTTACGCTCCCAAGAAGCATGTGGGCATAATACAGTGAAAGAAATACTGCCTTGAGTCAGTGTAGCTATTTTGGAAAAAATAAGAATTAAAATGAATTTTCAGAATGCAAATAACTTTTTTCTCTCATTAATGCAATAAATCTGCATGTTTTTTACAAACCTGATTTGGAGTGGATAAAATGTAACAATAGGTCAACCAGGAGGAAACAGGGAAATCTCACAAGGAGATGCAGTCCAGGTTTTCCATACCTTGAGTGTAGTTCATCTGCATGTGACTTCTGAATATTTGGAAAGTCATCCATTTCTGGGTAGGGATGACCTTTCTTTTTGAAGGGAAAACAAAGTAAAACACTTCAAGAGTTGCCTCAGCACAGGTCTTTAGCTAAACTACAGACAACAAGTTTTAGCTGTGGTGCTTTGTGGATTGAAGCCAGATATCCATCTGCAAGCATCCGCCAGAAATTATTGCCCATGAAATCCTGCAGAGGAAGGGATATATTAACTTATCTGACATTACCTGAACTGGGTTATGGGGTGCACGTAATTTCTTCCATTGACAGGGTGATAGATAATGATTTATAGCTGGGAGCAGTATCGTTTTCATTTGGCGTAGTTGTTTGCAAAATGTGCAACTGATTTCATAGTGTAAGGAACAGAGACTGTTCACAAGAGACTGAATGCCAATTTTATTTCTCACTGAAACAAAAAAAGCCAAGAGAGGCCTTTAGTTTGAGCCTATAAAGTTGTCTCTAATATGAGAGCCAGAATAATCTATTGAAACATCTGTCAAATGGTCATACAGATTCCACTTGTACAGAAATAATGGCCCACATAACTTTTGCCTTAACAAGGTTGTAATATTTTAACCACAAGCCCCTATTAAAATTTCAAGCTATTAATTATGCCAATGAAGTTGGGATTGGAAAATATTATCCAGCAGTTAGAATTAAAAGAGAAAGGCTCTAATTTTTCAGATGTTTTATTTCCTTGGAGAGATAAAACTACATTACTTTTTTTGTTTTCCTAGTGCAGCTAAGGGATACTCACACAATCATTGATCACACATTAGATCAAAATACAACTTCTGTCATGGGCTAGGCTGGGATCTTAGCAAAATGTGACCATGAAGCTTTCCTGGGTTATAATGAGGTCATATCTTCGGGGCAGAGGTCATACCTCTGTGATTTCTTAACATTTACTAACTCTTGCCATAATTAGGGACCCTGTGCTGCAGTAGTACTCTCTTCTCAGTGCTACCACCACAATAAATCCTTAAATAATAAAGATAGTACTTGTAAATGTTTGATTGAATTATAGTGGTTACATGCATTAAAAGTACAGAGCAACAGAGAATTTAAAGCTGTTGGGTCAGATTCTCTGAATAGATTACAGGTGCGTGCACTGGGGCTCACTTCACTGGAGATGCAAGTCCTCCTGTGATCCTTTATTACTCTAATGAGTAATTAAATCCATTGGGCTGACCAGCAGAACCAATGCACTCATTTTGTCTCTAGTGAAATGCTCAGAAGGGTTGCAGATGTTTGTAAAGCTTCCTACCCTGTCTTGGGTAGCTTTTTCCATGCAGTAGAAGATCCCAAGAGTAGCCTGTGGATGAGAAAAGGTGTTGTCACCACAAGTGTGTTTTGTGGTGCTCTGTCATTGAATACACTGTGGTAATAAATACAGTTCACTGTGGTCCCTGTTCTGCAACGAGATCAGCACTGACTCACTCAGAACTGCATCAGGGCATGTTCCTCTAAGAGGTGTATTTAATGTACATTGTGAGATACAACTGGCTGCCTGAGGGGTAGCATTCATCTGACTCATGAAAACATCTCCATCAGACATGCTTTGTAGTCGTTGCAGAAACAAAAATTCAGTTCTAGGAAAGGACTCCTTTCAAAATAGCCAATTGAAAGTGTCTCTTTCTGTCCTGTGGCTATAAAGTGACCATAAATAAGGTAGCATGCTTAGATGTAGATATCTGCACTGCAGTCCTCTTAAGTTCATGAATCTTATCATATACATCTTGCTTTGAATTATAGCATAAATACGTGTTCACAGCAGTCTTTCCATCTCTCTGGTATCATCCAGTCACACAGGTGGGGTTTCTGTTGACCGGTGAAAGCAATGGAATAGGCACAACTACATACATCTTGAGTGTGTGGTGTTTTAGCTGACCGTCTTTTTGGAGTGCATTAGAAAAGCAGTTTATGCACAAGCTAACTATGCATAACATGTGGGATGTTTCCCTTTCCAGATTGTATTTCTTAATTCTGGGTGTTCATGGAAAGTAGTCATCAAATCAAAACAATGAGATGGAAGTGATTCTTCACTCTAACAGGATTTGTTTCAGTTCTTTGGGCATACGTCCCATGAAATAACCAAGTATGTTGTTTTGACATCAGAACTGGTTTTCCTCACTTCTGTTTTCCATCTCGTAGAGTGCCTATCGAGTCTTCACTAACAGTACCTGCTTGAAGCATATGATTCTGAAGATCCGTAGAGATGCTCGTAATTTCGAGCGCTATCAGCACAACAGAGACCTGGTAAATTTTATCAACATGTTTGCTGATACCCGACTGGAGCTTCCTCGTGGCTGGGAGATAAAAACTGACCAGCAGGGCAAGGTAAGAGTGCCAACAAAACCAATCACTCGTTTAACACAGCTCGTCAGACTACAGGATTACCAAAGGTTCCTTCCTTCTTGACTCAAAATTGGTGAAAATTTGGTTTAAACAACACAAGCAGCAAACAGTTCTTTTAGAAGCAGAAAAGGCTTCAATAACAAGTGCTTAAAATCACAGTGGTGACCCTCTAGCTTTCTGTGGAATATCACACCATAGCCAAGACAGCACTGGGCTAACAAAAATGTTGAAGCCAGAGTTTAGGTCTGTCATTACAGAAAAATTTGGGTTAGTGTCTCTGCCTTCAATGAAGCTTTGCTGAGTGACTGCTGGAACCACCAAACAGGCTAAAGCAGCGTTCCCCAGTAGTTTTATTCTCTTATGTCTTGTTTACTTCATGGCTATTGCACGTGATTTTGACCTATGTAGCTTCAAGTGTTTTCCAAGAGCTATTCTAGCTTCAACTGAGAAAGTCCTGTGATTTGGAGGTGTCTTCTATGGACTGCACCTAACCAGGGTATTTCTGATACACGATTGCCAGTGGTTTTCACTTCATGATCCCACAATACCATCACAGTGTTGGCAGTCTTCTTACAAAAAAAACATTGTTCCTGTGTGTTTCAGTCTTTCTTCGTTGACCACAATAGCCGTGCTACCACTTTCATAGATCCCAGGATCCCGCTGCAGAATGGTCGTCTCCCTAATCATCTGACTCACCGGCAACATCTTCAGCGACTTCGTAGCTACAGCGCTGGAGAGGTAATTGTGCTAGTATCGATACAGTTACTTTTGACAGCAATCTTCTGCAGCAGTAAAAGTGCTTCTTATCGTTGAAGTGCATTTAAACAGACTGTCTTTTGCATTTTTCTTTTCCAAAGGAAATAAGGCATTTTTTTCTTTCTGAAGTGTTTCTCTCAGAGCTTGCTAATAATGAAGGTTTATATTTTGACCATTTTCAGAATAAAATAATAAACAAGTAAAGCTAAATAACCAAAGTGAAATGATGACAAAATAGATTTGAAAAGAAGAATCCATATTTGACACCCTAGTCTTGCTTTAGTAAAGTCATTCATTATTTTTGTAGCCTGTTACTTCAGCAGCCTCGTATGTTTCTTCATTCCTCACTGTGACACTGTGCTCTGAAAAGATATACTCCCTAGCAGTAGTGTTATGATGTATGTTGAGGTTTGCCTCCCTAGCTTTCAATCACATTAAACATCTTTCCTGTGTTTCATGGGGATGATTTTTCTCACTGAGGGCCATGGACAGGATTGCTAGAAGCATAAATCCGGGGTTTGTATTGGGGATTTAAGGAAGAAAAATACCGGCAATCAGATTCTTCATATAGGAAATCCATACGATTGAAGATTTGTAAAGATTGAAGCTGAATAGGAGTAGAGATGTATGATGGCCAAAGGATCTTCCTCTGCTGGAAAAACATCCAGAGAAATGCTTGTGAAATTAACACTGAAGTTTATTGCAGCAGGACCAGCCTGAACACCTGCCACTGCCAAATGGGGCTGGGATCAGGAGCTGGCTGGGGTGTGAGGGTAGTACTTCAGGACCAAAGGCAGAGCGGGTGTGAATAGCTTGGGTAGGTTTTCCCCGTCTTGGGTGAATACGGCAATGTGTTTTCTGAAGATAGAAGTGTGTCAGTGGGTCTGTTTCAGTCATATCTCCCCACCAGCTTAGCAGCTTCGCTTTGCCAACAGCCTGCAGTTCAGTGTTGCTGTTGTGACTGAATTACTGTCAAGAATGTAAAGGTCACCTGCATGATGATTGATATTTGGGCCCATGCTTGCCTGGAGACTTGCTCACAAATTCACTATGTCAGGGACAGAAGCACCACTGAGCAGCTCAGATGACCTAGCCCAAAAAATACACTGGTTTTGCAAGTGCTGGCAAGGCTGGCAAAGAACAATTTGCAATAAACCCAGAATATTGAGTACAGGGAAGGGAGTGAAAAGCACTGAGTACTTTTCTATGTAGTGATTCATCAGGGAAATTGTAAACTGCTCATTGAGGCCAATGATTTGGCCTGACCAGCCAGTGAAACAGGGCCTTCTGTCTTGGGAGCCATCAGCGCTGGCATCTTCATCTCAGCCTTGGTGGCCCAGGTCCCACAGTGCTTCTGCATCCTTGTCGTAGTCAGTAGCTTCCCCTCTGGAACTATCTCCTGCTCTGCTGGAAGGACTCCCATTGATTTCCAAGGACTCTGGATCGGTGCCTAAAAGCCCACCATTTACAAGGAAGAGATTCATCCCTTGGCAACTCAGCCCATTTATTAAGAGCCACGTTCTGTGCCATTTCTTCCAAGTGTATTTGGATGTGCTTTTGTCCTATAAATCATGTCTGTAGAGACACACTTGGGGCTTTGTCCTGGCCATGTGTCAGCTGTCTGCAGTCCAGCTGGTTTCTTTGCCGAGCAGGTGGTGTGGCCTCTGGAATCTGTCACCAGGACAGTACTGAAGGACCAAGAAAGACAACCACCAGTTTTGTATATTCTGTACAGATGTCAAACGAGCCTGAAGGAGAGAAGGAGAGCAGAACAGTGCAGCTTCAGTCCTGATTGCTTGCGGGTGCCAGAGGGTATAGAAAAGAGCTAGGGCAATGAGAGGAAAAACTCTGTCCCCTGCCTTGGCACACACACCTGATATCATGCCCAAGTGCCAAAATGAGTGTCATGTGGACTTCCCAGGGACTTTGTGACACTGAGTGATCGATCAGTTGAGGAAAAAGCAGACAGAAATCATAAGCAGGTGAGCCCAAAGTGGGGAAAAAAAAGTGCCACAAGTTCACACATTCAGAGATGGCTCATAGCTGAGTCATCATAAAGAAATCATTATAGTTCTAAGAAATTTTCATCTCAGTACTCAACAGTGGACAGGAAGACAAATGTAATGCCTGGAATTCTTAGAAAATTAACAGAAAGATCTGTTTAATCTAGGAGACACAGGCATTACAAGAACTAAGTTTTGGTAGTAAAAGCCAACCAATTCCATCAAAATAAGGCAGGGTTGAAATTCAGCGGGAATAGTTAACCATAGGAACTAATGATTACGTGGGTATTGGGTCTACATTTCTTCATAGTTTCAGGCCAAAACACAGTGCAAAAGCCAGTTCTGTCTTAATCATCAGCAAGTTTCCGAGCTCCCTAGCCAGGGGCAGTGCAGTGAGTAAGCTGTGGTGCCGAAGACAGTAATCTTCTTCCCTCCCTCCTATGACATCCATGGATCTTCTGAATCCTTCTGGCTTATCAAAATGTGGCCTTGATTCCTGTGTTGTTGAACAGAGTGCCTTACAATACTAATATAGAATTGATTTTTAGTATTTCGAACATAATTTTAAAACTCCCTCATGAAACTGGAACATTAAAATGTGCTTTCTCAAATATGGCAGTTTGCTTTATGACATATGAAATTCATTCTCAGTAGAGAATGGAAATAGCAATTGCACAGCTTCTATAGAAGGCTGGCTGTTGCTTCCAAGTACTTTTATTCAAGGCCTACCCCAGCTGTTAACAGACCAAGTGGAGATTAAAACTGCGCTTTCTCCCTTAATCTCTGTATGGTGGGCTGTGTCTTAAAAAAGTATCTGTGCACATAATAGTACTCCATTTCCCTTTTCTGAGAAAGGAAGCATCCATTTCATAAACTAATTGGTAATATTTATTCTTTTCTTCATGTTGAAGTATTCTTCTAAAGGAAGGACCCCTGTAAAATCTTTTGATATCCACCCGAGTAGACTCTTGATTTTAAATGGTGTTATATATAAATTTGACCAAAATGCTACAGATGCTTGTGTAAGCACTTCTTTAAGGTTATCAATCTTTTACAGGAAAAAGGTGGTTGATGCTACTCTTGGTTACCAGATTTTTGACAGTAAAGTTCAGGTAGCTGTCCTGGCCGTCGGGAACTAAAAGAACCTAGGTCACTGTGTTTGTTCCCCTGTGCCACTGCTATGAACAGAACAGGTCAGGAGCACTTTCTATTCCCTCTAAGGGACTTCCCATCTGCAGTGGGAATCAGCATGCATGATTACAGGGTAGAGATATTAAAGACAAAAAGAAGAAAGAAACAGGCATCCATAATGGAGAGGCAAGAATTTCTGGTTAGCAAGAAAAGCAGAGGAGGTACTGGAATATGTAAATCCACTTACTGACCCAAAGTGCAACAAGCAAATAGCAGGATTAAACAGGCAGGAGCCTCCCAAATCCAGCGGTGATACAGAACCCAGGAAAGGATATTATATCATTGAAAGGCTCCTGTGATAGTCTGGACTCTCCACTCTGGTTGCAGCATCCCAATATCAATTGCCAAGCTGTTAAGCCCTGCCATAAATCTGTCAGATTACCGTGCACTAGATGAACCAGGTCACTAAATTGTTAGAGGGGCAGTCTTTTTTTTCTTAATTCACTTTTTTTTATTTAGAGTAATGCGCTAATCTAAATTAATGATTCAATTAGAAAGTCAAAGTAGACAAGGGGATTGTGAGTAAACACTGGATTGGAGCAATCAATTGTACTATATTAGCTAAAAGATTGGAAAGAGGAGTGTTAGCAAAATGGAAGTTAATTAGACGGCTGGGAATTTTCCTGTTGTGTTGCCAGAGAAAAATTGCTTAGAGGAGTAAATGTGTAAAGACTATGATCCAAACACAGCATTAGCAATGCCTAATGATGGTGTTGAAGAGAAGCACAGCACCACAGAGTGTGCAGTTTACTATGTTAAGGTGCATACAGAACTGGATTCTTACAATATAGATGACTTCAGCTGTTAAATCTGAATTGGGAAGAAGGGAAGAGGGGAGTGAAGGTTTCTTTTCATGGGCTTTAGACATGTTTTCTTTCAGAATTCTTGCTTTAGGAGAAATATGTTCAGGCACACAACTCAGCAGCACTGGAAAGCTAGCCAAAAGAAAAAAAGAAAAAAAAAAGAACAAGGGGAGGATCCAGCCCCAGGCTGGCCAGAAGTACCATGTGTTCCCAAGTGACCCGCAAATACCAGCTGGTGCCAATTTTTATGGGAGATGGGTGTTTAACTCCTCTGTTTCTCCTCCCTTTCCCCCTTCCTATCTTCTCTTCAGTAAATCTATGTCCAGCAACAAGGGCATAGGATTTGTCTTTGCCAAGGATGAGTCAGAGAGCATCCTTACAAACAGGCTTACCCACTGTCCACGCTCCCATACAAGCCCATTCTACAAGAAGCTGGGGAAGCTCCACTGTGGCAATGGATTACAGGGCATCTCTTGCACCTCAATTTCCTCCTGCTTCCACAGCATGGAGTGAATGCCAGAAAGGCCAGATGGTGCCTGCCAGGGTGGATGCCTGGGTCACAGGGCGAAAGCTGCCTAAGCCTGAGCTAAACTTGTGGTGCCAGTTGGCCCACGGGGTGGGGGGGTGGGAAGGAGGCAGAGGCAGGAGATTTGGCACAGCACAAAGGGACTTGCTGAATTGTGTGTGACCTGCTTGAAAGTTCTTTCTGTTTTCAAAGGTGAGAAGGGTAACCAAGGTTAGCACATCATGACTATTCTCTTGTAGTCAGCAGATGCGTATCAGTATGAAATGGGTGCAAGTGAAATCGTAATTGAATGATGGAGCGAAATATTCACCGTGCACTCTCACAGCAGTTTTGTGTTTTCAATTTAACCTCTATATTGACACCTGTCAAGTGCATTGACTGGTATCTTGTTACATATAAATCCTTTATGCTTTAGGTGCTGCCAAGGTAACTTGCCAGTCACGTTTAGCTTCTCAGTTTTCATTTATATCCAGTTGGAAGACCTGGCATTTGGCTGTACCACTGAAAATGGGTTGGCACCATTTGCTTGGATGCAGACCTAATAATTTAAAATACTGGAGTAGGGGCAATTTCTTCCTTAAGTGATTGCCAAGTACTTCGATTTGTGCAGTGAGAAAGGAGCAGCTAGCAGGCCAGCAGAATGTCAATTGGGATTCCTAATGCATCTTGACCTGATACAGGGTATCCTCCCAGTGATTTTGTGGCAGTGCTCCTCTGTTGGCTTCACCATGGCCGTGTTCCGGAGGAACACCTATGAGAGAGAGGGGTTGGTTCCCCTCAGCTTGCACAAGTCTCCTAAGACTTAGGCAGCAAGTAATGCCTCACTGAAGACAGATTGCCAGACCTCATTGTAGGGCTTCTAACATCCTCAAACCTCAGTGTTTTCCCACCTTTTAATGTATCTGCCTTCCTGACATGATTCCCTTCACTGGATACTGTTTTAGAACAGTGACATTCTTTAAGTGACTCAGTTAAGTAGTAGTGATAAATTTCATACTTACTACACTTTTTATCAGCCCTTTGGATTATGTTCTTTTTTCAATGTATGCAATTCAACTCCTATTTCTGGTTATTTAAGTTAGGCACCCTCCTTTTGTGATGATATAGTTCGTTGATCTGTGATCTACATAGGTATTTACTTCCTCATGTTATTTCTATTTTTAAATTTTAAATATTTCTAATTTTAAAATTCCCTTCAACAGTGTTGCATGAACTTGTTGCAGTGTTGTGGGGTGGTTTTTTTTTTCTTTTCTCAAATTAACATTGCTGTAAAAACCTTGAACTGTATCAAGTTACGCTAGAACAGACTTTATGATATTACAGAGATCTTGCTTTCATTCAGCCAAAGAACTCCCTCACTGCAATACTTATATTCACTTGCATTTACTTCTGGATTCTAGTGCCTTCGCTGCAGTATCAAAGAGGTGTGGTAGCGGTGGATGATGGTGGCCCTCCATTTAGAAGCAGAGAATTACCTGCCTATTTTGACTAAAGTATAAAGCTATAATTTTCATGCAAGCTTTCTGTCCTTCCGTCAGTCAGCATCATGGACCGTTCCAAAGGTCACAGAAGTAAAGATGAGAAGCCTCTTTATGGCCTGATGTGCTGCTGATGGTCAGGTTTGATCATTCTTTCCCTTTTCTCTGATGTTGTAGGCCTCCGAAGTCTCTCGAAACAGAGGAGTTACTCTGTTGGCCAGACCAGGCAATAGTCTCGTAACAGCTATTCGAAACCAGCACCATCATGAGACATTACCTCTGGGTAAGCAAAGTTCAAAGCCATGCTCACAAAGATGCTTTTTAGAACTCCTCACCAACCACATGCACTACCTTGTGTTGCCCTGTGCCTCACTAGCAGTGCAGCCAGTGTGCCCCTGCACAGTCATTGTGACAATGGTCAATAAAGTCTCTGTACTTTCCCCCCCCCCTCCCCCCCATTTTCCAGCTTACAATGACAAGATTGTTGCATTTCTACGCCAACCCAACATTTTTGAGATGCTGCAGGAGCGTCAGCCCAGCTTGGCCAGAAACCATGCACTCAGGTACCACTTTTTTCCAGACTGCTGAAACCAAGTTCCAGGAATGATTTCTTGTAGAGTGGGGGAAAACAAATTCTAGTAACTGTAGTACAGAAGATGAACTTAAGCCCCTATGGACCTGTCACCATTAAAGGGTTCGTGTGGACCGCCAGAATCTGTGTAGTCACCGTAGTTATTTTCCACAGACACTCAGGAAGGAAAAAGAACCAAAATAACTATGGGCGAACAGTGACATTTCCATTCTAAGTATTACTGAGTAGCAGCAGCTATGCTTTTCAGAAGATAGGGGTAACATTGTGTTTGGATGGAAGTCAGCAGCAAAACCCCCATAACTTCAGCAGAACCAGGATTTTACCTAATGGATGGATTTACACCCATGCATGGACATAGTCACCCTAGATTTTGTAAAGAAATAGGAACATTATGAAGTAAATTGTACTCTTGTCTTTAATCTTTCTCACATATGACTTAATGGTACTTCTTTCCAAAGTAATTAAATTGTATCTTTCTTTTTCTTATGCCCATTCCTTTCCTAACAGGTTTAAAAAACAAATAAAATAAAATTTAAAAAAAAAAAAAAAAACCAGAACCAAAAGCCAATACAGTTTAAACTCATTCTAATTCCAAAAGTTAAATTAATTGTTTTGGCCAAGAACCTAAGCTGGCGTTAGTCAGCCTCAGCAATGCCAGTGTGCACCAGCTAAGAGTTTGACCAAGAATCTAGTTCGTACTGTGCAGTAAAAGACGTGGCTGTGGGACTGGCGGGGGAGGGGAGGAAGAGCAAGGGGAGAGCCTTCAAGGTCCTGCAGCGCAATTCCTGCTGATAGTCTTGCTGGCTGGCAGCTTACCTGTGAGAGCCAGACAAAGAGTTCTTTGGGTGTAAGGATTAGACTTCCTTCCTGGAGGAATTAATGCGTTCAAATAAAATGAGGGAGACAGAATGAAAAATGCTCCCGGTATTCATGATGTACATTTCTGTAACTGAGAATTTTTTGTCTTCACCATCAATTTATTCCAGACTAATTTTTTTTTCTCACCTGTAGTTTGAATTCTCATTTCTCAGAGAACAGATGTGGCTTTTATCTCCTTTTGAGCAGAGAACAAAATTGACTAGTGATAGGGACTAGACAGCTTAGCCAGTGCGTAATGAGATTTGTAACAGGATATTGAGCCCTTCGCCTCCGGGTCATTGCTTTGATTATACCTTATGTCAGGAGTGATCCCAGGCTACCGCCTCACACTCATACAGCATGTATTAAGCAAATTCGTAGGAGACAAATGTCGATCTTTTACAGGGCTTGATTCTGCAATACATTGCAGCCTCACCCAGCAAGGTGCTAAAGCATAACCTTGACTTGATACTAGAATAAATATTCTTGGACACTGCAATATGCTTTAGAAGCACACTGACAGACTTGGGGTGTAGATCTCCATCTCCATTATCCTCATCTTGCTGGTAGGATCCTAGCCTGTTTCCCATTCCTTATTAGCATTCCTTTAAACAACAAACTGTATGATTTTGCACATGTACTGTATAACATCTATGTGATCATTTAATATCAAATATATGTTAGAGTGTTTTTTGCCAGATAGAACTGACAGAGGTAAAGGAAGTGGTATGATGTGAAATTCTCTTAATGAAAGGTGGTATATTAGTTGCAGCCTTAAACAAAAAGTCTGTCTGTCAGTGACCTTAGCACTATACATGCGCTTGTAGGACTAAGAATCACTCTGTTTTCTAAAATACAGTATAAAATCTCTTGCTTTTGTATCAGGGAACTGAGTGATATAAATAGATATTTTTTTCAAGTTTGTTAGTGAGATTAGAGAATGAATCAGGCAGTTGTTTGCCATTTTTATAAGGAGAGAAATGGGAACTGGCAAAATACCAAGGAATAACAACTGTGTGCATGGTTCACGCCTTGATAGTGGCAGGTTTTCTTCTTTCTCTTTCTTCTCAATAATACCATTTATGTTACAGGGAGAAGATCCATTACATTCGGACAGAGGGTACACATGGGCTTGAAAAGTTGTCTTGTGATGCAGATTTAGTAATTCTGCTGAGGTAATCAATTTGATCAAAAGCATAATGTAATTACTTATGGTACCAGAGAAGCTGGCTGGCTTTTTCTCAGCATAATTGAAAAGATTTTATTAAGTCTTCCGGGTCATTTGTAATTAGAGTAGAATTCATTTTTACTGATAGTCACCCAAAATAATACAGCCAGAGTATATCTGTCAACTGTTACTTCCTGAAAGGCAGCCTCCATCAGTGCAGTAAACTCTGTCCCCAGCCAGCTTAGTCAATGTAGCTGTTACTGTCAGGTAGCAGATAAAAAAGAATCAGGTCAAGATGTTTCCTTTTAGTGGAAAAATTCTTGTTTCCTTTTTTTTTAAAAAAAAAAAAAAAAAAAAAAAAGAGGAAAAACCTTGTCTTTCTCAGTGCAAATGACTAATGTAACTGATCATGAAATTTCTGGTTTTACCACAGCAGTGCTGCCCACACATGCAGGACCATGTCACACTAATAAAACCTCGATGTACAGTGCAGTGAGCATTGCTTGGGTAACCTAGATAAGGCTTCAGTTTTTATTAGGACCAGAGAGCTTGGTCTTTGGGCGCTAGCTACTTTTGTTCAGCACAGATAGGGACTTATTTTGTTGTCCTGTTCTTACATGGAAACCATTGCATTACCCAGGTGGTTTTGGTATGCTTAGCACTGCCTAATGCATGAAGTTTACAGCTTATTCCCCTCAACTTAATCTGAATGGTCAAAGAAAAACAACCTGAGAGACAGATGTGTGTATCTTTTCTTCTGACTGCTAATGCGTTGAAGTTGCCCCTGTTTATTACATAGCCTTGGGTCATTACTCTATATCGGCAGATTGAGCCAGTGTGTTAGCATGAAGCATCTAATAAAATTCATTTTGTTGTTCTTTGTTACTGGTGACCATGCCTGATGTGGTAAACCTGTGGATTTTATGAATCTGTAAGCTCAGAGATGCACCCAAAATTCTGACCGCAGCAGACTTGCACCATACTGCATATTTATATTCCTTCATGTGATGAATGTGAACAAAATCTCTTCCTGTCACTTTTTCCATGCAGCCTTTTCGAAGAGGATATTATGTCCTACATACCACTGCAGGCTGCCTTCCATCCTGGTTATAGTTTCTCTCCTCGTTGCTCACCCTGTTCATCACCCCAGAATTCTCCAGGTAAAGGGATGGGGAAAACAATACAAAATCTTGCATTTGTGGTATTTCTCCTAATAGATACAAAGGAGCAGATTCAGAGCTGCCATCAGCTGCCAGCCTGCTAATTCCAGTGCTCACTCTTAATCTGACCCCGGCTGCTTTTATGCTGGATCAATTGCCATTGCTGTTACATATCTGTTGAAATGTTTACAGTAGCTGAAACACATAGATGAGAAATTGCCCATATGGAAGAAGGTATTTTCCTGCTGTTTATGTAGTTGGAAAGGATTAGGATATGAGAATGGTGCACTCCAAATATAACTCACTGACATGGAAGCACATTCATATTCTGTGATAGGAGCGAAGAGCAGCTTCCAAATCAAAGATGTATTGCAATACTTCCAGTGCTCCTTTAAAGTTCAGTCTCCTCCACTCGGTATTCCAAAGACTTTTCTTCCCAAGACTCATCTATTTTAAGACCTGAGGGGATCATCTTGATGATCTAGTCTGACCTCCCGTGTTGAGCCCATTAACTTAGGTTTGACAGGATTCATATTTTCCAGAAAGCCATGCTGTCTGAGAAGGTTATTTCCAGCTGTGGCATGTCTCTGTGGTTATTGTTTATGCTATAGAAATCTGAGGAGCTAATGTCTCCCTTTTGCCAAGATATACTACCTCCACTGCAGTCTCGCTGCATGGCTGCATCCAGTGGCCATTCTGAGAGAACCGACAGAAATGTGATCTGAAGAAATCCATTTTTGGCCAAGCTTAATTTAAATTATCTGGTTTCAAACAAAATTAATGGGACAAGGGACATTCAAATCTTGGAGCTGGCTGTGGAAAATTAGAAGATTTTTTGATGTGAAGAATTTAAATGCTGAGCCCTTGTCTATAGGAAGGCAGTGTTTTGTCAGAATGTCCCATTTTCATCAGTGAGTTTTAACACCATTGCTGATACAGTTCCCCTCCTCTACGTCAGGACAGTTCATAAGTCTCCTGCAAGACAAAAGTCTAAGTATTTGGTGACAGCATGACTAAGGAGAATGTTAAAGGAGCTGCACTGGTCTTTACTTGTTCTTGTGAAAAGACAAGAAGGGCAAATACTCATTTCTGGCAACATACTGTCTGCTTGCTTCTTTCTGCCACTGGTTACATAGCCCATGAGAACACCCATTCTCTTATGTCCTGGGGGAAGAAATGTCTAACAGAAGAAAAGAAGCATCGCAGGGGATTCTCTTTGCACTGCATGTAAATATGCCTTTTTGTTTCACCAGCAGAGACAATTAGTAATGTCCTTCCCTCCTGGCAACCACGATAAATTATGCTCCCAGTGAATGTGATTTTCCTTTTTTTTTTCCCTTCCTGTGGAGGACTTCCTGCCAGGTTTCTCATAAAAGGGCTTGTTTTTATTGTCTTCTGTAATGAGATAGGGAAATGGGATTTCATGGATCCATTCTTTGACCCTTTATGCGTGGCACTTGTTTATACAAAAGGACTGATCAGCTACTTTGAAAATGCAGACTTCAAAACAAAACAGGTGCCAAATTGCTAAAAATCTGCTGTATGTGTGAATCATAATAGGAAAATGTAGCATTTCTTGCTGACACAAATCCTTCTTGATGCCACAAAGGGGTTTTGTGTTGATAGCTGGAAGTGTTTAATATACAGTCAGATTAACACAGGGAAACCCGATTCCCAGCTTGGCGAGGGTGCTAGGCTCCAGTGAGGAGCATTGCTTTGAGCTCCAGAGGTTTAATCCTGCCAAGTAAGGGGATCTCCTGTACGATGCAGAGGAGAGAGATCTCTAAAAAAAGGGAAAGAAAACCTAAATAGCAGTGACTGTGAGTGGGAGTTATGCATGTCAGTCTTTCTCGTGCCTTTCTGATCCTTGAATTTCCGTTCAGATCGATCACAGTTAAAGGCTGAGGCAACGCACAGGTTCACACAAGGCAAGCTTAACAATTCTTTTAGTGAAGAAGATACAGACCCTAGAAGTCATTGCAGTCACTGAATGATAGGAACTTACAGTTCCATTAATGCCAGGTAGAACAAAAATAATACTGAATGCCATGTATACCTGTGAAAAGTTCCTCATGCATTTGTTAGCCTGTTCTGTCTGGAAGCATCAGCTGCATGATTTGGAAATTTCAAAGCCCTTTATACTTTAGGATGCTGTTCATTTTCCCACCAGGGCTGCAGCGAGCAAGTGCAAGAGCACCTTCTCCATACAGGAGGGACTTCGAAGCCAAGCTGCGCAATTTCTATCGAAAACTTGAAGCCAAAGGGTATGGGCAAGGTCCAGGTAAAATTAAGTGAGTATTATGACAAGTCACTCAAAAAGTCAAAAGCATGGCGTCTTTTATCTTTATCCATGAATGAAGGCACTCGGAGTGGGAAGCACACCAGAGACTGCACTTTGTAAATGAACAATCAGGGCAAGATAAAGTCTTAGTATGTCCTGCAAAAGTGTGACCTTCGAGAGGTTTTTGTGTGAAAGTGTTATTTCTTATAGATTGATATTGCCTTACACTCCCATTCCCTACCTATTTAACCGGGATGTTGCTATTCCTGCCTATAATTTTCTAGTAGGAAAACCATCCATTCAGGCAAATGTCCACCAAAGATTATTGAAATCTACGCCACTGTAACGATGGAAGGGCTCCCAGTCCTTTGGATCTACATATCAGTATAACTCAGGACCAGAGTATGACCCTACGGAAGTTTGCCCAGATATGCCAGTTTAACTTTCTGTGGTTCTTTGTGTTGGTAGCACTCCTGAAGTTGAACTAGAGGGGTTTCTGCCTCTCTTCATGTGTTTTGGGGATCTCTGTCACTTGGTTGTGGGATTCGCTTTACAGGCATCTTGTTAGTTGGTTTTTGAGTCTGTACCTACTTGTGCTCCACCTAGTTATCCAACTTGGCCAAAGGACTATGTGTTTCTAAGGTATTTCCTGGGCATCTGGTTGAATTTATGCATTGGGTTGGCTTCCTACCAAATCACATCTGTTGTGGAAAAAAGTAGTGTGAAGCCAAGCAATGTATTCCAGGGAAACATCATCATCAAAATATTCTCACAGAGCTGGGGAGTCGGCCGTTGGTTATCACTTTTGGTGTCCTGCTAAGTGGCTTCAAGGCACACACGAAATACATTTTAGAATGTCTGTCTTAAAATGTCCATGAACAAGAGGGATTTCTTGCACAGGTGATGTTGAAATGTACTATTCATTAAGTCATTTTAGAGGTTGGCGGAGGAGTGAGAGGTGTACTGTCTAAACAGAGGTTGATACTCCCTTTGCTTACCTGCTACAGAAGCAGTAATTCTGTGGGCATTCACTGGATTAGATCCAGGAAGAGTGTGGGGCCAATCCCAGAAGGCTGTGACCTCATATATGCAGGAAACTCACAGCCCCTTCTGCCATAGCAATGTGTACGCGGAGGGTGTGACAGAGACGCTTAGCGGTAGAGCAGCTCTTTGAACCTGATCACAGCGTTGTGAAAAAGTTCACCTTTGAGGCACATGGAAAAGCCTAATGAGACAACTCACTGAAAACCCATAATGTTCAAGTAGCGTGTGCACCAGTGGATGCAACTTCATTAAGTTCTCTGAGAATGAACATCTCTCTTTACTAGCTCTTACCCTCAGCCTCACAGGCTCACACAAGACTCAATCATTAGGTCTTTATTTCTGCCTCCCTTTGCAGGTTAATTATACGGCGTGACCACTTGCTGGAAGGCACCTTCAACCAGGTAATGGCATATTCACGCAAGGAGCTCCAGCGGAACAAACTCTACGTCACGTTTGTTGGCGAGGAAGGGTAGGGAACCACAAAATGCTATCAGTTTTGAAGTAGCTGTTGACTAAGGCTGAGACTCTCTTGTTATGTAATGCTTCTTTGGTTTTGTTTTACCTCTGAGTAAATGATTCATCTTAATCAGCTCAAACCTTTGTTAAAAACAACAATAGCAATAATGCTTCATTTTCCTATAGCACCTTCCATCTACATGTCTCCAAGTGACAATTTAAGTGGTTAAATCTGATGTCTTCTTGCTGCCATAGGTATTTTGACTGGCTGGAAGGCAAAACTGAACTACAGACCCGTGTTTACACACTGAATCAGTCTCAGGACTGTAATTAGAGACCAGACCTTTATCCCCTTTGTTACTCTAACTCTTCAAAATGGATCTGGTTTTGCTTCAAAAATTTTTGCTTTGCATGCCATCCAATGACCATTTGTTATCCATATGTGGACTTCTTGTTTCTGGCTGAAGTGAGAAACGTGAATACCATTCAGTCCTTACAGTTTAATTCACCCAGTTGGAAGCTGAAAGTAATAGAAGTGTCTTATGAAGACCTTTTCTCAGGAAACCTTCTGCCAGCCTTTCAAATCCAGGAGCCATTCTTGTGTGATTAAAGCCAGCCCCTGACCTTTTCTTTCCAAGTCTAAACAATCTTTCAAAGCCACCCTGGCTCACTCACCTCAAGAGCTGTGTTGTAATTGAGGCTTAATCCACATGCTTTTATAATGGAAAGACCATTGTGCATATTTCCAGTGTTCCATATAACAAGGGCACGTATTGTATTTCAATAGCTTTGCATATAACGTTTCTTTTTTTACAAAAAAACCACATGGGTAAGATTTCAGTTCCAAAGGTGCCAGAGCAGTAAGGCTCTGGGGCAGCTCTCGGAGTGTCCAGCAGCTGCTGACACTGTCAGCTCTGAGGTCGCATGTCAAGTGAAGAGCTTCTGCCAAGGTGACTTTGGGGACGTTAGGTCCAGTGGAAAACAGAAGTCACCAATCTCAGAGGGTGACTCAGTGACGTCAGTGTCAGGGGTTTTCTTAACTCTTACTTTTTATGCTCCGTGGATGCAATATTATTTAACAGAGGTCGTCTTTCACAGCTGGTTTTGCCTCTGGCTTGCAAGTAAAGCATAAACATGCAGCATACTTCAGCTTGCATTTTTGAATA
This sequence comes from Falco peregrinus, assembly GCF_023634155.1. Lineage (NCBI taxonomy): Eukaryota > Metazoa > Chordata > Aves > Falconiformes > Falconidae > Falco > Falco peregrinus. Next base: position 30,535,596 of record NC_073725.1, on the reverse strand, counting down.
ACGTTCTAGTGTGCTAACACTAGCCAAAGTCATGTTGTTTTCCCCACATCTCTAATAACTTCTACTGTGTGTGGCACGGTGTCCTCGGGAGAAATTACAAACCAATTTGATTTGCAAATTCATTCATTCTTCACTGATTCATTTACATCTGAAGGTACATTCCCCCAAGGTTTCTACTGTTTAATGCTAATACAGATTCTGCTGGAGGGACTCCAAAATATCAATTCCCTACTGAAAAGAAGAGTTGATGCTGTATGGACACAGCTTCCCATGTGTTTCAAAGCTAAAATGTCATCAAAAATGAACTGTGAAGGCTTTATGATGAGTTAATGTGTTGCCCAGAAATGCAATACCTAGGCTCTCCTTTGGAGGTTTTTGAATACAAACAAGTGCTGTTCATAGTTCTTCACTCCAGTCGTCATCAGGCTTAGCCCAGTATTTTAATATCTATTGAACAGATCTGTTAAATGACTAGCACCAGTGATTCTTGTGGGCTTATTACCACCCCCTTTTGCTGTTGTGGCTTTAGTCTCACCACATGATCCTAGAGCTAAAGCTCCTCAAAGAGAAAAGTACTGAATCTCCAGAAGTGAAACAGAGGAGGATGGGCTGGCCTGCCCTTTATCACATTTCTAATTGCACAGATCAATCATTCAACACCTTGTGGTTATGCTTCCATAACTTCAAACATAAGACAGAACATTCTGATCCAGCTGCAGTTTTCTGCTCGCTTTACATTTGTTAAGTAGAAGGAGTAGTGCCCACCTCTGAAAATCTTCCGGCACACGTGACATATGGCTACAAATCATCTGTTCATATTGCTTGCTACATGCACGTTTATTTTAGGTTGAAAAAACTACCTACCACTATTAGAGGACGATCTGTTTTTAATAAATCCATCACAGTTGGATTTAATGCATTCGTGAAGCTTTTTTAGTTTGTTTCTTGGGTTGGTGGTTTTTTTTTTCCCAAGTTGAGATAATTGGAAACAGCTTGATTTAAATTTGAGTTAAAAAAAAAAAAAGCACAAGTTAAAAAGGTGACTCTCTACAGAGCAAAATCATGCAACAGCAAAGCAGATCTTCAGATGTACCACATGTGTTTGAAATTTTCAGAAAAGTAGAAGAGCTTAGAGGGAACAACTGAGGAACCACCGTTCTACCTTAAGAGACAGTTCTGATGGGCCTTGGTTTTGTTCAGCATTAACCTTCAGGTTATACCTCTAGCTAAGAGCATCCTTGGAGCTGGATTGTATCTTTGGTTACATCTCAGTGTAGGAGAGTAAAAGCAACTTCTGCTCCAGCCTGGGCTGTCTGGGCTGTGAACCCAGGTGTTCATAGGCAGGTCAAACCCACCCACGAAAACGCTAAAAAACTTTGTACCTCTGATTTACTAAGCCTTTGGAACAAAGGAAAAGAAACTACTTAAGGGATGTGTCTGAGTTACGATTCCTCCCAGATCAGCCTGGATGCTGGTGAAGGTTCAGCACCATGGCTTGTTCAGGGCTCAGAACCAAGTTTTGAAAGGAGGGGTACACCGTGTTAGAAACACGTGGCTGCCACAGGGTAGGTGTTAGACAGCAGCCAATGTCGGCAAAACCCAGAAAATTCGCTCAAATGGGAGTGAGACTCATTTTATCTTTCTTACCTTTTCCTTTCCAGGTTGGACTACAGTGGCCCCTCCCGAGAATTCTTCTTCCTTCTGTCTCAGGAGCTCTTCAATCCCTATTACGGGCTGTTTGAGTATTCAGCCAACGACACTTACACTGTACAGATCAGCCCCATGTCTGCCTTTGTTGAAAATCACCTGGAATGGTAAGAACATTTTACGCGGAACTGAACAATCCTTTTAGAGCAATACGGAAATGAAAATGCAAAATACAAAAGCTGCCAGTTTAGACTAGACTGCATACAAATGTCATTGCTTCTGCTGGGAAGAAGGGGGAAGCAGGCTGGGAGAAGGAAGAAAGGGAGTCTGTAAATACAACAGCAGGCTCTGAAAAAGCAGTTGTGATGAGGTGGTACTATAGAAGTGTCCGGCTCACATTACTTGGGACTTGATGTTTGTTTACTTCTGTGTGAATTTGAAAAGGACAAGGAGAAGAGCTCTGCTTAATCCAGGCCTCATATCCTTGGTCCCTTTCTAAGAATAGCAAGTGTGGTCTTTCTGTACGTCAAGCAGCATTGTGCTTGGAAGCTGTACAGTGTTCTGTAAGAGCCACTTTGCTGCTCTGTACCTACTACAGGCCTTACAAAAGGGCCAGTGGAAGCGGATTCTTTTCTCCCCTGACAGAGCATCCCAGCTTGTATGTGGCAAGGCCAGTAGAGCAAGCAGGTACTTCACCGTACCAAGTATGTGTGCAAACAGACAAACTGCTGATCTTCTTCCTTTATCAAAAATTCTGAATGCATGTTGTGATCTCCTTATTTTTCTATCTGCCTCCAGATCTGTTTGTCTTCGGGAGTTGTTTTCCCTTTGATAGTTTCAGATGTGGTTCAGTGAAACATGGGCTGCAAACCCTGGGCGTCATTTGGTCCCTTGTGGGACTTCATTGTGTCAAAGAAATAGTGCCACATGGGTTTGTTCCTATGATGTTTTTCTTTGTCTAACCAATCTCACTGGCTTCTCTCAGAGATCCCTTTTTTAAAATGGATTTTTTACCACTTTAAAATGAAAGGTGATCCAGGCCCCTTTTAGATTGCAAATAATACATGCCTCTCTATTCTTATAAACAGATCCTTATTTGGCTTACAGTGGGCAGGAGATCAAGGACAACTAAATGGTTATACCATCACCTCTATTAAGGTAGCAGTGGGGAAAAGAGGGTTGTTGCTGGGACTAGCATGGGCTCTGAATTGGTGGGGGTTTTTGTGTTATCACTTCCAGCAGTGGAGCACTGTGCTAACAATGATCCTTGCATTAGAGTGTTTCTCTACTGACGTTAGCAGGAAGAGAGCAGCTTAGTTCTTACAGCTTGTCCACCTCCCACTCCAATCCTGTTCATTAGACATTATGCAGTGGCTTCTTACTTTTCAAGAAGAAATGCAGTCTGCCCTTTGTTCAGCTTAACAGACAACACAGATAAACTTTTGATTTAGGAGGCTGTATTTGTGAAGATGTGTTTTGATTTCGGGGCGTGGGACCACTTAGGCAGGTGCAAACCCAAGATCATTCTGCCCACACTGTGAGCAAACTGGAAGCAGGCATTTTTCTCCAGAAAAGGTGCTGCCGTTTTATCTCAGCAATATTTGAAATAAGCCCTCTTATCTGCTATAAACACTGTCATTGTGAAGGGTTCAGCTGCAGTTTTCTTTAGGGATAAATTCTGCTGCAGAAAGTATGTAGTTTGTTTGATCCCCTCATTGTGTTCTTCTGTTCACTGAGAGATTTCAGCATGGAAGAGGCAATTTTTTTAAAGGTCTCCTGGGCATATAGAACAGCAGAAAGACACCTCATATGATTTTCTGTAGTTGTTAGCATTTAACTCTGAAATCAGTAGCAGCTGGACACTTCGGACAGTCGTTCTCCAACTACACGTATCTGTCTATAACAGGCTTCTTGTATACAGAATGTTATTTGGCCTTTGGGCATTTTTGGTTTTCTTTTAGAAAAGAGAAATGAAGTCCTTTGGCCTGCAGAAGGAAATAAATGCTGTGTACAAAGAGGTTTGTACATAAAGTAGTCTAAATAGGGCAAGATGCAGGACCCAAGGGGAAGATAAGCAATCCAGTAAGTGCTTGGAAATACTTCTTGAACCTGTTATGGAAATAACTGACTGAGACCAGCAGTTTATAATTAGCCTGGTAGGTTTCGTGATTGGCTTGTAGATATCCAGACATTCTACATGTTTTTTTGACTGACCTTGGCTACTTATGTGTAACCCTAGAGTACTGTACGGCTGAAACAGGGTTTGGACTAAGCTTTTTAAAACTCAAAGAGTACGATTGTCCTATAAAGGCTTTATAGGCTAACTTCTCTCAGGGCACTGTACTAACTTGCTTGTCATTATTTGTTCACGAAGAATGGGGGTTTCTGAAGTTCGCAGTCTTTCTCCAACTTTGTTCGTATCCAAGTCAGTGCTAAAACTTCTGTTTCTCAGATTTACTTGTTGATATGATTCCAACAGAGCCTCCTCCCTCTAACATGCAAGAAACAAAGATTATTTTCCTGTTCCCAAATCTGTTATGAGACATCAGTTAACATAGATGGATGAATCAGTTTTGAGGGTCACAGATAATTAATATTCATATTCTTTTCAAAGCTTGAAGCTTGATGTCAGTCATAAAACCCACACAACCACAATTGGTTTAGATTTGCAGATGTCTTGAACTGTATGACTTGTGGTGCTGTGGGGCTTATCATTTATGTGGAATCTATCCTTGCCATGTTTTTCTGTACAGCAATTCTTCAAGACCTATTCAGACATGGCTATATTAAGAAACAGGGCTAGCAAAAAAAAACCTCCCTCAAATTTATTTTACATTTTTTTTCCTTAAGCAAATGGTGGCAAGTTTGAGATAAATACAAGAAAATGCAAAGATGTGAAGTTTTGTTCATATTGGCAGAATTGAGAAATACACTGCTCTTTTTTTCCCTGGCTGAATAGTTACAGTTCTGCCCCTTTTAATGGTTTATTTCATGCCTTGCTCTTTGTACAAACAGCATTCTGAGTCCAAAATGAGCACATCAAAGCACAGAGTAGTTGTATGTATGCCAAGTTAAGAAGGAGACATAATGACTGGAAAATATTTCTCATTTATGGAGAAACTGAGATTTAACACCTTTCCTGCAAGCTTCCATTGAATAAGACTTTTTCCTTCAGTTAACACGTGTGCATGCTGAACACGCAAAATGCAAGATATCACACATTTTCAAAGTTTAAAAAAACCATTTTAAATCCCTCTGTATCTGAAAGGACACAGTTATATCTCTCAACCTAGGAAATCAGATGATACACATCTTTATCTGCATGCTACAGGATGTACCTGAAGCTCAGAAAAGCTGCTTTTAATCCATGCCAGTAATGAGCCATTCTATCTGATCTAGGTAATGTGTCTAGCTCTTTGCCTGAATATTTGAAAATATCTCCCAAAGTACTATTTATACCCCCACTTAGCTTGCCCTTTTCCAAGTGGGTAGAATGTGGTGGCAGCTGGTATATACTATTTCAGTGAAAAGAATATGATTTAGCCCAGAAATAATATTCTTGTCTTTGCTCTTGGTCAGGTGTTTTGGGCAACAAATAGGGTGAGTCACTGAAGAATCCTTCTCAAGTTTTGCTCAGTATGCTGGGAGACAGCCTGGTGGGAAATACTAAATGTTTTTATCACAACCTCATGCAAAGTTAGAGGTGTAATATTCCATACAGCTCCATAGTGCTGAGTTCTTGCATACTAACAAATGGCTCCCAGTAGCTTGCCACATTAGCTTCTCACTTTCCTCCCTGCTAACAGTCCTTTGAAAGATTTTAGACTGACTTTCAGTTCTCTGCAGCACTGAAGCACTTGGGGTCCAGGATGCCCAATATTAGATGGTATATAGAGATACTTTTTCACTGGGATGAAAAAGGTTTCTGTCTTTGATTTAAATGACTAAGGTTTGATTGAATATTGTAGTTCTGGTTTTCACCAAAAATAAGTAAATAGGAAAAGGTTGGATGGGTAAATCAGCCTTGAAAAAAAGAAGAATCCTGATGCATAATAGATAGAGGAAATGTCTTTCTGAATTCTGGGAACAAAATACCTAGTTCCAGGGTTTGCATAGTCTCAAATCTTCGTGTGGGTCACTGGTTACTCCCCCTGCCTTCTTCAGGGTGCATTTTCAAGGGCTCTTGAAAGTTGCTGGTGTCTTTCCACTGCATCTCATTCACTCTATTGTCACAAAATGATTTGCGTAATCATGCTGTGATACACTGTGGTTTTCCTCCGGTGTTTGTTTTGCCTGTCATTTTCCATAGTCCTTCCCTACTCAGCTCTAGCTAAGCAAATTAGTAAACTGAATGTTTGTTTCTGTGACTATTTCTGTATTGTCTTCACCAAACCCGAAGAGAATTAACTCTGTGCTGTTTCATTGTTCATGTAGCTACCCATTTCAGACGTTGTGATTTGGCTGTCATCAAAATACCGCGTAAGAATTTCCGCTTCTTAGAATAAGGCAACTCTCAGTGTTTTCTTGTGATTTTTCCCTCCCTGCTATGAGTACTTAATCTGACAGTGGCAACAAATGCATCATCTTCTCAGTTCACAAAACATTGTGTTCACCATCTGCTGTGAGGTAGAAATCCAGTCTCTCTTTTTCGTATCTTTTGAGTGGGCCAGAGTTTTCCTTCACAGTGGTCCTGCTCCCCTGAGTAATCCAGTAAGATAATTTAATGCACCCTTCTTTGAGAGACAGCACTGTACCCATAGCACGGTCATCTGCACCAGACTTTTCGTCCCCAGATCACTTGCCTGATATTTTATCTGACTTGCTGCAGCAATCCATGTCACATCATCTATTTTGGAATGTTTAGTTCATTGCATGTTTGTAAATGTGGAACCATAACCAGAAATGTGAAAAGAAGCCCAGTCTCTGCATAGAAGACCAGATGGCCTAGACAGATAAAATCATTTGCAGACATTCATTTGGAGTTCTGAGGGATGCTAACTTGAAACATGTTTTTCTGTGTTTTCCTAGTGAATTAATGACAGCATGTCTTTTTTAACAATTAGGCATTTGCAGACCTTGCTGTGACATTTATGCAGCCAGAGAGCAGTACCCCAGTGTCACAGTTAACTTGGAGGTGTTTACAGCTTGTTAATCATACTCAGCATTCTGTATCCATCTCAGAAAAGGCCTGATCGGGTTTGTCTGTTTGTTTTTCTTTAAATGAAATTTAATACATTTTGTTTGCAGAACCTTATTAGAAAGTTGAAGATTTGTGAGTAAAATGTTTTTGTGCAGAACCCTACTGAAGACCACAAATACGATGTGATAGTCAGGCCCAGTGGCCCAGGTCCCCAGAAGCTGTAGGCTGATTCCTGGCTGCAGTGTCCTAATGAACTCCATTTACTTAATGCTCATTTGGAACTGCTTTGAGGCAGGAATTTCTTCATTAAGTTCCCATAGTTCACCTTTCCTTCTGCCCTCCGATACCCCTTGGTCCATGCTGCCGAATGGAGTCAGACAGAAGACTTGCATGTATTTCTACATCATATTCTGTAGGCGGATGCAAGCCTGTTGCACCCACTCTCCATGCAGACACAGACTTGCATCCCCTCTGCTCCAAGCCAGCTGGTGTGGTTACTGCAACACTGAGCCGAGAAAATATATGCTGCCTCCCATCAGGGATTACTTCAGGCTTGGCACTGCCTCGATCGCTTTTACGTGCCCTGGCAAGCTTGGCACATGAGCAGAGCAAGCTCCCTTTGCCTGCGCAGTGCTGCGCGGGTACAACCCCAGCCAGACTCTGACCTTCCCTTTCATTTATTTCATGTAAACGAGAAACCACGCGGCCATCACTATCCATCTCAAGCATGCCAAAGAATCCAGGGTATTATTTATCCCATTTTTTTTTTGTTTTAATAAACCCAAGAAGAACCAAGAATGTTGCAGCCTCAGCTGTTCTTTCTCCTTGGAGAGCCTGGTCAGTTTTCTTAACCCAATTTCATTAGGAGCTGTGCTTTGTGCAGTTGCCCTGCCTGCCCATCAGACAGTTTCCTAATCAGTTTGAGACCTATGTGACAGGAAGGTAAACATCTCAAAGATACTAATGGCCTAAAAGCTTTGCAAACCTGGGGGCTGAGTAAAGGATAGATGTGCAGAAGGATGCCTCAGTGAGGGCAGGCTGGTGAGCTGTTTGGCTTCTCAGCTGGCCAGTTAGCACCAACAAGCTGACAGGTCCATCACAGGTGCAGGCTGCAAACCAGCTATAGCATCTCACTCAGTAGCTTGAGGATGTGAGGGAGAGCTGCGAAAGCTTGGGCAGGCAGAGGGAAGAAACTGGAGATGCTCCAGAGCATGCCAAGTGCTAGCAGAGATGTGTAGGTGGAAGTGGAGCTCTTGCAGTGTTGTAATGTAGAGCCATCAGAGACAGATCTGTAGGAAACAAAGCTCCACTAGTCCTGCTACATGGAGAATGACTTATTTCAATTAAAGTGTTTTTAAAGAAAGTGACAAATTGCCTTATGACCTAATGGGTTGTATTCAGACGATGACCGGCTCATATGATGGATTTAGACACATTCTGTGGCTCTTTATAGAAACAGTGGAGAAATGTAGTCACAGCATCTAAGCAGGAGGTCTGCAAGCAGCCATAACTCCTCTCCACTGACTGAAAGTAGCTCTGGGGAATATGTGGCCTGAACTACTCATTTATTTCTAATTTGTCAACTGTTGTGGCAGGCAACCTACGTATGGCCCGATACCTGTTTTATTGAGGGAGTCAGAAACACCGAGTTTGGCTTGGGGCTCCAGTGGGCCAGTTGTGTGGGTCTGCGTTTAGGTGGGGAATGAATTTAGAAGAGCTATCCTGAAGGGGCCTGTTTATGCTCAACACTGAATAATCATCTTCTTAAAAATCAGTTCAGATGTAGCTCCCCAGAGTGGGGCATCCAGCAACATCCAGTTGGTTTTGAAATCAGATGATTACCTCTTTGCCTCAGTTTCCATCTAAAGAGATTTCCTAGTATGTAATCAACTTGAAATCCATTTGATGTACACTAATGCTCTGAACTACTTTGAAATTCTCAGATGAAAGGCACCGTAGAAAACCAAAGCATTTAATGTTACATTACACTATAAATTTTAATTACTAGCAATATCTTATTTTAAATAAATCATGTTTGCATGAAAAATTTTCAAGCACTACTGTAAATCTTCTGGACAGGAATGATAATAAAATAAATATGCAGCTGAAATAATTTTATAAGGTCTTTTCACTATGTGAAAAGGGTACGTTACTGAAATGCCTTCTTGCTGCTCTGCTGTGATCTCTTTCAATACCTTCTGTACTTAAGTAAACTTTGATTTTCCTATTAAGTTTGATGTATGACTATATCACGTAGGGCCTGCCTCAACAGCTGGTTAATTATTTATTAAGGGTCAGGAGGAATTGGAAGATTAAAGGCAAACCAAACTGAAGGAGAAAAAACACATTCTCCCTAACTGAGCTTCTACAGCAACCTTTTTATTAAAAAGGTTCTGCTTTATATTTACTTTATTCTTGACTTTCTGTCTGTTAGTAGAGGACTTTTCTCAAGTTCTTTTGAGAATCTGGATGGTGGTGTCACATGGGTTGAAAGAAGAATTGTCTCTGTCTCTCCTCCCTTTCCCTTCTCCGAATCTCATAGTGTCTAGCACTGCTTCCATAATTACAGTTTGGTTTGAGGGAAAGGCGGTTGTTCTGTTTTGTTGGGTATTTACAAAAGTCATCTTTATGGTTTTTCCCTTGCGTAAGGCCATTTAGTCTTGTGCAACACTGTGGATTAAATTTGCCCAGAGATGGGAGACTTCACAGGCAGATCTCTGTAGCGTCTCCCCTTCGCGTGTGGTAGAGGAGAAGAGGGTAAAATCCACAGTGCCTGCGAGCACGGGGGCCTGCAGGGAAGCATCAGGGTGGGCACTGACGGTGCGTTCATTTGTAGTGGTGAAAAACTCCCAAGGAGTGATGAATGTCCTCCTATCTCTTGTTCCAGCCGCACCAGAACGGCAAGGCTGCGCTGCCCCTGTGAAGTGTTGCTCAGCCATCTCTGCCCCTCCTTATTTCTCACTACATTTTATTCAGACTTCAGTAACGTAAAGAAAAGTCAGGTACAGCAGGTGCAGAAATTCCAAAAAAAACCCCAACCTTTTTTATTAGTAAACAGAATTCATACATCCAAAGAAAGACTGCTTGTGGAGCAGAATTGTTTTCAGTAAATCACCCAAATTCATTTGGGGTATTTTTGAGTAGAAAAGGCATTTCTCTTTGTGTAGGGATCTCCCTGGAATATTTTGAAAGTTAGAAGTTTCATTTGTCCTTTGAAAATTATGCTTCATTTCAATATGTTAGTTATGTTCAGTATGTTTTAGTATTACATTAAAATGCAGAAAAAGGGAAGATGAAAGATTTAAATTGATCTTATCTGATTGTATTTAAAGGAAGAAGGGCAATGTCAAGTTTGTCAGTTTGCCCCAACTTGGGATAGGAATATTTTTCAACGTCTCAATGAAATTATGAAGGATGAGAAAAAAAAAATGAGAGGCTGTACAACCTCTATGAAAAAACATGTATCTAGTAACAAGAATCAGTGTCTTGTGCCTCATGGAAGGAAGCTTTTTACATTGTAGCTTATGGCTTGCATTCTGGAAAAGACAGACTAGAAACTGGAGTTAATTAATTGGATTGGAGAGACTGATAAGGAAAAATTGAAAATTTTTTTGCGCTTCAGAACAGCAACGCAAAGGTCCAGGTCTGCTGCATTCTGCATGCTCACAGGAGAGGCTTGAAGCTGTCAGTTTGCAGTGGTATTAATAAAAGCTGGAGGTGTCCAGCGACTTGCAAAACAAGACCTAAAATGGACTGTCAAAACAATTAATAGCATGTCTGAATTTCAGCGCACAGATTTCTTTGTTTACTCAGTTGAGGGACCTCATCCCACGAGTGCGGGGATCACTAGCTGAATTGCAACGCAGTACAAACCCCAGTGCATGGCTGCACAGCTCTGCACTGCAGGCAGCCGTGTGCAGTTAGCTTGAGGTTATCTGCATCGCGCTTCATCACGTGCTGCAAACGCTCCTGGCTGCTTGCCGGTGAGTTTATACTGAACAGTCTCACTCATGCTTAAATACCCCAGAGCGGCTGGGAAGGATGTGCTGCCTTTGACTGGGAATAAGTCCGTTATTACGGCTTCAGTGCTCATAGTTACCCAACGCAGGAAAATGGGTGTCGTAGTGTAACCCCCGCTGGTAACTAAGTACCACGCAGCCGCTTGCTCACTCCCCCACCCCGAGGGATGGGGAGGAGAATAGGGAAAGAATATAAAACTCAAGGGTTGAGTTAAGAACAATTTAATAGTTGAAATAAAATGAAGTAAAACCAATAATGATAATAATGATTATAACAATTATGAAAAGGAAGGAGAAGGGGAGAGGAACAAAATCCAAAGGGAAGGGGGAAGACAAGTGATGCACAGTACAGTCGCTCACCGCCCGGTGACCGATGGCCAGCCCCTCCCCCAGCAGCGATCCCAAGGCCCCGGCCACCCCCACCCCCCACCCCCAGTTTATATACTCAGCATGACGTTGCAGGGTATGGAATAGCCCTTTGGCTAGCTGGGGTCACCTGTCCTGGCTGTGTCCCCTCCCAAGTTCTTGTGCCCCTCCAGCCCTCTCCCTGGCAGGGCCTGAGAAACTGAAGAGTCCTTGACTTAGCATAAACATCACCCAGCAGCAGCTAAACCCATCTGTTATCGATGCTGTTCTCACACCACATCCAAAACGCAGCACTGCAGCAGCTACTGAGAAAATTAACTCCCTCCCAGCTGAAACCAGGACGACGTGCAGTCATTTGGTTGTGCTTGGCCCACTTGTCTCACAGGTGAATAAATCTATGGATTTTCCCTGTAGCTTGACTATTTTCTTTCAACGCATGGCAAGGCTAAGGAAAGCAAACATAAAATCATGCAATGTATGAAACTTTACTGAAACATTGGTTTACAAAGTGCCCCACCAGCAGCCTTTCTAAAAGGTTTGACTGAAAGATCAAAATCCGTTGATAAAAATGTTCTGTTGCTGGCTTAAAAATCAACCCATATGCATCAGACTGAGTTGATCCATAAGGGGCTGCTCATAAACTAGAGCTGATTCACAAAATAACCTAGCCTTTTAAGGGAGGCAAGAAAGTAAAAAATGTCAAACAGACTAAACAACTAAAATGGAGCTGGGACTCTGAGGGCTGGGACTCCATTGCTGTCTCTTCCAATTGTTCTCTGGATAACATTAGAGAAGTCATTTTACTTTTGCGCTTAGGTTTTCTCATTTGTCAAATGAAGCACTGGCACTGATCTCCTCTGTAAGCTGCTTGTAAAAGATCGGCCAGTCACAAATACCGTCTGGGATCTGGGAGTTGCAAAATGTAGAGGTTTGCAGTCTTCTAGCCAGTAGTTCATACCTCAGCCTGCAGCTCCTCTGTAGGTACTGGGCAGAACTGGAGGAGAGTTTGTCAACAGTCTTACAGGCCCAGTCTGTTTTATCCGTTGTGCCGGCAGGATAAGCTAAGCCCTGCAAGCAGACCAGTTTCTGATGAAGGTTAGTCACATTTTTGCTGCCGTATTTTGCCAGGGGTTCTCCCGGGGGAGGATGATTGTAGGTTATGGTCCATGAGGTTAGTTCTGCAAGCAGAGACAGCCACTCCGGCACTTGGCCACGCTTCTTCTCTCCTCCTCCAAAACACAATGCTGATGGAACTTCATTGTTACTGCTCAAATGACATAAATAGATGCCATAATAATGAATAATGAATAAATTACATGAGTAATAAATAAAATATTGTAATAAATAAAACATAGCACAGATTTCTTGTTAGAGAGAGACCATCTACTTGATTAATCTCTTTACTAGTTTATAGGCAGAACTGGAATCAATTCTCTGTTGCCTATGGCTGGAGTCCCTGGTGCTGGGCCGGGCGGTGACGTGGAGCCTGGCGTGCCTGTGCTGACTCGCGCCGTGGAAGGCCCAGGGCCGGGTTTGCTCAGTTCTGTATCCGCAGCAATAACGTCTGACGCGGTTCACCTGATGTGCAAGGAGCCGGTGCGGCTCCCCCTCGGCATGGGGCTTGGTAACTTGGATGCAGGGCTCTGCAAATGCAGCTGTAACTGTTCCCCTGTGTGAGCGTTTACCTGGAGCCACTGTGGGCTTAAACTAAGGAGGTCTCCCAAAAGCAGCTGTTTGATAGAGAACCTGAATATCTGATAGCTGTTGAAGAGAAACCTGAGGGGATGCTGTGAATTTCCTTTATCTATGTTATCTTTGCCCCTCATTTTTCTGGAAAAAGCAGAACAGCCTACAGCTTTCCTGATAAAATCGTGCTTTTTTCTCTGTGACTCAATTAGTCTTTTAACCTTTTCTGACAGTTCTTTTGTGGTGGGTGTAGCCAGGGTATAAGGAAGATGAAAAGGCGTTTTGAGTGAACATGCAACATAGCTAGGTTAGAGACGAGGAAAAGGCTTGAAGGACTTGATTAGATTAAATGAAGAAGCAATAAGGTTTGCATTATGTCATTGTTTTTCGGTTACTGGTAAATCAAGTTGCAGGAATTGTTTGAGGTTTAGTTGCTAAGTCAGGGTACGTGAGCTCCAGAGATTTAGAAGGACATTAATAGTTCACATTTCCATCGTGTGTAAGCAATAGTTCTTTTTCATGTGGTTACCCTTTAGTACTGAGAAACAGAAATGTTGTGTTCCATTTGCAGATAGATCCAGAAAATAAAAGTAGGACAAGCACTTATTGGAGTGTCAGTATTGCACTGGCCTTCTGCAGCTGAAAATTTAGGCACAATTTAGCAATAAACTGAGAGGTTGACTTACATAAATACATTCATCGTATGAAATTCACGTACCCAGCAAAAGTAAAAATATCTCAAGGAAGGCTGGCAAGAGAAGGCTCACTCCTGTACACCCTCACCTGAAATCAAGTTCAGGATTTGAAGCCTAATGGAAGTTTATTTGTACCAGATTGTTTTTCTCTCTGAATATCAGTTTTCATCCTTTTCTTTTCTTTTCTTTTCTTGATTAATTTCAGTTCATGGGGTGATGCACATATATTTCACACATCTCTGAACATCCTCTTTGTATTTTATGGCACTCTGCAAGCAGGCCTGCTGCGCTGTTCCACTTCCATACACTTTACAATCAGGGCTACTTAAGAAAGGTTAGTGCTTTATTAAATGAGTGTTACACATTTCCTTTAAAATATAATTAAATCTCAGAAGTTTTATAGGAATAGTAAGCAGACAGAGTATTATCAAAGAGGGACTCATGGAATATGCCGTTTCATCTTCTGGTGCCTGAACAAAATGCTTTTGCTCCAAGTAGAATGTATCCTCTATTAATGTCCCAGTAACATTTGCAGGGGCGGCAAGGATAAATCCCTGTAGACTGTAACTGTTTAACATCCATCAGTTTCCAGGCTGGAAAGCTGCACGAACAGTTGCTCCATGTCAGCACTCATAAAGCATTTCCTTTTGGTTTTAATTTGGAAAATGGACTGAAAATGAAGCTTACCTGACAGAATTTTCTGTGGTTTCATAGTGAGGAATTATGCAGATTCCTCTTAAAAACTCAGTAACTGTCTGAAAATCTGGAATGAATTCTGACCATGTCTGAGATAAAGATGCATTTCAGTGTTTAGAACATAACTCAAAGCAAGTTAGAAAGAAAACAACAAAACTTGGTCGGGTGGGCCGTTACCATTCCTTCAGAAGAAGTGTGTGGGGATCCAGAGCACATTCTCAGGTGGGATGCCAATGTAGTTAGCTGTCAGAAGAAGTGGGTTAAGTCCTCAGCACATTGGAAGATGCCATGTATGGGTGACCCAACATTGTATTTTGTCTCTCTGAGAATTCTTCATAGTAAAGACGCATATAAGAAAAGAAAATGAGCCAACAATGATCTTATTACTCCTTAGACTGGAATTCTCCTCCAGGACTAATTTAGGAATTATTTTACCTTTTCTCTTTAATGTGCTGAGACTTTGTAGACTTTTGTCTCCTGGCCTTCGTAAGAGCCATTCCTTTCGTAGTAGTGACACATGAGCTCATCAGATTCCTGAACTGAAGAGGCATCGTGCTGGAATGCCATGGTGTCAGCCTCTGAGCCTGCAGATACGCAGAGCAAATTTGCCACACCACCAAATGACATGGTGGCAGAGAGGCGGTCTGCAAGGTTTGCAGATGCAAGTTGGATAAATAGAATGGCATTAGCTATCCCAGCCTGCATGGCTAACCTTTCTGACAGCAGATTGCTTCACGTCATCACATTAGACCGTTCAAATGTTCTGTCATTTATGTGAGTAGGGGTTAAACATGCACACCAAATTAAAGGCAGGCATTTGTAAATGAAGGCTGATAGAGGTGTGGGTTTGATCCACTGCCAAGGGTTTGTAAAGGTGATCTGATCTGCTAGGTTACTGCTGTGTCAATGTAGCTCATTACAGGACACGATGATCATGTCCTGCACTGAGCAAACACAAGGATATGTGCTGTGAACATACAGACACGGATCTCTGGTGCATGTACCACACTGCCAGTTTTGCTTAAAATTTGTAGTGTACAAGCCAGGCAGAGTTGCTGTAACCATCCGGTTGACTTTTTTGCAAAATGCATGCTCTTAGAACTTCCTTGTATTAAAAAAAATACTGTTCTTTGTTTAAAAAGTGCTACTGCTGGGGATTCCGCCAAAATTCAGAAGTCCTGAATCAGTAAGTTTTCTTCTGTGTCATCCCCTTCCCTCCCCCAAATCACAAGATTAGAAATCACAATATTTAAGGCTACAAAAATGGATTTTTACTTCCTTTAATCAGTAGTGTCTGGCCATTAGGATGCTCATGAGTGTCTTCATAACAACGGAGGGTTTAACTGTCCTTTAAAACAAGCTGTACCACACTGGAACCCACAATACCCAGTTTCCTACAAACCTGGGTTTCATGACTGAATTCTCTGTTGTCTAATAAGATGCATGTTCAGAGTGAAGCCTTTCCCATGACTGGGCCCTTCTAAATGCTTTCCCCTTTTTGGATTCTCTGGTACCTAATAATGGTTGAGATTAGGTCCAAGTCTCCCACTGTGGAAGGACTAAGGCTCTCCAGCTGCATCCACCTGCCAAATGTCATTCTCCCTTAGAAGAGCTGCCAAGGGCAGAAATCCTGTACCGCAGTGCAGCCTCATTTGTTCAGCTTGTCTTTCAGGCAGCCAAAAGTTCATCTGCACGATTAAACAGTCAAAAGCTCTAAAACTGCTGCAACAGAATGTGTAAATTTGTCTTACAAATGTGAGCAAGTTATCAGTAGTCTCATGAAAAGAAAATGATACTTTCAAATTTGATGTGAGCCATATTATATTCATCTCTCTTGAGCCCTTCTTTGAATATTTTTTCGCAGGATACTGCATCAAGAAGGGCACACTTAAACACAGTTGATGTGTTTGGGTGAGATAAGGTTTGCCAGAATTTCAATCTTTTTAATCCTGCCAGGTGCTTCCTCTATTTAGGATTTAGAGTTTCTCATCCCATAGCCAATTTAGCCCATAAGGCATGGTTACCAAAGCATCCCCTATAGAATGATACAAACCATTCTTTCCCTGTACACGTAGATTACAGTTTTGTTGAGGTACATCATTCTCCATCTGATTCTGAGGAAGGACTGTCATACAGAGCAGAGCTGTGTTCATTCAACCAGTTAAGAGAGAGCCCTGTAACAAAGGACCATTACAGGTCCTGCCTGACTCTGCTGCTATATGATAAGGACCAGAGTAAATTAAATTTCCTGTGACTCACCTGCAATTGGAGCAAAATTTATTGCTTAGTCGCTGCTAGAGCATATGGATTTGTCTCTCCCTGTGTACACACACATGCAGTAAGTATGCAGAGAGTCCCACAGAGGAGAACGAGCCTGTTATTTTGCAACAAGCTGTTTCAGGGGCACCTGCAGCCTCCAGAAGGAAAGGGAGTTAGCTTGGTAGCGTGGAAACGTTTGCAAATGGGTCAAAGAGTAGGGCTGTTAAAAGCCAGAAAACAGGTGCACACAATGTCTTTTTTGAGTGGCCGAGCGGTGTCAACGGGCAGTCATACCAGAGCAGCTCTCCTGCTCATTAGTTCTGACTGGTTCCCTGCTTTCCTGTTCATTAACTCCCTCCTGCGTTTCCCCTCCCTGCTGGAGCGCGTCACCCAGGCTCAATCATTGTCTCCAAAAGGGAAGGGTGTTGAAAGAAGGGGCCAGAGCAAGACCTCCTGGCGTTCCCCATCCTCCCCCAAATTATCTTTTCTGCCAGAAAGAAACCAAACAAGTATTTTACACTTCCCTGGAAAGATAAATGTAAGTCAGGTTTAAGGAAGGTATGTGCCCTGCAGCCAGGATTTACCTTTGTGCTGCTTGTTCTGTCAAGAAAACCAGTGTGTTCTGAAGGGACCATCTCACCCACTTCTGAATCTCACCCATGCTCTGAGTCCTTCAGGAAGAAATAAACACAAAAACCTGGTTTTGCTTTAACTGGATTTCGTAAAGAGGGTAGTTTGTTTCTTGTTGCTTTTTTGTAAGTTTTGATACATTTTAAGTGGGACTGTTTATGTTTGGCTGATTGTGGTGGCAGCTTGATATACTGTATGAACACACAAGCTGATAGAGTGTGTAATTGTTCTCTGAGGACAGCAGCAAACACCTCCCTTTTGATAGGTACCCGTTGACTAACCGTGGTCCCTATTTCTCAGCGCACTGCTGGACCACAGAAGCGTCACCTGTGGTCCCAGGCCCCATCCAGAATGGGCAAGGAGAAGGCGACCTTCTCTTCACCACTCTTCAGGTCAGAGAGTCAGGTATAGCAAGTCTCTACAGAGATACCAAAGCTTTGTGCAGGGATAGAAGGGTTTGTGGGCTGGGGAGCTCACACGCTTCGGCCACCAAGCACTGTGTGTGCTGGGGTGATATGGAGCTGCCAAGAAATACAGTCTGCAACGTAGCTTTTGTATCCATTGTATCGACAGGCACCAGGAGTGGCACTGTCTTGTTGATTATTTCGTCTCCTTTGTCTAGACCAGTTAGCACTGGATGTGTTTTCCTACACAGTACCATTGCAAGGACTGGAACTGAGGAACCGCAGTCAGGCCCCAAGTTTGAGTGAGCCCTGGTGTGTCCCAGAGGGCTGCAAGTGCAAAGCCAGGCTGATGGACCACACGACCTATTGCTGCTCTGCCCACGTTTGCTTAGGCTGACCCACCAGACTGAGTCCAAAACACTGCCCGAGGCTTTTGGATGGTTTGATACAGTTCTGCCGTAAATCACTGATTCAATTTGCCATTAACAGCTACTGTAACATGTGCTCGTGCTTGTAAACACCTTGATCTAAGCACGCTACCCTTTCACATCAGCTTTGCGTGAATGCCCTCAAAGCTGCTTAGAGGTACCGAAGTGATACAAGCAGCAAGGAGAAAGTTGATGCTGTTCACGTTCAAGCAATTTCTTAGCAGAGAGAGCATTCCCAAATCTTTCTTGGCAACTTACTTTCCAGCTTTACCTTATTCTACATGGCTCCTGCCTGCCCCACACTGCACAGTGGAGTAGCCGTGAGGTGAGCCCTGTGGCGAGGAACACCCAGTGCTCATAGTATTTCCATTCAGTGTTTGCTTTCAAAATGTGTAGGGATGGATGGGGTGGTGAAGAACAAAACCAAAAAAGCCGACATGGGTTATTTAGAACAAACAGACTTGATTACAGATCCTGAAGGTGCTATAAAACTGATGGATTACAGGCTCAGCATTTCTGGGTTTTGAGCTGTCTGGCCTCCACTGTGCTTTCATTGTGTCAGCTCCCCCTCTTTTCGTTGCCTTTTGCTGGAAACCTGGTGCTGGAGCACACGTGAAGTGAAGCAGGTCCTAACGAGCCCCAACAGCTGCCTTTTGTTGCTGCTGTGGAAACAGCTGTAAGGGGGTAATATAATCACTCTTCTGTTAGCAGTCAGCTGCGTATCATAAGCAACTTTCTGGGATGCAGGGGAGCCGAAGGCAGCTCCCATGGTGATGTAAAAGCTAATTGGGCCCACAGCATGCTATTCTGTGCCCCATTTGACATACTAAGCACTTGTTGTTCCATCCCATGAGCACAGAGTTGAGTGAATGGATATTCTGCACTGGTTTTATTACAATGAGACTCATGTTTCATTCATATGCAGGAGGGGGTCTTTGCATCGATTCCTGTAGTAGAAGGAACGGTTTCTTGGCTTTTTGTTCAGTTTCTCATCTTCTGTGCAATAAAACTGATGTTAGTCAGCTCAGGCTTGGAGTGCTTACAGTTGGGATGTTTGGAAATTTTTTTGTCCTTTTTTACAAATAAGAAAGTTTTGGATGGTGATGGGGGTTGGTTTTTTTTACAAAAAATGAACTCACCTGGATTCACACCAGTTCTCTATTTTTCTGTCTGAGATTACTGATTTAAAACCAGATTTGATGGAAGAATATCTATTAAGCCATAGAATAAATAATAGAAAGAAAAATGTAATGGCTTATCATTGCAAGTCACAGGTTGTAATGGGCAGGGCACTATTTGAGTGTACTTGGAGCAGGACCAGGGGTGGTTGTTAGAAAACGGAAACAAACACAAGGGTATATAAATACTGCAGACAGCTGAGCATCACTGTTAAGAAAGTGGGGACAGCTTGCCTGAGCTTTAGATGCTGGTTTTAATGCGTCCTTGGTCACAACAGCTAACTTATTTGAACTGCAGTTTCCCTGTATAAAGTCAACTGCACTACCCTTTTAAAGGCTGCCCTTGGAAAGGATTGTAACCAGTTGGAAACTGGATGTACCGATTCACCAAATATCCTTTGCAGTTGTTTTGATAGTATGTTTTCTGCTGCGGTGGAGTATTACAGTATGTCTTAATATTGTGTTTGGTGGAGTTGGTCTGTATCAGAGCATTCAACTAAAGATCACAGAAGGTGAGTCTTCAGAACGTGTATTGGTTTGGCACAGGACAGCATATAACATGCCAGCTGCACATATGGGTACTGTAGGAGGTGAATCAAGAAGAGAGACATTATTGATTGGAGGTGGGAGGGGTGATGTTAGGTATCTGCTCAGAAAAAAAGAATAAGTGGATAACTGTAAGAAACTCAAGTCAGAAACAAAAAAACAGTTGCTATCTGTGTAAGTTTCTGTGCTGCGTGTCTTGAGTTACACTTCATTTATTCTGCATTTTTATATCCCAGGTTCAGGTTCAGCGGTCGTATTCTTGGCCTTGCTCTCATTCATCAGTACCTTCTTGATGCTTTCTTCACAAGGCCATTCTACAAAGCACTACTAAGGCTGTAAGTATAAGCATGCAACCATGCAGAAACAGTGATCCCGCAGTGAGTCCTGCAGAGACACAGCCCCTTGGGGAGCTGCTTTGAGCACTCTGACCTTCGAGTTATTTCTGCTCTCCATGGGTTGGTCTGTGATAGAAACCAAACATGTTTTAATTTTTCTTTATTTTGTCTAAGAACTTGCCTTTCATAAACACTGTGTTGATAGAAATGCATAATAGGTATGACATTTGGGAACCCCCATTTGAAAGTACTGACCCATAATTCCAGGGTTTGCTGATGACGAAAAGTTAATCAAACTTCAACTATATGGAAGAATGAAAATCATCTTTGATAGAATGAAACAAAATAACAAAAAAAGGAGGGAGGTCGTATTCAGAAGTATGCATAATTTCTCATGCCTCACTGGTGGAGTAGATTTTCATACTAAAACACAACTCAGGTCAATTAAGAGTGCTAATGTAGATATAAACAGTGACTGTTCCTCTTTGGTCTTCTACTGGGTTTTATATTAGTATGCAGAAGCTACCGGTAATATATTACTTTCAATGTCAAGTTTGTAAGGTTAACTTTAATTGACAATCTGTCCCTCTTTAATTGATAGACTGCAGTAAGACAAGGTACATAAAATTTGTGGCAGTAAGAAACGCCAGAAGTAGTAAGTCAAGGCTGCAGTTAAATGACAGAGAGCAGAATAAAGCTCAGCTGAAATAGTTTATTAATTAAGATGATTCTAGATCAGTAAAGATATTTGTCTTAACAGTTCTTTGAGCTTTTTAACATGTTTTTTTGTTTTGGTTTGTTTTTTTAACAATGAGTATTGCTGGGGTCTGAACACTCATATCTATATTGTATCTGAACTAGTGCGGAAATAGCCTGAAACCTGGAGTGCTGCCTGCATTGCCCCTTTAGAAGGTGTGAAACCAGACTGCTCATAACACCCACCTGCCCTTTCAGCAAACGAGGCTGGCTCCTTATTAGCTGAAACTTAGGCTGCGTGGTCTGCCTTATGTCAGTCTTGTGTGCTCAGATACATGGGAGCAGCCAGGCACGGTGTGGTGGAGCCCATCCAAACTGAAGGTACGTGTGTGCTCTGAGGTGCAGGGCATCCCAAAGATTCACAGCAAATCAAGCCCCGGGGGTGCCTCCTGACGGCAGACAGTGCAGGCAGCCGGCAGATTCGGCCCTGAGCCCAGCCATGTGAAGCAGGCAGTTGCAGAACTGTTTTAAGAGGGTCAGCGTAACAGGCTTTGATGTTAACAAAATCAAACGAACACCAGCTTTATGTCGGATCTTTGGCATAAATTTGTTCACATTCGTAGTAGTAAGTCATCCTGCCAATAGTCCTGGGGTCATATATTCAGCTATGTCTTTTTTCTTGCCTTGCAATCAGGCCGTGTGATTTAAGTGACTTAGAGTACCTGGATGAAGAGTTCCATCAGAGCTTGCAGTGGATGAAGGATAATAACATCACAGATATCCTGGATCTCACCTTCACAGTGAACGAGGAGGTGTTTGGACAGGTGAGCACAGCTATGCAAAACATCTGAAAAGCAAATTTGAAGCTGACAAAGTTGAGCATAATGAACATCTTTCTGTCAGAACAGATCCTTCAGCTTTTCAGTAACATTTTCTTCTCCTGCCTTCTGTTTCTTCCAAGCCACCTGTTTCAATGCAGATGTTTATTCTTAGGGTGTATAATATAAAATACCAGCCCCCCTACAGGCCTATTGAGCCACACACTGATGAGCATGAGGAATGCTCTGGGAGTGGAGTGCGGTTCTTCTCTCCAGGGTGTAGCTGATGCAGATGTGGCATGCGGTGAATGTGAGCAATGTAACTTAAAGCTGATGTGACTGAAAGGATAGGGGCTTAGGAGGAAACAAAAACATTGGGCAGGTGGTGTAGGACCTGGCAGCTCTCACCATTATTTTGTCTGATATCTCCCTGTTAGATTCTGTGCCTCTTACTTACCTCACACCTACCTAACAACTTGGTATATATATCCATTTATTACACTTTCTACCACTCAGCTCTGCCTCAGTCAGACAATTCTCTTTAACCTAGCTGATCTGGGTAACGGTATCTTTAAATAGGGTGCAACCCCGGCTTCAATGCAGACTGGCTACCACAACAAGTGTCTCCTGTGGGATTCTTTGCCTTGAACTGAAGCCCAGGAGCTCTCTGCTGTTGTTACCCTTGCTAGATTATAACTATTTCTGCAAAGCCTTGAAGGAGCCCAAAGCAATATTCAGACCAAGATTGAGGACCTTCAAGGTCTTCTGAGGAGCCAAGCTCACCAAGTACCATAGAAGTTCAAGGGATGGAAGTTAACTTATGTGGGGGCAAAGACACGGTGTCAAAGGGAGCAGAGAGAGGAGGTGGAATATAGAGACAGTGGCTCTCACCCCTTGTAAATAAAGTTGACAGGAGGAGTTTGCATGGAGCTAGGCTAGCTCTGAGAGCTAGGGGATAGTTAGACAAGTTTCTGAAGGGAGGAATTCTGGCCCTGAGTGTAAAAGGGCTGCTCAGCTCTAAGCTTGAAAGTAACAGAAGGCAAGCAAGACTTCAAGGGATCTTTTCAAAACTGGATTTGGTCTGCTTATAGCACAAGGTCCTGAAGGATGAGTAGACTCAAGGGTGGATGAAATGAGAAGGATGGGGCAGAAGAATTCAAGTAAGAAGCCTCCGTAGGAATCGTAAAACTGTTTTTCCATAGAGTTAAATGTGGGAGCGGGAGGGGGTGTTGTGGGCTTTTTGCTGAGAGCTTGCACGACATCCAGTTGACAGTACGGTGATTTCCCTGGAAGGTATGGCTATATAAGACTAATACACAAAGACAGAGAGAAACACACAGACATATTCACAAAGACAGATGAGACAAGTTTGTATTTACATTGGAACACTACGAAGTTGAATAAGAATCTCAACCTGAAGCGCCCTGATGCATCTGAAGGTAACGTTTGGCACACTAATTACTTGTTATGCTCTCCCCAAAGGAAAGAGCTAGACAACTATGCCAGAGTCTGTTGTGGAAGATAAGAGATGTCTCCAAAGAAAATAGGAAAAAAAAAAAAAATCACAATCTGTTGTAGATAGCGTGATAGGAAAGCAAAAGAACACCAAAAGCCAGATATTGATGCCATGTTGTCTAGTACTTTACTTTATATGTACTAGACACTAACCTTGCTAGATCTAGTGATGGGGGGAAAAAATGGTTCTCGCTGTGTAGTATGACTGTCAGAATCCAAAAACCCTAAGTGAAAGTGAGATTTTTCTCCCTTCTGAAATTTGCTAAGTGCTGACAGCAAAATAACGAAGAAATTGCAGCCACATCTTATGCTTACAGATGGATCCCAGTTGGAAATTCTTGCATGCCAAGAATATCTGACCACTTAAATGCCATCTAAGCATTGCTTTGCTGGATACATGTGCAAGTGTAGATCACAGCGGGAGCTCTGCTAATATTTGAGAAGCTGGATTTCAAGGGCTGGGTAAAGGAAACAAGAAATAGTGGCTCTTTGAGAAGCTGTGTGCTATAGATCAGTTACAGCCCTTTTGTCCTGCTTCCATGATGACTTTATTACAGACCAGTCACTACTGCTTTCATTTTTTCTTTCTTGTCTACTCTCTGATGTGTATTTAGCTTTTAAGCCTTTCGGGCCAAATCCTCTTTCTTGGTACCCTTTTTACTAGAGTTTACTGGCGAGGACTTCAAGCCTTCTTGCATACTAGAGCCTGGAGCACTACTGTAATAGCAGAGATATGATGTCAAACCAAGCATTACATGTTTTTACTGGTGGGGCCTAGATGCCAGTATGAGAATGTCACTTACAAGACAAGAGAGAGGTGTCAGTTGCTTGTGACCCTAAGTACTTTCTCACGCTTTTACCCAGTAGAAGGTGTTCTTCCAGGCCTGTGTCTGAGCTCTATATGTGGACACAGTCTGTCTCTGAGCCCTGGCAATTGCTCCAGTCATCTAAAAGGATTGGGCTATGTTGGCTGAAATGTCTCCTTGCTACTCTGAAACCTGATTCTGCATTTTAGCTCACAGCTGTGGTTGTTGCCTCTATGAACAAACAGAAGAAATAGGGACACATTGTTACTGATTGACTGCCTCTGATTCTAGGTAATTATATTTGGAATTACATGGATAATGAGAAGTTGAAGAAATCACCAGCATGTCTAGGTGTTTGTGAGAAGTCTTGCAGGAGATTTAGAACATCTGGACCTAATAGTCATGTGTAAAGCTAGGCAACGTTTAGTCTTTGGTTTTGACAGATGTGTCTTAATGCCGCACAGTCTTGAAGAATACAGCACAGCAGCTGGGCCAGAGTCTTATCCTCTGGATGATGCACCATTGCTTGTATAATGGTGATGCAGTGATTTACATTTGGGAATTTAACCTGAACCAGCTAAGAATTCCTAACTCATTACATCCAACCTTACTTGTTCTTGCTGTTTCTCAACAAAGCTACAGGTTAGATGACTCATTCAGTGTTTCCATAATTCATAAGGTTACAACAGATCCCTCTAGCAAAGTGACCTAAATACTACGTATGCTGTGTGCTCTCTGTTGGGCTAATAAATAGATAATAATATAAATAATATGTAAATAATACAAATAATGAATATGTATTCATGCAGCTCATTTACTATCTGTGCTAGACATCATTGCTATAGCAGCAGAAGATTGAAGAGGAGAGCAAAACATTCTTCCTTTCAAATCCATTAGGTTAAATGTGAAAATAATTGCAAGATAAATATTGTTTTCTGTCACATGTGAGAAGGAGTATGTGCTTGCTGGGTAGAATCTAGACTGATTCCTTAAATCACATCTCAGTCTTAAGCCTTAGTAACCCAAGCCAAGTGAATTAACCATTAAAATACAATGAAATGCTGTAGCTCTTGGTTTAAAAAACAAAAAAATGTTATTTACATACAAACACTTCTTAGGTTTGGATGGCTGATACAAAACTCTGAATCCCACAGTGACTGTATTTGTCATCTGTGCAAGGTGCTGTATGCTTCTTGTTTAGGTCATGTATTGGGAGTATTCATTTTGTGAGAATTACTTTGACTATTGGCATTTCTGAGTAAATGCTTTCATTAGCACCTGGGGAATGGTAACGCTCGTTGCCTAAGAGACAAGTAGACATCCCTTCCAGTTGGCAGAACAGTCTGCCCATTCCAGTACTGTCATTGCCTCTCCATCCTGTTGTTTCCTCTACCATTGCTTGGATAATCTACAGCAAGTAGCAAGCTGGTGTGGTTGTCACCATCTCTGCAGCTTGTTGCGGGGAGAGGAGAAGGATGAAAAGAGGGGCTAGAGCAGCACATTGTACATGGCTTACAGATGGTAAGCTCTCCAGATTAATCTGTGATGGCACAGTTGGGAGTAACTGAAAGCTTCATGTGGGGATAAGACTAGGACTGAGGAGGTGCTCCTCATTATCCTTCTTGTATCTACTGCAAATGGGTAAGAGGCCCGGAGCCCAGAACTAGAAAGATGGCTGTTATATTTTTCATTCATTTTTTTCAAAGTACAACTTAAATTTGAAGTACAATGTGATCCATACATTGCTACACCACTGTTTATTTTCGTTCTGCAGGTGACAGAGAGAGAGTTGAAATCTGGAGGGGCAAATACAGCAGTGACAGAAAAGAACAAAAAAGAGTACATCGAGAGAATGGTTAAGTGGCGGGTGGAACGAGGAGTGGTTCAGCAAACAGAGGCCCTCGTCCGTGGTTTCTACGAAGTAAGTAACAAAATGATGTTCCCACAGCCTTCTGTTCCTCATCTGAATGAGAGGACCCCATGGTTAAACTATGCTTCGTGGGTACCCTAGGAAATGGCTAAACAGACACAGATTGGCAAGGAACTGGAGTGCCTGGATCCATAGAGACAGGGACCTTGGATGTGGTGTATCTAGCATTAAGGAAGAAAGGAAAGACATGTATATTCTGAATATGATAAAGCATAATGATCGAGAGTTAAGGAAGACACTGCTTGCCATTCACATAGTAAGAGAAGGAGGCATTTGCAAATTTTGTTTTACCCTGCTGTGATACAGAAGAAGATTGTGAAGAATTGTACGCTTTGGCGAGGAGCTGGTGTGATGCACTGTATCTTTAGGTACTCATTCGGTAAAGTTGGTCCTGAGATACAGTCAGCTATTACCTTGCTGGTTCGTGGATGCTGTTTCGTTGTTGTCCCTGGATTTTGCTCATTTATCTTTGCTGAAGAGCTGGATCCGAGCACATCCTTCTGAGAGAGCCGCTACAAGGACTGCCAAAGACTGGATGAAAACCTGTGGCTTTGCTGACCAACCCGTATTCTTGCCCCTTACTAATCGTACTCAAACATGCATCTTGCCCTGGCAACTGTATCATATAGGTAGAAGTGCAGGGCTGTCTTGCAGAGGGAAATAAAACCGGAAGAAACCTGGAAAATGAAGCAGCAGATAATGGACGTGCAGAATACTATTGATAACAGGTGGCTGAAACCAGTCGTACACTGGTGGAAGCCAGTGTATCTGGGGGTGGAAGCCAGTGAGGGTGGCTTTGTAGCTGAATAGACTTGGTCAGCGCTTTGCTGTAGAAAGGGGTTGGCTAAGTGACTCCATACAGTTTACCGAAGTGTGCATATGGTTCACTAGCTTTTTCTCCCTGTGAATACTTCAGGCCATTAAAGCTTTTGGTTTCACATAATGAAATGAACCTCAGCTGCATCTTCAGCATCTGAAGACCTGAGGGCACTCCTACACAATTGTAATCAAATTCCAACGTGAAACAAATATAAAGTAAATTCTCCATAGTACAGTACCAGTCTTTGACTATCAAAGTCACTTGTCAGAATGAATGTAACAATGACGAATGTTCTGCACAGATTATGTCCTGTCACTTGTATTGTTTCATTCTCGTCAAATCTCATGTGTCATCACTGTTTGCAGCTCAAAACAGCAGACTGTCTGAAGAAGAGCGCATGTTTATCAGCAGAGGAGTGGAAGTTAACTGTCAGCATGCAAACGTCATCAGAATAAAGAGCTGGCCATCAGAGCCATAGGTTTATGAGACGCTGCATCTGCTTTATTTCCAGTCTGAAACTGTGCTTACAAGTGGGTTTTTGTTCCAGGTTGTGGACTCCAGGCTTGTCTCTGTTTTTGATGCCAGAGAACTGGAGCTGGTTATAGCTGGCACTGCAGAAATAGATCTCAATGACTGGCGTAACAACACTGAATATCGTGGAGGTAAGCTGCCTGCTGATGCTTACTAATATCCTGACTGTTTTCAGTCTAAAACATGCAAGATGTTGTCCATTTTTTCCGTCTGTCTTTCCTGAGGGAAATGCCCTGTTCTGTTCAGGAAGTTTTTGGGAAGAATAACTCATGAAATAGAATAAGTAAGGTCTCGGTTTTGGATCAACAGATGTAATAATACTGAAATTGCTTCTGCTACTTCCATCCAGATTTTGCCCACTCAGTTCCCGCTGACTTAACAGGATTTCTGACTATTAAGGACTGAAAAGGATTTGTGATATTAGATCTAAAAGTTACTTAGATGACTCTGAATGAACTCCTGGCCTCACTGAAAGTAGTATATGAAGTCCTCTTGGCTTCAGCGAGGACCTGAATTCAAGAGGTGAATTTCATGGTTCCCCATTACACTTCAGCAACATACGGATCTTGCTTAACTGTCTCCTCAGCCTAAACCATGTCAGGTCGGATTTTATCCCTTGTCTACTGCCTGGCCTGGTTTTGCTTTAAACACTGAGCAACATGATTTATCCAGGCTGTCTTGGATGATGGATAAATGTGAAATCCACAAGTTCTGCACTACAAAAGGAAAGTCCCTGAGGTTGACATCTCCTGCCCTGAAACGCAATGTTTAAGTTTTTGCTGCGTACTGCCCAGCTTTCGTGTTACCTTGAAATACACAGCTTACCACAAGCACAGCTGGTCCCCGAAGTTATTCTCCTACTACTTTTTTCTGTTTAGCTATTGAAACAGATTCAGCCCAGGTTTATGCTGGTTTTCACTAACACAAACCAAGCACAGAGCCTCTTGGGTGGGAAGTTTGCCAGGGAGCAAACTCCTCTCCATATGTTGAACACTATTGCAATCCAAAAGAGAATTTATTTGGGAACCAGAAATTGTTAAGTCGTTAAGACTCGCACTGTGTGGCATATCTCAATTGGCCTTTTAGATCTCATGCACATAACCCCAGTTCTTGCCAAGGGATTTGTGAGAGGCCAATGTACCTCAAATATATATTTGAGTTTTAGGGTTTCAAATAAGTTAGCAATATTATAGTATTCACAGCTGGGACAAGATGGGGGCTGGGACCTACTGATCATCAAGAACAAGACATTGTTAAGTCAGGATGTTTTCAGTAGGAGATCTACTGCCCCATGCTAGTGGGAATATACATGGTGTTACACTTCCCGCTTAGAGGGGATGATTTTAATTTCTCTCTCTTGCTTCTTGGTTTAGGTTACCATGATGGACACATAGTAATACGGTGGTTCTGGGCAGCAGTGGAGAGATTTAACAATGAGCAGAGGCTCCGGTTGTTGCAATTTGTCACTGGAACATCAAGCGTACCCTATGAGGGCTTTGCAGCTCTCCGAGGGAGCAACGGGCTACGGCGCTTCTGTATAGAGAAATGGGGGAAAATAACCTCCCTCCCAAGGTATGTCCCAGCTAGGACACAAAACCAGAAGTGCTGTGAGAAGGGTGAGCTTGGTACTTTGTTGCATCTCTCTGCCAGTGAAAGATAATAAATACAGTAAGGACATCTTAAAACAGCAAAGTGGCTTGTGGGTTTAAAACAGTTGTGGGTTTTCTGAAATTACATTCAGAGAAAAGTGTTTTCTCTTGCTGCCTTTTTGATTTGCCAGCTCAATTTACACTACTTTGAATTCTGGGAAATGTTTAAGATAAAGATTTCCATAGGTCCAAACCTAATTCTCTTATTTTAATTCTGGAACAGATCCAGACCAGCAGGAGCCTGTCAGCTGATTCTGTTCCCTTTACTTGCAAAATACTAGTAAAAATGCTTACGAGTTTACAGAGCTATGAAAGCCAGAATCTGTCTCTGAGTTTTGGCCGGAGACCTGAGTGTAATCCCTGCATTTGCTCTGATGGTTCCACTTTTTCATCTTGAAGAAGTTAACTGAAGGGACTTCAGACTATGTGGTGATAATACCCAGTTTGTTACATCTAGTTTGGTTGGCCAGCTAGGAGCAAATGAGCCATGATGTCATACAGAGTCATCAGACTTCACAGTGCTTCCCAGCATAGGGGTCATCTTCCCTTTCAGAACAAAGGGACTGGAGCACACAGGGGTGGCCTGGCTTGCCTAAGTCCACGCAAGAGAGCCACAGCACAGCCACCAATACGTCCAGCTTTGAGTTCTGCTCCGGCACTTCATCCATGACCAGTGCTCATCCTTCCTCTCTGAAGGAAGTCACCTTTTCTCAAACGTCCTTACAGTTCCATGAGGCTCTGCCTCATCGAGATTACAGAGCATTTTTCAAGGGGCCACATCTCACTACCTTTGAGATACTTTGGCTGCTTGGCCCTTTTATGTAGCATTTGCCCTCCAAAGGATGCTTGCTTCCTGCTCTTGCCATTTGCTTTCAGCTGCAGTCCAAAGGAAGCTACTTTCATGGCACAGAGCAAAAACCTCTTCTCACAGACTTGTCCGGTGTTCTAGTTACGTGCCATCCATGTTCTTTGCCCAGAAGCATACTATAAGACACAGACTTGAGCAGACCTCCAGAGTCCTCTGGAGAAGGAAAGTCCAAGTATGGACGCCTTCTTGGTCCAAGCCTGCTTAAGCCCATGCTTATGTAGTGGGGAGATGCAGGAGCTGGACCAGGGCACTGTATCAGCAGATGGGCAGAACTGACATCTTGTTTACTCCCTGTGAAGTCAGGAAAAGGGAAGTAAGTGTTTTTAAGGCACAATTCATCTCACCTGGACACAGACTTTTAAAATAGCTCTGTTGAGTCACACTTGGTACGTTCTGATTTATGGCCACTGACCACAGAGACTCTACAGAGACAGAGTATGGAGAACTAGCGCCTACATGAAAGTGGGACGTAGGCACTGAGATTTAAAAACAGATGAAAACATGTAAAGTCAGTGAAATGACTCATGCCCCCTGAGCTTAAGCCAGCAATGTGGAAAGAAAGCCTGAGTGCTAGTTTGCTATGCGTAGTGCAGATCCTCCTTTTGCAGCATGCACATAGTCTGGTTCTCTGCGAGGGTTTCAGAGGTTCCCAAGGGCATTCCTGCCCGGAGACAGGCAGCAACTGGAAGTCACACACTTGTGCAGCACGTCTGCAGAGCTCTCTTTGCACTCTTCCTGGGACGGAAAGGGGCAAGAAGGGAGGACGGTAGACTGACCCATCAGGTTCTGAAAAGATAATTGGCCTCTTTCTGCTCTGCTTAACTTTCTTTGTGAACCTAGGCATTACTTATGACCTAGATTCAGTTAGCCCCAAGATACTCACATTAACAACTTCATGTTTGTCTGCTGATCATCGGACTTGTTTCTCTCCCTGAAAGAGGCCTCCTTTCCAGGTGAAAGTTGTTAGCACCTTTTAGAAGTCTTAGAGCTCTGCATTCATTTTAGCCAGGGGAAAAAGAAACAACACTTGCTCATGGGGAATAAACACAGCTTAATCACCGTAAATTATTACCTGCATTTTTATAAAATTATGGAGTGCTGCCAAGTATACACAGTGTCAAGAAAGGCATAAAACACACAGGCTAAACCTGGAGGCTCCCTAGATCCCTAGTTAAGCAACTAAATAAATGTTATTTCAAACTTTTTTAAAATGCCTGATTATAGATTGCTCGTGTTTATTTAGATTTACTTACATATTTACTTAGACTTAGAGGCTAAAAAAAAGTTGTATGTCATATCCTGTAGGCCTTTTGGCCCCTGTGCTATAATATGAGTGTAACTAACTTTAGCTGTTTAAAAGAAACCACAACAACAAATTCCCATCTCCCTCTAACAATTCCTACAATTTCACAGTGAGAGTTACGCTTGCGCCACATTTTCAAAGTCCTGGGGAAAAAAACAGCTTTCTTGTGTCTTAGCAATCATAGGATTTAGTCGTTTATGTGCTTAGGTATGGATTGCATCTCTTAATTGCTGGGCTTAGTTCTTAGGCCCTGGCCCAATGCTGTAGGAGGTGTTAGGGAAGCTTGCATAACGCTAATGCATTTGGCTTTCCTGACGTCCAGGTAGATGGTGGGTCGCTGGGCGTAGGTTAGTCTGGCCTTCGGGTTTTCAGCTGCTTTACAAAGTATCAAGGTAACTTTTAGCTCTATCGGGAGAGTCCAGGACCCTCTGTATTCTCTCGCTCCTGCTCCAGGTGGCTGGAGAAGTTAGGCAACGCTCCCTTACGTCTTCTCCTTACGCTCTGGCAATTGACCCTGCCACTGCCATTTGCTTATAGTGAGCAGAGATGTGATAATACCTAAACCAGACATGCTTTGGCACCTGCAACAACAGTGTGGCACTCCCAGAAAAAAAGGCTTGGTGCAAATTTCTAAAATGTAACACTTTTAGAAGAATAAACACTAATATGTAACACCTAGAGTGCTTCTTGAAAGCACTGAGGATAAGCAAGACTTTTTCAGGAGGGTTGAAAATACAGTAACTTCATTGTAAATTGGTGGACTTGTTCATCAGTACTCATTCCTCTACATCAACAAGGTAATGGTGGTGTAATATGTTCATCCAAGACAAGTACGAGTTAGATTACACCAGTGGTTTATTTCTGGAGCGTGCATGCATACCAGACACATTATTCCCATCTATATTTACTTTCCGACCACACACTTTAGAAAGTCAAAGTACTGTACAGCTCAGCGATGCTGCTCTAATCCCAGATCTCTAGATGATGACCCTAAAGCAGGTTTCAGAGAGATGTGCGAGATTTGCAGATCTGTCAGTGTAAATCTGCAGTATGGTTTCTTTCAAACTGATGTAGCTTGTTATATGAAATAACAGGTGCAACCACTTGTTCATCAAGGTTGAGTTTTACTCTCCGTATGTAATGTGCAAGGACTGTCCCAACATAAAGGACTTATGTATTTTACTTCTTGTGACGGTTGCCTGGGTAGGGATGGATGGAGAATTCTTCCAGCTGTAGCCTCTTCTGAAATAGGCGCCTCTCTTCACCTTTCCTGGGTCATGCAGATATTTAACACGGAACCAGTTTTAGCAGTAGTTCCACAAGAACTTACTGTTTGTTCCCCACCAAACATTAATGAACAGACACTGGCTTTCTAGCTGGAATAACGCAGCTTCATCTGGTATTGTGGGAGCAGAACTTCTGGCCCCAAAGCAAACTGTGCGAAGAACTAGCAGTGTTTTCTACTATAGCTGTAGGAGGCACCAGTTCCCTCTTCTTAAATCCTCAGCTGGCAAAACGGTGCAGAGCCTACAAATGCCACTGTCTTCTGGTTGTGCTCCTCACCTGGCCAAAACTCCTCTGTCAGCTCTGAGGTTATTTCTGTTTGAGTGTCAGTTAAGTGAGGATCTCAGCATATATCCCAGCGATTCAAATAATCACACTTGAAGCAATGAGGTCACTTTCTCCAACAGTGCTGACCTGCAACTACTCTTTCATCAAAAGAGATTTTCATTCAGCAGAGTAATATTAGTGATTACTACCATACTGTCTGCAGGTTACGTATGGTAAAGATTACCAGTGCTAGGGAGTATCTGATCTTCTGTAAGATAATTCTATCCCTCTCTATTAGATGATCAAGTATTTAATCACCCCAGTATCCCACATAGCAATTAAAAAAAGATTGTGTGTGACTACAAAGAACTTTTTTCTTCTCTTTTCCTTCTTTCCCAGCGGACTGAGTGTGTGTGCTTTGCTGTCTTTTATTATTCCTTATTCCCCTATCCCTCTTCTCTTTCCTTTTTTCTCACGTACAACAGAAATACCATCTACAAATCTACATTCCTCTATTAAGCAGTGGTTCCCAGACAGCATATAAGCATTCCTTCTTACAGACAGAAGGAATAACCGTTGATACCTGTGGGTCCTGAGGCTGATCAAAGAGGGGTTTGTGGGTTCATCTAAAGAAAGCAAAGTGAAAAGGAGAAGTGCCCAGTTTCTGCCTGACAGGCATGGTTATGTCAGAATGCAAGTCTTATTTCAGTTGATAGGTTCAAGCTATGAATAAGATGGGAGGGGGTTCTGTGCACACTTACTGCTTTTGGACTCTCATCGTTATGGGGATTAAAGGAAGGGATAAAGCAAAGAAGAGTGCAAAGATCTTAGAAGTTTATACTCATGACATTAAGAGAGAATTCTTAAAAGAAAATAAATAGCACAGCACTGTGAACAGTGAGCAAGATTAAAGGTTCAGACTCACCAAAACTACTTTGAGCAATAAAGACATACTGCCAGGAAGAATGAAATTTTAAGTGGTCCATTTTCTGCTTTACTTACTGGAGAATGAGGGCACGTGAGGGTCAGAGTTGGTTTACATGACTTTATCTTGCATTTTCTTCTAGAGAAGCCAGAATCCCTTCCATAAAAGCTCTTTGCAATCTAATTCTTATTCCAGACCTCTCACTCCCTGAACACCCTCTCGAATGTCAGCAGACTTATGTGGTAGGAGGCTTAGTCAAGGCAAGACAGACTTTTCTCATTGCTATGACAGTTTCTTGCACGGCTGGTGTAATGTTTTCATCCCAGTATATACAGCAAGTGTCGCCTGGATTATGCTTACTGTGGCCACTCTCACTGGAATCAGGAGGAGGAGGTCAACACCATTCAGGAGGAATTTACCCCCTTCGGAGGGCAACGCACAGAGTTAGGCAACCATGGACATTATGGAAAATACCCTCGCCTCTTAACTGCCCTGTGCACTGCAGTGTCACACAGCATGTTTGTCTTTAGTCTGGTTTGGAAAATACAGGTTTCAGCTTTCAGTTGCAAGAGGCAAAGGCTCTATGCAGAGCAGTACTGAGGAGAGAGGGAACACTGACTCAGGAGTCCCAATCAACCCTCTCTCTTATTTCAGGTGAGGAAGAATGTGATGTTCAGTTACCCAAGTAGGCACCGTGTGTGTGACCTTTGCAGCAAAGAACCAATTAGGCCCATTGCTGAATCTGTACCAGACAATTTTGCACGTAATTATCTTGTTGTAAGATTGAGTGAGCTTCACTGGCATCATTGGAGTGGCAGTAGATCCGCATCAGTTTCACAGACCAGAATTTGAACTCACATTGTGCCCTTAGCAATATATTGCATTTTGTACCTTAAATAGGTAGAAGTGTAAACCTAACCTGCATAGTACTCCTGTAAATTAGCTTTCATTTTTTATTTGATGATGTTTTTTGGAGTGAAAGGATTTTTTTCTATAAAGTTGTTGAACTGGAGGACGTGAGGGTGTTGCTTGGCAAAAAGCTTCGGTGTTTCTAGATATGTGAACTTTTACTTTCTTTGTAATAGTTTCTCGCTAGAATAAAACCCTCGAGACCTATAGAAGAGCCCACTTCTGTAAACCTCATAACAGGAAAAGGAATTGGTCTTTTCTCTGAGTTTGAGTAGGTCAAGGATGACTAAAAGTCAACAGCATCGCAAGGTTGTTTCATAGCCAGTATGAAGTGAGTTGGCTAATGATCAGTCAAGATGAATGTCTGCAAGAAAGTAAACACCAGAGCCAGCGGCTGTGGATATATCTGCACCGCACAATAGGTTGCATGAATGTCCGAGATGTGATGGTCTCACACAGTTAAGTGTCCCATAGTTAAGTACCATACAGAGATATTACTTTAGCTTCAGCAAAGTTGTGTTAGCAGAATCCACACCTGAGCCACAATGATTGTGCTGCTTCCAGTTTTGGAGCCAGGCAACTGAGCTCCTCAAGACTGGCTGTCTCTGAGTGGTGCTGTCTCGCCTACAATAGACATGTTCTGAGTGGAATAAGAACCCTTCTGTTAATTAACTCCCAGTTATTATATATATATTGGCAATGGGTTGTAGAAACAACTTACACTGCCAAAGATCGCCGAGATAAACAATAAACAGTGCAGGGCTACTCAGAGATAGTACACATGAGCTGCCATGTTTAATTTCAAGAGATGTATTAAATAGTGACTTTATTAATGTTCCTTTTTCACTAACTTGAGTGTTCCCAGCTCATTTCCGCAAATTCTGTTTATTGAACACTCTCTCTGACAGTGTCCAGCTAACAAATCTTCATTCAGAAGGGGAAAAAGGATGGTAAAAGCTCTCCTAATTGAAAATCTGTGATGCAGGGAAGATTACGAGCCTCTGGCTATTTCAGTTGCCCGATTGCTTTTAGCGATTCACCATTGGTGCTTGATAAAACTCTCCCTGTGAATCTGCAAGTTTCAGGCCAGCCCATCCCCCACTGTCATGCTTTTCTCACTTCGTGGGTGGCCTAAGAGATGATTACCACCGTTTCAAAACAGCTTCTCCAAGACAGCTCTTCAGCTTCAGTTTTGAAGAAATAACATTGAAGTATGAGGCAGAAAAGCTAAAAGTAAAACAACTTCACAGCTTCTAAAAATACGAGGGGCCAGAAGCTTAGACATTGTTAGCCAGTGAGGCTACATTTCCTTCTGCAGGGTTTTGTCAATTCACATTTATCAGAGGAAGCAAGAGGAAACAAATATTTCTAGCATCATGTAAAATGCCAAGCTGACTGGAAAAAAAAGAAACAATTTTAATGAAAATGTGTGCCCCCTGTTTGTTCAATGAGCTTTACGGTTTTCCAGTCAGTTGAAATGCGTGACCTGTTGGGGTAGGGACTGTTTCTGTCCTCCACATTTGTATAGTGCCTCACACAGAAGTGCAGTCTGCAGCTGGGTCTAATTGCTGCTGCTAGAAAAGCTGCAACAAGGTGGAGGCATGCGTGGAACCTGTTCCACAGCTTCTTTTGAAGGTGCTGCCAACTAGGGGTAAATACAATGGTAGAACTGGGGGAAGACAGGGTCATCAAGTTGGCAGCTTGCTCTGCACAAAATGTTTTGCTATTGCTTTGGCGACTACAAATAAATAACATTGAAAGGCCAGACTTGCAGCAGATGGCTAACAGCTGACTTAGAGGAACATTTTCAGCAACCTTCCTTCTTCACTGAAGCACATCACTGAATGGTCTTTTTCCAGTCAGCCCTGCCTCACTATAAACACAGGCTGAGCCCATTCTGTCACTATAGTTCATCCCATTCTGCTTGTCCACTGGTGCAAAACTTACTAGCTGCTCATGTTGGATATACAGCCGAGTTGCATTTTTTTGGAAAGAAACTCAAAGCAACCAAAATTATAGTAGTGGCATTTTCTCTCTGTCAGGGCCTAGAGCCCAGCTCCTCAGTGACCTCCGGTGTTTTTCTCTATCAAGATCCCTGCAACATCTAATGCAGGTGTAGCAGAAAATGACATGATGTTGATACTCTAGCTTGTGTCTTCTGTTTGAAATATTCAAGTCTGTGTACACATATGTTTCAGTACCTCAGGTTTTGGCAGAATTTGACAGTTAGAATTTCTTTTTGTATCTCTTGAGTGAACTTGAATGTCTTGAGTCTCAGTAGGAACTTGTTTTCTCAGTTCTTATTTTCTCAAGTTATTTAGATTAAACTTAACCTGTAACATATTTTCCTTTTGCAGGGCACACACATGTTTCAACCGTTTGGATCTTCCACCTTACCCCTCGTATTCTATGCTGTATGAAAAGCTGCTGACAGCTGTTGAAGAAACTAGCACCTTTGGACTTGAATGAGAGGGTTCAGGCACTTCTGGTGTTTATCTGGCTGATGATGTCACCTTTCCTGTCCACCATCATTTGATCTTGGTTTCCCATGTTTTTATTTTTGAAAACAAAACAAGCAAACAAAAAAAATCAAGATTAACAAAAGCTGTGCATGAAGAACTGCCGCCCTCTAAGATCTAACCTTCATGCTTTCATCCTCTGTTTCCAATGGACTGCTAGTCTGTATGCAATAGAAAAACAACTGTCTCAAGGTTTCTGTATATCTCTACATACCTCCATTAATAACAATGAAAATACAAATGCAAGTTACACTACACTTGACCAAATGTTAATAAATGTTTACTTCCACCTACGTTGATTAAAAAATAAAAAAAAACTCATCAAGCATTCCAAGCTTTTATATGCTCACATCTTCTAAATCAATTCACAGCCTATCTTACTTCTTAACCATTGAATCCAGTACTAGGAGCTGGTCAAATGTATCTTCATCCATCCTTGTTTTCCCTGTATGTATTGTCCATCTGAGAGACACCTATGAGCAAAACTGAAATTTTTATATATGAACTCATGATCCACATCAGTTGCATCAGCTGGAACTGGCCCAGATACATGGTGCAGATAAGACCTTCAAAAACTAAAAAAAAACCAACCTGTAATGCAATGCAAAGCATAACAGCGATTGTTATGATTGTTACTTGCCAGTACTGGAGAGAACTTGCACTTCAGAGATATTGGGAGGGACGTCTCCATTGTAATGTTTACCACACAAGAAGCACAAGGTTGTGCACACTCAAGAAGGATGTTTTATTATGTAGCATAAAGGACAAGGCTCCCTTACCTTAGTATTGTATATGACAAGGAAAAGGGGAAATAAGAAGAATGTTCTACTCTTACGAATACCCTTGGGTTCTGTTTACCAGATCTTTGTTTCCTGACGTTTAAAATGCTCCTTTCCAAATGCGAAGTCTAGACAATCCCATCCCCTGTGTCAGATGCCATTTATTTTCTGTCAGGCTGGGATAATCTATCTGTGGTTGCTAGGGGTGGTTTTCGGTTCTGTCATTTTTCTTTTCTTGTTCAGTGTGAATCTCCATAACCTCACGAGAGGTTGTAGACAGAAGGTTTTAGTCTAGGGTCTATTAAATGAGAAGCTGCAGTGAACAAGGGTGCTTGCCGGGGATGAAGGGGACTGTAACTCTCTGGGTTAAGGTGTTGTTGCACTCCCGCTTGGAGTAAGTCCAAAGGCCCTCCAGTCATGCTAGGTACCACTAAACTAAAGATCTAGCTGTTGTTACTGCAGACGTAACCCTCTTCAGTTCGACGTACTTTGCATTCCAGCTCTGAAGCCAGGGAAGGAAAGGAAAGCAGCAGCAGGCTTGTCTTCAGATGGACTTTGCTGAGGCTGTTAACGACCGACCTCACTGCTCTTGATTGTGTTCTATTTATTAATCTTTGCTGCCCTTGTTTTCCAAGACTAATCTCAGATTGAAAGTGTTTGTCTTAACTGGGAAAAGGAAATACGAAGTATCTTCTGGCACTAAATATGTTAAAGGATGCATGAAATATGAAGTGAGAGACTTGTGAAGGGTGAGCAAAGGTAAGTGAGAAGGTAACATCATAGCGTCTAGCAGCTCACATGAAATACCACACCCCCATGGGGGCTTGTTGCTGGTGGTTTTGTGTTACCTATGCTTCAGAAAACTGTAAAATCAAAAGATCAGTTTGATGTCTGACACATTTAATTCCCGTAAGTTTTCTCTCCAGAGAAAAGAATTGGACTCTCTTTTCCCACATATTTTTATGGTGGCTATACAGAAACTCATTGACTTTAAAAACTGCATTCTGAGAGTTTTAGCTCATTCTCCTGCTTTGATTCTTAGGTCAATAGATATTTGAAAGGTGATGGACCCAAAAACGTGTTTCTAAGCAGAAACAGTAGCTTTTGTTAATGATATATAAAACATTTGGGATATTTAAATTGCCCCATTCATTCCATTTCTGTGACATTTCAGCCACTTTTATACTAGTCTACTGTATGGCTTTTACTGATAATCTGTTTTATAGTATGTTATTACTCTTACTGAGTACTCATGTTACAGTTGCATATGGAGAGGCTGCAGCTACAGGCCAGCTTCATTGTACCAGATACTGAAAATGATGCTTCTTATTTCCACAAACGAGCTCTCAGGCATCTATTCCACATGACCAGCCCCACTGCACGGTAGAGACAGAAATCTTAACTTTTTCCTGAGAGCATCTGTCACATGCACATGAATTGCATCAGAGCAAGTCACACCAGGAGAGAGTGAACAACAAAATCTTCCAGTGTATTTAATTTCTGCCTCTTCACCAGTGGGCCCCAAAATCCAGTGATTCCCGTGTGGTTCTTGTTTTATTCCTGGTGATGTTATAAAGTTACCTGCACTATGTCAAATGTTGGATGTCTTCCAACAACAGAAGAAAAGAAAGAGAAGTATCCAACTGGCTGGTCCATATTTGGCCAAGGAAAATAGTGCATCAAGAGCTGTCTCATTTAACATAGTAAAAAAGTAAAAAAGTAAAAAAAAAAATCCAATCTTTATTGTATAGTTAAATTTTTAAAGTATTTTAAGACTATATTTTATTAAGAAAAGGTAAAACTATTTTTTGTACCGTAATAAAAGATGTTTGTATTTCAGAGACAGCATCAAACCCCGCTGACTGAAACACGGAAGGCTTTCTCCTGAAATTCTTCTTCACGACATGTTCTGGCACTTGCCACAGACTAAGCTAGATTAGGTGTTACGCATCTCCACGTTTGGCAGATGCCATTTTAAGCACCTTACGTGTTCCTGCTCTGGGAACCATACAGCATAGCCAGCTACTTCCCATCAAAATCCTTGGTCTAAGCTGTCTTTCAAGCGCACAACCTAGTATTTTTAAAAAGTTGCTTTCTTAGGTAACTGTGATGACATCAAAGTAACAAGGTCGTGCAGATTTCCTTGCAAGTTTGGTTTTTTTTTTTGGATCTAAAGCCAGGAATAAAGGAAGACAGTTTATTATTTTCATAAGGGAAAGAAAATGCCATACTCGGCTTTTCTTGCATTGTACCGTTCCAGCCCTATCCCTCTCTCTCTTCCCAAACGCCCTACCCACTAGGTTTTTCAAACACTGCCATCATCTCCAGGATATCTGGATCGACGCTTCACAGTGTGATTCTCCATTCGTTGCATCATGCCATGTGCAGAATCCAGTCCCAGTCTGGAGTGAAGGGGAAGCCGTGCAGCCAAGTGGCAGAGTAAGTGAGGCAGTGAGTGGTGCTAGCAGAAGAGAGGGAGGAACCCGTCTCCCTTGACCTGTTATTTAACCTGCCCATTATGCAATTAATTGACTTTGTTGTTGCTGTGCGTATGCAAGGCATATACCCTTCCTTGTTCACCTTTCGATTCAAATGCTGTTGCTCACTCATATAATCATCTGTGCTCTCCCCAGGTCTGCATTTTCATTTGTAAAGCACTGACTGTTAATTACAGAATTTCTGGTTTCATTGTTTTCCCACAGGAAAGACTAGAAGATATTCCATAGGGCAGATTTACAGTGAAATAATCTGTTCAGCTCTTTCACCTCCATTCTTTTTAAACGTGGTGGTAGCTAGATTCAGGTATGATATCAATAAATTTTAAAATGCGAGTGAAAAAATGGAATAGGCAATCTGACAGCTTTTGTGAACTGCAGTTTTCGATAGGAGCAGTGAATATTGTAACTTGTACATTTGGTTTCAGAGGGTCCATATCTTTCTCAAAGTGATTATTGCAACGGTATTAATGGTAGAGGGAGGGAAAGGGATATTTTTGTTGGTGAAATCCTGTTGCCGTACTAGCATTAAGCTGAAGATGTAAGAATGAAATAAGGTATTTTAAATCATCAGTAGGTCTTCCACCTTGAAGTAGTCTCACTGACTTCAACCACATAAGCTATGCAGAATCTGACCCAGTACAAACAATCGTACCTTACTGTTAATTGTGCCAGGTCTAAACCTTACGAATGCTGTCACTTCAGTCTGCAGTACGTTGCATGAGCGTTCAGTTTCCGTCATGTGGCTGTGCATATTCAGAACTTTTACTTTCTAGGGAGATCGGTGGCTATCGCAAGGCAGAGAGTGAGCGGTCCAAACTGCATCTAACATCTAACGGAGAAATCATGAGTTTTGTACAGGTCTGACCCAGAGGACTTGTTTCACCCAGTTTGCTCAAGTGCCCGTGAACTTTTCCATGAACTGTAGCTAAGGTTTGAGTTTGTAGTCTAGTCTGAGAGGTAGCCTGTGGGGAGGGGGGGGGTGTTTGTTGGGTGGATTTGTGTTTTGTTGTTCTAGTTTCACTGTAACAAATAGCTGACATACCTCTAGTTGAAAACAATAGGATACTGAATTTAGATGTGAAAATCAAGAAATAAGCTAAAACGTACACGCACAGAGGACGAGTTAAACTCATCCTTCACTATTAATCTTGTGACAGTCTGTGGAATTCCAGAAGGACAAATCTGACTGGAGATTTGTTTAATTTCTGTTGAAATAATAATATTTTGCCCTGTCTCCTTAGTTGTATTAATAGGGCTTCCCAGTCAAGATTAAACACTTTCAGTCAAATGCAGACCAACAGATCTTTCTACAACAGATGCGGTGCTTTTTTATTATTATTCTTGCTGTACCTCAGTGTTCGTTATTAAAAGAAAAAAAAAAGATTACTGCAATATATTAAATCTGGGATAGGTTTTCCAGTTATCACAAGGTCCAAAAAATTGGATTGTTACTTTCTCTCTAGTGAGTCATGTAGTTCCTTTGTTCTAGTAGAAAAACGGATGCCTGTAGCTAGTAGATACTAGGTATAGTAAATATTGTACCATTAGCCAAATTCCCTGCAGCTTCCAATTTGTCTAACAGAAATGTCTGTTATGGGTTTTGTTAATGACTACATAAAGTCAATGGCAGGAAAGGTCCTCATTATTGGACTGATTTTGCTTATATTGACAGAGAAATGTCACATGATACTCAGGCTGTGCTTTCTATTCAACCATATCACTATAGAGGAATGTCAATAAAATCACTTTGTTATGGCATTGTGTGGACTGTCTATTACAAGTAGCTGATTTTGTAGAGGATGTATTTTACTAGAATGGGTGGAAATTGGCACTAGTGGAAGTTCACCGATTTAAGGAACTGCTCTTCCACAACCTTATCCTTTCTGACCATTGCATTCAAGCCCTTCTACTGCTGTCATTCCATTTCTCAGGGCACATGTCTAAAACTTGAGATTCTCCACACCACTGCGCATAAGCAAAGCCCCCGTGCTCTCCTAGACTACCCTAAGACCAGCCCTGCCCTGAAAGCATGTGAGTTTATTCCTCGGTATAGAACATGCCTGGAAAAACAGAAGGACAAAAGAGATATGTATACTGCTTAATGCATACCTCGCTTCTAGATATAATTACTGCATTATAAGTATGAAAAGCAAGTGCAAAGATGATTTCTTAATAGCATATGCTGGGTCTGCATTAAGTGTTGACAGCAAATAAATGGCGGGATGCTTCGGCATCCTTAGTATGTCACACCCATTTCTCTACTGCTCGTCACTGTAATATCTCAGGCATGTTTCATTAGCACATTCCAGGGTAGATTAACACGCCTCAGATACACAGTCAGCAGACACCTTGCTGACCATACCTGTTTTCTTACATAAATGGCACCTCATGAGGGATCATGGTACAATGTGAAGGATGGGAAAGCTTAAATACAGGGAGCGGGTTTTATAAGGAAAAATATAAACCCGTGGAAGAGACTCCAACAGAAATGGTAAGAGTATCTTGTGCAAGACAAATCAGTAGCAAACGTGAAACTAGGTGACTGTGACAACTCTTAAGAGACCTTCTGCAGGCAGCACTGCATTTCATCATGTGTGGAGGAGCACAGGTCCACAGGCCAGGGCCGGCTCTCCTGCGGCAGGGATGGTGGTGGTAAGAGTAACACTCACCCATGCGTGTGCTCAAGAAATCCAGGTCTCACAGCACAGCCTTTAGGCAAAACTTGTTTGTGAGGAGGAAGCCGGGGGAGAGGGCATTTGTGATACTATGCTGCATTTCTCTGAATTTTTCATATATAAAGGAAGGAAAAAATCTGTATTTACTAAAAAGCCATGAGATGAGCTGCTAATCATTGGGGTGCACCGGAGGTGTCAGTTTCTGCAGCGGTGCTCGGTTCACATGGCTGGCACTACGCCTTT
Organism: Falco peregrinus; assembly: GCF_023634155.1. NCBI lineage: Eukaryota > Metazoa > Chordata > Aves > Falconiformes > Falconidae > Falco > Falco peregrinus. The sequence continues at coordinate 30,492,532 of NC_073725.1, read as the reverse complement.
TACCAGAATCTACCCTATGATATGTTACTGAATTTCTGTTAAAATACAGTGGCACTCTACCTGAAGCCTCCATACATCAGATGTCTGTCTTGGCATGCTAATGAAACTCCATAACCCTATAGGATATTACAAATCAATTAATAATCCCTTCCCACTCTTGTGGCATAGCTTTTTGGTACAATGGACAAAAAATCCACTTGGAGCCTAACGTTCACTCTTGTATAAGAGGACAGACGGGACAATAGCTGTCATTTCTGGAGAACAATTCACAACAAAGCCACAAAGGATCCACTGTATCTCCTCTAATCATAAATCCTCCTTGAGCTGCAAAGGCACACTCTTTTATTATTTTCTAATTTAATTCTGGTAACCTTCAAAATCAATTTTGCCTGAAAATACCTTTCATGGATATATCAAAATGAAGAGTGTGTGGCTTTGTTTAGTTCCGACTCTCTTGGAATTAAGTTTTGAAGAGAAAAAAATGATACATTGTCTGGAACACAAACTCCAGTTCTCATTTCTATTAGGCTTTGGTGTAAAGCACATTTAGATTGTTTTAACTCTAGTGTAAATGAAGCTTAACTCCACAGTGCTATGTTTACAGCTCTTTGAGGTTGAATAAAACATAAGTCACTGGAGAACACAAAGACTGCAACTAAAAATGTTTTTTTCCTGAATTGCTGGCATGTAGGATTTTGTATAATTAACTCCTATGGTTTAAAAAACCAGTGGAGCTGCATGGGGAAGTTTTCTTCGTCTATGATAAACAGTAGTAATACTAAGGTCACTTGCCTTTCCTTCTGCGAAGAGTAATATACTTCAGGGACATACCTTCACCTTTTACATTTTTCAGTATGGAAATGAAACACTGGTTTGGTTTATCTTCTTTCCCAGTTACAAAATTAATCAGTTGTGAGAAAAAAAAAAAAAATTTGTCACTGCAGCGTGACGCTGAAAATCTGTTCAGTCAATTTCAAAATGGATCACAGACAGCAGTTGAAGAACTATTGTTGAGTGTGATTTCTTAGTGCTGGTTTTCCAGAATCAAATCAGCATACAAAAATAAATTGCACATGCTCCTGTTTTTCTGCTTTAAGCACTTAATATGCTTCAGTCTGTAGACAAAGCAGTATAGGTACCCACCCACCATGCCACATGGAGTCATCTTATTTAGATAACAGCTTTTCAGGAATGCAGCTGGGGCAGCACTGGAAGCTGTTTAGGAGCTTTGTACAAGCTGTGATTTTACTTCAGTACCTCTTAGGTATGTCTTAGTATTAAATCCAGTCAGTGACTTTTTAAGAATGACTGAGATTAGCGATACAGATTACTATATAAGGTTATACTTACGATGCGTGAGGATACATTTACTGACAGCTTTGGCATCTTTGGCGATTGAATATAAACCTCCGTGCTTTAGGAATGCAGGTTAACAGCTTTAGTGACTCGTGCATTGATTAACAGAACTGGGACCTCACTGTTTAACCCCTACTCTTATGGTATATGAGACACACAACATGGGTTTTGAACAACACGATTGTGCTTCAGCTACATCTTTTAGTTCTCTTAATTAATGTACAGACCGAAACAGGTTATCTTTGTGCTCTGGACACAGACATAAAATAAGTAGCAATGCACTCTGGATTTTGTAAAGTATATTCTGCCTAATTTGTGAAAGATAAATCAAGGTGTGGGACCACCAGTGCACTGCAGAGAAGCTGTTAAACTGATCTGAGGACCATCCAATATATTGTGGGGGGACCCATGTGACGTGTTTTACAACTGGTAGATTAATGTTATCATATATGTAAAACTCATATTCAAGTGGAAAATTCCGCAAAGTATGAACCTGTGAAAGTATTTGGAAAGGTTACTCTTAGATCCTCTGAGCACAAGTTTATTTATCTGTCCAGGAAATGATGAAATCAAACCCTGTGAGCGTAAAAGAGGAATACATATTATTGCAACATGAGCAGCAGTTTTTATTAAATCTCTCACAAATATAATTCAGCGAAGCTGGCAGTAATGATGCCTAGTGCTGCCACTTAGTGGAGCTGTGCTTACTTAGAGAAGTGAAGATTAGTAACACTTTTTTGTTGCAGCTGGTAAGAAACCTCAGTTTGTACGAAAGTGTAACACAGGACTGGTTTTCAGTGGCACTGAGTACATGGAGGTCTTGTATAAGTGCCTTTACATGATGACAAGAAGCATTTTGAGGAATACAGGAGTGAAACACCTCAGTGAGCAATGTGTACTTTTCCTGATACCTCATACATAAAACAATAACACCGAGAAATAAGTAGTTCATCAGTGCAAAACAACTAACTTCATACGGAACTTCAGCAGCCTGCAGAAATTCCACCCATGGAAGATCATGTTTTTCTATTATGATGGAAGTTGAAAGGACGAATTTAGCACCTGAAAAACAACCCTAAATTATGTGTGCCGGGCTATGAATGGTTAGCTTTCACATTTCTGTTATAAATAGACCATGGTGGTGATGCTGCTGCTGATGATGATTTTGGATAACTCTTCCATCATGTACAAGTTGCCTGAGTACACTCATATGGGGAAGGGGAACGTCCTGTGAGAATCAAGCTAGAGTCAGACTGATAGATAACTGAGCAAAGCTTACGTCCCCGTGCAACGTTTGATCCACCTCTTCACGGCAGAATAGAAATGACTCACTCACACCAGTGCATGCAGGCATAAATTGAAAAGGACATCCTTTTAAAGAGAATACCTGTGGTGGTATCTTCCACCTCACCTCCTGCTTCTTAGATTGCAGGCCAAACACAGCTCATGAGAATGGATTCCTTGAATGCTACTGACAGAAAATAAAAAAAAAAATGTATTGAAATATAAAAGAGTTAGTTATCTGTACAAGCAGATCATGTTTGTTATGCCATGTAAGTGCAATTGAGCATATAACAGCTAATAATATTTCAGTGGTTGAAGCCAAATATCCACATAACAGGGAAAAAGCATATGTATTTTATCAGTAGGTAACGTATGAGAGTAACCAGCCTAGGTATGTCTGTGAGCTTCTCTAAATAAATCAAGCATTGTTCATATCCACACATTTCTCCCTGTGTGGATAGCACATACAAGCTTATGCTGCAGTGTTTAAGACTGTGCTGTTTTAGTGCATAATGAGTCATAAAGGTTATGTTTATCCTTTCTACAGGGAAAACTTAAATACAGCACGTATCAGCTCCATAATATTTGGTATAACTAGGTGAAGCATAGTCTGCTTTATGGCTAGTGCATTATAAAGTGGTAAAAGATTTTCAGTCGGTTTTCAAGACAGTAAAGCACAATTTTCTTCTTAAGATATGACCTGTTTTTCAGGCAACAACATTTTCTCTGTAGTACATGCCTCTGATACGTGTTTTCAGATGTAACAATTTCTTATCCCCTGTTAAATCCAAATATTATTGTTCAGCAGTAACACTCTGGCCCTGCTACAACTTAAGTGATGTTCTGAGTGGAAAGCACATTGATACCGTAGGTCTTGAACTCTCCATCACTCTATATGCTGGTTCTGGAATTTCTTCCTAAACTATTCATTTCTGCAAATTGGATTTGGCATTAAGCAAACCAGAGAATTCCAGAAAAATGCCTCATCAGAATCATTCTCCTGTCCCTGATCAACGACCCAGGTCTGGGCTGAATCCTCTCCCGTGTGTTGACCTGTTTCTGCATTAGTCTCTTCTCCTCTGTGCTCTGGGAATTGGCAGGCAACGTCAAAGAGAATCTGTGCTCTCAATGGAGACAAATTCCGCAGCACTGCCTTGATAAGCCACACAGAACAGGTCCCTGAAAGACCTACATTCAGCAAGCTGGATGGTGAAGGGCTGGTGAAGCGAGTGGAGCACAGCCGTTTCTCAGGCCTCAGTTACGCTCACGCAAAATCCCTGGGACCATTTCCACGGGCCTGGATGGCCGGGAGGCAGTTCCTGCACACCTTGCACAGTCACCTGAAGCTCGTGGAGGAGCACGGAGGAGAGCAGCTAAGCTCCAGCCGTGGGGAAAGGTTTAATTTGGGCTTGTGCCTTAGCCACCGCAGGGGCCCAGGTTTCATTTGGTGGGCTCAGGTGTTATTTGTCCCCTTCGGGGCTGCCGCTGCCCCTTTTGTCCTCGGCTTCTGGCGCCCCGGTGCCCGCAGCGGCGGCCCGCGCCCTGCCCCCCCGCAGGGCCCGCCCCCACGGCCGGCTCCGCCGCTTCTCCTCAGGCTTCGCGCCTCCGGCCCGCGGCGCCCCCAGGACACCGGCGCGGGGAGGGCCTGGGCGGCGCCGGCAGGACGGCGGGAGGGGATGGTGGTGCCTCGCCAGCCACAGCGCGTCACGCCGGCGCCCCCACCCCCTTCGCCGTTCATTATTGTTAATACTGACACCTGGTCACTTTGCGGGAGGGCTCGCCCGCCTGCCCCCCCATATCCCGCCCTGCTCCCGGCGGCCGCCGGCAGGTGGCGCCGCTCAACCGTCCCGCTGCGCCGCGCGCCGCCCCGCCCCTCGCCACCGCCCAGGTGAGGCGTTACAGGGGGCGGGGCGCCGTACCCGTCCCCTCCCCCTCCCCGCGCCGCCCGCCTCGTGCTGCCCGCCGCGCTCCTCGAGCCGCGGCTGCCAGTTCCCCGCGGAGCCCGAGGGGAGCCCGGCCCGGCGAGAGGCAGGGCGGGAGCGGGGGGCAGGAGGGCGTCCCTCCCGCTGAGAGCGAGAAGCCCCGCGCCATGAGCCCCGAGGAGAAGCCGCCGCCCAGCCGCTCCCGCGGTGACCGGCCGTCACCTCAGCCCGCTCCCGGGCGAGGCCGGCGGCGAGGCGGCTTCCTGACGGAGATCCGCACGCCTATCCGCACCGAGCCCTTCCAGGAGCGGTACAGCCTCAGCCCCGGCAGGGAGCTCGGCAGGTGGGCGCGCTGCGGGCGCCGTGAGGGAGGGGGGCGGCCGGCGCTGGAGGGGTGTCCCCGGGCGCCCCGGCCCGTTGTGTGTCCCTCGGCCCCCCCGCCGGCTCGACTCGCCCGAAGCGGCGGGTGCGGAGCGTGTGCCCGCGGGGAGCCGGTGCCTTCCCCCTGCGCCGCCTCTCCTCTCCCGCTGCCCCGTGAGCGGCGGCCGCCGCGGCGTTGTCACCTGCTGCCCCGCTTGGGCGGGATGAGGTGGTCGCGGAAGGGGAGGGGAGCGGGGGTCGCTGCCCCGTCGGTGCTTGGAGCCGCGGTTAGCGGCAGCCTTCGCCGGGCGGGCCGGGCGCTGGGGGCCGCGGGCAGCGCGCCGTGCCCCGGCTGCGGCCCCTCCTGCCGAGCAAGGCGTCCCCCGCCCTGGGGGCTGCCTGGCAGGGCGCCGCTCTTCCCGGGGAGCCGGCGTGGAGTCGCACTGCTCTAGCTTCCCAAAAGCTTCCCTTCTCAGATTTTTTTTTTTTCCCTTGAGCTTTGTAAGCTGTGATATGGAGAGGAAAAACAAGTCTAGAGGAGACTGGTAGCATATGCTTGGGAATAATGTAATGGTGGGACTCTTCAAAGAATTGAAAAGCTGGTTAAAAAACTTGCTGTTATAAGTGATTCCACAGGTGAGGTTTAATCAGTGTATAATATCAACACCTGGCCAATCGCAAGCAAGGTTGGAGGCAGAAAGTCTCATCATTATAAGGTTTTTGCATCTCAGGAACTACTTACATGGAATTTCAGCACCTCTAAACCAGTATTTTTGTCTGAAATTCTGTCACTTTGTATAAAAAGAATGACAGTATTCCAACTCACAGTCATATCTGCTTTAAAGAGTATTCAAACAAAAAAAAGCTTAGATTAATTACCACAGTATATATGGCAAGGTACGCTCTTTATTTTATGTTCTTTTGCAAGTTATGCTAGCTGGCTGCGTAGTTTGGTTTATACAGCAGTAAAAGCAACCCCTTTGGAGCTAAAAAGGAGTTTCAGAGCAAATGTAGCTGCTGTAAATAGCTCCCAACAAATTTTTAGGTTGCCTAGGAGTCAGCTTCATGCTCACTTGCTAACTCTGATGTACTAACAGAATGAAACCTGTTTAAACATAGTGGCCAAAAGCATTCATGTGGGAAGCAGATAGAAGAAACATCCCATAAAGTGAGAAAGTTGGGGGTCTTTTAGCATGGTGTTACCACAATGTCCATGGCACAGAAACTGAAGCTAACTAAATGCAGGCTACAAAACAGCCTAAATTCTAAGCAGTGGTCAAGAAAAGGTGCAGGAGCAGCTACACCTGTGCTGGTTGTCCTGGTACCAGTGCTGCTCTGGTGTTTTCATTTGAAGATCAGAGGACTTTTCAGAAAAAAATCTGCAGTTCTGCCATGGAGCAAGACCTTTTAGAGCTGGGTGATATTAATTGGCCTAATTGGAAAATAGATCAGATGAAAGTTCCTTCTGACACACCAAAGTACAACTGAAACGATTAGCTTTGCACCGTGAACAAGAGCTAAGTACAGCAGCAAGTCTGCAGCTGAAACAAGTAAATCTCAGCATGAGTTTTTGTGTGGAGTCGTTTTTGACCAAAACTACACTCAAAGATGACCTTCACATGAAGGTTGTGATTTTGCACCTGTAGACGTGTTAAAATTAGTTACGTGGCTGTTCTGTTTGCCTTGGTTTAATGCAACAGTTGCACATATTTTGGTTCAGGCTACCTTTTCCTCTCCTCAATTCACAATTTTTTTTCACTGTCTTCTCTCTTAGAATATAGAAATCTATACATTTTAATGTATGTGCTTTGGTTTTTATTCAGCAATTTTGAATGCTTTTTTACTACATTTTGATTAAAAAAAGTGGATACTTCAGCTCAAGTACTCCCATTGAAGACAGTTTCTTGCTACCTCATTGTAAACAAAGCATAGGTGGTAAATGGAAAGTCTCTCTGCTGCTTGTAACTGTCTCTGTTTTATTGATAATGTATGCATAGCATATTTCACTTTTATGTGTTCATAAAATGTGTAAGTCTCTACTTGTGGTTAGAGTTTATCTTTACAAAGGACTTGCACAAATTAGCACCCAGGTGTGACAAGTTTTTGACTCACATGAAAAGCACTCCTTGTGCATACAACATAGTCTATTTTAATTCTAATTTGGTGGCTGGATTTGCTCACAAAAAATGTTTATATGCTCTGTATTCATCCCTCCATCCCATTTCCCAGAATTAAGGATAGAGGTTTTGAGAATAACAATGCTTACATGAATTGTGTTTAAAACTGACAGCGGGGAGAGAAAAGAAAGATGTAGCACCCTTGCTGAGAGCAGGGCTGCTGCGTGAGCTCAGCGGGTTCCTGTGCTCTTTGGCCTCCAGTCCAATCAGCCAGCACATGTATGTTGAACTCGCCGTGGCACCTGGGGCCTCGGTCTTTCTGTTCCCTTGTCACCTATATGCAGAGGAGGTGGGAAGAAGGGGGAAGATGGAAAATGTTAATTAAGGCTTTGTAGTCATAGAAATTCAGGGAAGGGAGGTACCTACCGAGGCTGCTGCCCCTCACGGCATGCTAGGGAGCGAAAGTCCTGGGGGAAGCGTTGCTGACAGTCGCAGATGGGCAATGTCACTGGAGGGACTTGGGTGCAAACCCATAGGAAATCGGGCTTCGTTAGTTCTCATGGGGGAAAAAACTGCTTTGAGAATGTACAGCTTATGTGCTTCAAAAGGCTGCTGCCTTATTCAGTATGGTTGAACAGGCATTTGTAAGTCTATGGAAATACAGCTGCTAGGAAAAACAGGTTAATTTAGGAAAAGTGCCCAAAACTTGGTTGTAATGGCTACTCTGGAAAGGAAATTATTTTAAGTTGCTTCGAATGACATGGAAGTGGCAGGGGTTTTAAATTAAATGGTCTAATAAATGAAATTTTGGGCCAGTCTTCACAGCCTTATTAATTTTACTGTCCCAAAATCAGAATATCCTCACACAGATCTTCATCACCGTGATGTTTAAACTCAAACTCACCTCTGATAGATGTTTTGAGGGTGCCACTGCTCATCAGCTTGCTCAGCCTTCAGTGTCTAGACAGTGCTGGCTTGGAGTTAGGTTAGTTTGAAGTAGTGTAACCTTTGCAGAGGACAAGATGCTAACTCTTCTTCCCCTGACTATTTGCACTTAAGCCATAACTGTACTGTAAAATATGGGGAACAATGTCTTTTGTATTACCTGGAGCTTCTTTAAAATTAGAGTCTAGTGTAATTGTATTTAGTTGCTTTGCTCTTTTCCTCAACAAAAAACTCCTGACTGATTGCACACAAAATACCACTAGGCTAGTAGTTAAATCTTCAGCTCATTGATAGAGTATTGCACTTTTTTAATATAAAACAACCTATGTACATCATTTGTGTACAGAAAATAATACTCCTGATTCTAGAGCTCGCTTGCAGGAAGGCATAAATGACTGGCCTTTCTTCTCACTGGAAAGTAACAGTCACCTTAAAGGATTGCTCTAAATTCCCCCCTGCCCCCCTCCCCCAACTCTGGCATGAGCTTGATTTTCTTGGGTAGCTTTCAGTAACATGCACCTTAGTGGTACATGACACTTGTACAAATTTGTGCATCAGTAAGAATGCATATGCTGTCACACCTATGTCCTCAGCTGCTCTCTGCAGTACCACAGCTAGGGTAAAACAGTTGTAGAACTAAATAAAAGTGGAAAAGAGGTGAAAATGAAAAATTGTACGCAGGTGTTTCCACCCTTTGAGAAAAAACTTATGTGAATACATTATTCATGAACGTCAGAAATGGAATCCCCAGACCTTGTTGTGGAAATCAAAAATTGTAGAGAAAATCCCCATACTTTAGAAAAAAAATATTATATAAGTTATGTAATAAATTGCATATAGTTTTGTGGATCCCAGAAAAGTTTCCTGAACCTTATAAAAAGTAATCCTCACAGGAATTGCTATTATTCCTGCATTTGTTATAGTGACACTGTTTTATAGGTCACTTTATAAATGATCATTAATGTAAGGTTAGTTCTCTGTTCTTCTGAGCTTATGACAACCAAAATTAACTGGTGTGACATAAAGGCTCCTGCTTATCTGATTTGACATTTGATTTGTGATTTGAGGCTTTTCCTTTAAGCCATAATGTATGCCAGATGAAACAATGCTAATTCTGTTGGCAACCTGAAAAGATGACATTGAGCTGCTTTGTAATCAGATATGATTTATCTTAAATCATAATTCTTGAATGAGACTCTTGTGAGGACTGAGAACTACTTCTAGTTTCCTATTCACGTCTCCCTTCAAAGCATTTTTCTTTGTGTTGGGGTGACTGGTAGTTAGTTTTCAATTTTGGAAATGCGCATTAAGTTTTTCCTCTCAAAATTGCTCTTCCTTCAACACAGTGTCCTCACTGCTAGCTCTTCTCAGTACAGCTAAACTAGCAATGCTCTGATTAATACTATGTTCACTATTTAATAGATATTTTGTTTATAAGGAGTTCTGAAAAGCAAAGTGCATACTTCATAGGAAAGCTTTTTTATGTCTGCCTTATGTACTATTCTGTCTCTATCAAAAAGAAATTCTTTACAAATTTGTCTTTTGGCTTAACTATACAGTGGATGGTACCTTTGGATCTTAGCTCTGAAATTCTTAGATGTGAATCTGGATTGTTGCACAGTAATTAGCTCTACTAGTAATAAACATAAGGTTTGTCAAGTCTGATCTTTTTGGGGATTATATAGAGAAAAGATGAGTTCTAACAAGCAGTACTTATAATAGCTCTAATTATAGGTATAACCATAAAGCATCTGGGCAGGATTCTTGGTCTTAAACAACTAAGAATTAGTATTTGTCAGCCGGCTGAACTCCCATGTAACCTGTCCTTTTAGTTACGTCACCTATCAGGCTTCTGGCCAGCTCAGCTAAACAGGACATGCGTGGCCACACACGGTGGTGGCTCTTGCTGTTTCTTGCTGCCCCATGAATAGTTTTATTTCTATAGTGACTAATGTACAATGAATTGGGAACATTGGTACTCATTAGGCTAATTAACTTGCTTCCAGATAGATTTTTGTGTATAATTCAAAATGACCCAGTGCTTCTTGAAAGCTGTATTATACAGATTTCAAACTTTCCTAAACTGCTTTCTTTAGGTCCTTCACTGGTGCTAGAATTAAAACCTTTTGACTCTGTGCTAAGGTGACATTCAAGCGGAAGGAAACTGTGCATTCAGAGACTGTTTAAGGAAAACAGAAAAAGGCTGAACCCCAGGGTCTAGATTTTTGGTATAAAGGCTTAGTATCTACCAGGTATTAAAACAACTTGCTGTTAAAGGGCTTTTCTGTAAGTTTCTCGGTTTATTTTTATCTGTTAAGCTTTTTCTTATCAGCATAGATGCTAGGTCTTTTTCTTCTGCTGTTTTTGGTTTTGGTGCTAGAACCTTCAGCAAGGATTTGAATACTTTTCATAAATGCAGAGCTTTATATTGTACACAAGTCATACAGATGGATGTCTTCGATTGGAATAACTTAATCCTTTTCACTGGCTACACAATGAGGGTTACTCTCTGTTGTGGTTAGGATTGTAATACTGGAGGGATGTTTATCCTTGTATCTGCAACACTAATGTCATAAGCTTGCTAGTAATCTACCTAAAAGAAACACTGTCCTTGCAATATTTTGAGGATCAGGAGTGTTATTAGCGTGTTCCCATGCTTCCTGATGAGCTGTCTCTGCTACACACATTAAAACTTCAAAAACAGTTTTTGATAGATGAGTACCAGGTGCCTAGCAGGTTGTTAACCTTTTAGGTGTCTTATTCCTCCTGTGGTGTGCTGTGGTAGCTCTGTATCAATTACCACATTTCATAGTGATCTTTTGACACCTTCTCAGTGCTACAAAATCGTGTAATGTTATTTTCATGTATTTGCAAAACTATAATTTGTCCTAATGTGTATATTAGCAATTAAGAACTTTTGATGGTGGAACGGGTTCCCCAGAGAAGCTGTGGGTGCCCCATCCCTGGAAGTGTTGTCCCTGCCCATGGCAGGGGCTTGGAAATAGTTGATCTTTAAGGTCCTTTCCAACCCAAACCATTCAATGATTCTCGCAAAAAAAATGGATTCAAGACGTTGAAAGCATATTCTGTTTGTCTGCCTTCATAGACATATAGGCTGTGCTCCGATTTAGTCTTAATACATGCTGTGCTGTAGATAATGTGTGCTTGTGCAAAATACGATTCCTAGAGGAACAGCTGTGGCTGTATCAGTGGTTACAAGTCCAATTATTTTAAGCGAGATTGCCTAGCAAATACCCACTTTGTGGGTGCTTATTTGACTTAATTCATTTAGACTGGGTAATTTTGAAACAAATACCTATTAAAAGCGAGCTGGCTAGAACTTCTTTCAGCAGTTACATTTCATGGATAGCAGTCTGCCAATAGGTTTGGAGCTGTGAGAGTGAAAACTGGCATGAGCCGAATTAGTTAATTCTGGGAACTTCAGCTTGTAGATAGGAGAGGCGAAACCCATGTAATTGTATTCCAAACCAGATGAGGACTTTTGTTTTGGTTTGGGCAACCCCATAATAAGTTAAGAATCAAAATAAAGATCTCCAAGCTACTCCTGCAGCTTTATAAGAAAATTTTTACATGTAAATAAAAAAGATAGTTTTGATGAACTTTGTACCTGTATGATAAGAACTAAAAAAAGATTGCTGTACTTCAAAGTATGAGAATTCGTCATTGCATTAGGTGACAGATACTATAAACCTTTTCAGTCTAAAAGTCAGTACTGTATGACTGGAGCTGAGCGGAGCAGGTGGTGTGGACTCTTGCAAGGAAGTTTAGAGCAGACACTTCAGTCCAAAATGCTGTGGGGGGAAGTCTTCTGACGTAAGCACTGCAGTGTGGTTTTAGCCAGGCTGCTGGCTTGGTGTAACTCATCAGTTGTGCATTTTGTCAGAAATGATGCTCATTAACGTGGGTTAAGCACAATGCTCCATTCTGCTCAGTGTGCATTTGTACTCACAGCATCATTGTCACAAAAAGTGTGTTAGGAAGCTTTATGTTGGTCAAGCTGCTTAATTATTTTTAAAATCATCCAAGTTCCTTGCTTATATAGTGAGACAAAGAGTAAGGGATTTTGAGAACTGTTAAACAGTCAGAAAACTTTGGCTATTATCATTTGAGACATGTAATGGTGAAAATACACAGCAGAGTCTGGCTATTGCATGGCAAATGGAGCAGGATTTTCAGCAGTTATTGACTAATAGTGCTGGTGGTTGTTGCCTTAAATCTGGTGGGATACTTTGGGAAACAGTAACTGGGTTATTGTGATGTAGTCATAGAAAGTTAGTCATAGTCATAAATTGTCTATTTGTACGCTTTGTTTTTGCCAGCTTTTTTAATGAGAGGTTTGAGGATACCTTAATCTTGCAAACTGGCACAGCTTGTTTATTATATATTTTTGAAATCCAAGTTCTTTCAATTGATAGCGTTTTATTCCTTTTTCACACAGTTTAAATTACATTGAGCTGTGCTGGTCTTTTAAGTGTGGGGATTATCACTCAGCAAGGCATCTTTCTAAATTTAGAACATATTTTAAATGTATCCATTAATAGTGATTTAGTTCGTTTCCTGAAATGTTAATTCATAAGGGCAATACTAAAGTTGTCACTAAGGGACTTAATTCTATTTTTAAATTCTTTAATTTCAGAGGAAAATTTGCAGTGGTGAAGAAGTGTATCCAGAAAGACACTGAAAAAGAGTTTGCAGCAAAATTCATGAGAAAAAGAAGAAAGGGCCAAGACTGTCGGATGGAAATAATCCACGAAATTGCAGTCCTTGAGCTGGCACAATGCAACCTTTGGGTCATTAACTTGCACGAAGTTTATGAAACTGCAACAGAGATGATTCTAGTCCTGGAATAGTAAGTAGTAGTAATAATTCCTGAATAACCTTGTGCAATATTCGCTTAAAACTAATAATGTAAAAATACTGTGTATCAATATGAATAGTGTGAAAAGATTTTATTGCTTTCCTGTTAGACTTGCTTGAGTTCAAAAAGAATTGCTAAGAAAAGCAGTATTGCAAGAAGTTACATGCAGTCTTTTAACTACTGCAGGTTATAATAAATTTCTCCAATTATGTATTATCTTTCAAAACTGAACTCCAATTTACGTAGCTAAAAAAATTTTAGTGAAATATGGACTGTGTACACTCCCTACTTGTAAAAGAGGAAGAGGAAAGAAGCAGTGAGTATCTGTTCAAAAACTGAAGTTTATTTCATTGACGGTGACAAAGATAGGGTGAAATCTGGGGGTGTTTTACCAGTTATGAAAAAGTAATATTTTTGTTAAAAAGAAACTATCAAAACCCCTATGACCTGCAATGAAAAACCCTCTAAATCATTATCTTTTGGGGGAAGAAAAAGGAGGAGGATTCAGACCTAGAATAGTTTTTCAAATGACGTTTAACTTGTGACTCTACATTTGTCTGCGTGGGTTTCCCCAGTTGAGTTTGTCCAGACAGGCATTTCTGCAGCTGTTGTGACTGTTCATCTAATCCGCTAGTGACTTAGATATTTGACATCTAGGTTCCAAGAGGCAGACAAATGCTTGTTGATGTTGAACTCTGTTAAGATCCTGTTTTAGCTGTATGGATTTAAAATAATTAGGAGGGGAAAAGTGAAGCTCAGTAGTTCAGAATTGACTTAACCTGTCTGCTAACATAAATCTAGTTTGTACCTTGCTTTTGGTAACAAAAAGAAATGGTGAGAAATCCTGTGTCCCAATCTGATCTTGTTTAGAAATCAAAAAAACTGTTTTTAAAGCTCAGTGAAATGGAATGAGACACTGTCTGCTAAGGCAAACTTCCTTCTAGAATACATTTTTTTGTAAACATGATTGTGCCCTTATGGAATCCATGGTTTATGAAATATTCAAGTATCTGTTACACTGCAAAGGTGTGACAGCTTCTGGATTTTAACTGCTGTTACTGGAGACTTGTAAATACATGCTTTAAACACTAGCAGCACAAACTTAACTAGAATACAGTTTAGATTTCTGGATCCCATAGGGCTACAGGAGTGGTGGAATCCAAAGTTTGGTATGAGCAATGGGTTTTGTGATCATTTTAATGTAAAATTGCTAGTTTTCTTTTAAAACTCAATTATCTTCCAATTGCAAAACATTTTAATCCAAAGTATTAACTAGGTTGTTAAGTAATTAACAACATTATTGTTTTTATATGCATCACAGTCATACCTTGCTCCAGATAAATAGCTGTGTGTTAGAGTTGTAGATTACAAAAATAGTCTTTCCCTGACTTCAGCAAACGTGTCTGGATGCTGCTTTAATGTCAGCATGTTCCAGAGACATGTTGCAACAAAACAGGTATGAATATTAGTAAATTTCTGACATTCTATATGCAGAGGATGAAAGAACGTATCTAGACTGCAAGCTTCTCTAGGGCATTTCAGTTTCTATTAAGCTTGATGGTCTGTGTGGGAGATCTTTATCTTGGGAAGGACAAAAGCAATACCTAATTGTTGGCCACTGACTTTATCTGCTATGGTTTTCAAGCTTCTTGTCTTGATGTTGAATCTGTTACAAGGGGTGAAGGGGACACCTAGTGCTTTGCCTTCATGAAGAGAAATATTAATGTTACATGAAGGGTTGTCTTTCGAGCAGTATCAATTTTTGACAGAAAGCAAAATTGGCCGCTGTTGTTACTAAGTGCTGAGCAATGGGAAGCAATGAGCCATTACAGTGTTGGCTTCAGTATAGTATAGCAAAGTGATGGCTGCATCCACCCTGACAGCAGTCTCTGACTTCTGTTTGTTGTTGCAAGACCTCATACAGAGGCTTTAAGTAGGGGTTGAGGGGGCAAGTCTGACGGGGTAGTATGTAAAGCCTGAAATTAATCTGTGGGTCAGTCACATTTAGTCATGTTTCTAGATTTCAGTGAAAATGGAACAATTGAAAAAGAAAACCAGACTTTCACTGAAAAAACTCAAGAGTGTCTAGGAAACCTGATGCATCAGATGTAACAGGGAAAAAGCAAATTTGGTAACTTTGGGTCTCAATACTTGCATGCAACCTACCTGGCTTTTTCCAATGTCTTTTGAAAGAAAGAGCAGCAGAGCACCTCATGCTTAAGAACTGGTGGGTTTTGTAAGTATTCATCACCATATATTACGCATCTATGGAAGGGATAGTTTACATTAGTGGGTCATTAATGGTTCAGATATCACAGAAATCTGTATGTGTAACTCCAAAATCTCAGCTGCTAAGTATTTTTTTTGTGAAGAGCTTCTGAACTGAATAATCACCTGCCGGGGTCTTGTGTAAGTAGTAAACTCTTGTTACGCTTCCTTTAAAAAAGAAAAAAAAAAAAAAGCCTTTATCATTTTGAAGACAGTGTTGGGTTTTATTTGGTATGCTGGATGCAGTGCTTTTTTCACCTACAGTTATTTGGGCCTGGATAATATTACTACTTGTATTGGACGTTACTTAGTCCTACTTACTGGAGGTGTGACTGGTTAAAGTAGGAGTCTGCTGGAAGGAAACTATTTCATTTGGCATGGGATTCAACAGAGAACTGTAAGCAAAAAAACTGTAATGGGGAATAACTGCTGCTACAATATTTGCATCTTGTCTATTAGCAAAGTTATTTTAGATGGCAGTCTCAAATTTCAAAAACTAGGGGAAAACATCTCAAATGATATTAGTTACTTCTTGTTTCATTGAGTTCTTAGGCTGTCTGATTGGAAAGGTTAAGGGAAAAAAGGAAAAAAAAAAAAAAGAAAAAACCAACCAAAAAACCCAACCACATTTGTCTGAGATCCAAGAACTTAAAAGAACAGTATCTACAACTTAATACATTTGGATGCTTCTCTTCCCCTCTGTCCTCTCATCAGATAGGGATTTACAGTTTTCTCAGGCTTTGGGGACATTGGTATGTTATGATAGCCTTACACCGGAAAAATTCTCAGTAAATTCACTTGTTTGCTTACTGTCTAATGGTATGCCTAGCCAAGGAAGGGGGGTATGACTGTCAGCTGTAGTGAATGTGAATCTTTGGCGAAAGTGTTACAACCACCTTGGTGTGATCTTCTTGTAATATAAGCTTTGTGTACAGAAAGCAAATTCATTTCCTTTCATCTTCCAAATATAACCCTTTCAAGAAAGGCTTCTGACAGAGCATAAAGTTCAGGAAGAACAATTTTGGCCCTTGTAAACTATATATGGTCTCACTCGGCATTTGAAATCAAGTATATTCTAGAACTTGTTGTCTATATGTCTGTATTCTGAGGATTTGTACTTCTGAGTCTTTCAGAAGACTGTCTTAATGTCTAATCCATTCAAGCTGGGGTAATGTTTAGTTTTTTCAGATGCACTGAAATAGATTTGTTCAATCTTTTTCTAATTATATGCTAAGTGACTGTGTTAGTATTGGAAGTGCACTTGAAAGAAGTAGGATGCTGAATTCCATACAGTGCATTGTTAAGATATGTTTCAAGGAAGATAAGCAGTTTCCGTTGAATTTAAAGACAACATAATTTTAACGAAGTGTAATGCTCCAGATTGTGAAATGGTCCATTTATGCTGATCAAGAGTAATAAAACGTTAGTGTGCTTTTCACTTGAAACTATAGAGAAGTTAATGGCACAACAGTACTTTCATAAACAAATCAAAATAGCCAAGTAATTCTGGTTGCCAGAACTGTCAAGTTTGGAAAGAATTCTTATGTCTTGCCTTTTTTGTACACTAAGGGAGCATGTACCAGAGAAATAAGGCATTCTAAGTAACACTGGATTTTAAAACTCTTGTGCTCTTAAATATTTCCTTATCCTTTTCCCCTGCCCCCCCAGTTTAAGATGGCTTGTTTTCATAACTACTCTCATGTCCGAAGGACAATTTTTTTTTTTTTTTGTCCCCTAGGAACATTTTCTGTGGAGTTGGGTAGGGGTGCCCAGTGGTTGGCAAAGTTATTTCCTAACAACTGTTAGAAAAGCTTCAGTTTAATGGAAGATGCGTTCTTAAAGGCAAAATAGGCAAATGTTATAAACACCAGAGAACTCCTGGTCTGCGTATATATAGAAATCATAGCAATGACATGCCCGTAATACTTTCCTAGCAGGTATTCTCATCCCTTCTGTGTCTTCATTAGTTGGTTTTTTTATTTCCCCTGAACTATAGCTAGGGAATACAAAATAAGAGTTGAAAGTGTTAAGGAGCTTGGCAAAATTTGGCCTAGGTGTGCAGGAGAATCTTTTTGGAGTTCACTTTGACATTGTACTTCCAACCACATGTGACTGGGTTGGCTCACAGGTAGTGTTCTGTTTTGCTTTTAGGGAATCAGTTAAGCTCACTCCGTGGCAACAATACATGAAATGATCTTGCAGTAACAAATTTCCCTGTGTTCTTATAAAGGGTTGCTCGTTACTTGTTTGAATGTGGTCATTTTGGGGTAGGATGAATTATGTGGAAGAAATTGTTCTATGCATCCTATAGCGCAAAGTTGATCAAAAAACAAAACATTGTATGTGAAACCATCTTTCCATATGAAACTGTTTTGTAAAGGTAAGAATTTGTCTGTGATAGCTGGGAAGGGCTATATTTCATAAGTCATGAAGTGGGTGTGCATGTGTAAGGGCTGCATTTGCTTGTTTCACTCTTAAAAATGCTGATGAACCTAAACATCTTCAGAAGTACTGGGAAGTACTTAAATACCTTTCTTTAAAAAAAAATAAGTTCTGTGGATCGAGGGTTTTCTACTCTCATATGGTAGTGCTTTCTCTTGATTTCAGTGATGGACATTGTCTGATTCAACTTTTGTTGCCTTGACTTTTAACACATTTAATTCAAAGTTCTTTAAGTGCAGTATTAAAATTCTAGGTAGTTTACATTTTAGCTTGGTGCCTACTTCAATCTTAATTTGTTTATTAGTGTAACTTCATTGTAACAGATTTCTACCATATAGCAAACAGGACCCCCTTTGCTGATTTTATTTTTTTCAGTTGGGTCTATTAAAAATAAAGTATGATCCCTTACCCAGAACAGTAGGTTTGGGGTATAAATCCTATTTCACAAAATTAAATAGCAGTATTGGTTTGCTTATTTTCAGTGGTAGACCTATATCAGCAAAATCCCAGGGTTGTTGCAAATACAGTGTGTTAGTAATTTTGGTAGTAGATCTTATCGCTGTATGTGCATTATAATTCACTGCTACAAGGAATTAAATCATTCTTCCAAGTAATGTATAATGACATTCTTAAAGTAGAAAGTTTAATTTATTGACTACAGTATATGTTTTTCTGTCCCTATTTTGAAGATCCAATTGATGTTGCTTTTTAAAGAAATTTGGTTTAGAATATTAAAATACACTAGCCCATGTCCATTTTTTAAATGTCATTAATATCTGAATCCTGTTCAAAGCTGAAATATTACTAACATTTTTGTTGAATTTAAAGAAATTCAATGCTGAAGAAAGATGTGATGGTGTCAGGCACATGCACTTTTTCTAGAGGAATTAAAGTAGTAATGCTCCTTTGAAAAGCTTATTTTATTCTTGAGCGCTATCATCTTTGATACAAAGTAAAGAAATAATTATTTAAAGGAATTTTCTTTTTTAAAGAGAATATCTTAGTTTAATAAATCAAATTGTGCTGCTGTGCCAGTTAACCAGCATATAGAACATAAACATAAAACACTTTCAAAAAAATTTAAGATGTAGCCTGCTTAAATTCTTTTTTCTTTTAAGACAATTTGCAGGGAGAATTTTAAATAACAGTAATATCTGGGAAGGCAAAAAACCTTTTTTATAATTGAAGCATTTTAAGGTACTAGGACTGTAGCAGCAATTTCGATATAGACAAGATGAAAATTTGAGTATATGTAGGTGTTTTTTTCTGTGGGTACATAATCAAAATGCACCATTTTTGCAGAACTGTCATTTGCTGCTGTGTTAGTATTGAATATGCCTCTGTCTTCTGGATTGCCTAGGTAATATAATTTATTAGAAAAGAGCAAACCAAGGCAGAGTAAATGGCTATGCATCAATAAAGATTAACACTTGTGCAAAGTCACGTTTGGCATGTCCTAGCTTGGGGTAACTGGAGAAGATGCTATCCTCATGGATTTCACCAGCTTTCACTAAGGGATGATTATAGAATTTCATTCAGAACAAGCATGTATATGTTGATTTCACAGTGGTAATGCAACAATCCATATGCAAAATGGCCCCATGCTAATGTTCTTATGTCCATTCTTGTTTTAAGATGGAGCTTCTGCTCTGCTTATTTTATTTTTGATGCTACCTGACTGTGTTTTAAAACTATTTTAGTTCTCTGGAGTCATTGCTATACAGAGAAAGTACTGCAAATGCCTTCAGAGTACTAAAAACATTAATTCATCTCTATTTTTATATTTTTTGCTACTTTGTTATTTTTTTTAACATGTAAACAAACTATAAGGAAGCAAGTTGAGGGCTAAAATTTTCAAGAACGTTTTTTGATGAAAACCATTTAGAAAATTAATGCATCCCTGTATACTAGAGACTTCACAAAAAAAAAAATCAATTATAGGCTTTACATTTAGTCTTTTGAGTGTATGCAAAGTGTTTTGAGGAGGGTTGGGGGCGGAGCTGTTTTGCTTTGTGCTTACAAAGACTTACCTTGGCCAAATTTCCATATAATTTCACAGGAATGGCAAAAGGCATGTCTTTCATGTAAGCACAGCCCTTAAACAAATGTGGCATTCATCTTAAAGCAATGTCAGTAGTGTTTCCAAAACAGTCCCCAAAATTTCTGTACTATTCATATTGTCTAAGCTAAATGACTAAGATCTTTGCTTCTCTCCAAAGCTGCTACGCTGCAGAGAAGTCTTCCTAGGCTGTAAAAGCTTACCAAATGTTTAGTGACTGAAAATACTGCTGTTGGATGCTACCACCTGCTGATCTTGCTTACGCTGAATGAAATAGGGCAAGTAGAACAAAATGGGTGCTAAACTTAGTCTTCAAAATAATAAAATTCATATTGTTCCATAGTGCTGCTGGAGGTGAAATCTTTGACCAGTGTGTGGCTGAAAGAGAGGAAGCCTTCAAAGAGAAAGATATTAAACGGCTTATGAAGCAGATCTTGGAAGGAGTTTCATTCTTGCACAGAAACAATGTGGTTCATCTTGACTTAAAGGTAAGATTGTTGCTGTATTATTATTATTTTTATTCATATCTGCTGACTTTATTTTTGGTTGTATGTCATAGTAATGCTTATTTGTAAATAATACAATTTTTACCTAGATGCTCCTCAAACAATAAAATTCACCCTTTGTGATGCAGTAGGCACCAGGGTTGCAAGCCTTTTTGGGGAGTTTCTTTGATTATGTCAAATATAAATGTCATTTGATTAAAAGAAGTTTAATTAATTCAGAAGTGATTTTGCATCACACCTTAAAGTGCGACTGAGTGCTTTGGGGTAAGACCCGATTCATTTTTAAAGTGCATTAAAAATGTCTGGGTATTATATGGAATTAGGTTTGGGTTTTGTACTGTCTTGAGGTTTAATGAAGCAGAGGGATGGAAGGAGCCACTGGTAGTATAAAGTGTAATGTTTCAGATTGTAATGTTCATACAGGACTGGTAAACAGTATATTAATGTGTTAAATACACTTTATAACACTTCAGTATGTTTTTTAAATTACTGTAAAACTTTATTTAAATGTTTGTCATTTATTGCCAAACAGTCGGGCAACACCCTATTGATCATAAATTATCATGATTTACTGGAGTAAATTATTTTTTTCTTACCAGAGAAAGTTTTGACCCAAATTAAGAGAAAAGTACAGTTGTTATCATATGAAATCCAGAGTATTGCTCATGGTTAAGAAGGGAGTTGTAACAGGAATCCAGAAAACTGACAACTTCCATTGGCAGCAAGCTGCAGTTATTTTTCTTTAGCTTCCATCCTTATGTTCATATGGAAGATGCAATTTTGTCTCATTTTGAGGTTGAACTACATTATTACTAAGCAATGCAGTATAAAAGGTATTTGCATTAAAATTTTCAATTCTTTTTAGGTATCCAATTGCCATATTTACTACGCTCGCAGTAAGCTGCTACATGTTTGTTCTGTTGCTGAGATCCTTACTTCTACTTAATTGCATTTTGGCAGTATTACAAAGCTACCAGTAGATTCCCATATCAAGCTGTACATACTTAGTAGATTAGCACATCATGAACCATTTGCATCAGCTAAAGCAGATGATGAGTAATATTTGCACACAAATATGTCACCTGCCTGGTTTTCCAACCATTTATTCAAATTATCTGTGGAAGCCTTTGAAACTTTCTGTAGCCCATTGATTTAGTCATACACATAGACTGTTAATAATTGAACTAAAATAAATAATGGAAAATTTTTAGCAAGTGATGTGAGAACAAGTGTTCAGAAGGACCGAAAATGAGCAGTTAAATTCCTTAAAATTCCAGTATGCTTACAGAAGATACTCAGTGTCTGTACTGTGGTTGGCCATTGAATTTCCTTGAAGCAAAGTGTGTAAAATCAACACATGTCTTTTTGTGGACGGTATATATTTATACATGTGTTCGTAGTTAAAGCTGTAGTGTTCCTTAGCACTATCAGCTGGTTATCTGTAATCAGAAATGCATTGTACTTTATTTGACTGCAGTACTTAAAGGCAACAGTAGACAGGTTATTGATTACAGCTTGTGGACAGGTACCTTTTTCAGAGTTCAGAAAAAGCTTACTTCGAAACTTTCCAACTGATCAGAAAACTTGTTATAAAACTGAACATATCCAGTTCTGACTGGAAGATCCAGCATTGCTTTGCTGGCTTATATAGAAGTTAATTAGCAGAGCAAGTTGTCTAGTGTTTAATATGCTTATACATTAATGCAGTGTGTTTTTGAAAAGTGGATTTTAATGAGTCCTGATTACAGTGTGATTACTTTCATGATATATAAGACCATCGGTCTTTTGCAAAAGAAGGTTTAGGGAAGTCTTCGGTTATTGATGTTTATAAAGATGATGGGAACTGTAGTATTAAAACACATGACTTGAGAAGATTGATTGACCCACGTGCCTTGTCAGACTATAAAAAGGCACATTTTCCAAGGAACTCAAAAATTGAAGTTGGGTGCTGGGTTTGGCTGTGTGTTTATTAACCCATTGGCCTCAAACAGTCTTCTGTTGTGTAGTATGGCTCGTGCTGCTTTACCTAGTGGCTCACAACACAGTGGAATTTACTAGATACTTGGTTTTGTGGTGACATTTGGAAGATATTTGCAAAGTGTGCTGTGTTAAGCAAGGTGTTTGCCAATATCAGAAAGCTTTCAAATTCTTGCTAAGATGTTTTTCTTGTGCTATTAACCAAAAGTTTCACCTTTGGGTGTCTTAAAGGTTTCATTTTCATTTGTCTGGTACCAATACCTTTGGAAAGGTCCATCCAGTTTTTCGTATGTTCCATCCAATTTTCAAAAAAAGTCCGGCTCTATGCCTAGAATAGTTTAAGTCAAAATGGTTGCCAGTATGTGATTGTCACCTTGTTGTAGGTTATTTATAAATCTAATTGACCACAGCTATGACACTGACAGCTACCTTGCTTAACTTCTGTCTGCCCCCTTAACAGATGCAAGATTTTTCCTGTGAGACTAAACACTGCAGGAAAAATTGGGTATTTTGATGTGGGTGAGCAAGGTTGCCACCTGATAATTTCTTTCCAAAAGCATGATTCTCCTGAAAGCTGGTTGAAATATGGCTTGTTTTAATAGCACAATACAGTCATGTAATCCAGTTTTGACTTGGAGAAAGAGCAAATATAATGCTACTGAGTGCAAATTAAGTATCATTT
This sequence comes from Falco peregrinus, assembly GCF_023634155.1. Taxonomy (NCBI): domain Eukaryota; kingdom Metazoa; phylum Chordata; class Aves; order Falconiformes; family Falconidae; genus Falco; species Falco peregrinus. The sequence goes on along the minus strand of NC_073725.1, from coordinate 30,469,735 downwards.
GGCAGCATTGTGTTGATGCTATTTAATTTGCAGATTGCAGTCAGGAGTCTTTCATCTCTACTTAGTGGTGTATGAAAGCTGCAGAGTAAGGGAAGACTCCTTTCCCTGTGTTTTCATCTGCTGTTTGACTCGATCTTGCATTGGTGTTTGGTAAAAGCTTAAAGTGGTTGGGAATGGAAGAGAATTTTAAAAGGTGTGGGGGCTGAGGAAGGGCTAGCTGCCTGTTGTCTACGGCAGAGGTAGATAAAGAACCTTACATGGCCCTGTCGTCTGGGAGAATGACTGCCACAAGCAGCAGTCTCATAGTATGGTGATCCAACAGACAGCTTTGCCCTTACTCTGTATCATTTTCAAGATACTGTGCTCAGTGAGGGCAACTAGCAGAACCATTATTTGATTAAAATTGTTTTGGATGTCATTTTACACCAATATTCTGAAAGCAAACTAACGCAATTGCAAAAGAAGCGGCCTGTTACAAGAACATTACAGATTGATATTCTCCACTGAGCTTTACAGGTGGATTAAGGTGGAATGTTTATTGCACAGATATGTATTAGTAATAGAAGTGTAGTATTCCTTCTCTAAAGCAACACTCAGGAAACTAAGAAAAGAGTGAAAATTAAAATACCATTTTTTCAAGGCAAAAGAACAGTTTAATCTGGAGTTCAAACCTTTACAGCAATTAGAGCAAAGCAGTTTGTTAATAGGCAGGTATAGAGTATCCAGGTTCTGCAGAACTTCTTAATGTATAGGACGTGCATTGCATATTTTGGGGGATAGTGTGATACCAATCTGTTATGTCTGTTCTCTTAGTGACTGTAGCTCTCTTTCCCACTTGCATTGACCGAAAAAACCGGACCCCCAAGCAAACTCTGTTCTTGCATTTCAATTGCTTAAAGATTGCCCTTTCACTTGTTTTAGGGCAGACTGATCAGCCTAGTTTAGTATCTTTACAAACAATGTAGCTAGGGTATCCCAGCTAGCCAGTTTTTCCTGTTTCCGCCCATTATTCCTTGGATAATTCCTGTCTTTTCTTCTAGGCATGTGATTTTTTTGCAGTATTATAAAATTAGATACCTAACTTCATTAATGTTGCAGGTTAAGGTGAGGCATTGATTAGTTTAAAAACATGAGCTTTATTATGTGTCCTCAGTCATAGTCTTCTTAAAACCAACTAAAGATATGAGCAATATTAGGGCCAAAGGCTTGTAGAAACTGCTGGAATAATGATTCCAAAACCTGTTGGCAAGGTAGGGTTGAAGGGTATCCTATATTAAGTACACTTGTAACAAACAATTTGTGTGACTTGCAGAATAAATTTCCAAATGAGACCAGATCTTTGTACGCATTGCCTTAGTTTGGCCGTTGCACTGACGTTTGTAGTGTCAAGAAAGCTATGGCCTTCGTGTGGTGGTAGTTTAGTCCAATTTGAGTGAAAAAATGTAACACTGGTTAATATTTGCAATGTATAAATTATGCTTTTCAGTGCTGTTAATCTTAACATGATGATACGGGTACAACCAACGTATCAAATTCCTAAAACCTAAATTTCTGCTTCTTGGCAGCATGCCTGGAAAATACAACTTTTTGTCCTGTTTCTATATTCTTTCCCAAAGTACCCATTTCTGCCTGTGCTGACTATGGCAGTGGCTAGACTCGTGTGGCCACACCATGTGGCTTCTGTGCACATACCAATCCTGCAGCAAAGTGCATCCATTCAGATCGCCCGTTTAGGCAAGGATTTTTTTGTGTGTTTTTCTTCAGTGCACAACATAGGATCTAAATCGGAACAATTAAGCCTTACTGCGGTAGAGGGGGAGGTTTTCCAGTGTTGCCATTTCACAGCTTTTACCATCAAGCAGTAATGAAATGGCTGATGAGAGTGAAAGGCCCTTTTCGGAACGGCTACCAGGAGAGCCTTTGGCCTGCATCTCTCTTGCCATTGTGGGCTCATCAGCATTAGGCAAACCTAGATGGATTATAGCAGAAGAAAAACAAAAGAGAAACAGCATTACAGATGTGGGAAAATGACCTTCCTTTTCTTAAAGCTTTAGAGTAATTGTGTTGAGCTGAAAGCTATGGTAAGTTCAAAGCTACGGCTTCTTTAAGGTTTCATGCTGGTGTTTAGACTGTCACCTCACATGAACCCCATAATGATTCCTTAAAAGAAGAAAACAACTGTTATTTTGTTATGAATTGATTTAGGGTTATGACTCAATTCATACTGTAGACAGGTGGGTGGGTTTTTTTTTTCTGCATAGGTGTGTTTTGAGTAATAGGATTGTTTTTAAAAAAGACAATAAAAACCTCTTCTGGCAACTACATTATCTACCAAAATATTATAAAACAGAGCTTAACAAAACAAAACCTTTCTATTAAAGACTTCTCTTCATTTAAATATAGAGAACAAATGTTTTTCTCATACTTTCTATTTGGCTCCTCAGTAACTAAATTTCCCACTGGGAAGAACATGTGAGAGGCTAATTAGGGAGACATGGTCAGCTTTTTTGGATGTTTGCTTTTCTAATACAAATACAGAATTAAAAATGTGAACTCTAAGGCATATGGTAATGCGCAGCTCCAAAAGCCTGTCCACCAGATTCCAGTTTGTAAGCAAAAAAAAAAAACCAAAAAAACCTCTTATTAACACATGGATTTACAAACAGAAAATAGATTGACAACATCATGGAGTGAGTTTGAAATACCATGGCTTAGCTTTGCAGGAATGAAAGAACTTGACTATATTTAGGTCTCACAGCAAGGAGAACTGGCTCAAGATTTTTAAAATGTTCTTGTAGAGTTTTATTTCTGTGCTCAAAAGCAAGGCTTTTCATGTGAAAGCATGCCTTTGCCTTCATCACTGACTAGGGATGAGGAGAGAATGGCGCAGGGCTTGGTGAGAAGGTATAAATGTTGGTGGTAATCCAGTTGAGATTATCAGTCAGTGGTTGCTTTGGTGTTCTTACTCTTTTGCCCTCCTCCCTTTTCAACCACCCCTGATGCAAGATGATCCAGGTTCCCAATAAATAAAGTCTTGTTCGCTTTTGTGAAACCTGTGCTCACCAGAGGCATGAACACAGTGTCAACTGTCAGTGTTACCATTCGGAGAAGTTAATGATAGAGTCCAATGTGATCATTGGCCTGGGGGCAGGGAGGGTCACACCTTTATTTTTTGGCAAGGATATGCTTCAGTTGCAAAAAAAAAATAAAGTAATCTTTAAGACCTGTTGTCTTAAGTTAGTTTTCAGTTGTTTTTTTTAACTGAGCTAGCATTTAAAACAGATGTTAAAGAACTTCTTAATGACCACAAAGTTGCTTTGAAGGATGACAGCCAAGATCTAGTGACGTCAGAGCAAACAAGTTTATCCAAAGGTGATGCTCTTAAAAACCTGTTTTTCAGGCTGCTATATTTTTTTTAAACTGTTCTTCAGTTAGTGTTCTGTAATACAATTGTTTGTACTTTGAACAAGATTGAGGTTGGTTGCAACAGACTTTTCTTTAAACAGGTGTAGTCAAAATAGTTTTATGTGTTCAGGCTCTGTAAAATGATTGGGTGTTTTTGGAGACCCTTCAACAAGGAGGTATTTTACATCATCTAATGGAAGGAAGCAAGGAGGGAAGGGGAGTTAAAAAGGTGATATGGAGGGCTAAAGGTACAATGCAGAGGTATTTATATGCTATTGTTAAATGATAGATATTGGCATGTGGGTTTGTGTGTTCTAAGCTAATAAAGGTAGATGTTTGATTTGCAGTTATAAACAGAAAATCCCGCCACTCCTTTTAGCCCACTTGTGTCTTCAAGTTCACCTTGGAGGAAATAAGTAAATGATCCTGGGTATCATATGAGGAAGTAAATAAATGATCCTGGGTGTCATACTTGTTATGGAATGCATTATTGCTACTCATGAGCTAAAATAATTATGCAAGATGGTGTCATAGGCATTAGATTTGAGTGATCCTGAAAGTCTCCTCCTTTTGTCTTTCAGCCGCAAAACATTCTACTAACCAGTAAGTCTCCTCTGGGAGACATCAAGATAGTAGATTTTGGCCTTTCCAGAATAATGAAGAGCAGTGAGGAACTAAGAGAAATTATGGGAACTCCAGAATATGTAGGTAAGTTGTTACTGTAGAAGTCCAGGCTCTTGCGGAGTGAAAAGAAACTACCTCCATTTGGTGAATGCCAGACTGGCTGTGCCGAAAGGTCAGGTTGGATGTGGTACTGCTATAAAAGGTAGAACTGGCCAGCCTTGCGGGTCTGAGTGGTGATGCTGTGTTTGTGCTGAAGATGAGCTTTATATGGCTTTTAGCAGCAGTGATAACAAGTACCATTTGAATTCAGAGTTCAAAATTACATATTCAGTCTCTGAATAAAATATTTTAGCCTGTGGAGGATTGTATCCATTTTAATGAAAACAAACAAACAAAAATACCACAAATAATTCCAGGCCTTCAAAATGTACTTGAAAATACTTTTAAGCTGTTTGGTATATCTGTATGGGTTTCAGTGCTGGAATACGCAATGTTAGATACTTCTGATTATTCCCATAAGGAATCTGTTGTACAGCTTTATTAGGAAGAAGACTAGCCTGGCTTCTGAAGGTGTCAATAAAAGGAAAACAATTATGTTTTTTTACTTAAAACCAATGAATGATAATACTCACTTAAGTAACTTGAATAGAAACATGTTGTCTTCAAAAGACATACTTCATACTGTCATACTTCAAATGACTTATCTTAAATTTTACCTCATACTCGACATTGCACTATATAACTACAATATAATGCCTGCATGTGACAAAGAAAGAACTTGTTTTTTTTTCCCTGAATAGCTCCTGAGATTCTGAGTTATGACCCAATCAGTACAGCAACTGACATGTGGTAAGTAGAACAAATTAATAGTCATATTAACTTACTTTACTTGAAAGTCGTTTTTTGTAAAAAACACCACACACCCTAAAACACTGCTTTTCTGTTTTTGTTTTTTTTTTTACTTCTAATTTAGGAGCATTGGAGTACTGGCATATGTTATGCTAACAGGGATATCGCCTTTCTTAGGGGATGACAAACAAGAAACATTCTTAAATATATCTCAAATGAATGTAAGTTACTCTGGAGAGGATTTTGACCTCATATCAGAGTCTGCTGTGGATTTCATCAAAACTCTGCTGGTTAAGAAGCCAGAGTAAGTAAAATACACAACGGTGTGTGCTAATGTGTCAGACTGGATTAATTTTTAATGTGGCAAGTGCTGGCATTTTCACTTGTAAAGTACAAGGGAAGGGAGCTTTGATTATTCATATTTCATTGTGCTATTACTTTTCATGTCTATGAAAAGAGAATTCCTCCATTTCCCTCCAAACTTGCATATTCTGAGTGTGTCCAAGTGTTAGTAATCAGAACTCAAACTGGTTTTAGAAAACTATATGAATGCGTGTGGTACAGGATACTGACTTTCCTTGCCGGTTCTTTGCTGATGTCTCTTAAACGAACAGTGCTTTCAGCCTTTTAATTTTTTATGTTAGTGGAGTACCTTACTCTTTTCTGGTTCATTAATACGCTTTTCTCAAGGGGCAGCAAACTGGAAATTCCAGGTCTCAAAACAGAAGAGGTGTTTTGTGTGGAACTTCACCAGCTCTTTGTGGGACATGTCAGCTATTGAAATTGCCTACTGCTTGTCTATGGGAGATTAAGAATGCAAGGGTTGGGTAATTTTCCTATATATTAAAAAATAATCTGTATATGAAAGTTGATTGGCAACAGGGGAACATACTGATATGTAAGGATCTAGGAACTCTTTTATTTTAGACGTTAGCACTTCATTTCCTTGGTCTTTTTTGGTAAAAGATGGCTATCAGTGTGTTTTGTTGTTTGTTTGTTGTTGGTTTTTTTTAAAGTTCTATTAGTTTGTCTTGAATACAGACATATCCTTGGAATAATTTGTATGGATCTCTTCTGCAAGGTATACTGGATTTCAAGTTCATTTGGACATTTATTTTTAACACTTTCCTTCTTTTGCAGGGACCGGGCAACTGCTGAAGAATGTCTTCAACACCCGTGGTTAGAACAAAGCGATAATCCTGCCTGCAGGTCCTGGAATAAGAGTACAGGAGGGGAGACCAGTGATGCCAGCCAGAAAGATGGAGATTCTACCTCTGAAAAATCTGTAGATGCTGAGAAGACTGAAGAGGAAGAATCAATAGTGACAGAAGAACTAATTGTAGTGGCTTCATATACACTGGGACAATGTAGGCAGTCAGAAAAAGAAAAAGTAACTGAGCAGAAAGCCATTTCCAAACGATTTAAGTTTGAGGAACCATTACTGCAAGAAATACCAGGAGAATTCATTTACTGAACTGTGTGGAGCTTCATAGTTATAACTGGAAGGCAGTGTTTTCTACTAAACAAAAATACCCTAGCCAAGTGAATTTCAGATATGCAATAAATGTTCTAGATAAAATGTTGATAAATGGCATCCAGGGAAAATGTGCCAAGTTTTAATTTCAAGTGGCTGACAGGAATTAACAAAGATAAAATGCTCATTTTTGTTTATAATTTTTATTTCTGTGTTTTTGTTGCTTGATAGCAGTTTTTGTTAATTGTTCCAGTGTTTTGGAGAAGTTGATATTGGAAGTGTTTCAATGACAGATGTCAAGAGGAGTATTTTAGGATATGTTTTGGCATTTAATGCAAATATATAATGCTGGGCTTTCCTCAAACACCTTTTAACACTCCTGATTTCAATTGAACTGTCTACTGGTCTAAAAATTGTATGAGGGGGAATTTGATCAACTGGTTTGACATACAGATTTCAAAGCTATACTGTGTATAATTCATTTATATCAAGGCAAAGACACAGCCTGCTCTGGTGTGTAGCCAAACAGTGAGCTGTGCTCCTCTAGGAAGAGGTGCACGTGTCCCACAGGGAAAGAAATCTGTATCAGGGACCAATTCCAGATCCTCAATGGTGATACTTCTTTATTTGGAAGCACGGTAAAATCCTGCTCTGGAGGGTGAAAAGTTTCCATCGGTCGCTTTTGAGAGCTAGCAAAGATCGCTCCCTTCCCCTCCCGTGTTGGGAGAGATGTGCTAACAGAATCCAGCTCAGTGTGACTACATAGTGTTCATGAGTGGAAAAAAGAATGACAGTCAGATGTAGCCCTGCTGAAGTTACTCTGTCCACTGACTTCAACATGTTGCATCAGACAGTTTGTCCCAACTAACGATAAATCAGCCCTTGATTCCGCCTCCCCCAGAACCCAGCTGGGGTTTTACTGGGAGCATGAGGTCGTTTCTGCCTTCTTTCTGTTCCTCTAACCACTGCTTTAGGGAAGAAAGAAGCATCCTTAGGTTAAATTGCATAACCTTGTTCAATGTAGCTATCAGATGAGGAAGATGCTGCTTCCTCTGAAACAGTGAAGCACAACTCATACCTCGTGCTTCCTGGTCACTCTCCCTTCGCCTCTTGGAAAAACAGCATGTGTGTGACGGGGCAGAGTGGGATTAGGGAGCTCTGTGGATGGGTCATAGTTCTCAATGGGCACGGTCCCTCAGAGAACAAAGCTGGGACCAACTGGGCATCAAAGTTGACTGGTTTTTGCAATGTACAGGTCTGAGGATCTCGGACAGAGTGCTGGTTTTCTAAGAAATATTTCATAATGATGCTGTTCCAAAGTTTAATTTTTATGTAATTGAAGTTTAGTACTATTATATTGCATACTGTTAACTATTCAACTATTTATTTGGTTTCCTTATGCTGTTTCTTTATAATAAACCCTGACAAAAGTTTTCCTGCTATAAAGCAATGAATAGAAACTCTTAAGGTAGTTTTTCCTTTTTTCCATGTTGCTACAGACTTTCCTAATTTCAAATGTACCAAGAACATTCTTACTCTTGTAGTGAACGGTTCAGTGCTCTGTGCTAATATTTCGGTTCCTCCTTCACGTGAAAGGCAGATGGCTTATTAATAAAGCTTTAGCAGTGCTGGGGTGATCTGATTAGCATTGCTGTAAGGGTGGGAGAAAAAGTGCTAGTAAAGAAGAAAATTGAGCTAAAGCCAGTGTGACGCCAGGTGGGGCAACAAGCATTTTTCTGTAGGGCTTCATTGCCAGTGGTCTGGTTGCCTTCACTTGAAGCCACATCAGAAAAATTGCACCTAAATTAAACTGTTCTGTCAAGCTTCCTCCCCTGTGGAATTACATACTGGATATTCTTGTAGGTAGGGCAGCTTCCTCCCTCCTTGAAGACCTTCATATAAGAAAACCCAGTAGTACTCAAAATTGAGTTTGGATGTGGGTTTTTCATATTTTAATGCAGACGTGCCTTTCACACTGTTTTCCCTCCTTGTAGAGAGCAGCCTACAGATTCTTCCTGCAAAGCTACATGCAAGGTTTTCTTGGATCGCTGTGGCTGGCCGTTAGTAGAAGTTAAACAAGAATCTTTGAGCCAACAGAGCAGTTATCTGGGTGTTTCTGGAGCTGGGCGGTAGCTGTGTTACTGCATGGGTGCTGACCCTACCTGCGACACCGATCTGTTTCAGGCTTTTTAGGCATGACGCTGCTCTTCATGGGCATCTTTTAGTGTTCAGCCATTTGCCCATGACAACTGGGTGAGGGGACATTAACTCACGAAATCCTTTTGTGCAAAATTGCAATTTCTCCCAGCTTCATCGCTGCCGTTTTGACCTTTTTTTCGCATCTCTACTTCCTTACTTTTACAAATAGAGCAAAGTGCTGGGGCTGACATCCCACCCTGACAGTGTTGCTGTATCTGTATAGCTAAATGTGTAATAGCTCATGGTTGCTCAAAGCAAATCATTTGAGGGACATACACCTGTTTCAATTCCTATTTGTAACCACAGATCATGTCTCAGATGGAAACTGGTACTAATGAAAAAGTGTAGATGCTGAGCAGCATGCATTTTGTCCTGTATTTACTGGTTTAAATGTATGACAATGAAGCTTAACGTGTATAAATGAACTATTACAAGGCCAGCTTCTCTTGATTTGGCTGCTTTGAGATTTCCAGTGGGCTGCATTTGTTTAACTTGTGCCTTAAGGTGGTTTTATAAAGTGTTTTTTAACATCATTAGAATTTGTATAAAGTTGTGAAAGTTTAATAGTGTAAGTTACAAACAAGGCATCTTAGGTTGGCCCTGTAATAGGAAAAAATTTGTGGAACACGTAACAGCAGGACTGTCAGCCGGTCCCACATGCTTGAAGCTGTTTCTGTTCCACTAAGTGTGGGTAAAGCTGTAAATGAGGTATTCTTACCCTGCGCTGTAGAAAGGGGCTATTGAGGCTCATGTTTTCAAAAGGCTGAGTTACTTGTGAAGTAACACATTAAGAGTAGGAAGAAAATCACAAGCTTGTGAAGAAGAGCTGGTTTTCTGCAGCTCTGTGAATATGGGATCGGCATGTACGTTTGCTGAAGAAAGCTGCTTATGCTTTACGGTGTTTGTGGGGAGGGGGGTGGTTGCAGGGAAGGAATCAGCTCCTTGGCCCTCGTGGGCAATGCTCTCTGCCCCTGCTCTCCAGGCCCGGCACCTGCCGGCTGCCTTCGTAATGCTGGGAGCACGGCTGCTCTTTGCTGGAGTGCGGGAAGCTGGAAGGGGTGGAAGTGCAGATGTTCATGGAAGTTGCTGGAGAGCTGCCTTTTCTGTGGTTCTGGTGCAAGAGCCGCAAGCTGTAGCTACAAACGGGGCAGGTCCAGGCCTCTTGCAGCTGGAATAAACAGCGAAGTCTAGTTGAAAGCAAAGCCTTGTCCCCTCTTGTCTTGTTGCTAGGCCCACCTCTTCAAGCAAGAGGCTGTAGAGTTTATAGTCATTAAAAGTTCTATACAATCATTCCCCGCCCCCCCCAAAGCTGAATTTGCATGGTGATTTGTCTCATTTCTTACACGTTTCATTTGAGGGTCCCTAAATACGAAATGGTGAATTCCAGCTCATGATCTACCAGGTAAATCTTGAGAGCTGTTAGGTAGGACATGCAAGTAGAAATTCAGTGCCTGTTCTCCACTGGTGGTACTGGCAGGGGACAGTGAGGAAGGTGGGCCATGCACCAAGTTATTCCATGGCTTAAGATCTCTCTTGAATATTCCAGGTGCTGCTCCTGGAAGACAATTTCACATTTTAAATAAATAGTGCCAGCTCATTGTACTTCTGAAGGTGTTTACTGTTTCAGGAACTTTACAATAAATGAAATTTTGTTTTCCGGACAGCTGATGGGTCTTTTGTTCTTCACGCGTTGGGAAACACTTTAAACCATTTAAAAAAATAAAAAGAAACCCTATTCTTTCTTCAAGACAGCATTATTGATCTGAAACAATTCCAAAAGTTACGGTAGTTTTTCTGGTGCAGGATGACTGGGATCAACAGTAAAGCTAAAGTACAACGCTGCCCTGCGAACGGCTGCATGTTAAACTCGCCTGTGGTTGGTGGCTGTGCACCTTCACGCTTGGCTTCAAATGCTCTCTAGGAATACTGCTGGACCTGGGCTGTGGTATATTAGATGGAGTCCCCTGTTCAAATGCCTTTGCTTTTCTCCGAGGGCCTACCTAAAGTTATTTTTCTCAACACCTGTAGGACAGGCTCACTGATATTTTAGTTTTCTGAATTACACATTTGCACAGCAAATGTAAGATGCACCAATAATCTTTTCCAGTCTAAAGCTGTATGCTTGCACTGCAGGGGTCTTCACAATACAGCAATTACTGATGCTCAATTAAGCTGTCATTGGGATTAATAAATAGTCACATTATCCATGTAAAGCTTCCTGGTTGGTTTGGTTGCGGTTTTTTTCTTGGTATATAATAAACCTAGAAGTATATTTCCATTAAACTTTGGACTGTTACTACCTTCCTGAAGATGCTGGGGTTGGAGAGGTGCTATTTAAATGCCAGCGAATGGTGTGCGGGGTAGGACAGCTGTGCATCCAGGACAGGGTGGAGCAGATGGGAATCAGAATTATTCCAGGTTTCACAAATCCTGCTGAAATGTGTGCTCCAAAGCAGTGAAATTTTAACACCCCCTCCAGGATGCGCCATGTCCAGGGCTGTTATTTGCCTGATGTGACTTTCCCATGGGGAAAGTCAGAGCATCGACTAGATGCTGGGTAAGAAAAGTATTTCCTCTTCTGTGGAAAGGCATTTCCTCTTCTAACACTGCTTAATTTCGTTAATTGCTCCTGTTATTAGACAGCTGATAACTGTATACCTCTGTGAAAGTAAAATATTTTGGTTCCATAAAAATACAACCCGGAAGCTTCATAAAACAACAACAACAAAAAAATTAAGTCATATGAGTGTGTTAAAAATTATCTTAATTAAGAAAAGGTTATGATTTGTCAAAGCAAAGGAAAGCGTTAGGACCACAACAGTTACTGTGAAATTAAGAGAGGAAAGGGAACTTAACTACTTGAAGGGATTATCTTTTTTCCTATAAACGCAGAGAATTTAATTTTGCTGAGTCTTTGCTTGTCTGTGCCATCAGAATCACAGCGAAGCTGGTGAGGTGTCGAAGTCAGCGTACCCCACCTCTTAATTACTTTGTAATCCCAGTACAGACCGAATTGCGCAGGTGCCTTTCCACAGATCCTGACAGGAAAATCTCCTGGGCTGTTGGGGTATCGCCTTGCTGCCTGTCACCTTTCAGGAGCACCCTGCAAGACCCAGCTGGTCTGGTGGCTGGGTGGAAGTTCTTGTCGCGGGACTCGCCAAGCACAGAGAGGTCAAGGCTGTCTCCAAGAAGTTACTGACTCAAGGTGCTTGCGTCTAAATCTTCTAGGAAAGCCAATTGTCAGAAACTGCATTAGATTGGTCAAGAAATTAACATGATTCTAGTATTTTCATACACTTGGTGCTACACAAAATGAACCAAAGGTGTTTAGCCAGGTGTGATGCATCTTCCAAAGTAACGCCAAGAACGTGGTGGGTCTCCATCACTACTGGTGTTACAGGACTGCCCGGGCCAAGCTGCAGGGAACGCTGCAGCCAATCTTGCAGGAAAAAACGCAGGAAAGTGATTTTGCTTTGACCAGCAGCCAAGATGCAGCAAAGAACTGGATGTGCCCTCATTTCTAATAGGGAGGTGAATCCAAACAGCTAACGGTCCCTGCGCAACACAAGACCTCTGCCCCAGCTAGAGAGTGAACTGCCGGGGCTGAGTTGGACAAAACAATGTTACTACCAGGAGAAACATGCTTGAAAGGGTGACCGTCCCCCTGCTCAGCATTTACAATGCTAGAGCTTTTAAAACACTTGGGTTCATATAGCCCCTGTGTGCTAGTTGGGTCCATCTCAAATAGGCACAAGCGTTTTAACAGTCCATGAAGCAGTATTTGTTGTTCCTCAGCTCTAAATTAAGTTCGTGCCCTGAACAGCCTGCTGCCTGCACAGTTTCCTTGAGGGGGAGGACTGCCTGGCAGAAGCTATTAAAATCAAACTAGACAGTAAGAAACAAACACGCAATCCGGCAAAGGTCATGAAGATGATGGTTGTTTCAACCACGCCAACAACACCAGAAGGAATTATGCAAATACTCAAGTCAATTTAAAAGAAATTGTTTAACATACTGAAAATGATGATTAAAGGATTGCAGCACCTGTTAACGAGGCCGAGAGACCTGCGGCTGTCAGCCTGGAGAAGAGAAGGCTCGGGGAGAGATCTTACCAGCATGTATAAATACCTGTCGGGGAAGAGTAAAGAGGATGGAGCTGGGTCCTTCTCAGTGGTGCCTGATGGTGGGACAAGAGGCAGCAGGCACACTGAAACACAGGAAATTCTGTTTAAACGTAAGAAAATAAGCTGGGTTTTTTACTGTGAAAATGGTTGAACGCTGGTACAGCTTGTCCAGAGGTTGTGGAGTCTCCATCCTTGGTGTCCTTCACAACCTGCCTGGACACAGCCCCAGGTGACCCACTCCAGCCGATCCTGCTGGGAGTGAGGTGGCTGGACTAGGCGATCTCCAGTGGCTGCTCCTCACCTTAACCGTTCTGTGATTAGAAAAAAATGGTTTTCTAAAGGAGTCTAACTGGTGGATTTAGGGTCTTTTATCAAAAGATGAATATTTTTTCAATAAAACCAAAATGATTGCCCAGGCTGGTGTTGAGTGACACACAACACAATATAATTGTGGTGAATTGGTGCCTCAATGGCCCACTGAAGTTAAATACAACCTGATCTGCTCCAGTGTCCCTTAGAAGAAAAGAGCGCAAGGGGAAGAGGGGTGCCCAGGTGCCCTCTTGAAGTTATTTGGGCTTTCAGCAGCTGTTGGTAGTTCTGAGACCTTTGCTCTCCCCATCTGCCTGCTGTGCTCCAGCAATCTTGGCTGCTCCTGCTGCACCTGTGTCCTTGCTGGAAGCAGCCGCCATGGGCTGTGGTGTATTTAATGGGAGCCACAAGGCCGAAGTAGCTTGGCACCAAATACAGCAGCTTGCTGGTTTTTTCTCTCTTTGAATATGTGCATCTTAAAAGAGCGCAAGCACAGCAAGGAAGTGGCTCTTCAGGGTCACAAGGTAAGAAATTCTGTGTTTGCCAGGTATTGGGTAGTAAAACAAAAGCAGGGATTTGAAGGTGGTTTTACTCTTGTTCTGCTCCACTGATTTTCTGCCTTCCAGCTTCACCCAATGCTTGCTTCTTTCTCCAGGTTTAAAGAATTGATTTTGAGAAACACTGGTACGATATGATGATAGTGCCCATCCTCAGGGCTTTGATGACCCTGTGGGTTGGTTAGGGTGACCAGGTGTCCTGGTTTCAGTGGGGATAGGGTTAATTTTTTTCTTAGTAGCTAGTACAGTGCTCTGTTTTGGAGTTGGTGTGAAAACAATGTTGATAGTGTGCTGATGTTTTTAGTTGTTGCTGGGTGATATTTATACTAAATCAAGGACTTTTCAGTTCCTGGGCCCTGCCAGCCAGAGGGCTGGAGGGGCACAAGAGACTGGGAAGGGACACAGCCAGGACAGCTGACCCAAGCTAGCCAAAGAGGCATTCCAGACCGTATGGTGTCATGCTGAGTATATAAGCTGGGGGAAGAAGAAGGAAGTGGGGGGACACTTGGCATTATGGTGTTTGTCTTCCCGAGTAACCATTATGCGTGATGGAGCCCGGCTTTCCTGGGGTTGGGTGAGCACCTGCCTGCCCATGGGAAGCGGGGAATGAATTCCTTGCTTTGCTTTGCTTGCTTGTGCAGCTTTTGCTTTACCTATTAAACTGTTCTTATCTCAACTCCTGAGTTTTACATTCCTTCCTGATTCTCCTCCCCATCCCTCTGGGTGAGGGGGAGCAAGCGGCTGCGTGGGTTGCTGGCCAGGGTTAAACCAGGACGCCGGGAGTGCTAGAGGGGCTCTGCTAGGTCTTGAGGGGGCAAGTGAGAAAAGGAACCTTTCTGCAAGCTCTGCTTTCCCCCAGGCAAGGTAATAAACCCCCCAGTGTCACTGGCGGGGCTTGTGTGGGGTTATCTGCCTCAGGCCTGGGATAACCAGGGTCACAGCTGGGCTGGGCGGTGGCATTTGTGGTGCAGCGACTTGTGAAGCCCGACCGGGGACGTTGCGTGTGCCAGCTTGAGAGACAGGAAGGCGGTGAGCGAGCGTTGTGTTGTAGGCTGGGGTGGCTGTGGCTGGGCTTCCTGGACACCTTGCAGCCACCGCGAGTGCCAGGCTTACGAAGCGCACAGTGGTGACAAAAGGCAGTGTGGGCCAGGTGCTCCTGGCACAGACACGGGGACGGATGGGACGGGCTCCGGTCGCTCCCCACAGCTCCTCTGGAGACTAGTAACGAATCAAAGCTGCGGCCAGGGAAGTTGCAACTGATGGATGTGAAGTGGTTGGGTTGGTTTTCCCTTGTCAACTGTTTGATTCCTCACCAAACTTCTTCAGTGACCAAAAGCCAGAGCCGACCATACTCCGAGACACCAGGTGGCCAGAGTTCCCCATATCTCCCATGGGGTTTTCTTGCTAGGTGGACTGCAGTAGTGCAAGGCTAATGTTTTTAAATCACGCCGTTTGTAATTTGTTTTGTGAAACCAGATAGCAGTGATTTCAGTCTTAAAGCTGGGATGCTGTTTCTCCTTGATTCACCCTAATCCTTTCCCTGGTGTGTTGGGCATCCACGTGGGCTTGGATCAGGTCTCACGAGTGCTGTTCATCCCGGCAGCTCTTTCTAAGTCCCAAACTAAAGCTCATATGTATTGTTCCCTTCTAAAAAAGTTTGTCCAAGACACCTTTGCTGTGGTCTGTTAGCGTTTCCTCCTTCTTACTTCGACACTTGCTCTTCAGGCTTGTTCAGAAGCCACTCGCCCAATTTGCTGGGATGTTGTTGAGCAGGAAAAATGCTTGCTGGTCTTTTAATGATTTTTTTTGCTCCAGCTCCCCCTTCTTTATCAAATACTCATTACTCCTGAAAAGCTCTGTATTGCCTGTGCCCTTGGTGGATTTCTAGTACTCACATCCGGATGTTGCGATGGCAGGGAGAGAAGGGAATTGAGCGATATAAGCTCTGGGCTTTCCCCCAGGTGCAGCTTGATTTAAGCTGCTGTCTTACAATAAATCCAAAATACACATTCCTCTGGACATTCTTCATGGCTCACATGGTACTTCAAGGCATGAAGGCAGGACAGACAGTTAGAGGTGTCTCTTCGCTGTCTCGGGCTGTGCCTTGGGCTTTGCAATTGTTTGAATGTGCAGTTTGGGGCAGGGGGTGGAAACAGTGTGGTGGTTTGGGTGTTTTTTTGCTTATTCCTCACCTTGCTTCTGGTGATGGGCGATTCTCTACCTGACTGACAGAATCAAGGCACAATCAAAAACCTCTTGTGTAGTCAGAGTAAACCATGGCAGCGTTTCACCTATGCAGCACCTCTTGAGGGTTTTCCTCCCCAAGTCAATGTGGTCTCCTGAGCTCAGGTTGGGCAGTGCTGGTGTGAAGCTTTGGCTTCTTTCTGAATAAACTTGAGCATCAGCAGCAAGTCTCTTCCTGGAATTCCTGAGTTACCATGAGTGGTCTCAGTGCTCTCATGAGCTTTTTAATGATAATTGTGAAGGGTGCAAGTCTACCTGATATGCAACTTATTCATTAGGAGCGGAGGGGGCGGCTGCTGAGCTTCACCTCCGCTGCTTTGCCCCTCCTACCTTGGGTAACACCTTGCTGGGAAATGGGGGAAACCTGAAGCATCTGAGCAGATGGCTTTGCCTCCAAGCCATGACAGAGTAGCCCAGTGCTCCTGACTTTGTCTGCAACTGTAGAAAAGCTCAGTTTCCTGGCAGTTTGTTTATTTATTTCAAATTCATAATACCAGCACTCATGGGGCATAACACCTGGCTTCTCAGGAACAGCAAGTCTTTTGCAAGATATTTATTTTAGGCTTCTGCTGAACACATGAATACACCAGCAAAATAAAGAAATTACAATTATGACGATGATGAGGTCAGTCTTAGAGAGAAAATTGTCTTGAGAGCACCCACTTAAGTAAAATTGTCACTTGGGCAACTGTGTACATTCATGGACACAGCAGGATGCAATCGATTAATGATTCCTTCGGCTCAATGGGAGGTGGAGAAGCAGCTGTCTCTGATTTTTAACCTTCTTGCACACCAGTGCTTTCCACTGGGGAGTGGTAAACAGGAATATTCTGACCATCCCGCAGTTTCAAGGTGACATCCTGAAGGCACCAGCTAATAAAATAATAATAAAAAAAATATTTTTTAACTTGTTTCAATCACTTTTAATAGTAGTAAAGTCAGTGTAGAAACAGCTGGCACAAAGAAACAAATCATTCCATGCATTCACTGCTTTTAAAAATTCTCTCAAGTGTTTTAAAACTTGGTTTGCGAGTGCTAGCTTCTGAAAGCTCTTTTCCCTAACAGCATAGCACAGCCCAGATTTAAAGGACTGGGATGCATGTTCCTATTTGTTGCAACTCAAATAAAATCCTGCCAGCTATTTTTAGATAGGGCATTCCTCCCCCAACCTGGTGCCTTTCTTCCTCTCCATCCTGCGGGTGCATTCCTTGCTCCACTCCTCTCCAGCCTCGGAGCCAGACTGTGTTGCTAAGGAATTAGCCTGGCTTGGAGGAGTTTGAACGCTGTGTGATCGCTCAATGTGACTGCTGAAACCCTGGCAGGGTACAGCAGTGGTTACTCAAAGGAGAAGGAAAACAGTGTTTGTTGGAGATGGAGGGGGAGCCTTTTCCTTCCTTTCAGCCCTGCTCCAAACCCACTTCTGTGAGACTGCTCGTGCTGCTTTTCCAGCTGGGAAGGACTATTATTTTGGGGTACTAAGATAGGATTTTTTTCAAAAGCTCCTGGCACTCACCCAGCCCTGCTTTTGCTGGCGTCGGTGATGAGTACATACCATGAAGGAATGAGGCTGCCGCACCTCTGTGCGATGGCTCTTCGCTTGCCAGCCCTCCGCCTACATCCGACCCGGGACGAGCAACTGCCTCATTGATAGCAGGGCCTGAAGGGGCAGCTGCTCGCTCCCCTCAGCATGGCCTGGGCTCTCGGCCCTTCCCTCCACTCGCTGCAGGGCAGGCAAGCGTCATTTTGCCAGACTGGTGCCTTGGTTGCCCTTGTCTCCAGGTGCCCTCCCCATCCCTGCGCTCCCTACGCCTGGGTGAATGCCACGTCCTCCATGTCCAAACCAGCCCACACACTCCAAATTTCCCTTTTTTTTTTCTAGTTACTCTCTTTTTTTTTTTTAATAACCACATAAATAAATGAACCACAAGGGGCGGACTGCACGCTCGGAGTCAGAAGCATTTTGGTGGCTTGGAAGCTTCAGCTACCCCTGCGCTGAGAGCTCACCTCCTGGTGCGGTTGGGCTCTGCCTGCATCGCTCCGCTTGCCTCCCTGGGCTCTGCTGGAAATGCCCCCATGCACGCCCTGCAGAGCCCCACCAGGATGGCCTGCTTATGTGTCATTCCCATTGGGGATTTCAGGAGCTCCTCTCCGTAGAGGAGATGGGAACCAGCCATTTTATTCTTAGTTGCCTGGCCAGGTGCAAGGGCACCTGGCCCCAAGCAGAGCTCTGCACGGGACCCAAATGTAAGCAGAGGTGGTTGAGTCTAACAGATTTGTCGGCCATAAAAACCTCTTACAGGAGATGATTTCTTTTTTCCCCCTCCTCTCTTAAGCTCGCAGAAGTGCATTGAGAGTTCATTTTAAAACAAAACTCTGAGAGACAGGCACTTCAGTTACTGCTGTAGTTTAACATCTTGCAACATTCAGTTACCCTCGCAGTAACTGAGTGAGGCAGAAGGGAACTGTTACTCCCTCTGCGAGGAGGGGATAAGGAGGAGCGAGGAGATCAGAGCCGGGCTCCGGGGAAGCGCAGGTGTGCAAGAAAGGTGGCCAGGGACCTCTGGGGCCACCTCTGGTCACGAGGGAGGAGGCCAGGCCTGGCCCCCCGAGTCTCTCAAGTGCCAGCCTAGTGCCTTCCTCACATCCCCTTACACCTTACTGCCCATAGTTTTTCAGAAGAGAAACCCAGTAAGTCGTGCGCATCTAATTATGAAAAGAAACCATTACCATATGGCTGTGGCAGCTTTGAGTTTCTAAATGGAGCTAACAGAAGTGCCTACGAACTCCAAGAACAAGTATATGCAAAAGGGTTTGCGTCTAATAAAATGTTCCTTTTTGCAATGGAAAATGGACTTTGAATTCACGTAGCAATTCTTTGCTCAGTTCTAGAAGTCGGTTTACCTTTGACAAGGGAGGTTTTCAGGCTTCAGTACTACAAAAATGTAAATATGATGGGGGATCAGAGCATCCTTCTACTGTAATGTATTTGTTCTAGCACTTTTTTTAACTATAAGGACAATATTTGTCGGATAGCTTGGAAAAAAAGCCCAAACCTGCATGATTTTTAGCTCACCTTGGCAGGCTCTGATATAATGTGTGATTTCCCTACTGCAATACATAGTGCTAGGCTGGAGTTAGGACTGCTGCTCAGCAGCTCCTGCACCTCCTTGGGGAGGAGGGGTGGGGGACACGCAGTATGTTACCTTGGATCACAGTATTAGTATGTATACTGAGCTATAGTTTGCAGAACACATTTCACACAAATGAGTGGCTCGTGTTGCTCTTCTATGTGTATTCATAGGGACAAATTCAATGTATTTCTCAACTAACTTACATTTTTGCCATAATGACGGTAATAACCTTTCACAAGACCTTTGGACATGAATTTCCGCTTCCTTTGTGTGCATGATCTCAGCAGCACGGGTGACTAAAACAAATACCCTGCTCCACTCTTTTCTCCTACCACTTCTCTCCCTGCACCTATGTGTTTCTCCCGGCACCTCCCCCCGTACGCACCATTGACGGGAGTGGTCCATCTCCGAATTAATGTAGAGGTACCCTGCTGATTTTGTTCCAGATACTGGTAACTTGATCTGCAAACATAAAAGTACGTTAAGGATTCAGTGAAGCATGTAATGAAATGGACATTTAATCCTTCTACAGTCAAAGATGTGATTCTGATAAAATTTTTTTTTACTGTATTTCAGAGTTTCACTGAGCTTTTCTAACGGCTAACATGTGCGTGGCTATACAAGTATGTCTGTTCTGCCATACGTTAATCTCTGCTGAAAGAATGTACTGTGCTACAGCTGCAACCCCCAGGGAAAACCACTCGCTCTCTGAAATATTTATGAGCAAACACCTTTCCTTACCAGCACGCATAGTGATCCAGAGGTGACCTGCGCTGTGTTAGGGCTTCCCATAACCATAAGAAACCTGTAGGTTGAGATCCTCTATAGATCAGTCCCTTAACACGCATAGAGAGAATAACACATTCAACGATTTTCTTTAGCATCACAAATTCTACCACTCTGTTGTTTAACAAAGCCAGGAGTTGCAGTGGTGACCGTGGCTAATTGCATTTGGTCGAATGTTTGAATAAAAGAATTGTTTCAGGTGTAGCAATCACAAACAGAAAATGCCAGGGGTTCTCCAACAGGCCCAGGAGCTGGGAATACTGTGGAGTCAGTAAATCATTCTAGATTAACCAGTTTATTTCATAAGAACATGAAGGCTTAGGAGCATGAAAAAGCGCAGAAGAAAGTTGGAGGTTTGCCTCTTGGGTGAGGTCGGCAACAGCAGGGTTTGACTTCACCCTGAGTCACCCAAGCGACCGGCGTTCTTAAACAGTGACGTAGGAAAACATCAGTGGGACAGGTTCTCCTTTTCCATCGCCATAAGAGGTTGTGTGGGGTTTTGTGCGTTTTTGGCCTTAGATATGTTTCCTGGTAGAACCTCTAAAACCTGGGAAATGTTTTAGCTCAGGGTGAAGCCTGATTAGGGTGAGATGGAAAGTGGAATTTTAAGTGAGTAGTTAAAGGTTGATTTTTCTTGCCCTGACAGCCCCTCTCCTTCACTGGACCGTCTGCCCCATTCCTCAATGCCCTTGCCTAATCCCCAGCACTCAAAACCACTCACCAGGAGGAATAAAATTATTTCAAATTTTGATCCTCCAGTAAGGGACCTGGACAGGTCACTGGGGATATTCTGCACCCCCCAGCAAAACCGGGGAGGGCAGCCAGTCCTGGGTTAAAGGGTCAAAACACTGACGGAGAACCCTTTTCAGGCAGCAAGCCCGAGTGGAAGGGGACTCGTGTTTGTGAGGTTTGCCCGGGCTGACACCAGGCAGCCTTGTGCAATACCTGAGCACTCTGCGCAGCCTCCTCCAGCCCATGCCGGGCAGCTGGCCGCTGTGGCACAGACTCACAGGTGCTTCTGAAAACCGTGCCGATGTGCAGTACCACAGCAGAGCTCAGGTGGCCCTAAAACTGCTCTGAGCAGAGCTTTAAAACAGCGTGAGACATATCGGGTAGGGAGAGGGAGGCAGCTTCTGCTTTAAAGCTGGATCTGACGTGTTTCTGATAATTATTTTGTGGTTTACAATAGCAGGACACGAAAATGCCGCCCTTGCTATTTCTAGTCTCTCACATAAGAGCGTAGATTTATGCTCTGGAAATCCATGCCTCTTCCAAAACAACTGGCATCCCATCCCACAGCCTTCCAGTGCCCCCAAGTGCCTCGTGACCTGCTGAACCCCCCCCCAGCTGATTCCCTGTCACCCCAATGCCTTGGAGGGCCACACTGTGACACCACCTCTCAAGCGTTACCTGTGCTCTTTCTGTGTCCACACGATTACTCCCATCCATCAGTCGGATGTTGTGGATTTTAAGAGGAGGGGCACCCAGGGCTTCCAGGGCATCAGGGCTGTGGTTCAGTTGCTCCAAACCCTGCTGGTAATACTGGGTCCTGGCAAAACCTTCTAGGTGAGAGAAAGAGGGCAGTGAGGACACTGTCCACTTAAAATATAAGTTAAAAAAAGACATTTCTTCCAGACTACCCCACCTTCCCTGAAAAACAGTGCAAAAATATTAATTAGGAGAAATCTGGCTAAAGAAGGAAACCCACACTTACATCAGAGAAGCAGTGCTGAACTGTGATATTGTTCAGCTCATTTAAGTGAATGTAACCTGTTCCATACCGATACACCGTTCAGCTCATGGCTGTGTCTCCCTGCTTTTCATACATTTGTGTGGCATCTAAAAGGAAACCCAAAAAGCACAAGGATGAATATCTGCAAATGTTCTAAAGGTAATTAAATTGTTTGGGTTTTGTTTTTTTTTTAAAAGGAGGCACAGAAAATACTTTAAGAATGGAGAAATATTTTGCAGACATTGGTGTGAGACTGGAACAGCTGCTGCTGCCCTGAAACTCTTGCTGTGGTCTTTTCACAGCTTTTCAGGTGGCAGCCACCAAGCTGAAGCTCCACTGATGGATGCATTAAAAGGGAGGCACAAAGAAGCACCATTAGAGTTAATGGTCAAGCAGCAACAATAGCACAGTAGTCTGGGTGCTGCGGTGTTGGCATATGGAGGACAATTGTGGTAAATTGCTATTTATCAGCGTCTGGTTGCTATGTATAGCTGGGAAATGCTGTGCAGTGGTCACCAATGGACAACGCGGAGCCGTGAGGCTGGAAACTTGCCAACCCTCCTTGAGGAGGCAGAGATTTGCTTAGAAACAGTTTTAAGTCTTGCCTGTTGAGGTTTCTAGAGGCACTTCACGCCAGCCTAACATCACTCCCTTGACATCAGGAAGGGCAGAGTTAAGCTAAGAGTGTGCATGTGTGAAAATTCTACTCTGGCAACTTTGCTCTCGCCTTCCAGAGAGTTTAAAACAAGGCATAAGGTTTGTTTCCTGGTCTCTTCCCTGTTGTTATTACTCCTGGAACGTGAGGCAGAAGGATGCTTCCCCGTCTCCCTAATTAGAGGCATCCCCTGTGAGCAGGCAGCATCCAGCCAGCACAGAAGCAGGTTTGCTAGGCTGCAGCTTGTGCTGGTCCTTCGTTGGCCCCTGGGCCATCCTAAGGAGCTCCAGCAAAAGGGTCTGCAACACACCAGCCCTTTAGTGCCTACACATCACGGCAAGCAACCACCCAGACCATGTACAAAAAGTATACTTAAAAGTATGCTGTGCTCATCCTGCAGGGTGGAGGGGAAATGGGTTTGAGTTCCCTGGTGCTCCTTCTCAGCTGTTCCTCATTAGCATCTTGTGTATTGGACATAAAGTGCCTAAGCCATTTGTCCATGTGTTTTTCCATAGAGGAGCTGAAAGGATGCTCAGGTTGGTGGGGGAGGCTGTTCCCATGAGGTGGGGGTGAACAGAGTGAGCAGAAATAGGGTTACCTGAGTGCTTGTGCAAGCTTTCGCAGAGACCACAGGCCCACAAGCCTCCCTTCAGCCTGAAGGCTGAACTGAAAGCCTGCAGCCCCCTCCCGCTGCTCCCACTGCTACGGAGCCTACTTGCTCCTCACAGGTCCCGGTACAGGCCAGTTCTGTGCAGGGGCAGAAGGGCCTGGGATGGCTGGGGGTGTGGGCCAAGGAAGGAAGGGTCCCAGTGTGGCTCCCCTATCTGCTGGAGGCTACAGGACACACTCTGCAGCAGAAAGTGCCCTTTCAACAGCCCAGCTGGCTTGTCACCAACTCATCAGGCAGCTACTCGGTGGCCACTGATAGTGCAACAGAGCAAAGTAGCCATCGTGTTGCAGCGCTTGATGGCACACTAAGTGATGCCAGGAATGCGCCCTCTGCCTTTCTGTATAGCACAGGGGGTAACTCCACACACACACACGCTGAGATTTCTAGATAACAATGCTGAAGCTGAAAATTAAAAAATGCTAATGTCCTTGTTAAAGCCAAATTCAATATTTTAAAGTGTAAGAGGATCATATAGCTGGTTTTACTCCAGAGCTTGAGGGCATTAGCTGCCTAAAATTAAAACCTGCTTTCCAGCCTTGTCTGATCTGTTATTAACACGTGTAAAATGAAGGGGAGGTTTCAGAGCTTATCTGAGGGCTTGAGGAACAGGCTTGGCTGCACTTCCCTGGCAGCATCTTCTGATAGAAGGGCAAGTGAAAACCAGCATCATTTGATAGCACCGGCAAGGGAGAGGCACAGGGCCAAGAGGCTTATAGCACCCCCCTGGAGAGAGGCAAAGCTGCCTTCTGGTCTGATGTTAAATATCTAGGAAAAATTTTAGAAGAAATAAACACTTATCATCTGGACTAATAATTTGGATTATTGCCCAAAGACATGTAGTGACTCGAGCTGTCTGTAAACGGCACTGTCACCTCTCTCTAGCTTTTTTTTTTCTCCTTGCCCTGGTCTTCTCAGTGTTGAGGGCTCTTATCTGCCCTTCATTCAGGAGAAACTAATGATGTCTTAGCACTTTCACAGGCGTGTTGTGCTTAAGGGCCAGCACCACAGGGAGATTTACAGATAAAACCGCTAGACATTAACACCTTCTCACAGATGGTCGTCTTCTCCTGCCCATTGGTAAAATCTCAGTAAGAAATGAAACTTGCATTACTGCCTGTTCTTCACTTGGCCCTCACCCTCAGGAAACCCCCCAGAAACCACCTTCTCCTGACCACACAGCCTGCTCCCTAGGCAATGCCCACCCTTGGAAAACGGAGCGGAGCGGGAAGCCCAGGGAGGCAGAGCCCAGAGGCTCCACCACACTTCCCTTAACTCTGTCTGCTTTTCACCTCTTGCATGCTGCTATTTTCCCTGCTACACAAAAGCAAATGAAAGGGACAGAGGAGAAATAAGGTTGCTAACACCACCAATACTTACTTTGCATAAGATTATACATCATGAGGCATCCCCCGCCACTGAACAGTCCCATGAAAACAGCCATTTGCTGCAGTTTTCTTAGGGAAGCTGGCATTTTTCCTCCCTGAAAAGAAAAAAGGGAAGACATTTGTTGTAAAAAAAAAAAAAAAAAAAAAACCAAACAAAAAAACCAAGAGGTTATTTTCCCCTCCTCTTTCCTAAAAGCCCTTTCCAAGCAGGCCTGAATGCAAGCACAGCGCGCAGGCATCGGGCTTTTGCTTACTGGGGCCCCACCGCGTGCCCAGAAGGAAGGGTGGTGAGAACAGAGCAAACCGGGGACCCAGCCGCTTTGAATGTGTTTATTCAACTTCTTTTAGTGATGCCACCACTTTGCTAATTGCCGAAAAGAAAATGACCTCCCTGGTGTGGCTGCGGGCTAGCGCCGCAGCGCGTTGTCACGGGGGCTGCCGGTGCCCGTGCACTCGCTTGCACACTGCAAGCATTCAGGCTCCGGGGGCTGGATTTCTCTCTCGAGTAAACTCCTCTACAGTAGACACCCTCCCGGCAGGGCTGGATTTGGCCTGGAGTGGTAAGGGACAGAGCCAAGCCAGCACTGTGCCAGCAAAGATAATGGAGCCAGGGTGTGTGTATTCTGTTGTTTTTTTTCCCAAGCCATGGATAAACAGGAAGGCTCTTGCAGGCTATTTTTCTTCCTTCCTGCACCCCCCAGCCCAAGCTTGCCCTTGTAATGAGTCACAATTTTGGCATTTGAATGCATGACCCAACAGAATAAGAAACACTGCTGAGAAAGTCAATCTACTAAGCGTTTCCACGGTTTGGGTAAGGGGGGAACCGAAGAGCCTGAGCTAATGCTCCTGCCTGCAGGAGGCTGGTAGGAATCGAGCTGAGTCGTCACTGGAAGACCAGCATGTTGCTCTGGGCTGTGGCAGGATGGGACTTGACTGAGCATCCGAGTACCAGCTTATGCTCCTGCTTCTCTCGCAGCTGGGATGGGAGGAACGGTCTTGACAGTAGTCAAAAAAGCCAACAAAAAATATTAGCAGAAGGCTAATATTCTCCCCTTTTCTGCCATTTTTTATGTAAGCACATAAACATCTGGATACTTGGGGAAACTGTGATTTCTAATCCCAAAGGTTTCACACCTTGGTTCTTGTGCCATGATGGTGCGACTTCAGCGTTATGCTCGGCGAGAGCTGGTTAATAAACTGAGGTCTGAGCCAGTTACAGAAGAGCGACCTGGGCAAGGCCACCTGAGTCCTGGTGTGAGAGCCCAGCCCTGGGTGTGTGCGGCAGGCATCGCCCGGCCAGCAGCCCCAGCCGGGGAGGCAGGCGGCAGGGCTCCGTCCCACCGGGGCAGGGCGGCTCGGGCAGCCTCCCGCTGCTGCCGCTCTGCCGACATGCCTGTGCTCAGCCTCTTGCACCCTCCAGCCCAAGGGGAAGCCATGGATGTGACCCAGGTACAACTTTCATCTCCTGCCCTGTCGGCACTAGCGTGCCACCATAATGCAGGCTACCCCTCAGCCAAGGGCCTTCCTCGGTAACGAGTTCCCTCGATTTTAAGAGCACTTAGTATTTGACTCTACCATTTAATTTGCTTCTGATTCATGGGTGGCTAGTCATGGTAGCAACCCAGAGAAGCTCGTGGGTACTGTGTCTATTTTATGCCCCAAAATCCCCGCTTTGTGCCATTGGTACAGTCCCCTGACAGTCAGTCATCATCTTGCTCGCTCCTAATCTGTTTCTCTGTCAAGTTTTCTTCTTCACTTCCCTTGGGGAACTTGAGGGGTGCGAGAAGTTGCAGCAGAGGAAGTATGAGTGTGTTTTTGTAGAGGAACAGCAGCAGTAGTTTCACAAGGACAGTGAGAGCTTTCTGCCCACCCGCTTGTGTTTGCAAGTTTCCTTAAATTGCAATTTATAACATTATTTCATGCCGCTCCCCCTGCCCCAAACTGCAAGATCTGATTAATAACCAAATTTCCTGCAAGATGCGTTTGGCCAGGAGGAGGATCCGACACTAATGCTGCATAACAGGGAGGGGAAAAGAAAAAAAAAAAAAAAAAGAGAGAAAAAAGGTGGTAAATCTGGAGAGTGGCTCAGATGTAACAGGCTGTGACGCGCAGCATTTGGTTTCGCCCCTTTCAAATTTGCAGCCAGGCAAAATTTGCTTTCTGTGATGAAATTCAGGGTAATTGAACACAAATGTCTGGAGGTGGGGGTTGCTGCCGGCAGTTTGCTGAGTAAAAGTGGGAAGACACAGAGCTCTTGCACCAGCAAGGAGGTTTTGACCGAGGCTCAGGGGACCTGCCCAGCAAAGGGCGGAAATCGGAGGCTCTGCAACCGGGTGTCAGCGGGTTTGAGGTTTGTTAGTCTCATGGTTTGCTGGCATCCAAACAAGGGGGATGAAAAGCAAGAGGAGTTTCGTGCTGATCGGTCACGTGCTTGCACATGCCCTCATCACTGCCTTCGCTCACAGCAGGTCAGTGGCTGCCAGTGCCCCGGTGGTGCTGTGCCAAGACAGTGCCATCTGGCAGGGGAGCTTGGCAGCTGGGGAACGGTGATCCCAGTAAGCACTGCTGCCCCACGCAGCACTCTCAGCTGCTCCTGATGTGCTGCCCCTGCCCGCAGCCGCTGCCCATTGCTGGTCCTCTGGAGGCAGGGAGGTGGGGGGCCTGGTGTGCACCCAAGTTGTGCAGCCCATGCTGGCTCTGCAAAGGTCCTCGCTGCTGTCACAGACAGACTATCCCCATCACTTGCTTTCTGTTGCAGTGGGAAGCCTGCAGGCTGGACCACCCCATCCCCAGGCTAGCCCTCGACGCTCTCCTCCCACTTGTTTCTCAGCTGTTTTCCCAAGCTGGTCCTTTGACAGAACATTGCGGGAAGAGTTTCAGAGCTACACGTTTTAACAAGCCTCTCAAGACCTTGCAAACCTCTTTGATCCCACAGTTCCCTGCTAGCTTCCAAAAGCAAGGATGGAGGTGTCCTTGGAGCCCAGAGCATCCCTCACAGGCGCTGCTGTTCCCCTTCTCCGCCATCACGGTCCCTTGCAGCACGGGTGTTTGGATATTGCATCCAAATCCTTGAGCATCCCTCAGCATGCAACTGCTGCTAGCTTTTGAATGATGACACCAGAGATACTCATGGTCTCAGCTTGTGGATGACTGAGGCATAGTAAGAAGCTGTTGCCTGTGAGGACTCATTGCTAGGATTTCTGCCCTCTGGCCAACCGAGTGTTTGCTGCTCCCATCTTGCAGTGCCATGGAGGTGGCTGGCTGGGGAAGGGAAGCAGGGACATGCCCAGAGCCTTTCTGAAAATTACTTACAGCCTGCAAAACACACAGGCTATGAAAGGGAAGGACCAAGCCCCCTCTACTTCATTCACCACAAAGGGAGTAACTGTAAGACCATATATTTAGGAGAATCATAAATAAAATGTGAGATTGCCTCCTAAGGAGGGAAGTTCACATTGCTATCTGTGGCAGAGATCTCCCATCAGAACCTGTTACACCACTAAAAAGTATGCAAGTCAACTGGTTAAAAAACAGATTTCTTCACTGCCAGTAATTAAAAAAGCACAGTTGCAGAACAGCGTAGCTTGGAAAAAAACATCTTTCCCCCTGTGCTGCTTGCAGTGGTAAGAAAGATTAAGCGGAGATTAGCGCACACAAAAACATTGAGCCTACAGTTACCAAAGAGACATTAAATCATTCTAAGTAGTGTTCTCTAAAAATAAATGTTTAAGAGCACAGCTTCCTAATAAGGGTGATGTTAATTTTGTGCCTTGAAAATAGTAAGATATGGCAGAGAAGGTAGTGTTCAGGCTTGACTTTGAAACCAGGCAGGACTCGGGCAGTTAACAGCAAGATCTAACAAACCCAGAGAGGTGGAAGACTCCCAGGGTCACATGTGAAATGGTGGGTTACTGCAACAATAAAGTCTGGTTTTAATTAGACTTTGTTTTTTTTCCACAGAGGATCTTCTAAAAATAGGCTAGGCTTAAGAGATTCTCCCTTATTTCAGCAAATTCAGATTTTCTGGTTTGGTCTCTGAAATGTGTGTAGCAGAGGTTGGTCTCGGGCACCTCCACCAAGGGCAGGTAGCAGTGAAGCAGCGGCTTTTTCTCCAAGCCGCAAACGTTCACTTTACTTGCCTCAGACCTGAGCAAAGGAGCTGGGGCAGCATGTTCTTTGGGGAAGGCAATTCTTCCTCTTCCTTCTCTTCTTCCTGGCACTACCAAGCTCCACCAGCACCTCCACCTTCTGGTTACTATCACAGACCAAACAGTAAGCAAGAATATTGCTCTGAAATCAAAGAGAAGTACCTTGATCCATGGAAACTCAGTGTGAGATCACTGCTGGCTGTCTCAGTTTCCACCACTGCCTACTCACCTGGCCAAGACCGTGTACCACCAGGCCACCAATACAAGCGGCTGGGAGCCTTTAAACCGCTTTGAACCACTGTAGTCCCAAGGTGCTGGCATGGCACACTAAATATGTGTGGCAAAGACTACTATTAAATTAAATTAAAGCTTATCAATAGGCCTGAACACAGACCTGAGCGTCTAACTTCAAGGCTGGCAGCGTTGCCAGTCCTTCTGCAATGAAGCTCTCCCTTGGGCCGGTGGGATTTAAGTCAGCCCCAGGTCCAGCTTTTCTGCAAGCCACCCAGGTAGTCTTGGAAGTCACAGGAGATGTCAGGTAGTATCAGGCAAACCACACGCAAGCACAAGCATGCACTTGTAGTTCACATTCTTGCGCTCTTGCCCATCCATTGATCTTTTAAGATCCATAATGCATCTGGGTGCAAGCCAATTTCTATACTAATAACGTGCCAGGACAACATTTTAGAAACAACTTCTTGACACTCATGCTCTACAAAATATCTCCTCATCAGTACTGTCGCCGAACAGAGGACAGTACAGCAGAAGCGTTTGGACAGGCTCATCATTTCAGCATATTATTTTCCCACTTTTCATGGAAATAGCCGCAGTGTATTACTTACCTCATTTCTGAGAAGTAACAGCACAAATTATGCCCCCTGCTAGCACGTTCAGAAATACCAAAGGCTTTGCATGTACAATCTGCCTTCACCAAAACCTCAGCAACTTGTAAGAAAGAAGATTTGTTAACTCACAGTCAAACCAAAAGCAGGAGTAATACTCTTCTTTTCCTCAGTGGTTCTTCTACAGATGGACATATTTTGGCATTTAGGGAGGTAAAACACCTTCTCAGCCAGCTTTGGAATGGTCCCTTCCAGGGTCTCCTTGTGGATCGCTTCCTAGAAATGTCTAACTTACCCTGGTTAAAATGCTTTGAAGGGACATAGTGGTGTGTACTGGGGAGATTACTGGCAAGCCAGGAAACCGTGTTGTTTATTTTCTGCCTTTGCTGCTAGCTAATTAACAAGGAAAGTGAAAATAGTCAATAGAATGATTAAGGGCTCTGAACAGCCACCTCATTCTTGTATCACATTTCCTGGGGCACACGGTGCAGCGCAGGTGGCTTGCTCCGTTAGTACAAAGCCTGGCATGGTACCTACAGATATTTTAGTTTCGTTTCCTTTTTCTACTCTCTTGGGTGCCCTCATCTGCACACTTTTGTATATTTATATATCTTCATATGTCTCCTGTACTCCACTGTTACAGACTACTTCCCCATGAGCTCTTAAGCGACAGTCTCATCCGCTGGGCTTGCCTGTACTGCATCTCTTTCCCCCTTGCCTGCCCACCTTCCCCTCCGAGTGCCCTCCTCCCCTGCAGCCCACTGCACACCGCGGTGTCGGGCAGAGGGAAAAGGTGGGGCCACTGTTCCCCTGGTCTGAGGAGCCTTCTCCTGCCATCCCTCCATTTCTCCCTCTGTGAAATGGAGTCTGTCTTCCTAGCTGCAGGTAACGAAGGCAGATGCCTAAATCCTTTTTTTGCTTTTCTCCCAAGTTGCCAAGAAGTTTGTTCGGTCTTTTTGAAAGCACTTATTTTCATGTGCCAGCCAGTTCAACAACTCACTCCAGCTCATCCTTCAAGACAACTAGAGCTGCCCATGCTTTGTACTGAAAGATATTGCAAGAAAAGAGGCACGACTAGGGCATGCTATTGGAGAAGCAGGATAATTACATCTACAGTGTGACCCATTTTTGCTGTTATTGGAGCACGGCGTTATAGGTTAATGCTTAATAAGCTGTCATTAACATCCCTAATTGTATGTTTCTGTAATTGGACACCATGGAGGGGAGAGGAAGCTCTGAATGTTCACCTTTTGTGTTTTAGAGATGAACTGCAAAGGATTTAAGGGTAAGAACTCCTAAGTAGGGTAAATGAAAAAGTTGCATCTCAGGTGCAAGGAAGAAAAGGTCAGTGGTGTTTATGGTTTTAAGAGCGAGTGGTTTCCCCGAGAAAGCTACAGGACAGCTTCTTGGCTTCCCCGCCACTGGGAGTGAGGTCACGAGCACGGCAATCCCAGGTTCAAAAGAACTGGTCTGTGCCGTGCCCGTGCCTCCCCACAGCACACGTCACTGCCCAGCTTCCAAATGGGCATGTTAAAAGAAAAGAATCACATAAAGAAATAGCAAATACAGTCCTCTGACTGTCCTGTGCTGTCAGGACGAGAGGGGAATAGCACTCTGTGCTTAGTAGGAGCTTAGCAGAAGTGGACTGTCAAGCCAGGGAGGTTTTTGTAGTGTGACGCGCGTTTTCTGTATATGGTTTCCTTAGAATAGGTTCACCAAACCTGCAAGGTAAGTGATCAGTGAAGAGTACCAAACCATTTCTCACGGAAAGATCAAACAGCTTGCAATGCTTTCTGTGCAGTGGCAACCACTTAGCTCTCTTGCCAGTCTGTGGGCACTTATCTGTGTCCGATACATGCATTATGCTGAAGACACTGACAAGTTCTCAAAGCCCAAACCAACAACCTATCAAGCCTTCAGTCAAGTTACTGAATCCTAAGAAGGGGGAAAAAACATCCAGAAACATGAAGAGTCTGTAATAACCTTCTTGATTAACAGGTCACATTTTACCTTGTAAAGAGAAAAGAAAATGGCCACAAAAGTTCATAGAAGTACTGCAGGGGTCATTGGGCTAGGAACTGCGTGGCTATGTTCAATGTTAGCACCTGTCTGGAAGTTTACACACTCTAACACCAATCCTGATAAGGCTTATGCCTGTCTGTAGTCTTACTAACTTCAATAACATGATCCACATGCATGCATTAAATAGGCACACAGTAGACAGTGACCTAAAGGAACTGAATGCCAGGAGAGGCAGTCACAGGGAAAAAATGTTTAAGGCAAGAACATAGTATAAATCATATGATGCTTGGTCCCTTGTCATGTGTCTGCTGCCAGAAATGAGGGGGTAAAAGATGTGATTTACTCTGCTATGATCAGCATGGAGCCCCATTTACAAAGCCTTTAAAAATGTCAGTGGAGACAGGAAGGTTTGCAGCCCTAAGGCCAAACATCTTGCTCATATAATGCCTTTTATTTTACAGTATTATAGCAGTACATACCTCTGGCACTTCACAGGCACCTTGCTCTTATTCATACGTCCTTCTGAAAACCAAAAATAAATAAAATGCTACCCTAAAACCCCCCAGATTCACAGATGTGGTGAGTTTATTTCAAGTGCCCATCTCTACATCCTTCCCAGAAGGGCCTCTCCTTCTTAAAATGCTGGCCCTACCCTTCTTCTGAAAGTCAAGCCCCTTTGAAATACATCAGATTGACTCTTAAAGCCTAAGGCTTTGAGGGAAACTAATTACTTTCAAACATCTTGGACACCTGAATCGTTTCCAAAAGTTGGTCCTTGCCCATATGAGCAGAACTGGTTCAGTATCAGCTAAATCTGTTAACACAAATTAAGATCTGGGGAAAAAATAACCTCAAAGGCTCGTGACTTTTTAATAAGTGTTGAACACCAAAAAGAGCACAAGACCAACAGGGATTCTGACCTAGAAACATTCTATTCTCAGAAAGACAAAAAGGAAAAAAAAAAAAAGTTATGATGGAAACCATTAAAAAAAAGAAAAAAAGGAAAAGAAACTACCATAATACTTGAAGGTTTCCATTCAAGACAGATCCAGCTTGTTAACTTGGGCACAGAGCTGTGGGAGATAGAGAGAGCAAAAGGGCAAAGGAAGCGGTGGAATCTGCCACACCATTTGCACATGCAGCATCTGGAGTCAGACCTTTACCTGGATCTGAGGAGTAGCTACTGATTTATCCACCCGCTCTTGGAAAAAGGAAAAGATGTGCTGGATGCTCACAAGACAGTTGGATGTGAATCAGCTTCTCTTCCAAAAATGAGTCAGGGCAAGAGGAATTTCAGAGAACAGCTGACTGGAATCCACATTTTCCTCCTCAACATGTGTGGGAAAAGATCTGAGGGAAAATAATCTCTCTCCATTTAATGCTTTAGATGATGACTCTATTTGACCCACTAACTTTTAGGTCTTTCTAGCTCCTGTTAGGGCAGGCAGAGTTGTTGGTTGGTTGGGTTTTTTTTTTCATTTTGCAGAGCTGTGGCAGAAAAAAGAACAGCTTTGCAGGAAGCCTGTGCTGGGCTGGGCACCTGGTCTCCAGACACCCGGGCTGTGTCCCTGCCTATGCACTGTCCTCTCAGGCTAAAACATACCAGCCTAGACAGGTTCAGCACAACTCCTGGGCTGCTCCCTACAGCAAATATACCTTTAGGGAAATAGGAACAATTCTTCCTATAGAGCTACAGCATAGGGCTTTTGCTCAGCAAAGAGGTGTGACAGTCCAAGAGCTGGACAAAAGCATAAACCATGGTTTTACACAGTGTTGATAGCTGAGATTTTTCAAAACACCATGTGCTTAGTGTGTGCTCGACAGCCAATACCTTTACAGGATCATTGTTGCCTAAAAGTGCTGGGATCTTAAAAAATCAGGCTGCTTTATGGCGTTTTCAAGCCACCCTCGCCAGCAGCTTTCAAATAGGGCTGCTAACAACATACGTACATCATACACTTATTGCTACCGTAATCTTCAAATACTCGTTTATGTGGTTTATTGGTCAAACACCAGATTACCCAGGGCTAAACACAACGCAATTTGACAAATGTGGTGTACAGGAGACACAGAGGTGTGCTGTGATCCATTAGAAAAGGAAACAGGACCAGTTAGCGGGAAATCGCTGCTGCTCTTAATGACGCTGGCAGGGATCCATACCCACAGACTTCTTAAATTGAAGGCTGCATAGGAAAGCCTTTGCCTTTGACCACAACACACAGATTTTTCCGTTTGTTTTTGTTTTGTTTTCTAGTTGCATGCTACCCAGCTCTCTATTTGTGAGAATTGGGAAGAACAATAGAGATACCATCACTTTTAGACAACGTGACTCCCAGGGACCTCTGCTTAGATAGAAAAAGCCCCTACTCAGTGTTACTTCCAATTTATCTGTGGCTTTTGCAGTTCATGCAATGCCAGTGCAGGCAAAGCAGAAGATGGTGCTCCCAGGTTTCACAAGCAGCTCAGGGACTGACTCACCGGATCACTGTGGCTAAAACCATAAACTTTGGGTGTCTCAATTCACACATGTAAAAATAAGTGCCTAAACACTTCCTGGTTCCTACTTTGCTGGAAGATAGTGACATTTAATGGCTGCAAAATGCTCTGACAGCCTAAGATGTAATTCTACTTAGGTGTGAAATTGCCAGTGAGCGGTACACGCACATGTTAAGAGGCACAACAATATGTTCGGGGGGGGGGGGGGGGGGGAAGTATTTTGCAGCCTGGCACAGGGCGTGTTGTAGGACCAGCAAAATAATTACAGCAGCCACAGTTGGCACTTATTAGAAAATTAAAGATGCTGTTAACAGGTCATTAATAATCTGTGACTACCTGACTTAATAGTATTCTTCAGTCGACAGGCATGAGGGTGAGGGGGTGGAGGAAATGGTCACACCTTCTTGTATGTCACTGCAGAAGGCTGATAGCCTTATTTTTCATCACTTTGTAATCTGCTTGTTTACTTCCCTCCTGGTGTCTCTTCTGACGGGCTCTTCTCTTGCTGCTAGCTCTCACGCCAAGGGACTGCCAGGCTCTCGGCCAGGGGAAACCAGCCCTCACTGCGGGGTCGCAGCCTGGGATCTGTCTCCCGGCTGCTCGGAGTCACCTCGAAACACTTCTCCTGAGTGTGTGCTCCTACTTCCAAAGATTATTTTGTCTGCAAGGCATCCCTGCGCATTTACAACGTGCTACGGTTTGATCTCTCGCATCTTGCTCCTTGCCTTCTGCATATGGGCGGGCAGGCAGTTGGAGGAGGAGAGAAAAGCAACTTGTTTCCATGCTTCTTCAGAAAAACACCCGCTCTCCAAAGCAGACAGATGCCTTAAAGTCAGATCTAGGGCATCAATTCATCTTTTGGGTTCAGCTGTAGCGTATAAAGCACTTGCTGGCTCTGGTCTAATGCTTTTTGACATTGTCAGGCTCCCCTTCAGCGAACTACTGCCTTGTAACCAACTTGACAGCAAGTATTGTTCTACATTTATTAATACCGTGTGTGCTATCTTCAAACTGACATGTTCCAAGGCCAAGCATCAGCTGTGCTCAGCTATGGCTTCAAAAAAAATACTCAGACAACAGCACAGACCTCCTGCTGCTAGTAAGTAAATAAATAAATAAATAAGAACATGCCTTTACCATGCTGCTGCCACACATTTTTACCCTTTCAATCTCAATGTTGCAGTAATTTTTTTCTTTTCCTCGGGGTCTTAAGAATTGAAGTGCCCACTTCCCTGCACCCTCCTCTTTTTGGCTTTTTAGGAAAGGGGTTTTTTTTCCTCCCAGTCTTTTTTCAATTTATTCCTTTCTCTCTCTTTTGGATACTAACCTAAATTCCAGTAACTTGAATCTACATAAAAGTTAATTAATTTAAGGAACAGTTCTTTCCTCCCCTTTTTATTTTTTCTCTCCTTTAATTTTTAAATGCAGATATTTTTTTTTAGTATAGCCAATGTAATTTTCTATTATTTTTTAAAATGTTCAGCTTAATGGGTTATGTTTACTTAGTCAATAAGCTGATGATGCCCATGACAGGACCAGAAGTGTTTGGTTAGCAGCAGGGAGGAAAAAAAATCAATAACTCCAAGCATTTGGCAGCTTTGTGGGCAGGAAATCATTTGTATTCTCTGGTTTAAATCAGTGACCTTCTTTTCTTTGCTGTTCCAACAGGAAATTATAAACTCTGTGAACACTATTTGCATAGTGCCTTCTGCAATACATTTGTATATGCCTGGGCAAAACAGTATGTTAACCCCAGCAGCCCTTCTCTGAGGTCTCTATTAGAGAAACCCAGGCGCTTTAGTGTAGAGCTTTTCAGCTTCAGGCACTCGTATTTATTAGAAGTGGAGGCAGAATAGAGCGAGATGTGAAAAGAGCTCCTTCTCCACTTCTAACGGCACCATCAAAAGATGAAGGCATTATTATTTGGTAACAGGGTTGTCCACTGCAGTGCATGAAAACATGCCTTCTTTGTTACTTGGCAAGATACTGTATTTCCAGCACGACAGACAGAAACTTGCTACTTCTACCTTAAAGCTGCAACTGCACTTTCGTATCTTGCTTGTCAGGGTTGCCCTAATATGGTTTGGGAGTGCTGCACCTTAGCGTTACAGAGTTCATGTCTGTGAAAGTTTCAGCCCCTCCACCCTGCCCTTTTGCTAAATGCTCAGAGGAAAAAAGAAATTGGCACCTTGTCTCGCTGTGGTGATGGGAAGCTGTTGCAGGAAGGCAACATCCTGAGAAAAGGCAGGGTTGAACCCGGCACTGAACTTGCCTTCTACCTTTTTCCGCTGCCGACCTCTCAAGTCCAGCTCAGCTATTTCTCAGCAGGTAGGAGAGCTGGCATTCAAGAAGACGAGCTAGTCACCACAGATGGAGGAGGTGTGTGACTCTGTTTTCTGTATTTCCCCCCATGTGATCACAGTGCAGCCCCAAAGCCTGGTTGTCTTGTCTATATGACCAGAGCTAAGTGTTGCAGCTTGCAGCACCAGCAACTGGCACTGGAAAGCTCCTGGACCTAACCACCCCTTGATGTGCCCATCTTCATCCTTTGCAGGTGAATGACATGGTAAATCAGTCTGAAAAAAAAGTATTGTAATCCCAGAAACTATCAAGGCCTCAGCATTCTGCATTGAAGTTACACGTCATAAAATTCAGGCATCCAGATTTCTCTGCTTTGCTTTTGCATATGACAAGTCCTTTCACCACAGTTCTCAGTATCCTGCCCGGGCTCCCAATGCCACTGGCACAAAGCTGTAGTCATCAGGTGATACTTAAGTATATTTATTAGTTATGTCACAGCTCTCCCTCCCTGAAACCAAAAGGATAGGAATGTTACTTGGAGGGATTGTCGTGGAAGTAATAAGTAATTCTTGCACTCCTGCTTTGTTTTACTTAATGGCCAGATGTAAGGTCGCCCATCCTGATCCCACAAGCATTTCATTCCTTCCCCCTGCAAACTCTACATGCTTTTTGGGGTCCCTTCCAGAGCTCCTGGTTGCTGGAGCACCCTTTGCATTTCAAAATTAGCTGTTCCTTGATTGAAGGGAGCCACCAAGAAAATGAGGTGCCTTGCTTTCTCACTGACAAGAGACCAAAGCAGCATTACAGAAGGGCTAAGGTCAGAAGGGACCTCTGGAGGTGACTTTGTCCAGTCCCCCTGATCAAATGGGTTCGCCTTAAGCCAGTTTCCCAAGACAATGTCCAGATGGTTTTTGAGTAACTCCAAGGATGAAGACTCCACAGCCTCCCTGGGCAACTTGTGACAGCACTTAGTCACCCTCACAGTGAACAAGTGTTTCCTGATGTTCAGACTGTACCTCCTGTTTCAGTTTGTGCCCATTGCCTCTGATCCCATCACTGGGCACCGCTGGAAAGAGTCTGGCTCCCTTTTCTTCACACTCCTTTCAGGTATTTACTCCCTCTCGAGCCTTCTCTACTCTGAACAGTACCAGAAAGCAGAGGGCTAAATCAAAGGATGAACTGGGTAGCTATTGTTCACTTGACTTCCTTCTACTGAGTGGGTCAAAAGCAAATGTGCCTTTCTTTCCTTCTTCCTTTTCCTCCCTTTCCCATGCATACATCTCCTAAATGTCATGCTGTCACGTCTTGCCACTGAACCTGGAATCTTTCTGTATCACAACAACTAAAATGTTTTAATCTGGAAAAATGAGCAAATAGAATAGCTTATGCCAAAAATACGAACTGGTCTGGTTAGTTTTAGGCTTCGGACTGATTTGTGAGAGATTTATGTTTACATATGAATAAAACATAATCAGAAACTGTGGAGTGACAGTGGTGCATGTACAAAGAGGAGAGCAGCTCCTGTTACACATGGGAACGTACAGGCCGTAATCTAATTCTTCTGAGGTTGTGAAAGGTGTGCTGTGTGACTAATTCATTTCACTAATATATGCCAAGCCACTTTCATTATGGAAAAAATTACTTTCCTAGATAATTTGTTTTTTAATGACTTATCATAGTTGTTACCCTCCTAAGGGTGTATATTTTCCACTACGCAAAAAACTTGTATGGAATAAAAAAAATGCTGATAGACTCAAAAACTGCATTTAGCTTCCAAACAGAAGTTTGTGGGTTGTTGGTTTTTTAATATATATAAGCTACGGTCTTTTGAGGTTTTTGCTCAGAAGACAACCATGTGTTTCATGTGGCCTCTGTTTACAAAAAGGAAAATATAATTCTTTCTGGGGGAAAGAAACTAGATTACACTGCAGGAAAAGGAGATTTAGTGCTGCAGCATTCAAGAGTACTCAGATGAAAATTCAGCTCAAGAACTCTGTACTGAATTTAGGGCACAGATTTAGCAGTTGGCTGTGTTCTTGCATTGCACTTAAACGTCGCTGCTGTATTCATACTGAATTGAATGGGGTTTGCAATGGAAAAGCAAGACTCACTGTCTTCAGTGTTTAATACAGGCTAATGACTTTGCTGACTTCAGTAGACTAATTCTTTATTTACACCGCTATAAGCAAGAGCAAAGCCAGATTAGGGAAGTACCTCAAAACAACAGTGTTCAGATAGTATTTAATCTTTGTTAAACATCTGGAATAAAATGCACTATTCATTGCTCTTACCATTCTCTCTATAAATACATTGTGAAATGGCTTGTATTATTTTTTAACCTTTATAACATTAGTACTGAGGACGCATAGTTCCCATAGGTTACTCTCCTCATGTAACACTCCTTTGGTGTAAATCCAATCACTTTAAATGAGGTATAACTTGGTACCAGAGAAGACAGAATTGGCTAGTTTAGTGTGTGTATGTACAAAC
The DNA here is from genome assembly GCF_023634155.1 of Falco peregrinus. Taxonomy (NCBI): domain Eukaryota; kingdom Metazoa; phylum Chordata; class Aves; order Falconiformes; family Falconidae; genus Falco; species Falco peregrinus. The sequence continues at coordinate 30,431,292 of NC_073725.1, read as the reverse complement.
AATAAGAGAGCAGAATTGGCTGATAGATATACAAAGCTAAAATTTACCCCACCTGCTCCTCTGCCCAAGGCTGGCACAGAAGAGGAGCAAAACGTCCTCCTTTCCTGCCCTCAGTATTCAGATCCATTAGACACACCCTCAAGTGTCTTATTTGTTCTCCATTTGTATTGGCCATTCCTTTCTAACAGGCCATTCTCCTCCACCCAAGACAAGCAGCTAGGCAAGCAACTAGTGCTATACCCTGGCTTGGAAGTTCCTATAAGTATGGGATTTTCCCCTGGGCATATTCTGTCTGAGCCGTTTTATGATGCAAAGGTCTTCCTGGAAAAAAGAACTGGCCCTACAAGGTCTGGATGCCTTGCTGAGAGACGAATACTAGTTAGCACATATAGTATCCAGTACTGGTGGGGAAAGGAAGAAGAAAGCAACCAAGCATTTTTAACTAACGCAACAAGCTGCACTCTGACTGCATTTTCCCCAAAATCCATTTGTTAACTGTGATTCAGTATGTGCCATTTGTGCTTTATGGGATGAAGAGCCCAAGCCAGTTTACTGGTGAAAGTAACAACTTTCTCATTAAAAGTTAATGGCAATGTTTTAATTAGTCCCAGGGTTCTGGTAGAAAGTTAAGTCCTTCCTTCAATAACCAGCAGTTACAGAGGCAGTAAGTGTTAATAACCTAATAGGAAGTAAACTAGGCAGGCGTACATTCCATCACCCAGAAAACTGATTTCATGTAGCTTTTTGAAGGACTGTTCACACTTTAAACCAAAAGTGGTTGTTCTTTAATACGGAGAGTTGGGCTGTTTGTAGCTCTTAATGCTGCAGCCCCATCATGTTGTTCCCCATTTCCTGCAGACCTGATGTTTAACATGCTCCCTGCTATACAATTTGAAGCTTAAAATGTCACCTGGTTTAGGAGTGGGGAGGTGAAGAAATTGAAACGGGAGCAGCAACCATTCTCAGGCTTATAGCAACTCTGCTCAGACACCAAAAGAATAAACATAAGAAACCACGAGAGATTTAAATTTGTTTCTGATATGAGCTTTTCAAGCCACAAATGGACTTTTATAAAGACAAAGAGTATGCATGGCCATTATGCAGGAATGGGAAAGGGCTGCATTGTATGAGTGTGACACCGGGAAGGACTTAGTGGCAACAGCAAAGAACAAAGTTTTACCAAATGCTGGCCTAAAGGCCAACAGGAACAACCAGCTACTTTTCATCTCTACGCAAAACGAGAGCAGCCAGTTGCATTGCCTGCCCTCCCCCATTTCTCTAGTCACCAAGGTTTTAGTTGGAGGAAACGTTCTCTTAAGCAGCACCCAGCAAATTGCAAGGAAAACCAAAGATGAGCTTTTTGAAATGTTTCTGTATCTTTAGGGATACAGTAACATTTAGGGATACTGTATCTTTAGGATAGGGAGTTGTCACTGATTAGTGACATGGCTTTCTGAACCTTGTTTTTCTATCCTAGCAAAAAAAGTAGACCAGCACTTCATTCCCTTAAGTAACTGGCCAGCTTAGAAGGTATCTTCTGCACTTTCCAGTTCCAGATTGCAGTCAAACAAAGAAATCTTGAGCTTTCGTCATGGGTAAGAAACAAGACTGGTTTTAGCAGTCCAGTGATCCACTGCAGTTTTCTGGCCTCAGCACTGCTGTAACTGAGGGAGTTCTTGAAATGCAAATGAACATCAACCCAGTGCTAGGGTGTAGTAGCGAGAGCCCCTTTATTGTAGTTTTACTACAACAAGAAGAGATCTGGCAATATAAGTGTCAACTACACAGCATTGTGCTCTAGTGCTTTTTTCCCTGGCTTTGTTTAAAACAGTTGTAAGATAGGCTGATAACTATAACTATTTTAAACCAAATCGTACAATGAATGAAGGCTTCTGAAGCCTGACTTACCGTATTGAGACTGAAGCTCAGTATCTATGGCTGGATTTTTAGGCAGCTGAGGAAGCAGGGAGTGTTACTTGTCCTATAAAGCACTTGGCATAGCAACAGGCTTTTCGGTGCCAGTCCTCTAAAATGGGGGTTCAAGATCGCTATCACTTGGTAGCCTCAATCCAGCTGAAAAGCTCTCCTGACAGTTCTTATCCAGACTGCACCTTGAGCAAAAGAGAAAAAGCAAGGGAGTGGGCATGTTGCAGAGGCAGAGGAAGAATATTCAGACATTCCTAAGGATTCAGCAGGATCCCTCTACCTCCCACTCCAAGACAACACCTAGTACCGTCAGTCCTACTGCCTGTGTTTACCTTATAACCAATTTACAGTAAAGCGAGAAGTTAGCACAAGATATTTTGACATGCCAGTAGTCCCATCAAAAACATTAGGGATCCCCTGCAGCTTTGTCCAGCCGTATTCACAAAAAACTTACGAAAATAACCACACATTCTTTTGCATGAAACCATGCCTGCTGGCTGTCTGAACAGTGCTAGCAGTATTTCTAAAAAGCAGGTAACAGACCATGAATTTCAGTCCTACAACTAAATACAATTTTCACAATTAGACAGTCCTCCTGTACAGCTCTTTCTCTGTAGGTAATGATACATAAATCCACTATAGTTCACGTGCTGGGACTTTTTGTTTACCAGTTTATCCAGTTTCTAAGAACTAGCCCACCTGAAAACATACATCACTCTTTTAAGGGCTCTTTGTGTTTACCCTTCTCTGCACACGTACCAGGAGGAACACAGTAGATGAGCTAGTGTTTTGAAAGATGAAGCATTTCAGGCTGCAGCCAAGATCTTTAAACTAGTAAGCTCTGTGAGAAGTGGCATAAGAAAACCTAGGATCATCCAGATTTGGTCCTCTTGGATTCTCCATGGCCAACTGAGAACCCTGTTACCTGCAGCCTCTCCCCTGCAAAGAAGACCCAGACCCTCTTCAGTATCCAGCCACTTGCTTCTCCAAAATTCTAGTATCTTTAGTATCTCAAAGACCCTGTGTCTCTCTCTTTTAGGTCTGTTATAACAGACAGGGAGGCTCCCAAACAGTATATACACAGATGCACACACACACACACACACACCATACATATTAAGAACAGTCATTTCCATAGGAAACCAGGCTGAAATAAGTGCAAGTCAGTCAATACAAAACCAGGCAATTTTCAAGACAGCTGTTAAAAGCTTGTTAAACATTTGCTAAACACTAGGAACGGGACTACGGGCTTCTAACCAAACTGCATGCCACAGCATCCCCACAGCAGCCTCCTGTGTACTCACAGCACGCAGGAGTTAATGTTACAGTATCACCACCAACAGCCCCAACAGAAATGAGACTTTCATCCATTGGTCTCTCAGCCTTAATTAATAGGACACTTTTCAATTAAACTTCAATGACATCTTTTGAAAACAAGTTTTACACCTACTATATTTCTTTTGGACAAAACAGTCTGCTCAGCTGTATTCCCAGCTGTATGTTTTGTTTCTCCCAGCCTGCTGGCAGCCACAGCCACTTAGAATGAGAGTAAGTTATGTCAACCGCTAGGATTTTCTACAGTACATATTACATCACCTTTCCTGAGAAACTTGTCTGAGCAGATCCTTTTTCTCGCTTTCTTCTTTCACAGTGTCCTTCGCATTCCTCTTTCAGTATTTGTTGTTCTCTCTGTGGAAGCTCAGTTGCTGGCGTTTTAAGGAAAGGTTACATAGCAAAAGGGTCACTAATGGCACCTTTTTCTCCCTATCCCATACTCCTAGAGAGAAAAATACAGCGTGTGGCACCTTTAGAGAAAGGTTTTCCTTCAGAAAAAACTACAGCATTCATTGCTGGTTTCAGAACAAGAAAAGGAATTTGGACCATAAATTACCTTGTCCATCTTAATTCTAACAGTGAAGAAGTAAGGAGGAGAAAGAGCAAAAGACAAACCAAAGACAGCAAATTATGCTCTGGTGCAAGTAGAAAGCCAGATCTCTGAATTTTACCCTCATCCCTGATAGTTAGGTGACCGTGCCCCTGATCAAATTGCTCTGTGCCTCTGCTTGCTTCTTTACAAGTCCTGGTACTTATGAAATAGTTGACTTGGAAGTCAACAGTCATAAGTCTTTCAAAATGTCCTCTAGATAAAATGTACCAATCAAAGTCTGGTCCAGAGGCAACTGAAGGGGCTGGGAGCCTGCCCAGTTCAGGGCCACAGACTTCAATGCAGGCAATGTAAGAACTAAGTATGTTAACTCTGGGGCAGGGTTTGGAATAAGCTGGGAATGGAGCCTAGGGAAAAAAAAAAGATAAACATTTCCAACCTTAGGTGTATAAACTTGGATGGCTTAATATACTGGTGTAAACTCATGCACACACGTGTGTGAGCTGGCATGTGAGACAGCTGCTTGCCGTTTGTTTATGTGGGCTCTTTTAAAGTCCCTCATTGCAGCAAGGCAGTGTGTGCAGTAGACTGACGTGGTCTCTTCTAGGGCATCAGCTCAAAGGCATGGTAAGGATGCTTATTTTGACTAAAGCTAAATGGCTGACCATGAGGTTGGGAGGCATCTTCTATTCAAATGCAGCTCCTTCTTCTAAACACAGTGGCTCCCACATGATCTTCTTGAGTAGTTTGAGTCCTTCTATATAAACAATGGAAAAGGAAATCTGATTCCCAGTCTAGGAAAGGAAACACAGCTAAATGAATGCTGCTAGCAAAAGCAAGCATATTATCTCCGCCTGTTTGAAAGCCCACTGAGGTTGAACAAAATCTTTTCATTAGCTGTAGCAGTCTTTATTACACTCCATTTGAATGATCTGTTTAGGATTAAGCATTTCTTGAAAAACACACCGCTTTTACTCCCGAAGCATTTTCCATTCCATGGGACTTGGTAATGCTTTAATTTAGCAAAATGCTGAACGATCTGTGTCATGTTCATGACACATGACATGAAGTGTAACTGAAGCACTTAACATGAAGTGTAACTGAAGCACCCTGTACCCTGCAGTAGTGCTCTCTGGACCTCTGTTTTTTAAGGGATCTGTGAAAAAGCAACAGAAAAAAACACGAGCAAGCTATTTTGAGCAGGCTTAAATTTAGTAGAAATAAGTCCACATCTTTACTGGAAAACTTTTTAAACAGCCAAAAAATGAAAGGAGGGGGGGAAGAGTTCAAAACCACTGTGTTTCAACAGCAAAATCCTCTAAAAATTAGCTTAAATCTTTTAGGATCAGCAGATCTGGGCAGATAACTAAAGCAATGGATAATGAAATAGCCAAGCACTGGGTACCCAGTTAATGTATCAGCACGCTCTTGATGGTATATAAATAATACTAAAAGAACAGGAAATTCTTAAAGTAGAAGGTGATACTTCATTTACTGTTCAACTGGGATGACTGCTTAGGAAGTCACTAATGCACATTCATAATGAATACTAGCAGTGAGCACAGGCAGAAACTTGCCTGTTGCCCAAATGAGTATGACTAGTAATGAATGCTGCTCCTACTAATCTTTGTTAGAGCCTGAACTTCGCTTCCAGAAAGGCAGGATTATTTGAGAGGTTCATTTTTCACACTTGATTGCAGAATCAGATACATGGAGCTCTTCCAGGAGCATTTTGGGCTTTGGTTTCTTCTGAGCAGAAAGAACAACAAAGAGTAACAAAGCCCAAAGCACCTGCTCCAAACTTGGTTCAAAAACCTGCCAGTTGTGTGTTGGGTTGAGAATTTTCCTTTTCTTTTCTGGAAGGTAGAAAAGAAAGAGGGGAGGGAGTGGGGGAAACCAGCCCCAAGTCGTATTCTGTTCTTGTTCCAGTTGATCTGTTTAGGATTTTGACACTGGCCTCCGACAGACCAGATCAGGAAAGGCCTCAGTGTATGAGAAACAGCACTAAGGGATCAGATCGGAAGGGGACATGCAGAAGTAGTGGATGCAGTACAGGGTCCCTGGCATGGCCAGACCCCTTCTATGGTACAAAGTGACCCCCCCTGCCCCTTTTGACAGAAGCCATGCACAAGACCATATGAATACTTCCCCACCTTTCCTGTCTTAGGAGTCTCAGGTGAAGAGGCGGCTGCCTCATGCCAACCGATGGGGAAATGGTAGGTGTGAGGTGTGTCTTCCAAAAGGTCTGAATCAGGACTGCAATGCCCAAGCCAGATGTCAAAGTCAGGAGGCAGTCTCAATCCAGACTACCCTTTCCCCTTCCTGAAATGCCGAGGTTGCTGATTTTCCCACTCGCCTTTTCAGTTGCTAGGGATTTCTGTTAGAAAGGGACGATAGCAACTTAATTTCTAAAGCACCAAAAAATGCTGCAATGAGAGATTCGGGTAACGCTACTGAGGAGAAGCTGGAGTCGCACACAGAAGCCCCACACAGGATGGGCTGCGCTCACAGGTAAAACCAACTGGGTGAGTAACAGACTAGAAGCTGTGGCTTCTACAGAGAAAAGGCAGAGTCAGGACTAACAGGGAGATTAAACAGAAACGGCGTTTCTGACTATACTTTGCTCCCTCATCTTCCATTTTTACCCCTTCCTCTCCTCCCACTCCATCCCTTGTCTTCCCGTCCTTTTGCAAAAATCCAAAATGACACTAGTCATGTAACAACTACAGATCATTTGTCAGAGATTTATCTCCTCCCTCACTGTATGAGCTAATCGTTCCCAGCAAGCTTTCTGGGGTGATGAGTCAGTGGCACAAAGAACTGACAGATCAGATGTGGTATTTATTTTCTTCTGCTCATTTTAAGTATGGCAGTATCCCCCACCCACAAGCATGGAGGAAGGGGTAATCAAACGTACTGCGGCTGGGAGCTCGAAGGATAAAGTCCACAAAACCTGTAGCTTCCAGTAAAAGCCTTGTGGTTTTTGTATTCTTTTTTGGTACCAGGCATTGCTGGATGTTTACTCAGCAACACACTGTGTTAAAAGTTGCAACATCCATCTTTAAACATTAATTACCAAGGCATGATTGCTTCAAAAATCCACTGCCTGGGGCCAGGGCCTAGGAAGTGGAAAATGTAATTTCAGAAAGAGATGAGAACAAATGCTGAGCCTTTTTAATTGCAGGTTAGTACAAATGACTAACAGTAAAGCAAAAATCGTTGGGATGTACTGAATGTCGAATTCAAAACCTAGCAGAGAGTTGCCTGGGGTTTGGGGTTTTTCCCCTGATCTTTGTAAAAGTCAGAGAAGCTGGTGAAGTTTGGAGAGGTGCAGGAAGTACCTTTCTAAAAATTCAGTTGAAAGAAAGGAAGTAAGAAAAGTCTAAGTGATGCATGCAAAGTCAGGCAATAGTTGCAATAGTTGTTAGACAGTTACTGTGCTTAGCTGGAGTTTCATGTCGGGATGAAGGTTGCAGTGATTTTCAGCATCTATCTCCACCTCCTTCAGTTCTACTGAAATCTACCTGGAATTACCAACAATATAACAATGGATCGGGCCTGTTTCATCACATGTGGCAACACAAGATTAAATGCTGCTGTGACTCAACGTTGCCGCATCAGGTGTCCCAGCCCGAAGCCAATGGAACCATCGCAATAGCAATGGCATCTTCATCTCCACCCTTCTGGCCTTGCTGCTGGCAGTCTGGGGACAGCCCTGTGTAAGCACCTTGGCAGGGCACCAGGGGCACTTCTTTTCCCATGAGGGTGGAAAGCTTGTTCATTCTAGCCCCCCATCACCCCTCAGTGTTGGCCATGCCTGGGAGCACACAACTGATGGGAGGTGTAACTCAGGGTCTGGTGGGCCTGAGGCTGGTTTCTTGCGTGACCAATAAGAGAGACTGTAACAGCAGGGTCCGTGATGGTCCTAAAGTTGCAGTTACGCACCAAAGCCCAGAGGCCAAAGAGACGCCAAACTGTGACACTCATCTTTTCCGGTGCTGTGTTCACCAGGAACCTCCAGCTGGGCTTCTGGGTGTGCTCAGCAGCACTTCTGACCTCACAGCACTGAACAGCGTGGTGCCTGCCTCTCCAGGATTGAGAAATGGCATGTCACTTCACTACCAGAAGGGCCTGATCCACTAGGTGTATCAAAAACCTGCCTAACCCATCATGTTTCACCCAGAGTAGCAGAGAGAAGAGGATGGTAGTGATGACAGTGCTTGTGTTCCACCTCCTGTCCCCACTTGCTTCTAACAGTTCTGTACTGAAAGCTTTTTCCCCGTGACCTGCGAGTTCTGGTTTCAACATGCTCCAAGAATGTTCTCTTGCTGGCTCAGTCTGCACCCTTCTGTTAAACGGGGAATAAACGACCTCCTTTACCTCACAGCCATTCTCACCAGGACTGTACGGCAGACCCTCACCCACAGGCCAGTTTTTGCAGGATGGCTTACGACCACACTGTTGAGAGTTTGCTCCCCGCTGAGCAGGCTGGCTGCGGCCATGCCACATACTGCTCAGCTCACATTTCATGATGCTGTAGCTAACAGTCATTATTTTCTGCGCATGGGCTTGGTGGTTTGGGTTTTTTTTGGTTCCAAGCATGAAGAAAACTAAGAGGTGTATGCTGCAGGCCAGCAGAGCGGTGCTGCATCAAAAACATTACAGTGCCAGAAAAAATTGTTGCGTGCTCTAGGAAAGCAATGGGTGAGGGCACAAATTATGCTATTGCCTAACCTGGACTAACACTGAAGAACTGTCCTTGTTGAAGTAAATACGTTTGGTGTCTTCCACATCTGTCTGTTGGAGCAAGCTCTGGAGTGAACTATGCAGTTGATGACTCAGGTTTCCCCTTGGGGATTATCAATGGATTTGTTCCAGAAGAGAGAGCTCAGACACTGACAGGTGTCTGACATACTGACCACGGGTAGGATGAATGACCAAGAAACCCATTCCTGGAGCAAAACAGGAGTATGCCAAGCTACTACTTTTAAGCAATAGCTCTTCTACTTTGGTGGGGCCCATGAAGTTCAGGAAAGGTACCTCTGCTGAGCTCACTCTACTCAGACAAAGCACCAAGCAGAATATCAAACTCAAGTGAAACACAGTGCTATACAGCAGCCCTCAGCAGGTGTGGTCAAATAAGTAAAAACGTCATTGATTTTCTCACCATTTCACACTCTCTCTCACACTTCCAAGTAAGCCAGGTGAGTGCTGCATTTGTAGGGTGATGCCTGGAAGTCTGCATGAGAACACTGGGGTTTGCACTGTCTCCCGTCCTCCTCTCCTTTGCCAGTGATCCAGTGATCAGTTTCAGGTCTGTTTTATTACAGGTACGACCAGGAGACTGAGATGAGTCTCCTATGCCTCTGCCCTCTTGAATGTCAGTGTTGCACTATGGAAACCCAGCTGCCACTGTGTTTTCCTGACCGCCTCTGAGATGATTGTCAAGGACAGAAAATATTAATTAAATTTTAATTAATAAATTGAATACTGTGGGGTTAATTATAGCTATTTACAGGGAGTGTATGGGATTTGGAGGGCCTACCTTCTGGTGTTTTTGCACAAAGTGTTGCCTCTTCCTCTAAGCTCTAATTAGCTGGCTTTTTTTTTTTTTTTAATAGCCAGTCTCCAAATGATTGCTCAGTAGCTCCCATTTCGTTCCTCATCAGCAGTTCTCCAGCACAGCTGCTACAGAAGGGAAGCAGCCCTGCAGTTTGCCTTACACGGAGCAGGTGATAAAGAATCAGAAGTGGTAAAAAAAAAATAAATCAAAAATCAAGAGGCCCAGCCCCTAACATTGTCTAGCAAGGGGACTATATAAGAAACAAAGGTCACAGGCAGGAGTAAGAGGGAATAGCGACATCTGAGGCTGCTGTAAGGTAAAAAATTTTCTCTCTGTATGCAGCCCTCTTGCATGTTCTGCCTTCCTGCATATGCATAATGCCAAGAGTCATCAACAGCAGGCAAGCACCTGGGAAAAAGCAGGCTGTTCCAGCAACTTGTCAAACAGCAAAGTCAACTGCACAACTTGGAGTAATTTCTCCTCTACTCCTTATTTTCAACCTACATGTTTCCCCCTTAGAGGTAAAACCTTTTTAAAATTTAAATGGACTTAATTATCTGTATTTTAAAACCAGTTACTTTTAGCTGCTCAGGGTATAGCTATAAAGAACAAGGGTCCTTTCAGGACACTGTTAAACTAAAGCCACACAGTGAACATACTGTGCCCAGATACCAGAGGAGTTTATTCCAGCCTGCTTTTCAATTTCATGCCACTAGATGCAAATAATGCCTAAGAACCAGCACAGAAGAGAGCTTTAGGAGGTTTGGGGGTTATTTTGGATGTTGTTTTGTTGGGGTTTTTTGCAGAAGTGATAAACACGATCAGCAGGCAGCCCACTGCTTTCCCTAGAGTATCTCCTTCTGCTAGCTAGTGTTTGCGGCTGAATGGCTGTCAGAGAAGGAGTGGAGGGCAGCGGCTGGAGGACGAGGACTGGCAGCGGCACCACAGCCAGCAGTTGGCCTGGTGCCTACCTTCCCCTTCCCACCGCAGCAGCTGGCTCTGCATAGCAGGCACAAGGAGCCTGGTTTTGGCTCCTGCTGAGGTGAGATGGGCTGAAAAAATGAGGGGAAAAAAGATTTTTTTTCTTTTTGTGACCAAAAGCAGCCGTGCTAGTAAGGGAAAATGGGATTTCTGAGGTTGGAAAACCATTGCCTAAATTGAGAAAGCTATCTTCAGTCTCAAGAAAGGAAATAACAGCCAGAATCGCTCTTGCAGAAAAGCCTAACTTGTCTGGCTCCTCAAGCCTGCTTGAAAATTTTATCTGCTCTCCACTGCAGCAAAACTGTCACTGCCCAGGGGTGCTGAGCTGAGGGCTTTCCAGCACCAAGGTGTCTCCTCACCCCACACTTTGGATGAAAGCCTGGGATCACAGTACCAAAACCCTGCTCCAGGTCTGCCTTCCACAGCCACAGAGATTCCCCTAAAACAGAGGGGATAAAGCACCGTCTCTTCTTTTAGTATTCAGAATTGCGAGAAGTGCTTGCCCACACGTGCGATATAACTCTTGCACCAATACACGCACATCTACTAGCGGAGCAGGCGTGCTCCCACAGCACTAGCAGCTGCTGCAAGACATCCTTTAAATAAAAAAACATCCTGAACGGTGCCGTCAGACGGGCTCTTACAGCAAAACTAACTCTGCAATGAGGAGGTAAAGATGATGCTGCTCCTCCCGAGGCTCAATTGCTTATTCGAGTCGCAAGATCGCAGTCACACCTGTGATGGCTGCCCACCCCCACCACCGCCCCACCGGCCACCCGCGAGCCCGGAGCCGCGCTGGGGCCGGGCAGGGCGAGGGGCCGGCAGGCTCGGGCTGCCGCTGCCGCCTTCTGGACACACGCGCAAGCGTTAGCCACCTTCCCCTTGGGGTGGGAGAACAAACACTAAGGCAAGTGTCTTCATTTCACAACCCAGTCCTGTTTTTTGGGGTTGTCTTTTTTCCCCTCCCCCTTTTTAATCCACCCCCGTGCGGCACACAACGCAGGGGGGGCAGCCCCAGCAGGGTGGCGGCAGCAGCAGCCCGCATGGCTGCCCAGTGCATCCCGCCTTCCGTGGAAAACATGTAATGCAAGCTCGGAAAAATGCAGCCCTTTAGCGTTTCCTCTTCTCCCAGCATCTCTGAGAAACAGCCGAGTATGGGAGAAGTAGAAACAAGACAGTGGCGCTCGTCTTCGGAGACATCTGCATTTCAGAGCAGGGGCGTGCAACGGCACCCTGGTTAACACTGGTGGCACCGGCTCAGGGGCTCACAGAATAATTCCAGCGAGGATTAGCCAGTGGAAAGGGGTTTGGCTGGTCTTGTTGTCCGATTAGCTTTAATGACCATGTGTGAATGCAGACATCATGAAATCTTGCCATTTATGTCAATGGCAGTTGTGTTCTCAAAGGGAATTGTCCTCTTTAACATCCAAACCACAAACTGTTGAGCATGGTTACACCACAGGCATTACTGAGAGCAAGGCTAAGGTTAGAGAGGACGCTTCATCCTGAAAGAATCCAAAATTATATCTCCTGCAGACAGTAGCTGAAGTTCTACCTATTTCTTATAGCTGCAGAGTAGGACCTGACCACTGTCTTCCAAGTGGCAAACAGGATGCATATACTCAACACAGCCTCAAAACCGGCTTGCAAAATAAGCTTGGGAACAACTTTTAGTGCAGAGAAGATGTCTCCAAGGAATGGTTTAAAGACCACAATTAGAAACGGCAGACCAGAAAAAGCTGTGAGGTTGGAAGGAAATGTCTGAATTAGTAGAAAGCAAAAAGGAGCCAGAAAGAAGAGCTATGGGGACAATGCAGAAGGCAGGCAGCAATGAAAAGCTGCAGAGTGCAGCGCTGCATGGCTCCTCACTGATGACTTATTCTTTTGCCCTGAACTAAGAAGGAGATTAAGAAAAGTTGAGTTTGAGGCCGTCAAAAGCTTGCAGCAGCTGCAAGCATGCAGCATCTAAAACAAAGGGCCTCAATTTAATGGCAGCTTTTTTAGGGATTGCAGTACATGAGATGGTGGCAACAGAGGCAACAGGTCATACAAAGTGTACAGGTAATCAAATGCGGTCCATGAGGGGAACTTAAATGATCTAAGTATTACACAAATGCTGCTGTGCTTCTGTGCTGCAAATGATACTTGTTTCCATTTCAGAGAGCCAGCGCAGCAATGACACGGAGTCAGGCTGGAGGACCATAAGGCAAACATACAGCAATGGTAGGGCAATATACTTATTTCAGAAACATAAGGCACTTGAAATATTTTTTTATTACACTTATTTTAAATGTGTCAAGCCTTCCTTTAATACACATCTAGCTTAATGATAAGTACCAACCTGTGTGGTGATTAAAGCCACACTACAGCTTTGATATTACCATGTTGCTATTACGGAACCCAGTTTCAGATGCTGCCCCATCTAGGTTGTTGGGTTTTACAGTTAAGACTCCATTTGAGTTTAGCTGCTGTATAGCTGGCCCAAATGTATGCACTGTTACTGCTTCTTACTGTAATGTCTTCACTGGATGTCGTTTAATGTAGGTTTATTAAAAATAGTAATAGGCTATGTTGCACAACAGTGTAATCAAAGTAGCTGATGATAACGGCAGTTTACTCACGTCAAAGCACCTCACTCCTACTGCTGTTAAGTCTCAGTTCCCGTAGCTCTCCAGGAAGGACACAGATAACTCCCGTCTGAAGTGTGTTTCAGCCAGATCTGGATTCTGAGCCCTGCAGAAAGGGATTCATAGATGCACTTGTCTCTAACACTGGTACTTGGCAGTGTTGCGTGCTTTATAACAGAGGGTCAGTGAAGTACTTTTACTGTCATTGGGTACTACACTGGGAAAGATCTCTGTTTATAAATTTTATAATTTCTGGTCCGTATTGATTTTAAAAGCATCTTTAGCATGCAAGCAGCTGTTTAATGCATTCTGACCCAAAAGCGAGGCATTTGCATTAGTATTCCCACTAGAACGTTTGTCCTTTCGTGTCCGTGCATTAAGGCCCCGTTTAAAATCTGTCCATGTCCTTAATCCCTCTGGGGAGCTTTCCCTGAATTTTCAATGCTAGCCCACAGTCTGTAACAAAAGGGGGGGGGGGGGTGTTGGGGGTTGGGAAGAGACAGAGAACAGTGTTTATGCATAAAGTTCAGCAGCCTTTTCACGTAAAAAACATACACACACACAAAAGCACCTCAGCTACAGAGCCTGGCATTTCCACACCAAAGATGTGAACAGCATTTGCAGTTTTTCAAGTTAACTAATTTACGATAAGGGCATAAGGCATCTGAGCTCCAGATGCACTCATTCAGGCAGCCTGGGCCATAAATAAAATAAAAAAGAATGCTCTGACTCTAACATGGGTTTCACAGAGATGTGTTGAAGGTCTAGCAGATGGATTTTGCTGTCTCAGCTTTTACCTGTGTAACAGAGTAAATGCATAAAGCTGCTTACCAGCTCCTTCAATTCAAAACCTTTGCATTTGCTCCCATATGCTCCCATGAAGATACAGCTAATTTAAGCAATGAGCAAAATCCTACCCCTCAGGGAAGCTGATGGCAAAACTCCCACTGGCTCCAGCAGGCTCTGGGAGTTGCTCAACATAAATGCAATTGGCTGAACTCGACTAACAGCATAACCAATACTGTAATCAAATTTGTATTCTTTCATCTACAAATTTGCCACCCCTAACTCTGCCCCTGGTGCTACTGTTGTCCCATGATTCTGGTGGAAGAGCAAAACCAGTGACACAGATGCTGCCACCGAAACTGGGCTCACTGCAGCCTCAGCCCATGCTGACAAGCAGCTCTCTTCCATGGAGGGGTGAGAAATCCTCTCTTGAATTAGGAGAACATATCAAAACATTCTCTCATACCATTAACTTTGTTTTGTTCAATCTATGTGCTGTTCTAATGAAACAGAAAACTGGAATCCTGCCTTTGAAAGACAGCATATCAGATAGCAAAAATTTCTGATGTTCAAAAAAGTTTGCCAGTTGATAAATTAGTTTTCTCCCTCACACAGAGACTTCATCATCAACCAGTCTAGCTTTCATAAACATCTGAGTATTATTTTTGAAGCCAGTCTGCTGTTTAGGCAGATGGCACAGAAATTTTACAGTCCATTTCACCCCTGATGCCTCAGTTAATGTTCACTGTAATAATGGGATGCACTATATGAACACACATGCATATACAGACATGCTAAGAGAAGAAAACATTACTGACATGTTCTGGTAAGGGAATTAAATTGGCGAAGGCGGATTCCTGAGCTTAGCACATCTAGGACTACATCCTCAAAACTGTGCATTTGGTTGACTTTAAGAAAAACTGTGCGCTGTGAACAACTAAACAACACTTCCTAGTTTAGTACTTCTGGAAAATCAATTCCTCCATGTCTCTCTTAATCCTTACCAAAATACACCTGCTCACCTGTACTACTTAGTTTTGAAATACAACTATTTGGGTACCCATATGCAGTTTCGTTATTGTCGATGCTCACACTTCACACTTCACTTTCAGATTCTCAGATCTCAGGCAGGTTGCAGATTCTCTTGCCAGAAATATATATGGCAATTTAAAGGTATGTTTGACTCATTCCGTTTCATAGCCAGGGGTTGCTTTTTTCCCCTCAAAATTCTGGATTTAAAACAGAAAATCCCAGCACTGAGGATGGGGAGATGACAGGGAAAGGAATACGCAGCCTGTGACTCCCTACAACCAAAGCCTGCATCGTGAGGAAGCAACAGCGGCAGCTCCAGGGATGGGAGGTAGAACAGGCAGAACAGAGAACAGGCACCAAAGAAGTTGCCGAACTAATGCATGGTTTACCCATGGCAGGGTATGTCTTTCCAGAGCCCTCCTTAAGAGGCAACACTTGACTCAAGCAGCTCTTGCAAGCTGGGCTCTGCTTATCTTAGTGCCTTGGCTCGGTTCCTCCCCATAGTCCCCATCCCTGCCTGTTCTCAGGAGCCCCCCCATAATGAAGCCCAGCTCCCAGTCAAAGCACTGCTTTGTAAGAGCGCTTAGGGAAAGATGGAGGAGGAAGAAGAGAATAATCATATCTGAGAACCGATGATTCAAGACTAACTAGAGAATGTGTTTAAAGCAAGTTTGTTTCATCGATGGCAGTGCTCTGCTGTTTGCTTTACCTCTTTTAGACTGGGTCATCCCAGTTCTTTTTCTTCATTTAATGGTGACATAACTAAGTGCCCAGGAGGAAGCTGTCTCACCTATCATAAATGCACAGTATGCAGTAATCATAGGAGGCTACTGTTAAGACAAAGCCATGAACTCCACTTTTAAGAATGTGCTGGGCTGTAATTCTGAAGAATGCATTTATTAGCAAACTCCTGGTTTTATAAGCTGCAAATCAAGACACAGCTCCCTTTAGCACTTGACCAGCTTTATGAATCATGAGCCCTGCAGTGCATTGCCATGAGACTTTGCTTTAGAAATAAAACTGTTTGTTCAACAGCAGAACGCCCCAGTTCAGCCTTCTTTTTCCACAACTGCTGCTTAGCCTCAAACCAGAAAGAAACGGCTCTGGAGTTACACATGCACTTAATGTCCTCTTAGTATGTACCAGATGCACTATAAGAGCATCATGATGAGTTTCTAAGTCTGACATCTGCTTGATTAAGCAACATTTTCAATAACGGGCTACTTTGCAAAACTAGGCAGATAAGTAAAACAGGTCTAGCGTGGTCAGTCGTGTGATTTTTTTTTTTTTTGGGGGGGGGGGGGGGGGGGGCAGGGGGATGTTGTTGCTAGAGGTTTCCCAGCTATCCCTTATTTCAAAGCAGGAACAAAAACAATGGCCAGCTCTGTACCAAACCACAGGTCAATAGATTTCAATGGTCCAAGGTTAAAATTGGCCTCCAGCTAGCTGCATAGCTTATCCCACAGGTATTAAACAGGAAACTTTTAAAGCTTAAAAATAGTTACAGTTATGTGACTTATTCTTGTAAAAGGATTTTTATCGTGTACATGAAGACTAGAAGCTTTCCTCCTTTGAAATGTTTGTGTTTGACACTTCCTCTGTAGCACAGCAAGTCTGTGTTTTTCTCTCTTGCATGGGCTGTGGGTTGAGTTTTGTTTTGCTATTTTGTCCTTTTTTCTTTCACAAATCAAGCTGTCAGCAGCATGGGAAGTAAATCTGTAACTGGGACACGTAAGAACTCCGTTCTGAGACTGCATCGCTGCCCCCAGTAAAGTCACCCTTGGAAACAAGAGCACTTCAGAATATTTTAGCACACAGTGAAAGACTTTTCGATACGGTTTATTTAGCTGAAAAGGAAAAACATAATTCAAGTAAAAAACTCCAGAGATTAGAGATGCAAAAAGTATGCGGTTTCTGCTGAGCTTCCTGCTACTGCAGGCCACAACCTCTGAAAAGCACTGTGTTTAAATATCCGCTTTGGTGGGGACAACACTTTTGGACTGGGAGATAAACCTAGTTCTTTTGGACTGATATGAAAGCTAAACAATAATACATGTTCCTCTCCTACTACCACAACCACTCCCAAAGCTAAGGGAGTCCAGCCCAATACCAAAGGGCCATGCTGAGCACAGCTGGCTGCCACACGAATTGCTTTAGCCTGCTCTTAATGTCTTCCTCTGCTCCTCGCTCACTGCCCCACAGCATGGCCAGTAGCTGCACTCTACACATGTCCAGCCCCCACCGCCAGCAGAACCATCCCATCTGTCCCCAGATGCCATATTTAGCCACTGCTTCCCAGGTGGCCCCGTTTACCTACTCTCGATCTCCTGCTGAGCCCTGGAGCCTATCTCCACCGTCAGATGCACCGTGCTCAACCAGCCCAGCTATGTAATTAGCAGTGCAGCTGCACAGCCACCAACCTGCCAGTACGCATGTGGCAGACCACTTCTTGGCAACTATTAATCATATATTGCATAAGAAACAGTCCCTCAACGCAGGCTAGTCTTTCCACTCCCGAACCATGTAAAGGACATAAAAGCTTTTGGCCATGCAGAAAAGTGAACAAAATGAGTGGTAATTAACTCTCATGACTACAAAGGCTAACAACTTCGGCACTTGCAAAGGGGATCAGAGGCAGCTGAGCTGAGAAAGAACTGTAGCAGAACAAGTATTTGCCTGGAAGCAAACACTGCCAGAGTGCTTATTTTAGAATGAATAGTCATGTTAGTTAACTAGAGCTAACTATTGAACAAATAGCTCACGTTACAGCATACCGAGGTACACTAGATGCATCCTTTGATCTACTCACTGACAGACCTACTGCAGTGTTCTTTTTTTTTTTTTTCAGCAGTTAAAAAAAAAAAAACAATTTATCTATCCTTCATAGCTAGTTCTGGGGTTTGGTACAAAGTCTTTTCACAGATTAATAGGAATGAAACTTGTATGAGAAAGGAACCTAAAATAGCATTGCAGCACGAGACACATGCAGTGTGAGCATGTGGCTTGCAAAGAAAAAAAAAAAGGCAATGAGATTAGAAGTTTTTCTGTAAATTGACACATGTGACTGTTAACCCTTAACTGTATCTCTTGTCAGGACAGTCGAGCTTTGGTGCACTACAAGCCCTTCTGGTTTCTGACCTTTTAACACAACTGCAGCCTCTCTGCATCAGGATTTGGGCTGCTGTTCAGCGGCATACTATGTAGCCTGCCACACCCTACGTGCCACTTACTTGAAATACCAGTGTGGACAATGAAAACGACTCCCATGGCTTTCAAGAAGTAGAGAAAGAGAGCTAAGGTTTGTGGAGTGTTCTTTAAGGAAGCCAAAATTAATCCTAAAAAATTACAAGTAAAATGTGTTCTGACTATCACGATGCAAGTAAACGCTTAACACGAGTTGATGAGTAAAAGTTTCTTTTTTACATGAACTGCTTTACACTGGTCATAAATTTAAGGGGCTTGACAGGGATTAAAGATTCATTTGTCAGCTGCTATGTCCTTTAATAAGCTTCTTAACATCTATACTGACAGAAGCAGCACGTCCCCAATTTAGCAAACCAGGCTGTCTCCATCCAGGTTTCACTGCAATCTGAAGGCCTGGAAAGAGTATTAAATGCAGTGACTCTTCTGCCCCCTTTAGGGAAATAACCTACAAGATTTTCTTCAGACCCAGCTTTTGTGGTATGGGCAATAAAAGCATTAACTTAATTTCCAGGAGCCGCATGAAGCGCGTGGATCTTCATGCTCTTTTGAGGAGAAATTCGCATGTTGTGCTCTGCTATGCCCTGTTCTTGTACCTCCTGTCTTACTTCAGGTCCACAGCAAGCTTCTTCCTCAAGGCTTACTCAGCTAGGAAAGGACAGCCTTACTTGTAAAGGGCTTCCCAGCAGCCAGGGGTTCTCTGCCACAGGCAACGCAGCCACTGACCATCTAACCCAACTAAGCCATCTTAATCCCTGGTTTGCACTCTCATCTGTAACATGGAAATGAAACAATGCTTTCACTTTTCCAGCTAAATATATTTCTACTTTTTAAACGGTATGCTCCTCTCGGACAGAGGGTCTACCACATACTTATCCAGAACCAAGCACAAATTACCCTTTGCTTTAATTCTTCGGGATCTCTGGATAAGAATCCCCCCTCTCAGATGTTAAACAGCTTTTGCTTAACAGGATTTTTAAAGTTCAAGCCAACTGTAAAGCAGGCCAGGCAGATTCTCACTTTGGGTTGTTAGGCTCCTCTGGTTTCCACCCTCCTGTCTTTCTGCACTCTGGGCAATTCCAGGCAAGTTCCTTGCTGGTCTCTCACACTTGTTTTGTGACATCTTACACTGCTGAAGCCATGCAAGTAAGGAACTGTTAATAACAATACTAACTGCTCCGTTTTGACGGGACATAGCTATTTTTACTGGATTACTTTTCTGGCACAGCACTTAAAGCACCAAATGATTTGACACCTGTAATTTTATACTTGGAATAACACAAGATATTCATACTTCTTTTGTAATGTAAGATAAAAGCAAACACTACATACGTTCTCATTCCAGTGCTGCTGTCTGGCAGCTATTTGCCTAAGGAAAAAAAAGAACTGTTACATTACAGAATATGTGGAAAAGTAAAAGCTATGGAAAAGAAATCATTAAATAGCTAACTTATTCCCCTGCTAGCGCTAGACTGCTCCTTGCAGCATGTTTCAGAGTGTTTTGTTCAGTCTGGTTTTACAAGTTTCACATTACTTTCATTTGTATCTTTAATACAGCGCTGAGTCCAATGTGGTTTGGTGCTGCTTATTTTCCTTGTCTTTCAACTAGAAGACTCAGTGCTAGACCAGCTGTTCATATAGAGTCAGCTCCAAAACTACCGAAAAAAATCTGGACTCTTTCCACTGACTTCAACCTTTGGATCAGGGTCATGAAAAGATGGCAAATACATCTCACAGAATCACAGAATAGTCGGGTTGGAAGGGACCTCTGGAGATCATCTAGTCCAACGCGCTGCTAAAGCAGGTTCACCTAGAGCAGGTTGCACAGGATTGCATCCAGGAGTGTTTTGAACATCTCCAGAGAAGGAGACTTCACAGCCTCTCTGGGCACCCTGCTCCAGGGCTCTGTCACCCTCAGAGTAAAGTTTTTCCTCATACTCAGATGGAAGCTCCTGTGTTGCAGTTTGTGCCCGTTGCCCCTTGTCCTGTCACTGGGCACCACTGAAAAGAGCCTGCCCCCATCCTGTTGACACTCACCCTTAAGATATTTGCAGACATTGCTAAGATCCCCTCTCAGTCTTCTCTTCTCCAGGCTGAACAGCCCCAGCTCTCTCAGCCTGTCCTCATCAGGGAGATGCTCCAGTTCCCTCATCATTTTCGTAGCCTCCACTGGACCCTCCCCAGTATTTCCCTGTCTCTTGAACTGGGGAGCCCAGAACGGGACACAGCACTCCAGATGCGGCCTCCACAGGGCAGGGTAGAGGGGGACAATAAACTCCATCGATCTGCTGGCCACACTCCTCCTAATGCACCCCTGGATACCGTTGGCCACTTTGTCCACGGGCCCACTGGTGGTCCACGGCAGCCTGCTGCCCACCAGCGCTCCCAGGCCCTTCCCTGCAGAGCTGCCCCCCAGCAGGCCAGCCCCAGCCCATACTGGTGCAGGGGGCTGTCCCTCCCCCGCGGCAGGACCTTCCACTGGCCTGTGTTGAACTTCAGCTCCTCTGCCCAACTCTCCGGCCTGCCCAGGCCTCGCTGAATGGCAGCGCAGCCTTCGGGTGAACCAGTTTTGTACCGCCAGCAGATTTGCTGAGGGTACGCTCTGTCCCTTCGCCCAGGTCACTGATGAGTCAATTGAACGAGCCTGGACCCAGCAGTGACCCTGGGGAGCCCCGCTGGCTGCCGGCCTCCAGCTCGACTCTGCGCCGCTGGTCACAGCCCTCCGAGTCTGCCACGCAGCCAGGTCCCAGCCCACCCACCGCCGCTCGTCGCGCCCACGCTGCCTGAGCTTGCCTGTGGGGATGTTGGGGGAGACAGTGTCAAAAGCCTTGCTGAGGTCAAGGGAGACAACATCCGCTGCTCTGGCCTCGTCCACCCAGCCAGTCATTCCATCACAGAAGGCTATCAGATTGGTCAAGCACGAGTTCCCCTTGGTGAATCCACGCTGACTGCTCCTGATAAGCTTCTTTTCCTTCACATGCTTCAAGGTGACCTCCAGGCTGAGCTGTTCCATCGCCTTTCCAGGGATGGAGGTGAGGCTGACTGGCCTGCAGTTTCCTGGGCCCTTCTTTCCCTTTTTGAAGACTGGAGTGACACCGGCCTTCCTCCAGTCCTCAGGCACCTCTCCTGTTCTCCAAGACTTTTCAGTGGTGATGAAGAGTGGCTTAGCAGTAACATCTGCCAGCTCCCTCAGCAGCTGGGGGTGCATCCCGTCAGGGCCCATGGATTTGTGGGTGTCAGGCATGCCTAAATGATCTCTACCTAACTCAAGCCTCCTCAACCAAGGGAAAGTCATCCTTTCATGTAAGACTAAGCAGGTTACACATAGCAAAGTATAAAGAGGATTAGCTGTGTACAATCCAAAGGCGTGTTACTCTGCAAGCTTCTGAAACAATTGACTAATACACTTTCACAGAGAGAGAAAGGGCCAGATTTGTTTCTGGTGCTCTACCTCTAAGTCAACACCACCACGCCAGGAACAGATTCGATCTGGAATCTGTCCAGTTAGACTCATTAAAATTGAAATTTTCCTGAATTGGAAGTAAGGAAATTTATTTTCTAAAAATGCAAAACCAATAAGCAAATGCTTTCTGCTTCCTAGTTGAAGCTTAGGTCTTTAGACTAGAGGCTCTATGGAATGAGTATCAGGACAAACAGAATGGGTTTTGCTTCCTTCCTTCCCTTTGTCTTCTTCCTTCTTCAGAATATAAAATGGGTCATATCTGGTTTAAAACACATCTACTTAGACCTTCACTTTCTGTCACCAAAACAGATGGGCAGCCCCAAATCACTAATTTGTGCATATTTTACAGAGCACTGGTACTTCAACACACACTCACTGTGTATACTTTGAGTGTGTGACTTCTGAAAGCTAGAATGTCTTTTATCAGGAATTATTTTATCAGTGGGGGATTCATTTTGAACAATACAATCAAACGAAGACAGTGGTGCACAGCTATTCTTCCCACCCCTTCAAAGTTCACAGCAAACTATGTCAGAGTTAGTGATGTTCTCAGCTGCTGAGAATGCTTTAATCAACCAGACTTTTTTTTTTTCCCGCTCCTTCTGTTCCCTGAAGACAGGGGACTTCATGGCACTGTTTGTTGTACAATGTGTACAGTTATAACCTACACTAAAAGTATGCCATTAATGAACGAACACTGGGTGTGTGTGTCAAGCAGATGAGAATGTTCTTTTGATCTTCTGTGCTCCACCACTGTGGCAGACGGATGTCTAAATTGCCTTATTAAAGCGCTGAAGTCTTCCATCATTTCTCAAACAATACTGAAGGAATAATCAGAATGTCATCATGTTTTGATTTTCTGCTCTTCCAGCTCAAATCTAGCTGGATGTTAAGCAGTAGGGGAAAAAATTATGATTTTTTTATTATTTATTAATTTTCCAGAAGTTTAAGAGGAATATATCACATGCTTGACACTCTCTGAGGCAGCCAACAGAAGCTTCTCAAATTTCTGTTAAATTTCAAAGTAGTTTCCACACAATATGGGAGCTGTATTTAGCCTTAGGTACAATTTTGAAACTAGTTCAAGGGAGCAAGACAAGGGATTCAAAGCTTTTTTTGAGAATATCTTAGAATAGAATAAGCGTGTTTAAAAAGCATAGAGGTTTCTGAAGATGATGATGGCAATGCTTTTAGCCTCCAACATACGAATAGCTAGGGAAAAACAAATAAACCAACTGGTTTGAGGCCAGAAGCATATTAAAGACAGTTTATACGCAATTGCCTGCAAGACCATGATGTAGAAAATCCTTGCTAACCCTTCCAAAAATTATTCTTACATGGTGTTGTGACCAAAACTCTGAATCCACCCACATTTCCTCAGACTAAATGATATAGCTATAAATGACAAGGGGGAGAGAAAAAGAGGCAAACTAGAGCCTCTGTTCTATAAAAGAAAGAAAATCAAACCACTGCTTCACAGGCAGCTAAGCTGATCTAACAAGTCACTGTTGCAAAAGTGCGAGGTCAATCTCTCGGTCTGTGTCCCAGCTGCACTTACAGCAGCTCAGGTACTCTTCTGATCCTTTGCCTTACATCTGTCATTTAGTCAGCTGATTTACCTTGCTATTCCAGAGAAAACTATCCACTTTTCTGCTGTTTTTCTTCCAGGCTAATAGGGTCAAAGTGGCTAATGGAGGGATGGATTCAACACATACCAGAACCAGCGTAAGGTAAGCAGCAGGATGACCAAGAGCAAGGACTGCTAGAGGGCAAAGGACTGGGGACTGCCACCTCTCTCTTGTGACAGTAGCAAGCTGTGAAATTGTCTCGTGGAAGCATTGTCTTAGTGCAAGGACTTGTTATTAGAAGGGAAGGGGGAATCAAAGGGAGAAGCAGAGCAAGTATGGGCCTTGATCATCGCTGCCTTGGAGGAGTGTGGATATAAGGATGCATACTAGAGGGGTAGGAATCCCATACATCTGCAGAGGATTTCGTGGGTAGATAAAAGTAGGGGCATATGCAACAGCTGCAGCACACCCAGGAGCCAGGGGATGTATAATCAATATGCGAATAACTGCATAGTTCCCCCCTGAAAGCAGGAGGCTGACTGCACAGAGTCTTAGTAGCTGCAGAACACGTCTACATCGTCTGCTGTTTTTCTGAAGAGTTTTGCACTTACTATGCATGGCTGGACAGCACAGAACACACACAGAGATACTCCTGCTAGGCTGCTTCATGTTCTATAACTGCAGCGCATGCTCATAGTGCTGATGTCCAGAGTTTCCAGACGTGCAGCCACCAGATCAGAAGTGTCTGCTCCCTACAGCTACCAGACATCCGGAAAGCTCAGACAAATTTATGAAGTCCTGAAAATCTGCCTAAATGTGATTTCCAGGTGGAAAGAGTAAACGTGGCTGGGAAAAGGAAGCCTGCAAGATCCAGAAAGCCCTTTGCTACCTGTAGAAAAGCAAACACAGAACAACAGAAGTTTAGGAATGCCTGTGAAGGCAGAGCTGGAGCTCAAGTCTCAACTTCCTCACCTGTCTTCTCTACTGACCATAACATACCGTAAGACCACTTTACAATGAATTTGAGAGGACATGCTTTCACATAATGGACATATGAGAGGTGTCTCGCAGTGCAGCTTCACAGGTGTCCCCGTTACTGTGGCCATTACAAAAGCTGCATAAAGAACTTACTTTAGGTCTAGACACCCGTGAAGAAAATAACTGTAAACAAATAAAAGGCTATGCACTAATGTGAGAATCCACCTTTTTCTCTCCTTTATATGGTGTTGGCTTATAAAATTAATTACTTACATACCTCACAGAGACGCAATACTTAATTAATATTTGTTAAGTGCTTTGAAATTCTGATGGAAGACATGATGCTAGTGTGCATTATGACTAATACAGTGTAAAAATGATGCCAATGGTGTTGCTCAAGCAGAATGCTGGAAGGATGATGCCTATTCAGTGTTTTATTTGAAAAGGGGAATGAAGGTGAAGAAGGCTTAAGAAAGCTTTTTAAAACTCAGTTATCCTAAAGGAAAAGGGAGAACTGGGGAGGAGGGGCGCTAAAAGAGTTTTCAGAAGAATTTACTCTGCAGTGTGCATTAACTCCTGCAAAGTCAGAGAGTAAGTGCCTACACCAAAATCCTGGCTCCAGCCAAGCACACGGAAAATGTTTCACCAACTTCAGTGAGGCGAAGACTGTTAGCTTTTGTCATAATTTCCAAGAGATGTATCCAGCATCCCATATGCAGGTTTGTGACTTCGCATGGTTGCTTGTTTACAATTTAGGTTCAGGAAATAATCTCATCAAGCTAGGGCATGCTCACCATGTAAAAGCAACTACTCAGCTTCTAATCATCTTTCTACTACACCCCACATTTGGAGTAAATCTTTCCATTCTATTAATGAATTTGGACTTGAGCTACTTATTTAAGTTGGTGGCAAAACTCCAATTAAATGGAAGCAGTGTGGAGATCACTGTAGATTTTGTAATACAGAGGGGAAGAAAACATCCTGTGTTTAACAGTGGTTGTAACTCATATACACCCCTGGAGTTTGGTTCACTTACTCAGAAGCCTGTGGAATTTCTAATTAATTCCTGAGGGGGGTGGGGGGGGTGGGCAGTAACAGAAATATAGACAACTTATTTTTTCAGTTAGTTCTCCACACCTAGCAGGATAAAGACCAGAAGAAACACGGCCCCCACCACTCTTGGGTAAGGCAGAGTTGAAGAGCACATTTTTCAACTGGAAGCTTTGCACCTGGGATGCTCAAAGCAGAAAGGCTATAAAGATTAGCAGGTGATAGGTATCAACAATTGAGAAAAGGTAATCTGGGAGCTTCTAGTATGAAGAGGAGTAATTTTTCAGCAGGAGTCTATGGCTACTTTAGGTAGGAAACCAAGTGAAAATGTGCTAGAACGCAAGTTTTTATTTATCTGTGCTGTTTTACAAGTACTGAAGCCTGTTATTTGGTGTATATGGGGCTCTTGGTAAGCATTACTTGTCTTTTTCCAAGTGGTGTGTGATAGTTTCCACTGAGTATCTCTTAACGTACTCCTGTACAACACAGGAAATCTTAGAGGTACTATTTATTGTAAACCACCTCTTAAGGTAAGCTTTCCAGCTATGCTACATGTAGAAATGTTGTACTACCACAAACCAGCACTTCTAAAGCAGCTTTGTATCTATGCAATTGCCTAGACCAAATGTAATGATAAGGTTAAGCATAGCAACGTTCCCTTTTCATTTATGCTAGGTAGGCTGTATCTTTCTAACTGTACTGCAGGCTCTGAAGCATGTAGGCTTTTAGGTTTTCCCTCAGTGCTTGTGCAGCTGTGTCCACACATGTATATATCCAGTAAAACTCAAGGAAATGTTCCTGGATGTCAGGATTAAGCTTAGATAGCTACAGTTGTAATAGCTCATATGAAGTTCTCTGCTTTCTAGTTAACAGAGGATTTCCATAAACTTCTTGTAGCAGCTTATGCCGTACCTCTAAGTGTTGCCAGTTGCTTTCCAGTCCTAGTGGAATAAGTAACATCATTCCTCCATCTAAACTCAGTAATCAAAATGGGTTGGCATATGACCTACACCATGTTGCAGCTCTCTGGATCCCATGGAGAGATGATGCTAAGGGGCCAAGGCAAAAATTCAAGCCTAAGGCTTTTATTGTCTGAAATTTAAATGCCTGATACTTAAGTCATGTGAAAACAGTGCCGTGTCACTTGTTTAGACAGATAGGCTGTGTTTTCTTCCTCTGAATATTCATTAATACCATACTGGACAAGCAGTCCCATCAAACGCTGCAAACGTTTCTCCGGAGTCCACTTTTATGATGTCTAGAGATAATGGTGGGCAGGCTGCATAGGTGAAAAATGATTCTATCTACTGCTTGCCAAGGCTGCTTTCAGGGAAGGCCACTGAAAAGATGCTTTCTGTGTGTTTTGGAGGGGTCTAATTTTGTAGAGGAGCCATAAGAAAATGACACAGGAGATCAGAGTATGCAAGGCTGTGTGTAAGTCAGAGATCTTTACTCAGTGATGTCTGCATTGAGCTGACAGGAGGGACTTCTTAAGACAATACTGTACCTAATTTTAGGACTTCAGAAAAAACAGTGCTGCTAAATAAGGTATTTCATGCCTTTTTCTCCTCACTGTGTGTCCATTCACATTAGCTTTGACTTTTTACCTGGCTAGCTCTGCCTTTCTCATACTGGCTTATATTTTTTTTTTCCTTAGTAGGCTGAAGAGCAGCCCAGCAGCAATCTCTAAAAAATCACACCTATATGGAAAGCATCTGAATTGCCTCTAAACAAATCTAATCAAGCTTAATCGCTCTTTTCGGAGTAGGTTCTTGCAGGTCTCTAATCTTCTAACTTACATGTCTGTACCGTACCTGGTTTTAAAGTTAACACTACTTTCATGGTTCTTTTATGCCATGTACAGGACACAAATCGGTCAAATCTTGTCTCTGGCAAGACACTCTGTTCACTCTGCCAAAGTGAACTCTTGTTAGGCAGTCTAGTCACCCTCTATCTAAAAATGCCCCTGCATTCTGAGTATCTTCTTATCTTCTCTTACCCTCCTAAGTACCCTACATACACCTCCCAGCCTCAGGCGAATGATTTTTCATGTTACATTAAAACGAAGGTTGTTCAGATGAACATGTCTTTTCAGGTAGTCCAGATCTCAGTTTACCACCCCGTGTTTACACCTTCAATTTGTAGTGTTCATCAGCACTATACAACCAGTTGTAGACACCCATAGAATGGTAGAAGACTGGAAAGCACTGACCTGAGGTCTTCGGGACTGTGTTAGACTTCTGCTGGATCAAACTTCCCTACGGATATTCCAGTTCCTTATGAGCCTTCTCTCTGGGGAAGTTAAATACAGCAATTTCTCATTATTTTAATACTAGATCTAATTTTAGACTGATCTATCGTATAATTGCTGCTGGCTGTATCTACATCACGAATAAATACAGGTTTGTAAATCGGAATACCTGCTGCTGAGAGCTGTGTTCCCACTACGTGGGTTTTGTGTGTGTGGTTTGTTTAGACGCGCTTGCCTGCGCTCATGGACTTTCCCACCTACGAGTTGTGAAGGGTGTCAGGCAGTCTGTGGTGGTCCATCTGAAAAGTTCAAGCCAAAGTGCAGTACGTGGAGCCACTCTGCTTTTATTAAAAGCACACCCTTGGCTCTAACTCACTTAACATCATTCAAGTGAGAATCTGCACTAGTGCTGGAGCATAGATCAACACCTGCCAGACAGACTGGGAGATTACTGCTGCCATTAATGAAATTAATCCGCATCTGGAGAAGGCACACAGGGATGTGGAAGATTTCTATCTCTTTGTTAGTTAATGGGAGAAGCTTACAAAGCCATTCTTCAAAGCAGATACAGCTACAGATACGAAAAAGGAAAACAGTCCCTGTTCACGCGCCTCCAGTTTGATCTGCAAGAGGTCTGATAACATGATGGCAGAATCTGTTTTTAGGTAATGGATAATTGGGCTTACTATGTTTAGTATAATGATCAAATCAATAGCAGGAATGACTTTTTATTTGGCGTAGGGAGGAGCAAGAAAGGCAGGGCAAAACCCTCCAAATTATCTGCTGTGTACTGAGAATACACAGAGTACTCTGAGACAGCTCCGGAAGCAGGGACTATGTATTTTAGCTGGTGGTATGCTGTGCAATCACTTAATGAAAATACGTAAATACCAAGAAAAGGAAATTACTCTGCCCCGGGGGAAGGGGGGCAGTTAAATACAACTGTTATTACTGCTGCACAGTTGTTAAACAAAAAAAAAACACTACCACCACCCCATCAGATGAAAGTATTCTATCGCTTAACTAAAGACATTCTAACACCAGAAAGCATCCCTGAAACACGCTTAAAAGCAAATGTCAGTGTAAGTAGCTGGTGATGCTTTTCAGGTGCTCACAACAGGGAAAAGACTAAGAAGCAATGCTGAACTGACAACTGAAACCATGTTAGTAAAATTTCACCCTCGTGTATTGGGTAATTTTTTCAGATGTACATGCTCAAATAGTTTCTATTCCTTGTGATAATGCTGAGTAGAAAAAAGTAAGACTGCACCTTCAAGAGGTTGGCTCCCACACTAGCCTTATGGTCATGTAACTGCTGCTTACTTCCAGAAACTGAAAAACAATACAGCTTTTTTTCTGCAAACTCCTCAGTTATGCAAGATCACAGCTCAAAACCGTAGACTGAGTCACTAACAGTATTATAGAAAAACAGAAAAATCCAGCTAAGTTCTTCTTTCCCCTCTCCCCTCCCCCTCACGTGGATATGCAAGCATTTTAAGATCAAGTATTTGCACATGTCAATTGTTGCCTTCTCTTTCTGTGGCCCTTGTACAGTTGGGAGTTGGACAAACTGTAAGGTGTCTGCACAAAAGTGGACTAGAGCTGATGTAGCCTTCAGATCCATATCTAGAGCTTCCTCCTAATTCTCAGAACATCCACAAGTTGGGTTGTCACTAAATTAGCCTTGGAGCTGCACTATGGGCTGTGCAGGTAAGGTAGTATGGGCAAGTAAGAGAAACTGCTGTGCAGTAACAGTGCTTGCATGGAGATGCGCTGTTTAACAGAGAAGTTGCGTTCACCTGTGCTGGCTAAACTGTGGCAAGTACAAAAGAAAGGCCAAAAGCCCTAACAGCCATGTTGTTAGGGAAGGCATGTCTCTCTGTGAGCACTGACACTTAAGGTGCTTTAAGTGCAGTGAAAACAACCCCCAGCATCGGCTCTTCCTCCTGCTTGATTTTATATTGTGGTCACAGCTGCAAAGGTAAGGATGTTATTTTGCTCCTTTTGCTCCTCTGGCGTTGAGTCAAACCCCAGAAGTTTGTATTTGAAAAGTGGCCTGGAAAGTACTATGTTAACAGATTTGCAAAGCCTCTGACTTCTGGGGAATAAACAGCTTTGAAGTAAAATACGTGCCGCAATAATCCATGCACACTTCATTAATTTCAGAACTGCAACAGCAAAGTGCTACTTAGAAAAGAAAAAGCTGTTAAGATAGTAATGAAGGGTTTGGGTTTTGGTTTTTTTTTTTTTCTTTTAATCCCAAAAGCTCCTTATCTCCATTTTCCATGTTTTTTCATTCAATATACAGTATTCTAAATTAAAGCTCATCTAACAAAAAAAATGACACATCAAGTTTAACTAACCTACTCACCCTTCTCTTGAAGAGAATCCTTTCTTCCTTGGGGGAATAAAATGCAACAACGTTAAAATTGCTGTATTGCTTGTTTAAGATAACTTTTCTTTGCACTTTGTGCTTAATGGAATTTGGCTGATTCTGGGTACTTCAGCACCTTAAATTATTCTGTTCAGATAGTGAGGACAGCAATTATTGTCAAGTCTTAACTAAGACACAAAGATCTCTAGGCACTAAGCTGCCAGAAAGGCAGTATTTTGTTATCTGTTAACATGCACACATCTTTCTCTACCACACCCCCCAGTCTAGTTTGAGAGCCCTTAACATGGGCCACTGCACAATATGAAAAGTAAATTTACTGTTCTAATTTGGGTCAAAGCTTGGACTTAAAAAGTAGGTACAGTTCAACACTGCACTTAAGTGCAGCTGTGAGCTGCTGCTGAAAGGGGTGCTCATGCCCCTTTTCCCTCCCTTTTGCTGGACTGTTAAGCTGCAGTGTATACCATGTCAGGGAAGCCGCGATGCACTGGAAAACCAACTTTCAAAAAGCCGGCTGATCCCTGAACCCCATAGAAGAGGTACAGCGCGCCGTACAGCTGGGCAGTGGAATAGGGCCATCTGCTGTCACAGCCTGCTATTGCTCCAGCTTCTGAGGCTAGCCTAAGCGCGTGGGGGTGTGTTTTGCCTTTTTTTGGTTTGTTTTTGGGTTTGTTTTTTTTTGTTTCAACATTTCGGCTTATAAAAAAACTGGCTCTAAAAGAAGCAGTCCAGCCCGATCTTGTATCTCATGCTGCGTGCTCCCTTCTCGCTTTTCCAAGAGTTCATGGGAATCAGCAGAAAGTAACTGATGTGAGTCAACACCACCTAGGCTGGGAGGCAGGGTGAACCAGCCTCGCCAATAAGAAGAGGTAGGGGAAACCTCCTCCGGATTAGTGGTACGAGTAGTATTAAACTGCAAAGTTTGAACTTCTAGGCAAAGAAACAGAGCAATTCCTTTTCTTTGCGGTGTCAGAACATCAAACGTGCTCAAGACAACTTCATCACTTCTGAAGCTGCACCTGAACGAGGAAGCAAATCTGACTGGTTTTCTTACTACGTGGACTTACTACTGCAACTGACTCGCTGCTCCCAGCTCCCCCGCTGTGCCCCTGCCGCCGGCTCTGCGCCGTGCCGGGTGCCCCCGGGAGCGCCTGGCCCGAGGGACGGTGCCCGCGGCCGTGGGGCAGCAGTGGTGGCACCCCGCGGGGAGCTGGCAGCGCACCCCTGAGCGGCGCCGTCTCTGGAAATTAATATCTAAGTCTGTGAAACCAGTGTTAAGCGGCGCAGGCCTTCACAGCAGCATGGTTACTTCCTGCGCGTCAGGCTTTGTTCGCGGCTCGCTGGATAAGTTCGCCTCTCGCCGCGCCGCGCAGCGCTGTCAGGCGCGCGCAAAGCGCACGTGCTGCTGCGGCGGCGCGGGCAATGGCGCCGCGAGGGGCGCGTACGGTCGCCGCGCCCGGTCATGCCCTCAGGGGCCGAAGCCCCCTCGCCCCGCAGGCCTGCGGCCGCCTCGCCGCACGCCGTGCCGCACCGCCTTCCTTCGCCGCGACGCAGCTCCGCTGGTGCCCGTTGTAACCCCCGCCTCCCCCGGCGCCTGCCGCTCGCCGCCGCTCCCTCCGCCGCGCGCCCACCGCCGCGCCCCCTCCCGCCCCGCGGCCGCCATTTTGTGCAGCGCCGAGCCCGCCGGCGGGCGGGGGTCTCGCCGCGGTGCCGCGCCGCCCGGCGGGGAGCCCGCGGTGGGGCTATAACCGCGTCCCGGGCTCGGCCGCTGCCCCGCGCCCCCTTCCCCACTCACGGCGCTCGGCAGCAGGGCTCACGCGTGGGCCGTGGAGTGGCTGCGGTGCCGGCGGGGCGCGGCAGGGGGAGCTGGCGGGCAGGGCCGGGCCCGGCTGCGCGGGAGCCGGGGGGCGTCTTCGGAGGGTCCCTCCCCTCAGGGGCAGCGCCGCGCCCCGCGGGCTGCGCCCGGCCGTGGTGGTGGTGAGTACCCCGCAGCCGTAACCGGGGCTGTGGGGGGAGTCGGGGAGAAGCTGTGGAGGGATGGGTTCCCTGCCCGGCGCCGTGCAGAAGCGCAGGCCTCTCCCTCACGCAGCTCCTGTCAGCTCCACACTGACCACCCCACATAGTCTGTTCAAACAACAAACACTCAGTTTGCTGCGTTGTCTTGAGATCCGTTATCTTCTGTGGTTCATTATTTTTCCAGGCCAAGCCCTAAACGAAGGAACACCATAAAACCAGCTTTATGCATGAAAAGAAAAATGAAAAACCCAACCGAGTTTCTGTGAACATCTCTCCAGCAGTCCCTAAAGAAAACACTCTAGATGTGATCTGATTGCATACACTGATATGCATATTTAACTTCATTACTGCTGTCTTTGGCTTATCTTTTTTCATTCCAAATTTATCCCTTGCCATTGTACCACATAAGCTGATGTCCTTGTCGGTTTGTTTAAGCGGGCTGCCCTGAGCTGCCACAGCTCAGCGCTTGGGCTGTGCCCTGTGTGGAGTGTGTGCGAGCACTGCCAGATTTGGGGATCCTGAGCCTTGGCTCTCAGTTTTCATTCATCTGAAATTAAACGATGAGTGTACCAATAATTTCAGAGTGCGTTCTGCCACTGTTTCTTAGTGCATCATACCTGCTTTGGTACTTACTGCGTGCCCTCCCTGGCTGAGGAGTTGAATCAGGCATTCTTCTCCGGGCTGTTGCCAAGCCAGTTTGTTCTCTTATCCAAGTACTTTCCAGCTTCTTGTTTACACTTTTTAGTTTACCATTGTGATTTAGTGGGTTATTATCTCCTGTTGAATTATCCCAACAAACTTTCTTCCCATGGAGGGCTTCTAGTGGCTGCTGGTCAACTCCTATCGTCAGAATGATCATTACAGTATTCTGCATTGCTTACTTGTTCGTGAAAAAATAATTGAGAAGCGAGAGGTTGCTAGATTGTAGCAGAAGTTAATTAATACATCTGCTTGCTAGGACTGGTAACACTCGTGGGACTGTGGAAGGTGAAAGCAGGGGGAAACATGGTATGGAAAGACAATCAGCAGAACAAAACGATGTGCAAATATGACCAAAACATAGACGATGAGAAATACAAGGCAAAAAAGGGAGGGGGTGGGTATCCCAGTCTAGTGGGAACCCTTCCTACACTCCTAAAAAGCCCTGCTACGAGGCTGTTTTGTATGCAAAACGGCAGGTTTTTCTACCTCTTTCTCTCCTCTTGCCTTTCCAACAACATCCCTTCTTTGTGGGAACTGGTTTGCTTTACCTTTGGGGTGGTCTGACTCCTATATATCTAATTGCTCTCTGAAAAATCTATTTTGTACGTTTTAGACCTGAAGAAGGATTTTGTGCCAAAAGTTTGTCTATGGTACCCAGCTATGCCTGTATCAGCCTAACTACCCTTACAGACCTTCTCCTTCTAATTTTGTAATGATGAAAGCTATACAATAGCCATCCTATTTTGGTGAAGTTTTATTGGTATCGAAAGGTACTCATTATTTATAGATAGTCTCTCTGCTATTTCCGTATGGAAAGAGAATCAGACTGTGTAAGCCATCAGTATACCACTAGAGCTACATCCACACTGGGGGCTATTTGCTACTGTTTCTTCCAAGGTGGGTGTTTCCCCTGCCCGCTTCACCATGGTGGGGACCCTAGCTTCTCTTACCATGCCAGCTGCTCATCTCACAGCCACAAACGGCTCCTCCAGAGCCCATGTCTTGTTCCACCTCTAGCAGAACTGTTCCCCCCAGTTCCCCAATCTTGACCAGATCTAGAGTTCAGTTAAACGTTGGATCTGTTATCTAGCCACCTGAACGAATAAACAAAGGTATGGTGGCAGAGTGAGCTCGAGGCTGTATACAGGGATCAAACAGCAAATAGTTACCTGACTGGTTTAAGCTAACTTAACCACACTGTGGTGGAGAGAGGCAGCTGTGCTCTCCTGTTTGGTTGCATGTTGCCACTCCTACCTGGTTTTGGGAGCAGATCCATCTGGAAAGTAGGGTGGGGGGTGGTTTGGGGTTTTTTTGTTGTTGTTGTTGTTGTGTTTTTTTTTTTACAAGGTTAATTATGACATCAGACAGGTCCCGCATCCTGTAGAACACATGGCTGTACAAATGGGAGCACGGCTGCTGAATCCGAAGGCTCTGAGTTACATCTGCCTCTAATCACTCCCATATGCATTTTTTCATATGTTCTGCTATTTGTTATGGTTTCCTATCATGTGCTAATTGATCCATTACTTTATGCTAAGCATGCAGTCACGTGCTAGTCATTAGCAGTCCCATATGTTGAACTCATGATATGTATCTTTAAATGCCGTATCTCCTGGTCTGCCAGTCCTCCTTTATGCAATACCACATGTATGTTGTAGATCTTCATTCATGCTTTGCTGGACTTTAGACTTCCTGCTTGTTAGTCTTGCATGTAATTCTTCAGTTACTCTGGAGCTCCTCCTTATTGCAGTTATGTGACGACTGTAATCAGAGCTGCTGATACGTGGAGCACCTTTATTCTTTATTCTGTGGTAGGTAATATAATGTGTTTGAGAGGGGAATGGAAGAATTCTGAAACATCCCATGATGTATTTGAAACATCCAGCATAGTAATGTCAGTTTAAACCCCATGTTCAAGTGAAGTTATGTTAGACTGCGGAGGTTTTGCACAAGTTAAAACTCAGTAAACTGGCTCAGAAAATGTGACTCAAAAAGCGCACGTAGCTGGGAAGAGACCAAGTGAACTCCTGAAGTCTTGCTGGTCAGGAAGTTAGCTGCTCAGAAGCAATGAGTGGGAAAGAAGGGTGTATCTCTCTTACAATCCCAACCTGCAGAATTTCAGAATAAAGAACGTAAGGAATCTAGAGCTGCACTGAATTTTAAGTTTTACAGGAAGAAGACAGACTGCTCAGGGTACTACATACACGCAGCATGCTCCAAGATTTGCCAGAAACAGTTCAATTGAACACATTTGGGTGCAAAAAAACCCCAGTTAATTGATTTCTCCAGAGTTATTTCTACGTTATGTCTGGGGTGAATGAGTATAGAATTCAATCCTTTGTATCTGAGGTCCCAGTGTAACAGTTTTAGATGCTATCATAGTCTGTGAATGCCCAACATCAGCATGGTATGGAATGATATGTGAAATTCAGACTGTCCTCGATTCGTACACTTTTTTTTTTGCAGGAGCCAGTGGCCTTGGTGAAATTAGCTGCACCCTCCCAGGCTTTTATCTTCCAAGTCCTGAATGAAGCAGCTGAAAGTCCTGTTTCATGCAGATAAGAAACAGCGAGTAAAGAGGCTGGGAGTAGGATCTAGGTAAAAAAGTGGCTCTCCAAGGAACAAAGCTAGTGCTTAAGCACAGTATATTGTGGGCCAGGAAGCAACCCCTGTAGGAAGGGAGACAAACAGTCTTGAATAAGAGTTCGTGTAACAGCTGGCTTGGGCAGTTCCAGCAGCTTTCTGTATACTGCCTGCTTGGGCAAAGCCAGGCACAGAACGATTTCTTTTCCGCTTGCCACTGCTGAAACTCCCGATTTCCTGAGCATGGCCTCAGCCTGCAATGTAAACCCCACGGATACAGCTGGGCAGACGTCAGCACTGCTGATGTACCAGTGCCTGTAAGCCATCGCATGACTGGGCTCTGGGTAGTGCCTGGCTGGGGTGACCGCTGCATGGGCTTAACTGGGGTCTCGCACAGGTCCCCCGGGGGGCGTCAGCCCCTTGCTAGCCACGTGCAGCTTCCTTGGTGGTTTGTAGACGAAATCTCCCAGGCTCGGTGCCTGTACCAGCCTTCCTGCAGCTGCTTCTGGCTATAGCCCGCCCCTATAGAGCCCTTATTGGGTTTCCCGGCCGAGGGGGTGTTGCTGCAGTGATAGCAGCAGGACGAGCGGTACGGTGATACGCTAGAGCCGCAGAGTGCTGTACGAGAAGGAGCTGCAGGGAGCAGAGGAGAATTAATCAGGATCACGTTTCTCCTCTGTGAGCTGAAGAGGTTAGTGACTATTACTTAATCCGTGCTAACTGTAATTTGGATTTGGAAGCACCGCTTTCGCCTTCTGACCCTCCCTCTGCCCTTCCACAGATGGCTTGCCACCAGCCTTTCCCCTCGGTTGTGAGGGAGTGGGGGAGCCCTGCAAGCCGCGTTGCCCTAGCTGCTCCAAAGACACCCGCCACACTCAAGAGAACAGAACAGGCCAGCCCTCGGGGAGGGAGGGAACCGAGGGAAAGAAAAAAGAGAAAAGCTGTTTGGAAGAATGTGCAAGGTGCAGTGAAGCAGAGCATTAGCTTGTAAATGATGTGGAAGTAGCCAAGTAGCATCACTGGGTGGCTAGAGCACTGTGTGAGTGTGAGAGGTCACTTAAAACCTTTCCTACAAAGTGCCTTCTGGCTTGTTTTTAGAAGTGCTGAGCTTCGTCCAAATCCTGTTAAAAATCCATGTTTACTGCAGGTGTTTGACATCCCCTTCTGAAACAGCAGACCATTAACGTTGTGGTACCTCAGTTTACCTGTGTGTAAAATGGAGATAAGACTTTTTCCTTTTGTAAAGGAACATGGGGGGGCATATTCCAGATAGCCTTTGGTGGGAGAAAGATGATTCTTATGTTCTCAAATACGGTACAGAATCCATGTGTAAAATACATGGATGCTTTTATTAGTAATCACTTTATGCTCTAGTCTTTGCTGTCACCAGTCTCTATCTTACAAATAACCAAACAAACATGCATAAAGGCTCCATCTACACACAGAAAAAAGACAAGCTCAGCCTTTATATAACTCTCCTGGCACCATGCTGAAGTTCTGTGTTGCAGCTTGTTCAAAAAACCCAAGCTGGTGTTAATTAGGGCAACAGTTTATTGAACTTATTTTGTGTGAATCATTTTTATCAAACTCTGCATTGGTTTGCCAAGTTAATTTTCCTGGAATGAGGACAGTCATTCTGCTGTTGGTTCTCTGGTTACAGATGTGAACACAGAACGACACCCTGTCAAAAATCACTAACAGTGTTTGAGCATCTTTCTGTCATTTGTATCGAAAAATGCAAAAATAAAGACAAATCTGTTTCAATAATATAAATCCAACTTGGAGTTTAAACTTCCCAAAATAAAGAGCAATAGGTAAATATTATAAATTATTTTCAGCACCTATAAGAAAGCCTTAGTTAGTTGTACTAAAAACTATTGTTGCAAGCAGTGCACCCAACTTGGATATTTGATAATTGATGGTAAAATACTGGTATGATTCTTACTGTTGGAACAGGGAACCTCCCTTATGCCGGAGGGCTGATGATTCTGAACTTGTCTTCCTGAGTTTACGCGCACATGGTCAACAAACTTCTTTTGTAATACCAACCTCCCAGTTTCTTTAAACAATTACTGTTTGTGAGCAGCTGGAGTTTGAGTCAGTAAGTATGGCTTGTGTTATCCTTACAGGAATGACAATGCCTGTTTTGTTAAAAAGGAGACTCAATCTGTGTAATTTTCACCTTTTAATTTTTAGTGACCTCCTTACTTTCCAAATTGTTGTGCTAATTGCATGTTTCAACACCCATTCCTCACTGCCCCCCCCAAAAAACCCCCAAAGACCACCACATTCAGCTCTGAGAGACTTCATTTTAAATGTCAAAGGGCCAAACTCTTTTTTAAATCAAGAATATCTGCTGTATCCACAGACTTCAGAAACTAAGCTGAGCAGGTGAGAACAAGGTAAGAAAAGGGCCGCTTTGATCTCTGCACTAAAAATCGACCGTCCCTGTCAAAACAAGTGTATTTTACACACGGATTCTGTACCATATTTGAGAACCTAAGGATCATGTTTCTCCCACCAAAGGCTAACTGACCAGTTTTCAAATTAAAATGGGAATCACTTCCCATCTTACACTTTGGCATCAGGACTTCAGTAAGATGCAGGAGTGGAATGCACATCGGCATTTTTGCTTTTTAATGATGACCCTAAACTCACCTCAGTTCCATATGGCTTGTAGAGAGGCTACTGCACTGTATATTGTGCAGATTTGTTGTAGGAAGCTGCAGTGGGTGTTTTCCATTGCTGCTGGCGTGGTCCGGTGAAGCTCTCTGTTTGTGCTGCCATCCTTGGCTAGGTAAGCAGCAGTCAGGCAACAGGAAATAAAAACAAACCAAAGCTGGAAAGAAGTGGGGAAACGTAACAAAAAGAGCTTGGATAGCTATGATAAAGCAGCACTTGCAGTGGGAGAATAACTCCCCAGGAAGGGAGTTCCTGTGTTTGACACCGGTACAGCAGTAGCGACATAAGGTGGGACTGGTGTAACTCTTCACCTTTAATTTTCAGGCAACCAGAGGTCTTTTTGAAACTTGCAGGTAGTGCTCAGCGAAGTAAAAAGAACTTATATTATGTTTGTACTGCACTGTATTAAGCAAGGCGTCAGAAAGGTTACTTCCCTGAGAGCGGCGGGAATGGGGCTTAGGGATGAAAAACAGGGAAAGCCAAGGCACTTAACAGCTTAATCCTGTAGTTAAAAAAAAAACACCCCTGAATGTATACACACCCTGTTGTAACTTAGTAGAACAATTGCTGGGGGCCTGTTCTTGTCCTCTGGAGCTAGCCTTGAGCCCTGGAAAGTGTTCATATGCACATAAGGCCAAAATGTTTGGCTTACATCTTGAAACTTTATAAAGTAAGTGCAGCTGTAATAAAAATTAAAATATGCATTCGACCTGTTTCTTCTCTATTGAGCAAAAAGAGCTTTGGCTTTTTGTTTAACTTTATAAAGTAAGTGCAGCTGTAATAAAAATGCAAGTATGCATTCGACCTGTTTCTTCTCTATTGAGCAAAAAGAGCTTTGGCTTTTTGTTTAACTTTATAAAGTAAGTGCAGCTGTAATAAAAATGCAAGTATGCATTCGACCTGTTTCTTCTCTATTAAGCAAAAAAAGCTTTGGCTTTTTGTTTAACTGAGCTCAAGTGTTCACTAAACTAATGTTTGCAACCTAGGCAGAGCTCTGCTATGCTAATTAGAAAGCATTGCAGAAAACACACCTGACTGGGAAATGCATTTGCTAATCCTGTTATTCCAGATGAGTGCAATCCACCACTTCAACGGGAGTTCAACAATTAGCATAAAAGAAGTTTATCCTTTTTTTCCCCCCTCCCTCTTTCTTCTTAGTATAGTATTATAAACCAGTTAGAAAGACACTGTTTGGGGAAACTAGTGTTCCTGTTACAGTAACTATCTTAAATGCTGAATGAAAGGCTGCGCTACACTGGCTAATAAAGCAAGGCGTTCTCATGGCTCAAGTGATGTTGCTGTGTTTATTAGCTTTCCCTCTTAATGAAATGTGTTGGCAGAAAGGGATCTTGATTGTATTGTCATTACCTTTGTTCTGTGAATGAGAGGAGAGAAAAACTGCCAGAAAGAATATGGAATTATTAGATAATCCCTAAATAAAAAGTGGTACAGAATGTGAGGGGAAGAGTTGAGACCACAGTCATTCTAGTTGAAATGCCATGGATGTTTTTTAGCTATGCTAGAAGCTGTAAAGCTTTGTGAACCTGTCTGTTGCTAGGGCAAACAGCTCTTCGTCAGCGTTTACTGTCTTGTGCAGGCTCTGACACAGATTAGCAATGTAAGACTGGTTGGTCTGTTGTTTGGTGATGCATTTAGAGACCTTGGTGGCTTGCTCATACTTGTCTTCAGAGTAATCTAATTTTTCTCAGGCAGAGCAGAGTTGTGTGCAGCTGGAAGTGGGATCAGCGTGTTTGTATAGATCTCCCTGTGCTTAATCTTGGTGACAGATACAAATATGAAGGACTGAGGGTTTTTTTAATTTTTTTTTAAATTATTTTTGTCCCCATTAAATCAGATTAATAAAATTTGGATGGAGAAGGCAAATTAACTCCTGACTGCTGTCTTCTTCTAAACCTATGATTCTCTAGTGACAAAGGTCTGTGAAGAACCCGCAGTAAAGGATAAAGATGAATTCTGGACTAGTGACGATTCACTGTTAAGTGATGAGGGTATAGACCAGAGTGGTACACTTCTGGCATTGGAAGTGACCATGGGCTTCCTCTACTTTCATTCTTGGTGTCCAGTGTAAGAGAATAGCTCTGTTTTTTTCGTAAGTATGGTGTACTTGAATTTGCAGCCTGAGTAACCTAGAATGCTATACCTGTTAGCAACAGGTTCATCATCCAGAAGTCAGAATAACCAGTACCAGTTGCTACTAGGAAATGTATTTTTCCTTTGAACTTTGTAAGCTTCTCAAATGGCAGCAGCTGAGCAAAATTTTGATTTTTGAAATCTCTTTTACATTTACTTACTTGCATAGTGAAGTGGAATAGCTATCCTTGAATTTAGCCCTGTATTTATGAAGGTAAGACATACTGTCTGTTCTTACTGCCTGCCATCTGTAAGGAGACCTTAAGACTCAGGGCTGTTGAATAAATCTTCAAAATGAACAGGTCATTTGCCTGACTCTTCTTACCATTTAAAAATAATAGTATTCTGACAGGTGTTTCTAACCCAGTCCTTCCTGGATAGGTCCTGGTGACGACCAGCCTGATCTAGTAATAAATATTTGGGTATAGACACAATGAAAACACTGCAAGAGAACTAGGAAAATATCCATCTTACATGATCATAAAACAGGGCTTACAGTGGTGGGATAGCAGCTGGCCCTCTGTTCTAGGGGAGAGAAGAGCTTCGCATCCTTTCTCCTCTTGCTGTCCAGTCGGGGAATGTGGCAATGTAATTCTCTGGCTGCTCTGAGCCCAGTTTTTCTGTTAAACTCCACCAGAAAGGATGCTGCTTTCTCAAGAGGGCAGAGATGGAGAACACAGTCTTTATTCCCTGCTGGCTCTGAAGAAGGCATGATTTTGCACCAGGGAAGTGCATTAGGCACTTTTTTCCTCAAATGCATGGTCAGTGGTTTTCTTGCATTCATATACTTGGGTTGAGAGAGCACCTTTTCAGAAAAACTGCGGCCCACTGCAGCATACTACCATCCCTGTCAGTTGGCCACTAACTTTGCACCATCAGATGGCCTGTAATACCAGAAACAAAATGTTCCTGTTCTTAAAACACAGGAGGGGAAATAATTTTTATCCTAGGTGCCTTTAAGTTATCAGCTCCTAAGGAAGCATGAAGGTGCTGATAATACTGGAGATTTTTTTTCGGTTAAATGACATGCGGCTTCAACTCTTCATCTTTTGCTTTTGGGATCTCAGACTGCCTACTGGCTGAGGTGGCCTTTTTCATTAAGAGAATCATCACAAGCAGGGAGAACTGATGCAGTTGCCAAGTCACTCTCCTGTTAAGAGTCATGGCAATCAGTTGAAGTCCCCAGTGACTGGGAAAAGGGAAACATCACATCCATGGCAGCAGGGTTGGACTAGGTGATCTTTAAAAGTTCCTTCCAACCCAAACTATTCTGTCATTCTAACAACAAGAAGTTCAAAGTACATTCCTTTACAGGGTGCTCATTGTTATTATTTTAAATTTCCAGCATCTACATGACTTTATTTTTGCTTATATGCCAAGCTGGAATAAACTTTCCTATTCTAGCCCGCAGAACTAAAATCCAATTCCAGGAGGAAAAAAACATCCAGCCTGAAAGCAAGTGTAGTCCTAATGTCTTGTGGCCTGGAAGTCTCGATCACAAGCCATTCTTTGACCACACTGTTACACGTGTTACAGGATTTCTCTGACTCAGTGTAATCCTAAACAAAGCCGATGGATCCAAGTGGACTCGGAGAACTGATCACTGCAGACCGTTGTCATTTACGTGTTCTGAGCTGCTGAGGCCTCATTGCTACCCTTATGTACACAAGTCTGACCACAGGAGGGAAGAATAGATGTATTGTCCAATATGTAAGGCAGGCATCTGTAAAACAGTGACAACTTAGGTGCCCATGCATAGTGTTTGTGTTTATAATATTACTATAGGATGCCTTGTGTTTTCCATTTCTAATGATAAATAAAGAGGTGATTTGTCTGAAACCCATTTTGTGGAGAGGCCACAGTCATTCCTGACATGTGGATGGCTTAAATAACGTAAATTAATCTTAAGAGAGTGAGCTTCTTTCCCAGAACCTCAAAATGCTTTGTTGAGTTATGGTAGCAGAAGGTAAGCAGAGAAGAACGGATTTAGACTGACACTTTAAAAAGCTGCAAGACTGCGTAAAGTAATGAGCAGAATTGCTGTTACATTTTAAAATTACTTTTTTTGTTGCCGTTGGTAGCATAGGATGGTGGTGGTTCAGTACAGCCACTCTTCAGGACTCAGTGACCTGTTTGGCCATTTAAAGGAGTGGTGCAGCTAAGGACATGAACTTGAGATGAGGACCAAGCTCTTCTTTTGTAACTGTTAAATCACTTAACCAAAATATCACAGAAAAAATGAAGGGGGTACATTCTAGTAAAAACTGAGTAAGAGAGAGAAATGTCTGTATTATCTTTCAAACAAAAGTATTCCCTCTTGGAAATCTCCTGTTTCCCCCAGCCAGTTCTTTTTCTACCTCTTTCATAAGGTATATTTCCCTCTTCCAGTGGCCTGAGTATTGCCTGCTCCTGAA
Source organism: Falco peregrinus (assembly GCF_023634155.1). Taxonomy (NCBI): domain Eukaryota; kingdom Metazoa; phylum Chordata; class Aves; order Falconiformes; family Falconidae; genus Falco; species Falco peregrinus. The sequence continues at coordinate 30,389,041 of NC_073725.1, read as the reverse complement.
CCTTTGCAGTAGCTGTTTTAGATACTGCAAACTTAGGTGGTTGTGGCAATCCTGCCTTTGATGGGATATTATCCATTTGTTCAGCCACAGTTGTTATAAATAAAATCTTGGTCCATATTAAGCACATTCATTTGGCAGAGAAATGAAGAAAGTGGAACTGAGTTTTTTTATCCCAATTACATGGCCATGCTGGTTCTGAATAGATTGTGCATCTAAAATACTTTGAGCAGGCAGTCAGCTTCAGTAAAACCTTCCAGCTCTGCATCTTTGAAGACAGATAGTGAGGAGCAAAGTGTTTTGGTGTTTTTTAAGCCTATCCACCAATTATTTTTACATAGATTCTTGGAGAGGGTCGTGAGTTTTGTAGGTGCTGCCAGTAGCTTCACCGGTCCCAAACCAACAAGATCTAATGAAGTATGTAGTGTGCCCCTAATATACTGGCACAATCCATCCTGTATCCTCCTTCAGCTGATGTCACTGTGTGGACCCAATCATCAAGTCAGTTTATCATTTTTAATGAGTTTTGTATTCATTACACATCCATGTACAAGAGTTGCAATATATATTAATTTCTCTTTAGATGTTTTAATTGTAAGTGGTTGTTGGAGTGGCTTGAGCCAGGTAGGATCTTCTGCTTTGCTTGCAGCTGTTGGACCCAACTTGATGGCAGGTTTTTTAGGTGCTTTTGGAGACTTCTTGGAACAATAAATCTGGTGATAGCAGATCTGTAAAGAGGCAGAGAGTTGTAAGTAGGAACTGTTTTGTAGGTTATTCTTTTGCTTGTTTGTCAAGCCCAAGCGTGAGCCTGAGTGTGTCAGGCTCTAGGTAGGCACACTTAAAGGTTCAGATTTAGGCATGCTCGGAGCTGTCTGACTGTACAAATCAAAACTTGTGGGTAATTTGGCCATCATCTTTGGCGTGTCAAACTACATCTCTGTGTGTAGAAATCTCAGGGTTTGATGTGGGTAGACCTAGGAATTGGAAGGGGAGACATGGAGTTTGCTTTTGCATTGTGTCCAGTTATACACAAAGAAAGTGTGGTTCTTCCTAAAACTTTGCATAGGACCTAATGTGCAGATGAAGCACTGTGGGAAATATGCTGTTACAGCATTCCTGTAACCTTTTTAATGTATATTTTTAATAAACCTTCTTATCAGTATGATTTAAGTAGGATACCAAATGCCCGCTCTAGTGGCTGGTATTTTGGTAAGGGTGTTTTTCATTTCGTGGGACAATTTAAGCAGATGAGTGGCATGTCAGGACTACCTGACTGCTAAATCACATTGAATTGCAGCTAACTCTTCATGAGAGAGCAGGCTAGTGGCTGGCCTGTACGATCCTTGAGAGTTGCGATGCCCAGTAACATGAAAAATGCTGAGCTCTGAAATTAGGCAGGATTCAAATAACCTCAATTGTTAATCTCTATTCAAGAGCTTCCCCCGCTCCGCGCCCCCCCCCCCCCACTCTCAAGCAATTGCCGACATTGGTAGATTTTCAGGATTTAATGGGAATGGAGAGCATCCATTGTATTTTTCAGGCCTTACTGAGGAGTGATAGACTGACAAAATGGCAGAGGTGTTAGCCATTGCATGTATCATTTTAAGATTACAACATTACATAAAACTTTATCTGCTTCCCAAGTTATCTCAGTCTAGTTATTAAAAAAAAAAATCCCCAAACATTCTATCACTCTCAATTTATTTTAGAAGGGTGAAAACATGTTTGCTGGGGTAGGGGAAAAGTGGCTAAAAAACCCTACGCTTGTCTAGCCAGCTACAATTTTTGTGTATATTGTTTGCTCTGAAGAGGATACGGGGCAGGCCTCTGGTGTTACGAGTTTCTGTCATGCTAAAGTGGAGGCAGAGGATTTCATCATCCATGGTAAGCAATATCTTTATGGTGACCGCAGCCTGTAGCAGGAGTGTTTTTTTTGTTTGAGGAATTCTCAAAATGGGTCAGCTTGTTACAGATCTGGGATGCAGTGACCTTTAGTGGACCGGAAGATAGGTATCATCTGTTGGCTTGGGTCTGTAAAGATATTAAAAGAATGTACTTGTGGCTGGATATGTGTTTTGTTTGTGTGCCTACTAATGTTACAGTAAACAGCAAAAGCTCTTGTTTCTTTCATGTACTTGTAGGAGAGTTCTCATGGGTATCAATGGGATTACTTACGATTAAAGCTGAGCATGCCTATAATTCCTTGTAGGGTTCAGGTTTCAGATTAATAGCAAGAGAAAGGGAAGAAAAAATGTATTTTTGTGTCGCACATTATATGGCATTGTTTTATGTAGATATTTCAGTACAAACCTTAGTATTAGCCATCTTTTCTAGATGTCTGATCTGTGTGGATTTCCTACAGCAAAGAACAGAGGTTGTAGTAATACCTACTTCTTACACCGCACTTATCATCAGTAGGTGTGAGAGTGCTTTATGGAAAAGAGAGATTTCCCCTGTTCTAGCATTGAGAGAACTGACAGGGAAAGGGATGTGATTTGCTTTAGGTCACCCCAAAAACTTCTGGGAGAAATTAAGAATGCAGCCTGGAAATACAGCTTTCCTGCACCTGCTCAGCCCAGCTCTACGTTCATTAGGCTTTCTGAAGAACGAAGTGCTTGTAGAAAGGATTGCAGTAATTGGTAGGCAAATTCAGGGGCAGATGTAGTAACTGAGAAAATACTCCACATGACTTTTCTGTAACTGTCCATCGCCACTTTCATTTGTATTACAGCAAAGGCTTGGAAGCCTCTCCTGGCATTAGAGTTTACCTGCAAAGCAGTTGTGAACCTCTCAAGTGAGGTGGAGAAGTGTCTTCTCTTGGTAGGTGACACAGCGAAAACAAAGTGAGCGGCGTAAGGGAGGGAAGGGGATGCGCTGAGATTATTTGGTATGTCTCAGCTCCCTGCCCTGTCAGCTACATGTTTTGCGATTAGCTCTGAGTAAAGCTGCCCCAAACGTGCAGGTATGGGTGAGTAGTCCTCCTAATTTTTTTAGTGGAACATGATAAGCTCTCAGTTTTAAGAAGTGTAAGAGTCAGCACAAAATAGCAACGTCTTTGTATGAAATAAGTGTTTAAGCAGAGTGTCAGTAGTTAGTGTTCAAATGCTTAGCCATGCAGAGACTTTTATTCCGGAGGCTTTATTGTTCTGCAGGACAGCCATGGGACATGGTTCGTAGTCCACAGGGACCTGGCAGAGTTCAACTCTGTGATAGCTTTGGAGTTTACGTGGGCGTTAGGTCAAAAAAAGTGGTGGAGGATGTGTTTTGTGCCTTCCCCCTGTTACAGAAGGGTTACGATTTAATCTTAAGAAGTAGTCATGCATCCTAGGTTCGAGCAGTTAGTATATCTTGATTGTTTGAAACTAGTCTTTGTGTACTGGTAAGCAATAAATTCAGGCTCTAACAAAGAGGTAGCCCTGGAGGATGAAGGGGAACTGGCCCAAGGCCAGCGATTTCAGGCCAGGAAAGAGACTGAGCTAACCTGGTTTAAGACAATGTATGGGGACTACAGAGGAGAACTCCAGCCAACTGAATAGAGAAGTGGGCGGGTTTGCAGAACCCCGAGACCACTGAAGATCTCCCCACTCTGGACAACTGGGCATGTGTGAGGAGAAGGGCGAAGAGTATAATTAGAATTGGGGAATCTCATTATTATGTATGTTTTTTCAAGGAAATTTATGGAATACGTATACATGCACTGCATAAAAAGAGCTACCCGAGAGAAGGAAGCCATGCACGTTAGGTGGAATGATCCCCCGTGCATCCAGCGCTGCAATAAAGCATGTCTGCTTCTTAACGCTGCATCGGCGTTAAGGAGTTTCATATTCCCGATTTCGGTGAGAGCCCCGCATTGGGTTAGTACCATTTCTAGCTCTACTCAGGGTTATTTTCTCCAGCCTGTGCTCAGACACAGATGGGTACTGTAGCAATAATATTGTTTGATCCCATGGAAAACTAAGATCTGTGAATTGCTGATGGCTCCCTACCATGGCTCATTCTCCTGAGTGCTCATCTAAAATTGGACTTTACACCAAAGTAATTGACAGTCGCTTGTTAAAATGCCTTTCTTCTACCACCATGGACAAATGCACTTTCAAAAATTATTTTAGCACATTAAAGCCTGAAATAAATTTTTGGGACTTCTTGTGGCGCTCTTTGCTTTGCTCATATACTTATTAGCCACATAAAAGTAGCTTTTTGGTTAAAGAATAGCTGTGATGAGGCTGCAGATACGTGGGATTGTTTGCTTACCCACCAGAAGTTTCACAAGGCTCTCTGTAATTTACTCCACAGTAGTTCCTGGAAACTTAACATTAGAAGTAAGAGTCTGGGTTTTTTTTTAAGGGGAAACTTTTATAAAGTAAAAAGTGGAGCCCATCATGTCTTCCTCTTGATTTTTTTTCAGGTGCCCAAAGCAGGCTCAGTTCTTTCTTGGGTAGTTTCAGCCTTAGCAGTGTAGGTACATCCAAATGTAATTTGGCTCTCAGAGTTTCAAACAAAATGAACCTGACTGAGGACGACTTCTCCATGCATTTCTGGGACTTCATCTTAAAAGTGTTATTTGCCTTTGTTTTTCCTCTTCAGATTAGCAACCAAATCTGAACCACAAAAGGTGGCTACAGGCAGAAAACAGGACAAAATGGTGATTCGTGCCCATGCGCTATGTAACAGCACTTCTGATTCAGACCTCCACAGAGTGGAATAGGTCATGTATTAAAACCAGATCTCCAAATTCTTCCAGTACCTCTCCTGGTTTTATATTACTTTTGTGAAATGTTTTTGCTGCAAGTGTGAAGTTGCAGGTTGCGGAGAGCAGCCTTACTGTGGCAGCAGTTGGGACTGCTGTGCACTCTGGAGTTAGCAGAATTAGGTTGCAGAAGTGTGTTTTAATAGAACTTTTTCTTTCTGCTCAGGTATTAATGCTGGAGACAGCATATCTGTTACAAGTGCTGTCATTTATTATTAACCATCCACTGTATAGAGTAAAGGTGCTTGTTTGGCAGCTGTAACACAGCATCTGGCCATATCTCAATATAACTACATCAACTTCAGCTTTGGCAGCCAGCTGGAAAACCAGAATTTAATCAGAAAGCCTGCATATAAATGTAAAATGATGCAAGCGTATTGTTCAAATGGCATTTAAAAGCCAGGAAGAAAAGCCTGCTCTGGCTGTTTCCAAGGTACAGTGGTGCCAGTCAGGATGAGAGACTGTTTTTTGCCGGCAGACCTCTGCAAGAGTCGGTGCCCTGAGGTTATAAGCTGCTTACCAGAGCCTGCGTGCCTGCCCAGAGACAGCGGCCTGGGTCATGGTAGCCAGAGAGATGGGTGTGAGTGATGGAAAGGTGCTGGAGGGGGTTGATTCCTAAGACCATAACAAACAGCTCTCAAGGAAAATGTACATTGTTGCTTTACAGTTTGTAGGTGCTGTTGTTTTCCTCTGAAATGTGAAGACTGTAAATGGTCTTGGCAGGTTTTTGAGAAAAAATTCTGACTCTCCTTGTGTGTTCAATTAATGTTTTAAAGAGAAGTAACAATGAGTGTTGGGGGTTGCCTTCCTGACTGTCTCTTTCTTGCAGAAGGACTTTACTTTTATGTCTAGGTTGCAGCAAAGGCAGAACAAAAACACAAACTCTCGTTCCAGCCTGTTAGCATTTGAACAATTATTTTCTTTGCCTTCATTTCTGGCTTTCCTTTTTCTTCAAGTTCTGCCTTGAGTTAGGATGTGTTGGTTCTACTTCCCGAAGGTACTTCTTCAGCACATACAGAGGTTTAAATGCCTAAGTGGTTTCCTTCAGAACAATGGATGTCAATGCCTTCGAGTAGGCTGCTAAATTGGAGCATTTGTGCAGTTCTTCCCTTTTAAAAAAACAGCACTAACAAAAGCCACACTGTTCAGCTTGTGCTTTCTCTGCTCCAGGCAGATGTGTCTTGCTAAGAGCAGACAATGAGAGTAAGATTTGATGGCACAGGCTGTAGTAGGTACCGACACCCCGAGTCCAGCATCTGCTGGGTCTCCGGGTATTTGAAATCTGGGATGTAGGGCTGGAAGGAACCTCACGTTTTCAGCTTGTGATTTTACAGTGACTGCTGCTGCCTGTCCAGTGTTGCCCTACAAACTTCTGTTGAGGAAGATACTGCAGCCCTCATCTCAGGGCTTTCCTGCCATAACAGAGAAAACATTTTCTGTGATGTCTAATCCACAAGTCTGGTCAAAGGGAACTCTGGAAAACTTCCTCAGTCCAGCCTGGCTTGTTTTAGGGGAAAATATCAGGCTGAATCCAACAGCATGAAAGGGGCAAGGCTGTGCAGCTCCATGGCCCCTGCTCCAGCCAGTATTGAGGCTGAAAACTTATTCCCAGTCAGCCACGCACACAGAGCCCACATGTATATGCACGTGTAGGTGGCCAGCCACACAGATCACAGACAAGAGCACTCTCAGAAACACAGCACCAGCAGCCTCATCCTGCTTCCCTTTCTGGCTGAGGAGAATGAAGGTCTGCTAATGAGAAGATATCTTTATCTATACGTACATATGTACAAGGTGGATCCCTGCAACAGGCAGGCTCAGACACTCAGCCTGTCCAGTAGCTCCCACTGAGTCCCAGTCTCCCCAGTTGCTGGCACCTGGCTATATGAGTCCCCTCTTTACTCTTCACGAAGAGTAGTGGGAGGTGTCTGCCACGTCGGTGGGGATTATATTGATATTTCTAAGCGGTGGGGCGGCAATGACAACATCTGTCAGCACTCAGGCTTGGTAGAGTTATAGATGTAATGTAAGCAAAGATCTGACAAGTATAGAAGGGTGTGCTGGAGAGCGTGAAAATTGCTGAAAAATTACTGTGGGAATGAAATGGTTCAACTGTTGAGTATGCAAAAGCAAACTAACCTTGACAGCAGCAGTTTCAGATTAAGTACTCGCCTGCAAGGTGTGTGCTACTCTTAAGTGTGGCAGTAAAATGGTAGTCACTTGAAGTAGCACACTTAACTTAAAAAGACCAGGCTGGGAGTGCTTCAGGAAAGTCTCCCATCAGTGTTATGCTGTTGCAGGTGACATTAATTGCAAAATATTTTGATTTTTTATTTGATACCTGTGGGAATGTTGCAGGTTGTCTTGAAGTTTTACTGAATCTTTATATATTTTGTGTTTGTTTGTGAAACAAGTTAACTATAGGAGCATCCTGATCTTAAGAAGCTAGCCTCTAGGCTAGTATTATGTTAACGCTTTATTAACCAATGATGTATGGGTTGCTGTGTTGCTTGTCTCTTAAGCTGTGGTATTTAGAAGTCCCTATTCTCTGGACCATGTTAACCTTGGTCTTTAATCCTAGACCATAACTAGAGCATCTAGGTTCTATTGTGTATAGGATGAATTGTTGGACAGCTTGGCAAGGCAGATATCTAGTTGTCCACCTTGGCAACAAAACTTACTTTTTAGCTGTCCTGAAGTGAACTACCTTCATTATAATGCTAAAGAACACACCCACAGGTCAGGCAGACTCTTGCCCAGGTGAAGACACTTCCTCTGCGTAAGCGTAGTAACCAAAGAGGATGACACAGCAGATATTATAATTATTTGCAAATTACTAACCAATCATTGTAACTGGGAGTGTACTACCTTGTAATTTTTGTGTATAAATGTAACGGTGAAATCGATATGTGTGCTTGGTATGTGGAGATTCCACTGAGCACCCAGCGCTGCAATGAAGTGCCTGCTTATCTACTTTGTGTAGATGGGTTTTTCGTTCCCTGGCTAACAGGAGCGAGGCTTTGAAAACTGCAGGGAGAATGCACAAGGCTTACTAAAATTCTCTATATATCATGAGAAGGTACCCATCTTAATCCTGTAATGTCTATAGGTATGCTGTGAAAAAATTTCTTGAAGGGGAGGTAATTCTTCAGTTCTGCCTTTTACCTTGCCTCTGCACTGGCTTTGCCTGGCCTCAGCGATGTTGCACAAAACAAAGGTTAGCGTCAGTGGTTTTGAGATGTAGGGGCTGAAGTCCCACTGTGATTGCACTGGGGAGGAACACATTCACGGGGTGACTGATCCCTTTGCACGTACACCATTGCTTGTTTTTCTGTTAAATATTCCTGGTTTACTGCGAAGTTTTGCAAACATACTTGGGTATGTAGCACCTTTTTCTGCTACGGGGGAGCCTAGATATAGCCAACGGAGGAAATAAGCAGCAGAAGCACAGAAAACTCAACAGAGGGCAGAGGGGTGATGGACAATGGTACATCAGTGTAGGATAAATGATCCTTTTCAGCTAGATGCCTTTCTTGGCTCTGCCTCTGTGTCATGCAGGGCTTGTCTTTCTGAATGAGAGGAGCCACTTGCGCTGGCTGTCAGTGGGGAAAAGCTCTGGCACCCATCGGCAGCCGCTGTGCCCCCCGCCCTCGTGCAGAGGGGACCCTTGGTGGGGCTGGCAGGGCTGCCTGTGGCCCTGCTACTGGGTGGTGGGCGGCACACCTCAGTCGCAGTCCGTGAGCACGAAGGACATCCCTTTCTAATCTCACCAGTCCCTTTGATTTCGTACAGCTGGTTAGGAAAGGGTAGCGAAAGGGAGCTTTTGGACAGTGACTGATGTACTGCTGTATCACTTGCTGTACAATTTTTCCAGTATGACAGGAGCCAAAGTTCAACACCCTTGAAAATGCCCCTGAAATCTTTTTGTCAAAGCTTTAACCAAGGTCACCAATTTTAAGAAAAAGGCATGGAAGACAGGCATGGCAGTTTATGGTTTGGGCTTCCTCCTTCATCGTTTTTGTACTTGAAAGATAACTGTAGCTGTTATCGTCATGTAAAGGTTTTAAATAAGGAATAAAATTTCATCTATTCATCCAGACTCTCAGATGAGTATTCTCTGTTCTGCTCTTACCTGGTTCATGACAGTTCCTAAAAACATCTGATTTAATTTTCTCCCTGAGCAGCTGCGGGATTTGTTGTGTGAGCAAAATGAGGGTCATAAAAAGCTGCATCAGGGATGCAGACATAGCGATTTTTCTCTTGGCTACGTGCATAAGCAAAGGTTCTGTAACGTACATTTAGTAGCTCGCTCTCTGTGCGGATGCCGTATTAGCCTGCAAAACCTTGACCTGGGCTGAATGGCTGGTTGCTATAGCAGCAGGTTGCATAGTAACAGGTTTTGTTCTTAGGTTGAAATCATCTTGCCATTCTTAAATGTGACTAGGAAAGTTTTTTCAAAGGAGAGGCAAAAATGTTGATGTTCAGCAACCTGAGCATCTGCTGAGATATGTTCTTTGTTCACGGCAGTGGAAGAAGGTAGTCGGCTCCCCCACCTTCTCTGCTTCCTTGGAGCAGAGGTCAGCAGCAAACCAGGGGAAAAAAAAAAAAAAAAAAAAGCAGTTCTTAGAAACGAGATGACTGTTCAGGGGAATCTGCTGTGTGACTCCCACTCCTAATCCCATGAAAGGCATAGGCAAATATTAACAGTTTAGCACCCTGGTAACCTTGAACATTTCTAAACTTAAAGTAAGCTGCTCTCCACCTGACTGCTTCTAAACCTCTGCTGACCTGGTCCTGAGTCACGCTGGAGCCCTTTATGAATCTGAATTTTAAAGAATTACTATCGTACACTTCAGAGGAGCAGTGTTATGGCTTTTTGATGGCTCTGTTTGGTAAGGTCCTATGGGATACTGCCCTGTGGGGCAGAGGGGCTGAGGTTCACCTACAGGGATGACCTCCCCAGAGCACAGGCACCCCACTGCAGGCAGAGCCAAGCGTGGCAGAAAGCCGGCGTGGATCGGCAGGGGTGTCCTCACTGAGCTCAACCACAAAAGGGAAGTGTACGAGCTGGGAGGGACTGACGGTCCAGGAGGCACACAGAGAAACAGTGACTAAGCTTGCAGGGACAGAGCTGGGAAAGTCAAAGCTCAGCTGGATCTGAAACAAGCCATAGGTACATTGGCCACAAAAAAAAAAAAAAAAGGCTGAGAAAATATGAGCCTGCTGCTCAGTGGGGCTGGGGTGAGGGAAATTAGAGGTACTTGATGCCTTTTTTTGCTGCAGCTTTCAGTAATAAGGTCTGTCTTCAGACCTCCCGGGTTTCCGAGTCTGCAGAGTCTGTGGGACGGTAGCATTATCCGCAGTAGAGGAAGAAAGTGATACATCTCTGGAGCTAACTGAACGTACAGCAGCCCCTGGCACCAGACAAGGTACACCCAAGGGTGCTGAGGGACTTGGCTGATGTCACTGTGAAGCCACTCGGTGATCAGTGGATGTTCCTGGTGACTGCAAAAGGGCAAGTACATCTTCCGTACTGTTTAATGTCTTTATTAACCACCTGGATAACAGGATGGAGTGCAGCTTCAGCAAGTCTGTGGATGAAATCAAACTAGGGGCAGTGGTCAGTACAGCAGAGGGGCCTGGGCAGGCTGGAGAAACAGCAGGCTTGAACATCATGAAGTTCAGCAAAGGCAAACATAGAGTCCCTTGTCCAGGGTGGAATAACCCTGTGCACCAGTACACGTTGGAGACTGCCTGGCTGGAATGTCAGAGAGTGCCCTGCAGATGCTGGTGGACAAGCTGAACCTCAGGCCACAGCACAGCGTGTTCTGACAAAGATGGCCAACTGTGCCCCGGATTGTGTGACCAAGAGTGTAGCCAACAGGACCTGGCTACACCCGCAGTGCTGTGTCCAGTTTTGTGTGCCCTGGTGTGAGGAATAAATTAAATGCAGGAGCGAGTCTGGTGGAGAACCACAAAGGTGGTCAGGGGACTGGAGCAGACGATGAACGAGGAGAGACTTAGGGGACTGTGTTTGTCCGACCTCCAGAAAAGAGGATAAAGTGGGGTGTTATTGCTGCCTAGAGCTTTCTGATGGGAGGATGTAGAGGAGCTGGAGCCATGCTCTTTTGGGAGATGTGCAGTGACACAGCAAAAGGCAATGCAGGAAACTCTGAGTAGATACTAAGAAGAAGCTTTTGCTGTGAGGGTGGTCAAACGATGCAGCAGGGGTCTTGGGAGGCTGCTGGACTCCCATCCATGGGGACAGTCAGGGCTTGGCATGGCCCTGGTGTGACTGAGTGGGGTTTGGATCGGGTGACCTCCAGGGGCTCCTTCCAGCCAAGATCATTCTGCAAGTCTCAGTCTCTTCTTCTCTTTGGCCATAGAGAAAAGCAAGTGTAATCGAGAGCCCAGAGCAGGATGCTGTGGGTGCAACTGACAGTGGATGCTGTGCTTATGTCACCTTCCTTTCCCCTCCTCTCAGCCCTAAACATCTCTCTTCCCTGGTGAGCCGCGTTGTCATGTTACACCTCAGATGTTTGGTAATGACGTGTCACCGTAATCCACCTAGAGAACTCTTCCAATATCACTTATTTCTTCTTTCGTATTAAACATGCTGTTGTGTTTTTCACCCTTGTACCCTTTTGGCATGTATAAAGTAAGCAGAGTTCAGCACTGACAGGAATATACACGTAGGCAGAAGCTTATAGAAAAACAATATCCAGACACGATAAGTGATTGGAGAGGGGCTTTCTTTGATTATTATTCTTAAAATTTCTGCCAGTTGATGTAACTCCTTAGCAGCTTTCAATCTCTAGCGGTCGGAACAGTCACTTACAGCTGTGCTGCTGCACTGTGATCCTGTCAGACAAGAGGCACAAGGAGGAGTGAAGTGGGGTCATCCATTTATCCATGTAAGTCCCAGAAGGATTTGGAGGGCTGCAGCCAAGTCATGGAAGCGAGCAAAGAGTTCGCTCAGGTGAAGGGAGTTGGCAGCAGCAGGAAGAACACTGAAATGGAAGAAACAGAGTTTGAAGGGGTGCTGCCGTAGGATGGAAGGAACAAAAAATGCAGAGGGGATGACTTTGCTTGGTTTTAGGCCGTTTCTCCTGTAAATCTTAAAATTACAAAGTGTTACTAGTCCTCAGAGTGGTGGAATCGTGCAGGTTTGAAAGGTTACACCAGTTACCCAGTGCTTTCCCAAATCAATGGCAAATCCCAAACCCAACAGGATTTATTACTCGTGGCCCAGCAGCCTGGCCAGCGAGGGCAATACTGACTTGTCCTCCGTATGATGCAGTTGTGGCAGGAGCGTGCTTTTGGGAGTTGTGAATCTTGAGGACATGCTGCTTGTCATTAGAGAGGTGGCAGAGCTTTCTTCATGCATGGAAATGTCAAGCAAGCACCTTGACTGAATTACCAGATAGTTGGTTGGACCTTGCCGTTGTAGGATGTGCCAGTGATAACACGGGGGAAGAAAAGATGCGCTTTGCTTCCTGCCCCAAAGCATTCCGGCTATGCTGCCATGCACTGGGAATGGCCGTGCGGCAGCCCGGCAGTGCTGCCGGTGCTCAGGAAGTCAGGGGGGTTTATATAAAGCTCTGCTGGGTTTGCAGAACCTTTTGGCTCCTTTCCAGCATGGAAGCGGCGATTATATAAATAGAAGAATGTCTCACTTTTGAAGCCTGCCTTCTATTTGTGGAAAGGAAGAACTTTGTGCTGGAGGTGTGATAGAATAGCTGTTAAATACAAGTCAGAAATGAAGAACTTTGTGCTGGAGGTGTGATAGAATAGCTGTTAAATACAAGTCTCAAGGCCGCTCCTGTGACAGGTTGAACAGCTTGATCACCTTTCAGTGGGATGCGAGTGAGCTCAGTAGGCTGTAGCATCACATCTCTGTTAGCTGTTGGCTGACTTCTGATTAAGGTTTGGCTGTATGAAAGCAGAGTTCAAGAGTAATCCACCCTCTCACTCCCCTCCCAGCTGCTCCTCTGAAGAAGCAAGAAATGTTGCTTTTTTTTTTTTTCCCCTTTTGTCAGGTTAACAAAATGTTTGGGACGGTGGTGGTTGGAGTTGGAATTGCTGGCTTAGCGCGAATCCGAGACTTGATGAATCCGATGCCTTCCAGCCCTTCTGAGCACTTGAAACTCTTTGGATTTGTATCCAGGTTAGAAATGGAATCTCAGCATGTTTAGTATGTATGTTGTAATTTTTCTTGTGTCTGGTGCACATGCCTTCCCATGTGGAGGACTATGATTTGAGGGCGGCAGGGGATGAATATCCGAAGTCTAATATTTCTCTTATCATTAAGGCTGTCTGAAAAAGGAAAGTTTATGCAAATATGCCTGTCATTCTGAGTGGCAGCTAGGAAATGAGAACAGAGAGCTTTGCAAGAGGGAACAAATAGGTTACCATAGTGAGATACCTTGCAGAAATGACTAAAATAAAAGCTATGAGACGTTCTCGCTGTAGGATCTGTGCGATTAAAAAAAAAAAAAAGCAATTGTGTCTGAAATTTTCTGTAGGTTTAGGATGGTACAGACAATAATTACACTCATGAGCTGATGTCTACATGGCATTTGCAGAAATGTTTAAAAAACACAGGAAGTTTTACATTGTTCTAAAAAAGTTTTTTTTTACAAAAACACGTTATAAAGCTCATAACACTGCAACTTCATCATAAAATTCTAATTTTCTTTTTTTAAACCAGGTACTGAACCTGTAGTTGTCTTTAAAGAAAATCCCATAATTTGGTACATACAGTAAGGTTGCTTCTTAGAGAGCAAGAGTTTTTCTCTTGGAGTTGAAGCAGTGGAAATGTAACGTATACCTCTCTCTGAGCATTCCTGCTAGACTGTCTGCTCCATAACGGCAGGGCATAAAGGTTTTAAATAGTTAGGCAGTACATCCATGGATCTCAGACTGTGTGAATGTATTTTTCCAGCTATATTTAAATCATGCAGTCAGGGTAGTTTGAGACTGAAAGGACCCATTAGGTCATCCAGTTTTCTCCCTGCCAAATACACTCTTAGTTCCCTGACGCCTTTGCTAGCGCTACAAGCTGGCCTTGAACAACACCGAAAATGGGGTTTCCACTACTTCTGTTGAGAAACAGTGCTGTCGAAATGCACAGTTCACAGACAGCTTGCTCGGGTATGTTGCCATCCTCTCTGCATTCCAATCACATGCAAACATTACCTGTCTTTGCTTTCAAGTCCTGCTTGTGGCCTATCGTCATACCCTCTGTCACCTATCTTAACCCTCTCAAGGTGTCTCCTCCAGTCTTTACTAATGCAAAGGGCTTTTGGGGGGACTGTGCGTGTTTCATTTGCAGGTGGAGATGTGCTCGGGGTGGTGGCCAAGAGAGCCTGCTGCTTAGCACTACATGGGGTGTGTGTTGCAAGCTGTGAGCCGTCACAACCAAGCATCTGCTTTGTCCCTCCTCTGCTTGTTGGTACTTGTAGTTGCACGTGGCCCTGACAACCTGAGTGCTTTTGCCTGTGTTGCCCACCATGCTGGGGAGAAGTTTTCCCACAGGAGCACTGTCCTCCTTCAGCTCACTCTTTTAAAGACTCGTATGTAATGATGCTTATTAAAAAACAAAACGCCAAAACAAAAACCCCCACCAAAATCAAAAGCACTTTACACTTCAATAGCAGGGCAGTTTCTGTCCTGATACCCCTGCCCACACACTGGCCCATCTGTTTTGTTCTTTTGTGTGCTCCATTTCTGTCTGTAAGTGCTCATGCCCCTCCTGGATAACAAGCTGCCTTTGTTCTAGCTTTGTTGAGCTCAGTGAGACAGTGGTCCATGAGAACAATTTCTGAGTGCTGCTGTACACCATGCAGTTGGGCAGAAAGGACTGTGATAGTTATGCTCTGGTTGTATTTATGCTAAATACACAGGAGAAGTTTCGGCAATATTAATGAGGCCAAGCAGATTAGCCTGGAAGATGCTCTAAGAAGCAAAGAGATCCATGCAGCCTTCATCAGCACAGAGAACAGAAGCCATGAAGAAAACATCAGGTATTTTGAGATGGTGTTTTTTCCCTTTTTCCTTGCCTTTCCCCTGTAATTTAGAAGCATAGAAGACCTGTTGTAAAGCTGTTGCAGGAGAAGATGCAGACACTGGAGAATAGATTGCCAGACTAGAAACCTGAAGTGAATGATGGCAAATTCCCTAAAGCACCCAATAAGCCCTGGAAGAGAGTAGGTTTTAAGATGAATTAATTTCCCAAGTAATTCCAATTGCATGCCTCTAGGCCTGTGTTTGATGGACAGGCAGCTTTAAAACAGGATTTAAAGCCTTTCCTCCCAGATTATTTAGAGGAAGGGCACTCCAGTGCCCCACTGCAGCCATTCAGGTGTCTGGAAGTTAGAAATTACAGTGCCCAATGCTGCAGCGTTTTAGCGACTTGCTGTAGGTGAGTGAAGGAATTCTGTGGAAAACGGAGAATTAAAACCCTGGTGTTTAAATATGTGATATAGCACAACACCATCCTTGCTAGGAAACTTGCCGCTTATTTGTTTGCATTGTGCGTTTCTCCGTGTGGGGCTGACTGTGGGAATGAGAAGCAGCTTGCACAGTGGAGAGAGATGATTTTGATGATACACTTTTTAAAGACTGATCTTGTATCCTTTTCAGAATGTTTTTAGAAGCTGGGAAGCATGTCCTTGTTGAGTACCCCATGGCTTTGTCTGCTAAGGCGGCCCATGAGCTCTGGGAGATGGCTGAGCAGAAAGGTAACACGTTTGTTCTCAAGGGTGTAGATGTTATTACCTGTTGGGTAGCACCAAAAGCATCACACTCAAAGGCAGGGCTCCAGTCTACTATTAGTCACGATGCACAAGGGAGTATGCCCGTGTCAGAAATGTGTCAGTCTAGGATTTGAGAATGTGCCAATGGGGAAATAAACACACAAGTGTTGACGCTAAGGGAAAGGCACGTTTGCCCTCACCAAAGCGCTGGGTTCTGCTGGTGACGCCGAGAATGCAGTTAGAGAAGGAAGCTTTGTTGCAGTGATACTAAAGCACTTAATGAGTGTAGCCATTGGACTTGTGCACTTCCCTGTCCTCTCCCTCCCTGAAAATAAAACTGGAAACAGCTCCCCTAGCTTCCAGCATTTGTGAGATGCTGGTCACACACAGCTTCTCGTGCTATGGTAGGCCAGCAAGGCATCCCTGTCTGAAAGACAGCTTGTCTCTAAGCAAAATCTCTTTATTTCTAGAAAGCATGTAGTCCCATCATTGCAGTGCCAAGGGTCAGAAGCTGGCAGTTCAGTTGAGGCTGGTGGGGATGTATGGGCTGCAAGGAAAAGAACAGTGATGGGCAGGAGCAGAGTACAAACCATTTGGACAAGCTGCACTATTTATACCACTAGTTGTTAAAAATTTCCTTTGTCACTTTTGTCCTAAAACACCGGAGGTATAGGATTTCTGCTTTGCTGTTTTCCTCTACCAACACCACTTAGTGCCTTGTTGCTTGCCAAATGGCTTCCCATTAAGCAGAATTTATGCCTCTTCTCTTGAAGCAGCAGTAGTTACTGTCAGCAGCCTAAACTGACTCTCCTGGAAACCTTCCAGAAAAACACACATTGAATGAGGGCCACTTTCAACAAGTATCAGATAGCCTCTGTTCCCAAGTATCCCAATTAATTGCAACGGAGGGAGGTACTCTTTAACATATTGTTACAATCTGGGTCTGGGTATTACGCTATTTTTTTTCCCCTCTCCTTTGTCTTTCCTACTACCCTGGGAGGAAAAATGCAGAACAAGGAAATGTGAGGGGAAAGGGTCCAAGAATTAATCAGTCTTTTACTTTGAAGACTCATGTTTCGGCCATAACTGGGTGTTGGGTTTCACTACAGGGTTTCTGTTAAACATGGTGGCTACTATTCCTGCAGTCTCTCTATTTGTTGTCTCCTGAAAATCCTTAACCCAGATAGACACCTCAACTCAGGTGTTTGATTTTCTTCATGACGTCATTTTGCCAGCCATGTGTGAGAACATTTCTAACTGAGTTTCCACTGGTGGCTGGTGAAGCTATTTTACTGCCTAGATGTGCCTTTGATTCACTCAGGAAGCTCCTATTTCACCTGTCCTGATGTTTGGTGTGGTTGTTTGTTTTGTTTTGATTTGTTTTTTTTAATGGCAGGTAAAATACTCCATGTGGAGCACATTGAGCTTCTGACGGAAGAGTACAAGCAGCTGAAAAAAGAGGTGGCTGGGAAAGACCTGGTGAAGGGAACATTGCATTTCACAGGTCAGTAGCTGTGAGGAAGTCGAAGTCCGTCTGGATTTGTCTGCCTGCTCCACAGGGACATCGGTCTTTCCAGGCTTCATTCAGCCCTTTTAGATGAGAGTCTGTCTATAAACTGACTAAAGACACAGGTATCTGTTCTAGGTATTTCCATGACATTATAAAACTGTCTGGAAAACACCTTTGCCTTTAATGGTTGTCTTCCATGGACTGTTGCTTTGCTAATCTCTTCCTGCTGTCTGGTGGAGAGCACAAGCCCATGCCTTGTGTGGAGGAGAGGGCACTTCTTCACCCCCTGTGTACTTTGGTGGTAGTGACCAATTTCTTACTCATGTTGGTCTCAGAGAGGAGGGTGAGCTCTGAGGAAGTGTCCCAGTTTGTAGTGGGGACCTTTAGTCTTCCTTACTGGTGCCTAGCCCCAGAAGAGATTGGAGAGATTTTCAAACCATTGTTTTCTCTCTACTTTATTCCCTTATTGACTCCACGTAGACCCTTCTGTCCTCAACACATCCTGAAGGGTTTGCTGTATATGTACTTTGTACAGCCTTCTCTGTCATAGCTCACCAGTTGATCCATTTCAAGGTTGACTATGTTTGTTGACTTTCCTACTCAGTCTATCCTCTCGTGGCCTTTCTACACCGCAGCCTTTAAGCCTGCAACTCCAGTTTCTTTAGCCTTTCCTATGCAGAGGGCATTATTCTCTTTCCTGTTTCTCAATACCTTCTGTTGCTGTTGCACCAGGTAGTGTCCTCGATGAAAACAAAACAGGATTCCCAGCTTTCAGTGGAATTGCCCGACTGACCTGGCTGATTGACCTCTTTGGAGACCTCACTGTTACCTCTGCCACCAGAGAAAAGCAGAAGGATAAGAATTATTCCAGAATGACTGTTCACTTTCAGACTGCGAACAAGAAGTGAGTAATGGCGGTGGCAGCAGGTGAACCAGGCTCCTCAGGTATTGTCTGCAGGAGTTCTGCATCCTCCCTTCCTCTTGTGGAAGCAGGCTGGGTGGATGCGGGCTGGAAAGCGTACAAGAGAAACAGACCTGAAAGTGCTTCCTATAGGAATCATGGTAACAGTGCCACACCAAACAATGTCTGCTGAAGAACACGTTAAACGTAAAGGACGTTTAAAAGCTCTTTTCTCATGTCTGGGCGTAGGAATGGGTCGACAAAGCATTTTACAATGCCCTGGACTGAAAGACCCTTCTCTTGCACTCTAAAAAATTGTTCAGAGGCAGCGTATTTTTTTAGTATCAGACATACTAGCTACATGTACATTGAAAGCTAACCTTCCTTCAAAGGTTGAAAGCATATGACTGTTCGAAAAAGTTTGAAAAAGCATAATACTTAGCTTATAGCACTATCATGCTTGTGCTAGTATGTATTACTAGCTGGAAGTTAAGAGAAAATTACACATTTCAAGCAGAATTATAATAAACTATTGAAAGTCCAACACACAAAGCTTGCTCTTGATTAATGCCTAATATGCAGTCCTGAAGTTACCTTAATTTTTTTATTCCCTCCCTGAGCAGGACAACAGCCTGTTTCCCATTTCTTGTCTTTTTGTTTTTGTTGCATGGGTGTGTCAGACTTGAGTGAGAATCCAGCAGCCAGGATTACTTGTCATTTTTTCCAGTCATTGCACTATGACTTTCTTGCAGACAATTCTTTTGATGCATTTTATAATAATGAGTTTGATCTCCCTTTTATTATATGATAACAATAGCCTTGCTATCGAGTAATGTATTTTTAATGGCCTTGCTATGAAATCGTATATTTTTAAATATTAGATGACCATGAAGTAAATCATCAGTGTTTCATATTGTGGATTGAGTACTCAACGTGGTCAAAAGCCTGGTGGTGTATTTTGCCGGAAACTCTCCGGTTTGGTCATTCTGGGACATCCCCATTGAGGTCAAGTCCTTTCAGATAGGTTGAAGTTACTCATGATGACAGTTTACTGCATGCTATAGATGCAACTTGAGAATTGTCTGACATGAAAAGGTACAGAGAAGTTACCCAAGTTCTCTATGTTTCCTAGGAGGCAGGAATGGTGATGGGACAACTTGTTCCTTTCCCTTCACTCCTTTTTTTTCCTGTTTTTCCAAATAACACGCTCTGCCTCCTGAGACAGATGACCCACTCACAGGCATATGACAAGAGGTGTACAAGAAGACTAGGGAGAGCAGGGAAAAATAAGACCCCGTGGGAAAATGTTCTGGCCTATCTTTTTAATAAATTAGCCTTCTTTGTGGCACACATACTGCTGGAACACTTAAACAAGCAAACAAAAAAAACAAACCACCTAACAACAAAAAAGAAAAAACCCACCAAACATGAATGCTTGCTTCTTTAAGAATTTTAGATAAGTGTTTAGTTAAAAAAAGTAATAACCTTATGGACTAGCTGTTTTGGGAGTGAATACAGAGCTCATTTGAACTGTTAGTTTCACCGTGGGTCTATTTAAACATTTTATCAGCCAGTCCTACAGAGCCCACTGCAGTTTATCCTGGGATTAGCATCTTGGCTTAGCAATGATTCCTCTCTCTTTAAATAAAAAAACATTTCCAATTCCTTTTAAAATGCAGTTGAGAGAGGACAGAACTCTGTATACAGGCTCTGTTTACCCGCTTAGTGATTTGCCAGTAACACGAGTAGCTGTAAAGATCTATACAGAATGAGATTTGGAACTAATTCCAGCAGGTGGAACTAGCGGGTGGCTTAAGCGTTTCTCGTAGGTAGTCCTTGGCTGCTCTATATGATTTTTGCTAGGCACAGAACTGTTTCTGGATTCCTGCTGTTTTCCTGCTCTACACCACTAACTGATACCTGCTTTTCTTAGCCCACTGCTATCTATTTGTGCGGATCAGTAAGTGTTTTGTCACCATGGGCGTTTTAATGACCTTGGGGACTGTCAGCTTTATGCCTCTGCGATAATTTACGCTGGCTGGAAAGTTACATAGCGTTCCTGTGTTCTGTTCGGTGGCAGGGCCATATTTCCTGCTGACCTTCCCCCACTGACGTCAGTGGAGTTACGGTGGCAGAGAGTTTGGCCCACTCTCCATCAGGTGAAGTTATGGCCCAGCGGTAATGGTGGCGGTGTTATGGCTCTAATTTGCAAAACCTTTATTTTGCTGAAGGATGGGGAAAGGTCTGCACCTTTCCTGAGAGCTATCCCATCCTTTTTCGAAATACATGAATACACTAACCTTGAGAAATCAGGTTAATTCAGCCTATTTGCTGCCTTGGAAAATACAGCAGGTGCAAAATGCAGGAGCCTGCGTCCTGCTTGTTAAGCAGGGATTTGTGCAAAGGCTATAGTCTGTCTCTGGGTGGATTTTGGAGGTGTGTGTTAATGCCTGACACCGAGCTTTCTGCGAGATGACCTCTGCCTCTGTTGTGTTTCCAAGACAGTTGAGCTGACAGCCTCTCTGTGATAAAACATTGAGCAATCCAGGCAAAGCCAAACCTCTGTTGACAGCACAGCTGGTTTGGGACTGCAGTTCCTGTCCCAGGATTACAGAGCTTGATTTCAGTAAATGTCAAAAATGAATTTTTAGTGTGAGCTGGAGAGGTAATGATATGGGCAATGTCTCTCTTGATGTTAACTAGAGTTAGGGTCTAATTGCTTAATTCCCAGCCAAGGTAAGGTAGGCTCTTTTTGATTGCATGGTAAAATATTGGCATTTTCAAAGTGTGAAAAGGAAGATGTTTAAAAGAAATTGAAGACACTTTCTGAACACATATTCTGGCAATAAACATTTGAAATGATTTTATTGTTTTTATTGAGATTTAAGCTTAAAAAGTTTAATAATGGCTTCACATTGAACATGCATAACAAATCATCTAATACATGCTTTCTGCAGAAGCTGCTGCATAAAATATTAAGCTGAGTGAACCCAAAATTCTTTCAGGCATGAAACCACTTTAATTCTTCTGCAGGTACAAAGAGTGTTTGCTTCATTTTGGTTTATTGAGCTAGCACGGTCCAGCTAGGACCACTCATTATTGGGGGAAACAGAGAATCAGAAAAGCAGAGTCTTTTCCAATCTCTGAATAAAATGTAGCGAGGAGAGCTCCACCAGTCTGAATCTGGAAAGACAGAATGACCATAGGAAGTCTTAGTAGCTTCTTCACTGCAGGTAGTGCTTGCTTTGTAAAAAGGCAGTACAAAAGCGGTTTGTCGGCGTTCAGTTAAACTTTCTTTCCCTTCTCTACTGTCCAACATGTTTAATGTGGCTTTGTTCAGCTGCCAGCAGTGCTGCATTTGTTGCTTCTAAGTAACACTACTAACACTTCTAGATAACTAACTGCATCCATAGCCAGATAACACTTTGATAAAAATCTTTAATGAAAATGGGTAAATTATCTGTTAAAAAACCAGCAGCCCTTCACAGTTTCTGACATCAAATACAAACCTGGTTCTTAAGCTCCAAAATTGCTTAAATAATGTGCAGGCTTGCAAAATATGTATCTTTTATAGCAAAAAAGGGACTAATTTTAGTGTAGAAGTTGTTGTTAATACATTTTGGTTGCCAAATCAAGTAGAATCGACCTCTCTTTGGGAAAATAACTACAAATCCAATTGCAGAAGAAGATAAATCTATTAGTAAACCCAACATTTTCCTGCTCACTGATCTAAATCAGTCATTTTAATCATTTTGATTAAATTTTGCCCAATCTGCATGATTGTGCTTCTGGTTCAGTGGCTTCCCCAAGCTAGAGCAGAAGAAAGTATATGCTCGAGCCTGATCATTGGTGTGCATCTGCTCTAGATCACCCCAGGGAGGTGCCCCTGCATTGACATGGCTTGTTTTGGATCGCATCGTGGACTCCTCCACTGCTGTATGGTAGAGATCTTTGCCTGTGCCTGCCCAGTGGTTTCTGCATACCTGCCTACCTGAGATAAAGCAGCTTTGAATAACAGTGGCCCGAAACCCCTCTGTGGTGGTTTGCTACCATAAGAAGGTACAACTGGCTCTGTCAGGTCAGGGCAAACCCCAGCTTGCTCCCCGGCCTGCCTCTGGCCAAGGTCTGCAGCTGCCACCTCGGGGGAGGAGGATGAGAACACAGAAAACACAGAGCTGACATGGCCCTCAAGCACCCTTCAGGCCTGCAGCAGCACAGCCTTGGGACTTCCTGAAGTGCATGGTGTCTTTTGCATTTATTAATTCTCTGAGGATTTTTTTCAATGCGTTCTTGAAGGCTGTGATTTGTGTCTTCCCCCCGCCATCCCTCCAGTTTTTGGGTTTTTTTATTATGTTCATTCAGGTTAATCTGGCCATGCTTAATTTGTAGGGCGTATGTGTGGCAGTACAGGGGAGCAAAGAATAATTGATACGATGATGTGAATATAGAAACTGGATCTTAAAGCATAAAAGATGAGAGGTGCAGAATCCTTAAGCTGAGTGCTCTGCAGAATGTGTTCAGGGTAGACTGACAAGGACTTTCTTTCCAGATCTAATGATGTTGAAGATTTAACAGGCAGTACTTGGAGACAGAATTTATTCTTCCATGCTATTGATGCCCTCATAATTTGTGAGTGGCAGACTAAAGTGGGCCATAAAGGACTGTAGAGGGGCCATCAATAACCAAGTAAGAAAAATAATGTGCATCCTCTAAACACAGGCAGTAGCGAGTGCTGATGAATGAGCTGCAGAAAGGTAATGGCAAGTTCTAGGCAGCTGGTGAAAGAGCAGGAAAGGAGGGTCGTGGCTGTGTCCCGTGCTGAGGGCCGTTCTTCAAAGCCTCTGCAAGCATTTGCAGGTTTGGGCCGGCAAGTCTGTTAAGACCCCTGAAGTTATGCAGCATGTCCCATGGCTCCTCTTTCCTTGGCCCATCTGGGAAGCTGGGGAGGAAGGCGTGAGGACCTGTGAGCTATGCGAGTTGATAGATGCCACTGCCAATGCTTGGCCTGGAGACTGTGGCTGTCGTGTTAGCATAAGCCAGCACTTTGCTCCGGTTAAGAAAGACCTGCCTGAGAGCCTGTGTGGCTGAAACGGGCAAAACTGACATCTTCTGGTGTAATCTCCAAGATCAACTTAGTGCTCCCAGTGAAGAGAAACAAATGTATTTGACATGTTCAGAGAGTGTGGACACTAGTGTCTGCATGCGTGAACTTGCTGTCTGTCCAGCGTGTCCTAAAGGAGTGGTGTTCGGCTCACGCAGTAATGCCTGAGTCATTGTGATGTCCCCAAGTGATGTAAACTTATCCTTGCTGGAGAATGACTAGACATTGAGGGTCTTGTGAATTTAGCCGTGGTGGAGTCATGCACAAAGTATTAGGATGTTTAACTGCACTTGTCATCCAAGTCCGCAAACAAACTGATTAAACTTCCCTCTTCCCTGTGAGATGGCCAGACGTTGCTGGCTTTTCTTTGTGCGTAGGGAAGACAAAGCTGGAGAGACCTTAGATGGTGTGCTGAAGGTCATGGCATGAAGCAGTGGCAGTTAAGACTATTACCTGGTGTTCAACTCTGTAACCACAAGGCATGTTGGTCAGAACATCTTACCTGAATATGCAATGACTGAGATTTATAAATGCTGCATTTATTAGGGCATTTTCTGTAAATGCTGAGAAAAAAATAATCATAAACTGAAACTGTTGATTCCATTTCTTCATAAATACACTTCTTTTTCTCTGCTTCTCTATGCTAGACCTCTGACTTGGATTGAAGAAAGGGGACCAGGGATGAGACGTGAAAAGAAAATCAACTTCTGTTTCACAAGTGGTTGCATGGAGAACTTCCCTCAAGCCCCAAGGTCTGCTGTGGGCCTTTTCATGCAGGATCAGAACCTCTTTGCCAAAAAACTGCTGGGCCAGGTATCCAAGGAGGAGCTGGCTGCTGAGAAATGGCGAATTTTGCGGTGTCTTGACCTTGCCGAGGTGATCCAACAGCACTGTGAACAGCTGGAGAATATTTGTTCCTGAAACTTCTCTTAGGGAAGGAGGAACGCGGCAGACGGGAAAGCTGTAGTGCTAGAGCTCACCGTTGCCATGAAAGCAGTTCCTGTTTCTGGGTGGTTTTTTTTCTTCTTTCTTTCTGACTAATTGTGATTCCTAGGCTCTCTGGGTAGGCTGGATAGCCTGGGCTATACCCCATGCCTTCTGATTTGCGCCAGAAAAAAAGCAATGTTACCCTGCTCCGACGCATTGCCGTCCTTCCAGGCAGAGAGGAACATAGCAGCAGCAAGCTTTCCTGTGATTCGCTTGGAAATGTCCCTGAGAGCAGATCCTGGAGGACTGCAATTACTAGATATAATTTTTCCTCCTGCGTTGTTTTTTTTTTCTCCCTCTAGGTACATCTGAAAATGAGACGTGTCTGGTTTAGTAATATTCATGTAGTATTAGCTAGAATGAAGTTCTAGGTAAGCCTTCCACCTCTTGATCTGCAGAATTTGTGCCACCACAGTCCTGACATTTCTTCCAGATGCCCCAAATTGTTCTGTGTGTTTGCTCTAGTTAGTTATGGTGCTGGTTTGGTTTTATTGGGGGTTGTTTTGGTTTGGGTTTTGGTTGTTTTTTTATATTAGAGATCATCTACCTTCAAATAGAATCTATATTGGTATCAAACCACAATAGAAGGAAAAATCTTGTCTCTTGCCATGTTGAGTTCACTCAATTTCTCTGGTGTCCTGTGCCAACACAGAAATCTTTCCAGCAGAGGTTGAAACAGTACATTAAACTAATGCATCATCTGCCTGCTTTCTACTGAATCTAAATATTTTTCTGTTTTTTTACTGGAGCAGCATATTGCTGTCCTTCATTTATGTTTTGTATCTAATTCAGCATGTGAATGGATTACTGCTAAAAATAACTTTTAAGAAAAAAATAACTACTGTGCTCCTTGAAACAGTGGAATTAATTAGAAATAGTGATAAAATTAGAATGGAACTGTAGAAAATGGAGCATTTTGCAAGTATAGTTGTGTGGTTATGGTGTATGACACCTGTGGTTTAACATTTTACAGTAGTCTCAGGGTCATGTATGAAGACTATCACTTCCCTAAAGAAGCGTTTTAGTTTTACGAGAAGACTAACCAGCATGCAAAACTATGAACAGCTCCTCTCTTTGCCTCTCACTTTCTAATTACAGCATCTGTCCGTGCTATACTAATATAGTGGCAGACTTCAGTCTGTGCCATTGTTCTTTCAGACACAGAACCATCATTTCTTTTCCATGTTATGACTCGGGCAGTTTTTTAATAAAGGAGCATATATGTTGTGAATGTATACATAAATACAGCCAGTCAGTATTGATGGGAAAAAAGTCTTCCTTTCATATTAATACAGAAGCTGGATACAGCTCAGTTAGTTGGAAACAGGGAAGGAAAGACTGGTTTTTTCCCCCAATTTTTTAGGAGCAACTGGAGCTTGATAAGTTAATTAATTCTGCATGTGAAATTTGTTTAGATCTACCTGTTAAAATAAGTGACAGTCTTCCTATTGGCTGCAATGGATTGAAACCCATGTGGGCTGGCGGCACATCCATGCAGGCGGATCACACGTGTGTCAGCCCAAATGGGCACCTTACTGAGCATTCCCGGGGACTTCATTACCGATGTGACGGGCATTGCCTGGGCAGATCTGCTGCTGTATGAGGGGAAAAACTGGGTTTGTGGTACAGTGCAAAAAGTCCATCTGGGATGCAACTGAAATGAGAATCTGCTGTGTATGTTTATCTGCTGTGTATGACAGCACATGCGAGATTCTGTTTCTTGACTAAGTCCTCAGCTGTGAACATGGGGTGAACACCACTTGTTTACATGCTAATTCACCATGGGTAGCTGAGGAGGGAGGGCAAAGGAAAGGGAGATTCCTACTCCCCATCTGTAGGATAATCAAAATTAGCCACCACATCTCCCCGGGCACACTGCAGTTGCTGGCGAGAGCAGTATTCCTCAAAGAAACAGGGAAGAGATTCACAGGAGCTCTGCAGAGCAGCAGTGTAACAGCGTGCAGTGAATCACCCTCTGGAGAAGCTTGTTTCTATGGAGCGCGCCTGGAGAAATTAGCTGGTTAATTTGAGCTAGGGAAGGCAGATGCCTAGAGCTGGGTGTCTTGCGCTGTCCCCCCCATCCCCCTCCCATCCCTCCCAGCTAACCTGCTCGCCTGCAGCTGCCTGCCCTGCTCCTGGGAGCTTGCAGCATTGAAATTCCTTCAGCCCTCTGAATTTGCTGTGCTGTACCATGGTGGTTTGTATACGAGAGCTACTGGATGTCAAGCTTCAAACGTACACATCGTTTAACCAGATGTCAAACTCGCCAATAAAATGTCGGAGTTCTTAATGATTCCTTTCAGTTCCTGTTGTCCTTCATTAGCTGTTGCCATTGCCTGTGCTGAAAGTGGCTCTGTCCCAGCTGGTTCTTTTACCCCCTTTCACTCCCCGAGCCCTGTGAAATCCTGCCAGCAACTACAGGCTGTGATATTATCCTAAAGTCCTCAGCTGTCTCCTCCTTCTGTTTCCAAGTTTTGAATACAAGTGTGGTGGGGTTTGTCCCCTTATCTCAATTCCTGAGCCCTCCCACAAAATTCCTGCCCCTCTGGTCCCCTCTGACTCCTGCCCAGGAGTACAGACAAGTCTAAATCTCAGCCGTATGCTTCCAGTTTCCCATTCAACAACTGGTGCATTTGAGCAACATTGTAGAATCTGCTAAGTAGAATCTGAAACAGGTATTGAAATGGGTGTTCTCCTGGTTTTAATAAACTGCTTTGTCATAGCAGAAACACTATTGGAAGAGTTTTTCAGATAGTGTTTGGCATAGCCTGAAGCAAGGCAGTTCTAGAGATGCGGAGGTATGAAGAGGTAAGTATAAGGTATGACATGGGCAAGTTAGTGTATCATATTCTTTGGAAGTAGCTTCTTTTCTACTTTCTCTGTTAGAAATCACTCTGCTGCTACAGGACACTGTAGGAAGTCCATTGCGGCACACTTTGTTAACTCTGCCTGATGCTATGGAGTTGTTACGGGAACAGCTGTACTGCAGAATGCTCTGACGTGAAAGAAGGATGCTCAATTTGCTGACACAGGCTGAAGCTTGACTTTGGCAGATCAGAAGCATGGAGTCACTAACTGCAACATGCTAGCTGAAACCTGGAAGAGGTGTTTTGATCCAAAGTCCTTTTCAGAGGGCTGGAGATCAGAGGAAAGGAAAATTTCCAAAGAGTAAAGAAACTAGCTGTCGGTATGAGGACTTGCAAAGCGGTGTGGGAAGCCCTGGCCAAGGGGGAAGGACGGTGGATGTGATTTTGGGAGCCCTGTGGGGTCTTGGAATGGGGTCTAATTTAACTGTGTGATTACTGAGGGTTGTCAGGAACAGTACATGAACGTGGGAGGTGGGATGAAGGGAAAGGTGAAGAGGACTGGGAGACACCACAGAAGCTGCTTGAGCTGGCATTACATATGGGGATGTCATTGATCCTCCCCAAGAGCAGATCAAGCAGACAAGGAAGGGGGAAGGCAAGCGGTGGCAGCTGTGTAGATCGGGGCTGTTTTTAACATGGTCCTAATATGTCAAAACTGGCTGTTTTAAAATGAATAGTATGTATGGTGTCTGAGTAAAACTGCAGGGCTGAGTTACAGAAAGCGCTTCAGGGATTGCAGATCCTCCAGCAGTCCATAGAGGGTTCAAGGTTGTAAGGGCTGAACTGTACATGAATTTTCAGCTGTCACTCAAGGTGTTTGACTCCCTCAGGTTGGCAGTATGATCTGGGACCTTGGGCACCCTCACGGTTTGCTGGTGAGTGACCCACCAAAGGTGATCCTGGCTGGACATCTGGCTATGTAATGATGTCTCCGGTGAGACTCGCAGAACTGTGTGCTGATGCACTTCCTGCAGTAGCATTTACTGCTCCCCAAGGTATGTGGTACGCTCTGTGCAATAGTAGTAAAACATAGTACCAGGAATACAAGGATCTCCAGTAAATAACTCCAGATCTCTGGCAAGGATAGCAAGATACTTGTTTAGCCTTAAGTGCTGCAAGCTGGTGTCTGTAGAAGCTGAGTTAAATGAGGTTACAGGACTCTGTTGTGGCCTGTTAGAATTTTTTTTTAAAGAAGGGATGTAGCACAGGTGTTACCCGTGCAAACTGAACCCTGAACCTGGAAGAACCAAGCCTTGCAATGGGAAGACAGGAGATGTTCATGCAAGTACAGTGTGGTGCTGTACAAAACACCAGCTGAGCTACCTCTGGTATCAGGAGGTCCAGCCTGCAGCATAATTTCATCTGGCCAGATGTGCCCTGCTCCTCAGCAAAGCTGGCTGGCCTGCATGGAGTACTGGGCTAACTCATCGGGCTGTGCAGACATACCCGCAGCTCAGCTCAAAGTACCCATTTGGCTCCTGGCCTGCCAGCACTGATAGTAGCTTGCTGCCCCAAAAATAAGTGTAATTAGGAGAAAAGGGAACCCAAACACAACTTCCAAGCTGATGAAGATGGACAGTTTTTTTTCTTGAACAAAACATCAGGCTCAGGAGGTACAGGGCTGCTGCATGGTGATACCCACACAGCTGTAGGAATCATCTCAGTGTTACAGCTAGCAGATCTCCGGGCTTAGCGCTTGGCTTCCACGTCTTGGCAATAAACACACCTTGCAGGGGCCCACAACTGCATGCAGATAAATAAGGAGGGGAACTTCAAAACAGTAATTTGAAGTAATAAATCCTGCGGGTACTCATGCTAGTTCTGACAACACTGAACACTTCCTGGTCTAATAAAAATCACTTGGTTCACCTTACTACTTCAAAAAACTTCTGTAAAACGTCATACTTGGGGCATCCTAGATCACATTTAGTGTGAGCTGATTTTGCTGCTGTCGTTAATGTCACAACCTGTCTAGTAACGTTCCTGTCTACCACACCTAGTGTATGTCCCATCCTGCCTGGTCTCCAGTGAGTCATCCTTTTTTCCTGACAAAGGTTAACTCACAAAGAACCCAGTAACATCTCTAAAATGGCTAGATTACCTCAATGTGGTGAAGAACTGCTTCACTGAATTAGGGCTTTCTGATGTTTTGTGTATGGGTGTTATTCAAGTCGTAGACGAATAAAAATAATTTTTAAATGCTAGCTTAATTATTAACAGAAAGTCAAGAAAGAAGCTCAACAGAGGAATAATTATATTTTTAAAAAAAATAACGTCAGGAATGGTGTCCCTTTGTGAATGATCTGTCACTCAGGATTTCTAAAGCAGCTCAGAAACAAACAGAGAGGATGGCGATAGCTCTCTGCTAGCAGGAAGCAGTGGGTAAACTATTAGCTCTTCTTTTTCTCTTGTTTAATTCGAATATAGCTCTAATTCATAGACTCTCTTCCCATGGTTAGGGAAGCGGCACACTGGCAGCGTTTGGGTTTTGTGTTTTATTTGATGCAAGGATTTATAGCTGGTGTCCTCGGCTGAGTAGGCAGCAGTAGCCTTGTTCTGCGTGCTTCTTAAGGAGCTGTTTATAACTCTGTCTCTCTCTTTCTCACCTACACCAATGGGTCCTCCGCCTTTTCGAAAATATACAATTCCCTTGTAAGTTGACATCTCTCCTTTGTTCTGGTCCTTATTATCAGCAGTACTTGTAGATAACATGGCTTTGTAAAGTCTCGGTAAGATTTTAAATGAATCAGGACACCTTTTCTCCGTTTCCTCTGATCTGAGATTTCATTTTATGAATTCCACTGTCAGTGGATTTGTTGTAGAGTTCAACAGTTTTAAGACTTTTCTTTCTAATACTGATGCAAAACACATGTTACAGAAAAGACCTGGATGCTGACGTTTTCCTGTCATTGACTGTGCCTGCATTTTAATACACATCTTTGCATATGGGGACTGTTTAAGTTCCTAGTCTCATTCACACAGACAGTGTTCATGTTTGGACTTTTTCTGTTGCTATGCTGAAATCTGTTTGTGTCCAGATTTTGAATGTCATGGAAATTTCTTTAAGAGCTGTTAGATGGGGAGTTACGAATGCCTTATCACCATCTTTGTCTTATTTTTGCCCTATGGCAAAACCCAACCAGAGCCAAACCATCTATGTCACTGTTTCTACCCTGTCCACCCTGCTCCTGCCTGCTAGTGTAGCTGCGGTGAGCTCAGGCAGAATGAGTTTGTCTGTGGCTCGTCGTGTACGTCTTGCCTCTCGCTTGGTATGCTCTTTGCGTTGCTCAGTGCAATCCACCTCTGCTGCAAACCTGCTGTGTTCTAACATTTGCTTCTCTTGTAATACCGTGTCCTGCTGGTGTCCCTTCACCTCTGTGTGCTCACGAGACTGTTGCTCGTATCTGCTTTATTACAGATGCCAGTTCTATTATATGACTGTGCAGGTCATGACTGCACACCAGAGCACTCCCATGTGCTGCTATATCTTGAAGTTTTCTGTGTTAAATTATCAGCCATTAGAGCTTTCTCTACTTCTGCTTTTGAGCTTGATTTCATTTGGAGCTCATCTTTCAGCCTGTCATCCCAGCCTGTCAAGGCACAGTCATCTTATTGCAGCTGTAGCCAGGTTACACACTCATGAATCATTTTGGAATGTCCTTGATTTCACTCATCAGAGAAGCTCTCTGCACAGAGGTGTTTTTCACTGGAAAATAATGAGGTTTTGTGTAGCTCAGGCAGTGCACCTAGGTGTTTGTTGTTTTTTATTTTTTCCTATTCTGCTTCAGTGAACTTGTCACTGGAGATGGCAGGCTCTGCAGATATCCCCACCTTTTCCCCTGGGGCGCAGCATTATGTGGGCTACATCTGCCAACAGCCCTGAGATGATTAGGTCTGTTAAGTGCTTGTACACTGTCTGTTTCTCTGCATCCTTCCAGTTTGAAAAACCATGGCAGGCAGCACGTCTCTTCCAATGCTTCACACGAAAAGCCGTCTATTGATGTCTTCTAACATCATGGATTTTGAAGGGAAGGACAGGGTAAAGAAAAATGCTTTCCTTAATTTTGTTGCTTGCTAATCCCCCTGCAGGCACTATGCTCTTGGAAATTCAGCCCTGTACATGGCAGAGCTTAGCCTGGTGTTTTAGGGTGCCATTTGACATGCATTTCTTTGGGCAGGAGCACCAAGCATCCATGGCACCTGTCCCTGCCCAGCTGCCTCTATGTGACAGAGCACCTTCATCTTCTAGCCCTCCTGCCCTATCTGTTGAGGTCCCCCCAGATGTGCTGTGCTGCTGCCATTGCTGTGACCCCTTTTCCAATACCTCACGGCACATCCCTGAGGTCATCAGCGGGGGGGACTGCGACAGGGCTGGGGAGGGCTGTGAGGGACAAACAGGCAGCAGCAATTCTCCACCCAAAATCTGGGTAGAGCTGGAGGGATGGGGTTTAACTGCGAAGGGAGAGAGGAGGGAGGAGGCCGAGCTGTCAGTCTTCACGAGCACTCCCATGTCAAGGAAGAAAGAAAAAGAA
This sequence comes from Falco peregrinus, assembly GCF_023634155.1. Classification (NCBI taxonomy): domain Eukaryota; kingdom Metazoa; phylum Chordata; class Aves; order Falconiformes; family Falconidae; genus Falco; species Falco peregrinus. Next base: position 30,357,642 of record NC_073725.1, on the reverse strand, counting down.
AAAATCCAGTAAGGGGCATTAAATTTTTTGGTGGAAAATAACTCAGAAAACACAGATAACCTTTATTCCTGGTGTTTTTATATGAAAGGCCCAGAGTTGCTCCAGTTTTCTGTTGGAAAGAGTTGCAAGAACCCAAACCCCACCAAGTACATCTCTGTGTAGGTGATGCCTGGATTTCTCATGCATAACATGCCCATGGGTAAAAAGTCCCACCGTAATCTGGCTGCTCTGCATTGATAGTTTTTTTCCATGCAGAGGCACCTTTTCTTGTGCTGAGAAAGAGCCAGTGGCAGGAGGGTTTTTAAAGCAAGAGAAAACAATGGACAAAAAAAGCTCATGAGCTTAAGTTTCTCTTGCAGGCAAGCCTGCTTTCCTTGACTGGTAGCTCATTTTCTCTCAGGAGTTTTTGTCACATCTGGTTTTATGGTTGTTGTCAGGTATCGGGAAGCTGGTTTTGTACTTCAAAGTGGGCAAGGGCTTACATAGGGGTTGTACCATGGATCCTTCTGTACTAGACATCTATCTACTATGTTGTGAGCTGACATTGTGGGGCACTGGGCTCAGGAACCCTGTCCCACATCCCAAGCTCTTGATCTTTTCCTTGCTGTCCTACCAGAGGTGGTTTTGAAGGGGGGAAGTGTCCATGAAGGTGGTCATCATCAGTCACAAAGGGAAACCTGATAGACGAAGGCTCCCTTTGTCCCATACCTCATGTACACCTTCAGATGTACCTTGCTTTCTTTTGGATTTTAGCAGAAAGCCATGTTCCTTCAGCAGCAACCTCAAGATGCTCCTCCTTGCCAGCCTGGAGCACTGTTTGGTTCTGGGAAAGGAGGTGAGTTGGAAGAGCAGCACAATGTGAGGCCCAGCACCACCTAAGCTTTCCAGTGCTGTGAGCGGGAGGTGCACCTCACCACGGAAGCAAGGGGAGCAGTGAAAGCCCACCCAGGAGCAGTGTTTCACCTGGACGCTGTACCCTCTTTTTCTGCCTGCTAAGTTCGCATTAGGTGTTCTACAGACGTAATGGCTTGTCTTCTGGCTTTGGAAAACCTGGGGTGGAGAACTTGGAAATTTCCACGTGGGGTGAAGCTCTGCACTCGATATGGGACCAGGCTGGTCACAGTCACTTTGACTTCTGTCACTTTGACCAGCAGGATTTGTACCTTCTCCTTCTGACAGCTCTGCTAAAGGCACCCTGTGAAACAAGAAGCAGTGCCTTGACCGGCGGTGTGAGTTTGGATGGCCGTGCTGCTGTGTCAGGCAAGTCCTATGCTCTAACAGCACCTTCGGGTAAGTGTCTGGTCTTTGCAAGTAAAATTTGAATTGGAACTTGTTCTGTAGTATCGCGTATGCTACGGAGTGCTGAATGTGAGCCTGATTCCATCATGTGTAAACCTTTCTTCTCTCTTCATTTGCATTTTGTATAGATTCAAGTTGCCAGCCCTGGTACAAAGCTATGACCAGTTGTTCTGGAGGGTGAGAAGTTATTACAACACAGGTATATGGGAAAAGGATAAAAAAAGGAAAACCAAAATCATTCCAATAAAGAAAGGGTAGGGAAATGTTTACCTCCTACTTTAGTCACATCACTAAAATAGAAGGTTGATGTATCCTCTGCATATGTAGCTGAAAGGATTTTTCTGCATTGATATTCATTTTGCAACAGCTTATAATAAGATGTCACTCGCAATGTTCTGGTCACCGAGTATGTTAAGGCTTGTTTATTTAGGCAGAAAACTGCAGTAAATCATAGTCAGGCAGTTATTACTGACAGTGTAATGTCTTGCTATCAACACAGCTCTGATCTTTTGGAAATTCAGGACACAAACTAAGATGTATCAACAACTCAGTCTATCCCATGAGCGTATCCCACTGATTCCTAATGCATTAAATAATCACTATTTAATCTGCCTGGATGCTTTTAGCCATTCACGTCAGGGAACAGATTTGTTTTAAATGATGTCTTGCAGCTATTTCCTTTTTGACTGTTCAGTTTATCCAGGCAAAAGCAAACAGTCTTCATACCTTAAGCCTCATGTAGTAATTCCTACCCGTGCAAAAGAATACAAAGAGCAACCACATCAAAATGTACCACGTCTCACCCACTTTCTTCAAAGTGCAAAACAACAGACAGCCTCTTGAGCTGGTACTTGTCTATTTGAATTCCATTTAAGACCCTCTCAGAGAAGCTGTTCTGCTAACCCATCACAGCAAGAGGGAAGAGCAAAGCTGGAGGGACACCTGTTGATTGAAGATACAACAAAATTGCTCCCAGGACCATCAGGGAGTGGGAGCTGTTCAAGGGGGTTGTTTAGTGGAAGTGTGTGGATGCAGAAATAGAACCACGCCATTCATATGGCTGTCGCAGAATTGATGCCCAGCGAAGGAAGGCCAACCTGAACACATCTGGGGCAGCGCTGGCGCGAGGGTAATTCCAGTTTGTGGCGCCAGCATTGATTTTTAGCCAGACTGAGAGGAAGCAGAATTTCTGACCAATTTTTGTGGACACAGGCAGCGAGTGAGTTTGAATAGTGATTGAGATCTGTAAAACCCAGAATAATGCTTTTACCTCATTCACAATAGAGGTGGTTGCTTGCTTGTTTTTCTCAGATCACTCCAAGCCAGGCAGAGCCAACACTTCACAGGCCAGTGTTTTTGCCATTCAGTGGAGACTCCAGGCCTCCAGGAGAAAATATGCTTATTTACCGAAACAGAAAATAGGAAAGAGCTCTGTTTGGAAATTGAAGGATGCTTTTACAGGATTGAGCAACACCATGTGTAATTTCATTTTTCCAAGCCAGTTTGTATTTCAGGGATAGTAGACAAAAAATAGTTAAATGAGTTGAACCAGATTTTAATTTAAAAAACAAAGCAAAGCCATAATAAACAATTAAAACCTACATCTAGTTAAAATTGCACTTGAAATTAAAATGTAGTGCCTGTAGTTATTATTTAAGTAATGTGATAAAACCAGCAAAAAAAGCAATGCATATTTTCTACCTAAGTTTAAGATAAAGTTGCTGAAACTGTGGGAAGCTCTTAGCAGAATGACTGGGGCTAGAGTCTTCTATAGCCCTAACTCCTCATAGAATGCTTTTTTCATTTTATTGTATTTATTTCAGTATAGTTCCCTCCAAAGAATAAGCAATAACAAACAAAATGGCTGGAAGTTTAAAAACCAGAAATACTTGCTTGGTTCTTTGGGCCTCTGCTTACAAACCAGGTATGAGGGGTTATCTGAAAGTTTTAAAATCTTCAGGCTCAAACCCCAGATTATCCTTCCTTTGTAATAAACCAGTTTTAAACACAACACATGTTGAGGGTAATTTTTTTTTTATTTAAGGTACTATTTTTCTTCTCTATTCAGTCCAGTCAATGTAGTTTTAATTGCTGCCCTTAAAACAGAATAGTCCGCCTGCTATCCAAAGCAAATTACAAGTGAAGTATTAGTAGCTCAGTAAACAAGAAATGCCATTTTTAATAAGATAATAAACTGTTATCAATGAGAATCTGAGTGCATACACTGTAGGTTATATGAGCATTTGCATCGCTGTCCTATATCTTCTGAGCAGCAGCAGATCAGTAGACGTGAAGTGTAAGTTTGGCACAGAAATTATTTGTGTTGTTATCAGTCGTTATTCACTGATGCAATTCAATATGGTTTCAAAAATAAGTACAAAGTACATATTCAACAGGAATAAAGCCTGCTGTTTAAATTGAGCAGATTTGCCTGGCTGACTTAATTCCAAATTTTCAGCGTTCTAAATCACTTTGATATCAATATATGGTTACTTTGGTACTTGATCAGTATATATAAAAATATGATCATTTTGTTACTTGAATTTGGCCTTGTGGAGGGCAGCAAAGCTGGTGAAGGGCTGGAAAGTATGTCCCCTGAGGGGTGGGTGAGGACTCTGGGTTTGTCTAGTTTGGAGAGGAGGCAGCTGAGGGGCGACCTCGCTGTTCTCTGTGGCTGCCTGAGGAGGGGACGTGGAGAGGGAGTTGCTGAGCTCTTCCCTCCAGTACCCAGTGCCAGGGCACATGGGAATGGTTCAGAGCTGTGATCATCATGGAGGTTTCGACTTGACATGAGGAAACGCTTCTGTTCCAAGAGGGTGGCCAAACCCTGGAAGAGACTTCCTAGAGAGACAGTCAATGCTCCATGCCTGTCATTGTGTTAAGAAGCATTTATTTGGACAATGCCCTTAATGCCATGCTTTAACTCTTGGGTCAGCCCTGACGTGGTCAGGCAGTTGGACTAGACAATCATAGGTTTTTTCCAACTCAGCTAGTCTAGTATTAGTGTATTCTTCTGACCTCCTTCTTTCTGTGCAAGTAGTACACACTAAAGAAATCTCTGATGACACTTCTTCCCAGGCCTGAACTTGCAGAAAGCACTGAATACCCATCACCATGTCCCAGCCAAGGCATTGCCTCTGTCACCTTGTGGGAAGGAGGTCTGTACCTTCTGACAGCAGTGAGAGCTGTGGATCATCTCAAGATAATTTGATCACCTGAACCAATTTGCCAGAAGCAAGTGTGAAGTGCAGTTTTTGAAAGACTTCTGTCTTCATCCAGTTGAGCTGGGTTTCCACAGGATGGCAAACCCCACACGTGTGACACTAGTGAGGCTCCAAGGTCAAGCCCTTGGGCTGATGCAGGATGTGCTCTTGAACTGAACGGTTGTAAATCCTTTGGAGGTGAGCAATGCCAGTTCATTACCCATGGATATTTTTCTCTCTCCTTGTACTCATTTCCAGAAATGTCTGATCTGTTTCCTGTGGAAAAGCAAGCTAAATCAAAAGAGCTGAGAACAGTGCTCCATGAGAGAGAAGGTCCGTCTGGCCCAACGTGCCATCTCCAAAGCGGACAAGCAGCAGAGTCCAGAGGACAGCCCATGAGCAGTGCAGGCCTACTTGTGCCAGGGTCCATGGGGTGCTCATAGGCCTTGGTGGCTGGGACCGGTCTCCCCTGGGACCCGCAGTGCCCCCATCTCCTGCCAAGGGCACAGGCGACGTGTCTCAGCTCAGCCTGGGCCGTAAGTCCCTGCCCGAGCCATGCTCTAGGTGTGCCTGTGCCTGCCCCTGTCCTGGCTGGGCCTGGGCCCTGCCCTGCAGAGAGCTGCTCTGCTGGAGGGACCCTCAGACCCCACTCACAGCTTCTCACGTAGAACTCCAGCCATAACATGGCGTAACTCCTCTGGTTCTATTCCCTGTACTCACCATGAGGTGAATACTGATGAAACTGCTTGTTGTTTGGCTGAAATGCTGGGGGGGGGTTCAGTTCCAAAAAAACTTTCAAGAACACATAATACAAAGGTTACAAGTGGAAACAGGAGTTTAAGTTTCCTGGATCTGTTTCAAAGCTGATGCTTGCAAGCATTAACCCAAGGTGTGTATGTAGCCAGGAGCAAGCTGTTGTGTTCCTCAGTTTAGCTTGCAAAAACATCCCTTGCCTTCTGGCAAAGAAAAGCCATAGAGCTACAGAAAACAGCAGCAGGGACACAGGCCAAGCAGTGCCTGTTTGCTGAAGCTGAAGAGTGAGAATGTGAAGAAGGAGCATCAGGACCAACCACACACAAAAGACGACGAGTTGTGTGGTACTATGGCATATTTTCCAAAGTATGGAAATGTGTTGATGTGTCCAGGAATCGATGACAGACACACTTTTTGCCTTTGGAAACATGTTCCACCACTGTGCTTCTTGGCCAGGGATGCATGGAAAGCGCTCTCGTGCCTGCCCTGCGCTTGCCTTGCGTGCGGAGAGAGCTAGAAAGTGGCAGCTCCTGATGGGGCAGCGAGCCTGGAGCCCGGCCAAGCGGAGGCTGTTTGGCACCAGGCAGAAGCCCAGGGGAAAGGGAGCCGAGGGCAGAGCAGAGCTGGCTCCTGCCAAGGCTTGCGATGGGCAAGAGAGCCAGAGCGCCAGGGCACGGGGGTGCCTCGGGGGTGCGAGGGCAGCGGGCAAGAACCTGGCCGAAAGGGCCCCGAGGAGCCCTGGCCAGGGGCTGTGCTCAGTGCTACCGAGGAAAAGCAGCAACCCGCGGGGGCCACGCTGGGGGCCCCCTGGGAGCCTCGAAAGCTTCCTCCCCCCGCATGCGGGGCACGAGGCCACCTTCGTGGGGCACCAGCAGCAGGCACCTGGCCAGAATGGCCCAAAGGAGCCCTGGCCAGGGGCCCTGCGCGGTGCTGCAGAGGCAGGCAAAAAACCCCGGGCAGGGACACTTGCTCGCCCACCGCGGGGGAAAAAAAGCCTTCCTCCCCCCCAGCTGCGGGGCACGAGAGGCCACCTTCGTGGGGCACCAGCAGCAGGCGGTGACCTGGCCCGAGGGACCGCAGGAGCCCTGACAAGTGGTCGCGCTCAGTGCTGCAGAGGAAGGCAAAAAACCCCCGGGGGCCAGTGCCAGTGTGCCCCGGGGGAAAATTCCTTCCTGACCCCAGGCAGCGCTGGCGATCGGCTGTTCCCTGAGCACGTGAGCGGGACCGGCCTCCTCGTCCCACGGGCCGGGCACGCCTCCCGGGAGATGCCCCAGCCCTCTTCTCCCTCAGCCCGGAGCCACCTCAGGGGCTTCCAAGAGTGACCAAACACCCCTGGCCTGATCGACCTGGGGGGCAAGAATCCTTCCCGTGCCTGGCAGGGCACCAGTGGGTGCTCCAAAGCTCTGGGACCCCTGGCAATATCTCTGCATCCCATAACTCACGGCCACCGCCCCTGGCTCCACAGGGATGAAGTCAGTGAGCTCTGCAGCGCTCCTCAAGAAGGCATTCCCTTGGTGGTGCCATGGCTGTCCAGCTGAAAAGACCTGATAGCCTTGGGTACCTCTGAGGGCTGGTGGTTCTCATCTCCTGAGGGGCTTGTGTCTGCTCCCTGAAGGCTCAAGCAAGATTTCCATCCATCAACTTTGAACATGGCCCTGCCAGAATCTGCCCTTGCAGCGGAGAAGCTCCAGCAGCTGCATCCAGTGTCCCCCAGCCTTCCTCCCTCAGCCCCCGGGGAATCCCACCGGCCCCTCCAGGCCTTCCTCTCGGGTGTCTTCAGGCCGGTGCCAGGCCAGCTCTGGACAGGGGACACTGGACGAGGCCCCTTTTGTACTCCCCCGGGGCACTGTGACTGCTGCGTTGCCAGGTGATGGCACTGTGACACAGGGGTGACACAGGGTGACACGGCCCCCCAGGTGCCACCCCATCCCCCGCCCAGCCCCCCTGGGAGGAAGGGCTTTGGGGTGCCGGCCTGAGGCAGCCCCTGTGCCCGGGAGGCCCGGGGCGCTGTCCCTGCCCTTGGTGGCCATGCACGGGGCACAGCTGCTGGGCGTCCCTGACACCTCCTCTGCCGCTGGGCTCCCGAGGACAGACCCCGGGCTGTTCCTCCTCTCTCGGGCCGTGGCAGGGACAACCCCTCCTCAGGTCTTGCAGAGCGGCCAGGAGGGCATGTTTAGGGCATCTCTCACTTCTCCATCTACCTGTACTGAGGAGCAGCCAGGGAGCAGTGAGAGACAGGCATGCAGCCTGACAGGATGGGCAAGGACCTGGAGAAGAGCCGGGTTTGGGCAGGGCCGTTACAGAAACCAGGCCCAGCCACGTGTCTAGTTCAGATTTACTTGGTGTCATGCTTGGTCCGGGGTGTGACATGCATTCATAAACGTAATGGAGAGATGACCAGTATTTGAAAAATGAAGATTGTAGTTACTACCTTCTTGACAGCAGGGGCTGGGGACAAGAGGCGGAGGGTGTTTCCAAGGAAGCGCTGTTGGGAGGGTGCATTTCACTGCTTAGTGACAAGGTGGTGGCTGTGGTAGGTAACACTAGTGCCCAATTTTTGCCCTGTTGTGTGCAATGAGGAGCCTAGCCAAACTGTCAGCAGCAAAGGGTTTTTTTAAAATCAATATTTTAATAGAAATTTTACACTGGATTCTGCTGTGCTTTATTGTTTTGGGGGATTTTTGTGTGTTTGTTCCCCTGTCCCCATAAATGTCCTCAAATTCATCTTCCCAGGACTGTCAAGAAGTTTTCCTTCAATATTTGTGGCTCCTGGGGTCACTATTTGCTTAATGTAGTTTTGTCAAATAGTTTAAAAGTCTGACGTCTATTTTTAATACTTGCATTTCACTGAGCTCTGTTTTTTCTCATGTTTTAAACAAACACTCCCCAGTATTTTCAAACCCACCCTATTTGGAAATGCGGTTTATAGTTCTACTGTAATAAATTTAGTCAAAAAACTGTTTTCTGGTACTTTAGCACTTGGAAGTCATAGTTTTGGGAATTTGGAACAAACTTCTAAACAACAAAATAGTATTTTTATAGATATGTGATGGTACAAATGGTGCAGGGAATAAAGCAGGGAGCAATGGGTTTGTTACAGTAGCCAGTGATAGATCTGAAATATGTTGGTTTCCAGCTATGCAAAAAAGATGGAAAACCCTTCAAAAGAGTCTGTTCAGGGATAGCATGAACTCTGAGTTTTGACCCCATTGTGTTGTTCCCTGTATCCCTGAACCCACCGTGAGGTATTGGGGTCTGGTGTATTGGGGATATTTCCGTTGCCTCCAGCAGAAAAGCTGTAGCGCTTGAGAGGTTCTGTGTGAGGCATCTGGATGCGCTTACAGCCAATGCATGGAAGTACTTGTCTGGAAAAATTGAATGCATCCCTGTAGCATGGCATGTAAGAAAGGCACCATCACAGGCGAAACATAACTTTCTTCTGTCCCCTCCTAACCACCAGTGACACTTACTCCAAGATCCCTTCAGCACCATAAGGAGGTCTCAAAATAAAAGTGGGATGTGAGCAGGTGAGGAGCTGAATGTGGAGTTGGACAGTCAGGTGTTTATGTAGCTGGCTTTGACAAAATCCAAGTTTTCACAGCAGGAAAGCTTAGGAGAATAAGCGAGGGGTTAAATGTTGCAGACTGTAGCCTGCTTTTTTGTAAAAGTTGCTATTCTGGAAGTATGACAACCTTCTTGTTCACTTGAGGAATGACAGGAGGTGTCAAGCAGCGAGTGTGGGCAGGATTCTGGGAAGGCATGGTCTTTCAGGAGGCATCACAAACTCTTTCTGACTCTTGAGAGAGAGAAATGGAAATTAGAACTTGGTAGAGGGAAGGTAAAGATGTAAAAATGCTTCCTGCATGTGTCACCTGGGCCAAGAAAAAGCGGAAAGCTGGGGGCCTATTTATCTTGCTTGGGAAATTGGAATTACATGCTTTTAAATATATATGTGGCCTATGTATTTATTCATGACTTAAAAGATATACTTCCTCTTAACAATACACTTCCACTCTATAAAGTGACTGTGGCATCAAGGATTTCCAAGTTTCCTGCCCTTCTCCAAGATCAGCTCTGCTTATTTCGTTCAGGCTTCTGCCTCTTTTTACACCATCTCCCAGGTGCCTCCCTCCTGGCCCATCCCTGCCAGACATCACCCCATGGATTGCATCCAGCTGTGCCCTGTGCCTGTGGCTAACATGAGCCAGCTGTGCTAGAGAACCTTTTTCCTCCAAAGGCCTAGCAGCCAGGAGAAGGCTTGGGAGACGATTGTCACTTTGTCAGTCAGGCCCAGCCCAGACAAGGCTTGGGTGCTTTTCTCTGAATCCTTGTTTGATGAAAGAGCATTTATTGTGTTGAAGGGAAAGGCAGCAGGACACCAAGCTGCCTCATTGTCCTTGTTTACCAACCACAAGACCCTTTTCTCAAACCTGAAAAAGGCAACATGTGAGGTAAGGACATGAGGTGAAGACATGATGAGAGATGGGGAATTGTGTTCGTTTTGGTTTTCTTCCTCTCATTATTATTATTTAGCAAATCCATCTTGATTTGTAGACAAAGATTGTAACTGATGCAGATGTAGCACAGAAAGCAAGTCCTCTGGGACCTGTGAGAAAAAAATTTCCTCTGTAGATTTGGGCCGGCTGTAGCTATGCAATACCTTCCAGATGTTTTGTAAGGAGATGTGTTGGACAGAGGAGTGGTGCTTACTTACCTGTAATTCCTCATACTTGTGGTTTTGAGTTGGGTTAAAAAAAAGAAGCTTCAGCTGTAATTATTTTGTGGGGGAGGAGTCCCTAGTTTTGAAGCAAGACTCAGCGCAGGGACTCACATTAGGATCTTTGTGGTGTTCGTTTATGAGCACAGTTTTCTTAAGAAAGGAGGGTGGATGAACAGGGAAAGCTGGAGAATCACCTAAATGGGGAAGAAAAAAAGAAAGGGGGGTGGGGGGGTGGGGAAGATAGCTATAAGCTCCCTGTGCAACAGCAACTTGGATATATTTTTTTCTCCATGGAGACATTGCTGACTTCAAACGCTGTTCTAATTGTTAGCTCTGGCACTCATGTGGGTTTCTGTTGAAAAGCTGTTTTTGAGAATAGAAGTCCAAAAAGATGTTATATTTCTTCCTAAATCTCAAGGTTGTTTTGTTTCTTCTTATAACATTAAAAAAAAAAAAAGCCAAACCATAGAAGAATTAATGTTTACAGTATGAGTTGAAATGCAAGTCTGCCATTGAGTTTTCTCCCTGAGCAGCAGCAGTTCACTGTTTTGCAAGAAGGTTCAGCTAGGGCAAGGATTAATTTGGTTATCTTTATTAATTCTTATTTTGTGACACAGAAAAAAAAAATTGTATTTGTGGAGGGAGGAGGGAGGGACAGAAATGATGCCCACTTCCTTGTGTGGGAAAAAGAAGGACATCTGAAAATTAGCTTTCCTTGCAAACTGGGAGCTGACTTTTCCCCAGGGACATATTTCTCTATCTGCATTAGTACTCTGAACCAGCAGAGCTTTAAAGAAACTGGAAATGCTTGTGGCTGTAGAGACATTAGAAGAGCAACGAGCAGTGTGATGGAGACTCAGGGAAGATGCAGCCTTCAGCAGCAGAGACCAGAAGAGAATTAAATTCCCCTGGAAATATGGTCCTTTTGACTGATATCACCGGTGTGTCACCAGAAATCATTAGCAAGGAAAGCACTGTCCAAAGCTAGATAAACCTAGGTGATGCTGTTACTTTCCTTGGGAAAAGAGATGTGTCCGGTATTACTAAATCCTCCTTGCCTCCTGAGCTGTACTACTCTGGCCTTAGGCAACATCAGAATTGAGGTATGGTAGACCTGTTCCCTGCCCACTGCCTTAATGTGAGTTTTCTATATTGACCTCATTGGGAACTCAGCCCACAGACCGATCTTCCATCCTCAGAGACACAGTTATGGTTATCCTGACCCTGACTGGCTGTAAAAATGGCATCTCAAAGCTCCATGCGAAACAAGGGCATCATGGATTGGCAAATTCAATTTGTTGCACCTGTCACATGAAAAGAAATTTTTTCTTGCAGTCCAGCGAGCTTCCCCTGCAGTATGTAAGTCTGAAATTATAGATCCTATTTCAACTTGTATGCAAATCCAGTAATCATCCTGGGTTTTGACTAGTAATTGCTAACGTTAAGTGCTGTGGGTGCTAGATTCTACTCTGTTGCGACTGGGTGAAACCTCTTCACTGAATGGAAACAACACATGAAAGCTGTTAGTTCAGTATGAAGAAGTAGTCTGTCTTAACCCACGGCATTAAGATTACTTTTACCAGACTATTTTTTTTTTTGTCTGAGGTGTGAATCCAGTTTCTTTTGAATATAGATGGTGAGTCCTCAAACATCCCTCACAGCTTGTATCGGCATGCTGCTTCCTCTCGCTGGTGTCTTTTCACTTGTCTTTGTCCTACCATAAAATTCAGTCTGTTGCCTCAATATGTGCAAGGTTGCAGTGGGCTTGCCTGGAAAGGCTTTGGTAGCAGGGGGGCTACAGGGAATAGCCCCTGGTACAGGAAATCTCATCTGTGAGAAGATGCTAGAAACTGCCCCCATGCCCGATGGAGCCGGTGCCCACCTGTGCCGAGGGGGACCCACCTGGCCAGGGCTGAGCCCCCAGCCGCGGGGGCAGCGCCTCGGGGTGACATAGTTAAGAAGGGCTGGGGAATCTGTGAAAACTTGCAGCTGGGAGAGAGGAGCAGACTGTGAGGCGCAGCCCTGCAGCCCCCAGGGCAGGGCAGGAGGGGGCCGGGGGGCTCCAGGCACCGCAGCAGAGGCTCCCCTGGCCCATAGAGCCCCCCAGCCTCCGGGGAGCCTCCGGGGGATCAGCTTCCCCCCTGCAGCCCGGGCAGGGGGCTGTGACCCCTGGGCAGCCCGCGATGGGCCAGCTCCGGGCAGGGCCTGCGGCCCCCTGAGGAGCGGAGCCCGGGCTGGGGCAGGGCCTGTGCCCCCAGGGGGGACCCCGGCTGTGCCCGGGGGGCTGCGCCCGAGGGGGCCCCATGCTGCGGCAGCTCATGGGGAGCTGCAGCCCCTGGGAAGGGCTCAGCTGGGGCAGCTCATGGGGAGCTGTGTCCCCTGGGGGGGAGCTGTGTCCCCTGGGAGGGACCCCAGGCTGGGGCTGGGGCAGGGCAGGGTGTGAGGAGGGAGCGGCAGGGAGAAGGTGTGATGGGCTGGCCCGTCCCTCCTCCCCCGTGCTGCTCCAGGGAGGGAGGAGGGAGAGCAACTGGGAATTAAGTTAAGCTCAAGAAGAAGGCATGGATGTGGGTGAGGTGTTTTCCTGATTTGATAGGTAATAAATTAATTTTCTCCAAGTCAAGTGTGTTTCGCCTGTGACTGTAATTGTGATTGATCTCCTGTCCTTGCCTCGAGCCACGAGCCTTTTCTCTCCCCTGTCAAGCCGAGGAGGGGAGCGACAGAGCGGCTTTGGTGGGCACACGGCATTCAACCAGGGTCAACTCACCACCCAGATCCTTTGTAACTGCTGTAGCAATACGTAAGTTTAAATAGAATTGACCTTTAATAACCCACTTAGTGTGGTTAGTTGAAGCACAAAGTTTACACTTTGGCTGGAGGGGCTTAGATATGAATAGAGACAAATAAAACACATGAAACGTTCAGTGCTATTAGAACATATGGGGTTTCTAAACAAATGGAAAAGGGCTGCAAAATGCTGTATTGAACCGATGCTACCCTCGTAATACCTTCTTTTTCATTTGGTTGTACCTTACTACTGGCTGTTGGTGTCAGTAGAGCAAATCCCCTGATATGGTTACTTGTTTGTTAAATGAGCTGTCCTAGAGTAAGCAGGGATAAAATAGCGGCAGAGAAACAGTGACTCATTTATCCTTTGAGAAGCCTTTGTCAACACTCTTTTGAGACTGATGAAGTGGATGCCTCTCAATATGAGCTACTAAATGTCCTGGCTGGCCTTGTACCAGCAAAAGGTTTGAAGAAAGCTGAGCGGGAGGGAAGGAGGGCTCAGTGAGCTAGAGCAAGATGAGATTTGCAGGGGGAATTTGGGTTTTCACAGTGAGAAAAATGGCTGGGAGAAAAGCCATTGGAGGAGATCTTGGGGGAGAGAGGAGAAAGGGACCTGTAGGAAGGAGAATCCTTCTGGTTTGGCTGGGTTTGGAAGAGGAGAGGGAGCATGAGGGAGGGGAAGTGTGAGCAAGATGGTTGGGGTAGGAGAGTGACTTATTCAGGAAATGGAAGAAGACAGCAAGTAATTTCAAGGTGGAAGAACTGAAGCTGGAGTGGTTTGCATAAAAGTAGCCACCAGGTAAAAATGGGAAAGAGTACATGTCTTGGTGAAGAGAAGGGGTTGGGAAGAAGCATGTTTGTAGTCCTCAAAAGAAGACCTTTTCAGAGAGAGACTTGTGGAAAGAATGGGAAATTTAATGGGTTTGGAAGTGCTGATAACAGGTAGCAGAGACAGACAATTTTAGGAAATTAAACAAAACAGGGAAAGGAGGAAGGGGCTTGCAGAATGGCAAGACAGAATACGGGTGTTGCAGTCGAGACTGGATCATCCAGGGAGCAGAAAGGGAGGAGCAAAGCCTGAGTTGGATAATGAAACAAGCATGAAAGGAAGAGCGAACTAGCAGAGTCCAGAGAAAGAGGAGACTTTAGAGTAGAGGACAGGATGCACTCCTTTTCGCTAGCACTCTATTCTCTTCCATCGTTCTATTGATACCCTTTTTTCCTGTTCCTTGGCTCTTTCAACCTTTGCCATTTTATCCATCCATTCACACTCATCAGGAAGAATTTAAGGAGGTACCTCCCTGTGTCATGTTGACCTCGGGTTGAATTCAACAGATATTTTAGGCAGACAATTAGTAGCAGTTTGACTTCTGGTAAATTATAGATGAAGTGATCTGCTTTCCTATTGACCGTACCGTATGGTTTACTTCCTGGGAAGTGTCTCTATTTGCCTCTTCACTTGAGGCAGGTGTTTTTCTTCTGAACCATGCTGGATTCTTGAATTCTTTTTTGTCAGTGGCTTTTTACAACATCTGCAAACAGCTGGAAATCCTTGTTTTGGGGAAACCTCGTAGGTCACTAGGAAATGCAATAAAAAGAGAGTATTTGTGTACCAGGATCGATAAATCTGAATGCAGTGGTTGCAAATGAGAGGAAACAGTGTATCATGAAAGACGGGGGAAAGTGGAACATTGAATGAGAATCCTACTTACACTGGAAGATGCCACTATATCTTATGCTAGAAAAGCCTGCACAATGCAAAGTAACCATAACTGGTCAAAATTAATGGCATCGAAAGAGTTAAAAAGGAAGTTAGAAGCTAGTACTGTAGATGTAGGAAGGGATTTTGAGAGAGTTTATAAAGTCTGCCAAATTCAAGGAAGGCAAGATTCTGATGATCCCAGAGGGACAAATACAGTGCTATTTGCAGCCAGTATGCGGACTGGGCTCTTGCTGATCTTGAAACCATAATCAGTTATTTCAAGTGGCAGGTAAGAGATACAGAACACTAGGTGTTCTGGGAAGATGCAGAGGTATCTATTTGGCAGCACCTGGCACTGAATCCCTCAAAAAGGTTGTGATAGAAATTAATCAGAATGTACTTGAAACAGGTGCTGGAAATCCGTACTTTTTTTTGGGGGGTGGGTGGGGGGGTGGGTGGGGTGTGTTGGTGGTCTGGATTTGGGGTTATTGTGGTGGTGTTTTTTCTGTTGTTTTTTTTTTTTTTTAATAACAGAATATTGATAAGAATAGAGCACAGCTGCAGTTGTTCAGGGTTTGACAGACACCTACTACAGCTACAGTAGAGTCAAATGAGGCCTTGAAAGAGGATGTGAAAGGTTCAATGTACAGATAAAGAAAGAGATGAAGGTGAAAATCAGAAACTCGAGCAGATCACAGAACTGAAAGCTGACACATGCTACAGCTTCTGATGCCCTAACAGAAAAAGCTGAGAAATGCTGCAACATATCAAACAAGCAGGTGGGTAATTTGCTAGTTACTGGAGAGTATGTGGAGGATGCAAAGTTCATAGAAGTTGCTCTGAGATAGTGCCAGAAGGTAAAGGCATTCACCTGGGAAATGGATGTTTGTCAAGCGATACCTCCTTAGGTAGTGAGCCAGAACTCCTGTCATTATTTTCCTGCTGTCTTGGTAAAATTGGAGAGGGAGAAAAGGACTATACAGAGGAGGAATGGGTGCTGTCACTGGGATGAGGCCACAGACTGTGTCCTGGAGCATTTCAATGCAGTGCAGAGAACAAACTGAATTTCTAACTTCATTAGAAGGGTAGGTTTCAAGTCAGATAATCCTGACTTGAAAATAATTTATCCATAGCCACTCTTGTGTTTAGAATCCACTAAAATAGGAATGGATTTATAACACATTGCAGCAGACATCCTGCAGATACTCTGAAATAGTGGCAGCTCCTGAGAAATGATGGGGAACACTGTGACAGTCCCCCTCAGTTATGCCAGAGAAGGACCTTGGGATGCTGTTGAGCTTGGTGGAGAATGAATATCTGTGGGAAGGCAGTGTATGTGATTCTGCCTGACCTTACTCCAGAAACAGGGACAAATACACAGTTCTAAAAGCTTCTCATGAACTTTTTATCCCAGGATAAAATGTCCCAGTGGGATCAAATATAAAATATAATGGCTAAAGCTGTTCAGAGAATGCAGAGCAAGTGTGATTTTTTTTTTTTTTTTTTTTTCATCAAAGCAAAGAATAAACCAGAAGTCACTCTGCATATAGAAGGGGGAAAGCAAACTGATGTATTACTTTATTAAATTATTTATTAAGCAACTTTTTATTTTAATTCTTGACAACTGATTCATTAATTATTAATTCATTGATAAAGGTTTTGTACCTTAAAAGAAAATTTTCTTGGGAGTTTAAAAGTCAGGAATTTAAAAATTAGAAATCGGTTAATGCATTATACCTGATTAAGCCTTTTATGTTTCCACAGGGAAAAGCCTTAGCAGTCTGTATTCTTTCTTAGGGCGAGAATTCTTTGCAAGATTAAGTAGTTCCAGTAATGTCTGGAGTTTATGAAGAAGAAAATCAGGTAACAGATGGAAAAATACTTGCATGTACTTAAAGTTAAGATCAGAAAGGAAATAAAATGGTCTCCCCACACCTAAGCCTCACTGCCTAATAAAAAAATAAGGAGATTCCATCTGCCACCAGCCGGAGGCTGAGCCAGACTCAGAATAGGTGTTCATAAGTCAAATGAAATGGGAAATGAAATTAGTGAATGAAATGTCTTTACAGCAGCACAGATGTGTATGAAATGCCTGGCTCTGCCAGGCTCACATGGCACTTCTGTGGGCGCGGGGCAGTGGGGCACAGCATAGTTAGTACCTGCTAGACTTTCAGCGTCACGTTACCGATTATCGAACTTGTGTCTAGGTCTATCAGCACACATTTCTTTGGCACAAGTTGACCAAAATGTGAGCGTTAACACAAAATGTACTCAAAAAGGGGTGGCAACAGCTATTGTACCACGTTTTTAAGGCACAGTAGATGCATGCAGAAGTAATCGTGTTCCCTAGCAGCCCATTCTACTGCAGCTCTTAAGTCCATCCACCAGCTGAGCCAGAAAAGTATTAGAGACTTTGATCTCTTATAAGTCTGCTCCAGACGTGACAGAAGAGTACCCTCCCTCCTCAGTGCCCTGAAGCGATGGCAACTTAATCTGGACATTTTCTTCCAGATGATAGATGTTGACTGAATATAGCAGTGGGATCTGGCAATGGAATAATTTGTAAGTAATTGGGAACATCAGAACATGTTTAATGATGTGCAGTTTTGCAGATTATGTATAATGTGAAAAGCCAACAAACTTCAAGTTGCCGTGACAGCTTTCTTATGAAAACTGTGTACCTTTTTATATAGAAACGGTGACAGAAGTGATGTGTGAATTTTAAGTAATCAGTGGATGGGATGGTAATGGGGGCAGGGAAGGAATTTGGCCTCCTGCAAGGGAAAATGTTACAAAATGGAGGGAAAGAGAGATTTGGGATGCTGGGGAGGATGTCAGACTGGGGCCTTTATGAGCTGAAGGAACTGGTGGGAGGAGAAACTGGAAGCAAAAGCCCAGGAGAAGAGGTTATTGGTGGACATTAATAGTTCTCAGTGGAAGGACTTAGAAAAAGACTTAAAAGCTGTTCAGAATGCAAGTGGCAAGACATCCAGTTAAGAAGCATAAAAATAGCTGTTAAGAGCATTGTGTGCCATGCCAATACATGAAAAACAAGTTCCTGCATATTATACATCACCTTACTCAGTACCAAGGTTACAAGCAGGATGTAGAAAAGCCCAGCATGGGGGTGGGGAGGGAGGGAAGTATTTGAGTTACTAAACCATAAAATGCTGGAACAATGCAAAGTAATAAATGTGAACTGATGGGGGGGGGGCGGGGGGCAGGGAAGGAGTTCTCGAGAGTCCACGCTGCTCAGGAGGAGAGTGGGCTCAAGAGGGCAGGACTCCTCGCCATGCTTGTGGCAGTGCTGGATACCCTGCGTATTTGCAGACACCGCAGAGGTGTTTCCAGGCTGTGTTGTACAGGTCTGCGTTCTCCATGGATACGAGCAGGAATGCATGATGGAGTTTGGGAAGCCCCGGATACTTTGTGTTCACAGGGAGGCGGTGTCTGGAGATGCTGCTCTAAAGTGCTGGAGAGTGCATTGCTGGCAAGTGATTTATCTTGTTTATCTTGGGTGAAGAGCCCCCCGACTACACATTGCAGCCAAGGCAGCTGGTGGAGGCAGGGTGAAGTCTGGGCTGCAAAGGTTGAAGAAAGCAAGAACAAGTAACCTCTGGTATAGAGTGTGTCCAGCGTGTGGCACAAGCCCACTGACATAACCAGTGGGGGTTTTATTTAGCAATCAAAGAAATAACACAAGCAGGAGATGCTGAGTCCTTGGTCATGAGTCTCACAACATTCCGCTGTTGACCTTTTGCTGTTGCTACTCTGGAAGCTATGGGTCAGCAGAACTGAGTCCTTCATCTCCGGTCAGATGTGACAAGTTAATGGGCAGATAGCTAAAGGAACTGATAGCCTAAGAAGTCTGTCTCCACAGAGACATAGATATGCTAAGAAACTCTTTGGTTAGAGGTCCCTCGTACATGATCACAGTATCCACTGTGCACAGCAATACAGGGAGCTTTTTCTAATGACACTGAAATACTGCTGGTCATTTTCGTGCACGAAGCTGAAGGCTTAGAAAGAAACTTGAACTGTATGGAAAGCACAGATCTTGAATCCCTGGAAAGGATCTGGAAGTTCCAAAATACTGGGAATTATTATGAGAGCTTGTTGGACAGTTATGAAAAAAACATGAAGGAATGTTAGCAAAGTTTTAGAAGACTGATGTCTAGAGAGAAAACAGTCCGTAGAGATGAGGATGCAGAAAAGTTAGAAAACTCAGGAGGAAAAGGGACACTTGGAAAATTAGCTGAAACTGATGTGAACTAGCAAGGATTTTTAACAGAAAAGAGTGGAAAAATTAGGGAAACGAAGGATTTATAGAAAGCAGGTATTGTTAACATAACAAAGGACTGGGATGTCAAGGAGGTATTGATCCCAGAGGAAATCTCTGGGATTGATCCCAGAGGACTGTGCTCCTGATGTTAGCTTGTACTTGTGGGTTATTTTACATCACCTGCTAACATGTTACCCGTAACTCACACAGTGAACTTTATTCCAAAACCCGTCCCTTCCTTCTCTTGAAATAGCAATCTACAGCCTTGCCAAAGCATCGTTTACACTCCAGGGCCAAGTTCACCCAAGTTTATCCTCCAACTGCAGCTGGCCATGTCATCTCCAAAGAGCCCAGTGTGCTGGTATCCACTTCTTATCCCTCATCACCCTCTTGTCCTGTAACTGCAGCGTCTGCACCTAGCTATGCCAAAGCTTGGCGCATCAGGATGGTGCTACAGAAAACGGAGCTGGGAGAGTGTTTGGAGGGCAATTCCCCTGCAGAGGCTTTATCAGCCTTGGGCCTCGTCCATGCTGTCTGTCTTGCAAGTTGTTAGCTGTGTCCTGGCGGAGAGCATGCCTCAGGATAACCTCTCTGCTCCTCTGGGACAAGCAGAAACTGCTTGGTAATTCCTTGGTGGTTGGTTCATCCATTAATGGAAAAAAAGACATGACCTGGTCCGTAAAAAATCTGACCAATGCTCAGTAAGTTGTGTTGGCGCACTAGCAGCTACCAAGGAAGGAACCAGGGCAAGCGTAGCTGTCCAGGGTATGTTTTTCACCCTGGCAGCATGGATGTAGCTGTTCTTCCTGGCTTTGTGGTTCTGAGAAAGAAATGAAGAGCAGCCTGAAATTTATATTTAGTGTTGTGTGAAGGCTCTCTCTGGAGTCTTGTAGTGCTTAACAGATGGAGCCAGGGCAAAGACTCATATTGTGATGCTTATTTATTAATGCAGCTTTTCCTGAGACAGGGGAAAAAATATGTTTTTGTAGGAAACCTTTACCCCTTTCCCGGAATGGAAAAAAGAATGACATCTGGACATCTCCTATTCAGCTGCACTTGGGATGCATGTTTTCCTCAGATAGGCATTTCTGAATCTCATGATGATCCGGTTGCTTAAATGTAGCTCTGGTAGCCAGTTCCTTTTTCCCACAGAAAGCAGTCTGAATAAAACAGCAGTTTTGTTGTATGTCAGCGCCCTGTTTCTTTCTTGTTCTCAAGAAACTTCTGCTCTTATTTATCTACCCCACGAATGTTGAAAAATACAGAAGCAAAAATTTATGAGGTATGTTTCTTGCTCGATGGGTGCAATAATAGGCTGTTGTTGACTCTATTGTCTGCAGGACAGGGTTTTGAAGTATTAGGAAGAAGATTTAGATAGGCAAGGGATCCAAATGATGGTGTTTATTTCTTAATGCCTGTTATACTGAAAGGCAGAGAAAAGGAGCATTGCTGAAGGAGCTGCTGTGAACTCTCCATTCAGCTCATCGGTCCCTGTGAAAAAGATGGAAATGTCCTCTTTGGCTCTTTTTCCCGGGCAAAACATCCCTCCTTCTGACTGGTATTCTGTATCAGTGAGGTTTGAAATAAGCTAGGGAGACACCAGCCTGAACTCAGGGGGGGCTGGAAGAGTAGGGAACAGGGAATGAAGGACTCAGCAGAGAGGCTGCATTTCTGGGAAAGATCAGATGGAAGTCGAACCTGGAAAATGGTAATATTTTGCTCCCTTTGGGGCCTAATTTACCAACTTGGTACCCCTGTAAAAAGAAAACAATTGATCAGGAGCACAAGATCTAGCAGTTCCCGTGAAGCACAAATCCTGGTCTAAGGACAGTGCCAGTGGCTTGACTTCACAAAGATAAGCGACAACCAGTTTACCAGCCCCCACAGTTTCTGACCTGTGGAATGGTTTAACTTTGGCATTCAATGCCAAGAGCACTGGCAGGGCTCAGGGAACATAGAAATGCCCTTTAGCCATGATTTTTCCTCACTGCCTTGCATTATGCATCCTCTGTTGAGGCTATGGGCCAGCATCGCCCCAAATCTGCTCTTAAGCCTGAAGGAATTTGGATCCTGGTGCCTAAAAACCAATAACAGACCAATTTTATGATTGGCAGATGGCCCTTGTTGAGTTGGCATGTAGGAAAACAAAGATGCTATGATGCAGGAGCCCAGCTGGCTCCATCTCTTTGCAACTTATAGTTGAGATTAACAGAAATCTTTTCCTTAGTACTGAGAACTTTGGGGACCAATTCTGCTTAGCTAATAGTTTCAGTTGGACATTTTGTGTACATGCAGAGCAGAGAGTACCTAGGAGTGGTGCTGACTTCAGACACTATTTATATGACCCTCTTGCTGCAGTTTGGTTATTCTCTTCCACTTTTTCCTGGGGGAAAGGGGAGGGAATCAGAGGAAGAAAGTTCAAGAAAACCAGCAGCTACCGCTTTCCTGTTGTATGCAAGGTTTCACAGATGCGTTTTTTCTTCTCTGTGTGTGCAATAGCTGAGTCTCAGAAGTGGTGAGAGAACATTTTTAAAAGCCAGTTGCATGCAAAGAAGTGCTTGGATATTTCCTTGCTTCTGGCTGCATAATGCTGTATTTCAAAGTCTAGCAATGGTCTAGCAAATTTGGGAGGCTAATACTGGGCTGATAAGAGAATTGCCTTTGTGCTAGCCCTAGCCACTGAATTAGCCTCCATCCTCAGATTTCCCTTCCTTCAGTCCCTGTGGCTGGAGGACATGGAGCTGTGTGTTTCCCACTGCATGTAGAGAGGCAGTTATGGCCGGTTCTGCCAGACCAACACTATAATGTTTGTTCTTCCACATCCAGGCCAAATTGCTTCCTTCCTTAATTTGGGGTGGGGTTTTTTGTTTGGTTTTGTGGGTTTTTTTCCCCTCCAGGAATCCCTACATTTTGTTCAGGGAAAGATGACTGCTGCACTAGGGTTTCCTTCCTGCTCCCTCCTGCCTTGTCCTCTGGTGCCTCCACTGCTCCCACTACCCATGTCTCTTCCATTGCCTCTCTTGTCCCCTTTTCTCTCCACTGTGTATTGCCACTCACCGAGGCAGTCAGGCTGGAGAGCAGCAGCATGTGGGGGAGAAGATGCCTTTTCTTTCCCAGGCTCATCATGCCTGCAGGTCAGTGGAAGGAAGGATAACGTTACTGAGACATCCCAGCAAAAAACAAAACCCATCAGACTTTAATCTCATTGGCACATGGCAATGTGGGAAATGACTAGTTAGGGAAAACAGTCTTTCAACTTGCTTTGTGTATATAGTCTATGGCAAACTCTTGACTGCAGAATGAAACAGTTGCATGTTCACATTACTGCTGATTTGTTTTCTGGGGTTTGGTTTCGTGGCTCGCTGAAGAGGGCTTGCTGTGCATTTGTGTTAGATGACTGCAAGGAGCATGTCTCATAATCCCATCCATTAAAGTTTCTTGTCTCTGAGGGTAACCTGTGCCCTCCAGAGATATCCACACAAACGTGGCTTACTTCTGACACGTGGATTACCTTGGGTGCTCCTCCAAAGCAGTGAAAGGGGGATTAGAAGTGGCAGGAACAGCAGAGTCTGAAAAATGGATTTAGCAGAAGATGGTAAAATCACTCAAACAAGTCAAGTCCCTATTTGTCCTAACCTTGCACATACATGTAGGCTTGTCCCCCTGTGTCCTGCTGATTCAGAGCTCCAGCATGAATGCCAGAGCATCACATACATGATCTGTAGCCCTCTGTGCACCTCCGAGGGTGCCAGGCAGAGTAGGGCTGGCCTTCCCCCTGCATTTGCCTGTGCCAGCCAAAGCCCAAGGCTTCAACGCTCAGCTGAGTACGGTGTTATTTGCATATCAGCACATGAAGACTTCACTATTCCATGCAGCTGGAGATTTGCTTCTGTCTGTCTCGGCCTGTGCCCTTTCCTGGTATAAATTAAGGTGATCCTAGATGCTTTATGGTGGTGAGGTGTGTATTTTCACAGGTTTTAAATGAAATACACTTGACCCTATCAGCAGCATAGCACTTACTCTCAGTATTGAGAGCTCTGCTGGCAAACAGCATAACTCAGAGGAGGGAAAGACATACATAATGCAAATCCTAAATGATTTAGGCCAAAAGAACAGATCTGGTGCATTAATCTTTGAAGAACACGTCAGGAGATCTCTGTTGAGACCAGGAGGAGGCTGAGAGAGCAGCAGGCTCGCTGAGTCAGGGCTCCTGGGCAGTTGGGGAGAACTGGCTGATGCGCTAGCCAGAAAGAACACCTGGAGGTCTAGAACAGACTGTGAGGACAAAGGCCATTGCGAAGGGATGTAGTGGGAATAAGACAACAGGATACTCATTGTCCTTCTCCCATGCCCTGCAGCATCTCACGGTAATTGCTTATCCTATGGGAAGAGGTTGTTATACTATGGGTGTGCAGCATCCTGAAGCCTAAGGGTATTGATGACAAACAACATCCATGCAGAAATAAGTGGCTTTTCAAGAAGGAACAATACCTGTCTTGTGCCTACACTCAGCAATGCAGATTTTGTCAGAAAGCCTGGCATTCTTCCATGCTCAGCAGCTTGTAATTCTTTTAGAATAATTTTCTTCTCCTTTCTGGGATATGAATATAAATGACATTTCTTGCTTCGGGGCATTTGGACAGGGTCCATGTAGATTCAATACACAACTTCATTGTAAACAATATGTCTGACATTTGTTTACAAGGTGTAAGCTGCCAAGCTGACGCATGGCTGTTGCTCTGGAGCGCACCTGGCTCCCCTTGGATCCATCTTGGGAGAGCTGACAGAGCGTGCGCTCTGCAGCAAGCTGAGGACCACGCTCCAGGACAGTCTGGCAATTCACGTGCTAGCACTCTTACAAGCTTCCAGCAACCTCTAAACAACCCCCCCCAAAAGAAACCCAGAATGTCCCCTAGGGTTTTTTACCATATTTGTGGAAATAACTAATGCTTTTATTAACTTTTAACAAGTATCAGTTTTGTTTTCTATCAGTGCAAGCCTGAGGATGAAACCAGCCAAAAGGAATAGAAGTCATTTAAGGGCCTCCTTAATTATTTCCATTATTTTTTTTTAAAAGTGAACAAACAAAATAGTGTCGAGGTCTAAAACCAGGAAAGCTGTGAGAATTAGAACTTTATGGCATATTCTGTGACTATTCTTGACAGCGAGAAAAAAAAAGAAGAAAATACTAACTCAGCCAGTCAATGCAAGCTGTTTAAACTATGGTGCTTTGCTCTTTCAGCTGCTTTGGAAGACAATTATCTTCCTCACTTTCACAGCTGATTTCCTCACCTAAGCTGTATTTTGATTCTTTTATGTAACAACAAAATAAAAATATCCCAATACACTAAATTGTTGTAGAGCACGATTATACATGTAGGACGGCATGTAACTGAGTAGCCTCTCAACCTCCCCTGCCTTCACCTAAGATTTTATGCTGAGCTGAAGATGTCATTATTGGCCAGATAATTGCCCAGAGTCAAATATAAGTTGTCCTGTGAGTGGCAGAGCTAATGAAGCCTGCTTTGTCACTTTGTTTGTGCTTTTTGTCCCTTAATTCTCTTTTCTACACAGAAAAGCCCATTGTAAAACGCTTTGCACAGGAGAGACCAGGCATGCTGTGGTCTGCAGTATCTTTCTCTAGCTCCCTGTGTTTTCCCCAGAACTTGTAAGATTCCAGATAAATCTGAAACCATTTCTTCTCCCTTTCAAATGTGATTGAAATGGGTCAGTGGCCTCCAAAATTATTTGGGTTACCAGGAACCACTGAGCAGCGGCTCATCCCCAGATGAGCAGGTTCCTCATCAAGTTAGCACTACTGTTGGTCAGAAGTGCTAGCCTGGCACCATCTGAGGTGAAATATGGTTCAGCAGAAAGCTGGGTATGCCCTGACGTATGCACCATGAGGGAAGAAGCATCCTCAGCTCTCCTCGTTATGGTGGAAATCTAGAAGAACATGTGGGCCTGTCGAAGGAAGTTGCCAACTGGAAAAGAATAGCAACTAAGCAAGATAAACATTTGTGCTTGTGTGAGAAGAACATGTAAAGAGCTGGACTGGGAACATAGCTGGCAGCTTGCGATGGACTGTTCTTATTATTACTGGAGCAGGCATCCAACCCAAAGGCATGGCCTCCTGCCCAACTGAGCTGAGCTGAAGAAGCGGCACGATTGCTGTGCCTCAGCGTAGCTGTCGGCACGGTGCTTCGTGTGCCACTTCACAGGATAAGCCACCCCTATGCTTAGGTGGTTTGTTGGGTCCAAAGCTTGGAATCCAGTTATAGCAGCCACCAGAGGGGAAGGGGGTCCTGGGATGCAAAAGCCCCCATGGTCCCTGGAGTCATCCCTAGGTTGTTGTCACCTTCCTGCTGTGCTGAAAAAAACAAGGCTGGTTATTTATGTCCCAAATAACTGTGTGGGTTTTCATTCATAACAGCAAGGGTGACATACTCATTAGCTCAGATTTACTTTTTTTTTTTTTTTTTAATACAGAATTAAAACTATGTGCAGGGTTAAAGCTGCTCTCATTTTTAGCAGATGTGAAATTTCAGTATTAAGGAGATCAGAGTTTTAAATTAATCTAAAAACATGAGCAATATGTAATTTGGAAAAAAATACCAACTGGCTGGAAATAAAAATATGAGAGAAAATAAACCTAGTGGTTGATTTAAGGGTTGGGTTGGATTTTTTAAGCCAGAGAGAATTAACATGTTTTGAATTTATTTTTCTGGGTTGTAATGCTTTTGGGAAGACACACCAGAAGCACTTAAGTGGAGAAGTATAAGCAGCTGCCTTCTAATTTCTTCTTTTTGTGAATATTAAAAGATTACTTGGTGACACGGTGCAGCTGTCAATGCCATGGCCAGTGACAGGGCTGCTGGGTCCTTTCTGTGGCCTCAGGCAGGAGTAACACCTGATGATTTTGGAGCAGGAGAAAGTGGCCGGGTGTGCCTCAGTAGTATAATGCCTGCCTTCCAGCGCAAGCTTCAGCGAGACAACGAAGGATGCAGAAGACAAAAAGACAAAGGGGCTGTCATAGGGTTTCACCAGCTTGTACGGAAAAAGTGCACCTGGCTTATTTCACATAAAAGCAGTACAAAACAATACAGGACAAGGAAGGGAACTATGATCGTGGCAGGACATTGGGGTCCGGGGGTGGGGGTGCTCTCATGGGAATGGGGAAGCCCCCATCTCACATAGGGTTAACACAGTGATGCTGTGGTTTTTCAGGCTGGGTTTAGGCTCTAGCTGTGAAGTATGTGGCTGAGGTTTGAACTAGCAGCCTGGCCCAGCCCTGGCTCCTCTGGCAGCCTGGCACCTGTCTAAGGCAAAGAGGAACGGAGTCTGGGCACATGAGCTGTGTGCCACTGATGGCAAGTGAGCTCACATAAAGCCGGAGGAGTAATTCAGCTAAAGGGGCTGAGGCAGAAGATTGTGGCCTTGGTATGACTTGACTGAAGCAGAAAACAATTTTTAAAAGCGACTGCTTTTTATAAGCAAGAGTGCTTATAAAGTCCCCAGGGACTTTGAGGCTCAGTCTCTGCAATCCTCTCTGCTAGAGGCCACCTGAGAAGAAGTTTGAGGGGTGTTGACCAGGTGGTAAATACAAGACTGGCAGAGACACCATGCAGGTAAAAATGATCAATTTACAGGATTCCGAAAACCATAAATTTCTCTTAAAGCTAGTCACTACATGGGTTTTCCTGTCTGGGAATAAATCCCAGGTCTTCCCAGCAGCCAGGAGCCTGCCACACAGCCGTGCCACTGCCAGGGGTGAGGAGGCTGCGGGGGCGGAGATGAAAGCACGGACACTGAGCTGTGCTACTGCTGGAAGCGTGGGCAACACAAGATGTTCACAAACAGAAAAATATGGGGTAAGGTCTGACTTCTATCAGGCATCAAAGCCCTGTGGTAGGAAAGATTTTTGCTAAACGTCTCCCCTGGGCAAGTCAGCTCTGAGTCACATATATAACAGATAAACCATGGGATTATACATTGTGTAAGCGTGCCAGCTAAATCTTTAATGCTGGAACTGGAACAGAGTGCTCTGAAGACAGCAATGCAGAAAGGAGCAATATGTGCAGTAACCAGTGTCCTGAAGATCTAAGCCCATATGAAATTTGTAGAAATCAATACAGTATTTTTGATGTGGCAAAGGGCTGTTGTGTATGATCAAAAAGAAATTTTTGTGTTGTTGAAATTACTTTCCACTATTAACTTGAATAAGAGGATGGCCAGCAAATAAGCTAAATATCTATTATCTCTTTGCCTACTAGATGGTTCCCTAAAAAAGTTAAGTTTAGAATCTCTGAGAACCCAGGTCACAAGGGCAAGTGGCACTTCAGCATTTCAAAATACATGTGCTGAAATCCACTTGCTCTGCTGATGTCCTTGAAGTAGCTGGGGAAGTAATTCCAGAGTTCAAGTTGCCTTTTCTTCTTCTTTGAAAGTCTGACATTTTTAATGCATTTATGAACAAGAAAGTTGGACCATTCTCCTCCTGGAAGGCTGAAATAAACATTTTGAATTTGAGTTTCCTTCTTCACAGAGGAAAAATTATCTTAGGAAAAAAGATACTTAGTTGAATGTAGAGGAATGAAGGCAGGTTGATTGACATTGGTAATATACAGCTGTGGCCTTGCTTCCAAGGCAGTGGGTGAATTAACATGGGTGATGTGCACCTGTAGCTTGTTCCCACAAGATAGTTAAATAGCACTAAGAGGGGCTGGATGAAAGAGGTTTTGGATGAAACAGAGAGATGGAGTGGGTGTGGTGTAGCCTTTGGAAGCTGGGGAAGCAATGTGGGCAGTGGAGAGTAACCTGTAGTAGCAGCAGCTGGGCTTGGGGACAGTAGGATCTGACCCTTGGTAAAGCCTTGTTGCAGCTTACTAGTTTGCCTGTGTGGTGATGGTTGAAAGGCAGCTAAAGACTCTTTGGCACCTGCGGGGTAAAGCACCGAGCTCTCCAAATCAGAGACCTTTAGTTATCTCCTCTTGGGGTTTATTTATGTAGTTCTTACAAACAGCTACAGCAAGAGAAGCTGTAATGATTTGCAGTAATGTATTTTTCATCCTGTGGGCTGGTTGCTGTATATTGCTTACATTGACTCCAATGTAGATGAGATGTTTAGCATGCTTGTTGTAGGGGGGGCTTATTTTTGGTCTCACACATGTGCTACCTAGCTATTACATTTTCTCCTCAAAAAATGATCCTCTTTAAAGATTTTTATGCTAACTTTGGAAATAATGGGCTAGACTTGAGCTGAGTTTGTGCTGGGGAGGTGGGGTCTGCTGCTGCGTTGGCATTGGCAACCTGTTTGACCACACTCAAGCCAGTGAGAATGCATCTCTGTCACGGCAGAGAGAATCTCCCTAGTTGGGAACAAGACATGGGAAACAATACAGGATATTCAGCTTACGTCTGCTCATCTGGCACTTACATACAAAGGGGGCTCCCTGCTTGCAGTTTTAAGACCCTAACAGAAACCAGAATGCTCCTGTTTTATGATGGAGCTACAAGTGAATTGCAGTCATAAGTTGAACATATTTACATTCTAAAAAGATACAAATACTTTTTTTTTTTTTTTAGAGTGTTGACCCTCCATGCTGCTTCCTTTTCTGCCTTACCCATTTTCTTTGACTCTTGCTCTGTTTTTGCCTCTCCAACTTTGCAGGTGACTTCTTCCTAGTGTGTTGTCTATCACCAGAACAGATTTCATCACTGTTCTCCTTCTCTTTCTCTATTTCAGATGATAAAAATATTAGTCATATTTCACTTAGTGTTCCTATTTGAGACCTGCACAGAAAGCAGAAATGGCAAGCTGCTCAAGTCCCAGGGAAGGTACTGCTCAGAGCCCATGACCAGGCTGGAGGGGCATGCCATGTCCTCTGAAGATGTTTTATTTTGTACAACTTTCTTACTTAGTTGCAATGTGCTATTTTGAAGTAATTTCAAGATGTTCCTTGCTGATATGAAGGAATATCACTATATAACAACTGCAAAAATATTTTTCAACTATTAAGATACCCCCAAAGGTTATAAATAATGGAGTATCTGTGTCCCAAAATATAAATCCAGATCTTAACCATCCAAATGCTTTGATTCAGCTCATTAAAAATACTCATCATAGTGGTCTGGAATTTATCGAAGAAAGCTTTTCCTTCTTCGGTGTATGTTTTAATTCAAGCTGTGCACTTAAATATACTTTCTCATTAATTACAAACATCCTGTAAGATTTTCTTTCTGCTTTATGCTCTTAGTCTAGCATACCTAATTTAGCAGCCAATTGCAGGATGAAAGCAAGCTCCCTTGTGCACAAGCTCATCTGGAGGCAGAGTCTGATCTGCTGCGGTTTTTATTTTATTGACATGAGAACCACCAATAGCCAGGTTTGTTCTTGCATCACAGACTGCGTTTGTTATGCTGGCAGCCAAAGGAAAGGGGTTAGATGCAATTGGAAAAGTTTATCAGAGAAGCTGCTAACATAATAGACATGGAACTTTGTGTCACCATTTATGCAATTATTTATCAAAAGATGTTTTGTTCCTTACGATTCCTAAAAGACAATACAACATTTTGTATTAAAGAGTTTAGCTAGAAATCCTATAGGAGAGATCTTCCGAGTGTCTGAAATGATTGGCATCAGTCCTTTTGAAGTTAAAGCTGGCAGGCTGGGGAGTTAGGCTGCTGCTGAGACCTTTTGAAAAGTTCATCCTACATCATATGGTTGTCTTCAACAGCATAGCCAGTTCCTGACAAAGACCTTTTTGTATTAGATGATGCCTAAATCTGGATCCTCCAGCTTTTTTTTTCCCTTGATAACGAGCCAGAAGCAGAGCTAGCTCTATAATGGGCAGCAGCAGGGCTGCTTTGACCAAAGGAGCCTGAGTGCACCTGCATTTTGCTAACAATTAACGTGGCTTTAAACAAAACAGATAGAGCAACCTGCTGAGTATCTACAAAAGCAAAGCAAGTATATCCTATTTGCAACTGGAGAAAAAAAAAAAAAAGGAAGTATTACTTTGGTGGCCATAAATTTTTCATTCTTCAGGCAGCATCCATGTTGTTTAGTTTTAATGAGGAGGTTGCTCCTCTTCTGCTAAAATGGGAGTGTTGTGGCCGGCGGCAGAGTCAGCGCAGGACTTTGTCTTGCCATTGTAGTGGTAATGATTTCAGAATCCTAGTTTTCCCTGTCTGACAACAAATGTATGGATGGGTAGGTAGCTTCTTAAATGCAGTGTGTATTGGCGTGGAAAGGACGGAAAGAAAGAGTGGATACCTCACTATGGGAACCCAGGGGAGTGGGGTTACTTCAGTCTCTTCTGATCGTGGTTTGGGGAACACACCCAATGCTATAATCTGCACACAAAACATAGTCTGTATGAGGAAAAGCTCAGCCGAACTTTTGCTTGCCTGTGGGATGCAGTCAGTACAGAAACAGGGCTTTACTCCACCTGCTTTTATTGAATAAAAAAGATGATTTAAAAAAAAAAACCACCAACCCAACAGTATTGCTTAAAAGGTTGAAATGGTTATATGATTATCCCACTAGGCATAATGTAATAATAATAATGCTTACCAGAAGTACCTTCTCTTTTAATGCAAGCAAAACACCTGTCAAGTTCTTTGTAGTATCTTATACAAACAGTTATGAAATTGTCAGTAAGAAGGCAAGGAGTGTGAAAAGGGTAAGAAAATACACGTGTGATGTAGGTAGGGCTTGTATTGCAGGAGGAGGAGCTGGAAGGGTAGGAGGTGAGGTGGGAACGTTCAACACCTGGTGTTGGAGAGAGGCAGGTGTCTATTGCTGGCCTGGGCTGTGGCTGACATTAAATGCTGTGAGAGCGGAGCTGGCATGCGGGTAGAAGAGGTCCTAGCTATGGGAAATGAAGCCAGAGAAAGAGCTGCTAACTGGTTGTGGAGTAGAAAAAGCAGGTTTCTCAAGCTAAAAACATGTCTTCCTCAAGAAGAGTGAGTTTGGAGGGGAATGAAATAGAAAGGTGTATTTTTGTGTGTGTGTGCCTACTACAGCTTTTAACAGAACAGCTTAAGATTAGTGTCACAAACAACATGAAACAGGAGTTAGTTCTGACAAGCTCACCAAACTGCCTGCTAGCAGCCTGGTGACTTATTGTTTTAACAAAAGGAAAATAACATTTGGGGTCTGGGCTAAAATGCTTGGAATTGAGAGAGTATTAAGTGTCCTGTGTAGCAAAAGCAGCTGTCACTAGCAGGAGGTGGGGGACCGCTCTGGCTGAAGCCACCCACAGAAGTCTCCAACACTGAGAACATCACTGGCTTAACGAACGCCTCGGCAAGAGGCTTTGCAATAAAAATAGGGGTGTGCGTGTGGCAATATGGGTCAGGCTGTTCTGTGGGCTCCAGAAGGATGAGTGAAGCTGTGTTATTTTGGAGTTAGAGCTTAGCGCTTCAGAGTTTTGGTAGCACTTTCAGGAAAAGCTGCAGTGCACAACAGCTGGCCCAGGGTTGGGGTGGCCCTGTTTACCACCCAGCTGAGGTGCAAAAATAGATGTGCTTGGCAGTAAAGTGTTTCTTTGCTAGAAAAGGTATGGAATTGCTCCCCAGGACCATATTTGTATAAAGAGGGACAGTATGCCTACGTGTCATTAACGTGAGTATTCACAGTACGGTACTGAAAATGGAGATAGATGTAGGAGCAGCAAAGCTTTTGAATTTCAAGGGTCCAGGATGCAGTGGACAACAAAAAAGCCATCTGAAGGTAGATGGGCATGATTTTACAGCATCATAGCAAAAAGCAAAGCTGGAGCAGCCTTCCTGTTAGGGTAACTGTCCTAAGGTATTTAGAAGTAATGGTATTTAGGTAGAAATGGGATCCAAATGTGCTGGACATGAGAAACATTTAAAAGAAAAATGCTGAGCTGTATTTAGTGCAGTCACATACTGATGAACTCATTTCTGAATTCCTCGGATCTAGGTCTGTAGTATATGTGCTGCAAAAGCCCGGCAAAAAGCACTTGGATAAATCATAAAAGCGAAGCATAATTTCATCTGTGGAATTTATGAAAAGGGCTACACCAATTGCCATCACTCTTTGGAGTACCTGCAGCTTAAGGAGCTGTGGGTGCAATAAAGCCACTGTAAATCCCAGCTGAAATGAATCAATATCTTGTTCCTAAACGTATTTGCAAAATTCGGGGGCTGGGTAGAGCTTACTAAACTGTGCTCACTTTGTGTGTCTTAGGAATAAGTATTGGAACTAGAGCTGAATACATTTCTAACAATGAATGTATGTGAGGGACTATTTCAGTGTGAGCGATTACCCTAGAGCATAGTCGCTGTATTTGCTGTATATCTAAGAATAATGGATTAATGACTTCCAGGATAAATGTTGCTGCCCGGTGGTTTATGGCACAGGAGTAAAGAGTACAAAAATAATAAAGAAATAGTGGGACATTTATAAAACTGAGATGGAAGTTCTGCATTCTCTCACCTGAGGGAAATATAAAGTGGGTATGGACAGAAAAGGAAAATAGGGTTTTTGAAGAAGCAGCGCTGTTGTAGGGAAGAATAAGCAATTGTACCAGGTGGTGGCTGTTGGATATTCTTTCTGGCCAGAAACGGTACATACTACAAAGCAACCTCTCCTGTAAAATTAGCTGAAGCAGTATCAGTTACAAGTTGCCAGCACGGCTGCTTTTGGATGAAGGTCTACACCAGCCTTTGAAGTGTGAAAGATATTTGTACAGCAGGAGATATTTAAATTGGTCTCACGTTGGATAACAAAGTACTTTGTACAGGCTCTGAGAAGGGCATTATGCAAAAGCGATAGGGAATCCGTCTGTCCCAGAGACTATTTCAGCGAAAAGATGCTTATACAGTGGGGAGAGGTTTGATTTGCTGCAAGTAGACTTAGCAAAGGACTCGAGGTAACAATGGCAAAAAGAAAAAAAAAAAAAAAAAAAAAAAGAGAAAAAATAAGACCCCCATAGTCTGGCACTCTCCTAGTTTTGCTGTGTAGAGCAGATAGTGCTGATACATGACTGAAAGGAAGGAGAGAGGTAGTAAGGCCATATGGTAGAGCAGATACTGGAATGGGTGACATATTTAGCAGTGGGGGAAAGGAGAGATAAGAAAGAAGCAGTTTAACAATTGCCTGCAGATAAAACCAAAGGATCGTTATAGAATATGCGCCCTGACATTAATGAAGAACGGTCACAAGCTTTCATAACCTGTGAGAGGGAACCAGAAGGTGGTACTGGGAAGTAATAAGCATGAAGAGATGAAAAGCCATGTTCATAATGATGGCAGGAGCCAGAAAGCAGGCTCGTGCTTATCGCATCCCCCAGCACGGCTCTGCAGGTTTCCATGCTTGGCACAGGCGCACTGGGCAGGCAGGGCTCTGTTTGCCAAGAAATCCGCTTGGAATGATCCTGGGGAAGGCCTTACAGCATGGGGAAGCACAAGTGGGATGCAGATGAGTACCTTAGACCGGGAAATACAGCCAGCCCAACTGCCAGGCAGTGCCATGCAGGAAGGCATGGGCTTGGGTCCTTCCTACCGGTGACTGTGGGACCTGGCATTCCTCAAAAGCTGCAGCTGTGTTCATGTAACGTGGATGGAAGGAGGGATTGGATGCATGCATGGAGTCTATCTTTCGCTTTAGATGCAGAATTAGATGAAGACAAGGATACTTGGGAGTAATGGCCTCAAGAAAGAAGCAACCACAAGCAGTGGAGAGCAGTTTCTCCTCTGACCAGGTGCCCTGCAGTTCCTCCATAAGGCTAACCCGTGGGGTTTTGCAGCAGGAATAGTTTCTTGAGGGAGGATCACCAGCAAATGCTGTGCTAAGCCCAGGACAGCTCCCCTCTGCCCTTGTACTTGGGCAGCAGCCCTTCTGCTGGATGAATGATTTGCAGAGCTACTTTGTGGAGTGGATTTGTGAGGATGATCTGGTTTAAAAATAATTAAAAAAAAAAAAAAAGCTGAGGGTGAAAAAGAAAGTTATTTTTAACCCAGATCAGTTCATTATTCATGCTTAACAGGAGAGCCTTACAAAGTCAGGAAGGTCCAGCTGGGCGGGAGGCAAGCTGCAGTGTGGGGTACGGCCTCAGCGGCCCCCAGTGGGGCTGTGGGGCCTGGGATTTAGCCTCTCTGTGAGCTCAGCTGCTGGAAACATGGCAGGTCTCAGGGTGTTTGTATTTACAAGTCATTGTTCTGGATTTGAACAGAAAAAGGTAACTGTTAAAGGCTGCCACTTTTCCAGGAAGAATATCCCTGCTTTTATTTCTTAAAGACTCCTAGGTTGGGAAAAGGTAAAAATATTTCTTTTTGTTTTTTCTTCTTCCCCCCACCCCAAGGCTGAGTTTTAACTCGTAATTGCTCCGAGCTCAGCTTAGAAATTACAGGGCGGGAGCCCTGCCATGGGGTAGTGGAGGAGGCCAGGCTGGAAGAAGGTGATGGCCACATCTGACCTCCTGTGCTCTGACCCCCTGCCCAGCTGCCGGGGGGAGGCTGGGCTGGAGGCTTGTAGGGTGGGCAACAGAAAGAAAACAAAGGCAGAAGGCAAAGCCTGGCTTTGAAGTCAGTAATAATCCTATCTCTTTATAATTGTCAGTGTGACATTGCACTAAATCCATCCCTTTGTAGCAGTGGGGTGGTCAAGCACCAAGAGACAGCTGGGAAGGGAAGGGAGAAGACTACGTGTGTGCTACCACTGAGGCAGGCTGGGGCACGTCTTTCCAAAGGCTGGCCATCCTCCTGCCCACGGACGCCTTTTGTGGCAGCTGTGAAAGCAACCCATGTTTCTTAAGCCTCAGTGCAGTGCCTGAAGTACATAAATGACTTTCTCCTCCTCTTTCCCTGTTTTCTTTTATCTTGGGAGATTGCTGAACTGAGAGTCTGCTTTCTCGTAATGAGGCCAGAGTACATCGGAATTATCTGCAGGCGTCAGTTAATAAATAGCAGAATAAAAGGCAAAGAGCTGGCTGAAGGTGATGCGTGTCAGGTCTCCACAGAGCTCTGCTCCCTTCTGCGTGGGGTGGGAGCAGGGGCAGGCGAGCCAGGGCCGGAGGGAGCAGCTCGGCCGCCTGCCTCGTGCAATTAAACTAAATTGCCTGACTGCTACCTTCGCCCCTCCCTGCTGCCTCAAAAAGCAAGGGTATAAATTGCTGTCAGGCTACGGCTGCTAATGAGACTGAGCTACTAGTGGTGTGTTCAGTGTACCCTCTGCTGCGGGGGTGGAGAGTGAAGTAAGGGACAGTGGGCTGCAGCAGTGGGGACAACAAACGTCTCCCCACCGTACTCCAAGAGAAAGCTGTCCGTCCCTTGAGTGGCTATAGTAAGTCATTAAGTAGCTACCGCTCACCATATCAGCAGGAGATGGGACCAATGTAAACAAAAGCATTATTTATTTGGGGTTTTATTATTATTATTTCATGCAGAACTTGTAAGGCTGCCTATCAGTAAGGTTGCCCAACACTTTCCTTTGGGGAAAAGCTGTTTTCAGTTGCTTCTAACAAGACTGAACCATTTGGACTTTAATTTTCCACACCAGATACCTGGCTCAGGCAAAGCAGTTTTGGAAAATTTCCAAGCCATTGTGGTTTGAGGGTATTTTTAAGACGTTACCTGGGGAAAATGTTATTTTGTCTGTGTTAAAATTTAACTTTTTTTTCAATACTTCGAAGTGGGAAGGTGGTATTTGCTGTCCCTGTGGTGATCTGCCAAGATTTGGCAATGTTATAATGTTATAAACCTATGGAAAAAAAAAATCTTTAAAAGCCAGAACTGAGCACTGTCCTTCCTTTGCCAGCTCAAGGGTAATGGGATGTTGTACTCCGGGAGTAATTGAGCGAATAATTACGTGCTGTTTGTTTGCTGAGTCTGCGGTTCCGTTTTCAGTACGAAGCTTGTGGATTTCTGTGTTTCTACATGTGTTTGTGTGATGAAAGTAGGGCCAGCTTATTAGTCTCAGCTCCTAAAGCGGTAAGGAGATGGTTTGCTTTGAACAAGGACTGCAGGATTTGGCCCTCAGCTTGTAACTCAAACCTCTGTCCCTAATACAGGATTTTATTTTTTATGGACCTGGGGCATGAAATAAAATATGGGAAGTGCCTTTCTCTCCTTCCAGGAAAACACAGCAATTAGTCAAAAATAATTGTTTCTATGGAACTTCACATGCCCAGGTATTCTTCTAGTTGCAATCTTGTGACATTAGCAATGCAGATAAAATCTCATGTTTTCATCTGTTTGGATCGAGCCTAGAAACAGTGGCAGTCTATTTATTTTTATAGCTGCTGAACCTCTATTAAGAGGTATTATGCATGGTATTTGATTATTTTTTCCCTCTGCCTTTACATCTTCACATCCCCATGGTTACTGTTTGGTTAAACTTTGATCAAAGAAAAGACAAATTATGTTTTTAGTTATTTAACCCTGTGTGGAAAGGGATGTGGGTAAGAAAGTCAGTTCTAATTCATGCAGGCACAAAATCTGAAATCCTTTTTTAAGTAGAATTCTCACTTATAGGAAAAAAAACCTTGGAGTTTTTAGAAGACTACATGTGATACTGTCTTTCTTTTTTTTCCTGGTATAAACTTGTCATTCCTTGTTTTTTTCATCTATTGACTAGAGTTGCCTGCTTGAAAAAGACTGCTTTAAGGCTTGAAAAAAGCCCTTATGTTCAATGTTAGTGGCATTAGGCAATCGATGCTTGACTAGAAAATCAAAGCCGCTTCTTTTTCGATCTTTGGAAATGTTCACTTATTTGCATCTGTTCAGGCTGAACGTCAAAGGTAGGGCAGATTGATTAAATCCTTGCAATGCTGAGCAGCTTCAGTGTATTGCTAGAAGAAAGAAGTGATGCACCCAGAAAGAGAGGATTTGAGCAGCCCTGTGCTGTTCACATATCCATATATATTTTTAGACTGTATGGGGTATCTTATATCGGACCAATTAATAAATCCTCAGCTGGGTTTGAGCATCAGCAGTGTACTTTTTCCTGGTCTGTAAGGAGCCAGCTCAGATTCAGGGCATGCTTCTTGCAAGGCTTAACTGAGCAGCAGTCGGTCCGGGAGAGCCAGCCAGGGAGCCTGTCCTCCGATGGGACCTGTTCGGGTGTTTGCCTGTGACTTTAGCGTTTACGTGCTACAGTGCAACCCGGCCGGCTCTCCTCCGCAAGGGGGGTGCCTGGGTCAGGTATTGTATTCTCAGCTGCTTCTAACAAGAATGAACCATTTGGACTGTAATTTCCACACCAGATACCTGGCTCAGGCAGAGCAGTTTTGGAAAATTTCCAAGCCATTGTGGTTCGAGGGGATTTTTAAGACATTACCTGGGGAAAAGGTACGTTGGTGTATTGGACCAGAGAGCGACAGAGGGATTGCAGCATAGTTTAATAGGCAAACATAGCTGGAGGCAGGCTGTAGAGCTCAGCGTGACGGTCTTGACAAGTCTGGTTTTAGGAACCAGTGATATTCATCACAGTGCTTGCACTGGCAAGGGAAGAGCAAACTCCTGTGAAAGCAAGGAGTATGGGACCCCATCACAGTCAGTGCTGTCAGTACAGGACTGTGCCAGGCTGGGTGGAAAAGAGGGATTCTCATCCATTTAATGGTGATTGAAATGCTTGGAAAGAAGCGCTAAATTTGGTTGAAACCAGGAAGCTGGCAGTCAGAAAAAGCAGAGAGGAGCAATTGAGGGAAATAGTACTACTGTGACAAAATTAGTCACAGTCAGGAAGGTTGTTTGAAATATAAAATAATCCTGGGATAAGCATCAGAAGCACTTAGGGAAAAGTCCTTCAAGTAACATGGAAAATGGGACAGAGAGACAGAAGGCAGGGTTTTGCTTAAGCTGAGGCAGCTAACAAGCTTGATAGCAACCTGGCTAGTTCTTGAAACTGGGAAGTGTGCAGGAAGTTTGGACTCTTACTTACACGTATAGATTAGTGTCATAGTACTAAGAGACCTAGAAATGAACTACCTATTCATCCGCAAGGGGAAAGAGTGACTGGGGATTTTGTATCCACTTAAAGAGGAAATTGCACTAGAACTGTAGACCTGTATCCAGTGAGCAATAACATTTGATAGACAAACAGCTGATTTGGACTTCATTAAAAGTGACAAAATGTACGAGGCAGGAATGCATTTAAGAACCATGCAGTCTGTGGCAAGTTACAATAGCTCCCTTCCTCCTTGCACAGATCGGGCAACAAATGTCTTATTCACTTTTACATAACAAGCAGAGCTTCATTAATCATCTGCTCCAACAACACAAGACAAGTATCTTGGAGGTGTCTCAGATGAATTATAGTTGAAATTCATGGCAAATTTAAACGCAGGTTCTTAAGAAAGTTGTTAAGATATGATTTCTATGTGGATAGACGACCCTCAGTCTTTCTCCTTCTCTCCTCTGCCCTGCTTAGCTATGGTTTGTGACCCAGGGATGACAAATAATGACATTAACTGCTTAAGGAATAACTTGCAGGATGACTCAAGAAACTAATCAGGCAGGGATCAAGCTCTCTGGCACTTTCAGACCACTAGTTTTTACACCGTGTGGGAAATGGCATCCAATTATCCATAATGAATTCCTCTGTTGATGCAATGAGATGTAGGGCACCAGGAGAAGGAAGAATATTGCAGCCTTTGGAAGGGGGCAATCCCCACCAAAAGGCAGTTCTAGGCTAACTCCAGAATACAAAATAAAGTGAATGAAACATAATGCTCCAGCTAAGGACAGAAATGTGTCATGCCAGCTCTGTCGCTGAGGCAGCAACAGAAATCTGCAGAGCTGTGAACTGAAAATTGTTTAGAAATGGCTGCAGTAGCTCTTTTTATGTGCCCCAAACACAGAGCTTACTAGTGTATATTGTTACAGTCAATATCTAGGACTCTGAAGCTGCTGAACCCTTAGTCTAGTTCTCCTGTCTTTCTTCTCTCCCTAAAGCTGAGGGCCCAAACTTGCTGAACTAACAAAAGTGCTGCTCGGTCAGAAGTGCGGCAGACGGGGGTGCCTGGATGATCTGTGTAGCTACTCGCCACTTCTTCTGGTCATTGGGAACAGAAAGACAAAGAATGGCATTTACCTTCAGAGACTTCTTTGACTGATGTTAGTACTTCTTCAAATATATGTAACTGCAAAATGCTTTACTGAGCCTCTGTGCTCTCCACCTAGGTGTCATACAGTTCAGATTCTTACCAGACAGGGCTGCATGCATACGCCTGTTTCTTGTTGGTTAGCCAAAGGAAAGTGACTGGAAAAGTCAGTTTTAAAAATGTCTTAGGCTAGCTGTGCCCTTCCTTCACAGCATTGCTGGACAAATGTGGGAGAGAGTATAAATGCCTGACACTTGAGAAGCAAACAGTAAATGATTGTCAAATAAGTCATTGAAATAAAGGCAATGAGAATTCTTGGCACTTACTGTTCTCTGCTACAATGGTCTGATGGTTATATGCACCCGGGACCACACAATATGCACATTCATAATGCACTTACAAGGGCTACTCTCGGCTTTCTTGAACGTGGCTGCCTCCTGCTTCATTGCTTATCCAACCTTTCTCCATCCTCTAAGGAAACTTCTGCAAGTTCCTCCACTTCTCTCTGCCATCTCCTGATTCACCCATGCTTTGGCACTTCATGGGTGTCCTCTTCCTTCCAGCACCCAGAAATTTTTTGGTTCTTCCTCCAAGATCCCAGCTCAATGTTTGGAAGGGGCTTCTAAAAACCCAAGAATGGTCCTTAAGGGGACATTGCCAACAGCTCCACAGCAGAACCAGAACGCTTTCTTTCCACCTACCCAAGCACATGTGCTACAGCCTGGAGTAGGAATAGATATATTTACAAATTGTGAATAAAGTAAAGGTGTTCCAAAAATGAAACCAGAGTGGTGAGAGTTGTGACAGCAAAAGTTGCCTCTTGCACACAACCAGTAACGAGGGAATTTCCATCATCAGAAAGAAATGCAAAACTGCACAAACTGGTCCAACTCCCCAGATACTCACAGGGCTCAGGTATTATCGCAGCAGCTTTATCAATATTGCAAAACCACGGTGATGGTTTAGGAAAAAGAGGAACCTAGAATTTACCAGAGCACAAAAAAACCTCTTGAGACCATTTCCATTTTAGCTTGCCCATATTTCCAACCCCTGGAAGAATATTTTAGAAAGAAGAGTACTTAATGGACTGTGGGAAGTATTGATGCAAGAGCACAAATACTATCTGGGAAGGGAAAAATGTTTCAGCCTCCTGCAACTGATAGTGCAGTGACGGCAGCTTGGGTTGACAGAAATCACGAAAATAACAAATTATTCCACTGAACTTGCAAATGAATCTATGAAAATAGTGGAAGTGTACGGGGACCCCTAGAAAGGCATTTCCTTTGGTTATCTGAGCGAAGTTACGTGCCACAGCTGTAGTACTGTAGCTAATGCAGGCGCAGGCTGGACTGTGGACTATGGCCCATTAGTTCTCAACTTGGCTCAAACACAGGCTGGAAAAATGGCAAAAAAGTTGAAAAATATTTGGTTTGGAAGGGAATTTAGATTTGAGATGACTGTCCCAACAGAAAAACATCAAGTAATGAATTTATACAGGGTTTTTAAATTATTAATTTTTCTTTGGTTTTCAACAGAATTTGATTAATACAAAGATGTCTTTTGGTAAATTTGTAGTTGGATTGAGTGAGATTCTTGAGATAGCAAGAAACTGGGCTTGGTGACTCTGGAGATCCCTTTTAGGTTAATGGGTATAGCCCATACATATTGATAAGGCTTGGTATATAAATAAATAAATGATTTCTGGTTGATGTGTGAAGTCATGCTAGATCTGACAGTGAGTTGTCTTGAAAGCTCCTTCATTTGGGTGGATAATGCTTCGTGAAAACCTGTAAGGACTGCCAGGGGGTCTGCTGATGTTTAAAGTGTGGGAGCTGCGGCTTCATTAACTTCCTTTGGGGTTAGTGTGGAGAGGTGTATGGAGAGGTGGCAATGGGAGACCTTAGATCCAGAAACCAAACTCTTTCTCTTTCAGGCCAAACAAGCCCCTTTATGCAGTGAAAGCAGCAGGGGCTGGGAGAATATGGGCATTAGACTGAAAGCAGACTAAACCAAAGCTGCTGGGGGTGACTGTTTGCAGGTGAGTGTGTTGGAGCATGGAGGGTGAGGAAGACATGACCTCAAGAGGGAGCAGAAAGTTTCTTGGGCTCGGCGTTGCTGGAGTGATAATCAGTTGTGACTGGGCATGCGACAGGAGGCAATTTCTTTGCTTTGCTCAGGAAAGCAATCTCTGCGTACAGCACTGTAATGATGCTAGTCTGAGAATTCGTCTACTTGGTATCATGTAGAAATATTATCTTTCAAGAGCATCCCTATGAGACCCCACATCCTGCGTGGCTAACCACATTCAGGTGCAATGAGGCAACGCGGTTTTCCATGTGTACCTAGATTGTAAACCCATTTTTTTTCCTGCTGACTTTGTTTCCTTGTTAAAGATCAAAATTTAAAAAGTGCAATGCATGCTGTGTGCACCTGCTAGGACAGGGAGGAATTCTCCCTGGGGTGTGCTCACGGCGTTTCTACATCGTTTCTCTGAAGAGTCTGTGTCCCTCACAAAGACGCTACTATTGCAGGACATGAACAGCTTACGAAGGCTCACCAGAGCACCAAGCACCTTTCTAATTAGTTCACCACATACAGAATAATTATAGAAAAAGAAGGATGAAAGCCCAAGTGAGGCCCTTGAAAAATGCCACCAGGTCAAACACGGCTGCCATCTCCTCCTCTTTTCCTATTGACCTGCTCTTTCATCTCAGCATTAAGTGTCCACTTCCTTTAAATAGCTTTTTATCCTAACCAACCCTCCTAACTCACAAAGCTGCTTGAACTTGTTTATTTTTGTTGACTGCCTGCAACAGAAGGCTTTAATGCTTCATTCCTTGTAACTGAGTAAGCTTTCTGGACTCGGCTTGCATTGCTACAAGCAGCCAGGCAATGGTCATCTGCCTCAACAACGCTGACTTGGCTTCTTCAGCCAGGAACAAAATAGTCTCCATGGGTTTTGGGAGTAAGAGAGGGTGAAGGAGAACAGTCACTGAAAGTTAAGACATGGTCTACAATGAAGAGCACATATCTTGTACCAAACCCTAACAGGGAGAATTCTGCTTCATTTATCTGCAGACTGGGAAAGCTGCTTGATATTCTTCCTCCTCGGCAGAAAATAACAGTACATAAAGCAATTGCATTATTAATTCAGATGAATAGTAGCACACATCCCTGCATTATATAATTATTTCATTAAACTGAAGGATCAGTTTAAAACTTCATTAAAATCTAACCCGCAGAAAGTAATATGATTCCATTGACAGTTGATTTAATTAAAATCTGTAAGTTAGGAATATGAAGATGTGTATTAGCTCTAGATGGTCTCTGAAAGCAGCATCACCCAGTACCTTACCCCTCTACATGTCATGCGTCTCAGCGAGCAGGGGGGAGCAGACAGGCACAAGGAGTTTTTGGGGTCCCGACCCAGTAAAGCTCAGCAATGCCAGCAATAAAGGTGGCCTGCACGCCGTTGTTCAAAATGTCCTCAAATTAGTCAAGCAGGGTTTCCATATTATCAAAATAAGTATTACTTGTTCAGTTCAGTCTCGAGAGTCGAAGGACCAAATTGATTCTCTGAACTGTGAGAAACAATGGCTCCGAGCCAAAGCCCGCTGAAACGAAGACAAAGATCCCCCGCTGACTTCAATAGCTTGCTGGATCTCACCCAAACTGAGTAAATGACAAATTTTTTTCTGAAGTGAGGGTTGTTTTTTTTTTTCCCTGTGGCAGCTTTGCACAATATTTTCCATTGTGGCTACCTTCATTCATACGCTCCTGTTCTATTTGCAATTTCAGACTCGTATTGTTTCCAATACTTTATAATTTTGCATTGTCAGGATAGTTTTCTCTGTGGTTTCACAGAGTGAATTGACCTACTTAAAATTAAAGGTTGCCAGCATAAATTAGATTAGGTTGGTCTAGTGATCTGAAAAAACGCTGTAACGTGCTGTGTTTGTCTTTATTTCTGTCAGTAAGAATGGCTGGGTGAAGAGACAGCTATTAGAGCTCCTCGGTTTACACTGTTGTAATTACAGGTCTGATGGTATCCAATTAGGATGCAACAAGACCAAGTGATCAGTTATTTCAACTAGAAATATAATTCCACTGTTTTATTTTTAGCTATGAGATTTCACATTCCATTTGAAATGCATATGAACCTAGTTAGTAATAAAGTAGTACTATTACTGACGGTGAGGATATTTCTACCTTCTTCAGACCATCTAGATCATGAACTCTTAACCCTGTGATAAAAAGAATATCTTCTCCCAAGCTCTGGAGATTGCAGGAAATGGATATCTTGCT
Organism: Falco peregrinus; assembly: GCF_023634155.1. NCBI lineage: Eukaryota > Metazoa > Chordata > Aves > Falconiformes > Falconidae > Falco > Falco peregrinus. The sequence goes on along the minus strand of NC_073725.1, from coordinate 30,314,519 downwards.
CTCCATATCTTAGCAAGGTCCAAGGTCTCTCGTTCACGAGGTACGGATACAGCAGGCCAGGAAGGGCTATGTATGTCACCAGCCTCATCTACCAACAACCAACTTGACTCTTCCTAGGCACAGTGTAAAGACTTTGTGGCTGAGCTATGGCTGAAATAAAGGCTGGCTCAGTCTTAAGCCTGGTTTGCTGTTCTCTTTTCATATAGCGGAAAGCAGACTGATGTCTCTTTGAGAAGGATATGTTCTCCTGTCAGTCCTTTTGTTTCTGTAAATACCTCTCACCACCCCTAAGAAAGGACAAGAGGATAATGGCTATTCATCTTGAGTGAAGCCCAGAAGCAGCTCACCTTGGGAACTGCATCACTCTTTACAGGCAGGATCCCTGCAAACGTCAAAGCAAGGTCTATTAATAATAATACATAGGTAATAATTAGTAACTAACTGATGTTGACATTGCCATTTGCTGCTGCATATAGCTCTGCTGTGTGCATGGTAAGCCAAATGGTTGGCTCCACTGGCAAAAGCTGTACTGCTTTTTGGCTTGTTGATATCTAGCTGTTTGTCACTCCACTCTCTAATGCATGGGTGTGTAAAGATCGTTACACTGAGCTGTAGGATACCAACACTTCTCCTATACGTGGGAGCAATTCCCCACAACTCTGTATCAGACCATAACTCGTCCTTCTCAAGCCAATTTTTAACACAGCTGCAACCCAAAGAGACTCTATTTTGTATCCATTTTTCAATGTGAAAACTGTTATTGTTTTAAGCCTGTTTTCTGCTCTTTAGTATGCTTTGCTGTTTGTTACGAAGAATTCAATATCTCTGTCAAAAAATGCACTTAGGAATGGGGTTTTGCATTGTTGTAGAATGCTTTTATTATTTTTGAGGCTATGGCTGCATTATGGCTGTCATCTTAAAGGTATTAAAACACTTCAGGCCTGCTGTTTTCTTCCTTCCTTGTGCATAGTCAGTTGCTATTTTGAAAAGAGAGGAGGGAGAAAGGAATGGATTGACTGAGGATGGAAAGATTTGGGGCAAAGAATAGGGAAACATTTTTTTCTTGTTTTTTCTTTCAGACGAACCCATCTTGTTTGTGCCATTTCTGAGTGGCTGCGGCAGAAAGTTTCCGCTTCTCCATGGGGTCTGCATTGTCTTAGGTTTCTACCTCAAATATTTCACCAGTTTGTGCTCCTGGGATCTCTCCATCTGAATGCCACGTAGTCCTCACTGTCAGAGAGAAGCGCTGATGAGATACCTGCCCCTCATAGCATCCAGCACTATGCAGCAGTGATTGCTATAGAGTGTTGTGCAAGATTATCAGCTTCTCTTGATTTTTGGTAGGACTGTTTTGTTTCCATCCCTATATCCCAGCAGTGTTATTTACCCCCCTCCCACACTTCCTGGCCTCTGTACTCAAGAAACAGCTTGATTTCTTTGGTTGGGCACACGTTGCCTCTTCTTCAATATCAGCAAGCTTAGAAAATGAAAGTCTTCTTTCCTAAAACAAAAGAATGCACCGGAGCATGCTCATAGCGCGTTGTTTCAAGGCTGGGATAGTTGGAAGAGGGAGCTTTACAAGAAATGGGCATGGGAGCACCAGGGCGGATTTTAATGATTGAACCTGAAATTGACTGAGGGCCAGGTAAATATGCGCTAGCATAAGGCAAGTTGTGCTGGTAAAAAAATCTAGCATAGTCGAAAATAGAGCTGCTTGGAAGTTATTTAACAACGCACAGCACACTGCAGTGGTTCAGAACAGCCAGGAAGGAGTGTCTCAGACAATAAATGCTGGAGTGGAGTTTAGGTAGGTGTGAGGTATTTGTCCGCACTGAATAGCATTAGCAGCTTGTTAAGGCCAAGTGAATAATAAATCACTGATTTCAACAGACTTTACTGTTTACTAAGTCCTTACATTTAGATTTACACAGTGAACCGGACTGCCAGAATGCATCTTGAGTTAGTGAACTGATACTCCTCAGCTGAAGAGTTAGCTTGATTTATGGGATAAGTGGTATTGCACACAAAAGAAAATCAAGGTAGTTTCCTCATGCAGGGCCCTGCATGCTTCAGTGCTTGCATGCACACCCCCTGTTTGCACAATTGCACAGAGAAATTCTTGGCTCTGGTCCTCAGGTTTCCTGAAGAAGGTATAGCAGGCGGTTGGAGATACTCCTTTTAAGGGTGAACCCCCCCACTATCTAGTATCCCCACTGAAGAGATCTCGTACCTATTGAATCTACAAACCGTCAGGCTTATTTCTTCACTCTTGACATACAAATCACCTCACTGTGCATATTCCAGCAAACTTAAAGCTTACTTGTCCACAGCCTTCAGGATCCATTCAGACAGCAAAAGCTATCCAGATGCCAGCACTCACATCAGCACTGCATTTTGTGCTTGAATGGTTTAACACTTAACACTACGAAACTTAACTCTGAGACAAGTGCTTGGAAACCCTGCCCAAGGGACAAAACCTACATTTGACCCCCTGTACTCCCCATTTGCCTTTCTTGACTCATCATCTCTCCCAAAAATTTCCTTTCCTGACAGTTCATTACCTCACCGGAGTGCATGGTGGACAGCCCTGTCCAGAGTTTAAACAACGTGAATCATGACTCTGCTATACCTCATGCTGTCTATGCCAGCTGGCTTTGCATATTGGCCTGCCCTATATTTTTATCTAAGCTGCGTATCCATGCCATCAAGGCTGCTTCACAGCCTCTGCTGGTAGATAGACTTCGTATTATTGAAGGGCTTAGGGTCACCCACTGGGCACACTTGCAGACCATCACTCGAGTGAGAAGGAAAAGTTACCACTGACATTCTGTTCTCTGTTTTCATCCCTGTTGCATTGTCAGGAAGCCAGGAGATACACTTGATGCTCTCTTTTGGTTTTGTATGCAACCAGCGCAGAAATACGGGAGAATAGGTGGATGGAGCTGTCACTAGGGGTACCATTAAGGCAAATATTCCCTGACTAACAGTGTTGCTTCTGTGTGAATGTAGGTGGAGACAGCACATCTCAAAGAAGGTTGATGAAAGGTTAAATATTCTTCCTTTCCATAACGAGCCCCATGAGGTCCATAACCTCTCTAAGGTTGCTACAACAGAGTGAAGAGCATCATTGCACACTTCTTTTAGCAGCCCTATGTCTTTTCCATGAGTGAAAAGGGTTTGTTGTACAGATCAGATGCCCCATTAGTATTGTTATGATTTCTTGTCATTCTGACATCAGTTGCATTTTTCCCCTTGTGATGTCTAGAATACATCTAGTGTTGATTTTTTTCAGTCCAGCAACAGCTTAATCTTCCCATCTCACTACAATAGGAGAAAACTAAGATTGCTGGGGGGACGTTAGTTAATAAACACATTGCCTGTAGTTCACAGGGAATTGATGCATTTTTCTGTATTTAATGGGAAGTTGTTTCTCACATTGAAATATCCAGGCTATAGTGGTGGAGAAATTCTCAGTGTGCTACAGATAAATTCACACTGAAGGAAAAAAACCCCAGGAAATGGTTACTACTTTAAATGAAGAAGGACAATCCCTATTAGGCAACTTCATCTTTTTTGTTTGACTTAAAGCTGAAATCTGAAACTGATTCTCCACTCCCACAGGTTTTATATTTATCCCATTGACTTCAGTGGAATTAATCCTAATTTACATTGGTATGAGAACTGGATCACGGAGGTCTCATTATTCCAGACTGTAACCGATGACCTGGTAGAGCTTTTTATTTTCTGGCAAGGAGGATGCTGTGAGGGTTGAGAGATTGTTCATGCCACAGACAAGAAGATGAGATAAGGCAACGCAAAAATAAAGTCCTTCAGATTATTTCATTCCAGGGGGCTCATCCTCACAGGCCACAGGGGACGGCTTCACATTTCCATTATGCCACTGCGTGCCTGGAATTGCGTTCTCCAGGCATTTTCTCCAGAGTGCTAAGAGAGCTCACTGACAGTGCCCGGATACACAACGTACTCCTGGCAATGATAAGGTTTAGTTCTTAGTCTCTGCCAGCATCCCTTTCCTCTCCTCATCCTTTTTCTTTTAACACTTAGGGAGAATAACGATGTTTTTAAATCAAGTGGATAGTCTAGAAGAAATTAGTGGTGAGCAAAGCAGAGGGCAAGCAAGCACTGACAGTGAACACATAGACATTCAGCCAAAGCATCCTTTTTTTTTTTTCTGTTTGCAATTTACTGTACTGCCCAATGAAGACTCTGGAACATAAAGTGGTTTGGTATATTACATATTTATATATAAATTACAGCTGGGTTACTCAACCTTGGTGGTAGCAGGCAGCAGCTTGCTCTGCAGTTGGCCACAAGGGGAGAAGCACTACCACTTCCTCTTCCCCTACCCTGCCTCCGTCCCCCAGGCTCTCACTTCCCCAGGGTAGGATGCAAACTGCATTTATCTGCCCCACACCACCACTGATCCACAGCTTGCAGGCCATCAGTGATATATGTATCACCACTAGGAACCTCTGCTTCAGTTCATTTCCACCCTTGTGCACCACAGCCTATATTCACTGTGCATTTCTCTTCGGAGTCCCACCCTATTCCATCTCCTCATCCTCTCCCGTCTTCCAAGCCCTCCTGACAAAATGTTGCACTTCTTCTGAGCCAGCCGTTTGGTCTGACCAAAGTTAGGCTGTTTCATCTGATCTCCTTATCTCCTACAGGTGCAATTCAGCCCTGCCCTCCTCCTCTGGCAGATGTGTTCACCTTCCCACAAAACCTTTTCCTTCTGTCTCCTTACAAAGCATTTGAAGGCAGCTTGGAAAGTTACCACTCTGATTTGACAGCGTTTCATACTTAGCATGCTCAGGTCTGAGGCAGTGCAGGCTACATCTAGCTCCAACAGCGTGTGTTTAGACTTCTAACTATACACTGACATCAATAAGGGGAGCCCAAACAGCGATCCAAAGCCTAAATGTTCCGCTGGCACTGAGCTTTGGTCCTATAACAATACTCTGATTGAACTTAACCTTCCTTAATCCTTCCACCAAGCCAATGTTTGTCCTTCCACCGTGGATGGCAAACAAAGAATTTGCATTTACAAATAATCCATCTTGCAGGAAAAAAATAATCCCTCTGAGTTCCTGAGTTCTTTAACACAAAACATTAGTATCTTTGCTGAGGGGATAAAACTCCATTCTTGATTGAGAAAACTGAAGAAAAAAGTGTTTGATCTGATTGACACAGCTATTCTGGTTGCATTGGGTAGTATGTTTAATCAATAAGCTTTGCCCTTCAGAATACGAATGCTTATCTTGTACTTGCTGCTTCTCAAAGTACTGTTTGCTATAGAATTATTTGTTTAATATGATGGACAAATATCTGGCTTCACCAAGAAAGCCTGAAAGTCACAGAGTGTGAACAGCGGGAGGACTATTCTTTGGGAACCTGGGTAGGGTGGCTTACAGGTAATCGCTCCTCCCTTCATTTCTTAGCACATCTGTTAAACATGTTGTATTTTCTTGGACACAGTGTCTGAAATGGCTACAGAGTTCTAGCATAGTAGGGACTACGCTTTGCAGATACTAATGAAGACCAAAACAATTAACATCTGCATGTATTGTAATACTAAAATAAAAATCAGGTGTTTTGGGTTTTTTTGACTACTGCCACTCAGCTCAGTAATATCTTTCCGGGGAAAAAAAAAAAAAAAAAAAAGGAAAAAAAAAAGAAGTTGTAGGAGATATAAATATTTACATTACCATTGGAAGGAGGGCTGCTATGTCTGGATCATCTCTCTGAAACACTACAGACCCTTACTGAAGATATAATTATTGAAGATGGAAGCACTGGGGCTAATGTGCTACTGAATTTGGAGTAGGTCATTAAAACTTAAGAATGTCCTGGGCCAGTTTTCCTTTAAAGTTTAATTTGAAGTCAATCACGATGAGTAGTTATTGGTGCAAGTGATGAAAAAAAAAAAGTCTTTATTCTGGGAAGTTGGATTATAATTTAACTATTATTCCACCAAGAGACTACACCTTTGCGTAAAGAGCTAGACAGAAAAAATGGTCGTGGTTTTTCAGAAAATGTCCCACATGTCTTAAAAGAGGCATAAGGTCTTTAAAAAAACACAGCATAGATAAACAAAGTGCTTTGAACAAGATATGGAAGCTACAGAAATATGACATTATGTTTGTTTTGGCTGGTTATTGCTGCATTCATGAATATTTTTTCTACCTGTTTTAAAATGAATAATGCTAATGTAGTTTCTCAACAGATATGTGATGATGTTGGAAGGCTGAAACAGTTACTGAATATTTAATGTAATTTAAAAGTGTTTTACTTACTGACAAAGGCTATTTCCATTTACATAATTACTTTCAAAAAAATCTCAAAATATATTTGAGGTGATCCTACACTTAAAATACAGAGTTTGGAAAACAAACAAGAATTTGACTAATTTTTAATACCACCTGTGAAGCAGGTAGTGGTATATTTTTAATAAATACAAAATTGTACATGTACATAATTATTTACAGTTCATGCAAAGAAGCAAGTGAGAATATTCTGTTTGTTTATTCAGAATAAAGGTGTTATGGGCTTCATACACAGCCCTTGTGGAACTGAGTATTTCTCAATATTATTAGAAACAACTGTTTCAACATAAATAAGAAAACTGTCAGTAAAACACAGTTTATAAGCATTATAGCCTTTGGAAATAGTTACCAGTCTGGGTCCAAAATAAATAAGGTCTACATAATGCACACATGTATATGTACTGTGAGTCCCTCTCTAGGAAGTTTTATACCTGTTACTCATTTTGAAAAAAAAATAGTAATTGGTAGAGAAGTGGCAGTCTCAAAAATAACGTATGCTTTTACGTTTCAGGAGAAAGAGATGGCTGAGTGAAAGAAATATGTTAATATTGGCACCTCCACTGAGAGAATGATGGCAATATTCTTGGGGAACACCTAAGAATCCACAGAGAGGGATATTGTGAATATTCCAGCTGCAGTGCAAGCCTTGATGAGATAAAATAAAGCGTCATTAATACTACTACTCCCGGAACTATTTTATTATTTTTAATATATATATTTGTTTCTTTGCACGGATTCTGGGTGTTCTGGAGTATTAAGCTCTTTGAACACCATATCTGAAGAAAGGCTGGAATTAGGATGTGAAGGAAGGGGCTCTTTTTTTACCTGGGGACCTCACCGCCAACAAAAGCCTTCTCTCATTTCACCATTGTGTCAAACTGGCACGGTGCGTGCGCCCTGCCTGCCTCGCCGATGAGCTGCAGCGTGGTGGATGGAAAGTGTTCATTTATCGCCTAGACAAGCTCTAAGAGGCTCTGCTGCAACTTGCACTTTTGCTGAGAAAATGCCACATGCTGGGCTAAGTTCATTTGTACTCAAACTCCATTAAAGCTAATGGGCTTTCCCTGGGGATGAAGATGGTTCCTTGAAGCTAGGCGGAAATGAAAGATGACATCACTTAAGGGACCTGAGATATGACTGAAATGAAATACGAAACCGTTTATTCCTGGGGCAGGAGCTGGTTTCCCTTTTCCAGCTTATCTCTTGGCCTGGAAAGAATGTTATAGCATAGGATATCCATACCTTTACCTAGGCTGGATAACAAACCATGCACTGGGAAGCATATGCTTCCAGACTGTGTGGCTTCCTCTTCCTTCAGCCCGCTGCTTCCATCTCACTCTTGCTAATCGGTCTATTGGATAAAATCAGCATTAATTTTTTTTTTCCTTTCTTGCCCCAGGTGAAGCCTTCTTTTTTTGTTGTGTTTGTTTGTTTTTTTTTTAAAAAAAGAGCTAATTCTTTCTTGGTTCTCAACCTAAACTCAGTAGTGATGTATTTGTTAATAGTTAACGGAAATTCATCTGATAGCTGGCTCTTGCCTGGGCATATTTGATAGTGGGCCATCAGCTAGAAGTGCAGGCAGTGTTGGCCTTCAAAGGTGTAGTCTTAGGTTGCAAGACTCTGGATTCCTCTCCTACCTTTTCTTTACTCCCTAGAGCTTCCTCAGTCCTCCCAGAATTTGTGCTATAAGGGTTTCTGTCCATGTCCAGGCTGCCAGAGCACCCCTGTCAGGAAACACAACAGCGGCATGGAACACTCGTGCTCAGCGCAGACATTCAGATTCATTTGGTGGTCCTGAAAGGGTCAGGCTGTTTGGCTTCTCCATGAAAAGTCATCCTGTCTTGGTATGTCTCCAAAATGCCACCTCCTGGCTCACGCAACACAGAAATTAGGAATGGGAAGGGAGTTTAGTGTTAAAGCCATATGTCAGGACAGCTCTGAATACTGTCCTTTCCAAATTTCTATTGGAGCCTTTTTGAAGTGACGCCTGACTTTGTATGTTGAGGCAGCATGAGCTGATCCATCTTAGATGATACCCAGCGTACAATGTGCCTTTATACCCCAGATGTAAGAAAGTGTGACTTTTCAACTCATACTGTATATATAGAGCCTTGTGTATATAGTTGCCTCATTCAGTCTTCACTGTTGGACAAAGTGATGGCTGTGACATCTCCTTAGACATCTGTGAGCAAATTCAGTTAGAGAGTGAGTATCTGAAAAATGCGCCTCATGGCTTCAGATCGGTTGGCACCAAATAGAGACAAAAAGAGCTATCAAAATCAATGGTCATTTAGGAAGGACTTGTACAGGCTGCTTCTGAGTACACAGTGTCACTCAGCGTGTGGGAATTTGCTAAAGTTTACAGTCACTCCTTACATACAGCATATGACCTGGGCCTGAGAGGACGTATGATTAACAGTGCCAGCTGGCAGCCACTCCTGAACTCCCCAAAGTTCACTGCATGGAGATAATAACAGCCTGATGACATTCCACTGGGCAGCATGGCATCAGGAGGCGGGCGAGTTTCTTCCTTGAAGACTATGACAACAGGGGAGTGCTGAGTGAAGGAGCTGTGTGTTGCAAGGATGCACTAATCATTTTTAAATAGGCAGCCCACAAAAGGACAGTGGGAGGGTACACCTCCTTCAGAAATCCTCCTGGGAAAGGTCTGTCATTCAGAGGGAAATAGAAGGTAAGAGTTCCTCGCGCCTTATCTATTTTGATATTCCCCTGAGGACTGAGTAGCTAGCTCTCCTATAAAGCAAGGACAAGAAACCTTGGTAAACCCTGGTCCCAAAGAACAGCTGTGCCTCCCTCCCACTGAACACAGTGCATGTCCAGCTGTGCTAAGGGTGGAAAGGGCTTGGAAAAGGAGGATCAAAGCACCAGGACGAGGTGGCAGTGACGGAAACACCCAGGGCATAACTACACCAGCCACCTGTCACGGGGCTGGAGTGGGCAATCAGCTCCACTCTGGTCTAGGACCAGCCCTGAGACTTTTGGAAGACGATGGCTGATCCTGGGCTGTTCCCAAGCACGCTGAGGAACCGGGGAGCCGGGCGGGAGCGCAGCCTTCCCCTGAAGTGCCAAAGCTGCCGGCAGGGGCTGAGCCTGCCCCGGCAGGGCCTGTCGCTACCCACCAGGCTGACAGAGGCAGCTGTAGAACCGCAGAACGGTTTGGGTTGGAAGGGACTTCAAAGATCATCAGGTCCAGCCTGCTGCCACGGGCAGGGACACCGGCCACCAGCCCAGGCTGCTCCCAGCCCCATCCAGCCTGGCCTTGAGCACTGCCAGGGATGGGGCACCCACAGCTGCTCTGGGCAGCCCCTGCCAGCGCCTCGCCGCCCTCATGGGAAGGAGTTTCCTCCGAATAACTCCCCTAAGTCCACGCTCTTTCAGTCTGAAACCACCACCCCCGTCGCTGCAGGTAAAAAGTCTCTCTCCATCTCTTTTACAAGCCCCCTCTAAGCACGGAGAGGCCGCAGCAGGGCCTCCCCGGAGCCCCCCGGCCCCTCTCCTCAGGAGGGGCGGCCCGCGGGAGGGACACGGAGCGGACGGGCCCGTCCTGTGCTGGGAGCCGGGGCGGGTGTGACGCGTGGGGCACAAGGGGAGGGCCGGCCCCCCACCCGCACTCGGCCGTGTCGAACTCCAGGAGGCTCGCACGGGGCTGCTCCTCCTCCTCAGGGCCGCCGGCCCCGGGCACCCCGCGCAGCCCCTCGGCGCGGAGGAGCCGGCGGAGGGCGGGCGCCATCACGAGCGGGCGCGGCCCAGGCGGGGCAGCGCCGCAGCCCGTTACTCGCCCCCCCCCCCGGGGCCAGGGCTTTCCCCGCCGCGCCTCGACGCCGCCGTCCCCTCCCGGCCGGGCAGCGGGGCGGTACCGCGGCGGGCCCGGCCCCTCTCCCCGCCCTCGGCGGCGCCCGGCCTCTTTGTGCCGCCCGCCCGGGCGCCGCGCTGCCCGCCTCCCGCCTCGCCTGGCCGCGGCGCTGCCCGCCGGGCTCCGGCCGCCGCTGCCCGCGGGGATCGGCGGGCCAGCCCGCCCTCGTCCTCACCCTCTGCTGCGGGGCTTCCCCGCCCCCGGCCCGCTCCGCCTCACACCCTGCCCCCGGCGCGGCTGCCGGCCGCCCCTTCCCCCGTCAGCCCGCCCTGCCTGCTGCCCCGCCGCGCCGGTGGCCGTGGCCCTCCCGGCGCTGGGGATGGTGCCGCTGACAGCGCCCGTCCGCGCCTGAGCCGGCAGGGCGAGCCCGCCGCTGTGGGAGGAGGAGGAGGAGGAGAGAGAGATGAACCGCTTCCAGCCCGGGGTCGCGCTGCTGCTCTCGCTGCTCTGGGAGGTGAGGTGGGCCGGGGCGGGGGTCACCCCCCCGGGGCGGCCGGCGGGGGGGGAGCGGGCGGCCCGTACCCAGCGGGGAGCCGGGCTGGGCGAGCCCCGGCTGCGCTGCCAAGGGTGCCGGCCGGGTGCCGTTCGCGCCGGCCGGGCTCGCTCCGTTGGAGCATTCCCTTGCGGGAGCGGACGAACAGCCCGTCTGCGGCGCGCTGGAGCGGGGTGACGCGGGACCGGCGGGCAGCACGGGCTGCTGGAGCTGGCCGCCTCCCCGAGGGGCGCGGAACGTGGCGCCTTTCAGGCAGGGTTAAATGGAAAGGGTGTCTGGTAGGTGTCTTTCGGTTTTATTTTAATTAGCCTTTTCGTGCACAAAACGTGCGTGGCGAGCTCGAGGTGCCGAGGCGAGCGCCCGGGAGGCGCCGGGGCGGCCGCGGCCGGCGGGGTTCAACTTCGCGCCGCGGCGGCGCTCGGCTCCGGTGGCTGCGGACAAGCAAACAGCAATTAATAATAATAATAATAAATAATAATGTAAAAAAAAAAAAGGCAGCTTACGTTAATTGGAGGGTGGATTTGTGCCATGCAGTTATGTCGTGGGTCCGGGAAGCCAGCTCCTTTTTTAGCAGGCGCGGCTGTAGGTGGTTTCTGGTGGAGAGGTGTCCCTTGGGCTGGGGTCCGGCCATGGGACAACGCTGGCCATGGGACAACGCTGGCCAGCAGGCTCCCATCCTTGCACCGACACCTGTGGTGGCAGGGTGCTAGTGTGACTTCGCAAACACCCGTGGACTTCTCCGAGGTGCCCCCTTACACCTGTGCAGCCCAGAGGCAGTCTGGCTGGAGGGGTGGAGAGCCGTGTTGCTTCTGTGTTGGAGCAGTCTGGACAGAAAAGGAGTTAATTTTTTCCAAAAACCAACATACCACCAAACCCATACATGGAAACCAGAGCGCTGGCTGTGTAATTTTGTTTTTGGTAATGGATATAATTCATGAAAATGATGTTTACTACATGTTTATGCCACCTACATAGATGAACAATTTCTGGTATGTTGCCCACTATGTCATCCGGCATCATCCTATTAAAACACTCAGATCGAAATCACCATTTAATGTAAATAAATGTAACTCGTTTCAAGTTAATCGAGCTGTGTCTCGTTACCTCAGTTGTAAACCTGGCCCAGAGCCTTGCCTGCGATTGCTCCTTGATTCTGCAGAAGCTGTTCAGAAAGCACGAATGGCAAAATGTCGATTAAATAAAGCAGACACCAGCTGTTCCCAGAGGGAATTTGTTCATCTGAGAGTGTGAAAGGTTCTGCCCCTCCAAGATGTATTTGATTAGATGTCTCTGCTCTTTTAAGGTGTGTTCTGTTGAGAAAGAACCTGTGTGCCTGACAGAAGTGATTTGCATAAATCCTCTTTGGATGTAGCCAATGTTGCTGTTATTTAAGCTTTTACACCAGTTTTAATTGTGGGATGTCTTTTTGGTTTGTTTTGACGCTTTCTTTTAATCTAGAACATTTGTTTTGCCATCTGTTTTTTTGCATTTTTTTGGGGGGGAAGTGCTTAGGATACCTTTTAAATGAGATCCTATGCAAGTAAGAGGTATTGCAGATTGTTTCAAGTTGTATTCTACAGGAAAAAAAGGCCCGGAAACAGAATGCTGGGGGTTTAAATAACTGAATTGGAGACATCTAGTAGTTTAGAAGGTTTTTGGTATTTGAAACTTTTGCTGTCTTCTGCATTGACTTCCATATAGGTTATTATCTGAAATAGTTTTGTTACAATTATTTTAAATCTATTTGCAGCTTTGACCTGATCTTATTTAATCCTTAACAGTGTGATAATGATGGTGGTGGTGGGAGCCATTTAGTCCTTCAGAGCAATTTGTGGTAGTTTACTGATGTTTAAAGTTCTCCTTGGTTAAATTACCCAAAATGCTTGTTGGAAGATGTTCATGTATTTTTTTGTCTGTGTGCATTCAAAACACCGTTTCTGGTTATATTGATGAAAGGAATAGTCTTTCACAAGAAAAAAAAAAAAACAACAACCCACAAACAAATAAAAACTTGCATCAAATTGATGGTAGGTGTTAATTTGGATGCGGGAGTGTTTCTTTGTGGCTGTCGGGCTGAAGCCTGGTCAGTAGCCGACTGTGCCGTGTTCCTGTGGGGAAGTGATGGTTTGCTGTGCTTGATGGAAAGGCAGAAGATGCAGAAGAGGGGCTGAGGGGCAGGGGAAGGCCCTTGTGTGTGCTCATGGGTGGTTTCACAAAGGCAACTGAAGGCATTGCTATCGAAGCAGGATTTACATGTAAGAGTTTGCTGGCTCTCAATGTTAGGGTGTCATCCTTTCTATGTGTCTAGAAGAGCCTGAGACACACTACAGAAATGTCCAGAGCACTGTGGTGGTAAGAAAGGGGGATTAATTCTGTGTTTTCTTGCTGGATGAGGGGGTTCCACCATAACCACAAAGACTTCCCATGATGGAAGAAAAAGGTCTGATCCCAGGACCAAGCAGACTTTGCTCTGAGATGACCTTGATGTTAGGGGAGGAAAACCAAAGATGTCATGAGTTTTGCTCACAACTTAGTCACGGTTGAACAGTTTAACACTGTAAGCTAAAATGAGGAACTTTGCAGGTGGATAACCTGCAAAGGTAGTCTTGGTTCTTTCAGGAAGAAATGAATGCTGTTGAATCTTCATCCATCTTTTCAGATTAATTTGGCTGCTTGGAGGTAGCAGTGTGGTGTTAACCTCAATTGCCGGAAACGCCCTTTTTCACTGGGAACTTGGGTATCTGGTAGATCTGTAATACTGGGGTATGTGATTTCAGCATTCATGAATAGCCAGTGGTCTCACTTGTTAGTGTGACTTGTGGTTCCACTGAGAGGACTGTGTTTTGTCTCAGTTTTGTATGAGTAGATGGCTCTCGGTTTTATGGGAGGCTTTGAGGAGGGCCTCAAAGTGGTGTCTGTTTGGGGTATATATCAAGATTTTCTGGTTTTATTTCATCAGACATTCCAAGGGCTTTGGCTGTCTGAGCTTAAATGTGACTTTAACGAATAGTGATGTTTTTGGGATGGGGAAAAAATAAAACGAAACAAGCAGCCCGCCTGCCCCCATGATGATGAAGCAAGCTTATTTTCAGCCTGAATAAGGGCACCAGAGTATCTCTGTGTAGCTTGCTTCTCAGGCCGAGTGCTTGCTTGCTTTCCTGCAAGCTGCAGAAGTGCAGGATGGAGGAGAGCTGGGTAGCTGAAGCTCAATTCAGGATTGGGGAGGCTCGACTTGGTTGTTTAAGCTCAGTAGAGGACCCTGCCTGTGCTGTGGTTGTAATAAAGAAGGTGTTGTATTGTAACTGCTGCTGAGTAACTTGCTGGGTAGCCTTAACTTCCAGCACTGTCAAACAGTTTTAGGTGCCTAAGCTTCTGGTTGGCCCATGTGGTGTTTTCAGGGAAACCAAGGAGCTAATCGAACTGCCTGAATATTTAAGTCAAGCTTATTAGTGCTCTGTGTTAAGGTAAGCTGAGGCCTGTGGTAGTTGCTGTAGGTTGTACGAGATGTGGGTGAGAATCCCACCAGGAAGGTTTCCGTATCACTATAGAAGATTTAATCGTCACTTTTGGAAATAATAGCATTGATATTTCTACACGCTCAGTTTCTCGTTTCTAAGAATTATAATGTGGATGCTGATAACTGAATGTTTGGGAAAAAGTGATCAGTGTAGTCCTCTTCTTGTTAATTTGTCAGATGAAAGATTCTACAAAAGTGTCAAGTGCCTTTTTTAAAAAGAATGGACAGACATGTCATATGAACAACAAAATGTGTTATCTTGAAATAAAATTCAAACATACCTGACAGTCTGTCATACAAGATTTGTTTAAATAAAAGCAAAGTTGGCTAATGCTTCTCAGTTGGGTAACTTCTGTGTGGAGCTTTTTGGTGTTATTTTTATAAGTGGACTTCAACAGGACAGATTTTAGCAAATAAGAGAGACCTAAAATATCTGCCCTTCCTGAAGAGGTTTTTTTGTTTTGCTTTGGGTTTTTTTTTTTTAATTGTTGTATGGACAACCACGTTAAGATGGGCAGTCTTAAAGAAAAAAACCACATACTTTCATCGCTGTAGGCACAGGCAGAGTTCAAGAAGTTGTGAGGATTATGGGGACCTGAACCCACACCCCAGTCCCAGTTTCTGGAATATTTTTCTATGCGTTAGCTGTGAGGTCCTTCTTTGTATATGTATTATAGGAATGTACATACCCTTGAACATACGAATGTGTGTGTACAGCAGGGTGGTTGTCTCTGTGATGTCCCTCTCTGTGGAAGCCCACTGATACAGTCACATTGATGTTCCAACTCTTGTGGGTGTTGTGTCAATGCGTGGTGAGAGGAATAATCCTGTCCAAAGTGATGGAGAAATGTCTATCCCAAAAATTCTGCAAGGGAGTTGTTAGTGTAGAAGTGTCCACTAACCCTCTCCTGCTTGTTAGTTGTAGTTATCTAGGGGCTTAGCAGATTAAACAATTTTGGGTGTCTTTTTCTTTTTTTTCCCTTACCCTCTTCAAGCCAGTTGGAAAGCAGCTATTGCATTGCTGAGTGAAGGCAGGAAAGAGCTTACTTGTGATTTATAGTTTGGGGATCCAACTGGTGCTGGCAAGTCTTCCCTGCCTCTTGACAGCAGCGAGATGGGCTGTGATTTCCAGGCGAGAGGACTGAGCTTGCACACTTTTTCTCACTGTGCTCCTGCTGAGGAGGAGACAGATTCGGTTCGCTGCAGGAAGGGGACTGTGGCAGTGCTGTTTGCATCCTCTAAGGGGAGGTGCAAATAGCTGTGTGGTGTTTTTTTGGTGGGTTTGGGTGGTGTTTGTTTTTTTTATCGGAAAAAGCATCTATAAAAACTGTTCATATTTTTTATAGCAGTCGAAAACATTTAGCACCTTCCGTTACACTTTCTCCGGAAAAGGGAAGTCCTCCAACTCTCTTTTGTCTCTGTACTTCCCACTCAACTAATGCAGGTGTCTGGAAGGATGTGTTGAACTTGACCAAAGCAAACCTTTAGTCTTAGCTGCTCTTTGAAAATGGATTTGGCTAAAATCAGTGAAGAAAGGCTCGATGGAAACTCTCCTTGGTTTAATGCAAATTTATTTTGGTTTACTCCACTAAGAAGAGGCTTAGGAAAACTGGAATAAGTGTGCCCACATACAGGTTTGCACTGCTTATCTATGTAGGCTGGATTTGCAGGCAGGAACAGATCAATGTTTGAGTTTATACTACAGAATTTAAAACAATAAATTCTTATTTTTTGCTGAGACAACATGGCTACTGATATACTTTAAATTTGTTGTGATATAAAGTAAAATCCATATAAATAAAAAACCCTACAGAAAACTAACATTGAATTTCTGAAGATGCTGTATTGCTTTGTGTTTTGCTGAAGGCTTTATGAAATCCTGTTAGGGTTTATTATGGAAATACAAACTTTTCTGACTAGCAAGAGGTGAAGCCTTTTTAAAACAATCTTTTTTTTTTTTTTTTTTTCTTTGCTTTGATAGTGCCGTTTGGGCAATGAATCTTAGGTCTGTCCGAAGGCTGGGGATGCAGCCTGGGATATTTGAGCACTGAACAGTGCTTCCGAGACAAGGGAAAGATAAGGTCTTAAAAAGTGGATATTATCACTTTCCTGACATCAGTAAGGTAACATAGGAGATGAAATACCATGCCTGATATTCCTGGGGAGCATGGGATGGGAGTCTGGGTTTGGGGGAGTGGGGTCGGGGGGGGGAGAAAGAGGAAAGCATTCTTTGAGAACAATGTATCTTGATAGGTTTCTTGCATATTAAATAGGAAGTTTTCACTGCTGAGTTAAAAATGTCTGTCTTCTCAAGTGTGTCTTCAGCTTTGCGCTAAATAGGTGTTAACTAAACCCGTGTTTTAAATAACTCTACTAAAAATCTCTTCCTCTTTCTCAATGACTCAGCTTTCAGTCTGGTAGATTTTTAGAAGGAAAGGAATTGGCAAGAAAGAGTTTCTAATCTGTGTCTCATCCAATGCAGAGGTGGATTGTTGCTGGCAAGGGTGGTCCCTAGCCCATTATTCTGCCAGCTCCTGCAGGTCTAGAATCATAGAATCATCTAGGTTGGAAAAGACCTTCAAGATCACGCAAGTCCAACCATCTAATATCTGTGCAGCCACAGAAGGATTGGATCATCCCACTGACTGAGCCACCAAAAAGAGGATGGGGAAAAATGTGAGAGGGGATAGTTTTCCATTGGTTCAGCAGAGGTTTGTGCTGTGGCAGCATCGTTAAATTTTCTGCAGGGGAGGAGGGGGAATGCATGGCTTGGAGCAAGGCTGCCCATTTTGGTAGCACATTTCTTGCTTCAATACATGAAGCGTCACCTAATGGGAGTCATAGGATTGTGTAGGTTGGAAAAGACCCTTAAGATCATAGAGTCCAACCATAAACCTAGCACTGCCAAGTCCTGCATTAAAACAAGTCCCTAGACAATAGTGCAGTTGTACTGGAGTAGAAGGCAATCATGCAGACCTTTTCCATGCGCTGTTAGAAGGGAAAACTAGTGGAGTCTGGGTTTTTTTGTTTTCCCCTGAAGGATGCTGTTAGATAAAACTAACTTTTCCAGATGGTGTCCTATCATTTCCCCACATTGCTTGCCAAGTGTCTGTCAGAACAGAAGTTCTCAACCTGGAGCAAATGACCTCACTGGCCTTTCCCATCTGTGGGGTGGGAGGGGGCTGTGGCTGGAGACCGTACCTCTGGGGAAGGTCCACCATCAGCTGGCAGCATGAGAAGGACCATTTTCCTTAAGTCCAGCCAATGGGTAACTGAACACAGCAGTCCTCTAGCACACCCTTCACTGAGTCTTTCTCATTTGGAGGTCTGAAAGAAAAAAAAGTATCTTTGCCTTTCCTTGGAAGTGACTGTGAAGTGATTAGGACCTTAAGTTCAAAGTTCAAAGACAGTGGAAAGTGGGTGTTTTTGGGGAATACTGAAGCAGGGCGGTGGGAGCATGCCCTGACTCCAGCCCTGGCTGCAATCGATCCTTCTGTAAGCAGCTTGTCCTTTCCAGCTGGAGTAGGAATGATGGTGTGTGTTAGTTGGCTTGGTCTCCCACCTCTGACGTTGATGGACATCATGCAGCTAAACAGCTGGCAATAATTTTGAGGGTGGAGCCTTCCTTCTCAGGTCTTGTGGTGGTAGAATTAGAGGTGAGGGTCATGGACCCCAAGTATACAGCCCATACCTGTACTTGCCTTGATTTAGTGTATAGGAAAGACAGATTTGTACATTTAAAGTATTTTTATGCCTTTCTAATTAAATGCATTCTGGTTGGTTTGGATCCTCCCTCTAGAGGAAGAAGAACCGGAGAAATCTTAAACTAAATTAATGTGAGAGGAACGTGAGTGTATGGGAGGGTGGCAGGCGTCTCATTGATGGCAGACCAGAGACCATGGGCAGCAGGTATTTCAAGAGCCTTCCACTTGATGTGGGGTGAGTATTTTATTACACGTGTTCATATTCTTCTTGGGCCTCAGCAGCACTGCCAGCCAAGGGGGGTGATGGTTTTGTAGACCCACCTGCTTAGCTCGGTCTTGCCAGCCCTGTAGTCGCAGTGATAGGCTTGTACTACCATGGGGTGAAGAGCTGGTACTGTGCCCATGATCTGGAAGGTTTAGTCATCAAGACATTAGGAGCTCCATCAGGCAATGTATACTAGCAAAAAAAAAAAAAAAATTCAATGCCTGTAGTAATGAAGACAGGCTTGTTTTAAGTTGCTGCATACTTGGGGTTTTTTGCAGTCACAGTTGTGTCTTTCTGCATGTCTGATGGGTGTAGGTAGGCCAACAAAATTTGTCTTGTCTGTCTTGGTCTCAGTCTGTGTTTCTCCTTTTCTGGACAGGAGATGCTCCTTGACTCACCAGAGAGGTTTAGTTGTTTGTACTGTGCCGGTTTTAGTACAGTCCCTTTAGTGTCAACACAGCAGACTGATATCAAAATGCTGTGCTGCATTGACTCTTTGTTAAGGCATGATGGTATAACAGCCTAAGGGTCTCTACCTGGGGAATTGCCCAGGTGGAATTCAGTGTTTCATTTCTCTGTTAACACAACAAACTCCTTTTTGCTTCCCCCACGATATCTCCGTAAATGCGGAAGGTTGGTGCAGGCACTGCTCGCTGTGGCGGGTGACTGTAAGACTGTAAGCATGCTTTGGCTCTGGATGCAAGAACTGGACAAGGATGAGTCAAGCAAGTGTTTTCCTTCATTTCTGCTCCTCGGGGGAGGGGGGGGAAACGTATTGCTCATCGCTACAGATAATTATCTCAATACTGGTGTAAGTGAGATCCAGGAATTCACTGCTGACTCTCTCACAGTGTGAGCTCCCAGCTCAGGGCCCCAATTCCCCTCCACACTTGGAGCCATGAATTCGACCTGGTACAGGAAGGGTTATGGCTGTAAAAGTCCACCTTCATTTGTTCAAATGCCATTAAATTTGGTAAGGTTTCAGTCCAAAACAGAGGAGGAAACTTTCTTCTCTGAATATGCTGCTTTCAAATGGTCAGCTGGTTGCCTAGCATGAAATAAAAAAAAAAGCAGGGGAGTAAGGGTGCGTGAGAAGTTTTAAATCTACCCTTACATGGTTTGCTTTTCTTTTTAAGGCTGATACGAGCTGCTCCTATTTTGAGTGCTGTCTTGTCTATCCCAAACAAATGTCCCTAATGAGAATCGTGATTTTTTCAGTGCTTTGAGCAGCAGCAGTGCTGTCACAGCGGGCACTAATGTGGGCAGCAGTGGTTTGTGTGAGGGGACCCCAGTTCTGCTCTCATCCGCTTGTCGACTACAGCAACCTGCATTCCCGGCTTTCATACAGACTTAATAATAGCGTATGGGATTGGGTTAAACCTCTTCAGAACTAGGTCATCCTGTAGTTTGTGATAGTGTAAGGATAACATTAAGCTGCTGCATTATTTTTTTTTTTTCTGTAGCTGAAATGATAGTGGTCTCTGTTCCCAAACTTGTGCGTGTGTTCCCTGCATAAAGTGTATTGTGCCACGCTAAGGCTGGGGGCTTGCCTATATATTGCTTGGAATGATCTGTATTTCTAGGGAAACTAGGGAGCAGGGGAGGCAGTAGGTGCCAAATAATGGCTAAATATTACTAGTTGTCTAACCTCGAGATAAAGCTAAGGCAGATGCCTTTGGATTTGAGTGTCAGTCAAAAGAGGTGAATTGAGAACAAAGTTTGTTCTGTCTTCTGTTCCTTTGGTATTTACACAACTAAGTGTTTGAGTTTGGTAGTGTTAATACCTTGCTGTTGAGGGGCTTCACAGTTTAGGGCTTTCCCATAACGCGCACAGCTAACTGAGCTTAACGCCGATCTCGCAGCATGATAATGGAAAAGCATCTCAGGATCCACAGGCTTGTATTTTCTCAAATCCAGGGTTTAAATTGTACTTCCCACTTCACTGCAGGTAACGCTTTTGATGCTGACTTCTTAAAGCCCTGGGAGAACGCTAGTAAATTGGGTCTCACTATACGTGGCAATCATCTGCCTAGATGTCTGCAGTGTTCCTAGAAGGCATTGAGTGAGATCCTGAAGATGCTGTAGGAGACACATTGGGGTATGCCCAAAACCTTCTGATGGATGAAACTTGAGCGGCTGTGCTGACCCACACTGCCAGCTCCCCGTATGTGTGCCCATCACAAGGTGCCCTGTGGGAACCTGTTTCAGTTGGAGCTTCACCTGGCTTTCCCCATGTACGGAAACCACAGGCATGGCCCTGGCACAGAGCCAGGGGCATTTGGATTAAGCTTGTTTTAATTCTGTAGTAATCTTGACGTCCTATTTTTATTAAAGCTCTAATCCTGGGCTCTATCCAAAGCTCATTAAAAGTCAATGGAAACATCCCACTTGCTTCCAGTGAATGCTGGGTCGGGCTGCTCAGAGGGCACTGGGCACCTTTGACATCTTGACCAGCTGGAGGTGCAGGTGGTCTCCATTCTGTGCATCTTCTGGAGCAGCGCAGGCAGGGATGCTCATATCTTCCCTGGGCTGAGGGCCCGTGTTTATACATTGCTGCTTCTGAAGGTCTTGGTTGCCTTGAGTTGGCTTTTAATGTCGCTCATCCGTACACCTGCGGTAACCAGTGTGTCCCGCCCATGGTGCTGCTGGTGCAGCTTTCCTTGGGGAAGGAGCTGCTTCAGCTGGCCGCGGTCGCCCTCCGTGTTGCATAAGGAGAAGAGCATCGTAGTGATTATATAAAAGAGATTATGTAACTGGGTAATTTGGTAATTGCCTCTCCGGTGAATGCTAAGAATAGCTTGCGAATATGCGTTTATTTCTGTGATAGCCATCCACAGTGATTAAACATTGGAAACCGTGGGTGCTGGGCTGTGGCGTGGGGTGAGATACCTGACGCTTGGGTGTGTGTTTGCACTGAGGCTCCCCAGCTCCATCACCCCTGCACTGCTCTGGCAAGACGTGTCAGCTTCTGTTCCCCCTGCCCCACAGAGTGGTGTGACCTGCTGCACAGGCACAGTGAAGGTATAAAACTGCTCTGACTGCAGTTGTCTTGGCTCTTAAGGAACCTGTGCTAGCTGTTGGTGGCATCCTGATGATGGTGTGCAATGCACAGGCAGAGCAGATGATGGATGAGGGAACACATGTTGCTTCTCCATGAATTGCAGCTGTTTTTGCTTTCTCTTACTTCACAGTATACATTTTTTTTCATGACGAAGTGGCCAGTACCTCCCATGAGGTGTTTGAGGGTGCTGGAAAATTTCCAGGACTGGACAATTTCCGGGATCCTGGTGAGGAGCAAGGAGCCTCCTGGGCTGCTTGAGACAACTGAGAAGACCCCATGCTTCAGCCTGGCTTTTACTGCTTGCATCTCTGTGGGTTTATCCCTTGCTTGCAGAAGGGAAGGTGACTCACAAAAAATTCAGATCCAGCCAAAGCCAGCAAGAGCTCCTGTAGTACTAATTGAAGTCTTCAGAGAGAAACTGGGCAGGAGATGTTTGCCATTCTTTGCAGTCTCTTAGCCCCAAGAATGTTGTGCAGGGGTGACCTAAGGATAGCTCCAGAGAAGGTGGGAAGGGGGTGGGAGGCTGCGGGAGCGGGGGGGGAGGAAGGGAGCAAAAAGAGCTCTCTGAGCGCCAGTGATTCATCTGGGAACATTAATCCTGGCTCTGAAAGTGTTCCTGCAGTTCTCAGCTCAAGTGCTGAAGTCTGGGCGGCTGTTGGGCTGCTTTTTTGTTTGTGGTTTGTTTGGTTTTTTTTTTCCCCTGGCCTCCTTCATTCTTGCTTTTATAGGTTTTTAATTTCCCTTTCTATACACTGTCCTGAAGGTATAGTTGCCACCTTTTGTTGTCACTCCAGCCACGTCATCTTCTCTACTTTGAATTGCTTTATTGGCTCGTCATCTCTTGCTGCCTTGCAGCTCAAGCTGTTTAACCTTATCTTCAAGCTGTCACATAATCCCCTCTCCACCTACAGCTCTAACCCGTTTTCCTCCTCCTGGCCTTGCTCTGGACTGTTCCACCCTTTTTTGGCTTAGGGATGTCTGTCTTCTCTCTTTTGTGTGTTACTGATTTCATGATTTGTAATAGTTTCCACCTCTTTGGCTGCCGAGTCCCCGTTCTCTTTTTAAAATGCTTTAACTTTTCCTGTACTTTCGTCTTCTCTTTCTTTTGTAGGCTTCCTTCAGCCCCACCTATGAATCAGCCCTGGCACATCCACCTCCCACGTGGACTTTGCTTCTTCCATCATTTCTTTACTTTCCCCTATTTGCAGAGGGAAGGGCCATATCATCTGCACTTACAAGTGCCCTGTAAATCCATTTCTTGTGTGTTGCAATTAGGTATTGAATATAGATCTTTAAAAAAATGTACTTAAAAATCCCTTCTACTTGAAAGGATACAGATTTCCATTGTGTCCCTTTTCCCTGAATGTCCGTTTCATTGCATGCTTATTCTCATTTTTGTGTGTTAGTCTAGAGATTTGAGGGTTTGGCTTGCTGCTTCTCCATAGAATTCCCTTTGCAGCTTGGGTGACCTCTCGTTACAGCAGGCTGCCCTGCGTACAGACCCTTTCTCCTTTGTATTTATGCCTCCTGGTTTTAGTAGGGTATCAACCCTGGGATATGCTGCTGTTGCTGTCAGGGCAAAGGAACATTAGGGGAATGTTCTCAATAAACATATGGTTGTTGCATAATGTAGATGGAAAGTAGGCAGAGGGCATGGTGCATGCAGCTAGTGAGCTTTCTGAGAACTGCAGAGAACATGGGCAGGCACAGGCCAGGGGTAATATGAAATTATTATGATACCCATTTAAATTCTCAGGTGCTTAATGAACTTAATTTTTCAGTCTCAAACTGCATATCTGGAGAAGGATGTGAGTTAAGTTGAGAGTTTTTGTGCAAGAGCATGTAAGGATGTGGGAGCTTCTGTAACATGAAAACTTTAATTTGCATCTGTGCAAATACATTAAGAATAATCCTAACGGGACTGGTAGGCAAGTGTGAAGTAGTGAAAAGAGGAGAAGGACCATAATCATGTACTATGTTATCTTGTTAAAACCAGTGAAACTGAAATGTCTCATTTACAATCAGCATTAATGAGAGGTATGTCTGTAAACTCCTGCCTAGGACCAAAGGAAAATTCTTGGTTTCAGATGGATAAGAAGGCTCAAAATATATAAATATAGTGTAAACAGGTGGTATGAGGGCAATTTTAAGATCTGGAGCAGAAACACTGTCCAAGATTTTGCTTTGCTTTTGTCTACCTTCCCAGTGTCACCTACAGCATGTATAATCTGATTAATTTTAGTAGGAGTGTATATTCTTCTATTTTCTGGGACTTCCAGGTGCAGTCTTTGACTCCAGCTGCAGGTTGCTGATTTGTGGAAGAAGCCCTGGGGTTCAGCTGGAATGTACCAGTGGTACTGGGTTTGGTGGCAGCACTCTGGCTGGTGG
This sequence comes from Falco peregrinus, assembly GCF_023634155.1. NCBI lineage: Eukaryota > Metazoa > Chordata > Aves > Falconiformes > Falconidae > Falco > Falco peregrinus. The sequence continues at coordinate 30,290,870 of NC_073725.1, read as the reverse complement.
GGAGGAGAACTGGTTCCATGTGTTGATGTTTGGTGATCTTCTCCCTTCCAAGAAAATAGACTGTAAAGATATTAAACTTCTTAAAAAGGTTTAAGTTCAGTTAAATAGATTTCCGAAAGCAAGTCTGATGGAGCTAAAAAGAAAAAGAGCAGTGTCTGCAAATATTCCACTGTCTGGAAGTGCCTGATGGAGCCAAATAATTAATTTCTAAGAAGTTTTCTTCTGAAATGTTCCTGCAGCAAGCTTTTGAAAAAAGATCTAGAGAGGCTTGAAAACAGGAACTCTTTGTAGAACGTCTTTCCTTCAAGTGTGAGCATTTAAACATGATGTGAAGCAAGGCTATGAACAATTAGTGCTGGGTTTCATGACATTGCCTAGAGGAAGCTTGGCAGCCTTTTTCACAGCGGTAGAGATGGCACTTGTAATTTCATTGTCAGCATTTCCAAGTGTTACTCTAGCACTGCTAATGACTCCCTGGACATCTGGAAGGTGACTGCCTCGCTTGTAAGGATTGTAAACATGTGGCTCTTGAGGGAGGGCTGAGACCTGGCTGTGAAGCAGTCTGCATGAACAAATAACTCTTCCGAGGTGTTTGATCTCCCTGTCTATGCAGGCTTGCCATGTTTGCCTGGACTCGACCCTCCCTCAGCCTGGTAGGTGTGTTTGCAGCTGGTCCATGGCAGGGATACATCATCTTTGTGCCTGGGAGCTGTACGTGTGTCAGCGGCGCGCAGAAGTGAAGCACTGAAGGCAGCAAAACTAAATCACATATGTGACTTTAATACCTGCCTCTTCAACTGAAGGAAAAAAAAAATCACCGTTCCTTTCTCTATCAGTGCTGTACGTTGTTCTGGAGGGACAACTCTTTCTTAACAATGTCCTAGACTTTGATATGTGCTGTATTCATGGAAGCGGCTTCTCCAAATATCCATCTTCCAAATAGGTTTAATCTAATTTGTATTTTTACGGTATTTCTTCATGCTTTATTCAAACACAAGTAATCAAATAAAGAACAAATCAGGCTGTTATGCTTCAGAAGTCTCTGACAGTTAGTACTTATATTTTTATGGGAAACCAGAATTTTGCAATTATTTGTAATGACAAAAAGTGTCCTTGTCTGGCAGCTCTCACAGAAGGGTTTAATAGTACTTAAGAAACATCAGATATGCCATGGCATGTTCCAGTCACATCCAGGCCAGATGTATAGCCATTGTACGGATGGGTAAATGGGCAGAAAGCAGTGAAAGTGTCGGGCACATTCTTCATGGCAGAATGAGAAGCTTAGTGTTTCTGACTCTTAGTTTCTCACTCCAGTGCAGGATAAGGAAACTGCTTTGACTTCGCGGTAAACACTTGCTTTGCAGCAAGCCCTTCTCTTTCACAAACTTCAAACATGGGCATTTTCAGATGTCCCATGCTAGACCTCTCATAGATGGGATGAATCCATACAGGCTCATAAGTGGTCTGGAGAAAAAAATGCTTGGATTGGGACTCCTTTCCTTGTGGAATTATCAAATTGTGGAATTGTCACCCTAATGCTTGTTCAGTGCGTACTGTTAGTAGTGAAGCTGAGATCTGTAGGTACATCCAGTTTCTTTACCTTCCAGGCATTTTATCCTAATCTTTTGATTCACACACTTGGATGCTTACCACTGAACTATGCTTGTACTCTGTTTCAGTACTTAATGATTTTCTGTTGATCTAAATAATCTCAGACTGTTAGTGATGGCAATAATTATTTGGGCAGAACATGAAATAACACAAGTCTTCACCAGCTTCCCACCTCTTTGGATAGTTGACTAAATCTGTTTAACTTGCTGTCCTTTTAGTGCTGCATTTACATGCACTGAAATGCTGCAGGAGCTAATACTTGTGTTTGACTGTTTGTGGGTTTTTTTTCCTTCTTAATTAATCATTTATTGAAATATGCAGTCCTAGGACAATCTAAAGTTTTGCAAAATTGGATCAATCGCACGGAGTAGTTTTGGTCAAAACTGAAGTAACAGCACATTGAAACAGTTTCAGTACTTTCAAAAGCTGGTTTTCTTTAAGTACTTCTGAAAGCTAAGGAATTGAAAGTACAGGTTTACAATATGTGGTCAGAGGAGCGTGGAACTTTTTTTCTGAAAAGCTTGGCATTCACCCATGGTGTGGGAGGCCAGTTCTTTTCTCCTTTATGTCCTCAGGATTATTTGAGTGTGTATCACTCTTCTCCTGGGAGTGTTCCTAGTCTGCAGGAGATAGGGTGTCCTGGAATTGATTTATGTCAATTGTTGACATTATACCTCTCTTCCACTGTGTAAAATACAAAGGAAATATGTGCTGAACTCTGGAAAGCTACACTATAGCACAGTGGTTTAGATGCTCTTTGAAGAGGGAGACCTGTGCAGTGCTTCTTCCAATTGTGCCCCTTTGGAGACAGAAGAACATAGAAATGAAAGACAAAAAAGGATGAGACATTAGGTCTTTCGGTTGCTATTAAATAGCATGGCCTTGACTTGGGAAGCCCTTATGTAAGGGATTTGGGGAATCTGCTTGGGTCTGTCGGAGAAAGAGGTAATTCTGTCCTTGCTGGTTTTTATGCAATGTTCAAAAAAATTTTGCTGCTGTCTCCCGATAGAGGTAGGATGCTAGTGTAGACGGGCATTTGCTCCTATATTTATGCATTTCACACAAGTAGCAGCAACACTACCACAAAAATTTGAGATGTTGTCTCCTCTGACTGCCTGCAGCTTGATGTTTGTTCACTTCCAGGAAAGTGAGAGAGGTTTGAGTCCTTCTAGATGGGAGACTTGAACGCAGATTTGCCATATCCTGGCAGAGCACATTAACTGGTTTGGGTGGCTCTTGACTGCTGGGTGACAATCGCTACTGCCTCCTTTCCCTTACCTCTCTGTTCTGCAGATGTGCCCTTTGGGACACTTCATAGATGCCAAGAAAACAAAGGTTTGGGGCTTGGTATTTTATTTTTTGTTTTGGGACTGCAGGAAACAATTAGGTTTTAGAATCCCCAAAATACAGTTATGTGCCTGAGTCCCTAATATGAGTCTGTTTTCTCAGAAGATTTCTGTTAAGTTTCAGATCAAGCTAGCACCATCTGGAGTTCACCTGCTGCTACATATTTAATTCATATACTGATAAGAAATATTTATATTTAATAAATAGCTCATAAAAATCTGTCTCCCCTCCTCCTTTTATGGTGAGAGCATCTCATAGCAGCATTACGAATGTTGCATATCTAGGCAAGGAGTGTAGCAATACTGGAGAGATTTATTTCAAATAATCACTGTTCCTCTGCAATAACTGGGGAGATGGGAAGGGTGGTATGGTGAAGGCTGTGGAGAAGGCAATGCCTAGTATGCCTTTCACAACCTTAAAGACTGTCATAAACAGATCTATATAATGTTTGGGCTTAGGGCATTGGTAGTGTCTTCTAAGCACCAGATTTCTGTGGGGCTGTGGAGTGCTGACATTGCTGTGCTACTTCATGGTACCTTCCTCAGCTCCTGCCTTTCTGATAGGGACTGAGGTTGGGAATTCATGCTGACTCTGGTTTTGGGGCTGTCCTTCCCTTTAGTGAAAACCTTAAGGCAATCTTACGTACTTAAAAAAAAATAAAAAATTATGTTTACTTCTGTAAAGTAAACTTATGTTTACTTACTGCATGTTTAATACATAAAGTGGTGAGTTTATACGTTCCTGCATAGGTCTCTTCTATGTCTGCTGCTCTAATTGGTTTTGTTTGTTTTTTCTAATATTGTGAAATAATCCAATGATTTATTCTTTTTCTGGACTAGTCCAGTTTTCCAATCTTACATTTCTGTGGCTGGTGGCAGGGCTGGTAAATCAGGATTGATTTAGTGCTGGCAGCTCTATTGTCAAGAGAGACCGTTCAAGGGCTCTACACAGGGAAATTAAGAGAGATAAACAGTTTTCAAATAAGGTTGTGCACATCGGCCACAGCAGTCCTAAAGTTCCTTGGACTGATGTGTAGAATTGGCACTCCAGGTTTCTTGTTGCTTGTTGTGGATTTAGGCTCAGAGGAGACTCTGCATCTTCAGCCTGTGATCACAATTTTATGCGCATAAGTAGTGCTGGGTTCGACGACGTCCCCGAGGACTTCTTGGTTCTACTCTCAGGCAGATGCAGCGCAGGCAGCGTTGGGGCAAGCTGCCGACATGTATATCTTGCAAATACAGCTCAAACCTGACCTGGAGGGAATACATCTGTGGGTAGAGACACAGCCTGAGCTTCCCGTGTCCCCAGTGCTCTGTCCCTCAGCTGAGGCAATGCTGATAATGAATCATGGGGATGACTTTTTTTGTTGGGTGCAGAAGGGCCCATTACGGTGATAATGATCGTTAAAAGCCCCATGTTATTTCTTTAGAGTTCGGCTTATGTTAGAAATAATGAGCTACCTCATTCATTTCTTCATATATTTGAAGATGCTTTTTCCAACAAATGTTTTTGTGTAACCTACCATACTTTATAGGGAGCAATATAAAAGTATGGCCCTGTGGCTAAGGGCAGTGTCGCTTAGGAAGGTGGGGTTCTGCTTTCGGCTCTGCTGCCAGACCTGGGTATGTTTTTTTGTAATCTTTGTCCCATATTATTCTTTTAGTGCTTAAGAAATGATTGAGTTCTATTCTTAAGTGGTCTTGGAAGATATGGGTTAAAAACTGTAGGAAAGAAAGAGATAAGTTTAACTGTACTGGTTTCATTAAAAGCTGGTTTAAATAAAATTAAGCAGATTCTGCCATTAACAGAGGTGGGGAAGAGGAATTACTGAGTACTAAGGAGGACCAAGGACCACAGAATTATCACCTGCTGTGGTGTTAGCTCTTGCCTCAAGCAGCGCTCACTGATTGTGGGTCCTGTCTCAGTAGGTTCCCTCTCTTCCATAATTTATGTATATTTTTGCTGATGAACTTAAAGGTCTTTAATGAAACTTTAAAAAAAAAAATAAAAAACCCAAGCAAAGTGGTTATCAGTTTCTTTCCCTCTGTTGAGAGGATTAACTTCTGGGGTTCTCTTCTTTTTTTTTTTTTTTCCCCATTCCCTCCCCGCCCGCCCCCCCCCTCCCCCCCCCTTTGTTTCATGGCTGTGGTCACATCAACTTTCCTCTTGGCCTGAAAAGCCCTAGGCAGTGCCTGACTTGTGGTACAGTGAGGGTTGTTCCTTAAGGAGCCCCAGGCAGTGCCACCGAGTAGTCTTAAACTCTCCTTCAACATCCATCAGAGCAGGGCTATCCTGTTACTGTTGTGTCTTTATTCTGGAACTTGGATACATTGTTTTGCAAGAAAAGAGAAAACTCTTCCTATTTAAATCCATGCAGCTTTGATTTGAGATTAATTTTCAAATGAATTCTAACTCCGAGCAAAGTTCAGTCATAATATTGCCTCAAAATTACGGTTTCCCTATGGTTTTCCAGATGCTTGCCCACGTTTGTCAGAAAATCTTTTAAATGAGAAAGGTGCTCCACCAGAGTTTTTTGATTTGTCTTGAAACCTGAAATACTTTTTGTGGCTTTATCATAATGCTTTCATGAAGAGCACCTTCAATAAGCTACCATGTAGACCCATCCATACACTATGCTGCTGTTTGGGAAGTGTTGGTCAAAATCTGATGTCTTTCTAAATCCTTCTCTAGCCAGTTCTCAGGCCGTGGAGTTCAGTGGGACTTGCTTGGGTGAGAGGAGACACTCCTCCTACTCAGAGAGCTGTTGTGTGAAAAAATGTGTCTTGCAGGAGGAAGATCATCTTTGTGGTTGTCCATGGATTTTTAAATCTGCATAATCATGGGTTTTATATAGCTACAGTCAAAGAATACAGGTAGAATCTGTATATTTAATGGAATATTAAATACTGCAAAACTTTCATGTATGAACTTGCAGAAGTTTTTTTGATTGGTTGGTTTGTTTCTCAAACTCTCTGTAGGGTCAGAGATCATGTGTCTGAAATATTCTATACGTGTTGTGTGGGTTTTAGGTAATTAATACTTTATGCTTGCCCCTGAGATATGTGGTAGTGGTTAAAATTCAATTAAGCGGTGATTATACAATGATTATACTGAATGATGAATATTTCATTTATTTCATTTGAAATAAGAAATATATTTCTGCCATGCTGGTTTTATTTCAAAAGACTTTATCAAGACTAGCACGTTTAAAATCTGTTCAATGTCCTAAATTTATTCTGCTGGAAGAAAGCAAATACTTCTTTGAGGACTTCTTTTTAAAGGGATTTTGTTGCCTTGCTTTGTAAGGATGCTTCTGGCACCTTTTTATAAAGGCTTTGTGCCTTGTCACCTTCAGATACAGGCCAAAGTCATATTCTGTTCGCACCATTTATTAACTGACCTCTTGCTAATTGCAGCTTGATAAATATACGCGACTACAAGACTGAAAGAAATAAGATGGGTGAGACAAGTGGCTGCCTGTACCTGTCTTGGATGGTGGCAGGTGCTGTGCCAGAAAGGCCGTGGGCTTGCCCGCTGTCTGAGGTTCGCTCCCTTCATACTTCTCCAATGTATGGACCACTCTGCATCAGAGGTATTAGGGTGTAGCTCCCTTTTTATTTTCTTTGTTACTGTTTCAGATCTGTCTTCCATGGGTTTGTCTAGCCCCCTTTGAAGCTGTCTGCTTCTGCAATCTCTTGCAGCAACAGATTTCAGATTTTGTCTATCTGCTGTGGAAAGAAGTATTTCTTAATTTAATTTCCTGCTAGGACAAGGGACATTCATTGAAACTAATGTTATGGGGTTTGGCAAATGAAACAGTTCTGTATTTAGCTTCATTCAGCCCTGCATTCAACCTTGCTCTTGCCCATCACCTAGTCACCTGTTTTCCATGTTGAAGGCTTCCAAAACTTTTAGACCCTTCTAGAAAGGTAGCTGCTCCATCTCATTATTTGTTGTGGTTTCCCTTTCTCTGTACTTCCGACTCCTAGCTACAGGTGCTTCTTGGGAAGCAGAAATAAGGATGGAGGTGTGCTTTACATTCCTAAGGGAGAAATTGGCCACTGGTATCTGCCGAAAGTTTGGGGTTGCCATCCTATATGGAAAAAGAGCTCAAAATCATCTCTAAAATAAATCTATTTTTTTAATTTCTAAGCTTTTAAGGAACTGTAATAAAATAATTCATTGGTTTGAGTTGGATTCCAGTAGTGTTACTGACTTTTAGTTGTAACTTACTCTGCATGGGGTTATTAGTAAAGGACTTCTCAACACAGAGAGCTAAAGACTGTGAAACTTGCTTTGAACAGTACATATGGAAGCCTGCCTTGTGAAGCTTCATTGCTTTTGATGGGGCTGGCTGAGGGGTACATTAGTATGTGTTCCTACACCGAGAAAAACTGTGCCCGTAGGAAGAGACAGACAGATTTTAGCCTGAAGGACTGTGGATCAGTACAGCTGTCAAAGCCGGTGGGCATACATGTACTGCTTCTGCAGCAAGCGCTCAGCTGCCTTCTGCTGTGCGAACATCCGAAGGAGGGCTGCTCATCATCACGCCCGACTTGTAAGAGCTGTACTGCATAAATGGAAGTTTTATTGTGTGACTTCTAGCTCACACTATTGTTTAGGAGGAAGTTTGGTTTTATGGGGCTGTACTGCTGCAGTGTCTGCCAGTGGTGTACCAAGCGACACTGCTAACATCTGTCCAGTGGTAGTTGTGTGTCTCAAGGTAAAAGGTTTTGTGGTGGAGCTTTTGGTTTGGTTGGGGGTGGTTTTTTTTTTAATGTATATATCTCTATGCACTGTTTTGTTGTTGTTTCTAAAGGCAAAATCAGGGAGATGTGTTGTGCATTTGGAAAGAAAAGCAGTGGTGTTAGTAAAGGTTTCTGTCTGTCTTTCAGAGTAAGACTTGAGAGATCACAGAGTTTAGACTTGGACCGCTATCAGGGGAAGCTTGTCTTACTCTGCTTTCTCAAAGATAAGCTAAGGTGACCTGCTGGAGAGCCTTGTACCAAGTTGGGTGAAGACACGGACCCAGGGTCAAGCTGGGCCAGATCAACCAGCTGGGTGATCTTACAATGACCTGGGTGATTTTTCAGATGAGAAGCTTATTAGGCCATGGGAAGCTTCTTAAGCTCAGTTTTGTATTGTATGAAACTTTGTGGTAGAGAGTGGAGGTTTTGTGTGTGGATGTGGTGTTCTTTTTTCTTTCATTTTTTTTGTAGCCTGTATTGTTGAGGGAATGCACTTTTGGGACTCGGTGCCTGTTGGATTTTCTGAGACACTGATGTCTTTATGGTGTATCACAAACATCTGTTGGTGCTGTGGTTGAACTAAGGGAAGGCAGAGGCACCCATGCCAAGACATGATCCGCAGGATGAAGTGGGACCTCCAGGCTGTTTGGATCTTTTAACTGTGCTCTGCCCTTGAAGCTGCAGGCAAATTTGACCACTTGAGGATGTGTGTGGAAAGTCAGAGATGAATGGAAAATTCTCAAAACACATTCTGCTGCCCATTTTGCTTTCCTTATCTAACCCTGTCACCGCAGCAGTACCACAGTGATCACAGCACTGAGATGCAGGTAGACTGAAAATCATCTGCAGATTGTTAGCATTCAGGTCCATGTCAGTATTGTTATAAATAAAGAAAATTGATCCTTTTGAACCTTAATTTGGTTATATGGACACAAACCACTGGAGAAAGAACTGGATTATATGCTTTGATCTGTATTGTATCAGTCAGATGACGTAGTTGGGCTGTTAAAAACTAATGCTTTGTGAGTCTATCTTACATTAAATATTGTAAATCAAAGCTCAACTGCTAGGGATCTTACATGGTGGATTGTTGGGTTTTTGTGGTTGTTTTTTTTTTTTTTTTTTTTCAGATGAGCTCCAAGTGTGGCCCTATAGTAACTGTAAGTTTGTTCATAGATACAGTGGGGGTTTTTTTGTAAATAATATGTCCATGATTTTAATGTTCCTTGTGGAAGAAACAAGAAGTTGGGTGCTGCTTCCTCAGAGACATGTTGTTTCTCTTGTTTGCCCATTCTTTTAAATTTGGATATGTGTAGTCTGTTTCATATAGGTCTGTGTAGACTTTAGTTTACCTGTATTTTGCTGATGTGTGGCTAGGCGTGGTTTTTTTAAGGACTGTTTTAAGCATCTCTGATACTTGAAGTCAAAGACTTACGGTTTCTATGTCATGTAAATGAAGCGTGGTTTATTACCACACTTCAGACCCGAGCTGGTTGAATGGATGACACGTAAAATTCAAGCATAGAAATCTTAGTTTGAGCTCGGCTCTAAATTTTTCTGAGACTTTGGGCCATGCATACACTTAATCTTTTCCCTTTGTGATGAATTGGAAATAGTACTATGTCAGCAATCCTTTACTTGGTACCTGGGTGTCTTCAAAATTGTTCTACAAATTCAAGAATGTCACTTGATAAAGCTTACAAAAAAAAAGAGAGAGAAGAAAGTATAACTCACAGCCTAATGCCAAAATAATGTTCTATCTGTTTAGATGGGGCCAGAAAATCAGGTAGTAATCTTGTCAATGCAGATGGGATTTAAAAAAAAAGTTTTAAAAATTACCATTTCTGTAAGAATGCTGGTAGTGGTGACACACTGAGAACTAGATCCCCAATAAAAATACTTGTAGGTTTGTGAGGCTAATGCTGTCACCGTGGGTAGCTGGTGTTTGTTGATGCTACACACCACACTCCAAGGAAAACTTGCAGAAACACAGGGACACTAACAGTAGTGTAGTGTTGACTTTGGATGTAGTATCAGAAAAGAAACTGGTGTGAGATTCCTTGATGCTCCTGATGTTTCCTTGAGGTTCCTGCTGCTGCAAGATGCTCTTGCTTTGCTGCTGTTTGGATGAAAACATAACTAGGGTAGTCAGAATAAGGCTTTTTGCATCCCTGTCCCATTGTCCTTGTCCTAGTGCTTTCATCCTAAATCCACCCTAATCTTCAAATAAATCTGTGAAGTTCTTAATAAGCCTCCATCATGCTGCCTTTTCCCCTAACCATTGGGAAAGGCTTTCAATAAACACCTGCAGTTTCTTCCCTTGCTTTTCTGTGGGCCCTGCCATGGACTTCAAGCCATGAATGCAAAACTGACAGCAGTTGAGTGGCCCTGTCAAGACTGTTTGCTGTCATGACAAGGAATATTGCTTTGCTGTTTGTGTTTTACCCTCTGCATCTTGCTTTCTGTTGCTTCTGGTTTTTTATACTTTGATAGTCCCTGTTCCCTTTTTGTGTAGTGGCTGTGCAACAATATTCTGGTTTCTGATTAGGGCTTCTGGATGCAACTGATGATAAATATGAAATAATAGCCATCCTGACATCCCTTCTATCAAACTCTACTTCTGGTGAATTTATTTCCCCTTTATTTCTTCAGGTAGTACTAAGCACAGCAAACAGCTGCTTCTATCAGCAGAAACTTGGGAGAATGGACTTTCCCACTGTTCGTTTCCCCTCCAGTCCATATGGATTTCTCCTTAGACCTAGGGGCAGAAGCAGTATGCCTGTGCAGTTGTATAACACGCCATTGCTTGCTTTTCTGCCCTGAACTCATAATGAAATAATCTAAATGATTATAAAAGCTTTAGCACCAGCTTCATTTCATTTTAATAGACCAATAAAAGCAACCAGTGTGCAAGCTGCTGGCTCCAGTACTCCTGCGTAAGCCATTAGCAAAACAACATTACTGACTCTTGACAAAGAAAAACAGCAGTGACAGATCCAAGAATTTGCTCCAAGAAGTCGTCGACCAAGTGCCAGTGAATCCAGAGACCCACTCTTATGCATGCTGGCTGCTGTGAGCTCTTTGTTTGAGGTTGAGAAGTCGGTACTTTCTCATAATTTGTTTTACATTCTGGCTTTTTCTTTGTCTTCTGTAAATATCCTTTGCAGTGTTTCCAGCAATGCTGGCAACTTTCCAGACGCCCGAGGAGCTTTTCCAGTTAACTTGCGTGCATGGAGACCTGATGGGTTTCGCATTTTATGCGTGAGATTGGCTCATCTGGCCACCTCTTATGCTCTGCCCCCTGCAATAGCAGCTGATGTATTTGTAATGTTATACCCCACATGCCAGGTACAGTATGTTGGCTTTGAAGAACAGGAGTCTCTCCCCGAAGCCCAAAGGAGCCCCCAGATGTCACTGCTGCAAGGCCTCTGGTTACCTCACTGGTTGTGGGGAGGTGGGAGAGGAAGCATGACCATCTCGTGGGCCCCAGGACGTGGAGCCTCCTGTACTGAGCAACAATAAAAAAAAAAAATCCTTGGGGGCCCTCTGTTTGCCTGAAGTTTGTGTGCCTTGACGGGTGCCTATACAATTGATATATTGTGTATTTCAAAGTATACAGAAACAGTAAAACTACCTACTAACCCTCGCTGAATATAAACTAGTACCATCTGTTTATATACTATCCTCTAGGGTTTTGCTGTGTTTAAGAAACAAAAGCACTGCTCACGTTCTGGTACCGGCATGGAATCCAGTGGTGTGGTTTCAGCCATGGCTGCCTGTCAGAGTGGTTGCACCCTGGGACTTCCTCATGAAGGGTAAAACTCCCAGCTGGGCAGGTTAGAAGACCTTGGCTCTGCCAACACCCTTTTTCTGGACAGTCTGTGGTTAGGCTTTGCCTAAACCCCCTGAAAGGGAGTACATGGTTCTGAGAGATGTGGTCCCCTCTTCTGTGTCTCTTCAAGTTGGAAAAAACCCAGCTCTTTAACTTCACTTGCTGAATTCAAAGACGTTGTGATCACTCCTTTCCAGGAAAAGCTTTCAGCATTTCAAATAGCCCTAAGACATTCACTGAGCCTGACCGTTCCCAAAAACGTCTGGTCAGCTGGAGCAATTCAAAAATGCAGTATCAGCTAGACCAAGATTCTGGAAGAGAGAGGTGGATGACCTCAGCATGAGTGAGAGGACAGGAGAGAGGATGAAATTATCCCGAAACAGAGCTTGGGAAAAGAATTACTATCCCTCTGTTTTGTGTTATGTTCTGGTAGTTGTGCATTAGGTACAAATAAGGGAACGGAGACTTCTTTCTGTGCCCCTTTAACATGGAATGACATTTACTAAGTTCATGTGGTCTCTTCCCTTCCATCTCTTTACTTTTGCAGAACTGGGTGAACAGCACAGCACCATCACGTTCTGTCCAGATCGTGTTTCTCTGTTAAGATTTGTTTCGCTGTCCCTGCAGAACATCTGCCAATCATCTAGGCAGATGTGGTTACAAAGCAATTTATTTTATTTTGTGATTTGTTTGTGTTCAATGGTGTCATTGGCAACAATCTGAGAGCTCGTGACCTGGTGTCCTGGTCCCATGTTCTTCTCTCCTTGCTTCTTTTGACTGACCTTTATAGTGTGAACTTTTGAAAACTGTTTGTCCTGTCGTTTCCCATCTCCTGATGTCTGTTCTGGTTTAAAGGAGATGTTTCCAACCTATTAAGAATGCCTTTACTATGGCAGCTAGTCTTTTAAACTTGCATTTTTTTGGTAGAGCTGTTCTGAAACAGGACAAGAATTTCCAAATGATCGTTCCTAGGCTCTTGGTGCATTGTGGATTTGTTATTTTTAGTAATCTTTGCCATTTAGTTGTCAGTCTCACATTGGTGATCTTCCTTTCCCCCCTTATCAGCTGGTAGAGTCAAGGGGTTATGATTACTTTCACAAGTGAACAGGGAGCTTTGTAGCCTGGTGGTTGCAGATAAAAGTTTTATTCTCTTTGAAGAGAGTTATAAAAAGCCAACACAAAAATATACCATGTAAAGAATTCCAGGTGTCCCACTGCAAAGCCCTACTAATCCTGGTTTCAAAGTGAAGAGTTTCTCCTGATGGTGTTTCCTTTCCTTTCCTTTTTATTTAAACATTGTACTGTTCCAAGAGCTGGTCCATGTGCATGTGCCTGGAAGAGTCATCAAGTCATCTCACAGATGTAGTCATTGGAGATGTAGGGTTTTGTTTTGTTTTGTTGGGTTTTTTTCCCTGAAAAATACTTTGTGAACATGGGGCCATGGTAAAACAGCTTTATGGTGGTGGTGGGGGGTTCTTTGTTTTTTTTCCTCCCACACACACCCCACTGGAAGGAAAACATAGTTGGCCCTTTAGCTGAATTACCTGGTGGTGTAGTTGCAAGCCCTGAGGTCTCACTGAAAGCTTCTGGCTGGACTAGGCTTGAAGTGTGAAAAACATCCTTAGCGTAAATGTTTCCAAACTGTTGTACGAGTACCACTGGTGGCACATGAGCCAGTCCAGACAGATGCAGATACTGCCTGCGTGTGCATATTTAGGGTCCGTTGGTATCAGTGTAATACCAGTTGAATTCTCCTTCTGAAATGTCTGTATTAAGTGGGTTGTTGGAGCTCAGTGATGACCAGGGTCTGGTTTCGCCCCTCCCACGCATCACCTTCACGTTGCAGCGTATGCAAGAGCATTGCTGTGATGCCAGGTGTGCAAGTCTCTGTGGAGATGTCGCCTCTATTTTCTTTGTTCATCTTGTTTTACCTAGTTCCGCAATTGCTCTGTCGCACAGGCGGTTGCTTACATTATTGGTAGCTCTCATACTAAATTTAAAAGCTGCATAAAATCACTTCTGAGGTCTAGTTTCTTTCTTTGGAGAGAAAATGAAATGTTTCAGCAAGCTGGTATCTTTTTGGAGGAATATGTACTGCATGGGCCCTGTCTGAGAGTGCCGGGTAGCAGCCATGTCGGCCTCAAACCATGAAAGCCCGGTCTTTTAGCACTGGGGACTATAGCCTATAGGTCTTTACCTGGCTGGATAGGTGTCTCTGTGCCTTGATATATTTAGTATCCTGTGATGTGACCTAATACGTACAAGCATCTTCTGTCACAGGAGCAGACGTGCATGCAGGGAGCAAGCTGTGGACAGCCAGAACAATTAATCTAACATGACTAATGAGTTCAGCCGTATTACTGATGTCTCTGTAGACAATAGAGGATATGGCTTTGCTCAGTTAAGCAGCAAGAGGAAGGGAGCAGGAAGGACCCAAGACACCTTCGACAAGCAGGATGAGGTCAGGGAGAGCCCAGAAGCCTGACGGATGGCTGGAGACTGAACAGTCTCCAGCAGCTCTCCATGGCTCTCGCCATTGCTTTGTCCCTTGGCAGAAGATTCCCCGGGATCTAGCCTGGCTGCTGTTCTTCGCTCTGGGGCTGAGGGCAGGAGCACAGTGCTGTTGGCAGTGCCTGCATGCTCTGCTTGCCCTTAGGTGCTCAGCAGTGATGCGGTTCGCCACATCGGTGCCATCGGTTGCCTTTGGTTTGAACTCATCCTGTTCTTTACTGCAGGAACACACTGGGCTGTGTGTAAAACTGTTCTTTACATCTGGTTTTCAACACAATCAACCCATCTTCTCCCTCATCTCAATCATGTTCATCAGGCTGTTTATTTGATGTTAGAGGGAGGTCTGAACTAGTCTGATGATCCATTGAGTGTTGGATCGAGCCTTTGCGTTCACAAGGAAGGACAGCAGTGCTTGCCTTGGACAGCAGCGGGGAAGTCTCACTGAAAACTGGGTTGTTGGGGCCTTTTTCAATTTTTTTTTTTTTCTTCCTCCTCAGATTAAAATTGTATCTGACCATAATAGGGGGCCTTGGCAATGTTGCAAGCTTTGACTTTTTTTTAAAGTTTCGCCCCCTTTAAAACTGTTACTTAGCGTGTTTTCAATTGCACTCTGCCAGTGGGCCCTTAACAAGAGGAGAACAGAAGTTTTTTTCCCACTCAATATTACCTGCTGAATGCTCTGGCTTTATGACCTCTAGCTGTGCTTTTATGCATGGGAATGAGGCGAGTGATGCCCAATAGAGATAGAAGCTCTGCATTTCCAGTTATAGCCAAGTTTCCCAGTTTTCCTGCCACTTCTGAGCCTTTGAATTTTACTCCTGTACCTGTCTTAATTTTTCATTGGTGCTTCATCACTACTCATGGATGTTGTGTGTGAATTTATAAGCATTGTCTCTCTACTGATTCTGCTCAGTCTAGTTTGTAAGCGGGTTAGCATGAGAAGATACTTAGCAACGGAAGACAGAGCTGCAAGTGATGTAACTAAATAAACGTTTCTGCTGCATCTGACTTCAGGGCTTCAGAAGTGTTTTTAAATGTGGTTTTAGTTTTTCGATTCTCCTTGGCAAAGCTTAAGAGGCATGTTCTGTTTCATTTCTGTTCCCTATGAAATACCAAGTACTTTATTACCTTGTTCTGTACTAAACTAGGGAAATCCACTCGTCCAGATATAGAAAAATTAGTTAAAGACTTTATTCAGGGAGATAAGCAAGCAAACCCTCTCTGTGTAATGCATTCCACACCAGAAACACTCGATACTTAAAATAGAAAGAAAAATCAGCTCTTCAGCTGTAAAAATGTTTTCTACTTCATGAATTTTTATTAAGCACGTTTTTTTCCTGCTATATGTGTTAGTAAGTCTGCAAGCCTGATCTAGTCAGCTGTTGAGTCAACTAATAATTTTAAATGAGAAAGAAAATGCAGGAGAAAACATTTGGTGTGGACGTCCAGTGGTCCACATCGTATTGTCCTCCTGCCCTTTCTCTGCTTGCTGTAGTCGTTGACTTGCCTTCAGCATTCACACGAGCTGAAGTATCTGCCTCCCGCTCAGATAGCCTTGTGCCAGGTCTGAAGCTGGAGCATATTGTTCCATCATTAAATGGGCAATGTTGAATACTTGGGAAATTAACAACAGCTGCAAGTTCTTCAGCTATTTTTATTTGTACTGTGGCTATAATTTTTCTAGTGTGTTTGTGCTGAAGTCAGAAGAGGAAAGGAAAATAGATCCCCCAAGAGGCTGACTTTTTGTTTTTAATTAAAAAAAGCCCCTGTCAAACAAAAGCATCCATAAAACAAATAGTACTGAGGGCAGCCTTGCAGTTTATTCAGTGTTACGTTGGGGCCCTCAGTCTGGTTGCTGGTATGACTTTCTGGGGTTTTAGTGGCACCTTGGCACATGGTGAAGTAACCAGCACCTTCCACAGTCAGCCCTCTCCTTTAGAAGTCCTACTGTTAGTAGCATCTGCCTAGTCTTTCGTAAGGGTTGGTGGCACCAAAGCAATTTTCTGTTTTATTTATGCTTTATGCTCCTATCCAGACACCTAAATCCATGGCAGCCGCTCTGTTCAGCAGTTATTAGATGAGGCTCTAAAATCAAGCTAAGAAAGCTTAGGAGGATGATTGTAAAACAGGGTTTCTTAAGTACCCTTTAATAGTCCAATGGCTTAGATTGCTTCCCAGAAGTTGCATGATCCCGCATCAGGAATGACAAGGCAGAGACCGCACTTTAAAGTGAAAGGCCAGTGTGGATCCCTGAGCTGGCATCTTGCCCTGGTACCAAAGGGGTTCAGGCTCCTGCTCTGCTCCTTCCCCCACCACACCAGGCGGCTGCGGGTGTGAGTGGGGACACGGGGGGGGTGATGCTGAGTGAGAGTGGATGCCCCAGTGTTTGGTGGTGGTGCTTTTTGAGCACCTGGAATTCATGTCCCTCACAAGGAGTTAGGATGTTGTCTCAACATGTGAAACCTAGTGAGAAACAGCAGCTGAAAGGGTCACTGAGGGGGGGAAATGGGGTTTTCGCTTCATCTGCGGCTTTTTTAACATGCTGACTAAATACATGGTGAATGCAAGAGTGAATGAAAGGAAGACCATCCTGAAGCATTACCCTTTCTGAGAATACAAGATTATGATCCTTAAAAGCCTTGCCATTAGGCAACTGTAGGAACCAGACATAAGTGTATTGTTTGCTTTTTTCTTTTAAAGCAATTTCGCAAGAAATGTAGCAAGAATGCTTTTTTTCCTTTAACTGAAGACAGAGGTGGTCCAGTTCTCTTGTGGGTTTATGTGATCCAACTCATGGCCAGACATCCATTCCTTAGGCTGGACATAATTTTAGAAAAATGCATACCACTGGGAATCCGTAGCCGTTCCTTTAAAAATGTTGAAAATGTGTTGGTGTATTTCTGGATTTGAGTGGAAATGAATAAGGGAGGTAGTTTCCTGTACCTAGTTGGCAAAGCCAGACCTCTTCCAAACTTGTGCATATACTGAACTTCGTTACTGTGACTAGTAACACAGGGTCCTCTTCATCTACGGAGTCCTAGTCACGTATTTCAAGGAGTGAGGCTTTACTTGGTATCTGCTGTGTGATTTGCGAGTCTGTAAACTGGGGTAAACATTGCTGCTGCTTTAGAGAAACATAGCTTTATTGACATGAGTTGGCACCACTGCATTTAAAATGTTCAAAGTTTTCATCTTTTTCAATGAAAAAAGAACAATGTCATGGCAAATGTGAACAGCTTCTTGATGGTGAGGTGCCAGGCTTTTCCTTTCCCAGATTAGAGGCTCAGGAGGCTAAGCATATGACAAAACAAAGGGGTGGGTTTTTTGTGGTTTGGTGGGTTTTGGTTTGTTGGGTTTTTTTGCCTTGCACCGTGGGAAGGTGGTAATGAGATTTGTGCCCTGGGCTGGCATGAGGAGCTGTAGCTAGTTCATGGCATCATGCTTCTGTGTCAGAAAGGGCTCCTGGTTTGAAACTCAGTTGTAGGTGAAAAATGAGAACTGCTGCCTTGCATGGAGGAGATGCATGAGCCATCTGTCTGCAGTATAAAAATGACAAAGCTGGTGGAATCGTCTCTTCACCAATACCTTTCATGAGATGCTGTCATTCTGATACAGTGGCCTGTCATTCAGAGGCTGCCTCTGTGATTTCTTTGGCTGTCACCCTGTTGGTTTCTGACCTCTGAAGCCTGTTTGGAAAAGTGCTGGAAAGAAGCCTTGACTGTGGCTCAGAGTCAGTGCTATTTATTCCAGTTAGCCTCTTCTGCTGCCTGATGATTTTGTTTCTGAGCAGCAGAAGGGAGGGGAGGGGAGGTGATCTGACCGTGGTCTGATGTCCTTCTGGATAATCCACATCCTGAAAACTACACCTGTGGGGTCGCAGGAGATGACTTGGAATGATTCTGGTTTGGTTCTTCACTTCTTACCTGCTAACTCCAGCTGTCATGCACTGTGGTGAAAGAAGAATTAGCCCCAGATTTTATTCCACTTCTCATCTTGCCGGTTGTCTTGGATACATCATTCTCTTGCTTGCTTCTCTGTTCTGCTGCTCCTGTTCCATTCCTTTCTCCCATCCATGAGTTTACATTTGTGGTTACAAGCTAAAGGGCCCTTTGTCTGCACAGAACTGCTCTGGAAAAACATAGGAACCGTGATGCTGCTTTATGTCTTCGTTCTGCAGTGCTGTTTCCCCTCTGGGATGAACCCATGAGCAGCTGACAGGTCTGTGAAGAGAGGGGCAGCAAGCCAAGCCGTATCCTGTGGAGGAAGGAGCAGTGCCCTTGATACCTCTGGAGGTGCCCACTGCTTGCATGGGGGATTGACTTGTCTCCAAAAGTTCAATTTATGCAACACTGTCAATGCTGACCAAATATGTGAGTGTGTCTGTGCTTGTTTCTGAACTGTTGCTGCTATTTCCATCTGTCAATGTGGGCAGGCACTATTAAAATTCTCAGCACTTTCAGTCTAGTTGAATAATTTTCGAGCTGCTAGGTTCATAAATTAAACATGTATGGCCATATCTCATGCTACTATCCATCGGTCACAATACCTCCAGGCAGGGATCTTGAGCTTTTCTGGAGTGTAGACCACATGTGAATGGAGAGTGAATGTTTCATTTATACCTCATCTCACTCTTTCAGTTCTCAGTTGCAGAACATCCGTGAGGTCACCTCAGATATTCTTTCTGAATTAATAGCCTTAGTAAAGAGATTTTTGATGTCTGTGTAGTCTGTGTCAAAGGGAAGAGAGGAGTTCATTGCAGCATCTCAACTTCTTTGTGTGTCTTGTCAAGTAACTTCCCTGCACATGAATATGATCTGTCATCTGCAAGCAGGAATAAAGAAGAATACAAGCTCAGGTGAACCACAGACTGCAAGAGTGGTGACTAGGCATCCAACAGTGATACAGTGCAGGTTTCCTAGTTAACTATTAGAGAAAGCTGAAAGCTTGATGGGGTCCCAATGAAATCCAGGTATATGGATGGATGTTTGAGCAAGGAGCATGCACTGATTGAACAAGAGAGGAGGCATATAAAAACCCACCTACGTCCAGCACGCCCCTGATCAAGTTGTGAAGTGGGTGGTTTGAGGGCTGAAAGGCAGTGTGAGCCAAGACATGACTCCTATACCAAGAGATTATTTGAATTTGTCTGGTTATTGTGTATCCAGTATCTCTATCTAGACAGTCATCTTTGGAACAAGTTATAGATATTTTGTTAAATATGTTTTCTTTTCCTCCCTCCTTCCAGAAAGCTGTTTTGAATGTGGAAAAACTCAGTGATCACTCAAAGCAAGGAAACTATTCTTTTAGAAAAATTCCAAATGCTGGTATGATTTTGATTTAGAGAAGGGATTTTTCCACACTCTTAGTAAAATAGTTAACATTTGATAAATGGGGATACTGGAGTTTATTGTTTAGGTACATTCAGGCTTGTAACAGAAGAAAAGCAAATGTTACAGTCTTACATAGGAAGCTACTTCATTTGGAAAAATGCTTTGCTGTTAGGAAACACTGTTACTTGCCAGAAAGGGTTGACTACTTGTTTGCTATTCTAGTCCTTTCATGGGAAATAATCCAAGGGCAAATGATTAGTATTTCTTCCTGCTCAAATAAGTAGTTGTGAGGTACAGCTGTTGGATTTGTCTCACTGGAATTTGGTAATTGTGTGTTATCACTGTGGTGACGCATTAGACACTCTGAGCAGGAGTCAGTTTAGGTTCTTAGTTTAATTTAAAAGGCATTGATGTTTCAGTCTACCTGGGGAGCGTCTGCCCAAAAGCCACAGTAGAGCATCTCCCTGAGAGCTTGAATTGACTTGTTAAACAAATACAAATTATGCTCTGTCAGACTCTTCTGCTGCATCTTTGAGGAGAGTTTTGGCCCGAGAGATGTGTTTGCTGCCAATCAACAGGAATTTTAATAGAAGTGAGCAAGAATAGAAAAACCTGATTATTAGCCTCGATGAACCCAAACCTATAAATTCCCAGTGTTCCAGGAACTGAATCCCAACATGAACAGTTTTCTGGACTGGAACATGGAGATGATCATATTTTGGCATTCTAATATTCACAGTATCACAGCCCTGTTCATTGAGCTAGCCTTGCAGACCAGACTGTGTTCACCTTTGCTGTGTTACTATGTGCATTTACTTAAAGGCAGTAATTCTAATATAGCTGGAGCAAATGAACTGAAGTTTCCTTTAGGGCTGTTTCTCCCGTCTTAGTCTGGTCATTAAACCAGATTGGACCTGTACCATAAATTGTACATCTGTGCTTTTCCCTTGAGAGACTGAGGTGCCTCGTGAGGATGTGAAGGACACAGTAATGATGGCTGTTAATAGAAGTAGCTGTAGGTAAGCATCTGACAGTTCACTGTTAAGCAGGTAAGAGCTGACCAAGAACAAAGCTTCCCCCAGCAGAGTGTTGAAGTAAATGCTTCTGCTCAAAGAATTACCTGCATTCTGACTTGCTGGGTTTTTGGTTTTGGTTGGTTTTTTTTTTTTTTTTTTGTTTTTTTTTTTTTTTTAGAAAATGGTTTTCAAATATCGGGATGTTTCCAAGGTAACCTCTTTAATTTTGACTGTATTGAGATGCTCATTTAATACACATATGATGTGTAATCTGATTTAAAATGAACATATTTTCCTAAAAATAACTTAACACTAAACATGGTGGTTTTCTGGAATAACCTCTTGAACGCAACAACTTGCCTTGGCCTTGCATACCTTCCAGGCGAACAGCACGTAGATGGTATTTCGTTATCATCGATTTCTTTTGTTCCCTGCACTAGGTGTGTGATTGGTCGTGGGCTCTGCATCTTGTTTCTTGAGACTGAATAGTTGCTGCCTTCAGTGTTACAGATGTTTTCAGGACTTCAAAGCTAAAGGATTTTCATCCAGTATTTGCAGTTTTGCAATACATATCTCGAGAAAACTGAAAAGGCAGAAGTCTTACTTGAATAAAAAAAGTATTTTGTTTTCCAATGACTCCTCATAAGAAGGATCTGAGGCTAGTGCGCATCACTGTATTAAATGTCAAGAATGAAAAAAAAGGGTAGTAGGGAGGGGAGTGAGAGTTGCTGTGATTATGCAGCTGCACTTTGTCCTGTCAGCTCGCACTCTCTCTCTGTGGAATGAATGAGCATGTGGGGGATGCATAACATCAGCAGAACAAAGCCCAGGAACTCCCAAAGCAACTGCCCTGAGCCCTGGTGACCATCAAAGAAATCTTATTTTCCTGCAGCCTTCAATGGGCTGTCATAGCTTAACTAACCAGCTTCTGTAGCACAACACTGTTACTGGCTCAATCTTGTCTTTGCTGCAAGTGACTGAGAAAATTGAGTTCTGAATCCATCTTCCTTTGCTCAGTCTTTCTTTGCTTTGTTTTTTTTTTATTATGGGAGATGAAAGGCAGCCCCTGAGGATTTAAGCACTAGGTAATTTAAAGGCTGTTTTCATTCTTGGGGTGGTAAAGCAGAAGAATGAAATGTACATAGGAAATGGGCAAATTTGCCAGTTCAGCATGAAATGAAGGGAGCGAACACTGGCATGTTTTAGATGAAAATGGGGGAACCCAAATCTAGACTTTGCTCTTAATAGTACTCTAGATAGTAACAATTCCTGCGAGGCGTAAGTGCCTACCTAGGGTCAAGGCTGAAGATGAACCAAGCTTCCAGTTCTTAGTCAAAGGAAAGAAAGTTTGGTATCTATGTCTTGATGGTGACACTTCCAGCGTTACCTGTGTTCATTAGAGGCTTAAAAGTAAAATTACTGTGTTGCTAAATCTTTTTGCTGGTAAAAACAAGTGTATTTGTTTTGTTCAGTTTTTAAAGAGACTGAGGCTGGCAACAGTGCGTATCCTCACTCTTGGCGTGGTCTTCCTTTCAATTCCTGACAAATAATCCCTTGCCCCCATGCACCCTACTTTATGGGTTGTTTTATAAGGTGACTTACGACTTGTTCTGTAGCTAAAGAATGCAAGTAATAACCTTGGCTTTGTTTCTCATGCATGTATAAAAGGAAACGTAGTAATTGCAGAAGCTAAATTCAATTTTGGAGCTGTGGAACCTGCCTAGTACCATTTGAAACACATGAAGCACTTCTAGCAGACTTGGGAAAATATTACATCAGTTTCCTTCCAGTTGGAACAAAAAAGTCTCCCACTACCCCCTTGAAGCTGCAGAGACTCCAGTGGAATGTTGAATCTTTTTTGCTTTTCTTGGGTGAAAATGCTTTCAATATGTGGCACGCCTCATGCTTTCTTGCAGATCTGGCATTAGAACTTTCAGTGTAAGGCCAGTTCCACCAGGAAGATGTGTGAAAAAACAAAACAAAACAAAACAAAAAAAAACCCAAACAACCAACAACAAAAAAACAAAACCCAGCTTTTACATTTGTGCAAATGTTGCTGAGTTGATGTGTGTAGAAATAAGAAGCTAAAGCAAGTCCTGACCGTCTCTGGTACCGAGCATCTCTTGGCACTTTCATGAGCATCTGGCTTGATGTTCTCATGTAGATCCAAGCTGGATATTTCATGTAACTACAATAACTATTGTAACTGTGGTGTCCCAAACAGTTTGAAGAAGATTCAGTACAGTTGTTCCATCCAAGGCAGTCAGTGAGGGTTTGGGTTGATGGCAAGTTGAATGTGAGTCAACAACATGCCCTGGCAGCCAAAAGGACCAACTAGCACAGCATAGCTAGCTAGAAGAGGTGACTGTCCCACTCTGCACCACGCTGGTGCAACCCCACATTGAGTATTGTGTGCAGTTTTGGGTGCCTCTATATTAGAAGAACATCAGACCATTAGAGTGTGTCCAGAGGAGGACAGTCAAGATGGTGAAAGGCCTTGAGGGCAAGACTTAGGAGGAGTGGCTGAGGTCATTTGGCTTCTTCAGCTTGGAGAAGGCTGAAGGGTGACCGCATCGCAGTCAACAACTTCAAAGGAGGCAGCGGAGGGGGATGTGCTGATCTCCTCTCTCTGGACAGGAGGAAATGGGTTTAAGCTGGGTCAGGGGAAGTTCAGACTGGACATTAGGAGAAGACTCTTCGCTGAGAGTTGTCAGTCACTGGAACAGGCTCCCCAGGGAAATGCTCATGGCACCAAGCCTGTCAGAGTTCAAGGAGCATCTGGATGATGCTCTTAGTCATGTGATTTAGAGTTAGCTTGTCCTGTGAGGGGCAGGGAGTTGCACTCAATGATCCTTATGGGTCCCTTCCAACTTGAGATACTCTGTAATTGTTGATAATTTCTCATGTTAGTGCTCACAGATGCAATGAGCTCTTTGGTAGGTGTAACTGCTGTGTGCACAGGAGCGTGATGCGATGGGTGTGGGTGAGGTTTTACGCCAGCGGTTTGTCGTGGTAGCCAGCTGTGCAGTGGGGGGGATCAGAGCTGCATGTGGCTGGGCCAGGGGTTGTGCTGTGGGGCGGGGGAAGGCTCACAGGGGCAGGTTGCTGGGCCGGGGGCTGGGCAGTCGGGGGGGGGGGAGGGGGGGGCTCGCGGGGGCAGGTTGCTGGGCAGTCGGGGGGGGGGGAGGGGGGGCTCGCGGGGGCAGGTTGCTGGGCAGTCGGGGGGGGGGGAGGGGGGGGCTCGCGGGGGCAGGTTGCTGGGCAGTCGGGGGGGGGGGAGGGGGGGCTCGCGGGGGCAGGTTGCTGGGCAGTCGGGGGGGGAGGGGGGGGCTCGCGGGGGCAGGTTGCTGGGCAGTCGGGGGGGGGGGGGCGCGGGCGCTGTCCGCGGTGCTGACGCCAGGGCGGGGCCGGGGCGGGAGGGGCGCAGCCCGCGCCTGGTCTGTGAGAGCCTGGGGGCTCTGCGAAGTGAGGGTCTCTTGCCTTGCCTTTCTATTCTTCCTTTTTTTATTTTTTTCCCCCTCGGATACTGATAAAAGGATCACATCCAGTTGAAATTGTATCACTTAAGGACTGAAGTGCATTTGCAATTTACTGCATAACAGGGCGAAAAAAAAAAAAAAAAAAGCCAGGCTTCTGAAATGAAATTGCATGCAAGTGATGTTTGTATTTCTTTTGTGGGAAAGGTTAATAGATCTAAATGTAAAGTAATGCTTTATGATGGGAGGCTGTCTAATGCTAAACCCACATTAATTCTAAATAAAAATATGACGATTAATGAGTGTGCACTGGGCAGCAGAAGGACTAATAAGAATTAGCTACTTCTGCTGAAATTTTTTACTGTTGCAAAGCACAGACTGATTAATTCAAGGAGGAAAAGTTGCATCTTTTAAGAATACTGTATGGGAAATACTTCCCCCATTCTTAGAGAACAACCCAAAAGACTGGCCAGAAATAACTCCTTCTAAAATATATGGAAATCTTTCTTTATACTACGAGTTACATCACTTAGTAATCTTGGTCTTAATGAAGCAGCTGTATATCTGGAACAGTATTTGTTCTGTTTACTGTCACATGGGAGCGAAAGCTTGGTAGAGGATCAGCATCCTTTCATATGAGAGTTTCCTACTGTTTCCTCGTTACCTTAGTAAATGAAAATACCTTAATGTGGTTCTGGTTGTTATTAAGAGTTGCTTCTGTCTTTTGTGACAATAATATTTGTTGAAATTGCTGATAACATGTCTTGTGAGCTCAGTTTCTTAGAGCAGTTCAGAGATGGACTGCTTTTACCCTCGGCTGTTAGCATCACCAGGGAAGAAGCACAGATGAATTTTGATGGATTCTGGCAAGGCTAAAACAAAGTGTATTTTCTCTAGTAAATTGTTTTCACCCTTAGGCTGCACTTTTCACTTTTGGTATATGTTGTCTCTTTCTCTAATGGATGATATTTTGCCCTTTTCTTGGCTATGGGAGAGTAG
The DNA here is from genome assembly GCF_023634155.1 of Falco peregrinus. Classification (NCBI taxonomy): domain Eukaryota; kingdom Metazoa; phylum Chordata; class Aves; order Falconiformes; family Falconidae; genus Falco; species Falco peregrinus. Next base: position 30,266,000 of record NC_073725.1, on the reverse strand, counting down.
TATGCTCGTATTCTTGTCTCTGTGAACTCAATCTTTCAAACTTTCAGCATGTAGAAGTTCTTCTGATTTCAGTGCACCTTATCTAACAAGCAGCTTATATCTAATAACACTTGGCTCTTGTCTAAGCACTGAAATGGATGGTGTTCTGAAAGCTGATACAATTTTAAAGATCAGATCCCATAAAACATTGTGATCCCTAGCCAACAATGTGCTTTCTGGAACTGATTATTTAGTCTGGAGTTGCACTGTAGACTGTCCCATCCTTTTGTCTGGACTTCAGCAGGTACTTGCCCTGTGCAGTGACCAATGAATCTAAAGACCTGTGTGGGTGAGTTTTTCAAGAGGCCTTCTGTAACAGAGGCAGCAGGCATAGCCACTTGTTCCTCGGATGTTGTGGAGCCATATGGTCAGAAAGGCTTTGTCCTTCCTGTTTCCTCAGTTACTGTTTTGATCTAGCTATGTGGAAGACTGAATTCTAGGTATGTTGGAATAGGATTGTGTGATGCTTAGAGACGATGAGGTCTTGTTCCGTGTCTTAGACACTTTTAATTCTTTTTTCATGTTCATCTATGAATTAATCCTAGCAGAGGCTCAGAGACTGTAGCCACAAGAATGGGATTTGGACCACCTTGCATCCTTCTAGTGTATAGCATGTACCCAGCTGAATCGGAGGTAACAGACACTGTGGGCCGTTTCTGTCATATCAGTATGGCAGGCCGCTGTTAAATACCTGCTTTTTCCTTCTGAATCTACTGATTTGGATCCTTGTAATTGTAATATGCAGTGGAAATTGCATGTAGCATCTGGCTTTTTGTCTAGTTATAAAGAGCAAGCCTCACCCTCGGTTGCTCATAACTGATAGGGTTTCATTGACTTTGTGATTGATAGCAGACCTGTGCCTCCTACAGAATCTGGCTTTGAGCAGATGCCACAAACTCACTCAGTGTCCCTTCAGCATACAGATAGCAATCGCCCTCCCCCTCCCCTCCACAAACACATCCATCCACAGCATGCTGCTTTTTTCACTGGCACCCGTAACAAAAATGGACTGTACTCGTACTGGAAAGTATTTACTCTCTACAGATGGGGCTGTAATTGTTTTTTACTGTTTTTATTATTAATTTCCAAACCTCCAATTAAAACACTGGGCATGAGTCCACTGCTCCCTTAATTACAAAGAGTAATTAATTGATCAGATCTGTTTTCTTTTTATTGTCTTGTGGACTGAGAGATAATGATGTGCAATGTGGAGGATATTCCTGTTAGAGATAGTATTTCTACAAATCCTGCAAAGCATAACTAATGATCTGTGGAGTACCATCCGACATTCAGTGAGCAGGCTGCCTGCTCTGTCTTCCCCCACACCATATGCATACATATGTACTTGCATTCCGTATTTTATGGCGTGATCAAATCTGGGTTTTGGTTAATGTTTTAGTAACTTCTCTTTCTCATTGTTCTGACTAACAGCAGTTAACATTTGCAATTTCAATCTGTGGTAGGGAGCACATTTCCTGTCCTAAAGGAAATCTGAATGAATTTAGAGGCCACAGAAAAGGACGGCTTACAGTTTCTGTTGCTGCAGTCTGTCAAAGAAAACAGGCTACAAGACAGATGCTGATTTGTTTAAAAACAAACAAACAAAAACACAAGTCTTGTGTTTTTTCTCTTTCCAAATATGCAATCTTAAGGAATATATTCGAGCATCTGGCTAATCTCTAAAGATTACATACGCACACCCAATTAGACCTGCATAATTTATTAAAAAAAATGAACATACCCATGTATTTGTATTTTATAGTTGTGCCAAATTGTTAAAGGACATAGAAGGAGGAATTTTATAAGCAAAATAGGGAGAGTCCTTCTCCTAGAAAAGTTGAAAGCATCAGCAGGGTCATATCTAAGCTTAGTTTAAAACCCATAAACACACTTACTTTGCTATTAGTGAATGGGTGAAATGGCTTTTTGAAGACATGAATGTTCATTTGTCTGCTTGTTAGAAACTCTGCGATACAGCCTAGCTAGCAGCGTGGGCACCAGCCCTGACGGCTGAGGTCCTGTTGTGTTGCAGCAATATGAGTGATCTTCCCTGTGATTCTGTCCTGTGGGCTGCAGGGAGGTGCTGCCAGCTGTGGTTTCTTGAGGGTTTGATAGCCTCAAACGACTGCAAAGACATCATCCTCCAAAGGCTCTGTGGGGATGAGAGCCGCATGCTGGCGGCATGCGTCCCCTCTCACGCTTGTATGGCTCTCCACCAGCTCAACTGAAGGGCCCACACCACTCAGAAGAATAACTTGTACCTTGGCAAGAGATGGATGATCACAGTGTGCTTCAGAGGATGTGTGTGGGATGGGAAAAAGTAATCCGTGCCCTGACTACACTGTTCATCTCTCTGATACCTGAGTGCTACAGATACTCAGATCCTTAGAGGCAGTGACATTCCTGTCTTATTCTTAGCAACGAATTCCTGCAAGGTCTGCTAACCAGCAGCAGAGGCGGTGGTTAGTAGCCGCCTGCTTTATGTCGGGGTTTACTGGCATAAAGTTGCCATGGAGATCGGTACGAGTTTTAACCGAGCAGAGGCCGTGGCGGTTTGCCCTGTGCGTGCAAATCTGTTTGACGTGTCACGGGTATCAGATTTGGCTGTGCTGCTCGCCTTTGAGGTCCGCTTGTTTGTTTGCCTGATTCCCATGTGGGAGAGCTGAACAACTGCCATGCCAGTGTCCATAGCACTGCAACATGAAAAAAAACCAAACCAAAACCAACACAATTGGGATTGGTACCTGCTGTTCCAGGGCCCATACAAAAGCAAAGCCTGGGCACTGAAAGATTTTTAGTGCAGGTATCTAAGCCCTGTAAGCTAGAAGGAACTGTTAATTGCAAAAACTGGAGCCACCCCTGTGACAGCAGTAAGCATATTGGCTCCTGAAACACAGAATTGTTAAGAGGCAGAAACAGAAATGGTACAACTTGGGAGCTGTGGAAAGAAGGAATCTTCCCAACTCATTTTAGCACTTGTAAAGCAGATCAAAATATGGGGAGAAGGGCGAGCAGAATGAGTACTGAATATAAATGTCTGCTTTACACTTGTAAAGGGTATGCAGGCTCCACGTGCTCAGAAACATTGCTGGGAAAACATCAATTAAAATGCTCAAGACTGACGAAGGCTTTAAGGCTGTTGAGGTAAATGGTGACTCATATTGGTTGAGAAGCAGGAAGGAAAAACATTGAACGGCATACATCCCGAGCCGGACTCTGAAATGAGGGTTCCCAAGGGATCGACCTGCAGGCAGCAGGGATTTTAGCCAGGGCATCTTCAAAGGTGAAGAGCCCAAGTATTTTTCACTGACTTGGCAGCAGACAGGCTGGGTTTACAATGCATATGTGTTTGCAGGGTGTTACAGAGAGAAACTTGGTGTATTTCTAATTTTAGATGACGAGGAAACAGCCAGCTGATGAAAATATTTGGAAGAAAGGCTTGGAAAATTGGAGGCTTTGAAGGAGTGAGGGTGGGGGTGGGGGGTGGGGCAAAGGAGTAGGGCAAATGTGGAGATGGATCTTTGAACACTACTGGCTCCAGCAGCAGCCTCTGAGCCCTCCTGCGTATACTGCCTGGGCTGTGGCATTGATCTGAGAGGGGAAGGAGGCTTCTGCCGTGTTTATCCTGAGGAAAAGAGCTCCAGTCCTTTCAACAGAAGCTAAAGCTTGTGCACATTGGAGACTGGTGTGAGCCTGTTGTACTAGTGGAAAGACCTGATTGCATGCATCAAAAGTATCATTCCTCCTCCTCCTCCTCCCCTCTCCATCTCCTATACCTCTTTTAACAATTTAATCCATAGCAGTTTGTCTTCATGGGCTGTAATTGATCTGTCTGTGATTTAGCTCATCAGATGCTCATTAAAGAGCTTGCAGCCTTTCTTATTCATGAGGAGTGAGAGTCAGGGATCTAAAACCACTTTGTCTTTGTCTTAACTGGATTCATTCAGTATTCTGGGATTCAGGGAGGCTAATAAACTTATACGAGCTATTATTTAAAGGTGAGCTGCCAAGTGAACATGAAGGATGATCCAAGCACCCACCGCTGTGCCGAGCGCTCTCCGACATCGAGTGTCAGGTGTGAGCAGTGCTGGGAATTGTTGCTAAAACCCCAGCGAAATATTCCTTGCCGCTCTGCAGAGGGTGTCCTGCAATGCCCTGGCCGTATGTGATCGGATAATACAGCTTGCAGCAGAGCTCCTGGAGCTGCGTCTGCAATGAAGGCAGCATTTTTATGCTAGCGATGTCAGCGGGATACGCAGAAATATTTTGTGTGTTGTATATAGAGTTTGGGCTTGACATCTGGTTTTCTTTTTTTTAAGCGCCGCTATTGTTCTGAGCTGCCGTCTGTACTCTGGCAGTGCCTGTAACGATGTGTGCTTCCCACGATGCCTGCACACACACGCTGAGAAAGTGCCTGTTGCCATTCTTTCACAAGGAGATGCTGGCAAGCTGCAAAAGAGAACAATACCCCTGGGCTGCAGAACGCGGTTTCCTCTCCCCAGTACTTTAATGAACGCTTGAGATATTTCTAAGCTGTAGGAAGAGGAGATGGGATGGATGGGTTCTCCATTCCGCTGCTTTCTGAGCCTGGCTCTGCGCACCAGAGACTTCCAGAAAGATGAATAATTCTCTTCTTAAATTCAATGTTATTGAATTTGCGATGTAGTCATATGCACAGCGTCATCAAACTGGTTATGCCTTGGAGGTTTCTTAAGAGCCCGTTTGTGGTTATAATCACTGAAGTTCTCTGTTATCTTTTAAGATGGCAGTTCTGCCAGGGAACACGTGCAGCTGGGTCCTGTGCCGGCACTGAATGTGTGGCTTTGTGGGTGAATCCTGGGGAGCTGTGGGGCCCACAGACAGAGCCCCCCCGTGAGGGATCTCAGCCCTGGCAGGGCATGCTGCCATTCGCTGACAACAGCAACTGGGAAGTCAGTTCCTATCGGGATTGGGGAATCTGTAGGAATATAAACGTTTCCTAAATACTCAGAGTATTTATAAATACTGTATGCTTGTGTTTATAATTGTACATTGTGTTACCTAAACATTAATACTATGTTTTTCTTTCTTTGTAGTGTACGGAGGCCAAAAAGCATTGCTGGTACTTTGAAGGATTATATCCTACATACTATATGTAAGTAGTCATCGCTTTTGGTTTTGTGTTTTCTAGTGCTCAAGAGAGAATTAGATTCCATAGGCTCTTAGTGTGTTGTTCTTTTGCTGATTATACTTTTTCTATAGATTCTGAGACTTTCTCTAATTTAAAAATGAAGATGCAATACACTTTCCTTTCCTTCCTTCCAGCGTCCCATCTCTTTCCTTTTCTCCTCATTAAGGAAAAGTGTACAGACTTGTTTCACCACCCAGTCCAGGTGACCTTTCCAATCGAAACCAAAATGCAGCATCTTAAACATCTCTTATTTCAGAGTGCTGGAAGGAAACATAAGTAGAGCCATGTGAGGACAGTTCTTCCTTTGTTTTGAACAAGGGCAGGTAATCAGGCAGGATACCAGGAACACTTTGAAAATAAGTGGGTTCCTGTTGTTCAGTTTAGGGAGTTGGGATGATTTGTCGCCCGTGAAATAACTGTCCTTTTGATGAGTGGCATCTACATTTACATCAGGCTTGGGTGTGAACCGAATGTCAATGACCCGTAGGTGCACGAGTGAGGATCTCTCCGAGTTGCAGTCTTCTGTTTTAAATGGCCCACAGCAACAACAAAAAGGCAGAGGAAATGTGTGGGTGGGAGGTATCTTCCCTGTGGATGTGGGGTCAAAAAGGACATATGTACTAAACTTTGTCCCCGAGTTATATAACTGTATAATTGCAAACACCTGTAAATGCAAGTTTAAAAAAAAATAAAAAATTAAAGTGGGGTGGAGGAGTAGGGTGCAGCGTTAGGACATCTGTTCCCTGAGAAAACTTTGTTGCTGAAGGATTGGAAATTACTGTAATCCTCATGCTACCCAAGAACTTCCCTCCCTTTTCTTCTCCACCTCCACTTTCATCTGCCAGAAAGGGGAGAGAAAAATGCTGGAGACAAAAGGCAGTCAGCAAGCCAGGCAAGAAACAAAGCTCACTGGAAGAATGAAATGCTGTATGGTTTAATCATCTGCGATCCTGATTATTAACTGCTTAGGAAATGTTTGTGCCCGGAACACACTGTCTTTTTTTTTCAGGTGACTGAAGTGTTGAGAATTACTCATAGTGGTTGGCCAGAACAGATGGGTGAATTTAAATAAGTTCATTTTCTTTGCATGCTAATAACAACAGGCCTTTGGTTCCACCTACATTTTATTTTGTTTTGCTGCAATGTGGGAAAGAAGCTGGGATTTTATGAAATTACTGAAATCTCACTGTACCTTGACATTCAGGAGTGTGTTACTCATCACCTCGGTGTTCTGCTTACGTTTGTGCCCCACATGCTTTGGCAGCTAATTTTTGTCTCCCTTTGTATTACCAAGGGGTAGCTACTCAGATACTGGGTGTTTGCTCAGACTTTTCGTGCCACAGGTAAACACATCTTGAGCCCTGCAAAAGTAAGGGGTGCAAGGGGAGGCTCACTATCTGTAGTAGATATGATGCACGCAAGGTTACTTCCTAATTGGTTTCCTTTTGGTAACTAGTTTACTGTTTTCTTTGTGTGCTGAAATGGAGTGTCTTGTAGAAAAGCAGTGTGTTTTACTTTCCAGTCTGTCAGAGAGGTTAATGGGAATTGCACACAGCTTTGAACATTGGAGGGAAGAAAGTTGTGAGCAGGGCTGTGGTGTTGGTGGGTCATTGGTTGATTTGGGAGATCTTTTAATGTGGGGGAAGAGAACAAGTTAATTGGAAGACTGTTACAAGTAGTTGCGTGTGCCTCTTATAGTTACTGCGGCACCCTGTTGCCTGCGTCATTACGTAGGAGCGTATGGACTGCCAGTCTGTTGGATCGTGTGAGTAAATGGAAAAAGGAAGGGGAAAGGGTGGGATCTTTGTGCTCGGTGAGTGTGGTGGTGAGTGTCCGTTAGTGATGTTATTGTGATTGTGAGTTTAAGTGGTGAAGAAGAAAAACGCTGAGGAAAGACAATAAGCATGTGGGGATGGTAAAGCTCAGAGGATAGATGATGTGTGGCAAGTGGAGCAATGTGGAAGGGAGGCGAGAGAGGGTATCTGAGCACACAGGAGCCCAGCAGGGTTAACGGGGGCATGCATCAAAACAACAGGAAGGTCATCGCTGTCTGCAGGCCGGGGGTTTCCTGCTCTGCTACTCCTGCAATTTCAGTGTCTGCTGCCTGCAGTAGGGGAGAGGCACAACACCAACCTCAGTACCTTAGGCTGAAGTCCTATTGCTTTGGCACTTGTTTGACACGCTTCTGAGTTAATTCAACTTGCTAATCCCACAGAAAGTTGTTCATTTTAGCACATTTGAGTCAGTGTTGAATCAGCATAGTACGGTTTTTGGTGAACGCTGGTGAAATGGGAGGGAGTATTCTGCATATTGTGGGGGTGGAGGCATGAATAGGATCTTCTCCATTAGCATATGGTTAGATGTTAAATCATCTAAAGGCATAATACGTAACTTTATCCAGAGAGTGTCTCCTCTGTGCAAGTCTAGATTTGGGATGTGCTGTAGTGAAACTAGTGTGTACAGTATAGGGTTTTATTTTAACTTGCAGTTTCTGGAGCAACAGTCCATATGAAGCAGATATATTTAGTCAAATGAGTTTGCAATAGATTTCATTCCGTTCCTTTCTACCGTTGGTTTCTGACAAAAGTTTTTTCTACCCAGTTAACATATGTAATCGGTCCTTTGGTCTTGAGACTATCTTTGGAGACTTCTGAAACCCAGCAATGTAATCCTTTTTAATGATTTCCCTGTGATTTCAGTCCCATGCTGGCAGTATGTCATGTTTCTCTTGGAGACACTTTTTATTACAGTAAAAAGGTTGGCTTGTCAGCTCAGAAATACTGAGTCCTGTGTCTGTTCACAGATCTAGCGTGGCATGCTCAGACCAAGGCACCCCTAGACTGGCATGTCCATATGCCTTATCTCTTGTGGGTAGCACATCCTCCTAGAAGGAGCCTGCTTCTCTTTAAACTGCCCAGAGTAATAGAAATCTGAGTTGGACTGTCACATAGAATGGTTCTTTGCTTTTATCGGAAGTTTAAAGGCAAGATAGCTGAGTTAATCTTTCCTGTAAAGGCTCTACTTCAGCCATCCGAAGACAGAGATAAGACTGTGTCTGCTAAGCAAGAGGAACATGGGATGAGAAATCAGTGTGCCAAAACAAGTGTACTGGAAATTCAGCTACACTGGGGGTGGGGGGAACCTGCAGTGATGTGGCTGTTCTTCTTTTGGAGCTTAAGGTGTTTTTAGTTTTTGATTCAATCTGTCTTCCAGTGTACATATTTTAAAAATAAAAAGTTATTAGAGTTGGGACTCAAAGCTTTCTGAAAACTTGTTGGTTATGCTTTCTGTATTAACAGCTAGGGCAAAGAATGGAGGTCTCTGTTACAGAACTAATGATACATCTCTCTGTCCAAATGCTTAATGGTATTAGTACCTTTTTAAAAATTATGTTCCAGTGAACATAATTATTCTAGACTTCATAGATCAGCAGTAAAATTTAATTCAAGCCTGTTTCTTCCAAGTATAATTCCATTTCTGAAGGCTAGGCTGAGGAGTTGATAATTTTCCAAACTTTTCTGCCTCTGCTGTGTGAATAAGATGTAACTTATTTCAGACCAGAAGCTATCATGGAAAGCTTGCCAGGATTTTGAGATACATACATTGGTCTTCTATTACTGATACAGAGAATTCCCAAGATTGCTCCTAAGTTGCTTCGCTAACCAAACTATCCATTTCTCCACGTCCTCGTTGCCTGAGTCGCAGGATATTGTCAGTTAGATACTTTCCTTCTGCTTCAGCAAAATTCTTATTTATGTGGCCTGAAAAAATAAGTAAACAAATATAAAGCAGAGAAAGGAATTAGTTATTGGAGTCTAATTCTTATCCTTTGGCAATGCAGGGAGCCAAGTTATCCCTGACTTTGCTTAAAGAATTAGATCATACATCATCTTGTGTGGATGCACGGAAAGCAATTCAGAATTAAAGCTGTCTCAACAGACTTGACTCTGATCCTCTACATGGATCCTCATCCTTCTCTCAATTAAATAAGCCAGCTCAATTTTATTCTAGATGTAGCTGAAGTGCTGATGTCTGGGGGAAGAGATGATCAAGATACTTCTCCTATGTGGCAATAGTGTGAATAATGGCAGTGAATGCATTAGATTGCAAAATGACCTCCTTGTGTAAGATACTCTGGTTGTTTTTTCCACTTTTCAGTTGGGAATGAATAGTAGAGGGAAAGCTGTCTTACATTTTGCTGCTGAGGAATAGTTTGATTAGAATGATTGTGAATGTCCCCTCATTGCAGGCTGAAGTATGTTCCCCAGGATGACTGACCAATCCCATAGGTCTTTTCTGTTTATTTTTCCTCCTGTTGTTAGGTGCCATCACATCGAAGCTTTTAATGAGGTGATAAATTCCAGATGCTAGAACCTGCATGTTTCTAATCCTCTCCTTTCCAGGCTCCGTGGCATGTTTATAAAGCAGCACAAATGTTTTTGAGTATGAGTGGTAAGCACGTGTCCACAGCGATAGAGGTGCTGTGGCTGATGTTGCTGGGTCAGTGAAGTAGTTGCCCGCAGGGAGGGGGTTGGCAGACTTAGAGGGAGAGAAGAGTTTTGATGCTGTCCGGTACTTAGTTAACACTATTTCAGCTCATCCTGCTGGATTATTGTGCATTGAATTGTTAAATAACGTGATATTGTAAGAGGAAAAGATAGTAACTCTGAATAGAGAATTGGAGAGGAACTCGGGTGGGAAGGGCTTTCAGGAGACCTCCAGTCCAACCTCCTGCTCGGAGTAGGGTGAGCCATGAGGTCAGCCCAGATTGCTCAAGGGTTTAACCCGTTAGGTCTTGGGAAAACTCCAGTGAAGAAGATGGCACAACCTCTGTGGGCAACATGCTCCAATGCTTGGCTGTCCTCATGGTGGGTGATTTTTCCACATACCAAGTCAGAACCTCTTTTTGTTTCAGTTAATGTCCATCATCTCTTTGCCCACTCTGCACCACTGGGAGGATCCTGATTCGGTCATCGTAGTAACCTCCTCCTGGGTACTAGCAAGTTGCTCTTGGATCCCTCTGAAGCCATTTTTTCCCTCGTTTGAACAAACCCAAGTCCCTCAGCCTCCCCTTACAGGGCAAGTGCTGCAGCCCCTGACCATCTTGGTGGTCCTTTGCTGAGCTTGCTCCCATTTATCAATTTCATTCTTTCTACTGGGGATACCAAAACCAAATGCGGTATTTTAGGTGTGGTCCAACAAATGCTCGGTGGAAAGTGACAGTCACTCCCCTTGAGCCACTGGTTAGGCTTCTGATGACACAGTCCAGGATGCTGTTGGCCTTTATTGCTGCTGTGGCACGCTGCTGGCTCACGTTCAGCTTGCTGTCTACCACGACCCCTAGGGCCTTCTCAGCAGAGCTGTTCCATAGCCAGCAAGATGTTCATCCTTCCCACAAGCAAGACTTTGCATTTGGTTTTGTTCAGTTTCATGAGGTTCCTGTCGGGCCGTTCCTCCAGCCAGTCTAGATCTTTGAGTGACAGCCCTGCCCTGGAGCTCGCTGGCTGGGTGCCATCTCCAGACTTGGTGAGAGCACTCTATCACCAGTTCCAGAAACGTGCTGGTCAACAGGACAGGTCCAGACCTCGGTGGTACTACCAGAAATTACTTTATACTCTCTAGGGTAAGTGTGGCTTGCTGACCGCTGTCCTCTGAGCCCCACCATCCAACCAGGTTTTTTTCTACCCACCTAGCCGTCCACCTGTCCAGGCTGTAATGTCTGAACTTGGGTAGAGGAGTATTGAGGGACATGGTGTGGAAAGCCTTGCTGAAGTTGAGGTAAATGATGACTGCTGCTCTCCAGCTGGTCCGCAGATACCACTGCCAGTGTAGCGGTGGAAAGTTTTTTTGCTGCACTTGGTGCAGCTTCCAGCTGTCACTGGTGGGTGAGGTTTGGCTTTCCTGCCATCACACCCACCTGTGTATGTGGTCATTTTTCAACTCCTCCTTGGTAGCCTGTACCTGCTTCCGCCTCCTCAATACTGCCTTGTTTTCGTTGGAGCTCTGCCATGGGTTCCTTGTCTTAAGTATGTTTTGGGTGTTTACTGATGTGCTACTAGGTGAAAGACCTCCAGAAAGAAACATAGAAACTTTCTCAGGAAGAAAATGTTAACCATTGCTGCTGGCAAACGTGTGAAGAATAGAATAAAGCTAAGGGAGTGCTGTCTTGTAAACTCGTTCTAATTTTTATGCAAAACAGAACCTGAATTAATGTTAAAGGCATGTGCGGGTGGAAGTGCTGTGTTTTTAGCATGTTTCTGCCATAGAAAGTAGTTTATTGCAGACAGCTGCACATCTACACATTTATTTGATTAAATCTGTTTAATTTTTCATTTATAATTAGTATAAGAACATGAATGCAAGCCTAAAAAAGGAATGTTAATTAATATTCTTCACGTTTAAAACATGTTCCCACCCTACATGGGAACAGTCAATTCTTTTTCTTATTATGGAGAATGCTGATTGTATTGTTTGTCATTTTTCATGGTTTTTTATATAAATTTCTTGGCCTTTTCCACACATTCCATTTCTTTTGCAGATTAAGTTTTCTTGTATTTGTCACACAGCTGTATTCACCTGTGGTTTGAATGTAAGCCCTTACGTGCTTGGCGGTCAGTCTATACTAGTAACTTTGTGCATTATCAAGAATCTGCAAAACGTTCCAGATGCAAACAATAAAAAAGTGATTTTTCTCTCACTGTTATCTGATTAAGATAGCTTAGAGAGCACTTCTTTGTTCAAAATGTGTGTAAGAGGCTGGGAACAAAAACCCAGTCTAGACACAGGGCATGTTCACGATGAGAGCCACTTTCTGTGCCCCGCATCCTGTTGTGTTTACTGCTTTTAATTAAGTTGGCTTTCCTGATGATACACTTAGCATTCCCATTGCAATTACAGCTGCATGAAGTGTCAGCAGGTGTGTGCATAGGGCAGTAATCTAGCTGTTGATTTATTCTTCTGTTTGATTTAAAGCCAGCATGGAGGGAGGGAGAGGGGAGGCAGCGTAATAGTTTTTCATGCTTCCAGGCACCTTGAATGGCTGGCAGCATACAGAAACGGAGACCTGGACTCAGGCCAGGGCCACCAATTTAGCAGCGAGCAGCCGCAGGAAGGGCCTGTTTGCATATGTAGTTCAGCACAAGAATGTAAGTGAAGGAAGACAGCAGTAATTAGCAGATCATCTGCATATAAAGGCAACAAAACCCCACCACCATTGCTCAGTCCTGCGTGGCCTTAAACAGTAATGGTACAAAGCATCGCAACTAGCTTCGGTGGTTCGTGCCCTTAAGGTGGTACATGCCTTGCTTCAAATAAGGAACTAGCTTCCCTTGGTGTTGATGGATCTGTTGAGGTTGTAGTCCTGGCTGCTGTAATCACCCAGCAACTCGATGCCTTGCCATGTGCTTGGGTTTGCTTCGACAGATCGGTTGTCCGGTGCGCAACCTGGGGAGAATTAGGCTACCAAATTAACTCGCCATGAGTGAGTCCTGAAGAGGGGAGAGAGATTTAATATCTCAGCCTGCACAGGCAATCAAGCAGGTGACTGACCTAATCTGAGATTCGAAGCTCTGACCAGTTTTGGAGTTGGAGGCTGACCAGGTGTAGGCAGCTTATTCTGAGGAAAGTGAGGAGGAGAGGGCAGTCCCTGGCGTCTGGCGGAGTGCTGCCCTGAAACCAAACTCCGCTGGCAGAGGTAGAGGAGGGAACCCAGTCCCACCCCGCCTTTCATTTCCAGAGTATGCAATAACCACGGTTGTGTCTTATCATGAGTGAGCCTCAGTTTTTCCAGTTGAGGCTGTTTAACTTGAAATACACATCCAAGCATTAACTTTTCCATGTCCCAGGCAAGAATCCCAGTGCAGGGCTGAGAATCCATTTCTGGCTTCCTGTCGGTGGGAGAGGAAGGCTCATACCTGGTTTGAGCCCCGGTGGACAGCATCAAGGAGCGCTTGACCCCGAAATCATCTTGAAGCTTCTAACCCTTTCTGGATAGAGAGACCCTGGATTAAAATTTTGAAAGACTTGGTGGCACCTACTGTTGGCCATTAGTTCTTCTTGGCATTTGATCATTTCCTTGGTGAAGGAAAAGAAAAAGTTTTACTATGCATTAGTATTTTAAATTGAAGTAGACACCCATCGCCCCCTGCCAGCAGGCTGCTTATCATCTCCCAGAGCTGCGATTAGATGTAATAGGGCTGCTCACCCACTGGGAGCAGCTTGAGGTATGAAGAACTAATTATCCGTGTAATAAGGGGCCTGATGATTAACTAGGAGTCCTCGTTCCTGTTGGTATTAGACATTTACAATTCTACCTCCAGAAAATTAAAACTTGCTGTACAGGTTATCCATTGTTTACCTTAAGCTATGCTGGTTCTCTCTGCTTCATTCTGCGAAAGAAAGGCCTGCAGCTGATGCTGAAAAATGGCTATTTAAGGTACCGAATACAAACCACAGCAATTCTTGCTGGGTTTTGCCATAGAGGGAGCAGAGAAAATTTCTGGATGACTTTCTGGCCAGCACACGTGCGCTGGTCAGAAAGTCTCACACATGGTGAGAGATGCTGCCGTGACAGTCAACAAGGAGGGTCCCTCTGTGGTGCGGCTTTCCTCCTGGGCTCTGGGAACAGAGGGCTGGGGTTATGGCAAGCTGTTGCGTAGTAAAAGGCTTGTAGAAGGGTCAGTTTGGTAGGAGCAACTGAGCAAATACTTCTCAGCCCATCAGAAGTGGGGGAGAGTTTATCACATTCTGCGAAGCTTTTGCACAGAGACAGTGGTTATAGGCTCCTCAACTAGAGAATAATTGAGAAACTAGGAGCAACTGGACAATTATTCAATTTTCTCAATGAATATTTCTCAATTATTCAGCTAAATAATTGAGAAAATAGGAGCAACTGAGCAAATCCTTCTCATTCTACAAGAAGTGGGGGAGGATTTACCATATTCTGTGGAGCTTCTGTGCAGAGACAGTGGTTATAGGCTCTTCAGCTAAAGAATAATTGAGAAATAATCCCTTTTTCAGTTGCTGCCTGCTCTTGTTTTTCATGTCTGTGTGGAGGATAGGAGCCAAGCATCTTGTCTCGTTGTGGGAGATTTTAGTTCTGTCAAAGCAGACAGAAATCTAATCTGAGCAAATATTGTTTCTGTCTCTGTTATTTCTACTCTGGAGAAAAAAAAAATGACCTGACAGAGCCCTTTTCCTCTTTTTTGCCTTACGTTTTTGTACGTAGTTAAGGGCTGGGTGATTTATCAAGTGCCCGGGTAACTCTGTCTCCAGTGCTCTCCTGGGTACCAGCGATGGGTTTTTACTCTCAAGTACAGATGTGCCACTGAGGTCATGACTGCATTCATCTGTGAAGCAGTTACATATATATACTTACATATTTGTTATATATATTAGTTATATATTTGCCAAAATCAGACCTGAGTTTTACAAGGCACTGTTTGTGCCATGTGCTAAGAGACTGCCTTTGCTATGTATGAGAAAAGAAAGAGAAATGCTTTTGGGTGCTGCAAACCTGTGGCTGCAAGTAACTGTGGTGGAACTGTGTCCCGGCTGAAAATCAGGCTGTGTACACAGCCGGCCAAGGAGACACGACCAGCACTGAGACCAGGGCTGGGAAGCAGAAGTTGCCCGTCGCACTGCTCCACCAGCCAAAGACCTTGCCCGTGTTACTGCTCCTCAAGCAGTTGAGTGGGTGCCAGCGGAGGGATGTGGCCTTTGTGTTACCGCGTCATTCTGGAGAGAGATGAAACCCCTCTGGGACTCAGAAATAGCTACTTAGGTGGGACTCCTGAGTGCAGAGTTGGACCCTGTGTTTCAGTTTCCATGTTCAGTGGGCTGCTGTAGCGAAATGGATTCCTTGGGATGACATCACCCCCATGCTTGCAGCATTAAGTTCCTCCACATGCCTGGTGGTCTTCCCCATGCATGCAGTCGATAACCTGGGTCTTTCCTTACGTAGCGGTACAGGCAGCGGCTTTGCTTTGAAACCTGCTTTTTATTGAAAGATGGAAATGCACATACAGAATGGTCTGAAATGGATTGATCAATGGTGAAACAAACCCAGTAGAAAAATAACTCCCTCTCTTTTCATTTATGTTTTACGCCTTCTATTGATCCTGTTCCTCATTGCTCACCCTTCAGGTCTAATTCTGAGTCTTGTGGCAGTGCAGTCGGGTTGAGCCCAGTGGCTTTACACCTTGTACATAGCACAGCCAAGACTCTGAGCTTCTTCAGAATTCTTTCTGCTAGTCAATTTGTGGCGGTTGCCTACTTTGTTTTTGTTTCATGGCTCATTTTATTTTAATCTGTTCCGCACCACTGTATCCTGGCAGTTGACTTCCAGGTGGATTAAATACTTTTTTTAAAAAAAAAACAACCAAACAAACCAAAACTTTTTTGTCCTAGAACAAGTGAATATGTATGCACACTTCAGCTGTCTGCCTTCATCTGTTCAATGGTAGCAAATCTCAGCCTTCTGGCTTTGAGTGCTCAGCACTGAGTCTGCCTGGAGGTGACCCAGTCTCACCAGTCCATCCCTTCCAGTTCTTATGAGCACTTATGGTTCTCCTTCTGGTTTTTTGCCCATGCCAGTATTAGGACCACAGCTGGGGCTTCCATAACTTAATCTGATGCTACTAGTCATTCCCCCCACTATCTTGCTTTTCTGTTCTTAGTTTGGGTCTACTGCAATATCCTCCTTGATCTAAACTTCTGTCTCCCTTTGGTGTCCCTCCCCTTCAGACACTGCCAGTGCTTCTTGTATTCCAGTGAATCCCAGTTTGCTTCATAGATCTTACACAGACACGTAGCAATCACCTATGACTGGCATGCAACCTTTTTTCGGAATTAAGTCAGGCTTGTCTTCAGGACACTGGTTAGAAATCATGCAGTTTACTGTTACCTGGTGGTTGTGGGTGTTTTGTGGTTCTTTCACTCTCCCATCCTCTTGCTTCTGCGTCTACAGTAGGATTTCTGCCACTACACGTGGATTAACAATTTACATTGCATTTTACTCTTCCAAAAACCATTGCTAATCAAATATCTGAAATACTAAATCAGATTTTGGCACATATGATGCATCAGTCTGGAGAGGAAGCCTAGGAATGCTACAGCCTGCATTTCAAAGGGATGGTGTTGATGGGGAATACCCACATTGAGTGAGGACAGGGAACACTCGGACCACTATGGCCACACAGTCTACTGAAGACTGTAATCCTTGCTTTAACTCTTTAACATCTCCGCTTCTCAGCAAGCGCCAATCAGGGAATTATTTTTAGATGCAGTTCTTTGCTGTGCCAGCTCTGGTAAGAAGGGACTTGTTCAGCTGTGTAGATGGTGTAAATGGAGAAGAGCTTCTGGACCGTTTCATTGAGCACAAAAAACGGGGTTTGTTTGTGGGGCTTGGGTCATACCGTATACCCTCACGTGAAACTTTGTGCTTTGCCTGTCCATTAAGGGAAGAAGTTCAGAGTCACGATTTAAGTGGGAACCCATACGAAAAGCTTGGTGCTGTGATCTGACAGGCAGGGTAACTTTGTCTCTGACGCAGCAGTTCCTTGATGCACTAGCAGTGCGAGTCGTTGGACAGGCAGACACATTAATTCCACTCTGCTGAATTATGAATGATGTATGATTTCGGAGGTACATCTTTTCATGTTGCAGACAGTTTTCAAAGAGAGACCATATGCTTGGTGAGGTTGCAGATTAGCAAAGCAACTAACGGATCATCTGTTATCCGCTGTAACGGGTTAAATTTTGATCAATGAAAGAAGCATTGCCCTAGGGAAATGAAGTTCTTGGGATCATCACCGATGTGTGAAAGAGGAAAACTGGCTTTAGAAGAGTCTTCTGTAGGAGATGGCTTTGGTCCAGTTCAGATTGATAGTGAGGCTCAGTCTTCTTCAGCTGGCATTGGGCACCAGCAGTCCTCCATAATGCAGAGCTAAAGCGTGAGCGTGACTTAAAGAGTATGCATACAAATTGTGTGTGTAATTGTGGTTTTTTTTAACGAACCAGGGTCTTAATTCTGCTGGGATTTGCTGTCAGGCTGTAAGAGATAGTACATCAAAGGCTTATACTTAAGCTTCTATGTTTCTCCGTTAATAAGCTGATTTTACTGTTGTCTTTCACCTAATAATAAATACGGCTCCTGTAAGTAAGTTAATTTTCTTGTAATCGGGTTTGATGTTGTCAGAAGTTGTGTTGTTTTTCTTATGGTGCATTGAATTGAGAAGAGATCAGCAAAGCTCCTGCAGTACCCCTACAGCAGGATCGCAGATGGGCTGCTTGTTCTTCCAGTCTTTTTTGGTGCTGTTATCCAGTGGTGGGGAATGCAAAGAGCAGGTTGTTGCCCTGGCATCAGCCTTGATTCCAGGCTCCTACATACGGGTGCCTGTGTCCATACTCGCAGGCACCTAAAATGAAGTGCCTGATTGGTTTTATGGGTAAAAAGCGAGAAGGTTACTAGTGTCAGATCCCAAAGGATTTTCCTCTGGGTGTGATACTGGTTTAGCTTCGCAGATCCACCCAGCAAGTGCAGAGCTTGTCTTTGGATGACTTCCCTCGGGAAGCTTGCTGGCTCTTAGAAAACAGAGCTTCTCTGAATCCAGCCGTGATGAGGGACGACTCCTTCCTTCGCATCATTGTTTGCAATCATCTGCGTAGGAGGCAGAACTCTTTGGCGGCCTGTTTGTTTGCCCTTCAGTGGTCTCAGGTGCTTCATGAAGATCGAGCAGTTGAGCCTTTCTGGCTTACAACCATACTTTAGCCCTCTTCTTCTGGAAGAAAAGCTCAGCCACTCAGACTTTAAAAATGATGCTGACTTGTAGCCCAGACAATTTAGAAATTAAAAATAAAAAGTAAATTCAAGTACTGTGCTTCTCATGCCGATGCTGTTTTAATTTTGGTTGTTTGAAACACCATAATTATATATTTTAAAATAGCCTTTTCCCATCTCTTCTGACTCTGGAGAAAACAGATGCAAAATAAGCAGGGCAAGGGTGGACACGAGGGAGGCGTACGTGCAGCCTCCCTGGGCTCTCTGTTTTATTTTAACTTTCAGTGCAAGTTAAGCTTTTGGGGCTAGATCTGGGCAATGACTTTGGAGCCAGAGGCCAACCTGGTGCGTCCGCTCCCCATCCTGCTTGTGGTCAGGTGTAGGTGTCTGGCTGACAGAGCTGGTATGTGGAGGCAGAGATAAAGCTGCTTCACATCCCTAAAATCCTTTTTCTTTTTCTTTTTTCTTTTCCTTAATTGCCTCAAGAAGGGCTTCTAGATTTATGGGCTTTGTTTTCTTTCTGCTTTTCTGGCCCAGCAAAGTCCTTACTGTGCAGCATCAGCAAAAGGGGCAAATGCCCAGCGATATGGGTGAGGTGCTCCAATCAAAAAGCATGTTGAAGACCGGACAGGGGCTACCGTGACCACTGGTTTAACAGAAGGCTGTGGCTGCCACCCCATTTCATAAGGGTGTTCTGTTCATGCCTTTAATGTTTGTCTTGAAAGCTCCTGCTGGGTTGATCCACTTGGGGAGCATGGAGAGGCATGCTTAATTTATTGGTCCTGATGGAACTGAAATTAATGCTAACTTGCTGAGCCTTGTCAGTAGTTTTGTGAGGTCTGGTAGCTTTGAGTATGAGTTGTTTAGGGTCCTGGCAACCTTTAAAGAAGGATGTTGGAAATGAGTCACTTTCAGGGACGGCAAAGCAGGTATTTTCTCTTTTAGTATGAGCAACTTAAACTCTGCTCGAGTCTCAAACTGGGTGCCTGAGCATATTAATTGACCTTGCCATGCTGATCATATCGGGTCCTCCGGCTTGCTGAAATCCTGCCTACTTGTCATCAGAAAAGCGTGTAACTGTTTTTACTTGCAAAACAGTGGATTATGTATCCATAGAGCATCTTTCTCTGGCCCCAATTAAAGGCTGAAGCCTCTGTGACGACGTATTTTGTGAGTGAAGGCTTGTTAATTGAGCGTGTAAATGTGTAATTGTCTGTACAGTTATCCAATTGAAGTTTTTATTAGTTTGCATACAAATACGGGAGCACAGTCATGCATGTTGGGTAAAATTTCCAAACCCAGATGCTTAATTCAATATGTGCATTAAGCATACAGATGTGAACACCCTTAAGAAGGTCAATGCAGTTGTGGTAACCTCCTCTTTTCTTTTGGTGTGTGGATATCTGCATGTTTTCATCTGATTCTGTCACATACCATAGTTTCTGTGTTACCTCTGTCCTTTTTCCTGCTAAATAAGTTTCATCAGGGTGGGAAGCGGCAGTTACCACAGAAATTGTTCAGAGGTTGCTATTAATGCATGTGCTGACTTGTAATGAAGTGGTGCCTTGTGCTTACAGTGATTGGTGCTGTACCACCTTTAAAACGGTTCTGTGCCATATGAAATATGAATTTGAAATGTAGTGGGGTGTTTTTAGAGGAAAGCCTAATTAAATAACGGGAGGTGTTGGCAGTTGCAGTCCAATGCAACTTCTGAGAAGCAAAAAATGCCATTAAATTTGCAAATAATGGTATGCTTGAAGTTTTCTCTGCGCTTGGTGGTTTCTCTGTTTGGAAGCTGCTGATTTGCAGAGAGTGAGTGATCTGGCAGTTTTGACCTTGCAATTATTGTCTGTTGCAGTGAATAAAACCTCAAATGGCTCATGTTTGAGGTCTGCAGTGTTCATTTACTGTGAAAGAAAACAGAGTAATACTGCTTTTCTTTATAACATGTCCTTTTATATAAACTACATTCAGTCTTTCTGAGTTGGCTTTGAAAGAAGTGTATAGGAAGGCAGTTCCAATAACATGCAAAAACTTCTTAAATAATGATATTGCTGTGTCACAGATGTGTATGTGTGATTGACAAGTTTATCTGGCCAAGGGTAATCTGTTCTTATTCATAGACCCACAGAACAGTTTGGGTTGGAAAGGTCCTTTAAAGAACATCTAGGCCAGCCCCAGCCGTGGGCAGGGACATCTTTCGCTAGGTCAGGTTGCTGAAAGCCCCATCCAGCCTGGCCCTGAACACCCCTGGGAGGCTTTGCCTCCCCAGCTGATGTTGTAAGTGACGCCCTGGGCAGGGATGGGAGCACCATCAGGGTTGGGGATGCCGTTTCAGTCTGAGTGACACCCACTCCCCTAACGCCCTTTCCTCTTTGTTTCTCTGCAGATGTCGCTCCTATGAGGATTGCTGTGGTTCAAGATGCTGTGTAAGAGCTCTCTCTATCCAGCGACTATGGTATTTTTGGTAGGTCAGGACATTTGGGAATTTTATGTTTGTCCTGTTCTTGTCTTGTTTGTAGGACTTAAATGAGGGTATTGCCAGCCCTAGTATTTTAAAGTAAAGCAGGTACAAGTACGCAGTGATGTACGTGTGTACATACAAATGCAAGGACTTCCTTTTTTTTTTCTTGTAAGATTCTCCTGATGTAGTAAGAAAACACTGAAAAAGGAGGTCACTTGTGTCACATTGACCTTTCCTGCCTCTGTGTCCTGCTGGCCTTCTGCAGCGGTCCCACTTTTATACAAAATTGCTGGATTCCTTATGCCTGTCCCAGCTATGACCAAGCGGCAGAGTTTGTGCAATTTTGTTGGGCACCGAGTTTTAAAAGAGGATTGTATAAGAAGGATTGTGCATTTAGGCATGGTTTAAGATATTCTTGCCAGCTGATTGAGGTTTCAATTAAAAAGGAAGAGAAGTACATTTGTGACTCTGAGGATTTCACTGGAGATGACAGCAAGGGAAAAGAAGGCAGAAAGATTTGAGCTTGTGAAACCAGCAGCTCAGTAATCTGGATAAAGCTTAAACTAATCACTGTTATATGTGTAATGAAAAAATAAGGTAAATTCATTTTGGAGAGGAATTTAAGAAAGCACCTGACTAAAACCTTCCCATTACAGTAGAGAGAAAGCAAAAGCTCTCCTAGAAAACCTGATTTCAGGCGTTTTCATGTAGAATTGGAAGACTGCTTAAAAAAAAAAAAAGCCTTCAAAATTGAAACAAATAAACACTGAAAAACAGAAGCCTGATATATGCTATAATACAGAGATTTCCCAAAGCTGACTGTGGGATTTTGGTGTACAATCCTTACTGATATAACTGAAGAGCTCTGCATCTCAATCCCTGGGGTGACGTCGTAAATCTCTGTTTTTCTGTTCAGAACAAATCCTTGGCAGGAACACTGCCAAAAGGGAGAATGTATTAATATTGGCTCAGGGAAACAGGACCTCCTTCTGCTCTCGTTTCCACTGCAGAAACAAGAACAGAATTTGACCCTTTCCATGCAATACCTCTCGCTGCTGTGCAGTGTCACGCTCCTCCTCTTGGGCACCTGGCGGTGCTCCTGGGGAGGTGAGCGTGGTGTGTAGGCTTACCTCTGGCCAACTTCCATCCTTTCCAAAAGAGCACTGTTGTCATCATTCTCCAGTAAAAGGCCCTGAAATGAGGTGGCCGTTAGAGGCAGGAGAATCGTTTGGGTTTACGGGAGCTTGCACCAGCCACCAGCATGTCTGGTATCAAGGAAATATGGTGAAAGCCACTGTCTGAAGAAGAAAAATTATCTGACCTGCCCTTGCTGCATGTGCCTGTTTCCACAGCACCAAGGGAATGGCGAGGACAGCTTAGTCAGTTTGGAAAAGGAACTGGGAGAAGAACTGAAGCAGAATAATGTCCTTTTCCTCGGGAATGTGTATCCTGTCTAGGAAGCACAAAGCAAAGCTTGTCATCTTCAGTGCTGAGTGCTTCAGTCTTCTGGCTTGAGCTTAAATGCCAGCTACCGTATTTCCCACAGGAGACAGAATTACAGTCTTGAGTAATTTAAGAACATCTAAGAATCTTCTTTTAAGGGCAGCTGCAGAATAGTTTTCCTCTCTGTCCCCCACAAACCTCCTGGCTGGCCTCGATGCTGTAAGTACAAGGCTTGTGTCCAAGATATGCAGTTTGACCTGGAATTTCAGTTCAGCATGCCAGTGCAACGGTCAGGTATGAACCTGAACTTTCCAAAAGTCTGAGGGCGTTTTAGTTCCAAATTTGCATTTTTTGTGGCAGAAAACATCGGACAATAGTGTTAATCGCTGAAGTCATCTGTAATAGACCCAAAGTGCCCCACGAGTGCTATCTCAGATGACATAGACCTGCTCTCAAGAGACAACCTATTTAAGAAACCCTGGTAAAAGTTGTAGGGTGATGATTGCTAGATGATACTCCTGTTTCTCTCGACAAACGCTCTGGGTTTGAGAGCTGCCTGGATGTGGGTGGGTTTTGACTTCCCTCTTCTCTTTGCCTAGGTTCCTTTTGATGATGGGAGTTCTGTTCTGTTGTGGAGCTGGTTTCTTTATCCGAAGGCGGATGTACCCTCCTCCACTAGTAGAAGAACCTACTTTTAATGTGTCTTACACCAGACAACCAGTCAACACTGCATCAGGTCAGAAACTGCTCGTTAAACAAGTCGCACTGATTTCTTACATTTGCCAAGGCATTTAAAAAGGGGTGGGTTTGGGGGTTTTGTTTGGCTCGTTTTTAGAAACTGGGATGTGGATGAGGGATTGCACTGCACTAAACCATGCGGCCACCTCCCGCGAGGAGCGAGGTCTCCTGCCTTTCAAACAGTGTAATTCAGCTGCTGTGTACAGAAGTGTTTTTGAAACCCAGCATGACAGGGCTTTCAGCTCCCTTCTGTTGCGGCTCCTAACACCTTTACAGCTGTGTGCCCATGCATGGGAGAAGGCTAGGAGGCTCTCACTTTGCAGTGTAGACAAAACCGTAGGCATCCAAAATGGACAGTGATGTGAAGGCAGAGTTTTAAATATAGAGTTTTAATGATAACGATGGGCAGAGGTGAAGGAAAGCCTAGCATTTTTCTTCCAAGATGGGCCTATCTTGTAAGTCTGGCCTTTTTGATTTTCCCTCCCTCTGCTGTGCTAGTTTTTCTGCAGCAAAGCAGTCCTCCCCTTGTCAGTCTGATTGCTGGCTCTCTGATCACTGATAGCTGTGAGCATCAGGAGGATCTACCTGGTGATGTCTGCCCCGGCAGGACTGCTCTCTAAGTTTGTTATTCCTTCCCCTCTGGCTGTTAGACAGTCCCAGTTGGGAGAGCTCTACAAAATAAGACTCACTTGTAAGCAGAAGATGTTTGTGCCATATGGGAGCATTTTGACCCCAGCTATCTCTAGCTGGAAAACCTTTTACAGCGCTGAGATTTTATCTGAGTGTGGGCTGCGGTGCTTGCTTTCTCCCTGCCTCAGCAAGGCCAAACGGAATCATTTTTAACCACTGTCCAGATTGCATAAGCCAGTGCTAATTTGTGCCACTGGAAGTACACAGTCATGCGCAGGCAGCTTGGTATGCTGACACTTTTCTTCCCGGGCTGTCATCTTGTTGCACGTTGTATTAGAGAGCTGAAGCCAGAGGATAATTATCTTTTCTGATAACTTTTTGGGGAATTGGCAGTTTGTTTTTTATTTCATACTGGCTTGAAAGTGGAAATACTACTCAGTATTTTATAATGGGAAGGAGGATCGCTCTGAAATTTTGGTGCCTCAAAACACTCTATCAAAAATTGTCTTCTGAACCATTACATCTCTGTGCAATACTGTGGCTGCACCAAGACAGCCTCCTTAGAAAAGCATCCTAAACCCCTTCTAGCTCACTGTGCTCACTATGAGCATTGCACAGAGACGTAACATTTGGGCTCTCCCCGCTGTCCTGCTGGCTATTGCACACCCCCGTGCCTTGTGCAGGCTTTGGAAATAACCTTTCTGGCGTCCTAAAGCATGTAGTCATAGGACGTGCTTCTCTCTCTCACAGGTCTAAATGGATAAAAAGATGTTACAGACACAAACTGACATTTTATTCACCCTCTTTTTGTTTAAACCTTAAGAGGTTTTTTTAGGGCTTCCATTCTGCATCTGGTTTTGTGCTTGACTGAATAAGCATTTCCACAGAGAGTATTTATTTTTCAACAGCGGAGGGCTGGGGGCGAGCCAAACTAAACTAATATTTTTAAGCCTGAAAAATAACCTCAAGATGATGCGAACAGGGAGCGTCTTTGGCTAGATTGGCAAACACCAGATTTAATTTTAGAGCACGGTTTTCCTTTTTCGTGACACTTCATGGAACACAAGTTGTGGGTAAACATAAAACAGGCACAAGCCCTTTGATGACCTGCTTATGCTACCTGCTTCCAGGCCGTTACTGCTGTTACTGAAGAGCTTTGGTCTCTGAGCTAACCTCACCATTTTTATTTTTTTTTTCTGCTCTTGTGGGAACATGCAACAACAAAAGCAATGGGAATTAGTAGTCAACCAAGTTCTTATTTCCCACTAGCTCCTTTTCTAGATCTGGTAGCAGTAACCAGCTCACTGTTGAGGTGGAGCCCTTGACACGTGGCTCCTTGCCCATCTCCCTCCTTCCCTGAAGAGACAATGGCAGCATCATCTGCCACCCCAGCAGCAGCCTGAAGTGGGAGTGCTTTTTCTGTGGGTCTGACTGGGAAAATGGATTGAACACCTCACCTGCAAGCAGCAGTTTGCAGACCTGGTGGTATCTTTCACTTCATCCCTGGCATGCATAGCCCCAAAATGGTAGTTCAGGTGCTAGAAAAGCTGGGGTCCCTTTGTAGATGCTTTACAAGTACTTACTGAGCTGATCCCCCCAAAGAAGCTGGTATTCGGGTGTTGTTTTCTGCTGGGTTTTATGAACTGAAAAAATATCGCAAAAGATTGGTGTCCACGCTTGCCCCCTCCCCCCAATTCAATAATTATACCTGCAACTTTTGATGAAAACCGTAATTTTCCTAAAGAATGAGATGCAGTGAGCTGCCTCCAACCTCTCCCGTTTCCCTGTGCGGGTGGAAACAGCAGAAATGCAGAGCTGGGCAGAATTTAACTTTAAAACAAAATTGCTTAAGAAAAAGGCTACAGAAAGAGTATTAGCCCAGACTTCGGAGAGGTGGGACTTGGCTCCTGTTCTCAGCCTGGCTGTCCCACAGCTGTGTGCTGATGCTGTACATGGAAGCAGAACGGGGGCTTCTGGTTGCTGGATCGGAGGAGGAGAGACTGTAGAGCAGCCCTCTTGGTTCAGACAGGAAAAATTACTGTGATGGGGTGTTGAAACTTATTGTGTTAAGAAGGAAATAGCTGCATTCCTGATCTGCTTCCCATCCTTTTTGCTCCAAGTGCCCAAACAAAGCTCCCTAGGCAGACACCCCAGGCTCTGGGACAGTTTGCATCCCTGTGCCTTGTGGCTCAACCATCTGATTCAATATTGTAAGGACGTGGTTTGGGGTTTAGTATGTAGCTCCTTCCTGAACACTTGAAGTCCTAAAGGACACTTAAGGCTTCAAAAAGCCTGTATTCCTTCTGTGGCAATAGAGTCCCAGTGTCCCTAAGTCACGGAAGGGAGTGACTGAGGGGAAAATCCCTTAGAGGCTGTGTCGTTACAGGAAAAACAGACTCACACCAAAAGAAAACCTGTTGCTCAGCCAAGATTATATTTTTTTCCCAGTCCAGCTTTATTTAAATAGGAAAAGAGAGGAAAACTAATTTACATCTTGAGATAGAGGCAGTCTGTGACTTAAATTGCTGGAATTGCATTAAATAGTCTTCCACCACCCTCTGTGCTATCTGAGGAGGGTTGCACGCCACCTTTGTTATTCCTCATGGCAGCAGTCTCTGCTAGTCCTCATGTGTCACGGCCAAGGAATTTTGTGTTTGATTGTACGTTTCCTTTCCTTGTCCCTGCAGGCTCCAACATCGTTTCCTAATTTTAATCTGTGTGAAGCGATCCTGCCCCATTGCATTAGCTAGCCATAATGGGCTTCAGCTTGGGGTTTTGGTTCGTACGTGTTTACTCCTTAGCTCTGTCATGCCTAGAAGGGAAATTATCTGTTTGAGATGTGCTCTGGCTTACAGGCAGATCCAGCACCCACAAAATAATCTGTGAAGCCCTTTGGTGAGACGTGACACACAAGTCGGGGCTGCAGTGGGAGCCCCGTTGTCCACCTGGGACCCCACAGCTCTCCTCTCCGCCAGCATGGCGGCTTTTCTGTCCGGGGGTCTGGTGTCCTGTGTTTCACTAAATGATTGTCATTGCACGGGAATTTGAAACTTTTTGGTGAAATCCCAAGAAGTGAATGTAAGTCCCGCAAGCCTGGGATTTCTCTGGAGTGGGAGAAAGGTGACGCCTTGTCTTTGCTCTGATGAACACTTTGAGAAAACTTGTCTCAGGGTGCAAAGCACAGGCTGGGAGAGCACAAGCTTATGTCGCTGCCGTTGTTGATGCCTTTTCTCTCCTCTCCTTCCTTTCAGGGTCACAACAACCCGGAGTGCCGTATTACACAGATCCAGGTGGACCTGTGATGAATCCCATGGCTATGGCTTTCCACGTCCAGCCCAATTCCCCACAAGGAAACCCGGTTTACCCACCCCCACCTTCCTACTGCAACACGCCACCTCCCCCTTACGAGCAGGTGGTGAAATCCTCCACGTGAGGACTCTTTGGCTCTCTGACCTGACTGTGTGAGAAGAAGGTGCCATTGCAAAATGACCGAGATGGAGGGCATCTGCCCTTTTGAACACTTGCTAGTTCTCCAAGTCCTCTCTCCCTCCCTTCCCTGCACCTTTCCTCATTAAAGTTACTTGCAAAGGGGTGATTTTTAAATATTATTTTTTTTAGTAGAAGTGGATTTTTTCTTTGTCCTCAAAATGAGAGAAGTTGTCTTTGTAATGCTTTTAATGGAAACCTATATTTAAAACCTGTATGTCTTCCTCTTTATTTATTGTTCATTTCCATCATGGGTTTAATTGCATTGTGGCAGGCTACTGATAGCAGTTCTTCCTGTAGCCCCAGCGCGATGTGCACTCTCCTAAGACCCTGTAGCACAATCGCCTTCATCTAAGGGGAATGACAGAGAAAGAGGGTAGAAGTAGAAGAGGCAGCGCGATGCTTTTACCAGAAATGGTGACCACCATCTTCTTTTTAAGATTTTCTTGTACAGCTTGGTTCTGATGCAGAACAGAAAGACGCTGTGATAGAAGTTGCTGTGACTGGAGCACCAGTGCTGGTCGAGTCGTGGCAGGGGCCTTGCCAAGCGCCCTAGATAGAGGGGAGTCATTGCTTTAAACGATGCCTCCAAAAAGTGAAGGACCAGGACTGGAGTGTTTCTTGGCCAGCACCCGGACTGTGCCAGTGTGGGCGGCACCCTGGCCCCCCTTGTTTGGCCAGCAGCGAGACTGTCTGACACAGCTGATGACCTGAAGGTTGGTAGTGAGAGGGAAGTGATACAACCTCAGACCTTGTGCCTCGGGACAGAACAGTTAGAAACACAGAAATACGTAGGTAAGTTTTCTTCCCTAAACTGAAAAATAATTACAGTAAGAGGGAATGGGAACACACTTCAAGGTTTGCTCCCTTAGATGCTGGCGGGAGTTGTGTCCCTGAGAAATAGGTTTCATCGTGGTCTTACTGCTGCCACAAAGGGTACTGAGTAGAGCTGTCATCTCCAGGTGACAGATATGTAAAAACTTCTCTCCTGTCTAGGTCAGGCAAATAAATAACTTTGTGGGACTGGTGCATAAGAGCAGTTCCTTGACCTGATGCGCAGATGGTTTGGCTTTTGTTAACCCTTAGTTCTTTGTGCGTTTTGCTGTGAGTGGCCCCAGGCTTCCCAATTCACCGTCTCACGCTCGTGGGCGACTGAGCAACCACAAGTCAACACCTTCAAAGAAACACAGAGCCCCTTCACCTGCAGGGCTCTCTCACCCGTCTATGTCTAGCAAAAACGTGAAGCTACTCTGAGACGTGACTGATGGGACCTTCTCCCTTTGTGCATGCTCAGAGCCATGTCAGTAATGAGTGACAAAAAGAAGATGCCATCACCTTCTGCTGCTGAAGGACCTGCAGAGCCCTGCATAGCTGAGGGTTAGGAGTCCGGCATGGTTCTTTGGGTACCGGGCGAGCGCTTACTCGCTGCCAGTACACCCATGGCTCCTGTGTTGCTCCAGCCAGGGCACAGAGCTCACTGAGGTAGTCGGAAGACTTTTTTTTTTTCCAATTGCACAAGCAAGTGGCTTGTGAGGACTTGCTCCTAGGCAGCAAGCTGTATTTGCAGAACTGGCAGAAAAGAGTATCCCTTTTGTTACGAACGTGCGTCTCTGACAGAAAAACCATGAAGCGTCACTGTTTCTAAACACTGTTTCTGACTGGTGGAGTCACCTGGAGTAGAGCTGGCTTTTGGGAAGCTCATTCCTGCAGACCTGACCTGGGTGGAATTGTAACTGAGGCTTCCCCTGACTGTGGATCATAACAAGGGACAAAGTGAAGTATTTCTGTGTGTGCAGTGCAGGCTGGCAGGCACTTGACAAAAAAGTACACTTCATGTATGATGACTAGGTCCATCTGCACACCACAACTGTATATATTTTCTAAATTAGTGTGCACTTGAGGTTTAAAGCTGCATATGTCACTGAATATGGGTGTGTATACACGACAGGTTTTTAAAAGCAAATCCAACCTTTCTTTTTCTGTCAATAGAAATTACAACAGACCTCATGTTAGTAGATAGATGTTAAGTCCTTTTATATTATGAAATGTATCTATGACAGTTGGCATTTTCCTGGACATATTGAATAGAAACCTTTTATAGTGAATTCTTATGCTGTACATTGAAGTTCAACTTCTGGTAAAGTTTTCCTGAAGTCTGGCTGGTTTATTTGCTAGTGTTCGTGGCTGACACCACCTCCTACAGCACATGCGCTCCTCTGCTAGCAAACCTGCTTGGTCTGCTCTGAAAACACAGCACCTGTGTGGGCATTCATATGAATTACTTGCAAACTGTTTACGTGCCTTTCCTCTCATTGCCACGCTTTTGCAAACTGTTAGGTTTTCTTTTTTTCTCCTCCCCCGTTTTCCCCCTCTTAGCTTAAAAAAAAAAAAAGGAAGTGGAGAGGAAGAAGGGAAAAACCCTGTAACTTTTGGTAGGGCGATATCAACAGTGTGAGGTTGATTGGGAATGTACATTGCACACTTTGCAAAGTTGGTTTGGAGGGTGAGTGGAACGGAAGTAGATCTTTCTATAGTCTCGGGGGCTTCTATTGCACATAAAACTTGTGCCGGCACTTCTTTTGAAATGCATTTTATTAAAGTAAGACTGGACGTTGCTGTATCTCTAGCCCTCTTTGTTGCCTTTTCCTGAATTGTATGTTTAAAATTCTTTATATTACCGGTAAAGAACTCTTGTGTGCAGAGGAGGAAAGGCAGGGCTAATGCCACCAAGAGGTTTGTACTCCACAGCACTTTGAGCCAGCTATGAAACGGGCCGCAGGCACACCGCTGGAAAGGGCAGAGCTACTTCTCAACAGTAGGCAGAGAGGACAGGCCAGGCGTGCAGTCCCACAGGTGAAGGAAAACAGCATCTTCTAACAGGATTTTACTTGGCAGCAGTGGTGCCCCAGGAGCTACCAGCAGCTAATGTGAGCTTCCCTGCGGTGCGCTGATGCTTTATCCGCTGGGACGCCCGCGTCTGAATCTCTGGGTGCTGCTACTGCCCTCTCTAACCCAACAGAGATTTTGGTTCTCTAACCTCACTGACAAGGCAAGGTGGTGGTTGGACTGCAAAATGTCAGTGCTGGTGGCTGGGAGCCCTAGGGATGTGTGGGGCGCTGCCCTGCCCCTTCCCCGGAGCACCGGGCCAGGGTGCGGGGCTAATCCCCCCCCTGCCTTTGCGATCTTGCCATCTACATCAGGAAGTCGATTTAATGTGTTGTAGGAGTCAGTCCCCTGGTTCTTGCAGAGGCATTTGATATAGGAGGTTTAAATGGCTTGACCAGGGTTTGGGCAGAATGGAAGTGCTTAAGTCAAGCCACAGAGCCTGGGGTGGGTGGGAGCCCGGAACATAAACGTTACCCCCTGGAGGTCCTTTCTTCAGCTGTGTTGTCCTCAAAATGTGTCTGACGTACCTGTGAGGAGGCAGTGATCGGGAGGAACATGCCTAGGTGGGTAAGGAAACCTTTGAGGTCTCTGCTGCTGTGACCCTGGCAGAAACGGGGAGGAGGAGAGGGTCAGGCGCCTTCTGCCATGATGAAATCTCCAGCAGTGCTTTGAGAGAAAAGGCTTTTGGTGTACCTTGCCCCCAGCTCTGGTGGGGCCAGGCCTTTGTACATCCAAGGCTTCTGCAACAGGCTGCGCGGTGGGATGGGGAGGGAACCTGCCCTTTTTGTGGCTGGGCAGTTGGGTTTCAGCTGGAGGTTTTGCCGTTGGTCCAGTCTCAATGAAGGAGAGCAAATGCTGTGGCTGGCTGTGTTCTGCTGGGGATCGTGCAGGGAGGGAGTCGGCAGGGGTCTTCATAGGCTTGGAAGGATCCTCGTGTGCAGCTTGTGCCTCTAGGTATGCTGTCATCAGCTTGGTCTCTCTGTTAAAGGTGGTACTCCTGAGACTCCGTGGCTTGCAATGGGGAGCTGGCCATCTCCTCACGCAGTAAACCTTCCCACCATCGCGTGTTTGCGGGGCTGCGGACCTGGTCGTGTTTCTGAGCAGGTGCCAGCTGCTAGTTCTTCCTCTACCATCGCTGATGAGACTGAAAAGCCCTGTTTGCTTCCCTTCCCATCAGCTGTAGGTAGCCACGCGTGACCAACGCATCATCCACCTGCCTCCCGATGAGCTCTTGGGCGAGCGCTGCCCCACCTTATCCCACCAGCCGTGTGGCTCCCAGGCCAGAGGGGTGCAGGGCTCTGCTCTCCGCGTGGAGGGAATAGTTTATTTCTTGAGTGTTTTTCAGGTCATTACTTGAACCAGTCTGCCTACCGATCCTGGAACACCTTGAGATTTGTTTTGGATTATGTCAACTCGATTGGCTGCCTGATGACTGCTAAGGGTAAATGCTTGTGACAGGCTTATCCTGACTCCTCCACACCCTAGTCATGCACCTCTTTGGTGGAACAGACCTTAAATCGTGGTTTAGGGGGCAAGCTGAGGGTGAGGCGGGCAGTGTCTGCCTGCCCCTGTGTCTGTCGTGTGGGAACCACCCTGCCACCGCCTGCAGCCACGAAACCCCGGCAGCAGGGGACAGATGCAGGTGGTACCGTGCAGCTGGTCACGCGCTGCCTGTCAAGTGTATTGCAGACTGGGTGATGTGTAAATGCTCAGCTCGATGGGATTTGGCATAAAATCAATTCCAATCCCTGCATGGCTGCCCTCGACTCCTGCAGCCCCGTCCTGCATGGTGGCCATGGAGGGCTGGCAGGGCAGTTGGTGTAGAAAGCGCTGGCAGGCCTGGGGTAGGTGCTGCTCGCGGGAGACTTTTGGCCGGGAGGGTGGGATGTGGGTGACAGGTGGGTGGGTGTGACCCAGCACCAGCAGAGGCACAGAAGCGATCCCATGTCCATCAGTAAAGGCGTGAAGTGGCACAGCTTGAAAACTTGCTGCTCGGCATCCTGCGTGACGCTCCGTGCCCGGGGGCAGCTCCAGGGGGTTGGGCAGACATCAGTTATCAGCCAGGGTTTGTTGGGGGGTTGCAGTGGGTGGAGTGGGGAGGAGAGGAAGAATATGCTTTTGCAGAACCATCTTCAAACTAGCTACTGTCAGGAGTAAGCAGGGGTACAGAGCGACTCAGTGACTGTGGGGCTGGCCTTGCAGCTGCTCCATGTCCTGCTTTGGGACAGGAGACTTTGGGAATTGCTTTCCTTCAGCTTTTGGTTCCCATCCCCTCCCTTGTACGCTCCATACGTCTCCTTTCAGCCCTGCAGCAGGAGGATGCTCCCATCTCGTTCAAGGTGATTCCCCCTCAGAAGAAAAGCAGCGATGGGAATGGCTTGCTTTGCCCTTCAGCAGGGCTGTAAGGCCTCCGAGCAGCCAGGCTAAGGCTCACCCTTCAGCCACTGGTGACACTGCTCGAACTTCCTCAGGCTCCCACCGAAGGCAAGGGCTGGCTCTTGCCAGGGCATCTCGCATGCTCAGGAGGTGCTTTATTTTCCCACGAAATTTTCTCCCCATGAAAGTGCTGTTCTCCAGCGTGCTTGCTGCCTTACATACTGCTGAGGGAAGGCTCCGTATTAATGGATGAATTCAGTTCATCGCGGTCTGAGGGTTCCTAAGGTTTTGCTGCTGCTTCAGCCTTGCAGCAGATCCGCAGCCCTGGCACACGCTGTCGGGCAGAACCAGCCCTGCCAAGGGGTAGACGAGCGCGCCCGGCACGGCCACACTGCCAGGCTGAAGCCAGTGCAGTAGTACTGTCTCATTCATGGATGTTTTGTTCTTGATTCTCCCCTCCGTCTCCTCCTCACCGGTGTGACCAGGTTGCCCCATGGCTCATAGGAGAGGGGCAAACGTCACCTGCAGCATCCTGCAGCACCTTCTGTGCCTCTCGGCAATTAGCAGGCTGACTCATCAGTTGTACTGTAAATAGGACCCAGCTTGTCCTGGAGAGTCCTGCCATTTCTGTTCAGGGCTGCCAGGCAGCTGTGCCCATGTTTCATCACTTTGGGAAAAGATAATTTAATGACAAGGTCGGGGTTTTTTTGTTTGGTGGGTAGGTTTTGTGGTTGTGTTTTGGTTTTTTTTGTTTTCTTTAGGGTGCTGTGACAGCTTACGCTGCTGTGAAAACAAACAGCTGGGACTACATTTTCTAAGCCCTTCAGACTATGCGAAGAAGCAAAGGAGGTATTGCTCATTCTTCCCTAATTCAAACAAACCAACCACCCCCAAAGCCCTCAGATGGGTTAGTTTTAAAGGCATCTACCCAAGAAGCCACTTTTTGGCATACAAGAAGATAAAACACCTTGTCTGATAGTGGAACCTTACTTTTCCCCCCATCCCCCTCCATTTTTCTAATGCATCACTACTAATTCAGGAGGCGACTGAACTGGGCCAGGAGCTGTGTGGGCCCTGGGGCCGTGGCAGCCCTCCTCTCTCATGCCCTGTTGCTGGGGAGCTGAGCTGCCTTCTAGGATTTTATTCCAGGATTTTACAGTTGCTTGTACTCTTTTGACAGGGAAACTACTCCACAGACACAAGAGGCTCCGGCATAGCGGTTTCTACGATAAGGATGCTATTAGAAGGGGAGAGGTACAACCGGCAGCCACCGCCCCAAGCTGCCACGTGCTACAAGGTGAAGGGGACAGCAGAGAAAACAGAGGGAACAGGGAAAAGTTAAGCAGCCCTCCGACCCCAGCCCTGTACAGGAAGGTAGCTCGCTAGCTGCACTTGCGTGTTATTTTTGCTTTACGTAGTGAGAGAAGGCACAGGGTAGGTGTATGTATCTCTGCCCACGTCTCTGGCTCTGTACTTTTCTGCTGCTGCTTAACCTGAGCTTATCGAATAGCTGCAGCTGGAGTTCCGGCAGCCCATTTGCAGGCATCAAGGAGAAGTGACGGCTAAAGATATGTCACTACTGCTCCCTGCATACAAATCACAGTTGCTGTGCTGGGCAGAGACTGGGTTCCTGCACCTGTGAATTGACGTGAAAACAAACGGGAGGAAAGCGAACAGTTTTCACCAGGAAAAGGACTGCTGCATCAAAATACGCTGCCGGGACAGGGCTGAGGCAGCAGGCTGCTGCCTAGCTGTTACCTGACATGCAGCACACATGCTTCCTCCCACCTCTCTAACCTGCCCTATTTTGACTGTGCTAGAATAGCCCTAACAATTTTATCTATACAGCTGAATTGCACAGATTATTTTCAGTTCCCTACCTACAGACCAGAAATAATGCTATTAATTCAAAAAAGCAGCAGTTGCTCTCAATGGCAAAGAGGGCTGCGAGTCGCACGTGGGGTTTTACGAAACAGAAATACTGCCCCTTGCTTGCAGCATACTTGCAGTTTCCTTCCGTTAAAGCCCAGCTACAGAAAAACATGAAGACTTCTCAGAGCTGGAAACCAGCTTTCAGTCACCTGGAGACAGGCATGTCTTCTTAAAAACCAGCTAGTCACGAGTCAGGCTTTAGCAGCGAACTGTTCAGCAGGACCTATGTGACGGAAAGGAAAGCAACGCTTTGCACTAAGCGATGTACAGTAAAAATCACCCAGGAGAAGCAGCAGTAGAGAGACCTGCAATGCTTGTAAAAGAAGGTGGTTAAAAAAAAGAGATTTTCCCACTCTCCAGCATGTTTTATCCTGCAGGACTGTGAGATCAGAGGCCGTTCAGCAGTCAGACGAGTGGGACCATCATCGCAGTGCTGGAGGGAAGGAAGGAGTACTACAGGGGGTGGGGGTGGAGAGAAGAACCACACAAATTACCACCACATAGCTTGATCTTTACTAATAAAGCCAAAGAACAAAACAATCAGCATTTTTTTCCTCTTTTTCTGCCCAAAGAGCATCTCCATTTTTAACACTACTGCTTTTTGCAACAGATGGACTATTACACACAGACAAAGCAAACTAGGGACTATTAAGACATCTTCCACATTCTTAGTTTGATGTGATTTCTGAAAACAATGCCTTGGTGAAATGCATTTTTTCACCTTCGCACACTATCCTTTCTTAATGGGCCACCTAGATATCACAGCGCTGTGAACAGGAAAGAGGAGCCACAGGGAAAGTCATGTCAGAAAGACAAGGCAGACACACAGTCAGACGCTTCACAACTCAATACATTCAGTTTCCAGTCTTGCTCCATTCCAAGAGGATTTTGCAGGGAAGCCGGTGCCAGGCCCCACCGCAGCAGAAGGCTGGCTTGGTACAGAGAGCTGGTAGCTGACTTGCTCATTATTGACTGGTGCACTCAAGCATCTTGGAGATCTGCTCAGTATTAAGCTGTTGTAAATGTGTATATACCTCTATATTTTTTATACCAACAGGATTTAATTCCTCCTGGGCTCCAGCCAGCCAAATATTACCTCCCACAGGTGCCGTTCCAAGCTCAGCCACCAAGAAGGCGTATCTGTGTACAATGACTGAATGCCAAAGCCCTGCCTGTTGACCCCCCGGTTAAGCAGTCGGTACGACACGTGTGGGATTTGCCAGGAAGGCCAGTGGCTTCTGTTCTGTGTTTGCAGGTGGTTCCTGCAAACCTGGCAAGCCCCTTCCCCGTTAACCCACCCCACACGCCCTGCAGTCTCAGGTGAAGGAACAAAGGGGTGGGGGGCGATACGGAACAGGATCAGAGCTGCCCTCTCCCTCCTTTGTTAGAAATTTCTGTGAGACTTCAAACCGGGCAAGTCTCCTCCCTGTCTACGGGCAGGATCAGCGATCCACAGGCTGAAGAAAGAAACCCAGAGTTAGACCTCAGCACGCTGGCCACGGAGGAACATGGCCCTGGAGATGGCCTCTACTGGTACATGCCCTGCACTGCCTCCCACAACCAGCTCTCCCCATTCCTCACCGATCCCTCCGCGTTCTGCTGCTCCGGTGTGCTGCACCCCAGCTGCTTGCCAGGCAGCAGCCCTCCCCCCCCCGGCTTTTCAGCATTTCCCCTCATCTCCAGCTGTACAGCTGCAGCCAGGTTTGGTGCCCCCACCTCATCTCCCCTTTGCCAGAGGAGTGAAAAACCCTCCCCCACTGCTCCCATGTTTGAGTCCTAAGTGACGAACCAGCAGAGGAGCTACACTGTGACGTTACGCTGTCCCTGCACTGGCACTGCTGCTGTCGTCCAGCAGAACTGAATTTGCAGATTATTAATATCCCAATGGATTTGGCAGCCAACGCTATAAAGCTCAAGGCAGGCAGCCGCTACCGTTCAGAGACTTGCTCGGGAGCAACGGTGCATCTCCAAGCCTGACCGAAGCGCTGGCGCTCAGGTCACGTGGCCCACAGGTCACGTATCGCGATGCGCACCTTGAAGGTCAAACTCTGTCACCTGTCACACTCTGCCCGACAGAAGAGACCAATTAAAATAACCACCTGGAATGACAGAGCACAGGGAGACCTGCAGGAAAGATGACAACAGAGCTTGAGCGAGTGGAGTATGCTACGCTTACCTTTCTCAAGCAGTAAGTGTACTTACTATTTGGAATGCCTAAGCCACCGTCAGTGTACTCGGAGTGTGTCCCACTTCTCCCCAACTCAGGAGCACCTGGAGGCAGGTCTAGTATTTCACAAGCCTACCACACCACAAGGGGAAGCAAAGCACTAGCAGCACAGTTAAAACTAAGGGCAAAGGGCTTTTTCTGTTGGTTTGGGTGTGGGTTTTTTTTTTTTTTTTTTTCATTTTAAGATGAAATAAACTTCAATTACAGCCTCTAGCAATGGTTTCATATTGCTTATTAATTTTCCGCAGCCTCCATAAGCAGCTGGTATTTGTCACTTCTGTCATACTATACCGGCTAAATGCAGCGGGGCTGGAAGAGGGAGGGAAGGGCCCAGAACAAATCACCACCTCGGTTCGGAAGCAACAGTCACCCCGAGATACCAGCAGAAGAAACTGCCCTGACACCCTCCCTTACTCATTTGTATACTAGGTGCTGCAGGACAGGTTTATTACAAATCCTTGTGCGGGGGAGAAGCACAGTTACGCTGTCCCTGCTCTCCTGTCGCTGGCAGCAGGAGGTTGGTACAGGTAGTTCCACCTGTAGTTTAAGCTCATGCCACGGGATGATGCTTTGCAGAGGTGGGGACAAGCATCTCCAACCTGCTCCAAGTGCTTAACTCGCTAACCAGGTGCAGGTATCGGAGGGAGCCGCTCTTTCAGGCTTTCAAAACAACCTCCCCCAAGAGCAGCAAAAGACAAGTCAGGTCCCTTCCAGCCTGCGAAGTTTCTGAAAACAGAGATGGCCTCACACCTCTTCATTGAAAAGGGCTGATCTCCATCACCTTAGCTTCTGGGGACTGTGGAGAAAAAAGCAGAAAAATATGAACATAAAACCGTTTTTCATCTCTTTTCAAAGCTGCCAGCTCACCAGTGAAGCTGGACACTGTCCTGCAGCAAACTCTCTGGCGTAAGGTGGAACTCTCTACGCAACCACGCTGCAGAAAGCAACACTGCTGTTGTGAGTCATGCACGAAGGTACAGGACAGAGAGTCACAAGGAGACCAGCTTTTTGCTAACAACAAAAGACTCGAATCAACACACAACACCAATAAACATGCAGAGCATGTCAAAGACCTGAAGAAGACAAATACAACAGAAGAAAGTTCAAAACTTGACTTCTCTTGTCCTGCATCTGAAGGTGTCACTTTTAACAGAACTCAAATGTGGCTTCTCCCGTTCATGCTCTAATGACTTCATGGTCCTTTGGGGCAAGAGGGGTGAGGAAAGGGGTTTATCCATCCATCAGTTCAGGGTCGAGTTGGTTCAGTATCAGAGGCACTAAACAGTCTCATCTCTTGGCATCAGTCCCCTTTCAAAATGATCTTTTAACTGTCCTGTTCCACTTTGTTTTCCCTCCTTTGAGGTCCAAGTTCAAATGCTGGAAACTGGGAAGTCTCCGGCACTGAAATATCTGAGAGGAAGTGAATAGCTCCAGCCATGCCTAAAACATAATGAGAAAAGAGATCTTTGCAAATCTTTGACATTAAAATAGCACAACTGACAACAAAAGCAATGGCACCCGTTCAAACAACCTCCTCAAGTAGATCTTTTTTTGAACAGGTGGACTTAGGGCCTACAGAAAGGCCAGTTCATCTGTACTTTACCCAGGAACCCAAGTTTCATTGGAAAAGATCAAAGGCAAACCCCAAGAACTCTCTGCTACCATCTTTTCAGCTGCACAATCTCAATGTTACTTCAATTAAAGAAAAAGTAAATCCCAGTTTGGACTGTCCCTCCAAATCTGAGCAGCTCTTGCTTGTCATTTTACCGATTAAAAACAAAGGCAAAACTTTATTATACTTGTAATGTGAAGATTAATTTGTTCACTACTCATAGAGGTATGAAACACTAACACCCGCATCACCTAATAAAACTCTTAGGGGGACAGATAAGAGAGGCACCCTCCAGCAGGAAAGCATACAAATAAAATACTAGCTCCATTTTACGATCAAGTTAAAATTCTATTTCATCAGCAGCTAAGCACATACAAAGGAACCTTCCTGAAATACAGCATCCGATGCAAACGAAACCAGACAGTCCCGTAAGATGCACATGCAACTTCCACTGAAAGTGTGCACATACACGCAGAACTGGACAACTTCATGCACAGTTTTTGGCTACAAAAAAAAATAATCCCCAGAATTAAGACATTTTGTCTCAAATTTGAGACTTCAGATTTTTCTTAATTCACTGACATTAAAAAGCTAAACCAGACGCTGTATGTCAGCATTAAAGCACAAATCATCCTGTTGTTGGCAGTACTCCACCTTCCCAACAAATTTCAAGCTATTATGTAACAGATTGCATGGCTGCTTTTTCCCTCGAAAAGTGCATGCAAGGGAGCTCTCAGGAATAAGAATACTTACACTTTTCTCACTTAAACATTAAGACATCAACTCCGTACTTAGAAGGGATGCATATAACTACTGCTCTCTTGTGTTTACACCTTGGATTGGTTTATTTGTAAAATAGTCTTTATTTGGTCTGCTGTAATCTCACACATTTGTGATAGGTGGCACACTAGGCTCACGGTTCATGAGGCAGCAGCCCTACTCAAACCTTACTTGGTCTGTTCATTGCTTGCTACTGTGTTTCTAAAATGTAAGGGTGAGATAGGGAATGGAAAATAAACTACAAATTAAAAAACAGACAAAGCTCGAGGACAGTATTTAGGAGCAACTTTGAACTGACAGAAAATTCTCTAAGAACTTTGTATTACTTTTCTGTTTGAGTGATTTGGGTTCATATTAAAACTTAGCTTTTCCTTGCTTTGGTATTGCAGCAAAGGCGGCCTAGCTCTGACAAGCCAGGAACTACTTCGAGACCCCCTACGCACAGCTGCTCCTCTGCCCAGTCCCTCTGCAACAACATCTGTGACAAAACTGCTGCCCAGACTTCTGTTTGCTTTAAGCCAAGAGGCACCAGCACAGCAGAATTTTATTCCAGAGTAACAGTGGCACTGGCTTTACATTGGCAACTGCTGAAACGCAACCGAAAGCGGAAGTCATGATAGCAAATTACCGTCTTTTGTCTTTTTCTCCCCCCATTCTTTTAAGCAGAGGTGGTGGTAGGGGGTGGCTCTATTTTTAATAGTAGAGGAATCCACCAAAGATTTCCCAACTCCTAAGCATGTGCCAAAACCTTCTTTCCTGTATAACACAACAGCATTAACACCACTGCCACTTTACCTTCAAAGAGAGAATAAGGTCGGTCAGGAATACGACATCCATGTGCACCATACTCCAAACACCATTCAGCAAACTGGGGGAAAAAATTTTAGAAACTGTTTTTTATTTAAGACTGCTAAATGCAAGCTTGAGTATCTGCTTATCTTTAATAGGTACTAAACATAAGATAGTGTAAGCAGAGACACAACACAGAAATCACTGTCTGAGATCAATTTGTCCCACTTCAGCCAGGACAAGGCTGCCATTAGGTTGTAGGATATGTATTTCCACAGCACAATTTTCAGTTTCATAGCAATGTAATTACGTGGGTTGTACTTCACTTTGTTTTCTGTAAATCAACCCTGCTACATGTCAATGAAAAATGCTGTGAGAGCAGACGCTTTCATTTTCAAGGGCAAAATTTTTCTAATATTATAATATCAGCTTCTTATCTGTCTTGGCACTTAATTTATCCACGTGCTCAGGCCTTAGGGTTGTTAATTGCATTTTGGTTTTCTTTCGCTTCTGTGCACTAATTTGAAGTATTAAATATTCAGCTGCTGTTACTTAGTTTTATTTATTTGCTCTCCCCAAGCCTTAAGAAAAATTTGTTATAAATACAGTTAGACAATTATCGCCATCAATATCTTGTTGCAGAAGATGGAATACCATTAAAAAGAGTTAACAGTATCTTTCTTGTGTTTAAACAACACTGCTGCACTAGCTACATTAGACATACGTGACTTATGAACTGCATCTGGATCAACTGAATAGCCACCACCTATTTCTCCTTTATGGCTCCCCAGAGCAAACGGGGCCACAACTTCCCCTGGCATTTCTGTGCTTGGAAGCAAACTGCTGCTTATTCAAAATATGGTGCGGAGATTCCTGCAAAGCGAAGAACTGAGAGGTCTCTCCCTGCTCCCCCTGCAATTTGGGCAAGTGCTAACAAACAGAAAACCCTACTAACTAGAGGGTGCCCCAGCTCTAGAGTTGGAGCTATATGGGGTGCAAGCATGCCCCCAGAGCCATCAGTCTGTTCAACAGCAAGATAAATAGTGGCATCTCCTCCCTTCTTCTCCCCACTCTGTCCTGTTTAAATGTTTACTGGAGAATGGATTTTTCTTCTCTTGGTAGGTGTGTGTGCACACATGCAAACGTCTTGAGGAAACCCAGCAAAAACCCCACAAACATAAACACTGCAGTCCATACAACTATCAAGAACTGACGAAACATTTTTGGGCCCCCCACAGGTATGAATCTTCAAACCAAGGTTTAATTCTCCATGTAATCTTGTCTTATATGTGAGGACTGAACAAGTTTATGCCATGTTTCTAAACTACAATCAGTTCTTGCCACATCCACATCTTACCGCATACTAGCCTTTATTATTACTGCCAGCCTGGGAACTGCAACAGAAACTAAAAAAATGCACCCCAGGCTACTGAAGTACAACCATCATTTACAAGTTCATAGTTTCAGCACAACTCTGAGATCCAGTAAACCACACTAGTATCTTTGTTAAACCAAGGGGAAGGAAAAAAAAAAAACCAACCCAGAAAAAAAGAACTATTTTCTAGCAGGAAGGCATCTGCCATTATTTGTCATGTAGGCTGGGCATGCTTGCCACCAGCAGCGGTTTAATCACAGTGCTGAGCGCCACAGGGCTCAGATGCTCTCTGCTGCCTAGAGCCCAGGATGCTACAGGCCGCTCTCCTCCCCCAGGCAGGCCAGCCAGGAGTGGCTCAGCCTCCCGGGGGCCTGTCTGATAATGCCGGAGAAAAGCTGCGAAGCTGAAAGGGAGAAGCACAAACCAAGAGTCTCTGTGAGCCACGGCCTTCCAGCTCTTTTGGTTCAAACCAGGGATTCCCGGGCAGACTCCTTCCCCCAAACCTCCTGTTTTTGGAACAAACACTCTTGAGAGGGGAGCCATCTAGTCCTCTCAGTTACATGCCTTTAGGCACCAACACCATGGCATGCTTGCTTCCCCGCATGCCCCTGCTCAAAAAGAAAAGATTTCAAGAATGCCAGACAAGCAAGTTCCTCTGCCTGTTTCAAGATTTCCCTGCAGGGCCTGACTGAATGCTGGAGATACTAAAATGCAGAATGGCTGCAAATATGCTGCCAGACCTGACTGTGCTGGGCACCCCCAGCAAACAGTCTTTAGCCACCGTGCCACATCTTGCTTCTCAAAGGGATTTCAGGTACCTGCGTCTCCTGGTTTGGGCTTGAAATATATACGCTTGCTTTTCTCTAGCTTGGTATGGAAGAACATCAGGATTCTCTTGGGCCTCTAGAAGAGGAGCACCAACAGGAGGTGCGAGTGCTGCACAGAGCCACAGAAGATGTACTAGCATGGAGACACAGGGAGCCGGAGAGCGGCACTGGCTGCAATGCCAGCTTGGTGCTCTGGCTCACGCGTCCCAGCGGGGGAGTCCACATGTAACAAAGTCCCACTCGCCCTGGAACGCAGGTATGCCTACAGGTGTCCTTCATGGCATGATGCTTTGGTAAACATGAGACAAGCAGCAACTTTTAAAGCTCTGCTGACTGAGGACAGCCTGACAGTGGAGATGAATACAATAGCTTTACACATGGCCAGTGCGCATCTAGAAGCGCCTAAGAAGCAACTCATCAAAT
This sequence comes from Falco peregrinus, assembly GCF_023634155.1. Classification (NCBI taxonomy): domain Eukaryota; kingdom Metazoa; phylum Chordata; class Aves; order Falconiformes; family Falconidae; genus Falco; species Falco peregrinus. The sequence goes on along the minus strand of NC_073725.1, from coordinate 30,224,025 downwards.
TCCTCGTTGCACTCGCTTTTAAAAAGGCCTCAGCTAAATAGCTACATATGCGGTATGAAACCTACTATCAGTCAATTAAGCTGAAAGAAGTCCCAACAAACCAAACCAAAACCAAACCAAAGTCTTATGAGATGATGAAACAGAGTCAGAGAAAGCCTTGTCCTTTGGTAACTGCTAGCTTATAGCCAGAGCTGAATCATCCAGGTTCTGCTATCAAGTGGAAAAATTCTGAGTGTGTCTTTCTCTGCCATTTGAATTAATGAAAAAATTCAAAGTGAGCAATTTGAGAGCTGTGATTCAGAGCTCTAAAAGGCCCAAACAGACACTAGTCTGAAAACACATAATTACAAAAGACTACAAACAGCATTGCTTGAGGGAGTTGAGGATGACACTGGATGTCTCAAGGGAAAAATTAGTACCACATAACAGTAGTCTGTTACTGTTCAGACAAGCTGATTTTCAGACTCTACTTTCTTCTGAATACATGTTTACTTCCTCTCCTCTTTGCAGAACATTTGTGCATTTCACTCTGCATATTAAGGCAGTGCATGCCCCACATACACAGCTGAAATTGTCCAGTCAACGTGGAGCAAGTGACAGGATCCTCTTGTCCCACCAGCCAGCCAGCTCCAGCTCTAGCACACAACAGCCTACTTGGAACACAGTTTACTCTTGCACAGGCATAACGACGTGAAAGGGAACAGTAATTTTGTTGGGATGCTGTAGAGCTCACCTTGCAAGCTCGGTAGAGGTACTTTTTGTCCTGAGTTAGATTATAGAGAGACAAGAAGGAGTAGCCATTGCCAGCAGTACCATGGCAGATCCCGTATCCTTTTCTCAATAAGCCTCTCTGCCAGATGACATCACTACAATCCATAGCATCTTTCAAATATTTATCCTCTTTAAAAGTCTGTGGAATAAAAACAGAATAAACACATGTAAGTTTAAGTACTAATGGGAAAAAAATAAAGGACGCTGGACCTAAGAGATCTTTTGCTGTTGGTCTGGGGGTTTTCCATATAAAATTTATTTTTTATTTTAATAATCCATTCGACATAGACTTGCCTTTCTCTTCTAAATTTCCCTACATGGAAAAAGGAAGAAGTTAAGTTTTTGTTTCTGAAATGAAGACTCCAAAGGAAAAACTCAGTTTCAAAGGCCCTTGGTTCTACAACCTGTAATCTATCTGAATGGTACATGGTCCTTTTTTTCCTCTCTCCTCCATTCCCAAACCACAACATCATTTGATTTGAAATATAGAAATGTAATTCTTGCCTCCAAGAAATGTAACACAGAATACTGGCCATCAAACCTGGTCTTAAAAGGCCAGGTTCCAGTCTCCCTGAAGTCATTCTTCCTGCTTACTCACCATCTGCCTTCAGTTCCACGTCAAAAATACACAAGAATATCTCCTTGTATAGCACAGGGCTCTCTTCTGTCACAAGCACAAGCAGGAACACTCCATCACCTTGATGAGTATTTGTATTAGAAATACTCAGAAGCACTAAGACAGTTTGGGCAAAGGACCAATTTTGCAAAGTTTATTGCAACTAAAGTGCATTTTGGACACAGAGAGCCCATCAAGAGAGCGGAAAACCAGAGCAAGTAATTTAGCTGAAAACCACCAGACTTCCACCATTACAAGGCTACTCTTTTGCTCCCCTTTGCCTAAGTCACTCTACAGATCAACAAGACACACAAAAAATGAGTAACTGATACACTACTGTAGACTTCAGTCCTTTAGGGATGGCACCCCCTGGCAGGCTATTTAATAAGGTAATAGAAGCAATTAACATGCAAGACTCTTAAACCCACAAGCCTGATAAAGTCCCTCTTTCTGAACAGGCTTTGTCAGCTACTTAGCTGTAACATTATGAATTAAGGCCTGGCAACAGCATTTGATTTCCAGGACAAACACTGCTGTCTGTAATCGCCAGTCCCTGTGCTGGATATGAAAGCATAGCCAGCAAAACATCCTGCTATTCTTCTTACCGCTTCTTCAAAAGGCAGAATAATAAGAGTAAAAGAAAAGCAGCACATGCCCCATCATCTTAAATATAAAAAGAGGCCAGAAATGAGGCTGCTAAACAGAACTTGGTCCTATCCCCCTTATCGCTTGCAAAACATTTTGTGCTGGGGAAAGCATCACGTTGACAAAGAAGGGGGAGGCGGGGGGGAAGTCTGCTGTGTTAAGTCAACCTCCTACCACAGTCCAAAGAAAAAGCAACTGTGACTGCTGCTACATTCAGCGATGCTGTAAGAGATTTACAGTTTGCATTTCAGGTAGCAGCATGAGTAATTATTCTATAAACCAAGCCTGCTTTTCATCAGCCCACCCAGAGGCCAACCAGGGAATCTGCCAAGGAGGGCTGTCAAAAGCAAGAATCAATTTGCATATATTTAATTAAATAGCATACTTTTAAATGCCATGCAAATCAGAATTGCACAACACAAGAGAGATAGCAAACCTCGTTAAGTATAGAGAAAAGCAAACAGTAGGCTCAGTGGTTCTAGTTATGCCCTAGATGGGGCCGAGGACCTTTGCTCTGACGTTAAGTTCTCAATAGCTATCTTAATCATAGAGTAATTTATGGAAGACGTTAAGTTCTCAATAGCTATCTTAATCATAGAGTAATTTATGGAAGACATTCTTTGGCAAGACACATGAACCCACGCTTTTGAAAACCAACATAATTCTTAGAACTCTTGGGATCAAGATTCAAAGAATTTAGGTCAATGTTCTCACATCCAGGACTTTAATACCAAATTGTTTAAATACATGGCCCATTCCCAAGAAAGCCTGAAGTCTAGTAACTACTAGCACCCTGAGAAGCAATTTTATCCACTTATTTCCTCTTTACAAACATACCTACGTAATTATTTTGGGATTTTTAGATGCCTAGCCTAGGGTTCTGGTTTGAAAGTCTAGATCTAGATAGACTTAAAATGCAAGCCTCACAATCTAACAGGCCCACATACAGGTCTCTCTGGAAAAATAGAAGTCTATATGAACACAGAATGATTCACCTTATAAGCTTGCATGAGCATGTGGATGACTCCGGGGGCACCGTGGCACCAGTGAACCAGTCTGTCAGTCTCATTGCTCAGTGACGATGGGTAATTCCCAGATCTGAATTTTTTATGACGCACATAGTCAATGCTCGGCTTCACCAGCTCTGCCAGGGTCTCTTGGTCCACATTTGCAACTGGCTAAAGAAAACATGAAAAAAACCACCACCAAACCCATAAACAGGAGTAGCAACCAATTGTGTATTGACACACTTAATTCTGTGATCTATTTTCAAGTATCCTACATATGTGCCCTTGATCCAAATACTTCGAATCACTTTATGCAGATTTAATTAATGTCTTCTTACAATACCCTTGGGAAGCACATTTTTACAGCTACTGTAGAGAAAAGGAAACTGGGGCACCAAGTTGTTACCTGTCTTACTGGAGGTGACACTGAAAGAGCATGGAAGAACTGAGAACAGAATATGGATCTCAAGACTTCCAAGCCTCTCTTGATACCTTAAAATAGAGAACACTTATGGAAGAAAGATGGTTTTATACCTACCTTGCTCATAATACACACTTAAAACACAACGGGTTACACATTTTGTTTTAAAAATAACACGTAAACAAACCTGTCCTATTTCCCAGTAAATGAAGAAGAGTGTATGTAGTGGCATACCTGGCAAAGGTTTGTGAAGGTTAAAGTTCCACATCATAAACAAAACTCCCTGAAGGTATAGGCTATAAACCTTCATTTCCAATTTCAGAAGCAACAGCTACTTCTCCAGCTAGCTAAACAGCTTTGTACTACAAACTCATCTTTACCTTGCTATTCTGAATTTTCTTTCTCATTTCTTGTATTTAGTTTACGTCCTTCCAAAAGGAGAATATATTACTTACAAGTAGCATGCAGGTTGAAGAAAGGTTTAGAAGCTGACTATCTGTTGAGTCTGTAGTTGTGCTTTGTTGGCATTCTCTCCTCTACCAGCCCATTTAACAGTATTTTCATAACAGAACTTGCTGTTTTTACACAGCCTACATGATTTCTGGAATTCCTGCAAGCTGTGGGAACAACTTCAGAAACTGGAACCTATAGGAGCCTAATAACTGAGCTTATTTTTTTTAAATAACTTGGTCTTTGTGGCTGACTCAATGTCATACAATTTCCCTGTTTCCCACCAGCTCCAGCACGTTTGCATTCAATAGATGAGCACACTGCAACAATTGCCAGCCTTAAAGCCAAATGAAGGCAGACTTTCAATAGCTGTATTTTCAGTAACCTGAAAACCACAAAAGCCTTTATTTCACCTCAGCCAGGAAAGCTTTGCCAGACTTCTACCTGCCAGGTCCTTCAAGCAAACACCACCTCTGCACTTCCGAGTGGAACGGAAACCTTCATGCTACTAACCAGAAGTACACCTGAATACAGATCAGCTCATCACGAAGAACACCCCGGAGCGGATCAGCCCTCACTCAGACGCTGACCTGTGGGGTAGGGAGGCTCTGGGGGAAGGTTTGTTTTCAGGCTCTGATTTCATGCTGCACCCCTGCAGCAGATGGCAAAGTGGATGGGCACCAGCAATAAACGCTTCAGTCTTCAGCTGTCCAAGGCAAGTCCAGCCCAGCACATCTGTCCTTGGGAGGTAAATCCAGGAAAAGCAGAGGTTTTTAACAACATCTTTCTCACCCTGTGCTTCTGAGAAGATCTGAGTGCAAATGAGTTCTTTGCCTGAGCTGCTGAGGTTCCCAGCACCTACTTCCAACAGCAAAAAAGTAACCTACAGGCATGTGTCCTGATTCTCTGGCCAAAAGCAATGATACGCAAACAGACATTTTTGCCTCAGGGTTCGGGAAAGGGGCTAGGATGAGAGATTCCCCAGCTAGCACTTCAGAATTCCCCCTCTGCCTCCTGAATGAGTTCTTTAACTCTGCTGAGCTCTTGTGCTTCCAGTAGTCTTCTGCAAATAAATCCATCAATACACATTTCTTCATAAATGTGTTGTACAGAAATTATGATTAGTGACCTTCTCATCTCAGGTGCTATGTTGGACACCCTTTTTTTTGTTATAAATCAACCCCTCGACAAACCGTCTCCTGAATTCTTTGCTGAAAATACATAAAACCTGCCCTCATTTGGCGTGGGAGGGATGGGGAAAGGATGAACTCCGATATGCCATCTTCTTCTGCAGTGGATGACTCAACTCTGCATGACTCACAGTATTTAACGTACAGTGAAAAGACAGTAATCCAATGCTGCACAAACAATGGCTTTGTGGTAATTCTTAAAAGCAGCAATTATACGTAAAGGAAAAGATAGTTACAATTTTAACATGTACACAGAGTAGCTTTTGCTTAAACCAAGAAGTACTGTGCAATTACTTCTGCTGTCAGCCTTGAATAGTAAACAGATGATGGAGCCTTTAAAGAGGCTTCTTTAAAGGACCAGATGTTTCTCAGAAAATCTAGCAGAGCCAGGGAAGAAAAAATGGAAGCCAGGAAGATGAGGGAGCCGGAACAGGGCAGACCACCTTGCTGAAGAAGGCAGGAAGTAAAGACAAGAGCACAGTAAATCAGAGCAGCCTGTGGCCCCAGTGAGATGGTCATTGCAGAAAATGGGCGTAGTGAGGTTCAGACAAGCTCCAAGGTAGCAGAGCAGAACCCATTTCCATAGCAAAGTCAGCTGCTTTAGCCTGAGCTACTGGTGGAAGTGGTGTGAGCTAATCTGAAACAGATGGGGAGAAGTCACAGCGCCTTCTGCAAATGAGGAACGGCTGAGCAGTGGCAACAGCAAATACTAGCTCAGTCACTTCTGCTTCAGGCTTCGAGGACATGCAGTCCTTCCACTTGCCTGAAGGAAAGTCATTCTGCATGAGCTGGTAAGAAAATTAACATTTGAAAAGATGCACGGACTAGCAGCACCTTTAAAAACCAGAAACAGGTACAATCAAATTTTGCAGCTCTATGGCCACCTTCTATAACGAATCTTAAGGCTGTTTTTCCAGATTGTACAACAGAAATAAGATATATAGGTCTGTTCTGAAAAACACTGTAAACCTACTGGAGATTCTCAGGGCAGGAGGGAATGGATTTAAGTGTGAGTAAGAGGAGGTATACAGAAGGGAGGAATCTCACTCAGGACAACAGAAAGAGGAGAGCAGGTGCCATAAATGCACTAAGGAACATCAGATTTTTGGGGGACAGACAGTGGGGATAAGGAAGAGGAAGAACATATAAAGAATAAAAGCATACTGAAGACAAATGTGTGAATAATGATACTCTTCCAAAAGCTTCAAGACAATGAAAAAACACCACAAAACCCACAGTCGCCAGAGAAAAGAGGACCATCATGGAGGGCAGGAGAGGCACCAGCGGCGCACTCATTTAAAAATACAAAAAAATTGAAGGGTGATGGATGGTGAGTCTTAGCTGGTCTAAATGCAGGCACCAGAAGAACTAAGCATGAGGAGAAGGGAAGGCACCTCACTGTCTCTGCTGAGGATAGGAAACTTTATCTCCTGCAACACTGGTGCTCTGAACCACAACTCAAGGGTTAATTCACTCTAGTGCAAAGATACTCAAGTCAGTTTTCTTCGGCTATCAGGGCCTGAACTAGTATCTCTGCACAGTTCTGTGCTGCAGAGTCTAACTCTGAATTGTGAGACCCTGACCCAGCACAACACTGTACGTGCGTAAGAGCTTAAGATAAGATCCTCCGATGCAAAGCAAGAAATCACTGGTGTTTTACTCCAGCCCACAGAAGATGCTCTTACCTGCATGAGCATGTAATAGATCCCAGCCACTCCATGGGCCGCTCCAACGTATTGCTTCCTGTGCCACTGGTACAACAGCGGACAACGGTCTGTTTTCCGCTCCTCCTTCGAAAAGTTTTTCCCCGATTCAATAATAGCATCTATTACCTAAGAAAAAGAACACACCCCTTCCATTTATCTTGCTCGCTTTGATTCAGAGGGTTTTGCTTTGTCATGACTAACACTACAGTAAAGAATAAGCTACAATGAACCGTAACAGGACAACAATATTCAATTAATTAGGATCTGAGCGTTGAGGTAGAAATGGCAATTTTCCTAAATGATGGAATCACTTATGTTTCTAGGAGAAGAAATTTAATATGCAAATATTTCCAGCATTTTTTTTTCCAGGCTTGTCTTCTCTGCTTCTGGTATCTGCAGAATGCATCTTCCCCACACTGAATTCTCCTTCTTTTCACTTAAGACTTTTTTTGTAACATTTTCTCATCCTCAGATGCTCCCCAACTAGTCACATATTAGATCCATTTCCAAGGCTGGCCACAGACCCACCCGCACCAGCCTGTCTCAGCCCCAGCTGGGCAACAGGAAAAGTGGGAAGAGACTGGAAGGATGGATAAGACTGAGTTCCCAGTTCTAGGTCCCTCTCCTAATCCCTTAAATTACGCAAAGGAGAGATTCCAGTTCAACCTCACTGATGCTATGGGACTGGAGAGAGAAAAGTATCTTACCTCTTTGATAGCAGACTGTGGGACAGTGTCTGGACCGATTTCAGTATTCAGGTACAGCAAGGCATATAGATAACCTGCTCTGCCATAGAGCAGCTCATCTGGAAGTTCAGCATCTGTGCCTATGACTGTCCTTTGGAGCTGCAACAGCCTGCATCAGACAAGGAAGGTGGAAAGAGAGAGAGAACATCTCTAGAGACCATACTAGACTATGTATTGTACAAGCCATCAAACCAGAAGCAGAATGAATGCTGAAGCCCAGCTCAGCTGGCTGCCAGGTTTAACACGGGAGCCCTGGTGCCCGCCATCCCTGACAGGCAGGCACCTCTGAGCCACAGCCACGTGAGCAACTATCAGGTTTTTGTGCAGACAGAAACAGATGTACGGGTGCAGGTCGAGGCTTTGGAGGAGGCTGGAAAGCCACTCCAACAAACAGGGAAGCCTCCTGGAGCCTCTGGGAATTTCACCTAAGTAAGGATCCATAATTGTAGGTGTGTGAGGGGGGAAAAAACAAAACCAAAAAGCTCTAATACCACCATTCAGCACTCCCCCTCCCTAGACAACGTTTCAAACATTTAGCAGCTCAATTTTGAAAAGTGCACTGTTATTATGCGCAAGTGTTTTGCTTGCCTTTAGCAACGGAAGAAAAACCTTGGGCTGGCCATCACAACTCTTATCTTCTCCAGAGAGACTCCCCACTACTACCCCACTAGTCTGCATTAGCACCGAGGTGGAACGAAGATCTGTTTTCCAGCCCACACCCTCCCCGTCTCTTCCCATCTTCTGTGATTAAGTTGGCAATTAGATGAAACCATGGAGATCATCACATTTTAAACTGAGGAAGGGGCAAGGCAATCTGCACTAAGGCCAAATTCAACTCCCAGACTCCCCCAGCCACTATTACTCAGCAGAAATGTTAGCATTAATGTCATACTGGAGCAAAAACACTGACCTCAACAGTTCATTTACATTGTCACTGCTTAATACCAAGGAAAAGCCACGCACAAAAAAAAAGTTTGATATTATCATTCCTTTCTTGGAACGATGCTTTGGACTTAGAATTACATTATTTTCTTTTAAATGGTCCACTGTTAAGTCTTATTATTCAAATCATATAGCTGGACAGCTACAAGGTAAAAAGTGCGATCATAGATTACAATTTGGCATCTATAATGTATCACTCAGCTAGTGTCGTGAGTATATTAAAAAAAAAAAAAAAAGGAAGAAAAGCAGCAAATAAACAAACTAACTAACCTCCTTTTCAGTCCTCCTCCTAGAAATGACTTTCCAAGGAGAGGTGAGACTAAAAGATGTATTGCTAATGTAATTTCACTAGTACTCATGCTTCATACCTTACAGCAACACTGCTTTCCAAGCTGCATCCAAAATGACATCTCAAGTTTACTGCCAGTTCTAACAGCAAAAAATCCCAAACCTACCACCCATTTCAAAACTGAAATATTCATTCAGGAACAGCCACACTAGTATTCTAGATCAGAAAGAGCTCAATTATATTTCCAAATATGAACCAGAACGGAGATGAAGACATAAGGCTAGTCTGCAAATTCTGGTGGTCTCAAGTACGCTGCCGGATCACTAGCAGGTGGATTGCTGGTGCCGAATGCAAACCCCACAGGGCTCCAGTGCTGCCAGCCCTCACCAAGACAGCAAATCAGCTCTGTATCAGCAAACGTACTGTCAGTTCTCCAAGGAAGCTCTAAATCTAAATGGAATTTCTCAAGACATTTGTTACATTTAGATTACTTTGCAAAGGGGCTGGAATTTTTTCGGGCTATCGTTCATATGCTCTGACCAAATTAAAGCCTTTGCCTGTTCAGCAAACACCTCCTCTTTGTTTTTCTGTTACATATCAATCCAATGTGCCATGTTTCTGTCTGGTATTTCCAGATCCCTCCAGTGTACATGTTTTGTAATGAATCTACAATTAAGACCCACTCTTTACAGGAAGCATCACATACTGCACAAGCACTACATATTGCCAGTGACAAGTGTGCAGCTTTTGTTAAATGTCACTTGAATGTGACAAAATCAAAATGTGCATGCATTACAGATATGCCCAGGACATCCTGTCCTTACAGCAACGGAGGACTCAAGATAAGCTGTTAAATATGAATCAAGTGTAAGGCAGCTTTAATAAAGATAAATCCTATTTTGTATTCTTCTACTGAAAATGTATTAGGGGAGAAAGCGTCTCCATTTTTTTAATCCTGTTGTCCAAAACTCTGCTTGGAAACATTACTGAACCAATGCTCTCCAGAAATGCAAGGCTTCACTTTTTCCACCATCAACCACTTACTTGGCAACACATTCTTTAGATTCATTGTCATTTTTCAGCTTGTGATAAACCACTGCACCCACTGCCAGTGGCCCAGCATCACCACAAAGAAAAGTAACTCTTCTGCCATTCAGATTGCGAAGGATTCTCTTCACATAATCAAGAGATCGCTGCAAATGGCTCTGGTTTTTCGTGACACGGTACAGTTGCAGATATAAGAGGGCAATACCTGGAACAACCACATGAAAAAGAGTTTTGTTTACTTCTCCTTCTAACTATACCATGTCCCCCTCTTTAGTGCCTCTGAAACTAAAATGCAAATGAGAAGAAGTATTTAGACAATTTAAACACGTCAGTCAAGGGTCCTAGCTCATGCAATGGGAAGGCATCAGACCATCTATTTTGATTACATTTCAGTCTGGATTGTGACCAAAAAAAAAGTATCAGACTGAAGCCCAACGGTAGACTCACAGTTTTCAGAGAATGAAGAAAATTCATGACATAGGCACCAATGCTTGGTGAAGAAATCACTGAAGCTTCAAAAACTTGGAATAACAAGCATGTGTATGACCAAGCACCTCATACAATACTTACCTATTATATGCAAGAAGTGACTTGTTTTCCATTTGATTTGTAAAAGGATGTTTTGATGAGTTTTTGGATTAAACTTGCCAACTTCTCTATAATCCTTAAATGTATTTCACAACAAGATTATGAGCTTCTACAAGTTAAGCTGGTTTGAAAAAGCCAGAAAGCAAACAAGTCCTCAGAGAATGCTGGAAGGTAATACCAAGCTTCACTCCATTAAATTCATTACATAGTCCTCCATTAAAACCAAACCAAACCTTAAAAATTGCAACAATGTAGGCTGAAGAAAGTTAAATCCATCTAAGTGGATGTTTATTGGCCAATTCCAAACATACATGTTCAGAAACAAAATGTTCACCTCCAGATCCTACTCCATCTCAATCCCCTCATTTCTGAACAGGGAGAGCACTCTTCCAAGCCACAACTAAAGCAGAGTATACACAAGGCCCACTTAACTCCACCGAGGGCTACCTGAGGAGCACAAGCAGAACAGCACCGCAAGATTGCTGGTACATCCTCAGATGTTCTCCAGGCTGGCTCTGAACATGCCCTTCTAGATGAGTCCAAGAGAAGAGCTGCGGAGCTTGGTCAGCCCAATTCAGTGGCATGGGAGCTTAAGGGCTATTTACTAGGATTTCTGTAACGCTTTTTTATGTTGCAACACATGTAGAAATCTGGGCTTGACCAAAGGATGACCAGAAAAGTAGCCATGAGGCCCAGTTCATCCAATCTTTCTTTGTGCAACACCCTTGAAATGGCTCCTCCAAGATGTGTGGCACATACAAAGAGTACTTGTATAACCAAGATGGACTCTAACATGAGTCCTATGATTGTTACGTGCCAACAGTACGCGCCCCAAGATTTTAAAGTTTCACAAAGTACAAGATTTACGTTTCACAAAGTACAAGACAATACTCAGGACTGCAGTGCCAGTAAGATTTGTCTAGACTTGGTACGTAACAAGCAAGGCAGTTGTTTTCAGCATTGCTTTTACCTTCTCATTTGCACACTAGCAAAATGCTGCAAGTTTGGGAAGAAAGTATTTGCACTAAGTATTTCCAAAGCCAGATAATGTAAATATTTTTATTCCGAGTTATTTCCACGTAAGCCTTGAAAGAAGTTTATGACTTAGAACAGACACAGTTGGCGATCCTTCTACTGCATGGAAAAACCCCACTCTCATTAGACTGCATTACTTGTTCATCTACATTCCTGTTCCAGCTAACGATGGCTGTGTCACTTTTAGCTTATGACTCATTTTCAGCATGCTCTGGTTTATCAGCTGTAACGTCAGTTGTCGGTCACAGTGTCAGAACCCAGCTCCCTGGGAGATGTTTTATAACGTCAGTGCAAAAAAACCCACCACTGGAGACCTTCTGCACTCACTTAGCAGCCACTCACTTTCAGACCTTGAAATGCATCTACCTTTTAAGTCCGAGTTGTCTAAAACTTCCCTACCCATCCACCCACAGTACCATCTGTACCGAAACAGCAAGAAAAAAGCAAAGAAATTTTACCCTTTCGTTGCCTGAATTAAGCCTGAGCTCAGGCAGAGCCTGGAGAGTTTTTCCAAGCTGCTCCCCCTCACGACACAAAGATAAAGGAACAGATCTCCTCAGGGCACTTTTCAAACATGCTGGGCTAAAAGTCTAAGTGTGCCTGAAGCGAGAGCTAGACAGAGCAGGAATAGAATATGCCATTGTAATAGCAACGTGGCACTTAAGAGGCCTAGACGGAAAAGCATTTTGGCAGCTTGAAAAGCAGCGGCTGCATCAGGCTTGACAACACCAGGCTCTGCCTAAAGGATCAGAAGGGCTCACTCACATCTGGGGAGCATCAGTGGTGCAATGCTAAATGAATGATATAGTGCCTAGCAATAACCGGCGCTTGCACATGTCTGCTTATCTTCACAAACTTCGCAATCTTGCAACCCCACCTCCATATCCCACCTCCTCCCACATTCATTTGAACATTTTTGTACAGACAGAACAAGCACAGCCAAACTGTCCATATTCCAGATTGTAAGGCTTCAAGCTCCTGGGCACAGATCACCCCTCCCCCCACCCCCAAAGGATTAGAAGATGTTACCATTAGACAACTGCTAACTAAAAGTCAGTTGAACAGAAAATGCAAAAGTAACTGATTTTAAGAAAACTAAAGAAACAAGAGGTAAGCTGAAATAAAGAGCAGCTTTAGAAAACCCACTCCTTTTGAAAGACAAAGATTTCCATATACAAAACAAGTATCTCTCTGTAACTTTGCCTGCTGAAGTCAATGGAAGTCATTCCAGACAGTGGTGACCAATGGTCCAGAGTTAAAAGAAACCAACTCACACAGATGCCCATATCAGAGTATTTCTGCTGCTCCTCTGAGAATACCAGAACCTCCTCCTGTGAATAAACCCAATTACATCATTTAAGCTTTCTCACCAGTCCAGCCAGTATAGGCAGAGCAGTCATGTGGATCTGCTGTCTTCAGCCCTTCCTCCATTTGTTGCAGAAGGTCCTTGATTTTTGCCTGAATCCGTTTTGAGAACCGAGCACTGACCTGAAAGCAGGAGACAGAAGAAAGGGAGCGAGTCAGAAAAGGAAAGAATGCAAGAATGCAAACTATCTGCTCCACTTTCTTGTTTGGGAAAAAAATCCACCCCAAAACAAAACTAAAACACCAAAACCACTAAACAAAGAATAATTAGTGGATAGGTATTACATACAGCCATTAGCAGCGTCAAGGTGGTTCATCTTAAATGTGTCCCATGTAATGCATTCTCATTACATATTAGAGTAAGTTACTAGTATCTACACCTACAAAATTATCTGGGGATGCTTTAAAGTCACATGAAGAGCAGCTATGGATACTGTCACAGTACAGAATTGTATGTTGCCTCTTATCTCAGGCTCTAAATACAGTAAACAAAGCTCCTCTGAGCTGAGAAAAAGGTGGACATAAGCAAACAGAAGACGACCATCTGCTGCCACTCCATGTGGCCAGTACTCCCTCCAGGGTCCTGGTATGAACACCACGTTACAAACACAGCACAGGGAAACTACAAGCCCCATGTCACCGGTGCTTGCTCTCAGCACATCCTTTGTGTCACTATGGAGCAGAAAATAGCTAAAGGAAAATAAATGCTCATATTTGAGACAATGAAGTCAAAGTCAAGACACCACCTTTAATGCTGTGCTCAATATCCATGATGTAGTCACATTTTCTTCTTAAATCCAAGCCTTTTTTTGATGTCCCGGTTTGTGATTGCTATATGGAAGGCAAGTCACCCACACCACCACTTCTCCTGTTTCTTGCTCTCTCCTCTCCCCAAAACAATATTAGGGCTGACATGCTTTCTCATGAGAGGAGGCTGTTAAATACAGTGACATACTGAAAGAAAGAGCTAGACACAAAGAGGACAAGCAGAAGTAGCTCAGCAGCTTCAGCTCATGCATGAAGGTGAAGAAACAAATCTTTAATTCTACACATTGCTTGCATTTAATTTTGACCAAGAAAGGTTTACACAGATGCTATATATGAAATATAACAGAGGATACTTTACTTTTGCCAATATTTCTCCCTCATTATGCATACTGTATGGGAAGATACATTACTGATTATTCCCCTAAACCTATGGAACATGGAAATAGTCAATTAACTAGAATTTATTGCCCTATTAACTTCCACGGGAAAGAGTATTCATGTAGTCCCTTCAGAGGACGATTCTACATTTGAGTGGGAGCATCAGGAACAACAATCAAAAATGTCTGGGTTGTTTGGTAGGGTTTTTTTTTCTTTTTATTAAACAGTATCACTTATTGATCAGCTTTTCCTATTAGCACATTTATTAAAAACTATTTTATATATTTAAATAGAGCTTAAGGGCTAGGTTTCCTTACAGTACTACAGTTTATCTACTACAGAGCTAGAGAAGAAAAAACAAAAACCCTCTTCCCTTCCTAGGCTATAGAAAACTCTTTATCATTCTGAGATAATTGCATCATTCTGAGAAAATAGTGATGTACACAAACCTTGCGCCACCCACAAATATTTCCTGAATGTATTATCCACCATCTACAGAAAGCCCCAGGCATACATCATTTGCCAGCCATACCTTAATTATCCGGAAACAGCCAGAAGAGAAACCCTAGGAACATGGAAGTCAGCAGAGCTCCCCTAGCTCCCAAACCAAGAGCCACAACACAGTGGTCATTGGAAAAATGGCATTATGCAATTTGGCTACTTGCCAGCTTACACTGACAATAAGCTACTGTTTTCTGAGCAGTGCTTGATCTCCTTCCACTTTCTGCTTCCCCAGCCTGCTCCTAGATAGCAGCTATAACAAATCAGATCAGTGAAGGCTTAGTTTGATGTTAAACACATCTACACTTGTATTTTTTTTTAACTGGAGAATGAGAAAATTTGCTCATTGGGAAGGTTAAGTTCTTGTTTGACTACAACACATCTGAAAAGGGAAGGGTTCAGATAAATGACAGGTCCTGGATGCCACCATGCAACTGATTACTCAAAATACATCACCCTTTGTAGTCTTGTTCAGAGCAGAACTTCAAATAAAAATCAGTGAATTCAAACATCCATTCAACAAATTCAGAAATCAGAAAGATAACAGGAATTACACAAGTCCTCTGACGCACCAGAAGTCTCCAGGGTCAATGGTTCAAACCCATTTTTTTGATGGTAGGATAGGAAGCGAGAAGGGAATTGTGCCACTGTATCTCATGTTGCACACATACCACTAAGAGCTAGAGCCCTTAACCTTTTCCAGTAGCTCTAGAAATAGAACCAAACACAGCAGGCATCTGATGTCTATTGCTTTTTGGCCTTAATACGGTGCTAAGCATCTCTTTGTTAGGGAACTGTACCATGCACAAACACCACCTCCATTCTTTTGACTAGCTCAGTGAAATCTCAACACAAAGCAAAACCTTTCCCAAGGACAGGGCTTCTCTCCTTCAAAAAGACAGCTATGCCAGTGCTAAGGCATATGGTGAAACAGCATGAGGATATCCATGTGGATGCACCTAGGCATAGTGCTCTGCTTATCTGACAAGAGCGAAGGAAGGTTTCAGACTCCTGGTTTATTTACCTACTGCACATCACAAGCAGGCTGGTTATCTTTTTGCTCTGACAATACCTGCTGGTAACCTGCTGTTACCAAATCAGAATATTTTTTTATTAAACAGCAGATCAAATTACTTATAAGCAGAAGGGGAGTGCTAGGACATCAGGACACCTGGGTTCTGCTTTGAAACCTCGGTCCCATAAAAATTATTTTGCTCAGGTTTGCATATCCCTCTAAAACAGGAATTGTAACTTACCTATCTTGATTCAAGGCTTGGAAAAGCACAGATGAAAGGATTTTTTAAAAAATTATAATAATTATTTATCAGCCCAAACAAAGCTACTCCCAAGCTTATGCCAGTATGAATATGTTATGAGTGGCAACAAAGTTTTCCCCAGCTACCTACTCCACCACTGCTTCTGTTTTTTCGGTTTTGGTTGCTCTGAACTTTAACAACCAAGCACTGTCACTGTTCATTTGATAAGATTCCACTACAAGCTTATAACAGATGCTTACATGCACTGGAATAAACTAATTACATAAAGAAATGAATGTTGAAAGGTAGCTTTAAAAGATCTATAAACCTCCTTCAAGGAATCTTGTGGCATTACAGCTGTGTACAAAGCACAGTAATTCATGCTGAACACAGACTGAATTTCATGAGAAACATATTCATTTCATGAGGATGATCCCAGCTGGCATTCAGCCTTTTCTGCAGGTGACTCTTGTTATTCCTGTAGGGACAAACAAAAACCAGGAAGCCTGACCTCCGATATCCAGTATCATGTTTATTCCTGGTTCACACCAGACTGGGTGATAACAGGAGCTGAAGAGTATTTTTAACTAGAAAAGGCTCTCTCCAGGAATTCAACTGCTGCATCACTCCTCTGCTGCTGCAGGAAAAACAACTGCTATCATCCTAACCACAGCTCAAGTTTTACAACAGCAAAACACAAAAAATGAGAGCTCATTCCCCATGACACCCAACAGAACCTTGCACCCTCTTGATTATGGTAACAAGAAAGGCTCATTATCAGCATGAAACAAAAGTAGCGCAGAAAATACAAATATGTTAGTTTTGCAAATTATCTTGTGATATATATGAAGCATATCACTTTTTCCATTGCAGCAAGGCAATATGCAAAGCTACATCCTAATCCAAAGCCTTTTAAAGCCAACAAAAATGTATAGAATGTAAGCGTGTATGTAACATTGCTCACTGGCACTAATGACAATGTCCAAATTATGCTGTCCTTGTCAGCAATACCTGTTTCCCTTATCTGCTTCCTTACCCTTTCTTTTGCAGGGTTCCTAAAAAGAACTTATATCACCATCTTCAGTAAACCCAGCACTAAAACTATACACACACAGGTAATAAAAATACACCACGATGCAATTAAAACATCTCCTAAAAGAAACGCACATTTCAGTTGCAGTTGATATTACAATACCATAGCAACTACCGATCCATTACAGCTATATCCAGCTTTTTTCAAGCTGTAGCTTTAAAAAAGCCAGCACTCAGAGCAGATGAGGTAATTAGCAGCTGCTCTGTATGTGTTTTATATCGTGATTTCTGGTAGGTAAGAGAAGCCTGTAATTTAAAGTCTTGCATGCACATTTGGACCAGGTATCACAGTGTAAGTCTGACAATGCCACCGTGAGACCTCATGGCACTCCTTTTGTGGTTAGAAGTAATACTTTGTTTTGACAGACACAGGGTGAGTTAACTCATCTGCCTTTGTAAAAGACATTCAGATACCAATGTGTTTTTCAAAAACACCTCTCAGCATTTATTGCATCATCACACATCTATGCCAAGTATCTTGTGCAGACTCACAGCAGGACAATGGAGACCTGAGTTCAACCTCTTCACAAGTTGCCAACCTACTGGTCTTTCTTGCCACCACCAGCTCCCAAAACAACCATCCTGATATTAACCCTATTTTACTTCTCCAGCGTTCGGGGGACTGATGCTATGCACAAAACTACACCGAAGGAGGAAGGAATTGATTCTGCAGAAGCAGCAAGGAGATGGCCTATACGCACAGTGCTACCTACTGAACAAGCAAAATATGTTTTGATTTCATCTCAGTTCAACTCGGGTTAAGGAGAGAGATTTCAGAGAAAAGCGGCTGTTGTTGGTGACGTGCAGAACAGGAGACATAACATGGTGCTGGCTTTTCTTTCAGCCAAAATGCATTTCACAGAGAAGAAAATACAGCTCATTGGCACTGCAGCAAGGACTCATTCAAAAACCAGAAGACAGCACGAGGGACATGCCACACTGGTAAGGGAGAACAGGGTGGGGGGTGACTTGCAGCACTATTGAAAAGAGAAATCCTGGCCATACTGAAATCGTCAGGTACAAAGTTTCACACCCATGCACTGGTGCATGGGTTTATTGAAGCATGACGAGGTCTCACGCTCATCTCCACAGAGCTCCTGCAAGAGCCGACCAGAAGGAATGGCCGTAAGATCCCACATGCAAAACCCAGCAAAGCCAGCTGGGAAGTGACCTGCCTATTTGTACAGAAAAACAAATTTTACTTTGTTCTTACCCAAGTTAATTTCTCTTCCCTGAAAATACCAGAAACTAAGAAACCTCATCACCCAGCCTGTGAAACAGTTAAACACAACTCTGCTACTACTCAGTTAGGTCCTTCCAGAAACAAATGCCAGTTCTGCAAAACCACATGCTTAATAACTTGAAACACTGCTGTCTGTAGAACACATGTCTATGTTTTTCAGTGATCTGGCACCTAGTGCTATATATGAGGCAGTGAGGAAAAAAAAAAGGGGGGGGGGGAGAAGAAGAAAAAGAAGTGAAAAGGGGGGAAGGGAGGGTGAGAGGGAAATTAATAGCTGTAGGCAAACTGCTACATTGTTCTAAATGACAATTTAGGAACAGGCTTTAAATGCAGGCATCACCCTACCTCAGAGGCAAGGAAGGGTGTGAAGACCAGCACCAAAAGGCAATCCATTCAACTTACAGGAAGAGTTGCCTCTAATGAATTTGTGTGTAAAAGGAGCTGTTTGTCTCATTGGTAATTAGGGTGCAAAAAAACCCCAAAGCTTAAAGATTTACATCATCGTAAAGTCATCAAAAAGCTTCAGATTATTGATAACAAAAATAAACATGATTAACAGACACTGAGGAACTTTATCTTATGTTTGAGGAAACGGACGCTGATAAAGCAAAAGAGCAACACTGAAAATCGCTGGTCCTCCAGGTAGCTTAACACCAGCATGCTACTTCTTGAAAACTAAGAAAATAAAAGCCTATTGTGAGTCTGATTTGAAGTCACTCACTACACAGAGGTCTCTGCCCTACCTGGGACATTTTTAAGTGGTCCACAGTTGCAAAAAAAAAGTTAAAACCTCTACCAATACCGTCTAAATTATTTTGATGCGCAGAGAGCAGGTATATTCCACATACTGAACCGGACAGCATATCAGTATAGTGCAGTTAGATCTCAATCATAGTTTCTTTTCACCAGAAAACAAGTATCTGTTACTGCATTTGCTCACGTAACGCACCAAACAACTCCTTAACAAAGAGGTGTGCAAGAGAGAACTAGAACCCCGTGAAGAGCAGATGGACATGACACAATTTAATCAGAACTTGGGCTCTGATTCAAAAAAGTATCTTCATTCAGAACTGGTTGACTAAAACCAAAAAAACCATGTGGTTAAATTGTCCTAACTAACAGGAGAGGCTTTCAATATAAAAGCATCAGCGAAGCACTAAGCGGCACTTGGTGTTGATGTGTGCTGTAGGACAGCAGCAGTTCTTCCTCTCAAGCTGCGTACACTAACTGCCATCAGTTAGTCATGGACAGTGAAGTACAATAAACTGATTCTCAGACTCAATTTTAATGAAGACTCAAAAAAAGCAAACCAAACTGTCCTTCAACAGAAACATGACTTGCAGTATGCAGAATCCGCTATTAAAATAGCATGCACCTGACATGGGGTGCCAGGAAATAGCAAAAAAAGTTGCAATCTCAATAAGCACAGCTACCCTATTCTACATCTCTGGCAAAAAAGTGGGAAGAAATAATTACTGGCTCCAGAGGGTCAATTTTGCCTCCAGTGCAATGGGTGGTATGATTCCCACTAGTGTTAAGTGATTGCAGAATCAGTCCCAGAACAGAGAGAACTTGCTGCTCCCAGTGAGACAACCCAAAAAATATTTAAAAATATCACAGGGAGGGGAATGAAGAGTGAGGCAATGACAATAAACTTTACATATTTTTTTAAAATATATTTTAAAGCCAGAGGAGGACTAAAAAGCCACATGAAAGCAATTGTCAGAACTAACAGGAGATTGAGAAAGCACCAGGAAACTAAACGCTACTAAATCACTCAAAAGATAATCTAAGTAAATAGCTTGTATCCCCATTAAGAGATAATCTTTGCCAACAAGCATCATTAGCTTTAAAACAGGTTCCCCTGTAAGAAGCCCTCTGCAAAGCCTAATTAAGTACATTGTATACATTTGTCAGAACACTCCCCCCTTTTACTAATATTCTTAAAACATTATGGCAAGTCAGAAAAAAACTTGCCAAGAAAGAAATGGCTTAAGAAAGAAGTTACTGTCTGGGCACTCCAGTGACCTATCCATAAAGTCTGAATCCAGCTGCGGTGCTGTCAAAGACTGTCCTGTGATTCCACAACAAATCCAGACAACCTTAAGCTGCGGGCTCACGTGTTAATGTCTTGATGCCAAGGGTGCTTTTCTTGTGCACACGCACACACAAAATCCACATCAGGTTGCCTAGACACAGGCTTGCTGCCACCTTCCCCTGGATAAGCAGGTAATATCAACCGGCTTTGGGTTCCCAAGTCACTGGCGCACAGATGGTGTGAAGGTGGCTTCCAAATCACACCCTGCTGTGCTATGGATGTAACCACAGAGCTGTGGTGGCTCTGAGGATGGTGGGCAATCTGAGGCTGATATTGGTGGGTCACCCATGATGCCAGGTCCTTGAACAAGCTATCACCACCTTACCAGCAAGCTCTCCTCACCCTTCCTCTTCCCAGGAAATCCATTACTGCTCCATAGCTCTCCACCACATGGAGGTTTTGATAAACAGTTTCTCAGCCAGGACACTGGCTGCCCCTGCTTTATGCGAGCCCGTGCAGACCTCCCCATTCTCAGTCTGCACCCACAGCTGAAGGGTAACACAATGTCAACAAGCCTTGACATAAATTGCACCTATAGGTTGCCGCTGCTGCCGTTCAGGTGGGACAGCAAAGCACAATACTGCTTTTCCAAGGTACTCTCTGGTTCCCAGCCTGCACAGGCCCATAGCCTGGTACAGCTACGCGTAAGGGTAGATGAGTTTATCGCTGAAGTTGCCTACAATGCAGGTGAAACTACCAGAAGAACATCTGGTTTTCAAATATTAATACCCAATAAAGAGTTACAGTGAATTAAAAATTAAATGAAACAACAAAAAAACTGATTTTCTCATGACCTAGGGAATACGCTTTGTTCTGAGACTATAGCTGTCTACTCATTTCTCTGCCTTCCTGACCATCTACATTTCCATTTTGAAAACTTTTGGACCACTGTGAGGTAAAACCTAGATGTACTTTTTCAGGCTAAGGTATCACTAAGGGATCCACATCAAAAGAAAAAGGGCTACAGGATATGTACTTAATTGAAAAATTTGTTATTTTTTAAACAAAGTCTTACATCTAAAATTGTTTCTTATTAATCTAGAATTAATGCCGTCTGATTAATTATTCCCTTAAGCTTTCTCAGACAAGTACCAGAAGCAATTCAAGTCCAGGACACTTCCAGTGAAGAAATATAGTTAAAAAAAAGTGAATTTCTAATACATGAGCAGAGCCCACCTAGATAACTGATATGCAGCATTGAGTGTGACTATTTTTAAGGCAAATCAGCAACCCCAAACCTTGTTTTCTCCCACTTCCACACCTAGCTTCCTGAACAAACAGACACTTTCATACACAGCACTTTGTTCCAATTGTCTCACATTTCAGACAAAGACTTGAAGAGCTTCTTGTCCTTTTATCAGCCGGATGAATTTTAGATGGCAATCGTGGCAGCTTATGAAATCGAATGGAGGGATTAATAATGCATTGCCTTCCATGACAACAGCAGAGCCCCGCACACCTCTAGCTGTCATTACATGAGTCACTCACTGCTCACCGCTCCATACAGCGGCAGATGGGAGGAAGAAATTATGTAGTGCACTGAGGGCTTCTGAAAGCTGCTCCCATTTTTAGGAAACTTGTGCTATTGTGTACAGAAGCTTACAGAACAGACTTCTCAACCTATGTAAAGTCCTTTTGTCTTCACTGGGGCTTTAGGCAGGCAAGGACAATTCTCTGATGAGACTGGAGCCTGTTAAATGAAAAAACAAAACAAACAAAAAAAACCCAGCAACAAAAGCACCCCAAAACACTCATCGTGAAGTCTCACAGAAGTCAGGATAGTACTAGGATTGACAATATGCAAATGCTGCAAAGAATATAAATACACATAAATATACTCAAAGGTATGTTCTAGTCCAGCAATATGCAGAACAATGCCTCAGATTTTGCACATGCAGAAACAAAACAAAATGTACACTCGCATTTGCCTTCTCCAATGAGAGGCAAAGTTGAAAAATTCAAATTCCACCAAAAGTTGCTGTAGTTACATCACTTCAATGCAGTACAGAAGATGATTTTTTTTTTTCCAGAGGAGCTTCATACTTTTGAACATAACAAAACCCAGACACCATCTTTTATCAAATACACAGCTACTCAGGTGCTCAAAGATATTTTCTGAACAAAGCTGCAGAAATAGCTGGCAACTGCCATACTGTAACAAGGAATGTCATCCACCATTGATACTGGGAAAAAACATTTGCAACCACTGTAAAATAGCATACTCATCTACAGCAGAGCTGAACAGACATTCCTAACATGAATACAGGGCTAGAAATTATTGACTAACTCATTTCAGATCTGCCACAGAACAGTGTCTCTGAATTTGGATTCATTCAAGAATTAAATCTGAAGTAAATTAGAGCTGAACTATTCTGCAATATAGGTAGTGTTCTTCGGAAAAAAAATTAAAATAAAAAATTTAAGGAAGTTCACCTTCCTCCGATACCAATTCTCACTTTGGAAAGCTGTAGTCAACATAGATCAGCAGTAAATGAAGGCTTATTTTCTCTTTTAAAAAATGGACACCAAGTGTGGGATCTAAAGCAGATACATAAGGATGGCTGGCCTACAGAAGGCCTTAGAAGAAAGTTCTTGGTATGTTTTTTACCCATTTGACAACAATGTATAGCTATAGATGTTCTGCCATCTACTTCTGCCTTCATCCTTCAACTCATCATCCTAGGATGTTTTCTGTATACTGAGCCAGATACACAAAAACAAGGAATTCACAGGTCTCTCTCATAGAAAAAAATAGTTTTACCAGCACTGAGCAAGTATACTACCAGGGATTTCTGCAAAAACAAACAGATTTCACATCCAAACCTACCCTTGCTTTTTAACCCTTTTCAAGTGCCAAGTTCTGCTTTTGACAGCTGCAATTAGCTGTAGCAGTAAGACACCAATTCCCCAAAGTATTATCTTTTGTATGCTCATAAACCACAGCCGCAACAACTTAGTGCAACCTTTCATTGCCTTGGACTGATGGTGAGCTGATGCCGTCCTCTCTCCTACAACGCTCAGGAAGACTCCTGCTCCCATCACTGGGCATCACGATCCTCATCCCCCACACTACTAGTTAGTCAAGGTAATTCCTTACCATCGCAAGGAGAAAAACACAAAACTGAGATTAAAGGCTCTGCTTTTTTCACACCAGCATATAGTTGAATGCGTTAGGAAAGTTAGCTTTCCACCTAGTGCATCTGTGCTACCCATGTCACCATGCAGTGTTTTTCATCCAAAAGATGACAAAGCAGCACGGTACTGAACGATCAGGCTGCTCAGGGGCTGAAATGACAGAAGGTCCACATTCTGGTGTTCCTTCTGCAGCTTAAGCCAGCCTGCGTGCTATCAGTCCAGAGCACCTTCGGTGCTTAAAACCTAAGACATACGCAGCTCCCCAGCCAGCAGCGTGCAGTGCCGAGGAGGTAAGCGGAGCAGGATGACGGCGAACCTCGTGTGACCAGTGCCACCAGAGAGCTTCTGCTGGCCCGAACCAACTGCCAGGTGCCCGTGGCGGTGCCGCTGAGCCTATGAACGCGTGTATGTCAGTGAACACAGGCCTCGCAGAGAAAGGTCCAGCGTCACCTAAAGTCTGAGGGTCGCGGTCACCTGAGACGAAACTCATCTGTTGTAGGTGCGCGCTCCTCTTGCCCCTTCCCTGCGGGACTGCTGCGGCGAAGCTCGGGCAACGCCGTGCCAGAGCCGCGCGGTGGCTCCAGCACAGGCGGCGCTGCCTCCAGGCCCCGCGCCATGGCGCTCGGGGCGGAATCAACAGCTTACGGCAGCCCCCCGCTCCAGGCCGAGCAGCCGGGCGGCGCCCCCCGCTCCCTCCCTCGGCTCCCGCCGCCCGCCGGAGGCCGACACCGGCCGGCGGGCAGGAGGCGGCCCGGCGCTCCGTAGCGGCGCGGCCAGGCCCGGGGCCGCCCCAGCGGCCGCCGCCAGGCCCGGGGTCCCGCCGGAGGCCGCCCCGGGGCAGCGCCCGCGCGGGGAGGGAGCGCGCCGCGGCAGAGGCAGGGCTCGGGGGAACGGGACGCGCGGCCCGCCGGGACTCACCTTCCCGTCGGCGCCGAAGGGGAGGGACTCCTCGTCCGGCGGGAGCAGCGCCCTGTCCCGCTGGGCGTCCGCTGCGCTGGGGGCCGCCGCGGCTCCGGCTGCGTGGGGCTGGTAGTCGGGGTAGGGGTTGGCGAAAGCCCGCTCCTCCATCTCCGCCTCGCCGCCCAGCTGCAGCTTCAGCCTCTTGGACATGCTCTCTCCCATCTCAGCCGGCCCCCGGCCCGCCTCCCCGCACGGCAAGCCGCCGGGGACACACTCCGCCCCGCAGAGCGGCCGATCTGGAGCGACGCGAGCGCCGCGGCCGGCGGCTGCCACCGACTCACGGCCGCCGCCGGGGCTGGGCGAGCGCGGCGGCGGGGGGCCCGCGGCGGGCCGGCGGCGCTGGGGCCGGGCCGGGCTCGGGGAGGGCGGCGAGGCGCGGCCCGCTGGCCCCGCGCTGAGGGGGGGGGCGGCGGCGGCAGTGCCCGCGGCCGCTTGCCCATCTAGGCCGCCCCGAGCCGCCGGAGCCCGGCTTGGGTAGGCGAAGGGGGAGCTCGGCTCTGCCTGGCTCAGCCGGGGAGGGGGAGCGGCGAGCGCGGCGGCGGCATCACACCCGCAGGGGCTGAGCGCGGCCGGGGCCGCGGCCGGGCCCCCCCGCGGGGAGAGGCAGCCCGCCCGCCCGCGCAGGCTGGGTGGCACCGCTGCAAAGCCCGCCCGAGCTCCTCATCGTGCCCCGCCGCAGCCTCAGGCCCTCCGGCTGCCGCCGGCCGCACGCCGGGCAGCGGAGCGGGGCTGCCGCCGCCCCCTCCCGCCCGTCCCCCGGCGGCGGGGCCGAGCTGCCGGCCGGCGCATCTCAGAGGAGCGGCAGGAGCAGTAGGAGGGGGAAGGCCAGCCCCAGCAGCAGGCAGTACGCCACCAGCCCCTTCGCACGGCTTCTCCACCGCGCCGCGCTCATCCGCCGGCAGCCCCCGGGCCGGGCGCGCCGACCCTCGGCCACCCCCGGCGGCAGGCAGGCGGCGGCCGCGGCTCCGGCGCCCGCCCTGAGGAGCGGGAGGCGGCCCTCGGCCCCCGCCCGGCGGGGAAGGGAAGGCGGCGAGGGGGGGCAGCTCCCCGGGGAGCAGCCGGCGGGGCCCCCTCCCCCGTCCCGCCCTCGCCGTGTAATGGCGGCCCGGCGCCTTGGTGTGGCGGCGTACATCGCGCTGCCCGCGGCGCAAAGCAAAAACAAAACAAAAAAACTCAAACAAACAAAAAAACACAAAAAAATAGAACTCCCAGCGCTGGAGATGTCGGCCGGGGTGAGCCGGCCCGGCGTGTGCGCCCCCTCCACGCGTGGGGCCGGCGCGGTGGGGCCCCCAGCCACAGGCCATGGCACTGGCTGGGAGGGAGACCCCATCCCGGCTGGATCCCCAGTGGATCCCCTGTTTGTGTTTGGGATCCAGCCCTGGGCAGGGTGGGGGCCTGAATGCCAGGGCCCCCGCGTCAGCGTAACCGTGGCCTGCCGTCTCATGGGCGCTGGGAGGAGAGCTCCATGTGAAGGGGCAGTGCACAGTAATCGAGGATCAGTCGGTTCTATTCACAAATAAACACGAGGTGCCGTCGATGATGTAGCCTTAGGAGCTCGGCACTGCCGGCTGGAATGTCTGCGCGCAGCAGCAGCCGGCAAGCAGCCTGCAGCCAGCCCAGCCCAGCGCACGGCCTTGCGTGGAAACTCGGACGCTTGAGGCCTCGTTATCCCATTAAATATTTACTCCCAGCTATACCATCGCCTGTTGCTAGTCAGTCAGCCAGACCATAAACTATTAATTCAAGATCTAGACACCGTGCAGACTTACTGATCTTTGAGTTTATTCACTGAGTAATTTTATTGCTACCAAAATACATCCTCCGTGTGTAAGGTTGAATATAGGTGATGCCTGTCTCAGTGTTGGCTTCAGTTTATGGTTGGTTGTAACAATATCAGTGTGACTAAATGGGACATGTCTGTTACCTTGTGGCAGGATGTAAATTTTAGGCAATAATTTCTTCATTTTATTTCTTTTTGGAAGTTGAGCTGATGACAAAGCAGAAATTCCAAACAGCTTGTCCAACAAGAAGTACCCTGTATTTACCTGGAAGTTAAAAGAACCATCCACTGCAAAATTACACCATCATCTACAAAATACTCTCTTGATATTTTGACACTGATCCTCTCATCACTAAAAAAAACACTTCATGCATGATTTAATCTTTAATGAGGGACTCTTTTATGCTGTGTTGCAGAGCCTGAAAGGGTAAATGCAGAATCTTTTTTAAAAAATGTCTCATCTCTGTGTAGACATTTTGCTGTGTGAAGAACATGTTTTCACCTTGAACGGTTTCCTGCCCTCAGCAAAGACCAGCTGCGTCAGTGTGAGTGACTACATCCCTGTAAACGAAGATCAGAATTAAGCCTTTAATACAAATGTATGTGGCTTCTGGTTTTTTACTCCTTCTACTATCCTTGAATCAAAATGGTGGGAATACAAGCAAGATCATACCAACTGGCACCTGCTCAAGGCCTACAGATGAGGAGCACCTTGCAGGAGTGGGCTCTTCCCTTCTTCTGGAGCAGTGGGTTGAGGGTGGGGGAGTGTTTTGTTTGCATCTGTTGCCTTTTGCATCATTGTGCTGTTTGGGTATCTGCATGCTGCCGTGTTTAGCACCCTGTTCAACACCTATTTCTGAGGCACATCTCTCTATATTCAACCATTCTTCACGTTTATTGCAGTGTGGTATGTTGAGTCTCAAGCATACAAGACCTCCTTTTTTGTTCTTAGCAGGTGGGACATAGCTCAAAGACTTTTAGGCTTTTTGTAGTGGGTGGGTTTCCCTTTTTTTACCCTTGGTGCATACAGAGCTCCCACAGCCTGAATGGGAATCATGGATGAAAGAGGAGGAAAAAGGTTGGGCGGAGTAAGGTGACAACCTTTACCATAAGTTCTAAGCAAGAATAAATTCTAGTCACTTGTCTCTAGCAGAATGGAGCAGGAGGCCTCGCCTACTGAAATCATGATTTCGTGGAAACTTTCACGCAGAATATGTCTAAATGCCACTGAAAACAGTGAGCCCTCATCCTTTCCTCCCACTCCAGCTATGTACTCCTGCAGCCCGCCTTCTGCAGCACTGGCAAATGTGCAGCCCTGCAGCAAGCTGATCTGGCCAAAGCTGTCCTTTTCCTTTCTGTGATGTAGGTGAAATCCAATGAATGTTTAACCAAGGCCTGAATCCTACTCAGATACCAGGTTCTTCATGTAAATCACGAATGTTTTTGCTTAACAGATCATTGGGCTACTCATTCTTTGCACAGGAGGAATTCATAAACCCCTCTGGTTTACTTCTTCTGGCCTTTCCTTCCCTCCAACCCACTTTACACCCTGCAGTGTCTGATACTGTGCTCCCAATGAGACTAGTGCCGATTTTTTAAATAGTAAACCAAATTATCTGTTACTTTTTGGGCCAAGACTAAATAATCATTTAGACAAATAAAAATTAGGCCATGCCTAAGCCATTAATGATGCTGTGCTCTCCCATGTATTTTGCTGTTTGATTCCCAGTACGCATAGTAAATTATCCTAACTAACAAGGAGGGAAGGCGCACTGTATATCACAGAGGCAACCCTCCCAGGGCTAGCACGCAACTGCCCTTCACGCTATACCCCATGAGAGCTTCTGAAGCTCTAGCTGTGATGTTTAATGGTTCCTTCAGCTGCTGTGTGCAGTCTTATTACAGTATAATGGCGCTCATTTTTTTTCACGTGCGATGGTTCCAGGTATGTGCAAGCAACAGCCCTGGCCACGTTTTGTTCCATGGAGAGAGGATGATGAGTATGTGACTTGAGCATCCATGGTAAAGTGCCTTGTAAATTCTGGGAAACCAATACAGCAACTGCCCTTGATCTCATTTTATTTCTAAATGTAGATCTATGAGATTCAGCTGAAATTAACTGAGAGAAGCGAGAGCTTCAGGAACAGGCCCTACTAACGTGATATATAATGCAGAACTAGGCTGTACCCTGCTTTCTTCAAGTATTTACCTGCGGAAAAACAAGGCATGGCCATTTCTCAGCTGATATTAATTAGGACACCAGGTCAGTGGAGATGGGGCAGTTTATACCTGCTGTAAATCAAGGATCATACTTCTATTCAATATAAATGAAGTCTTTCATACTGACTTTTGCTTTCTCTCTGGTCCTCTCCTCTTCAGGCTGTGCTTTGTCTGTGTGGCATCCTTTCTGCTCTGCAGCAAGCCTTTTTCCCCTCTAGCACTACCATAGGCCTGTAATAGCCTATATGGACTTCCTAACTCCCTCTTCACCATTACTATCCCCTCCCCTTAGCTGTACTTCCTAATTTCCTTTTTTGTCCACCACTCTCTGATATTATTTTCTGCAACTACATTCATTGAAACTGTTTAGGCCTAATTAACTACAGGGGGCTCCTTCTTGCAATAAATGTGATATTATGAAATAAAATCTGCAAGATCAGGTTTTGCATTTTAATTGCAAAAGACTTGCAGGCTTTGGACCAAATTCAGTGCTGGGTTCAATTCAGCTTTAGGTGGAGTGTAATGCAATGTAAGAACAGATAGGTTTGTGTGATATGTTATTGACATACTGCTTTTCAGTAGCAACAGATTTCTCTGGCTGCTGAAAATAATTGATCTCTTATTGTGGCATAATCTTCCTATTTAAGACCTCAGAGATTTCTGCAAATCTGAGAAGGCACTTTGCTACTCAACCACGAGACTAATGTTTTAATAATAACTCCATCTAATACAGTTCTCTTCTTTTTTCCTGTTCTTATCTTTGGTCTTGTAGCAGAAAAAGCACTGTTGTCAAGTCTGTTGCACTTCTGTTTTGATGAGTGCATGCTAGTAAATGATACACCTGAGCAGCAGCTGTTGCACTTCAGCCTGTTCTTAAAGAATGGTTTTTGTTACAATCAAACATTTCTGTTAATTATCCCTTCAATCCCAGCAGGTTTTGATTTGCAGATCCTGAGGAATACAATTAACAATGAAAACATGCAAAGCTGCCTGTAAATGTTCTTATAGGTCATTACAGTCCATGGTGAAAATGAAACCAGCTCACTGTTATTAAAACATACCCTTAAATAATTACTGGCCTGGTGTTGGAGTTTCAAAGGAGCTATTTCCAACTCTGACAAGGTTTTAAGCCCAGGGAAAGAAAAGTTCAGTTAGTAGAAAACAAAGGTAATCCTCCCAAAGGCAATGAGCTGGAGGAACAGAGGTGAAAGATGGGTACTTTTAGGATACCTGCGGCTGGCCAGTATCTATAAAAAGGAGCGACAAAATGAGTGTTGGAGGAGAGGTTTCCCTTTGCCTAAGGAAGCTGTTGCAGGTTGGACGTACAAATTCGACTTTAACTCTGCTACATCTTGTTTTCTTACTTCTGATAGGCTTTGAATGACACAACGTCACTGTGGCTTAAAAGCAGCCCTAGTCGCTACCGTGAGGTAAGGACAGGTGAAAGACCCAGGCCCAGGGTTTACCAGAAGTAATGGGCATGGTGCTGCGATGCACTGAATGATCTGTCCTGTTCATTCAGGGTTTGATTAGAGAGGTTTGTGTTCTTGAAAATGTGCTCACAAGTCCAGAGGTTTGGGTTCTATTTTCAGTGGTTTTCACTGCATCAGGATAGAGTGGGATAATGTTTTGCGGGAGGGACTAAACATGCAAAACGCAAGCATGTTCGAGCAAAAGTAGCTTTAGAACTTTTGCAGGATAAGAGCAAAAGACAATAGTGTAAGAAGGGAGAAGAGAAACAAGGGGAAACATGGGAATGCAAGGAAGACGAGAAACATAAAACCACCAAGGACTAGGGAAGTGGCGTGCTGCTCCCACTAAGGGAAATGGAGGAAGATCTCACTGACTTTAAGTGAGGCAGCTAGCTTATCTCTACCCTGACACTGAAAGTGCAAGTAAAGAAAGTATTGGTCAAGGTAGTACAACCTGGATAATGATAGTAGTGAAGTGGCATGAAGGTCCCTAACGCAGGCTGTTAATGCCATGTACCTGTTGCTGTGGGTAGTCATCAGCCTCAGAATCAGCAACATGGGGCCAAGAGGGAGGACAGACAAACTTCTTACCCACCTTCAGGCTGCAAGAAGTCAGGGATGTTGCTGACATGTTTGCCTGACCAGATTTTAAAAACCACCACCAAGAACAGTTATCTCCACAGGCAGCCATCTCTGCTGTTGTTCCCATGAGCAAATTATCCCATGTGCAACCTGAAAGTCCTATGCTGCAGTTTCAGAGCAGGTGGAGAAAGGTTTATGCTGCGATTCATGCCTCTGCAGCCTTCCTAATAAATCAGAACCAGCACAGGTACAACCACCTCAGTACAGTGTGGGTTTGTGGGTCATGACGCAAGGAGTGAAATGGGCCCAGTGTCTGAACAAACACCCTGCTCTTTGCCCCCTGCCCGCCTCCCCCCCCCAGCCCGCACCTTTGCAGCATGATATTATGGCTGCCTTGGCTGCCATGCATTTGATAGCTATGGGCTTTAACCGTGCTACAGCTCCCTTTGCTATATGCATCTATCTCCCAGAAGGGCCTTGAAGATACCTGGCTTGCCACCAGCGGTAAAAAGGCTGAGAAGTCATGCATTTAACTGGAAACCTGTATCAGAAAAGCATCTTCAGGTGAAAGAAGAGCCAAAACTATCTGTGTATCTCAGTTGATTACTACTAATTGCTCTGAGAGCCCTTGGGACTGCAGCATTTGTAGAAGCACAGAAAGTCTTGTTTTCTGCTGTATGTTACAGACGTGGTCCTGCAAGCTGTGGTGAGTTTTTCTGATAAGCATATAGTTTTCAGGAGCCTGGATCAGAAACCAATTTACTAAGATGTTATTGGAGCATTCAGAAGTTGGCAAGATCCTGTCCTTCTCGTGTACATGCTCACGTATTTTACTAGAAATATAAACTTTCTATATAGACTTCTGCTGGTGGAAACATTCTGCGCATTGCCTGATGATGTGGAGAGCCCTTTTCATCTCTCGCTGTGATGTCCATGCTCCAACTTTAGTCATGGAAGTGGAAACCACCTCATCTGGTGCTTTAGGTCCAAGCCTGAGCTGAAATTGCAGTGTAAGGAGAGAGACAGGGTCAACAAAGGGATAGGCATTTTTCTTTCCTTACCTAAAAGGCCAAAGGAGAAACACATCCATGTGGGAGAAAAGTTCCTAACACTGCCCTCGTACAGGAAGAACCTCCACATGGATACCAGTCTCTCGGTTTAGTTATAACGCATCCCTCTTTTATCCTTATGGGGAGCTGGTGTGTTTTCACAGAAGAGCAGGGATGACCAAGGGAGTCACAGCCTCCTTATTCCCATTGCGTAGTGCAATCTTGCTCGCATGTTGTAAGATGGAGTCACAGGTACAAGGTTGTACAGCTCACCCCTTCCAGCCCTTCCCGATCAGTGCAGGGCTTCATCTGCCCCAGCTCTGCATCACTAGCATTGCTTTTCCCACAGGTTCTGCACCTTGAGGCTGGGAAGAGGGAGAGACAGAAAAAGCAGCAGCTCCATTTTTGCATTAGCGACTGAAATGGTTCATGTTAATCAAAACCAAGTTCTGCCAAATATGCCTGGATGATCTTTTCTTTTGAATTCTTCTTGGTCTCCAAGTTCTGATTTGCATCTCTAAAAAAAGCCCTGTTTTTTCAGAAAGTATGAAGGAAAAAGTCAGAGTTTCCAAAATTAAGGTGACTAGGATCTTGCAAAAGATAACAACTCTTGCTGTAACAACAGTAAAATCCATTTAGCTATATAGGTAAAGAGCAGCAGAGAAAAAGATATTGTTGTCTTTTTTTTTAAACAAGGTAAGAAGAAGCTTAAAAAGTATTAAGGTCATTAATGGTAATCTAGGTCTAGTGAAAAGCAAAAAATATTTTGGCTCAGTTTTCAGTGAAACAGGGTGATGGGAACAAGTGAAGGAGAACAAATTAGCACATTGTGGGTTTGGGTTGAAACAAAACAAATTATTTAATATCCAGTTTAACTGAGATCATAAAAGTTGGCAAATGAAACTGCAGTTCCCTTAGTGATGTTTATCTGTGCAGTCATCAAATTAGCCAATACTGGGTGGTTGGAGAATGGCACATATAGGACCTGTTTAATGAACAGAGAAATAATGAAGCCCTCCATTGCTAACAGTTAATACAACCTCAATAGGCTGGAAAGATTTAGTACAAATGCTGAAGAAAAGATTAATAGGGGAGATGGAGATAAATGGAAAAAAATACAATGTACCTTTGTAATACGTTGCTCACCATGGAGAAACTCACTGCTGGTTTTGGTGAGAAAAGCAGTTCTGTAGCTAAAGGATGTACAGCAGCTGTTGCTTGTTTGTACAGTTGCAATAGTATAATTGGTAATTTCTCATGTAGCCCAAGAGCAGGTTAATACAATTATGATACAGTAAGCAAGGACCAGGCAGAAGGGGAGGCAACAACGTGCTGTTGTCAAAGGGGATACATGGGGCTAGAGGAAAGGTAACAGAGTTGATGGTAGAGGGAACAAAGGAGTGGATTTGGGACTGATCCTGATAGATGTTTGTATTAACAATGTATGGAAAATAAGGAGAAAAAAACCACCAACATTTAATTTTGCAGAGAATGATCAGAAAGTTGTTGTAGAAGACTTAAGTGACAGAAATGGGCAGCCCTGAATGTGGGATTGGTAGTTTCAGTAGGAGTAAGGGTGTATTGATCACAGCCCAAGGTCATAATAATCCTGCCTACAGCAGAGCTGGTCAGTCATGCTCAAAATGTTCCATTAAAACTGGAGCAGATGCAGAGAATGAGAATGGAGAGTCTGTTTTATGAGGAAAGCCTAGACCACCACTCTGGCTCTTTTAGCAGAATGAAGGCTGGAATGGGGTATAGTTGTTGTTCATAAGTATGAAAGAGAGATAAATGTAGATCTCTATCTATACTAGGGAGAAGGCAGAATAGTTAAGGACAGTACTTGCCACTGAACAAGATGATTATGTATTGCCTACTATGAAATTCAGTCCAAAAACAAAAAAAAAAGGGGGGGGTTACCTATCGAAGGAGAAGGGGTTTGGAGCAGATTTTCAGTGAGGCTTTTTAGAAGTACTTTAATAAATATATTGGGAAAAAATGCTATAACGTGGTGGTAAATCACTGTAAACCAAGATTCTCGTATTCCTGTGCCTGTGGGAAGTACAGGGGGCATGAGAGGGCTTCTCCTTATTCATTGACAGGTTCTAGTGATTAGGAAAGCATAGTGGTTTTTTTCCCTTCATAAAATTCCTGCTGAGGGAGGTATATTGGCAAGTGAGGTAGTTGTAATATTTGCTGTGCTTCTGAGTGAGATTTCCTACAGCGGGCTTTTAAAGTCTAATTGCCATTAACAGCTCTGTACATGCGATGTTTACATGAGGATGGAGAACAGCATCTAAACCTGTTTAAAATTCTGCCAGGGGAATGATGAGCCAAATCACTGGGCTGACAGATGAGAGAAAGTTAGAAAAGGATGGATCTAGGCAGCTTTCCATTTTATGGCCTGAAGGGAGATTTCTGTCTAAAGTGAACTCCCAATTCAGACAGTTTCCTGACGTGTGTGCTTATTTCCATCACTCTCTCCTGGTGTTTAACTGTACAAATATTTCTGTCATCCAGTACTGAGCTTCCATGTCTAAAAATAATGAGAAGACAGCTGAAATATGAAAATGGTGTTCTCCTGGAAGCCATTTAAAATCAGTCAGTCTGACATAAAAGAGGCTACTAATAGTGCCATATTTGGATTTTTCCCAACCTGAACAGGTAAGGAATTTATGTGGGATGTGCTCCCCTTTTTTCCTCAGCCTTGAAGAGCATTTTGGGTCACAGAATAGAGGAATGACTTAGTTGTTGTATAGTCCCTCCATCACTGTTGGACTGGATGCAGTTCACCATAAGGCTGAAGGGTACCAATATGAATATCCCTCTGCAGTTATGAAGATGCTAAGATGTCACAGAGTACAGAAGTTTGTATGCTTGAATAACGTGAGTGGTGATTGCTAACACCTTAGAAAGAGTGAACTCTGCTGGGGTAACTGTGTTGACTGGTTTAGGTTTCCTTAATGAAATAGATTAACGTTACTTCTCTGCACGTGTGTTGCAATTGAGTTGCCACATCACGTCCAGATCAAGCAGATCACCTTTGTACATTTCTGGAGTAATGTTGATCCTTATCAAGTAGTACAAGTATTGTTGTATTCAGGTTCAAGCAGGACATGCTTTGCTTTTTCCTATCTTTTGTTTGACCATCAACTACAGCAGCTTCCAGATACAGGGGTTTCTTAACACACTGGACCAGCTTCTGTAAAAATGATAGATGACAGGAACTAAGGGGGAGGAAATGGTTGCAAAGCTATTGATCATAGTTCACTATTTTAAGAAAAGGACAACAGGAGAGAAGCAAAATAGAGATAACGGGTTTTGGTAAAGCAGGTATTGATAAACTCAGGGAATTTGTAAGAGTATTTTCTTGGGAAGATAATTTAAGGGGAAAGAAGTGCAGGAGAGAGAGCAATTACTGAAAGAAGCAGTATTTAAGACACAACAGCAAATTATTGTACTACGAAGGAGAAGGCAATCAGCGTAACAAGAAGGAATAGCTGCAGCAGAAGCTCTTTAAAGTCTTGAATATTAAAAAGGGATTTATTTACAAATTAGGAACAAGGACATCTGGCTAAAGATGAATAGACCAAAAGTGTATGGTGGAGCCCAGAAAGATAAAGTGCACCATTAACTACTATTGAGGGTGATAAAAAAAAAAAAAAAAAAAAAAGTGAAAAGATTGCATTAACACTACAAGAGCAGAAAAAGGCAAAGTAAAAATAAGGCACATTCCTTAATAAGAGAGGACTGCAAATAATAGGCTGTGATGACAAAGTCAAGATATTCAATGACATCTTTGCCTCAGACATGATATAAATTTTGAGCAAATGCCTAAAGCAATTAGGTTGTTTACAAGAAAACAGATGCACAAATTAAGTAGGGGAAGAAGAGGCTAGAAAATATTGAATATGATACATATATTAAAGTTAGAGTGGCCTGGTGGGATTTACCCTTGAGTAGCTAAAAAACTTAAGCAATATCTGAACCATTAATGCTCATTGGTAACAAAAGAGGAGAAAGTTCTCTAGGAACTAGAAGAAAACCCACAAACCTCACCCTTCCAAAAAGGAAAAGGAGGGTTCAGGGAGATAACAAGTCTATCTGCGTTACCGTGAAAGATACAGAAGATTAAATTATTAAAGAATCAATGTATTAAGTACCTAGAGAATAATATGCTAATAAAAACAGCTGGAGTAGATTTGTCGAGAATAAATCATGTCAAACTAACCTTGTTTCCTTCTTTGACAAGATAATTGTTCTCATGGGTAAAGGAGAAGCAGTAAATACATCTTGACTCTGCTAAGGCTTTTGAGATGATCCAACTAACATGCTCTTAAGGAAACAAAAGAAGCATGTACCTACTCAGAGCCACGATACAGTGAGCACACACTCACGTGGTTTGGTGTTAAACTGGGAAGGCATTAAAAGCAGGGCTCTGCAGAAATCATATTTCTGCTCAGGATTTTGATTAACAACTGGAATCATGAAACACAGAAGTTTTCAAACAACATGAGGCTAGGAGGGTTTACAAGCTCTTTGAGATACAGGATCAAAATTCAGAACCATATTGAGAAACAGCATGAAAGGCCCAAAAACAGCAAGGGAAAATCCAGTACTCAAATACAAACACTTACCCTTGGGAAAGGGAAATTAAAAAATAAATTATAAAATAGGAAATGAAGAGATGCAATTGCTCTAATGGAGCCATGATGAATGAAATTGTCATAATATGACACTGTTACCAAACTAAGTGAATCTCATGCTGTGTAGTGCTGACAGAAGTGTTGTAGGTAACATATGCAAGGTGATTATCCTTCCTTGCTTGGCCCTAGGATGCTGACATTGGCACTGAACAACTTTGGGCACCACACTTTCTGAAGTGTTGCCCAACCGGGAGGAGACCAGAGAAGGGAAGTAAAAAAGGTATGAGGTAAAGAAAACATGGCCAGAAAACAAGAGCCAAAGCTGTGACTTTTGAGAAAAGATCAAAGGAAATGGTTTTGTTTAGTACAGGAAAGAGAGACTAGAGGTAAAATGTAATAATAATCCAGTATTCGTAGACTTGTTAAAGCAAAAGGTGGTAATTTGTTCTCAAAGACTCTTGCAAAACAGACTGTGATGCACTCAATGAATTTGCATTGGAGATATTTTGTGGTGTGATATTAGGAATTATCTGTGGTGTAATGCCTAAATATGCTACACAGAGGAGGAGTGTTTATGGAAGGGTTTCAAGATCAAGCTAGACAAATTATTAGATGTGGTCTAGGTGTAATAGCCCTATCTTTCAGAGAGGAAAAAACTCTGTGATCCCAGGAGGTCCTTAGCAGGCTTGCATTGCCATTATTCTATTAAATTAAGACCAGGAACACAGCAGGGTTGACTGTTATTATCTTTGCAGATAATTTTCAGTTCCAAACTTCAAATATACTAGGCTATTATAAAGCATCTTTTGTTTTATATGGATGTTAGACAACCACAAGTAAGAAAGGAATGTGATTAAATACTTTTCTTAAAAATTACTTTAATTTGGGGCCAGTTAAGGAATAAAGATACGTGGAGAACAAGATGTAATTAAGGAACAGTGGGAGGCCTGTAAAGAAAAAATCTGGTCTGTATAATGAAATCTCAATAACTTCAGCAGGCCAGTCGAGCTGGTAGCCTGGGTGGCAGAAATCAGGCTAATTGTGTGTACCCTGAGAGACCATTCTTAGGGTTATTGTGGAAGAGAAGATGGAAGATAAGACAGAACACAAAGACCAAGCACACAAGAAACTGAAAGGCAAGAAGAAGTGAGAGCAGGCTGCAGGAATCCCGAAGACCTCAAGAACCAGAAGCAGTAGTAGAGAAATATGTTTAAACCCAAAATCTGCTCTGTGTTTATTAGCCAGGGCAAAGACTGCAAAGGCTTCCAAAGTTGTCATTTACTCATTTGTACTCTCCAACCATGCCGTCTAGTATGGTGGTCGCTGGAGAGCTATGACCCTAATCCTCTTGGGAAACTTGGAATGTAAAACCTGACTTGTAACTGTCACCCCAGCCCTGCTCTGTTTGTAAGACCTCTCCCAAATAAAGGTCTGTATGTAAAGATTGCACCTGTGCTGGTTTCAGTCGGGTCTCTGACACAGCAGAAGCAAAAGGCATTGTTTGATGGATGCTGCAGACTGTGCCTTCATCAGAAAAGCCCTGGGGTTTGGAGTGCCAGTTGTGGGTGTAATACGGGAGTTACCAGTGAACTGGGAAACATAGTGCTCTCCTTACCTCACTGCTGGATCCTTGTAGACCATGTAGTGGCTCCAAGCGCTGCTAACAGCCTCGAGCAGAGGAGGCTTTACTGATTGCCACCACTTTTGAGGAAAAGCTTTGGCTGGTGTCACTGCCACAGCCCTCTGCCAGCCAGCTTAGGGGTGCTTTACATGCAGTGCAGAGGACAAGTGTCTGTGCAAACACAATGCCCCTCCTGGGTCCTCATCTCCCAGGCACTGTAGCCTCACCCCAGTCTAAACTGATCCCCAGAGGTGAGCTGGTGGAGCAACAAAAAGGACAGAGCTCCTCTCACCCCACCTGGGAACACAGCAGCCAGGAGCCTTATGGAGTGGTGCTGGGGCTTCCTTCCCCCATACGCTTTCCCAATTCCACATCTGTCTGAACCCCTCATCTATAGCAGCGCTCCTCCAAGAACAGGGGCTTTGGGATCTCTGCATCAGACACGAGCCCTGGGGCTGAGCCTGGGCTCCATGCCTCCTTTCAGGTGGGGAAGGCAGGTGGAGACCCTCAACAGGAGAAGTGGGTCTGGGATGTAAATGGAGCTGCTCCATGGCCTGAGGCAAAAAGCTTTCCCTTTCCCACTTGGTGAGTCACATACTGTCCCCGCTGCATCCTGAATCTTGATGTTTAATAGCAAAAGATCCATTACAACTCTTTAGCAGAACCCTGGCATTTGCTATAGTAGGCTGCTTAGAAAAGGCACAGAGCAGGAGGGAAGGAAGAAGCTGTTCCAGGGAAAACGTGTTTTCTGAGAAAGCTTCAGAAGCAAAGAGAGTTAAGTTTGAATGAGTTCTAGCTTGATTCCACATTAATCTCCTGGCTATTAATCTGGAGTCATTATCTTTGAGCACCAGTGACTGCAAATGCCCTTCTTACCCTTCTGAGCAGAGGAGCACGCAGGCATCAACCTGCACCTCGGAGGGGCGGCAATAGATAGTGGGCAATCAGGGTCAGGTGAGGTGACCATTTCCAAAGTAACTATCCTTAGCAGATGGGATCGGTTAATTCTTTGTTCTTAAGCAGATTCCTGCTGTTAATGAGAAAGGAAAAAAAAAAAAAAAAAGGAAAACCAAAAAGAAATAGTAATTTTTCTGCTCTGAGGCAAGCAGAATGCCTGAAATAGCTGAGATATGGGTAGTCTAATTTACAGGGACTCAGGAATCCCGTGTGGCATGTGCTTGGGGATGAAGTAGAGCTGGGCCCTGAGGCACTGTGACCTGTAAGTCTTAAATGTATCTGCTTGATTTTTGAAAAGAGGCAGAAGCGGCCACAAGGTTAACATCTTTGCCTTCTGATGCCTGAGGCTTTGCAGTGTTATTCAAGGCAATAATTTATCTTGTACCTACGAGGAGTTAAACAGCAGGGGTTTTGCTTAGAAAAAATTACAGCAAAACCTTGCTCCTGTCAAGAAAGAAGACATGGTGTCTTAATTAACTAAAGGACAGAGTTGTTTAGCTTTTCTGCTGGTGATGCCTCAGATCTCACCGACCATCAGCAGTAAAAAAGGCAAAGACTATAGAATGTAAGTGCTTACTTTAAACTTTGGGCATTCTTACTGTATTACAAACGAGCCCTTCCCCATAAATGAATAAGATTAAAATTTAAGAAATAGCATTTTAATCTGTAACTTCAAGCACCTCAACAGAAAAGTTAACATGCAATGATGTGGTCTCTGTTTCCTGTGTCTAGGATGCTTATTATTACACTTCCTGATGGGGTAGCCTGTGCTACAGCTAGTTAAGCTCACATTTTCTGGAAGGTTTAGTCAAGACCCAGCAGTGCATTGTTCAGAGAACATGATCTGCTTATCTTCCTCATATTGAGCTATTGAACAGTTATCTACTCTAAGGGCTGCGAAGCATGCGCAAGTGTTCCTATTTACCTAAAAATAAATCAAGCATCTTTTGTAACAGGAGTGTGACAGAGGAAGGAGAAACGATCTGTAACAAGAGGACATTGATAATTTGCAAATCCTGAAAAACTTAACGTGGTATTTAAGAACTGAACATGATATTTTTTTTTTCCTGGCTTCATCATCATCACCACTCATTAAAACTTGCCTATAACTTGTAAAATCTTTTTGTCTGGGATTTAATTAAATAATTCTCTCAAAGAAAAACAAAGCAAGTTAGAATCTGGTTTGTGCTTTCCTAGCTGTATAGCATTTTTGGAGCTCAGACACTTGAGATTCAAACAACGGTATTTTTATCTTGAAATCAGCACAGAAGATGCTGAAAAGATACCTGTGTGAGACCAGCAGAATAATAAACACTTTACATATATGCCTACTTTCCTGATTTCATTGACAGTAATTATGAGAAAGAATTGGTAAGACTTAGAAGTTTTAATGTTATTTGGATGTAGTAAGAGATTTCATGACTTCTTTCTTTGCTTCTAGGTTTTACCAATTCATCTCTGACATTCAGATTTCTGTGGCTAAAATGGACCTCTGTGCATCAGTCTTCATAAGTGATATAAGTCCAAGACCATCACACAGCAATTTCTGCAGCTGGTGAAGAACTTATCTTCCAATTATATCATGTCTTAAAAAGACATCCTGGCTTGGTTTGCTCTCTGTTACAAATTCTATTCGATTGCCTTAGTCCTTATCAGTAGGTATTTTGGCTTTTGTTAGTGCTTCAATATACCAGCAGAAATATATTTCATTGAAATGCATATATATTGCTCCTCTTCCAAATAAAAGATACATTAATTTAATGACAGTTAAAACGTGCAGTTTACACATATTATCTTGACAGTACTAATTAACTCCACACCTGGTAGCAACCTGAAGAAAGAGCTAAATGAGTATGCAGACATCCTTGTGATGCTGCCATCTCACCCAGGGTCAAAGCTGAAGGGCATTGGTGTAACAAGAGAAGCAGCTTGTTTTGCTGTGGTCTGGCCTCTCACTAGACACATTGATAAAAAAAAATATAAAAATTGTGGATGTGTTGTGCTTGTGACACTTGCAGAATTTACAGTATTAAGTAAAATAGGACAAAAAAGATATTCTCCAAAAGATCTGCGTCTAGTGGAAAAAAATGATGTGTATTGTAAACCCTCCCTTATCAAAGATACCACATTACTTTCAGAGGAACCATAATGTCTTAGCGATACCAAACAGCTGTTGGTGGTGACTACTCAAAGGTCACTGATTGCTTAAGCTGGTAACAGTCTATACCATCCCTAGGATTTTCTTTGCATCGAGTGGAAAGTCATTCCTGTGCTATTTTGGGTCTACTAACAGCATTAGTGGTGTGATATTTTCTGCCTGCTGCCTTCTGGTTTGTTAGTGTTGGTTGTGGAGTTTTTTTATTCTTCATTTCTGTGTTGAGTTTGCATTGCTTATATGACCTCTCTTTGTTCTTTTTTCTCTCCCTAAAAAAAAGAAATGCTTCCCTCTTTTCCAACTGAGCAAGGCTTAGAAACCCACTGCCTCAGGTATTTTGAGTCTCTTTTGAGTTTAACCTTGTTCATCAGGATTCTTGCCAAGCGCCTCAGGATGCAGAAGAATCACAGGCACATCATCTGGGAATAGATTTTGTGTTCAAGCCCAGACTGAATTGACTTAGTGGTTATATAGGCTACTAGGGAATACACATATTCACTACATTTGTCTTCAGGTCAGGAGTTTGCTTCAGTACAGGAGAAGAAAAATTTAAGATTTATGTTTTAACAGAATTTTCAGGTGTGTTCTTGCCAAATTTTTAAATTCTTTTTTCATACAGTCGGTATTTTTAAGTGGATGTTTTCTGACACACTGAATGGCAGTGTCATGTTCAAACTACTAAAAGGTGTCTGATCACAGCACGTTTTGTAGTTCAGTCATCTTTTGTCCTGAGCATTTTCTAACCTAAAGATGAGTGGATTTGAGTTTGGATACGAATCTTGCCAAGCTGAACTGTATAATTTGGCCATAGTCTAAAATAGCCTTGGTCAAAAGCCATGCAATTTCACAGGCATCTTTGGGAACACTGTGACAAGGAAGGAAAATGCCCTTTTTGGTGACACCGCTACCATCTGAACGTGTGGTGTTAATCTTACCAAGATCCTATTTGCTAGACAGACATCTTGCCATAGACTAACTTTTGTATTTTGCAAGATGCAAATATACCCATCTAGTAATTCTCATTTTTCCTACTAATTTTCACGTGCTCATAACCCTGCACTGCTGTTTGCTGCAGCATTTGTGCTTTTCAGCCATGTTCATTTTCTTACCATGAATACTACCAAGTCCTTACTTTAGAAGAGTTGAAGGTTCCTGTTTGGATGCTGTGGGAGAACTAGAACAGAGAGGGAGTTATTGGGAGTATTTGGAGCCAAGGACAGCTAGGAGAGCCAATAATTTTGTCTTTGATGCTTGGCAGAGCTGAGGATGTGAGACCCTGGGGTAGTAAGTCTCCTACATATAAGAACCAAGGTTTAGGGGAGCTGCAGGTCTGTGGATTGGGAGAGCATCAGGAAATTGTTTTTGGAAGCTTACAAGTACACAAGATAGTACGTTGGAGGCTTTGCAACAAAATCATTTCATGCCACCACTGACATACTTATTAGATCACAGATCACTGAAGCTACTCTCAGTGTAGCTGCTTCTTCTAGGTGCAGTCTGAAAAGCTGAGGAAATGCTCCTTTCACCCTTCTTCTTTCCTCCTCTGCACACTCATTTTAAGACCAAATGCAACCTGGCAAAATAGAAAACCAGTATATAAGCCACCTTGAATTCCTCAAAGCGTTTTCTGAATCAAAAGCATTCACCGGATGTTGTCAGATGTTGCACGTTGACCCACGTTGGTACTTTCCTACAGCAGACATCTACAAAATACTGGACTTGTATCATCTCAGTCCTCAAGTATTTGAGCATGACCATAATTAGGGCTCTACTTCTGTGAAACAACCAAACCTGAACAAAAATGGTCTTCTGATAGTCCAGTTCATCTCACTTTTGCTGGATCCAGCCCATCAGAAAGCACCATAAGGTGTCCAGGCTCTAACAAGCAGTGATATCTCACTTGACTTGGTCTGAGGGAGAAGTGGGTGCTCAGAGAGCCCCCTCCAGCAGCAATGTGTGACAGAAGACCTATTTTAGATTTTGCACAGCAGCGTTGATGAGGGACATCTCTGAATCAGGACCTACTTTGATGAAATGGGGAGGTTTCCCAACAGCCCTCCATGTCCTGACCACCTTTGGCCAGACTTAGCCCAATGGGTGTTGCATCCAGTCTGGTGCAGGGAAAGGTTTCTGACCTGCACAGCCTACTAACACAGCAGAAGAATCCGCTCACTCACAATCTTTTTTTTTTTTTGTGATGCCTAAAAGCACAGTTGCTGAGGAAAGCCTGGTTCAGTGGCTAACTGCTTTGTTTTTCAGGGCTGTTAAGAGATTATTTTACTCACAAGATGCCTTCCATTCTTCTCTTCACCTCTGACACAACATTCCTGTTCCAAACTGCTGAGCTATTTTTGCTGGAAATTTTTAACAAAAAAAAAACATTT
The DNA here is from genome assembly GCF_023634155.1 of Falco peregrinus. Lineage (NCBI taxonomy): Eukaryota > Metazoa > Chordata > Aves > Falconiformes > Falconidae > Falco > Falco peregrinus. Next base: position 30,180,910 of record NC_073725.1, on the reverse strand, counting down.
TTGGCAGACACTGGGGGAAAAAAATACAGCCAGAAAGGAGAAAAAACTGGCCCACGGAAGACTGTGGGAAATACTTGTATATTTTGATCTAAAGCAGCCGCTGCGCCTCCTATTCCAATTACTGTTCCTTTTCGACAAATCAAGGATAACTGATGTAGAATGAAGCCACTTGGGAAGCAAAACATCAGTCCTCAGGCTGCAGAGCACTTCATTAAGAAAGTTAAGCTATCAGCTTTCCATGGGGGGGGGCGGGGAAGAAGTTACTCACAAAGTTACATTCTGGTAGCTGCAGAGGCTGAAATCTTTCACATTTGGGTACAATCAGACTACTGTCTCTCTCAATCTGCTGTCTGTACAATCAAGCTCCTGTCGTACTAAGGTCTCCCAGGGCTAATTCCTAGGGTAAATGGACAGATCTGTTTCCATGATGATTAGATCCAAAATCTTGGTGATGCCACCATTTTATTCCAACAATTAAACTGAATCCATCTACCTACTTCACGCAGGTGAAACAGTTGTCAGAAGACAGCTTTCAGCAAACCCTAATTCAAAGCAGCCACATACCACTGATTTAGAAATTCATCCTAGTCCCCTACCAATTCCATGGGTTTTCCAGATCTCTCTGTGAGTATTTCTCTCTCTTTCCATCTTTGGTTTTAAATATAAACAGATGGATGGTTTAGAAAAAATAAAAAGGAAATGCTGTGTGGTTTCTAGCTATTGGTAAATACCCAGATAAAGTGCCCTCAACAGATTAAAGAAGTAAGCTCTTAAGAACCTTATCTAGCCTAATCTCCGACTACTGAACCTTTACTTTTTCAGAATTAGCACTGATTTGATTTTTTCCTGAAATTGTTTGCTTCCTACGTGGTCTGTCTTTGCCACACGTAACTGTGTCCAGTGTGTGTTTCAGTGCATGCTGCTGACAAACGGGTGGCAGCTCTGAGGACAGAGAGTGTTCACCTACCACTTTAAGAACTGGAATAGGGGGCAAAACAGGCAAGAAGAGGCTTTAAAAAGAAAAAAAAAACCCAAACCAACCAAACCCCCCCAAAAACCCCAAAAACCCCACACTCCAAATTATAATGTAGGTGATGCAAGTTTCTGAAAGCTGATGAGACAGTAGGAAACCCAGTGCTTGTGCTAGCCTGTGTCTGATAGCAAAACGCTTAATTGCTTTGAGGAAAGAGTGAAGGCAGGGCGCTCAGCTTTGCTGTATTTTGCTCATTGTTGCACAGGGGAAAATCAGTATAACCTTTGGTACAGTACCAAACTCTGAGAAACAATAGCTCTGCGATTTTGAAACAGTGGATCAAAACTTACATGGACTCATTCAAGGACTGAAAGTTTTAGAAAGAGTACCTCTGGGGCAGGAATTGAACTTGAATATTCCCAACTATTTGTACATTATACAACTGATGTACATTAGCTCCGCTAAGATCCAGGCCAAGCCAGTGAGTTGGCCAAAACAGTCCCAGTCATGGGAAAAAGTGCTGGCAGTCTAGGAGCTCCAGTGGTCTGGCAGAGCTGTGCCAAAGGAGGGGGTGGGGTGGGTTTGTAGGAGGTAAGGAGGCGCCCTTCAGCCATGCAAGGTGACCTCAGCTGGCTTTGAACTTCCTGGTGCTGAAAGTTTCCCAGAAAGATGAGGAAACCCTTTGTATGATGGAAAGAAGCGGTGCCTACATGGCTCAAAGAAGTAAAAGATGTGAAGGTTGCCTTGTGTGAAGCTGAGACAAAAGCTTCAGGGAAAACTTTTCAGAAAGTGAACTTTGAGGTCCCTCTGTGCAGGCCTGCTTAAAGGCTTTCATCTGATCAACAGATGTACCCTTCTTCCCACAGGTAAGTTACAAAGAAGAGAGAAAAATCCCATTTATGGCAGCCTATTTGGTGGTTCAGTGTGTGTCTTGCAACCATTTCCACACCCCAACACTGAAGAGGTCCTACCTCATTTGGACAACTCTGCTTTGCTTCCAACACTGTTGGTAAACCATGCTTGAAGAAAATTTCCTGTTGTTTCCAGTTAATCACCTGCAACTTTATGGATCTAGTTTTCCACTTACACAGTTTCCCTTGACTGCCAAACTGCTGAAACTGGTAAAAATCGCATCTGGACTAGTAAATAGCCAACGCTGCTGCTTTTGGTTAATTGTCGGTGATGTCCGCTTATGATTTTGTCACTCTGTCATGGTTGTCACCACAAAAGCCCAAAAACTGAAAACATGCATGGACACCATCATGGCAAAGCCTTAAAAAAAAAAGCATTTGAAATGAACTAAGTAATATAGTCTTCAGCAGAGCTGTGTAAGACTAAAGCAGGCGCAACTGTGCCAGACAGCAAGATCTATGAGAAAGTCATAAATCATCTAGAGATTAGTTGAGAGCAGGAAGAAATGCCTCCTATGAACTCAGTATTTATTTTTAGGTGGGTTCTCAGACCTTGCTGGAGCCAATGACAGGAAACTAAACTTTATGACTGCTTTCCTAAAACAGCTTAAGAAGGTTTATGAGAAAAGAGTAAAGAAAAGTTTCCATAAATGAAGCAGGACCACAGTTTTGAAAACAGTGGGAGTCAGATGGTAAATGGTAATCCGTCTGCTAGGAGACTGACCAGGAGGCTAAGTGAATGCCTGAAAGTCTGCTTTGAAGAACTGGGTCCCAAGTGATCAGGTTATTCCAAATTCCATTGTAAAAGAGACCCGGCCACTTAGAAGTCTGTTTCTCTGAGCTTTCATAAAGGGATTCACATTATGCCATACAATATTTTTGACATCCATAGATCTAAGAGGAAATATATCTACAGAATTGTTTCATTTAAAAATGAAGATTTTACTACAGTTTCGGGTTTTGGATCATCAGCTAATGAGTTGAACTCAACTTTTCTAACATGCAGAAATGATTGATACTTTTATCAGCTTCATGGCAGCAAATTCCACTGCGGTGAGGCTTCTTGGGGGATGCGCTCTAGCTTGGGCCTCCAAGCGAGTCCCAAAGTTGCCTCCCCAGGACATAAGGATGCCCTTAAAAGTGAGAGCAGTGGGACTGGAGGACCTACCTGTGAGTAAAGGCCTGTCTGTGCCAGCCAGAGTAATGGTCCAAGCTGCCAATTTATACTCATTATGGCTTTGCTGATGCAAATGTTGCATGCTTATATTACATCAGGAACAGCTTCACTGAACTTCTGTGGGACTACTTTGCAAAGTCAATTATGTATGGAAGTCTTAGCAGACCCACCTAGAGAAATTCAGCCCAGCAGAGAGGGCTGATGTGCCATTAGTCATGTTTTAAAGACTTAAGAGGCACATAAAAGATGCATAACTTTTGGGTTGTATACACAGGTATACATATCAATGGCATTGTTAGTGCTATTTGAAGTATTTATAGAAGTGCTTTGCATTCAGTGGTGAGTTAAAAGAAAAAGGAGTCTGCTTCAGCCGACATCTTAAAGGGATGTTGAGAAACTTTACTGCTGTTTGCCCTGAGGCCCTTCCCACGATACATGCAATACTGAGACATGGAAGGTTAATTAGTGAATATTTGTAAAGGACTTTGAAGATAAAAGCTTTCTTTCTTTCCTTTTTCTTCTTTTTTTTTTTTTTAAATGCTAAATATGCTGATGATTATGAAGGTGGAATTTCTGACAGCTTCTTTGTTTTGCATGCTGCACTGAAGTGGTTTTCTATGAATCCACAGTTTGCTGCCAGATTTTCAGCGGGGAGATCTGTCTGTGTACCTGCCTGCTGCTGCCTTTGGTTATGCCATGGACCAGCACCGCCAAGAGTGCCTGCTGGTGCAGGAGGAGGCTGGGATGAAGTGCCATGTGGCATGCCACCAGCAGCCACCACTGTAGGCCAAGTGGAAGAACCTCCCTGTCTGTAACATCAAGGTCCATCAGGGTTTCTCCTTGACTTCAACAAGCAACAGAAACGCAGCCTTGCAACCCAGGGAGGGAAGCTCATTGAACAAGATCTCTGAGACTAACTCTTCTCATCTACAAAGGCAACCCACACTGACGTTCTGCTTAACATAATACTTCCTAGCCTTGCAAGGTTGAAAAAGATGTGGCAGCAGCTTTACCAGCGGTAAGGCTGACAAAACTGCCTGTCCTTGAAATTTCATAGAAAATAATTAGAGCCAAGTGCTAAACAGTCCGTGCTAGTGCATCTTACTCATTTAAACACAAGAGCTCAGCAGCAACAACAGGCTTTGAGTCTAATTCTCAGAGCTTTCTGCTGTTTCCGTAAAAAACTTCCCTTTCTCTTCATTAAACTCATTAGGTCATTCTTTATCTACCACATACGCTTTCACAGGAACTGAAGCATGGAACAAGGCAAACAGCAGCCTCCATCACACAAATCAGTACATTTTCCTATTCAGTAAAACTAGGTAATGCTATTCTGCCAGCAATCTGATGTGCCTAAATTTATTAAGCTTTCATTAAGGTAGACCACTGTAGTATGGGAAAATTTTATACCTAATAGAAGTAGGTTTATGAAATAGATTAGATTATTGGTAAAAATAAGTTTTGAGGTATTTATACATTTGACCACGTTTTATAGCTGAGACACGAAGATACCTTGAGAAGGTGCAAATAGTAACCATTGAACATCGTCTTGGCCACTGCCAGTTACTTGATGGCTTGCTGCTTTGCTTGGCTGCTCTGCCTCTCCATATGGTGAAATGTACCTTCCCTATAAAAAGCATCCAGAGCACTATGACAGAAATCTGCCGTTAGAGCAACCCAGCAGTGTTACTGAAAGAGTTGGTGCTGAGACAGAGCAATAAGCAGAGTAAGAACTTTCTAAAGGTACAAGCTCCCTGCAAAATGAAAAAACAAGGCATTTCCCCAGCAAAGAGCAAATTCGCAGCTAAGAAGCCTCTTTAGCCCAACCTGTGTTAAAATATTTATTGTAAAGTAATAAGATGTTGGAGGGAAGGCATGTATACCGCATAAATAACTCTCCATCTTGTTCTTGAAATTATATTGCAAATTATCACTACAAGTTTATTGAGCACTAATTTCTCCCCACCTTTGAGTAAGCAGCCTCTATATATTTATGCCTGCAACACAGAATGCCCCAGCAACAGGGAGTAACTCTTCTGCTTGGTGAATGGGAGTGACCTGCAAGAAGTGTTTCAAGGGTGGCTGGAGCCAGGCTTGCCCTCTAGTTTTCGTCAGCATTATTAAAATCCTGGCTTGGTGTCATCAGATGAAAGGTCTATATAGCAAAATATCTTTCCCAGTGGCCAAAAGTAGGTGCTCAAGAAAAGCCTGTGAGAAAGAAGGCATCCTGAGGTAATTCAGTTTATAATGAAGCTATTTATTCATTCCCTGATAGCCTCTGGATAATTTCCTGGTGTTTCTCTTGTGTGAGAAAGTATAAATTTAACTTATGGTCACTACATTAGTTTGAAATAGATATTGATAGAACAGCAGTCTTTCACACAATAAAGTTTTCTGAGCAAACATTCTGAACAATAACTTCAATACTCAGCAACCCAGCACTGAAGACAAAAATGTCATCTGTGATGCCATTAAAAACTCTTTGAGGTAATACCTTCTCTGTGTAAGCAGCTGTTAGGCTTGCAAAATAGGAAATTGTATCCTGCAGGAAGGATATATACATGCCTGTGTCCTCTTCTACCTGCTGAGCAAACCTCTTTGCATGGAAAGGTTAGACCAGAAGGCCATATACAGCATCTCTTGGCAGAAGGCGTGCTTGATGCAGGGGTCTTTTCCATGCAAAATCCGCGAGGTCCATTTCAAAGGGACCTAACTGAGTTGAGTACCTAAGAAACCTTCCTAAGAAACATGCAGTACACAAATCAGTCTGAAGCCTGAACTAGATCAGCTACAGAGCTAATGCTTGTGAAATTGCACTGACCGCATGAATAATTCTCCATCTTTTTCTTGAAGTTATATTGCAGAAGTTAAAGGAGCTACCATCACCTCAGCTGAAATCTTAAACACAGGCTCAAAAATTGAGTTTTATAGGTACTTCCTCCAAAATGCCTTTTCCTACAGCCCGTGCTTCTCCTCCCCACCTCCAGGCAAGACCTACAGGCATGTCTCTTGCCATGGCACTGCCCAAGAGGCCACTTGCTACATCCTCCTCCACAAAAGAAAACAAGTCCAGAAGACCATCCAAAGAGCAAATCTACCTAATCCTGTCTAAAACATCTCCAGAGAGCTCAAACCTTTGTCACAAAAAAAATAACATACGTAAAGGGGTTCAGTTAAGTAACTTGGGAAATACAATGCTCTGTGTGTGCACATGTATGTTTGGTCACTCAGCAGTGACCAGATTTGGATGCAGATTTATTTTAAAGGAAATGCCGGTTTTCCCAGGCCAGTCAAACAGCATCTGACGTGTCTTTTTCTTAGCTCATTCCTCCTCCAGGTTTTCTTTCTGTCTTGAAAAAACATGGAATTCTTCCATCCTGACAGCCCTTGTGCAATCATATCAATACCTGTTTGTTCCCTCCTCTTAGTCCATCCCACACCAGCTCAGGTTGTGTTTCTTTATCATGTTCTTTTTAAAAATCAAAATAATTACTTTTTTTTGTGACTTGTCTATAACATGCTTTCCCACCTCCCAGAGTTCTTGTGAGGCTAGATTTGTATCCCATGCCATGAAGCGGCTGGGGGCACCATGGAGGTTTCTCCAGGATTTCTTTGTATAGTCTGAATATGCCACCTCCACCCTCCCGTCTCCTTCCCCCTGCAAACCAGCCTGGTGGAACTCCTCTGAGCTGGCTCAGTTACTGGCGTTTCAACAGGCTCAGCTCTGGCTAAATAATGATTTTAAGCTTCCCGGTGAGCGTTGCCCCCCTGGGAGAAGTGACCTATTGGTCTGAACCAGCTTCTATTAAAAGGAAACATTAGAAAACCACTGCAATTAGCGCTCTGACAAGGATGCTTACAAAGATGAATTTGAGATTAGTGTTACCTCTAATAACTATTCCCTAATCACATTTTGTTTAATTACATATAGATCACTGTTTGTCCCAGGAATTGTCTGGTGCCTGCCTTTTTGTGTTGGTTTCAAGCGCCCATCAGAGGCAGCCTGACCATCAGTGATGAAGGTGCACCCTGCTGCTGTCTACCCCCTGTGGGGGAAGGACCTGGGCAGGGGTATCGGCATGGTTTTGCTTTAGTATGAAACTGGGGAGAAAGCAGCCTGACTTTCAGGAGGAGGGCAGCTGCCTGTGCTCCTGTATATGTTGTGTATTACTTACCAGTATGTGCCTCAGAGGCCACACTGTTGCCCTCTGCAAATACAAAAGAAAGCTTTTTTCCAAAGCTTTTTTCCAAAGCTTTCCAAAGATCTCAGGTTTTTGGCACACAGGCATTTCATTACTTTTGCCCACTGACTAAACTGATGTCTGATGGAAGTTAGGTTTGTTGGTTTAGCACCCAAAACCTGAGAACAATTCAGAGCCTCGCCTATGTACAAGTTTATTCCAGCATCATTATTCACAGCAAAACATAGAGCCTCCAGGTTTTTTAGGCAGATTTCCTTTGAGTTTTGAACCAATAAAACAAGTACTAGAAATAAATGTGCATTGGGAAGCCCCAGGGACCAATATACTAATTTTAAAAAGTATATGAAGGCATAATTTGCACTTGGTAAGACCATGGCTCTGCTAAAACTGCCATTCACTGAAAGTAGCCTTTTTTATTTCTGCAGTGGGATAAATTTATGCTGTGACCTCCACATATGAAACAGAAAGGCTGGATAAAGACTTCTCCCTACCAGCAGCTTAATGATCACCACAAATGAACCTAAGTCTCTTTGTGCTGACACAGCCTATTTGCAGTAAAAGTCTTCACGGCATCTTCTGCGCAATATTGCTTTTCTTGCAAGACATGAAGAAACCCAGTAACTGAGCATTAGGGAGATGGAGTGCTTTACAGTAACATGCACAAGAGCCTCTTGGGGCAGGCAGTTGTCACACTTGTTACGATGCTGTCACTTGTTCACCTGTCACCAAGGGGTCCAGTTTTGTCCTTCAAATGTATGTTGCCACATCAGATGTCAGCTCTATCGTACATGCAATTGCATTGCAAGTCTGCTGACACTAAACTGCCAAAGAGAAGGATTAATTTTCCATTGGATCAGTGCAGAGACCCTTTCCAGCAGCAGCCTGTACTTAGGTTGGATTAAATGTACCATGAACCTGTACTCCAAATGGACTGGAAAATAAATCGCCTATGCAAGCTCATTTTTTCTGCTCTGTGTGCTGGGAGACCCATTTTAAAAGCTACGTATACTGTGGACAAAGTTTCTTTTTCTTCCAAGAGAGGGCACCATTAGCTTTCCTTCTGCTGCTCTCAGAGGCAGGGTGGTTGTAGCAGCCTCCTTGGCTGGGCCCTGTGTGCCAAGCCTGGGGACAGGCACCAGAAAGCACCAGCTTGGTTTCCTTTTGGAAATCTCAGATAGCTGGCATGCTTTCTACGATTGTCCCGCACAGGTCTGGCCCAAGGGAGAGCCCTGTGCCTGGAGGACCTTGCCACCATGCTGTGCCGGAGCTGCATCCCATGTACATTAATGCCCAGCCCAGCCTGGTGTGCCCTAGCAGGGCCTGGGCTCCAGTCAGCGGCACAGGTCACGCTTTGCTGTGTTTCTTCTGCACGAGCACTGAACTCACATGCAGGTCCTCTCCTTTTGATGAGTTAAGAGACTCCAAGAGCTGGATGGAAACCTGTACAACCAGCTGTGACGCTTATTAGCTGTACTTTGGTTTGTTAAATGCATGCCAGTACAAATACTGCTAAATAAAAGCTGTCTGTGAGACAAGAATAACCATCTCTTGTATCATCATTGTTCCTATCTGAAAGCAACAGTGTCCAGTGAGGTCTAATGCAATCTGTAAATCTGTGACCCCAAAAAAATGAAAGGGGGGGAAAAAAGTGTAAACAGCCCATATGATACTGGATAAAGATGACAGTTAGTGCGCTATTTCTGAGCTAGCTCGGTTTCACAGGGCTGTAACTCACTGAAGGCAGCAGTCTCTGGAGTTAACACATGTATTAAATAACATTCCTCCTGCTCTTTTTAGAAAGAAAACAGGCCTTAAAGTAAAAGCTTTCTACAACATGAGCTCTGGTGTTGAAGTTCACACAGATGGTGCTTACTAGAGAAATTTCAATTCCCAACAATTTCAAGCACCACCTGATCTGTAATTCCAGCTTCTCCCTCAAATAAACAGCAACAATAAGCCAGAGACTGGGGACTTACTCTCCCATAGATACTTACAGGTGGGCTCCAAGCAGGCTGCCTCATCCTGTGGGCTGGGATGTGGGGAGCAAGCCCACCCCTCTGAGCAGGGCATGTCCCTGGGTGCCTGCCCTGCAGCAGCACCATTCCTGGGGTCTGCCATGGGTGTGACCCAGATGGGTGCTGACATAGGAGCTAAGTCTGTCCCTACCAGCAAAAATGCAGCTTTAAGGACTCTGAGTCATCTCTGCAATTCCCAACACCTGCCTTTGGTAAATGCAAGGTCCCTCTCTCTTGATACAAATACCCCTTGCCAAATACTGCTGCAGTGTTGCCCCAGCCAGCAGCCTTAGGGGGGGAATGAGCAAGGTTATCTCTAACCAGCTACTGCTGAAGCACAACTGCCCTGAAGAGCAATGATGAAGCTGTTCACTGTTGTAGTAGGCATGTAGGCCTGTCCTAGGTACCGTGGCAGGTGGCCCCACTATGCTGGGGGCCTCCTCAGAACACTCTTGTTCTTTTATTGGCAGCCCTGTAAATTTTGTACGTGATCTGATGTAATTATTGCATGTTCAGATCAGTTTCCTGGAGGCTGGCTCTTTGTTGCTTTCCTGGGTCGAGCTCAGGAGCGCTGAAGGATGATGCTCACTTAGTGCTGCTGCTGATAATGACAGAGCATGTGGGAGACACTTGTATTCCTCTCCTATCTTTAAATAGCAATTTTCTTTATCTTATCTTAAACTAACATATCCTGTGCAGGCAGACAGGGGGTTAAACTGCAGCTGTGTTTCTTTGACTGTACTCTCTTCTGCAGCCTTTGTAGCTTTTTGTATTTATTTGAAGTTGGCCGCAGTGAGCTTGGTGGAATTTCTGAATGCTTGTCCTTCCCAAATACCTGCGCTTTTCTATACCGACACCATTCTTCATTTTAAGTTCCTCTCTTTTGGTGCCTTGACACTGGGATTTAGCCCCATCGGTGTCCCTGTACCAGCGTCTCTCTGGAGTAAGCATGGGGGCATTGCTCTGCCTCTGTTATCCTATCTGTGAAATACAGAGACCAGCACTTTCCTGCCTGATAAAGACTTTTGAATCTGTAAGTCATTTTCTGATCTTCACAGAGGAGGAATGTACAACGTATTTCAGTTTCCTTCTTGATATTAATACTACTTATTTTTCTTCATAATATCAATGCTAATATAGAATCTTCCCAAGCCAGCTGATCACTAAAGGAGGGTGGGGAAATCACGTGCCAAAAGAGCAAAGATTTATTTAATTAGTTTTATTAAAATAAAAATATCATGCATTAATACGCATTAGACATTTCTGAGAACCAGTAATATGAAGATTAAGACTACGTCATTTCTGCATAAAATAGGTTGAGCTGGTAGAACATGCAGCCTATGTATTGGAAGGGACTGGATGGAAAGATGAAAATGAAAAAGGTGCTGTAGTGGCTTTTTTTTTTTTTCTGTGTACAAAGTTCATCTATAAAGACAAAAATGATTTTATTTACTAATTGTGATGCTGGGGACTTATCCAGGCTGAATGTATCCTGACAGTTCCAGCTCCTGTCTTCTTTACTGTCTTGCCAACCCAGTGTATTTTGCTCTGTTATGCTGAGGACCCTGTAATTCCTTTAATCTGTCTGCTACACGTTCCACCAGTTGGATAATTAAACAACAATACTCAGGGGACACAGGGCTTCATTTGACTGGCTTTGCTAACAGAATTTATCTTTCTGCCTAGTGTAGTACAACAATTTAAGTCACCAGTGTGACTCTGGTTGAGACTTTGCCTTTCCTTCCATGGGAGTCCTGCCTTGCTGGTGCACACCCCATAGCTACGCAATTCGGAACCGACCAGCAGTATGGCTTCACACGCCGCCTGTCACGCTGATGAGGGATTGCTTTGACTCTGCTTCTGCTATTACGGTAAAAGTGAAGTGAGAACCTGCCATGCAATTGGAAAGAGCAGCTTTTATTAGCGCCCTGATAAAGCAGCACCTGGGCTTTCATATTGCACTTCCAATGGTCACAAGCGTTAGCTGTATTTTTGCTCACATTATGAAACTCCAGCACTGTGCATGGAGAGAGCCAAAGGGTCTTGGAGAGAGGAAAAGGTCCTGTTATTAGCTTCACTAAGCCCTGGATAAATCCCCAATGTGACAACTTTTACCAGGAAAAAAAAATTAATATCTAAGTACATCAATAAAAAGCTCTTAATGTGAGTTCTTCTCTGGCTACAAACCCTACAAGCTAGCCACTGATTTTTCTTCCTCCCAAATACAACAGTATATTACAATAAAAGTTCTCCAAAATTAAAAACAATTAAAAAGAATAATATACACCTCATTTTTATCGCTCAATATACAAACAATCTTTGATCAACAGTATAAAAGTCAAGAGTTTCTTATTGTACAAATAGTGCTTTCATAGTTGAGTAACTTTACAATGCTGCAAGGGTACCGCCTGTATCTACGGGAATATTGCTTGACAGTTTATTAAAACCAGGACATTATACCTTATACTCAGTTGATTGCATCAATACAAAGCAGCCTAAAACGGGCAATGGATCCATAGGATCTCTGATTATTGCGAGGGATTTTTCAAAAATCACTCAACATTAGCCTTGCTTTATACTCTCAGTGTAATCAAGTTAAACACCCCATTAGTTTCAAGGTGAATGATGTTAGCAATGTAGGTTTAAAAAAGCAACCTAGGTATGTAAGCCAAGCCTCCTACCATTGTAGACAACTACTTTACTTATTCCCTTTCACAAAATATGAGGATAGCATCGATGGTGGTTGCTAATGCACACTCTCCAGCTAGCTTGCGAGAGGTAAAGAGAAGGGTCTGGATAAATTCCAGTGGGACTGGAAACGATGTACCGTATCAGCTACATAGGAACACCACCTTCCATGGTTCAGTTGTTATTGGGGGGTTGATTTCTGGTTTTCACCTTACTAAGCAGAGAAATCCATTACTTCAAGGTGAGAAGCACAGAGAGACCACAGTGGCCGCAGTGTTGTGCCTCCAGACAGCACCACCTGCACCGCGTAAGAGGGTGAGAGCAAGGCTGGTGGAGCACCAGCCCTGAATCTTGGCCGAAGGCATTTTGCCTTTGAAGAAAACCCTTCTTTTTGGGTGCTACTGTGGTTTCACTTGACCGCTAGCTGCGGTACAGCCTGCTGTTGCCACACTCTTCTCTCCCCATATAAGAAGGAGGGGTGGCATGAAGTACCTCTGACTACCTGCAGCCCGCAGCCCACGCGGCCACGGTAATGCAGGTGAGCTGCCACGACACACGGCCTCACACGGCAGCGGGATGCATGGCAGACAGCAAAGCCTACCCGGGAAGCGCTGTGATTCCAACTCCCCCGCATAATTAAAGTAATACATAACCGACAGTGTTATCGATTTAAAGTCTCACTGCCTGCCTACACACTTCCTCACATAAAAAGCAGTTATCTCATCATGTCTCATCTTCACATAATTGTATTTTTTCCTGATACTGACCTAAAACATCGTGTATTTATTTCTTTTTTTTTTTCCTTGACTGTGTCCCTGTTTAGCTATTGCGTTGAGTAGAAAGTGAATCCAAATTGAGTAGAGGTTCTAGGTCTGGCCCTGAAGCGATACCTGGTCTTGATATTTGGTTTGGTTTTCTACAGACAGGCCTCACCCTCCTGTCAGCCCTCTTGACTCCATGGAGGTCTGGCCCAGCCACAATCTGGAGTGGAGAGGTTTAGCTTTTCCCTGGAATGAGAGGCTGTGGAAGTGGTGGCCAATACCCTAATTCCTTTAAAGCAAGAAAACAAGTCGTTACATCTTTGGTCCTAATGCAGCCCATTTGACAAGCTACTTGAAGGTGTCGCATTTTTCTTTTGTATAAACATTTTTTTTCTATTTTTTTTTTTATTATATTATTTAAAAAAGGCTCCTTAAAAGTTGTATCTCCGAACAAAGAAATAACACTTACAAAAAGAAAGCTAGAAAATGGGATCCCGATATAAAAATTTGAACCAGTGGTGATAAAACATTACAAAGTGTAATTCTTGCCAAGTGTATACACAGAGCTGGACATTTCAGGAGTATATGGTTGCCATCACGGAGGAGGACACAGGTACATTTTCACACTTTGTCCTGATTCAGCTGTTTTCTCACAGAGAAATGCAGGGGGATGCAAAAGCCAGAGTACCGTAACTGCATCTGGAGAGGCGGTGGCTGTACTAACAGAAGATGTTGAACTCTGAATGTGAAAAATGGGTGCTTGTCTGGAAATGCAAAGGGTCTCCTTGGTACCCTGGAGCAGTCCAGACAGACCAGGACACCCCAGGCACCTGGTGATGGGACGTCTTTAAGCTGTTTGGGTCTGTGTGACATTGTTGTAGCCCTAACTGCCTCTCCCAGGGAAGAGATTCACCGCATAGTATGAGTGCTGCGTACATCAATTTTCACACAAGCAATCTCTGCAAGAGGGCTTCCCTTCAAGCTGGTAGCGGGGATGGGAGTGACGTGTCTATCCCCACCCATACCTGCAGGAACGGTCAATGGCCTCAGTGATATCCCTGGGGAAATTTGGCAGCTGTCTCTGGTATGGATTGCCTGGCTGCACCCCTTCTCCGGCATTACTCTCCCTACACAAGCCCCTTCCTTTCAAATAAAGCATGGGACCGTAATGCTGGGGCTTCACGTGCCCATCCACAGCGACGCTGGTGGGACAGGTCAGCACACTGAGGTGTTCCAGAAACCACCATCTAGTTCTAACTGCTCTCTTAAGAAAACTCGCTGCCTAGTTGCCCGCCAGCTGGAAACAAAAGCAAGCCCCCGACAAGAGCAATTGCAACACAAAGGGAACTTCCTAAGCCAAGAAGAAAACAACCCAAGGCCCAAATGAAGTCAAGTGTGCTGACACTGTACGCAGATCACTGGAACACATCAAAGGAAGATGAAGACTCTTGACTTAACTTACATTTTCATATATTTAGCAGTTATTAAAAGTCTTAAATTACTATTGCAAAAGCAGTTCCATATTAAGTGGTGCTTTATGGTTAAGAGACGCTACGCACTAACTTGTGAGTGGTTTTATTTTGCCTTTCATGAGAAATACAGTAAAAAGGGACATGAATTTTTTTCTGTTGGTAAGACTGTTGGCTTTTAAAAGTGGCTGTGGCCTGCTATATTTCCCTATTGAGCTGCATTTTAAAAATCAGCATTTTCTACCCACACGTCCTGAGGGACAACAGCAGAACTTTCAAGTTATTTCTGGAGGCTGAATTATGCTGCCCGACAGTGTTTGCCTTTGTGAGTACCTGGATCTGCAGGGAGCTCCTTGCTGTTAAAAGGTCAGTGAGCTGCAGTGGGAAAACCAGACCATTTCAGCGGCTTATTGATTATTATTATTTTCATCTCAGTGGAAATCATTTGGTACATCGCTGATGTCTGTTCCTCTCTGAGCATCATCTTGCATAGTGCGGTCCCATCCGCTCCCAGTGGTGCTGGATCTGGCCCTGCAGGCACTCGCCCACAGACTACAACCTGCTGCCCAGTTTTTATTTTTGGCTGGCTTTTTGAATTGTTACTGAGCTGCCAATTTACAGATTATGGCTTACAGGATACCTGCTTACCGGAACTACTTTACAATATAACTGATCCCACCAATCTGGAATCAGTACGTTTGTATCGGGACTTTGTGGTCCTATATCCTCTTCCCTACTCTTCTCATCAAAAACAATACATTCAAAAAGCAATGCTCTTTCAGACTTACATGGCTTAATTTTTAGATGAGTCTCCTTGTTTCTTGCAGTGAGTTGCTACTGAATCCCTCCTAAATTGTTTTAAAAGGGCAAGCATATTAACCTCTATGAAATAATTTTCATGCTACATAATGCTGGTGATACATATTGCTATCTCTTAGTGGCTTGGTTTAGTTAACAGGTTTAAACAAAACATCAATAAACTCCTTTGTGCAATAGTGTCTGAAAGATTCGGCAGGAGAACATTTACTATGTGATTGTCTAGTGTTCGGCTTGCAGACATAACAGATTTAGCAGATCGAAAATTATCTGCGATTTAAGATCTTTTTTGGGGGGTTATGTACATTCCTCCTGGGGCAGTGGGTGGAGAAAAGCAGCACTGCCTGTGCTCACATGTTGCACGCTTGTGAGAGCAGCACAACACATCTGCTCTCAGGAACGCAAGGAGCAACCTGCCACTAACTGGACGTGGGAACTGGATTTTGGTTAGGGTTTTAAATACAAGCTAGTAACAATCAAAGTCAAACATTGCATCCTCCATACTGTTGTGCCTGGTACTCAGCCACAGTGACACGTATGTCCCAAATCTTTGGATTTTGACCCAATATACTGCTTTACCCTAGACTGCAGTGTGGCTGGTAAGTTACTGCACACACACAAGCTGCTAATGCATTTTACACTGTGTTACTTAGAGAAGGGGTCATTTCACATGACCATTCTTCTCCGTCTTGCCTCAATAAATCTGTAAAAACAATGTTCTGAGGATTTGCTGCTTGCTGCTGGACTCCAGATGCAATCCTTAAACTGAAACACATACTGATGTATGCAAAACATGGTGGTGGCAGAAATCTGACTATTTCTTGCTACTTATTATAGACTACCTAACCTCTGCGACTCAGCTGCTTATGCCATCCCTCAAGCAAGTTGTCCACGTTCAGCTAGCTAAAGGCCTTTGCACCAAAATCACCAAACATGCATTTGCCTTCTGATCTGGTGGTTTGATTAAAACAGCCCTGCCAAGCTGCTGCTGGGCTGCATCTAAATCACTGACTAAATTTACATTTTAGGCACTTTACCCCTTCTACATTTGTAAGAAATATTAATGATGGAATAATCTGAAGTTCTGGATCATGGGTCCCTGGTAAAGAGTAGCTGCTTTTGCTGCTGTGATTGATTTATACTATCAGGCTAAAAATCTCAGCCTTCCTCGCCTGCCTGTTCCACACTGATAGGAGAAGACAACGCCGGGTATTTTAAAGAAGCAGTAGGCAGCCCTGTGTTTCAGAAGAGGGAGATGATCTTTTCCATCGCTCCAGATTATTCTCCCTTTCCTCAGTTCACTCTTACTGCCCCTCCTGCATTGCCAGGATCTGTAACCCCAAAGGGACAGGCAGCCAGCCCTAGTGTGGTACAGCAACTGGCAGCCAGTAAAGCACAACAACTGATAAACCCCTTTTCTTTGCCACATCTATATGGGAAAACGGTTTCTGCTCTGAGCCCCTTCCAGAAGGGAAATAAAACTGCTTGGCTAGAGCTACCTGTGTTTCTTGCCCTAGTCAAATTTAATTTAGTATAGTTCTTCCAGTCTGTCTCATGAACGCTCCAATTTGCCACCATTTGCATTTCCTTGACATTTAATTAAAGTCTGTTAAATGTTATTTGACACTTCATTTTTCAGTTATGGCAACATCTTTAACAGTTTTGCTGAAGAAGAAAGGCATTTTGACAACTTGACAGCTGCATAAGGGATCAGCAAAAAAAGATGTCTTGTGTTTGACCATCAGAAAACAGAGTAATGAGCACTTTAGAACCATGTACAGATGATGCTGAGGTGTGTTCCTCCTGTCAGTTTTTAGCAGTAGTGGTCAGTAGGTGATGCATTGTGCCATTCCTTGTGTTAGTTTTCCCCGGAGCGATCCACTCCATACCGCCCTGGGCAGAATCTCCCATCCATCCCCCAGATGCACTGCTCTTCACACCAAGAGGCAGTATGTAGAGCCAAATCGTAAAAATCCGGTGGTTTGGAGTAACCGTTTCAATTCCCGGAGTTCTGGAAAACTATTTAGTAACATTTTTATTTTTTTTTCCTGCTGGTGATCTTGAGCACCACATAGCAGACCAGCAGTACAAGCATCTGATCTCTTAAAAGATCCAAAAATTCTGTTAGAAACATTTATAAAAATACAGAATGTAGAAAGGAATTTGACTGTACAATGTGTACAGCTCACAAGTTCATCCCAGAGTGGCTTCTTACCATGCTACCATTTGAAAACGAAAGGAATGCATCCGTATTTCTTCTGTCCAGCCAGATCCCGCTCCATCCCAACATGCATCCCAGTGCAGGCTATGGGCCTCAGTTATTATGTGGAAATGGGCGAGAAAAGATGCAAACTACCATCAGATAGGCTTCACAGTTTCAGCCTCCCTGCTGAAAAGGAAACGTGTGCTTATTGATGCATTGTGGTTGCCGTTCATTCTGGGCAAGGGTCCATTCTTGCAGCAGCCAGGTAGTTCACCCAGAGTCTGGCTTGCCTTGCTGCAAGAAGAAATTCTCTATGGTCATGCCGAGGCTTCAATGTATTCACTTTTTGGTGCTGCTACCCTTAAGTACTCTGGGTTTTCTGCTGCGGGAACTTTCAAGAGACCATTGGGTTTGGTTTCCTTTGGTAAGAAGTCCTGCTGGTAGTCAGGATTGTCCAGATTTATTTGGTGGTTGCCTGCCTGGATCCAGTAAGGAGAGCTCTCGAAGACCGTCTTGGCCAGTGGAGACTGGTTGGTGTTGAGATACTCCGGGTTGTCCACAGCTGTGCTGTGTGAATTCTGGTAGCTGGAGTCCGTGGGGACCTTTGAGTTTGCTGTGAGAGCGAAGTTGTTGTAGATTGGATTCTGGACTGCCGAGGCAGATGCTTTCTTGGGTGCCAACTGGTTTACGTACTCTAGAATAAAAAGAAAATAAAAATAAGGAATGAAAACAAAGAGATATAAGTAATGCAGCCACCTGCATCACTTGAGATGTAGTTTCAACCCAGCTGCCACTTCTCTTCACACAGCATCTCAATGAGCTTCCCAGTGCAGAAGAGAGCCGACGGCAGGGACTGCCATGCTGTGGCACCAAACATGCTGCCCTCCAGCTGACCTTCAGTAATTCAGTTTGTAAAGCAGCAGAAAGATGGCTTGAACCACGAGACAGCAAGATAGCTACTACTGATTTTAGTGACGTGTGGGTGGCTATGTCCCAGATACTGTTCTGAAACTGCAGTCTGGGAGCTTAGCTGCCAGAAAATGTTTCCCTAGAAAAATATTTAGAGAGGAGGAAAATGCTTAGAAAATACAGGACTGGCAGTAACAAGAGACTCCATGTTTCACTTCAGTGCCACTCCTTGCAGGGTCTTTCACCCTTTTTAGCTGTGGTGTATTTTTGGAAAGGTTAGATGGGATTTTTTGAGGGCACAAAGCACCATGACCACATAACCCAGCACCATCTCCCTTGGTGCTTGCTGGCTCGCTCACCAACCGCCTACACTGTACGTCCACGTGAAACTATGAACTGCCTTCTGTGTATCAACATCTGAAAGCAGTGAAACTGCCAGAAAGCTGTTTATATTGCTCAAATGGTTTAAGGGGTGAAACGTGGGTTTTAGAGGATATTCTCCCCAGTAGAAAGCATGCAAACTCCCGGCCAGATGGCACACGTGGCAAACATGAGGAACATGGCCTATGAAGGAACCAAAAAGAGAAACAGCCAGATAAAGTGTAGGGAAAGGATATGTGCACACATTTCCACTCCCATTTACCGAGAAAAAAAGGTAGGAAGCATTTGGATTCACTTCCTTTCTACAGAAAAAGAAGGACAATGATTATATTCACGACCAAATGGCTTGTGAATGACTGCTCGTGTGACGGAGACATGAGAGCCATACTCACCCGGGGCTGGCAGGAAGCTGTCATCTAGGCTGTCCTCCAGGAAAGCGCCCGTTGGGTCTGAGCTATACCTCTGGACGAAGCTGTCTTCCCTCACAGGGTGCCCCTGCTATGTTGGAAGTAGAGAAAACCAGTATTAGGGGGACTGTTTTGTAGAAGTTGATCCACACAGAAAGAGTTGCTCCTTTTTTAAAGGTCATCCCCACTTACCCCATTCCTGTCAATGCAGGTTGTAGCAGAGTTGTTGCTAGTAGCACTCTGAGAGAGAGAAAGAAAACACAGACATCGTGAGAGGCAGTTCACTCTTAAAACTGCTTGTCATGTTTCCACAGAGGAAAAGTTTCATACCAATGAACTCAAGAGAGGAGTGCGGGATGTTGAAGGGCTGTTGAAGAAGCCCTGGTGTGGCACGAGATACTCATCCGCATCCACTATATCTTCCATGTCCTCCTCCTCCATCAGGGTGCGATAAAATTTGGAGTCCGTAGGGCTGGGCAGGTGCATCCTGTCATCTCCCTGTGGGACAAACGGGCGTGAGGGAGGTCTCGCAGGCTGCCTTCGGGCCCTCACTATCCCCTCCTCTGGGAGACAGAGTGATTTAGCCAGAGGCCCAAGATACAAAATCTTGATCTGTGTGTTTAACCAAATTTACCTAGAGTTTAGGGGAATTTGGGTGTGCAATCTCTGCCCATGCTGCTGTAAAAGAGCTGCATTCTTAAAAGGATCAGACTGTTCTCTCAGGACTGCACTATGGACTGTTACTGGCCTGAGGCTGGGACCAGGACTAAGAAAATAGTGACTGCTCTTGGAATTCTCTTTGTGATTCTAGCTGAAAGAACCTGGCCAGCAAGGATAAACTGGGCCTTAAATTATCCTTATTATATGCTTTCACATGCACTAATCATCATTTTGGGTCTCGTATTAAACGCCCGCCAGACACCTTCCTGCCGTTGGGCTTAGTACCTGTATAACGAGGTAGCGTGGGGGGTCCCGGGCCATTTTGGAGAACTCTGCTATCAGTTCACGAAACTTGGGACGGCTGTCTGCATCAATCATCCAGCCTGGAGGGACAACAGGGAAAGCAATGCACAAATGAAGTTGTCTCGGTGATCAAACACAGAGCTTAAAATAAAATGTAACAGCGAAAAGAGCAGTGCCACGCACGGAACAAAGAAAGGAGGTCCCCGTAAGGGACCATCACAAAGAGTTTGTTCACCAGCCACTGGTGCATTCAAAATACACATCATGGCAGTTTTGGGAAGAGCGAAGGAGGTGATAAACCCCCATGCTGGCAAACCTCCAGGATGCACCTGTCTCCGCTCCTGCTGGCTATCTCTGTATGGGCAGGCAGGTCCCACCTGAGGGATAACAACACACCATGCCTGAGGAGAGCAAACGGGTGGCCAGCCTGGACTGGTCCAAACTGGCCTGCTCTAAAAAAGCTCCTGAAGGAAGGAACACAAGCTAACTTCAGCGGGTGCCTGCAGAGGTGCGGTGATGTGACTGTCTAGTCGACGAGCTGCTTTGTGGAATCCTGGGAAGCCTAAAGCAGCAGCTACCCTCTGTACCAGATGTCTTCTAAAATTCAAAACATCCTTGCTGGGGACATTTTGAAGCATTATATCTAAGCTGTATTTAATTAGTAACCAGACTGTAACAAAAACAAGTCCTACAGCCTAGTGCGGATCAATGCTGGATGAGATCTTGAATATAGATACTGGTGGTTTGTTTTATTGCTTAGGAAACCCACGCTTTCTGTTATCAACTAATGGATGAGCTGATGTAGAGACTCTTGCATTTAAAATTAAAAGTAATAAAGGTCAAGCTTGCTGTGTCTAGAGGAACTCATAAAACCCAGCCTATCCATAGTAATGGAAGCAATAATATGCCATCTGAAATCTGCATTAGACAAAATCTCATCATTCCCAGTGACTTTTTGCCATGCTAGAAACAGGATACCTTGCTAATTCAAGAAGAAATCCTTCTTGCTTTTAGACAGAGTGGAGCATTTTGGAGTTTGCTGCTGTTGCAGAAGTAGCATCTACTATTTCTGAATTTATCTCTGAGTGGGAATCCCAAATTCTTTTAGACAAAACGGTGCAGCTTCAACAAGGTCTGTACCACAGCCTGCAGACATGGGGTGCTCGGAGCAGTGAGTGCAGCTGAGTCCTGCAGCAGAAGGAAGGCTCAAACCCCAGATCCTCACGCTCCTGCATTTAAATTCAGCATAACGGTATGAAAGGGGATAGGGATGCTCTGCTGGCTGTGTTTTACAAGCAGCAGGTACGTGATTAGGTGCCTGGAAAAATGCCTTCTTTCTGCATCTGGGCTGGCCCTAGGGAAAGGCAGGGGGTTGAGGTGTCAGTAGGGTTCAGCATCTCTGAGGTTTAGTTTTTAGGACATTGCTTTTGGGTCTGGGCACCACCCAGGCTCGGTGCACACATCTGGATCTGGTTCCTGCTTGCCCTGCGGAGCACAGGATCAGGCTCAGCCTGTGTGGAGCCTGTCCCAACAAAGCAACATGTGGGTGCTCTGGGATTCCCCACAAGTGCTGCACTCCAGGGTATCCATGATGGCATGGCTCCTGTTTCACCAACAGGTACACGTTCCTCCGGTGACAAGGTCTTAAATGCCACCTAGTGGGCTGCTTATCAGCATCCTCACAGTGGCGAGCAGGGATGTGGCGATTGTGGTCTAGAGATGTGTGGGAAGCCAGGCAATAATCTGACATTTTAGCAGCTGATAGAAAAGGGGCGTGGGTTTCAGAAGCCATTTGACATGCCCTAAAAATGGCTGAAAAGTGCTCCAGAGACCCTCAGCTCTTGTGCGACTTCACTGCAACAGCTGTGTGCCCAAAAGGGGCCATCAAAAATGAGGAAGAAATCGGATGAGGAACTCCGGATCCTCACGTGCATCTGCCGTTATGGTGCTGCCTGTGCTCCTGGCACCCCTTTAGTTAAAGGAGGACACAATCCACATGCATGACTGTAGGGGGAAGCATACTGACATAAGGGGGAGCCTGGAGGAGAAGGCAGTGTTAATTTTATTTTCTAGACATACAAAACCAGAGTATCAAGTAAAGTGGGTGGTGTTATGCTAATTTATACTGCCTAACAATATCAGCTTAAAATAATTGACAATATCAGTCAGTGGTGTCGTCCTGGTTTTGGCTTGACAGGTGTGTGTGGTGAAAAAAACCCATTGGTTGGCTGAATTAGTGACTAATGAAACCATATCCCATGCTTCTAGCTACAGCTCCAGGTGCAGGAACGCACTCTGGTGTCACAACTCCTTCCACATAACCCTGTTGCTGTGCCATCACCAAGGGCACGGCATGAACAAATGTGACACGATGAAGGCAATTCTGCTACTTACTCGACTTCAGGGAGCACCCACAACCCCAAATGTGAACTTACATTTGACCATGATCATGTAGACGTCGATGGTGCAGATTGGGGGCTGGGGCAAACGCTCGCCCTTCTCCAAGACAGAGGAGATCTCGCTGGCAGGGATCCCATCGTACGGCTTGGACCCAAATGTCATCAGCTCCCAAACTGTCACACCTGGAGGGTGGGAGGAGAAGACCATGAGGGACGCTTTACCAGCAGCTGGGTGCTTGCTTTTCCTTAAGGTTTTAGGGCTTGCTTTTATTTAAAAAAGAATAATAATAATAATAAAAATCTCAGCTAGTATCTCAGTGTTGAACATCACACAAACTTCCCAGCCCCACAGAAAGCAAATGCAGGGTACCGTCTCCGTCTCCAAGCAAGTGGTTTGAAAAATGGAAGTTGTCTTTTTTTTGTTTGAAAACAATCTCTTTGGAGACGAGCAAAAGCAGTTTTTGAAAGATGTGTAAACCAGCTGCCTTAGTGTCATTTGCTGACATACCATGCACTCTTGTGATGTAGCTGTTGTGATTGTCTGGTAGCTTAGGATACAAAACAAGATTTTGGATGCCAAGATACATAAATGGATTAAGAGGACCAGAGGCTGTACTTTTTCTAAAAGGACACAGGATCTGACCATCTGCATTAAATATTTTCCAGAAATGTGAGAGCCCATAGAGTGGAAATTTTGGAATCAGTTGCTTTGAAAAGTTTCCTTTCTGCTCCTCTTTTCTTTCAAGCTGATTAATGAACTATACCAAATATAAAATGCATTCTTTAAGGAGGTTATCACTTTGCTCCCCTTTTAGCATTGTCCTCTCAATATCAGGACAGCACAAGCATTTTTGGCCACAGCAGAGTTACACTAATTGACACTGACTGCCAGCGTGGCCAATGGTTTTAAGTCCTCCCTCTAGTTATGTGGCTTTCTTGTCAGCCCAGCTACATTTCACGTGAAGCTGCGGAAGAAAAGCATCAGCAGAAGTTCAGCAAATGGAGCAGAGTCTCCTACCGGCAGCCCCTTTCGGGGGAGGGCTCATCTTCTGAAAGCGTATTCTGCAAAACAACTTGCACCTCACTAACATGCAGTTTAATGGGAATTTTAGTTTGTTGAATAGGTGATTCTGGCTCATTGCTAGTGTTTAATCTCTCAGTCTTCTCATAATAGTAAGAAAAATAGTCACTGCGTAGAGCCACTAGGAAGTCCTGAAATTTTGCAACTCATTTGCAATACTTGGAACTGGTTTTAGACTCACCATAACTCCAGACATCACTCTGATGGGTGTAAATCCGGTGTAAAATTGACTCCAATGCCATCCACTTAATAGGAACCTAGGAAAATTCACAAATAAGCCTTAATAGGCTGATGCAAAATTTATTAGTGGTATTTACCACCAGGTGGTGTATAAACCAATAGTTCGTTGCAGAAGGGGAAAAAAACCCCACAACCCAACCAACAAGCAACACAACCACCTGAGTGGCAGAGCAGGCAATTTTTGAGTGCCTTATTATTATTTTCATTTATTATGTTGAAGCTGAGAACTTGCAAAATATTAGGCGTAATTGAAATATCTCCTACAAATTAGTTTTACAATATTTTTAACCATCAAATTACTATTTCTTAACCTTCTCCCACAACAGGACACAAATCCAGTCTCAGGCTATATGACAAAGACTGATCTGCACTCATATGGTTCCCATTTATGGTCTCCACAATATTTGCAAGCAGCTTCCCTTTTATTTCTCAGCAGGACACATTCCCTCCATCAGCACGCAGTGCAACACGAAGGCGTGTTGAACCAAGCCTGACAGGTCTTTCTTCTGCTATAAATATACAGCATTCCCTTTCTCTTCATAAGCTGCACAGTATTATTGGTGTTGGCGACACCGATGAATTCAGCCATGATTTTTTTTTTTTTTTAAATATGCTTTTTAAATAACGTTGCTTTTTCCCAGACATTCTGGGTGGGAATTTCAAAAGCATTCCCTGCTTTGCTACCTCCGCTCCCGCTGCAGTCCCACTGGTCTGACGCTGCTTTCAGCTGATTTCAGAGGACTTCCACCAGCTTCAAAGGCAGCACGCTGAGATGGCAGCTGAGTGCTTTGAAAAATCCACTCTCTATTTTTTTTTAACCCTGTGCTTAAGGCTCACGCGCAAGCACAGACACTGACAAACACGCGGCAGTTCACTCCCTGATGCGCTTTACCTTGCCTCCCTCAGCGTGATACTCCTTCTCGTCAGCACCCAGCAGCTTTGCCAGCCCAAAGTCCGTGATCTTCACATGCTGAGGAGTCTTAACGAGGACGTTCCTGGCAGCAAGGTCACGGTGTACCAGCCGACGCTCCTCCAAATAGTTCATGCCCTGCAATAACAACAGGCTGCTGGGCTTGGAGGTGCCAGTGAGTTACCAGACTTCAGCTGCTCTGCGGTAACTGTACGCACACCACCATAACCATGGGGTAACCCGTCCCACCTTCAGAAAAAGGTTGGCTCTTTCGATTTATGTGATGCTTATTGCAGGTAGAGCACATGAGCGTGTGCAGTTACACGGAGAAGTAAAAATTACCCTCCAGGAACCTTTCTGTGGGTCCATGTGCTGGTAGGGTGATGAAGATAAAATACAGAAGCAGTTAGATATAGCAGGGGCTGCGGTTCCTTTGGGATTTATTTCAAGAAATACAAAATCAGGATAGGGCTTTCAAATAAGGTGGCAAACTCTCCTTTCAGCTGCACTTTTGGAAGTCCAGTGACTGCAGGAGAGCACAGTACAGAGCTTACCACCTTCCGTATGCACGCAGGCCAAGCCTACAGAGCATATTTAGACCTCAATCATTCAAGGTTACCAATACTGCGTCTTAATACAGCCTGCTCTGCCTTCTCCCTGCTAACAATGAGGTAGGCAACCCACTGCAAAGGTGAAGGAAAAGAAAAAAGAAAAAAGATTCATTCCATGGCTGAGCTCAGAGTTGCATCTATTTTCAAGTTCTCTTTGAAAAGACAAGTTCTTCCAGTTTCACTGCCTCCCATGATGAGATTGGGTTCGCCATAGCATACGTGCTTTTTTTGCTCCAACTGCCTCTCACAGAAGAATACAACTAATTGTGCTGGTTTGACTTCTTAAGCATAAATCTAACAGCTGTGTTTCTGACCACAGAGGTTACTCTCCCCTTTCCCTCAACACCAGTCTCTTGGTGTATGGAATCAAAATGTTCACAATTTCTACGTTTCCTGCAAGATCTTCTCTAAAAAACATAATTATCCCCAGTCCACAGGTTTCAGCTGGTGATAGCTCATGTGCTTGTACTTTTATGAAGACAGAATTAATAAAAAAGTACTTATAACCTACAAAGTTCCCAGCAAAAAGATCATATTGATGTGATGACAGAGCACTAGAGGGAATAATTCCCTTCCAGCCTCCACCCCCTTTAAGACCACTGCTAACCTGGACCACCATCGAATCCTCCACCCAAGTCCCTCAGCAGAACTTCACCCATGTGCTGCTAACACTGCCAAAACAAACCACCCCAACAAACTGGCACGATGCCGCTGTGAGCATGTGTTTAATTACAGAAATAGATCTTTAGCGAGCAGAGCTCTTAAAACAAAACATCTTGAGCTGCCGACAGAAAACAGACTATGTTAAAAAAAACCATAATAATCACATAATCCAGTCCCACTAGGACAAAAGTTTTCCTGCTAAACATGCCTTGCTGCAAAGCCTAAGGCGCAAAGCTGCTGAAAGGCAGAATATCGGTTTCACACTAAGCTGTTTAAAATGCTGATGGCTAAAAGACTTGTGCACGTGCATAATCTCACACCAAAGATGCTGAACTGCTCATCTAGAAAGTTCAGCAGATCTTTAATTGTGTGCAGACCTGGGGTTTAAGCCATTTGTCATCATTAAGCATGAGACCAATGTGTTCAAAGGGTTACTTCACAGTGTTTCTGCACATGGAGTGTCTATGCTCTGTCATAACATCTTGTCCGAAAGACAGGACTCCATACCCCAGTGAAAGATAATGTTTGTAAAAGATGCAAAGAAAACTTATTTCAAAGCTGTGAAAACAGAAACAAAAATAAGCTTCCCAGGGAACTTGCCTCCTGCTGGTTAGTTACCAGACATCAATATATTTGTTTCATTTGTTTTCCCCCTCTCCAAAAGTAAATTTTTGAAGAGTCAGAGAATGTCCAAAAATCTGGCATGACTTTATCAGAGTAGTAACACCCGACACATTGGTGGGAAAAAGCCGTACACATGATTTACGAGCGCTCTGAGAAGAACTTCAGTGTGGAGCAGCACAAAGGAGTGTGTTGAAGGTCAGACATCAGTGGAGAGAGTAGAGGTTGCTATGGGCGTATGTGGAACCGACATGGAAAAAAATCAAACAGAAGCTAACAATTGTGAATGGCAACCTCTGGGGCAAGTGATGCCCCAAGGATCAATTTGGGGACTCATTTTGCCACCTTAAAAATTAACGAGGAGGAGGAGGAGGGGGGAAATGTGGCCTCCAGCTCATCCTCCGAAGGGACTGAAAGCAGGACAGAGCAGTAATTGATTTTAAACAAGATAGCAAAAGAGAAAAAAGCTGTTCACGTCCCAGGTGGACACATAAATTAAAATTCACTTGCTGTGGAGCGCACTGCAAAAAAGTACACACACCGAGATGAAAAATGTGCTCTGTATATTTTTGGTGGATACATTTCTGAGGTCTTCAGTATGTTTCCTGAAAGCAAGCCACGGCTGGGCGAGCCTGGGATGTATACAAGGTCTCGAGGGACCGATAAGGCTGTAAGTGTGTGGTTAGCCTGGGATCAGCATGCCCGAAATAAGCATCATTAAAGCAGCCGGGCTCTGCGGATACTGCCATCCCATACGACAAATCTCCAACAAACTGCAGCTATATTTTTGCTGATTTTGCTTCATTTTTCCATGCTTGCACATGGCTAACCACCTTCCAAACACAGCATATTGCTGCTAAGGGCTAGAAGGCTGTACTTCAGTCTCCTTTGCTGCTCTGCTCTTTGGCAAACAGTGCCAGGTGTGATAATGAGCCTTCTCCTTGGCACTACGGCCATTGCAATTAGATCACAGGCACCAACTCAGTGCATATAAGTTACAAAACAGCCCTGGGGTGCCTGAAAGCCTTTTGGTCGCAGCCAGCTTGTGCTAGAACAAAGTTGGTATGTATTCATCAGCAGTTTCAACCCCCAGTCCTCCAAGATTTCAGCCTGAAATTCTCCGAGGCACCCAAGGAGGTGTATTCAACAACATCACTGCCCCATGGCACAGGCCAAAGGAACTGATGGAAGCAGAATTTTGGTATGGGAATCACCAAATTCTTCTCCCTTCCCTGCCACAGCTTCATTGCATCACATTATTATTTCATTACCAGGTGTTTGGTTTGGACATAAATGCCTTGGTGATAATATTACGCTGTCTAGGAGCATTCTGAAGAATAGCTAAGGTTTGCTCAGCAGCTTGAAAACAGTAAATTGTTTAAGACAAAGTAACCATTTCCTGTCACGTATAAGGTATCTAGGAACAACATGGTGAAACAGAAAGATTTACAGAGACAGGTAAATAAATAAATATATCCCATGCTGTCACATCTCCACGGTAAGAGTTTCAGCTGATCTGGAGGCACATCAGTCCATTTACCTTTGCAATCTGCACACACCAGTTGAGAAGGTACTGGGAGCCGATGTTGTCCTTGTGCTCTCGGATGTAATCAAGGAGGCAGCCGTACGGCATCAGCTGTGTGATGAGCTGAACAGTGGAAGTGAGGCAGATTCCCAACAAGCGGCACACATGAGGATTGTCAACGCTAGCCATCACGTAAGCTTCCTAAGAACAGAAAAAACTCAGCGTGAAACAGCATGACACAAATATTTGGAGGCTGTTGAAAATCAGTTGGTCATTCAAGAGGTTGCTAAAATACTATATGCAAATTCTGTGCCACATATCACACACAATGTACTTGTATTTCCCACTCTGTGGTCCAAGTTTTTCCACTCAGTGGAAGGTCCAGATTTTGAACGCTGAAGCATCACCAAGATGCCGCAGCAGAGCCAGTGTCCCACTGGTGCTACACCAAGCAAATGTGGGACATAAAATCCTGGGGACAGACCTAGGAGGAATTAATAAATTGAACGTCAGCTGGAAGCTGATGGGATTTGATCATTTTGAGCACTTAATTGCAAGGGCAACACATCTTGTGAATATGTCATACGGCTTTTATTCCTCCACAGACCTTTTCACAAATCTGACTGGAAATCAGTACTTTTGAGACTTCTGCCCCTCTGTCAAGGTTCGTACTAACCAAGAAAGAAAAAAGTAATGTAGGATGCGACTGACAGTTCAATTTTTTAAAGAGACTGTGCTCTTCTTGACCATGTTGTTCTTCAGTCCATGTCAAACAACAGGCTAATAATCAGTTCACCTTTAGAAGCTTAAATACATGTTTTATTTGAAGCAACACTGGTGAAAATAACATCCCCAATTGGAAAAGCTGTTTTAGACCCATATAGTGATGTAAATGATACCAGGAAGGTACTTACAATGTGGGAGCCCAAGCAAAAGAAAACCTTTGGTCAACTGGAATTTTGGGTTTGAGTTTCATAAGTAAGTGAAAAAATCTTCTTTCAAGCCTGGGGTCACCCCATGTAGCTTTAGGTACCGAGCTAAGGTACCCAAGGTACCTGCTCTTCCCTTGCTCTTCTGTAGGAAGGGGAAGACGCCTTCAGAGGCTGGTACTGTATGCTCCAGACACACTGAATACATCTTTTGATATGGCCATGGGGTAAAACCCCCCAGTTTCATGGGTTTTTTTTGGTGCAACAGCTACTTATGGATTGAAATTTGAGATCTATATATAATCATACATAATATATATTATGTCAAGTGCCACCTCAAAGACTGAATCCAAATTCAGGAAAAAATAAAGAGCTGAAGTTGTTTGCTTTTTTAAACTAACTTTGTGTCTGATATACAGTATGACACATTTAGATATTTTTAAAGCCATCTGATTGGAAACCAGCACAATGGGAAATAAATGGGAATTTTTCCATGCAGTGAGCTTTTAGGTCAGCATCTTAACTCAACAGCTGGAGTGATGCCAACTAATCATCCCTCAGCAATTCAGCGTTAGGCTAGCAGCCCCCCAAAGCCTGAAATCACAGTGAGGGCGCTTTTGTGGCAAGGAAAGGGGCAAATCTGTGCTTTCTAAGAGCTTAAGAAAAGAAATACCATAGCACTTTACTCATCATCTAACAAGCTTTCCACAGATGTGACATAGCTGCGTAGCTGGTAATAACTATTATTAAATAAAGTTACTAAAGCAATGACGTTCATGAAATAAGCAACCCCAATTCTTAAGCAACACTTTCTGGCCTTGGTATTGTTGCTTGACGTGCCAGCCTAAGCAAAACACGATGTAATGCAGCTTCTTCTGAGGTGCTAATCCTGTATTTGGTGTCCTTGTTTTGGAGCCCCTGGGATGAAAGTGGCCGCTGGGCAGCTGGTTTAAAGAAGATCTCCAGCAGAGTGCTCCTCAAGCTACGGCAGGGTGGGAGCAGGTCATCAAGATCTATTGGACAGCACCGATTCTGTGGGCTAGCTCAAGGAAAGACAGAGCAAGAAAACAATCTGCTGCTCAATTATGTAAGCATTTGTGGCAGCATTTTGTAAAGAATCTTGCAGCTCTGTCATGCGATGCTCAAATGTAAGCAGAGACCAAAACATGCTCATCTCCCTGGGCTTCCAAACCCAGCTGTCGCAACAATGAAGGGCGCTTGTTCCTTGCCTTGCTTCTGGTTGGGATTCAGATCCACGTTGTGTTCCCTCCAGCCGTCGGGGTGGGGTATATCTGCGAAGTCGGTGCCATTCTGGCTGCCCACCTGCCAGGCAGCCCTCATGGGGCTGAGGGGGGCTCACAGCTGGGATGCTGAGGGATCGGGGCAGGCATATGGGCCTCACAGCCTTCGGAGCATGTCCAAGCCTTGACGCCACCTATTACATTTGAGACTTGGAAAGCAAAATGGGCCACTGCCTCCTTGCAGGGGGCAGAAGGGAGCTATTGTGCGGTCGTGGGTCCCTCTAAGTAGCCCAAGACATTAAAGTGGGCCTTTGTTTCAACTGTTTATCTTGGAAATCTCTGCGGTACACTCTGACCTGCTCCAAGTATGCTTGGTATTCAACAACAATCTTCTGAATTAGCCCTACCCTAATAAAGCCAGCGAGAGCACGCCTGGATTGTATGAGCTAAAGCTGCTGCGCTTGTTCTATACCTGGCATGTTTCTGTAAGACAAATCATCTTTAATTGGACATTATTATCTCTGAGGTTTCAGGGACCTTGAAAAGTTGGTTTTGTAGCAAAAATCTGTTTTGAGAGGAGCTTTTGGAGTTTTCCTTCTGACTTCTTTCACTGGTTTTGTATTTTTTAACTTTTTTCTGACATATAGAATAAATTCCACCAACCAAATAATCTTAAAAAGGTGCAGGACTGAAAAAAGCAAAAGCTTTTTATTAAGCATCCTAATTCAAAGAAAAGATAACACAGAGATGTGCGACAGAAACTTCTTTGAAAAGAAAGGACTTTGATATCATCAGTGTGCAGCTCCTGCATCTACTGCCCCATTGTACGACTATCTTGATTTGCTGAAGGCAAGATGCAGTACTGCAGGCTTATTCATTGCTTTCCTTCAGTATACAGGAATTTAATGCAGTTAAGCCCACAGCATGCTTTGTGTTAGGTTCCTTCTCACCGTGACAGGGGAACGAGGGGCAGAGCTCTGGGCAGGCAGCCGAGCAGCATCTTTGCCAGCTCCTCACTACAGGAATGCTGGCGAAGCAGGGTACCGCAGCCTGCCCGCTGGCAGGGCAGGGGCACGGACCAGGGCCACACGGGCCTGTGTGGCCACAAGGGACCTGGGAAAGGGCTGACACTGGTCTAGAGTCTAACTAAACTAAAATGAAGATGGATATTGCTTCACTTATGGATTCTGAGATGGATCACCTATTTGTTCGCATTGCTGTCACGCACATACCAAATCATGTGGTACATAACACATAATCTGTTGGAGTAATGTATTGGAATAACACTGCTTATTCCAGCTGATCAGAAAAATCCAGTGTGCTTCCTTCAGTAGCACAGGTGGTATTTTGTTCACCGCCATCCATCTCCAGACACTTCTATGAGATTTGTTAAGACCTTCACCAGCTTGAACCATACGGGGTGAGCCTTGCTGCCTGAAGTGTCATTTGCTGGCCAACGCTGGATTTATTATTTTTTTTTATACAAATTTCCCGTTAAAGTGGCTCGGTTCACACGCACACACGTTTCTTGTTGCTGAGGACTGAACCAGAGCACAGGAAAGCTGAACTGAAGTTACACTGAACACCTCAGTGCTCCTCTCTGCACTCAGCATTTTCCTTTCCTTGTATATAAATATATATGTATATCCTTGGTGCTGTATGTTCTGTGGCTTCAGATCTAGTTCAGATTTTTATCTATTCCAAGTTCAGGGAACTTTGCATTTAGGATGCTGGCTTACCCGTTGTAAACTCACACATTTATAAACTCCTGGATCAGCATCCCATAGCCTTTTCCCCTGTTTTCTGAAGTGATGAGCTACACCCAAGCAAGAAAATAGAATTCCCAGGCTCCTTTTGGGAAGCGAGATAATTTCTTGCTGTTCATGGCAGAGAAATCAGACAGCTGAGATTTTTTTTTGTTTCTTTTGGTTTTAGTTAATTTAATCCTATGTAACCAAGCAACTAGCTTATGACAATCTTCAGTGTCAGAATTCAAAAATCATTAGATCTGTTGTTATTTGCTTTAGCTGTACCACCGTAATGGCAATGGATGCCACAGTTTAAGGCCTAAAATGTCAGAGTAAAGACAGCAGAATTAGCTGTAAAAGTATGGTCCTGACCTCTCCTTAGGTCCCACCCCACGAGCTTAACATTAGTATTTGGACTGTGAGCACAGGGCTCGTAGGAGACACAAAAGCGCTTCACAGCCTGGGCTGCAAAGCCCAGCACTTGTAGAGGGACAGTTCAGGTTGGCACGCAAAATATTTCTTCCCAGCCAAAACCCTGAAATCCCTTTAGTTGTTACAGAGGGAAATCCACAGACCACTGAGAACTTGACAAAACGAATATGAAAACTTACATCAAGTATTTCCTTGTTGGCTTTTGGTGATGTAGCCTCTCTCAATTCTTTAATAGCGACAGGAATTTTAACCTTCTCCCCTTCTGGGATCCAAAGTCCCTAGCAAAAAGAAGTATAAAGAGTTACTCAGTCTCATATCTAACTGGTTAATTCTCACAATTACACATATGTTTGTCTTCTGAGTAGACTTAAATATTCTGAACAATGGGAAGACAACAAAAATATGCAAAAAATGTGTCTTGTGGGCATTAACAAAATCCTGTTAATGGAGTGGTATTTCTCTTTCAGTCACCTCTACCCTATTTTTTTGAAAAAACATGTTCATGACCATGTCTGTATAAACAGCCCAAGAGATGCATAAAGAGCAACTTTTGCAGATGTAAATCTAATTAATCAGTGCATCACAGCAACTGCACATGCAAAACCTTGCCACTTCCAATTTAAAAATCATGGGATGAAAAAAAATTGGCATTTTCTCATGAAAACAAGATGGCATCTATACTGTACCAATAATCCCATCCTAAATGTACATCGTGGCCTGTTGGTTTATGTCCGACTGGTTCAGTGCTCTATATCTATAGCGTCAGGAGGCATTTGGGTGGCAGGTAAACAGTGTGACACTGTGAGGACACTCTGCTGATGTACCCAGCATTATAGGTGCACATTCTCAGAGATCAATGGGATTTGTTGCCCTGAAGTTCCTAGCCACAGCTGGAATCCTGCTTCAGAATATAAAGCTTTATAAAGAGATCTATGAATCTACAGTTTATATTTCAGTACCACTGGCAAAACCAGAAATACATATCTTGAATAAAAGTAGGAGCACAGAAAAGTGGAACTCGGTGAAGAGGAAACGCAGAGGATCAACAAACGTCAAGAGAAAAAATACCTTGTGGACCTACACATTTGAAGGTGTGTAGGCACTTCCACACATCTGAGTCAGTTCTAATGAAAGAGTGATTGACAATTATAAGTACGAGAGCCCAGACCACATGGAAAAATAGTTTAGCACTGAGCTGACCAAAGCACATTTCAGTTTTTGCTAATATTCACAACAGGGTGCATTTGGCTGTAGTAGTTTTAAAATTGAAATCTTTGTCCTCCAGGTTCAGCAGTATGGCTTTGGCAACATCTTACGTAGAACCTGCCACGTTACCCGATTTGTAACTCAACTAATGATGATCAAGTCATCTCTCTGCCATCCAATACATACATACTATAAACTCTAGTCTAAAAGAATATCTACATGATGATGGCAGCTCCCAGTCCATGCTTTGTTTGTGTGGCTTCTGCATGAGGGAGCAAGATGAAAAGGAGAAGAGAAACATGATGATCTTACCTTATAAACAGTGCCAAAAGCTCCAGAGCCTAGAACTTTGACCTTTTTAAATTCTGTTTCCTTCAAAATTCTCAGATGAGCCTGGTTGGGTGCTTCCCCACTGGGTGTCAGTGGTTCAACCAGCTGGTGCAGAGAGAAAAAGACATTAGAAGCATGTCACAGTCTAGGAGGACAGCAAGCAGCATGCTTTGGGGAAGCAAAAAAATCCTTCCTTTAAAGTAATGAACATTTTATTCCACTAGAAGTTTACAGGAGGACAGCTCCACTCTTGACTTGCAGCAATAAGTATCCGAAGTTGCTCCAAATTTTGCAGGAAAAATCAGTCACAGAGTGACAACCGCCATTCTGAAGGCAAATGAAGGTACATACACTGCTGTTCAAAGGCGGACTTTGACTTCAAAGCCTTAAAACATGGCATGGAGAACAACGTAATTACCATAGATCCTAAATTAGATTTTATATATATATATTGAACTTGCAAATAAATTATAAAAACGTTTTAAATACTGGGCAAAAATCACCTGCAACCTTTCAGGTCTGCTTTTGTTTAACTGGATGAAATTCCTGTGGTACCAGTGGCTCCCCCCGACCACAGGGTTTCCAAGCAGCAGTTGAAACTCTGAGTGATTCTCTTCCCAGTAAAGAAGGAGATGGTGAAGCGGTTATTGATGTTTTCAAAATCTGATCTAAGACTTACTGCAGACAGCAGGGATGCCCTCCAAACAAGAGATATTTAACACTTTTTTGGTGCTTTTTCTTTTTCCTTTCCCTTGAATAAAACTGTTTAGCTAGATATAGTCTTATTTTAGCAGGTCAACAACCTTTCTGTGGTGATGAGATATCCTCATTTTGATGACTCCAGAGGGTTCAATACAAGCAGAGCACAAATTGAACTCTGCTGTCACAACTGTAGAATACAGTGGTATATAAAATATCATTAGGTGGTGCATTAAAAAGCAAGACAATTTTTTGTGTAGCTGACTCTGCAAAACCAGCGAGCACAGAAGGAATCTGCAACTGGGCTTTTAGAATGCTAAATACAATTTGCTAATTATTTACTAGGATTGGACTAGAAAAAGAAGGAGGCTAATCATAAAAGAGTGGCTTTAATCCAAGATAATGAATTTTGCTATTTGGTATGTGAGGTACCCAGAGGGTGATGCTGTAACACACATGAACCATTCACTTTAATGGCTTTGTGGGGGTTTTGTGCTGAAAAGAAACCAAAGACAAGACACAAACACTTCCTCAATTCCTTTCTCTCTCTTTTTCCGCCCCACAAGATCAGACATACACCTGATGAAGGCAGTAAAGTTTTCCAGAGCACCCAAGTTGCCGCAGCAGCCCCAAGGCTTGCCTGGAGGGAGGAACGATTTGTGGCTGAGGGTCTACACAGCAAGGTGGTATGGATCAGAAAACACAAGGCACCTCACCCTGAAGGCGTGGTTTTTTCCAAGTAGACAATCTCAGTGCTTTTCATTGGGATTTAGACATCTAAATCCCCTAAAGCTTTTGGAAATTACATCCAGAGGCATCAGACTTGAGATGAAGCGAGCAAGCGTTAGGTGCACACTGCCTCTTTTCCGACTAGCACAGCAGGCACCGTGTTTGCCAACACGAGGGCTTGTTGAGTTACAAGGCAGATATGCAGTACTTTAATTCCCTGGTATGAGGCGGCCAGCACCGAGTGCCCCAAATAAAGCAGCCGCTGTTGCAGCCGTGCCAGCAGCACTCACCTCCCTCTCCTGCAGCAGCCGGCGCAGGGTCCGCTTTCTGACGATGTGACGTCTCCGCAAGTAAAGGCCAATGCCCAAGCCGACCACCACCAGGCACAGGAGACCTCCGACAACGCCAGCTGCAATAGATGGGATTTTGGAGCTGCAAGACAGGAGGGGATGCAGAAAGAGAAAAAAAAATGCTTAGGTGTAAGATTTAAAAAAAACACTAAACACCCTACAGAGGCTGCGTGAAACCTTCGGTTTTGATCAGGTGCACACTCTGGACATCCACTTAAGCCTATGTGACACTCTGGGTATCTTGGGCATCTGTATTTTTAAGTTCCTCATCCAGTAACCTGCTAAAAGTCTTCACTCTTAAACTCACAACCGGAGCTGAACATCATAGCTTAAGCAAGGACAATTTCTCCTCCCTCTGATAAACCCACCAAGCATGTGAGCATTGGATCTGTGAAGCTGATGTATGTCAGCCATGGGCAGCCCACATGTGGTCAGATACACAAAGCACCTGGAGAGAAGGTGATACCGAGATGGCATACGCAGCTGCAGTACCAGCGATGAAGGTGACATCTCCCCATTGCTTGGGCAGCCCATGCTGTAAGGGTCACAGTGGACTCCAAAGCATCAGCCCAACTACCCATGTACAAATGTCTGAGGCCAGGTAATGTTGAACCATCCACACTGTACATGCAGGTCGCTGCCTTTTTATTAGAGCCTCGGTCATTTCAAACTTCAGTTGAAAAGAAAAAACCCGTTTTCCTGTTGGTTTTTGATCTGTACTCAGAGATCCATCACAGCTCTTTCTAAGTTGCTCCAGGGATTACTATTATAGTCAATTTTTAACAATATTTCTAGGCTGAATTTGTCTTCCCATAGTACGTCTTTGCAGCCAGAAACTAAATCCCCCTCCCTTAGTCAGAGAAGCCTGTTTGCTTGTTGCCTGACCTTGAGCAAGACACGAAGCCAAACAGTGCAACATAAGATCTAGTGTGAAGAACAAATGTCCACCTATGCATGGAGTGGCTAGAGATACACAGATCACAGGGCTGGAAAAGACCCCATGGGTCTCTGACATGAACCCCCTGTAATGCAGGTAACCATATCAATCTCCTGTCTTTGCCACTAGTTTTTACTCCTTTCTTTTTTCAGCCTCTCCTTTAGTTCTTCAGTGACAGATCCTAGGTCTCACCTTGACTAACAACCTAAGCAGAACAAGATTTTGGAGCCTTGTGCCAGGAATATTGCTTGGTTTTTGAAATAATTTTTATATTGTTGGAGCCTGCTCTAATCTGTCACTTCCCTGTATGGAGCTTAAGACTTAACTTCAGCCCCAGCCTTGTGGTGTCCAGCGTGGCAATGTAAACACACATGCATTCTTTCCAGCTCGGTCGCTAATTGTAGCAGATGAAATACTCACCCATTTGGACAGCCTTCAAGACCTGGCCCTTTGCACCTGTAAAAACAAATGAACATTACAAACATATTAGCTCTGGCATACATACTTCTGTAATTCCAACTAAGAAGAGTGCTACTGATTGAAGTTTGTGTTGCAGAGCAGTCCAAGTATCAACATAGGAATTTATAATAGTCACACACTCTATTAAATATCAGTCAATAGCCTTGCTCCAAAATGTTTTATCTAGATGCATTATTTATGCTGCATACTTAGCTTAACGAATACTTTAAAACCACTTTCTGTCAGGCAGTAGCATCAGGGGAGGACACAGATACACAGAATTCAAATGGACCTGTGCTCCCTGGCTCCGTGTGGACATCTGCCTTAGTGCAAGAAGCTCAGGGCTGACTGTGGAGAACAACAAAAGCAGCCTCTCCCCTGCACAAGGGCAGAAAGCTACATGGAAATAGGGCACTGCAGACCCTCCTGCATAATCCTGTTTCCTGATAAGTAAAAGACTCCAGTTTCCAGACTTACTATTGCAATGGAAACATGGGCAGCTGATACACACTCCCGATCACAAAAGAGGATCTGACAGCACTCCCTTCAGCTATAGTCTGTTGCGTATGTGTCTGTGATATTTTTCTTTCAGAATCTAAGATATTATGTTACTGGTAATGTAAACAGGTATGACAGTTACCCAGAGAGCCAGAAACTCTACTAGCAAGTCATTCACCCTCCATTTGAGTTTAAAATACCTGAAATTAACTTTCGCAGCCCAATGCAAAAAACACCACAGATGAAACCACAGTGACTGTATTCATTTGGTGGTCTAATGGGTGTGAGAGGCACCGTGCATTCCCGAAGTGCTGCTGGGCTACAAGATGTATGCTTTTCATGGGATCTGTGGTCTTTGTGGCGTCTACCAAGGAAGGAGAGCATCACAGAGAGGGTTACATCACCTCTGAAGAACAGAGCACAGCAAGGAGAAAAGTCCAGTTTGTGGTATCCGCTCCCTGCGCTGACTTACAGAAAATGGATCATCCCAAAACAACTCTGGAGGAGGTCAAGTAGGGGGTAACGAGTGAGCCTGTGCCAGTAAAACTGCTCTGAATTCCCTCTCACTGAGAGGTGGGCCCAGGAAAAATTTAAAATGACAGGTGGAGTTGCAGATCTTATCTCATAACTTGATCTAGGTCTGGAGGAGGAAGAGGTGAAGCAACCGCTCATTTTATTGGATTTTTGTTTGTTTGCTTGTTTTTGTTACTCTGATCTTCCCTCGTGTATTTGTGTTGTTTCTGGGCCAACGCAGCGCTCCAAGAGCCAGCATCTGGAAGGTCTTGAGAGTTCACTGGGCTCCCATGCAGGAATGTGCATCCTGGTGTCCTGGACACACTGGAAGTGCAGCGCATACCGGTTCCCGGATCCCGGGCGCCCAGCTTTGTTAGCGTTCCCTGTCTGCCTATGGCTTGGTTTATTTGCTCAGTTGTGTAACTATGTGCAGAGAGGCTGCACGTGCAGAGCAGAACCACCAGCTCACTTACGGTCGCAGGAAATGTATCTCACTTTGCACACGGTTTCTCTCTTTG
The DNA here is from genome assembly GCF_023634155.1 of Falco peregrinus. Taxonomy (NCBI): domain Eukaryota; kingdom Metazoa; phylum Chordata; class Aves; order Falconiformes; family Falconidae; genus Falco; species Falco peregrinus. The sequence continues at coordinate 30,142,396 of NC_073725.1, read as the reverse complement.
GGTGCCCAACAGATAACTGATCTAGGACCCAAGACCTCATCCCAACATCCTCTACCACGTGGATACAAATTTCTATATGCTAATGCAACAAAGCACATGCAGCTTCTCCTGATAAGGATGTAAAATTAAACGACTGCACTTTACTTCAGAATGTGACTTTGGTTCTTCAAAGTATCTCTTCCTAAAAATTCTGGTTTGCCATACTACTTTATGATGGCAAATCCTCCATGCACTTCCTAACAGCAAAAAAAAAAAAAAATATATATATAATTACCTGAGGGCATAGTATCTAGTCTGAGGAACAACTGAGCAGTTATTTTCCTACACCAGAAAGTAGAAGTGTAGATTTTAATCTGTCTCCTTCTTTTTTAAAAAATTATTTCCCACATAAACGTATCAATATCGAGTCTGGTGGGATAAAGTATAAAGGTGTTTTGGAATAAAGTAAGAAGGCGTTTGGAAAGAAAAAGCCTGCACTTTTCAGATCCCATGTGATTTTCTGATTCATTTCACTAGTCAAAGAAGAAACGAAGTCTATGAAAAACATCCATCCAGGACTAAATATAACCATCTTTCTTAATGTGGAATTTTATGATGACACCCAACATAAGTAACCCAGGTTTTATGGAATCTAAACAATCACTTTTTCCATTCCCAAATAATTTTTCTTCTGCTTACAGAAACCAAAAAGAGAAATGTGACCCTGTGTTATGAACTGCCTCAAGATCTTGTAGATATATCAGGAATCTAGCAGTGGTTGCAGTCTCTGAAATATTTCTCTACTCTTTTGAAAATTAGATCTGTGCACAGCCCCCGAAAACTATTGCATCCTGAACTCAGCATTTCACCTGTCTGCGTAAATATTACTCATCCCAGTGCAGACTTTTTTATTTCCCAAATCCATCAAGATTTTAACAACTTTCTCCTCGACCTGTAGTTCCTAATTTGATGTAATACAGCCAGGTGGCTCTGATTTATGGCCTTTCAGAAGGGACTCGCGCTGTAACAGCCAAAGTTACTTCACAGTCATAAAAGAAATGGAAAACCATTGGGCTTTTTAAAGCCTTACAAGAACTTTCCTCTGCCCTTTCTTCCTCATTAACTTTCAGAGGGTGACAAAGGCCTCACAGTTGTGCTGTGCTGCTGTAGCCTTCTCTCTTGGATGCCTGGCTGCTTTCTCACACCCCTGCCCCCAAATACCCTGGCATTTAACGTGAAGACTGGTGAGATACGTAGCGTTGGTAGCGACTGCGGAGGCAGGACGCGTTGGCCAGTGCTGTTAACTGCAGTGGTGGTTTCTCTCCTTGTTCTTCCACCACAGCAGATGTACTCTGGGACAAACCAAAGCCTTCAACGCCAAGCAGATTAATTAAGATGGCGTGTGTCATTAGTTGCTAGGGATATAAATGGGTAATTCCAGGGCTTTTGAGATGTTGCTCTCTGAATCGGAGCATATTTTCCCAGCCGTACTAGAGGGAGAGTAAAAGAAAGGTCACGTATGAAATCCCCAAGGGTTTACAGGAGAAATGGGAAAGAATGGGCCTTTCAGGCCGAGCAGGAGAAAGCTTCCTCCATTCTGTTTTCTAATGAAAGCAGCAAATAAAATGAGACTAGATGGGATTCATCACGGCAATAGAAAAGAAGTGATGTGCTACAAGTAAGCACACTTAAAATATTAAGTACCACAGCTCGTGACAAAGCTCAGCTAGGAGGAGAAGCCAACTTTACCTGCAGCTTCTTCAAATAAAGAAAATGGAGCCAGATCCTGCAAACCCTTACTTGCATAACTACAGAAGTCAGCATGTTTAATCATGCTGCTAAAATTTTGTGGGCTCTAGTTGTGAAATTGGACAGGGACAGAAAGAAAGTTGCTGTTTCTTGTCACACAGCAATTGCTGAGACTGGTTTCTAAGGATGCAAAAACTTTGCGAGCCAGCTATTTTCCACCCACTGCTGAACAGATATAATTTCCTGCAGCACAACAAGGGAAAGGCGTGAAGAGAAGTAAGCGGCATTACTGATCGATTGCCTTCATGAGGACAATGCCATGCCAGACTGCGTGTTCCCAGATTATGCCTCTGACACTGGCTCCCTACCCATCAATGCCGTTGGCCTCAGATGTCCCATCTGTAAAGCAAAAATAGTAACACCACCTTCTCCTGGCTCTTTTGAGCCCTTCAAGGATACAGCCTATTTCTTCTGCCACATTTGGGCAGCAACTCAAACAGGGCCATTGAATATGCCCACAATATAACTGGCAAATTTAGCCTGGGTCTTTCATATAGGAGTAGAAATGGATACTACTTTTTACATTCTGCCTTAATACCACAAGGCCAAATACATGGAACCACATGTTGGCTACCCCTGATTTTAAAAAACACCTCCTTACCCTACACCCATCACCCGCCAGACTCCACTGGTACACCCGTCCACTGCTAAAGCCAGGCAGGAACTGGCTTTTCTGATGAAGTCTGCTCTGAGGACTTGCTCGTGCACAAAGAGCCACTGTGTGGCTCATCATTACATCCACACACCTGGCAGATTACGCTGTCCAAATTTGCATTCGAGTCTAGTGTTTGATCCCGCTACCGAGGAAAGCCTTGCTCAGGTGTGGTTACCCACTCCGCTGCTCCGGCCATCAGCCATGTCCCCATGTGGCCGGTCAGAAGAAGGATATTGGTTCACTGTGGCCAGTTCATATGAGTAGGGACTAAGGAGGTCATTAATAAAGAGCATGGTTATGAAGATCCCTTTTCAACTGTGATCATTTGTTCTCAGGATGTGATGGGAAGCCCTGATAAGCCTTGCCTGCGACTGCAAAAAAACACAGGGGCATCACCGTTAACCACGGTGAACCCCCACGGCTCTTACGGCTGCCGGCTGAAAACCAGAGCACTGAACTCGCTGCCAGCACTAGGAAGGGCTTTTACTTGCTTCATCTCCTTTTCTCCATTAAGGTGGGGGCCTGGACACTCGCTTTTTCATGACCTGGCAGCTGAATTAGCTAACACACAACGGGATGATGGGTTGGTCTGAATACACTATAATTCTCTTTTGCAACATGTATGACAGGCATATTACAGAAGGATTTTGGATCAGACAGACCTGCAGGGTACAGGGCAGGGGCCTGTGAAGGAAAAGATGCCAAACATGGGCTGTTTTGTTTGTTGGGGTTTTTTTCTCTCATCATTATGTAATGTGTTGTGTTTCTCGTCATCTGTAACGGGATGTGGCAAGTATCACAGTCCCACAACCACATCTTAAACCCTGAAACCTTTTACTGCGCATTCCGTGTCCTTTGCAGGTCGGAAACCAGGAGAGGAGACAGTTGTTTCTTATTTTCATGTAGGTTAAACACAGTTCAATTCACAGCTCATACAGGTGACAGTTTAAGCATCCCTCCAAATGAGGACAAAAGTGGTTCATACAGACTGGGTTTACTGAGCAAGCTTCCCATCAATAAAGCCACATGCAGGAGGCAAGCAAGGTTTTAAACTCAGACCAAGTGCCAGCATATGGAAAGAAGGAAAAAAAGAAAAGCACTGTGGTACCCCACTAGGATTTCCCTCCTGAAAAATGGAAGGTGCAGAGAAAAATGGGCCCCGGGAGCCCAGCATCCACCAGATGTCACTGATGTTCCTCCCAAAACCAGAGGACCCAGCACCAAGCCAGGAAGGGGGGGGGGGGGGGGGGGGGGGGAAGGGGGAAGAGTGCAGTGCTGGTGGGCAAGTTCTGTACAATTCCAGGAAACTTCCTAGTTAAATCAACAACCCAACCTGTTTCAAAACCCTGAAGACATTTTCCTTACTTTTATTTCCAAAGTCTGCCACACTCTGCTTACCTTACCTGTGTACTCCTGACCTCTGTCATTCCCTGCTATGTCTTCTTCTTGGTGGTTTGAAATGGGACCGTCAGGAAGAGAAAGGTGTCGAGACAAGCTATTCCCCTCTTTCTTCCCCCCCCCCCCCCCCCCCAGCTCCATTCAGCCCGAGGTTTTACTCACCCCCGGGTGCAGTTGGGATGGCAGAGCTGGCAAACCGCATTCCCATCCGCATATTTCCAGACAAGGGTGTCATTCTCACCCAGAACCCCTGCTGGGCAGGATTTCACGCAGTGGGGGCCGTCTATAAAATGGGCACATTTCATGCAATTGTCAGGGCCCTGCAAAGAGAAACAGCTTGTTTATAATGCCATCACATCAGCCTGTTCAGGAGGAAATTCAGAAGATAAACCTAATGCCTTCCACTGCTGGAAGCCTTCAGCATCGTCTGGTTTTATGACCTTGCTACCACCTGATATTCTTGCAAGTATTTGCTCCTGTAGGATGGACCGTACAAAACGTAGCACCTGATGTTTAAAGCTAATATCTTCTTGTGTTTCAGTGTTGCCGCTTTTTTTCCCACTGCCTTTTCTGGTTGGGAAGCTTGCATTTTGCATGTAAAACAGGATCATTTAATGACACCTTGATAAGGGGTCAGCTGAGCGGTGGAGGGCCTGCCTGCTGCAATCTGCCATCACACGATATAAAACGCTGGACTTGGACCTGCTGACACCTCCCTGAAGTACTGGCCCCAAATCATTATTTCCCTGGTTTCTCAGCATGGGTTCTTTCCTCTGTTAGGGAAAAGCAGGGGATAATGGAGGCAACACAACCCAAGGAGTCCATGGTTTTGTTTGGTTGGTTGGGTGTGGGTTTTTTTTGTTTTTTTTTAACTTTGAAAACTACTTAATTTGTGTTTAAAGGTGTTGCCTTTGGCTGTTGTTGGCAGAACTGTTTTTATTCAAGCTATAACAGCACCAGGAATGCCCTAAATATTTTAAAGCAGGGGAACCAGCAATTCTGGGTCAAATTCTACTATGGAGAAAAACCAGACCACATCCACACCACTGGTTTCAGTGGGAATAAAGTAAGACGTGCTACAGGAAGATTATTTTAATTACTGTAATGTCTAAGGGCCGCTATAATAGACTGATGACTAGATGCTGGGCAAATATGGAATGAGGGGGTGGTCACCACCTGAAGGAGCTTACAAATGTTTGTAACACCCCTGAGGCCATGGTGGTCTAAGCTAGAAGGGAGGATGGAAATGCTTCACATTACTGAGCAGTGACTTTTCAAACTGATGATGTGGAAGGATGGAGCACTCAGTGCCTGCAGAGGATGGGAAGAGGTGTTTAAAGAGAGGAGGATCTCTGACAGAAGTAGGGGATTTGATTTAAATTACAAAAAAAAAAAATAAAAAAAAAGAGAGCGAAGAGAGAGAGAATTAGAGTTTTACAATTAAGATATGATTTTGATCTGATTAAAAGGAAATTGTTTCACACCACTGTCAAACTGGATGTTTCATAACACAAAAGGGTTTTCTCAAAATTAAAGAAGAAAATTGAAGAAGACTCTGGATGATTCGCAAGATTACATTGTATTGAGTTTTGTAGAAGAAGCTTTTGTATGAATTTGGAATATTTAAACAAGTTTGAAAATCCAACTGATTCATTTCAATTGCCTTTCTTTGAACATAATTTACACCTGCAATGACTTTAACATAGGTAATTACTGTAACCTAGTTAGAGGAAGGAACACGACTTTAAGTAAAAACTTAAAACTTAACATGCTTCCTGCATGTTTTTCGATAAGCATTTGGTTTTGATCATGATTTTATCATGGCTTTTGAAAAAGGCAAAAAGCTACTGTTTTAATCCACTATTTAAACACTTTTTCTCCTCTGAATAAGGAAATTTAATCTGTTCAGGCCAACTTGGCAGTTCACTAGCTACATGTTCCTGAGATGTTTGCCAGATTACTGTACCGTCACACATGTAAGCCATTTTACCCCCCTTGTAAAAAGACACAGAAAAGAAAGGCCCTACGACGCCTGTGACTGTGGATTACATATATAATGGGTGACACAAAAGAAAAATAACACCCTGAGGCTCCCTCTCCTGCGTCTGCTTCCCTGCCTCACAAAGGCTTGACTCCTAACCCCCCCATCTCCACTCTTGGAGAAGGGTGAAGAGACCTCAGGATTATCTCAACAGGGGAAATACACATTGATACTCGGCCTGAGGCACGGGTTTGCTAAGGTGACTGCTCTTACAGGCCCAGTGCAGGTTGCGTTGTATGCGGTGGAGTTCTGCACCAGGCACTCGGGGTGGCAGGGCAGGCACTTGGACTCCCTCTCAAACTCCCTCGGCTCCCTGAAAAACAAACAAACAAGAGAAATAATTAAAAAACCCAGGCTGATTAGTGAGTGATAGATTTCCTCTTCCTGACTTCTCCAGTTTAAATGGATTGGGATGATGGTGCTGAGACAGGAGGAGGTACAGGAGGACCCTCCTGGCTACACCAGCAGCGCTGGCCCAGCGCGACCAGGGGGAGGTAAGAGTAAGGGAATTTTCGTTGACGGTGAAACACATGGTGCTCCAGATTGCATACTACAAATTAGTTTACTTTCCCTTTTAAGGTAATGACACAGAATATTCACGACGATTTCCAAAGGCTTTTAAATGGTAGTGATGCAAAGAGATCAGCAAAAACAGTTTAAGTGATTCCAAGGCTCGAAATAATAATTAGGAAAGTTAAAAAGCAATGCACTGATAATTAAATTCATGCCCTCCCTACAACACACAATGAATCATTAAAATATGAAAGCTGGGAACAGATGGTTTCAATAGCAATAAAGCTGTTCCACTTCAAGTAATGGTGTTATTAATTAAACTAAATCTACCCATCATTTGACACAAAAAATGCCCAGATCTGCCCTTCAGGTCTTAATAGCTGCTGGAGGGAACCAACTTACAAAAAAAAAAAAAGACAGCTGCTAAACTGCAAGCTGCTAGAGAAATACAAACATCAGGGGCATCAGCACCCTGTCAAGTACTTGCTTAACACTCATGATTTTTAAAAGTCAAACTTTGAAAGATTTATTAAAATATCCCTGTAATTTTCAGTGCTAGATGTGCCTTCCCCCCCTGAAAAACCTAGCTGCAGTCCTGACAAACAATGATACGCTCCCTTCAGCCTGAGCAAGGCTGAAGCAATAATTTTGCCTGGAATTGCTGCTCTCAGTGCTTTTCAGATGAAAGTTCATTCTCCCTTGACTGCAACTTTGCAAATTGCAAGGGCAAGCCTACTGGAGCCAGGGCTACGGGGCCACTGAGCTCCCGGGAACTGCAAACGGCTCTAGCTCTCGACCGATGCGCTTGACATGACAGACAACTGGGATTTTCACTGGGGCTTTAAGCTCCTTTATTTCTCACGGGAAGGAAGCATAAGGCTTAGCCTCCTTGGGCCTCCAGATACTCTCCTTGCAGGCTTAGGGGCATGTCTTCTTGGTAGCCACTGCGGCAAGAGCAAACACCTAAGCAATGCTGATGGGGAAGGGGAGGTACCTCAGCCAGGCACCATGCTCACACCTCTGCAAAGCTGGTGAAATCCCACGCAACCGCAGGGCCTGGTTTTTGCTTGCTTTCTAGTTGCAACAGGTTTTCAAAACCAACCACCCCCACTCCCGAATTGTCGCCAAAACCTCAAGCACCCCTCGGACGCCTTACCCTTGCAGGATGTTGCACTGTTTCACACACTCCTTCTGGCGATCGAAAAACCTGCAGGAGAAGCAGTGGAAGGGTCCTGGGCCCCAGCAGCCCACGTCTGAGCACAGGGGGTCACAAACGTGCCTGGCAGCAGCTGGGAGGGAAAGACAAGAAAAGCCATGAACGTCAAGGCAGGAGAGAGGGCAAATGCAGCACTGCCCATGACTCCGTCCTGCTCAGCCGCTTTCCCCAGCAGATGTGAATGGTCCTGGCAGCATGGAAGAAGAATAATCATGCTTCTCTTCATTCCCAAAGCCTGAAATTAAGAGTGACTTCTGGCCTTTCAAAATAAGAACGAGCTCCCTGTGACAGTTTAACAGCTGTGTAATAAAGATAAACCAGTACCAGGCTGAGAGTTGGGGTGGTTCAGTCTGGAGAAGACAGTGCCCTGGGGAAACCTTACTGGGGCCTTTTAACACTTAAAGGGGCTTATAACGACTTTTTGCCAAGGCCTGCAGTGACAAGGGACAACAGTTCTGAACTGAAAGAAGGTAGATTTAGATTGGATATGAGGAAGAAATAGTTACGATGGCACAGGCACAGGCTGCCCAGTGGATGCCCCATCCCTGGCAGTGCTCAAGGCCAGGCTGGACTGGGCTGGGAGCAGCCTGGGCTGGTGGCTGGTGTTCCTGCCCGTGGCAGCGGGCTGGACTAGATGGTCTTTGAAGGTCCCTTCCAACCCAAACCGTTCTGTGGTTCTATGACCAATTTCCAAAACACAAGAAATCCATATTCTGCAACAAGAAGTAACTAGATTTTGGTGCAGGACCACTGCAGTCAACAGCAGCATGGTTGAACAACAACTTTGACCTTGTCAAAAAGCCCAGTATTTGGAGCTAGCTTCTGTGTCCTTCAACCTGTGTGGCTTCATTATCCCCACAGTGGTGAAGCAGCTCCTTCCTATCTGCTGGAGACCATGAAGTCCACACCTCAGTAAGAAAATATCCCACTTTTCCCTCACCATCTTCATTAAAGCAGTATCACTGACAAATTACTCTTGCATTTCAGCAATAGCTTCCATGGGAAGCAGGAAGGCAGCCCTGACTTACCACACTCATTTTTATTTCTGTTCTGTATAATCTTTGTTTTCTGGCTCGGAGTTGCAAACAGGCTGCGCCAGTCCATGGTGTCAGCGTAGCAGAGGTTCTTGTTCTTCATAATGGCGACATCTCCATCGCTTATTTCCTTGAGTGAGCGCAGCCCTAAGGACTGTATTTTCAAGTTAACAACAGCAAGGGAATACTGGCCACTAAAAAGGAGATGGACAAAAAGAAAACACACAGAAGAACGAGAATTAGTAAGCAGGGTTTTACTCAGCACATTTTTCTTTTGGTTTTCAAATGTGTGTTGCTGTGAATTGAAGTTTGTTCAAGCAAGATGCTGCTCAGCCCTCTAAACTGAACACCTGGTACATGGCATACCTACTGTAAAACTACGGCAACACTCGTACCTGGTTTTGCATGGGCTTTTTAAGCTAAAACTGGCAGGGCATGTGCACTCTGTCAAGTAAATGGTGTGCAAGAATGGTTGTAGGCAGAGCAGCTATTACTTTGTGCTGGTCCACCAAGCCATCCTTCCTCTCAGGGTAAGCCCAGGAGGGTGTTGGCTGGACTGCTAGTGTCTGTACCACCTAGCAGCCATGGTCGCCATCCCTGACTGCCCAGCTACCTGAAATCCCAAAGTGCTTCTGATTACATTGCCCCAGACTGCAAAGAGTGCCCTCCGTCCTGCTGGCTCTTCCAGGCTGCTGGTCCCCAGAGCAGGCTCCTGGCAGCCTTCCACACACAGCACAGAGCTGAGGGTCTTACCTCCCCAGCACAGTATCTACTGCTACCAAGATGGTGCTCTGCTCCTCGCAGGGTTTTTCCCCTTTTGCATCAGTTTTGGGACACCCGAGTCTCACACCCCCTGTTACCTTGGGGTGCTCGAACAAGTGCAGCTCTAAACACAGTTTCTTCTACAGTCGCTCTGGCAAGATGATTTACTTACTGTTGCTTGGTTCTGCCTCGTATAATCTCCAGATTTTCAAAAGCATAGAGATCAGTAGCATTATCGGGCCAGGCTTGAATCAACAAAAATCCTGAAATGAAAAAAAGATTTAATAATAATAGTAGTAATGACGACGATAACAATAAAAATAACAATAATAATAAAACGTGGTCAGTATTGGCAGCAGAACCTCCTCCTTGAGCTCCTCTGGTGCTGGGAGAAGGTGTTTGTGCTTTCCCTATGGTTATCTGAGAATCTTAAAGTGAAACATGACATTTCAGGGAGCAGGAAGATATTTTTAAACCCTGTTTTATAAACAGTTTACTACTCGGCCCACCACCAGGGCTAAGGAGCGTAAAAGACAAGTATGCTGGTGAGCCACCCATCCTGCCACACCGCGCTGCCAGTGACGACGGCTCTGGCTAGCAGATACCCTGGCTGAGAGGTGGCGGGCACCAGTGCTATGGGAGAAAGGCATCATGCCATCCCATTCCTGAGCTGCCCTTGGGGAATGGGAAAACTGAAGAGAAAGCAGAAACAGAGCAGAACAGACAGCTGCTCAGAGCAGATTTGCTAAGGCAAGCAGATTTCCCTGCTCAGCCAAGGTGCCCAGGAGGAGGGGGAGAATTCGGGGAATCGCAGGCAGGTCTATGAAGCTCTGGGGTTAGTTGTTGCTACCATGAAGGGAACTAGACAGGTGAAAGAGAGCAAGGAAAGGGGAACTGGAGTCATGTCTGTGGAGCCAGCTCTGATGTTACGCTCATTTTATAATGGGCTGAACAAAATTACTTTTAATTGATACTTGGTGCAAGACGGCGGCTGAGGGCTCCGCTGGCTACTTTGTGCTTGTGGAGACATATTCACCCCAAGGAAGAGCTCTTCAGGCTGGAGAGGGTGTCTCCACAAGGATGATGCAAGCCACTGAGCACGCTTCCCTAAGGAGCTGCTGAAAGGTTTTCCACAAATAGAAACAAACTTGGCTTTTTTTAGCTGGAGTGACACGCCTCTGCATCACCACAAACTTCTTGGGTGGCTGAGGATCTCCTCTGCTTTTACTCTTTGCTAGGGCTGACAGTTCAGCAGAAGGGATGGTCTGGCCAAACCACACACCTTGGATAGGTGACCAGCGTGGGTCACACGGGTGTAATGCTGGTGAGGTGTTGCTGACCACCTTCGTGAAGGGTGACCCCTAGTAGCTCAGGGGCAGAAACAATTTGCTTGGATTTCTCTCCATGTGCTTAAAAAATTTCCCTCCACTCCCTTTGTGTTTTTGGCAGTACCAGTCAGAGGACATTGCAACTTAAAACTCATTGCTAACCTGATATTTCTTTAACTGTTTTGAAGACATCCAACTTCTTGGGGTCCAACGGCAGGGTCTTTGTGAAGGCGTCCCTGAAACAAACAGAACGAGGAATTGGGAAAAGAATGGCTCAGCCTGATTTTCTCCCTAGCCCTTCTCCTCCAGTGCTGAACGACCAGCAGGCAACTCACCCTAGAAATGCAACTGGGAGAATGCTGACGTCCCCATTGATCTTGGTACAGTTTTTGAAGGAGTCTATGTTTGTGGCATTTATGGAGAGGATCCCTTTGAGTTCACCTATTCCAATGCCATTGCACACTGTTAAGAGAGAAATACAAAAGTCAGGGGGGAGAAGAGTGAAGCCCAGTCCCATGGGAGGGAGTAAACATGGAGATGCTGTTACTCCAGAAAGCACTCCCCTATGGTCAAACCTACCACTGCAAGATGAATTTCACAGATCTGTTGCCTACTTTTGCTTTTCAGAAAGCACCACAGGACAATGGCTTCCTACTTGCCCAGCTGCGCAGCTCTGGTCCGAGCATCTCTGCACACAGGCTGTGGCACGTGCCCATCTCTCTCTTTGTTCTGCTTTCATTTTACTCCCCTTGATGAGATACTGGGAAGGACAGGTGAAGGAGAAGGCTGACGTGCAAGATACACATGCACACAATGCATGGTTTATCTGCTGTACTTGTGGTGTATCCCAGTTGGAGAGCATGCTCCACAGCCACATTTCCTGATCAAACCACTTGTCAGATCTCCAATCTATCACTGGATATTTATATTGAATTTGCACTTAATTGAGATAAGAACTCCATATACTTTTTCTACATCTCAAAGCCCTACTGGTTTATTCCATGTTTTTATACCTTTGCTGCATAGCCCATCACACTTTTTACACTTCCGAACACCGTTTTCTTCCACTTCATAGGTATCGGTATTGCACGAGCGAACACATGAGCCGTGGTCAGTCACCACGTAGTTGTCTGGAAAAAATGAGGATACAAAGGTCACTGAAATACGAGGGATGTGTTGGGGGCTGCACAGGCACTTCAGCACTGGGAAGAAAAAGGGGGTTTGAACTTTTGGCATACTTAACAAAGCACAGGCATCAATTATGAATTCTCACAAACACCCTCTGAAGGTAGATGGACATACAGTGCTCACCATTTTACAGAGAGGGGAACGGTCACACAAGGATAAACCAACAAGGCCAGGCTGTGCACCAGTGCCATGATCAGGATCAATACACAGCACTTCACCTCTGCGCACTCTTCCAGGCCAAGGGCTGGCCAGGGCAATGGTCATCCCCAGAAAGGGGTACCAGTTCTGTACACCAAACCTTCTTGCACATTTAAGTCTTGAAGGGTTAAAAAAACATGGATATAGAACAGTGTGAAAGAAAAACCAATATCTGTTGAGGAAACAATGATCATAGGCCTTGAGAGGGAGGCGTTTAAACCAATGACTTTCTACCAGTCCTAATTAAGAACCAATTACTACCAGTTGATACTGCTTTGATAATCCACGGGACTGATTCAATACGGTCATTGTCCTAAAGATTCTCATGAGGTGTTTTTCTCCCCATCAAGAGAAAAATCTTCAGAAGTCACAATTCAGTGGTTAAAAATCAGGGAAGGTGATGGATGCAGACGGTTTGAAAAGGCTGTCTTCTTTACCAGCTAATTCCCTCATTTTTGTTACCTATTCCCAGTTCCCACAGAAGCTGAGCAGAAGAAAGTTCTCTTTCACTTGGCCATAATGCAGAGGGATAACGCAGGTCCCTTCCCACTCCTCTCCAACCTCCCACCTCCTCTGCGGCTGTGGAAATGAACTTACGTGGACATTCCCTCACACAAGTGGCTCCGAAGCTGTATTTTCCATCAGGGTTGACATCCATCTGATAAGTGGTGGGATTATACAGGACCAATGGGGGACATGTATCCTTGCATGTAGCATCGTCCCGAAACTTGCGGCATGCCTGTCATTGAACAACAGCACCTGTTAAACTACCTTCTCCTTAAAAAGTGACAATAGTTTTACATTTGCTCCTTAAAAACACTCTGATGGGCTCATCATGTTTCGTGCTTAGCTCTAATGGAACTCCCAGGCAGCTACAGGATGGGATGGTCCCTCATGCTTTGAAGGTGAAAGGTTGCTTCAGGTTGGGCAATTGAATTAAATATTTAGGAAAAAAACCCCAGAGAACATGAGGTTTTCTTGTTCTGAACAAGAAAACTTGGCACTCGGGTGGAGAGCTGCTGGGATTCACATGGGAACAGAAGTGAATCTGCATGCCTTAGAAGAATTTTCCCTACAAGCAGTAACCAAATCCAGACAAACGGTACTTTTCTTGGCTGCTTTTTTAATAACCAAAATCAAATCAAGTCCTTTCCTGCCGATTACTGACTTTTCTGGCGAAATATTAAACTGAAGTCATTATATTTGGCTGCAGGTAATGAACAATTTAGCAGGCATTTATGAAGGACAAGTTAGTTCTTCCAATCTATTTCTGCTTTAAATTAATAATCACTCTCTTTTCCCCTTTTTTCTTCCCTGGCTTTCCAGATGAGAGAATAACTGTCTTCTCTGTGAGCCAGTAACGGCATCATAGCCATGCAATTTATTAAGGGGACCAGGAACAGAGGTAACAACAAAACTGAGACCAGACGGTTTCTGTGCTGATTATCCAGGTGTCACCTAATTCAGAATGAACTGCAGTGCAAACATGGGGAAGAGTTAAAACCACAGTGTGCACCACCAACGCCCTGAAACTCTTGCAGAAAAGCAATGAGAAATGAGACGTGTTTTTTTTCCTAAAAAAACCTCCATTTTCTCCTTCTCCCTCCATTGCCCCAGGGTCCCCCAAATAAAGTGCTTTTGTGGCAAGTGAAAACCAGAAAATGAAACCTTGATTTCATGTCTGAAGTTAATAAAATGCAAAAAAAAAAATAATAAAAAAAAAAAAATCCATCATCCCTTCTTCCCCTTACAAGTTCTTGCTTTAGCAAACCAAGTTTATTACTGACTAGCGCTAAGGAGCACAAGGCCAAGCTGTGCTGGCATGGAAAACCGCTGCACCAGGGAGGCAGCTGAGGACCTGGGGACCTGCCTGCGTGGGGAAGTCACCCTACAGCAAACACTCAGCTGCTCTGCAACAACTTTGAGCTCACTGGGCTCTTGATGGCGCTAACACTGCTTTGGCAGGCACTAGGAAGGTCCACCTGCAGGGTCAGTAGAAACCTGCTAAGGATGCTGTGAAGCTCATGTCCTCTTCCCTCCCACTGACCACCCGCACAGGGAAGCCCTGGAGCACCCTCCAGGTCAGCACCCCTCAGAGGCCTTCTCGGATGGAAGGAGGGTAGAGGACATGCAGCTGGAAGCCTGCCTTGCTGTGCCAGGGATTTAAGCAGTTATGATGGTGGTGTAGCATCATTACCAGGCAGTCGCTCTCCCGAGGCCCCGTGCACCCCGCGGCACACTGGTTGTGGCAGCAGTCACTGGGCACCTTTCCCCTGCACCGGCCAGAGCACTGCTGCGCACAGATGACTTTTGTTACTGGAAGACACAAGCAAAAACAAAAACATCAGGCATGAAGAATGTTAGAGCTGTATTTATTGCAACGAGATCAAGAAATATGGAAAAAAAGGTCTGATGCAGGATCTGTTCTAGATTTTACCCCTGGGATGCGTGTTCTGTCCTTATATAAGGCCAGCGCTCTGGAGGGGTGAGAGCTGGTGTGGGTGGTGGTGAGAAGGGATTGTGTTCAGCCCATAATTATCTTGGCTCTTGCGAGGTGCTAAGCACTCCGGTCCCAGCCAGCAAACCATGGCCTGCTTAGAAATAGCATCCAGGTCCCTGTGGCATCAATGCCTAAATCAAGAAAAATTCTGTGGAGTCATTGCATCTTACAGCTGGACAACAGAGCAGGATCTGGCTCCATTTTGCTGAGAAAATCTGCTATTATTGGTGCTAGCTTTGGGAAAAAACAACATGAAAAGAGAACTGCCAGGACTCTCTACTATAACGGGAAACCGTACGTTGTTGGTGTGGTGTTAGGATCCCTTCAGAGCGCTAAAAATATTTCTGAAATTTCCAGAGAGAGGGGACGCCCAGTCAGCAAACTGATTTCATACGTGAATTGTATTATTTTTCTTTAGGCTTCAATTCCTTGGCCAAATTTTATCTTCATTACTCAGCTCCCACTGGGTTTGCACCAGTGCAGCAACCCAGACGAAGAACTGGCCCCAATTCAGCGTTTTGCAGGGAAGAAAAACCGCCTGCAACATTTTGTTGAGAATCCTGAAATCATCTCCATTTGAATATCAAAGCAGAGAAAACTATAATCAGAACAATTTAAAAAAAAAAAAAACACAACACCCAGAAATTAATGGCTAGCATGTGTTTGTACCAGAGACGCAAAATGGGATTGTTTGTTCTCTAAAAAAAAAAAAAAAAAAAGACTGATCCACAGACCCTGGCATTAGATGTCAGAGAAACCTGATGGCTAACCCACTGTGCTGCAGCGCCCCGAGCATCCCAGCGCGGCGCTAGCCTGAGCGGTTACCAGCTCTGCAGCTGGCACAAATGAGCTACAATATCATCAGGAACTCCTGTAAGTCTGAAACAGACGGTTGTTAATTAACAGAAAGTTATTGGTAAGTGTAACCTGCTACAGGGTATATAACTGATATTTTAAAATAATATTTCCTAGCTTTTTCCACTACACACTTTTATATGCAAATTGTATTATTTCATTTCCCTTGTAAGTCTGTAAGCAAGATGGTATATTTTCAAGGAAACAGATTATTTCCACAATATGCATTAGCTTCTCCGATAGCAACCCCTCCATTCAACTAGAAATGGGGGAATAAAAGGCGCATTGTTCTACACGAACAGCACTTCGATATGATTTTTTTTATAAGCGTCAGCAGGGGAGTAAAACAGCTCGTCACTTTGATAGCTATTGACTAGAGCTTCCTGCTGGAAACATAGATCACGGCAGGCATTTATATTTCATACGAAATATCCCACATTTGTTGAAGGAGAAAGATATGCATCACCCCAAACCTTCCCACACATGGAAGCGTGGGATACGTTTTCAGTTGGCCAGATTCTCAAATGCCTGGAAAGGAGAGCCAGAGCCTGCAAGCAGTTTTGCTTTGCACGCTCCCAGTTACCCTCCCAAAGCCAGCACGAGTCTGCAAATGCTGGGAGCTTGCAGGGCTGAGACTTGGGTCTCGCCAGCCCCTGGGACGGCTGTGTGGCCTCCACTGCAGGACTGACCTGGGCAGGGCTTTGTGAGCAGCAGCCACTGCCCACCTCCAGAGCCAAACTGCAGAGTGGAATGAAAAACTCTAAAGCTTATATTAAATGAAGAGAGAAAGGCTCTGTGTTCTTTTCCCTTAAGCTCTAGAAGGCGTACAGCTCTGGCCTGATACTTGCAAGCAAGAAGCTTAGGTGTAGGTGATTATTTGCAATGGAAAACCAAGGATAGGATGTTGCTGTCATTTGTGTTATGTCTAGACCAGCAATCTTTCCACTGAACCCTACACAAAACAAAGAATCAGAAACAGTGTATTTCCCTACTTATTACAGAAAAAAGGAAATAATAAAGTAGCAAAACAAACTGGGATGGTCTTCTTAGCTTTTACTTTGGGAAAAATAAAGCCTTGCAAAACCTCAAGCATGTTTCTGTCACTCCCTCAATATTAGACAAGCATCCTACCTGCACAAGTTTACAGTAAGGCACAGGCAGCCAACCTGAACAACCTCATGATGCCAAATACCTCCACTGACAAATTAGAAAATGGTTATGCATTTTCTGAGAGCCTTCCCAAGGTCCTCTGAGTACAGCATGTGGTGTGATCACCCACATGAAGGTGACACCTTTTGCATTTACAAAAGAAACCTATGGGGATTCCAAAGAGAGCAGTTAAAGCCAGCAAAAATCAGGTTATGTTGTTGCTTCTAATAGTAGAAATCAATCTGAAGTATCATTAACTGGCCTGCGGGAAACAGCAGGAAGGCAAACAATTCACCACACAGCTACCGCATTCTTTCTTAAACAGTAAAATAACTTCATGAATAAATGTTTGTAAGTGAAGATGGGAAAAAGTTAGAGGTGACAGATGAAAGCTTTCAACATGGGAGACAGCTGTGGTCCTTTGCCTCTGGAGGAAGAGCACATCTGCAGGGAAACTCAGACCCAAGTCAAGCCACCCCGAGGTTTCCCCTCCAGGAATGGAGCCACCCGGGGGCAGCAGGCACAGCCTGGTCTGCACTTCTGCGGAGTGGGCAGCGGGCCATGCCCACCCATGGTGCGCTTCAAGGAGCCCCAGCATAGCGGGATGCAGAGATGGGCAAGTGTGAAATATGTCACTAATTCACGCTTAGCGGGTTACTTTCTCAGCGGATAGAAATTTAGTATGTTGGAGCACACAAGATACTTCTTAGTTAATCTGCAGGCTTACGTGTCTGGCAGTTCTGTTCGCCTGGGCCCCAGCAGTGGTCTTCTGTGCAGTTCGGATGGCATTTGGGACCTAAAACACAACAGTGGAGTATTAAATTCTATAAGCGTGGAGAACAACAACATCACGTGAGTCACAGAAAACAAAGACTCGAGCTTCCCTTCTCGATAAATCAAGAAAGGAAGCACCTATATACCAACGCTCAGAAATTTTGAGAGCTGGACCTTAAATCTTTATTGTGTGTTCACCTCTGACTTCCTACGTGCGGTTCCCACACCTTTGAGCAAGTGAGTACAGTACCCAACCAGTCTAGCTTACGGAAGAGGTGTATTTTTCCCAGGAACAGGAATCTCAGCTACTGCCCAGCTGGACCTTCTGCTGGGGTTTGCATGCAATGGCAAGTCACCACCGGCTTGCGGCCAGGCATGTGCCAGCTGCTCGCTACAGGCCACATGTAAATCAATGTTTCTGAACAACACTGTTCGAAAAAGAAAACAAACCCAACTGGATTCGCAGGCAACCGCCAGCTACTCCGACCACAAAGTAATTTGACTTGTCTGCTTTGTGCCCTCCTCCCGCCCTTTGCCAAAAATACTGCTGGGTGTAGGACCACATGGCAGATGGACAGTCACTGGAGAGGCGGCAGAATGGGCAGACACCCTGCCTGACCCTGGAGGTTTGGCTCTGGGCTCCTTCCCATCCCTCCCTCCTTACGCTTTTCTTTCTTTTTCTTTCTTAACAACAGGCAAAGTCCCAGCGAAACAACTTATTTTAGATTACGGGCTCATTATTAAAACCATAAAAGGCTGTCTAAGCGGATTAATCTGGAATTCACTACTTTTAAGAGGCATTTCCTACTAGAGTGATTCTTCCTGCCAGCAACACGTGGTTCTCCCTGCCCCCACTGCCCATCACATAGCTGAACAAACGCCAATAGTTGTCCAAGAGCTGATTGATTTGGGGCAAGACCAAAGAACTTTCTGTTTTTTTGAAGTCGAAAAGTCAAAGGTTAACATTTCTGTGGTGTTTAGAGCCAAACTCCTATGCTGACTTGTATAGTTTGCAACTCCTTGATTACACTGGGGCTCTGCAAAAAAATATGTCAACACAGAAGTTGGCTATTAGCTCTCAGGCAATTACGCAATGGGAAGAAGATAAAGAAAATACGTTTCTCCGCCAATTTATAGCGCCAGAAATGAAATGCTCAGAAATGAAAATAAACATTCCCTTTCCGTGAAATGACTGGGGATTTTATGAGGGACTCATAAGGCTGAAGGATTAGCTTGAGCCCACTCTAAGCACATGCTACACAAACTTTTGAATATAGGCTCATCTCCCTGCTGATCTAAAGCATCAGACTTATCGGCTTGTTTATCATTAATTTTGCAAGGATAACCTGTGCGGCCTAAACCAGCAGAGCTTTACAGCACTCAGCTTCAGCCTTAGCGCTAACAAGGCTTCGAGTCCCACAGTAACTCCATGTGGGTTTTCCAGACCAGACTTCTATTGTAAACAGAAGATTGCTGGAAAGCAAACGAGTGCATGCTATCCTGCGCTGCCTTTGGAGAACACGTACGTAGGGTACTGTCTGAAATCCAGGGAAGGTTTCCCAAGAACTCCACTAAGCTGTGAATTAAGGACCTAACCACCCTGAAAAATTACACCTTGGGGGAGCGGTGAAGAAGTGAAAGGACTTCCCTTGGAAGAGGGCTTGCTGGCCCTGCGTGCAGGGCTTGGCGGACCTGAAACCCACCGCACGGAAGATGGGATGTTTGTTTTCTCTGAAATGGGGGAGTGCACAGCATTTTTGGTAAGTTAGTACTCACAAGAAGACAGGTTGCTTGCAAATTCAAGCACCGTGAGAGGCTTCTTGCTCGTGTCAATGATGTCATTCCAGAGAACGGTGTCCATGTTGCACAGTTTGGGGTTGTTGCTGATTTTAACACCTCCATTGAGAATTTCTGCCATGGAAAGAAAAAAAATGGTAAGTGAAACAAACTGCCTAAGTCTCCCATCTCTGAACTCAAGAAGGGGAAATAAAACATGTACTTCTTCACCTCGGGCACACTACACTATGCTGACAGAACAGGACAATCCACATAGCACCAGCACTCCTGATGGTGCCGCTAACACCGGGCTCAGACTGATGGGTTCTGGAAGGTCGGCTGCTGCTGGATGCCACTAAGAGACCAGCACATGTGGCTTTCTGCCTGGTGCCACCTCCAGAGGCCACTGAACTCAGCAGAGGTGGCACTGCTGGTATGCATACCAGAGACCATGTAAGACCCTAATTCACATACCAACCAGCTCCCACTGGAATTTAACAGAAAATACCGACGCACATGCGCTGGAATCAAATGATGCAAAGGAACAAGTGGATACTTCTTTGCCATTTTGGAGGACACAAATAAATCCCACCACCCTGGTGATGCTTTGTATTTTCTGGATCTTTCTGCAATGGGAAATTACGAACTTTCTTCATCTTTTGAAGAAGGCTGGCTAGCAGGAAAGCAGTTAGGAAACTGGGAAACTACATTCAGATGGGCTTGATGGCATATAACTCTGAGAGGAGATCTCCAGTCAGATCTCGATACCAATAACCTAACAGTGGAAGTTTGTTTTACAGGTGCCTCCTCCACCTCTTGCCCTCATCTCACCTGACAGCCGTTTCATCGGCAGTTCTCGGAGTCCCTGGGTTTTATTCATGTGGTAATTGGATAAAACTGCCAGGGCGTAAGAGTTGTCATACAGCACATTGCCTCGGATGATCTGGAGGTTTTCTAAGGGAATGACATCCACCATGTTAAGCGCGATGAGCACATAGCCTGCAACCTCCTGTATCGTCTGAGAGAACAGAAGAAACAAAGTGCTTAATCCATACCACTCTTGACAGAGTCACTTTCCTCCTCCCACCCATCCAATCCATCATCTTTCAATTTTAAGGAATGATAAAACACTTAATCTCATTAAAAAGTAAATAAATACGAGAAGAAGAAGGGACTAGATGGGAAATATTGTCAGGTACAAACTGAGCCTTAGAGCAGCTGCCAGGGGGTCATTCCAAAGGTTCAGCTTACCCCTGTTCCATCCCCAAGCAAAGGCAAATGGGGCTGCCTTGGGGATGCAGGAGAACAGGGCAAGCATGTACGATAGGGCAAGCAAGTGCGCTGCTTCCCCTGAATACTTGCCCAGCCTCCAACCACTGGCAGCACAGACACCATTTGGTTGAGGCTCTTATGCTCTCTCTTCTGTGTCCCTTCCCTTGCAGAGCCTCCAATGCTCAGCAGAGGGGAAGATCAGGTAACCTTCTCCCTCTTAAATAACAGTTACAGGACAAAAAGAAAAGTGAGGCACTGTCCCTGGATGTAGGTTAATTCCTGTACTGTGAAATGTGTGCATTTCTATCTCCTACAAAAATAACCATAAATGAAAAACCCTCAGGCTACCACTTAGGATACTTCCCTGTTCTGTGCAGACTACCAGTGAGGGTTCAAGAGACCTGTTGCATTCCTGGGAACTCTGAGCTCCATGGTCAAGTTGTGCTTGGGAAAGAAAAATGGCAACACCATTGTGTTTGTAACCCATATATCTGAACCACCTCTTTTCTGATGTTTTTGCTTGTTGCTATGATGAATTTTTTTTTTCCTTTTCTTTGTTCCCTGAGAAAAGCTTACACAAAGAGATTACGCCCCTCAGCCCAGAGGACTGACCTGTTTAATCACAGCTACCATACCAGAGCTCTTGATACCAGACACACACTTCAAATGGCAAAAAAACCTTCTTCCTTTACTGCCTCTTTCTTTGAAAACCTCCTAATCTGATAACTAGGCATACTAAAAGCAGTGCATTTAAAACATCTTTTAACAACAACAAACCACCCCACCAAAACCCGAAGGTGTGATGCTAATGCCACTGGTGGCAACCTGGCAGTGGGGGAGCAGAGCTGTACCCCTTGCCCAGTCTCTGCTTGGTGGAGAACCTGGAGGTCCCCATGGCAGACACTGCTCCTCCCCATGCTGCGGCTGTGTTTTAACGTCCATCCCCTGCCTGTTCCCCTTGCAGCTTGCCATGGTTACTCATGCACTCGTGTACAAAACAAGGCAAGTGCCTCTATGCTTCGAAACCTGCCATCAGTGGGTTGCCGCTCTGCTTTGCCCAGCAGCATCACGAAGCCTCTTGCACTCTGAGAAGCGAGGCAATCCGTAAAGATGTAAAAACATTTATAAGTAAGAAAAAACCCATCTGCATGGCAGCCAGCACATTGAAAAGCTACTTCTCAAAGTACCTGATTTAGTACAGTAGGGTTGAGCCTATCCTGCAGCCTACAGGTATGCTGAGACTATGATCTGCAATTTCTCTGACACTAGCTAGCTATGGTTTTGGATCACCACAGAATTTTCACAGGGAGTTGATCCTTTGCCCTTAAAAAAATGCTGCATAATTCTTTTAGCAGGGTAGGCCACATTGGCCAAGAACACTAACCTTCAGGAAAGAGAGGTCACGATTGTGCTCCACGTATGTAATCTCCAGGTTGCTGAGTACCACCTCGCAGTTGTTGTACATCCTCTGCAGGCTGGTGAAATGGTCTTCCACATGTCCCAGTTGGGTCAGCTTGTTATTTGTCCCTTGACAAACTGTGGAGGAAAGAAGAAAGCTCCATGAAGGAAAGCAAGAATAAATATGGGGTGAAGACTTGTTGCCCACCTGTCTTTACAAGCACCACACCAAGTGAAGCATCAGCACAGATTCATAAGAAACTAGAACTTTATCTTGCAGACCGTAATGGCAATAGTGTAGGGAGCGTCCCACGATTTCCAGGCACAGAGGTGTACCAGAATTAAGAACTGGAACAAATGGAAGAATTTCATGGTATGTTCAGCTCTGGCACACAAATCCACCTAAGCATGCTTTGCTGCTGGGGAAGAAACTGGTGCCACACAGAGCACCACCGAGACTACAAATATTTATAATGGCATGATGGAAAACTTAGTCCCCACCTGAATTCTTTTACTCTGTTTTATCCAACCTACAGGAACTGACAGAAGTGATCACCACTATATTCAATTGTAATGAAAGAGCAAAATGCAAACTGCTTTAAAGTAAAAAAACACCACACGCAAGCCCCAGAAACTCTGTACTACTCCAGTCAGTCCCTGGCCTATTCCTACACAGCTAAAATTAAAACATCTCCCAGTTATGCTAATACAGAGGAAAGGAGAGTGATACAGAAGGCAACATGGTAAAAAACTTCGCAACGCCTTCCAGGTGGAAAGCTTCAGCCCATCTTTGCTCTTCAGTGGGAGCTATTCGTCACTACAATGCAACCCCAGACTGACCTCATGGCTTTCCATGACACACTGGAAGAATTGCATTCTTTTAACTTGCAGAAAATAAATGAAACAATACTTTTGTAGAGCCTTAATTCCTAGAAGCACCAGACACAAACTGGAACACCACTGTTTGGGATGCTGTAGAGTAAACAATAAAGACTCTTGACAAAGCTGGAAATAAGTTTTGGAGCTAATAACATAAGACAACTGAACAATCAATGTTTTATTAGTAGGAAAAATAACATAATAAGCAGTGATAAAGAGGCACTCATCAATCATCAAAACCATTCACTGAACATGTGTTACTTCTCAGTATAGTCATCACCATTAAGAAGCAACAGCGATAACAGATTAAATACTCTTTGTCTATGTTTAAAGCGAGGCTATTCACTCACATTCCTCAATTATTTCTCATTATACGTCTAGATAAACATTACGGTGTTTGGGATCAGCGTCAACTGCTAGTAAACGGGGACAGTTTAACAGGGGCTGTGATTACAACATCCAAGTCGCTTGTTACTACACGATCCTCAAGTGCAGAAAATGACTCTTTTTACATTAGCCTTGAATTTCTGTAATGGACAAGAAATTTCTAAGCAGGATTTTCTGTTCAGTTGCAAACTTAACTGTTCCAGTGTGTTCATGCTTAAAATCTGCATTTGCCACCTTCTGCCTCAAGTATGAGAAACACAAATTATCAGCCAAAATCACAGGAGGGGTCTTATTCTGTGGAGTGGTCACATTTTTAAGGCAGAAAGTTAAAAATGTTGTTGTATGCTTGTCTGCCTGGGGAAATGTGGTGGTGTTGGGGATGGGAGTGAAGACGCTTTGAACTGATTGGAAAAGTCAGAGTCCTACAAGAGATCATCTTGAATTTTAAGCAATGTTGTCCTCCAACCAAGGAGAAAGGCAGTAATAAAAGATTCTCAGTTCAAAATCTCAGCTCGGATGCTCAGTTTAGGCATCTCAGATCTGATCTCCAAACTAGGGTGATTTTGAAATGCACTCAAATACAATGCAGGAGCAGGTGCAGATTGGACTGCTCACAGAAATGAAGACATCTAAGTCAGCCTGTTTTGGTCTTCATGGTCCACAAATGGCCTGATGCTCTTGTGGCACCTCCAGAGTTAACAGCAAAGATCTGCCCTGGTACTCAAGACAGCCCCTATGCAAAAGCTGCAGGGTTTGTGCTACATGTGAACCAAAGGGAGGGTGGATGGAGGAGCCTTCCCTGGCAGCATCCTCCTGGCCGCTCATGCCCACCGCTGACCCTGCGTGGCTTGGCACCAGTCAGATCGTACCACAAAACAGTCTGGCTCACCGAAACAAGCCCTAGGAGAAACTGCACACATTTCAGTGTGCTTCCCTTGGGATCAGGCAAGCTTTGGAGCTCTGAACTTGGGTCAGCTGTCTTGAGAAACACAGACTTTTTCACTGCTTACTAGATCAAGGCTGATGCAGCAGGCAGAGCGCATGGTTACTCTTGCGCTTCTCCCTCTCCCTCTCCTACGGGGCCACTCGGTGAACCATGCCAAAGAGTTGATCCAAGCTACAAATAATGCAGAACAATAAATAAATAAATGGACAGAGGGTATTTTTAGCTCAGGAGAGCTTACCGATTTGGTTCACCATGGTGCCCCATGAGCCACTGCCTCAGGAGCAGCTCCGAGGACAGTGAGGAGGCAGGAGCCTGCCAGCCTGTGAAGCTGCAGATGGAAACCCAGACAAAACGAGCTCTGAAGAAGCTTCAGGTTGGTCCTCCAGGACCTACTTTCTTCCCCTGTTGTGTAAGTAGAGATCACTTTGATGGCTTTCTACCAAAGGTGTCTTAAGCCACACACAAACCCACTTATCTCCTCCTTCAGGCTCATCACATCTTCTATGCCGTAAACAGTAGATGAGATGTTAGTTACGATTTGGAAAGCACAAGAAAACGCGTTGCTTCTGTCAAGATTTCATGGCTAGCATCAGTCAGACCACCCTACAGGAGCTTCCCCCCACATGCACAAGTTTTTGTTTGCTCTAAGAGATAAAAGGCCAAATCCTTGTTTGCTGCAGAGCGTGCTAAGTACATCCAAAAAGTGAACTTCATCACAGCAGTATTTACCAAATGAGAACCTGGGTCATAAGCAGTAAACGCTGAGCAAATAAAACTCAAATCAAACAAAACAAGCTAAACCCCTGCAGCATTATTATTGAACTCAGGCAAAGGTGCTGAATAATTTTCCAACTAGAACATGTGGAAAGAGAAGAAAATGACCTGCTTGCATCTGATGAATAATACTATTGCTTATGAAAACTGTTCTGAAAAGATATATGCTATAATTATTTGTAAATAATACTACAGTGTGAATGCCATTCTGGCCAGAGGCAAAAGCACAACGAGGTGCTCACCTTGCTCCAGAGTTTTAAGTGGGACGTGCATGCTTGCATGGAAGGATTATATTATGATGTAACCCCTACTGAGTTTGACCTCTTTGCCCTCCAAAGGACAGATTTTGATGCCACATACATTCATTATATACTTCTGTTTCAATGTGCAGTTTAGTCAGAACTATCCAGGTTTAAGAGTCGGTGGTGGGTATGGCTACTCGCAGGGGACTGCTGGGGTCTGCGTTAGTATGCACCGTGTAACATATGTCCCTTGTGGACACTTACACATAGCTGCAGCACATTTGACCTTTATAGAAGAGTAAAAAAAAACAAGAGAAGTTTCATGATAAAGATTCAGGGTGAGGATGTCCCTGACCAGTAGAAAAACTGAGATCCAGAACTGAACTTTAAGGCATGGGCTGATCCCTAAAAGACAAAAGCTTTGCTCTTATCTGTGATGTTGATATAATAAAAATACAGCCAGTCCGGAAAGTTTTGACACAGAGAAGACATCCCAGGAGACCACCATCTGCAGCAGCAGCAGGGCTGCCCACTGGGAGCGTGGGGCTCTCCTGCCCCAGCCCAGGTGACCCACTGGACCCCCAGAGCCCCAGCGATGTGCAGGCTACCCAAAAAGTCTGCAGAGCAGCAGCATGGCATTACCATCACAAGAATTTTATTTCTATATGATACTGCTCTTAGCATGCATGCTGCACTTCCTAAACGGCGAAGCGATGTTGATCTTGAATCAGTGACAGTATTACGTCAGCCTAAAAAATGCAGATAGTGCTGAAATGAGCCAAAAGGTCAGGTGCTGTATAAGACAGCAGCAATCAAAAAGCTGAAGAAAGAGGCACTCTGGACTGATAGATCCAAACTCGCTGAACTCTAGTGCTTATGAAAAGTGCAGGGTTGGCTGCCCTGGATCCTATAATCTTCTCTCTGCTCACAGATCCTTGCTCCCGTTCTCTGCCTCCAACTTGGCCTTAAAGGTGTATTTCTAGGTGATGCGAATGGGTTCACCCCCTGCAACCCTCTGCTCCTTGGCCTTTTTTGCCTCTTATGCAGCCCAAAGAAGTGGAGTGAATCCAAGGCATTTCCTAAATGGCATTTTCCACACGTGATGGTAGGGAGACAGAAAGCATCCATCTGGCCATAACGCTAAGCCACTATATTCTCCCAGATCCACACAAGCTCAGATTAAACAAAGTGGTCCCTGCAGCAATTGCCCTGATAGAAGTGAAATCTATCTTCATCTTTTCCCCAGAAAATCTCTGATTACTGAAATCCCAATCCTGTCATGCATGTTTGTCCCAGACTTGAGAAAACCCCTGGAGAATGCTTTGAAACCAAATTATCACCAATCCCCAAAGCATCAGCTGTTTCTGTGCATGCTTAGCCTGCGTCAGTCTCCCTGCAGCTCTGACAGACACATCAAAATAACTCACAAAGGCAATTTCAGAGACATGCAAGTCCATTTTCATGCTTCATATATCACTTACAATTCTATATGCCCTGGCATAATAAATTTATATACTTTTTCTGCACACTTTCCAGCCATTATTGACAATAATGGAAAACTTGCAGACAAGAGATATTTATTCAATCTGCCAGCATGTTTATAAATATTCCTCTCTCCTCACTCATTGGCAATAATTTCACTTTGTAATTTTTTATATTTTTTTTTTAGGTATTTCATGGAAAAGCAGTACTTTCCCAGGCACTTGGTCCAGATACAAAGCTGCTTCTGAAAGCCAGGGGAGATAATGGCACTCGGTGTCCTACCATCAGTGCTGCCCACAACCAACTCACCTTAACCAGAGTGTGAGTGTGGGGAAATAAACTTTTAAATGAACTGGAATAATTTTGTAAGACATACTGCTCGACATAGGTTTGCATGGGCAACCACACCATCCCCAAACCCTGCCACTCACACCCCCCAGGTCAGGCACAAATCGCTTCCCCCTTACGAGGGCTGCGCTGGCTTCACCTGACAAGGCCTCAGAAATTACAGAAGATGCTTGTATCACTCAGGCAGAATCTGCACATCAGCTATAAGGGCAGGTCCCATATATCAGTGTGTTTTTTTTAAACCAACCTCAAAGAGAATTCCCTTACAGCTATCAAACAGATCCAAGTAACCTACTGTGGAAACCAGAAAAGCGCAGCTACTACTGCCAGGTCACCAACATAATGGCATTTAAGCTTACGAGAAAGTACTAGAGCAGACAGGACATTTGTCATTATGACTAGCCTAATTTCTGGTAAAAAAAGAAAGAACCATACAATGCTTTCCCTAAAGAAAATGGAGTATGAAATATCAAAAGGCTGGAAATAGAAAGTGACGTTTCATTATATGTGATTAATGTTTAAACAGAAACACTTCTGAGGTTCACCAGCTCCTCAGCGCTACAGAGATGTGATGGAGGAATTTCGTATTACTGGGCTGGGCGTGTTTTGCATCCTGAGTCCGAATTTCAAGAGGGAGGAAAGTCCATGTGACACAAGAAGAAAACCAAATCTGCTGCAATGTGCTGTGGGAAGTTACGAAAAGGAAAGGAAAAGCTGGAAAACAGGTGAGGAGTACAAACAGTGCTCAGATGCAGGCAGATGTTTTCCCTTGAGAACAGTGGTTGCAAATGCATGTGATGCCTAAAACCCCCAGTTTCAGCTTAATGAACAGCAGCATTTGGGCACTGGAAATGCTGCCGCAGAAGATAATAATTTTTGCACATATTCAAATACTTTAATTTAAAACATTGTGAAAAACAGCCTCATGTGGCTGTACTAAGTCCCTCCTCAAACAGCGTGGTTTGGAATAACGCAGTTACTGAGAGTAATTCCAACTGTTATACACACCAGGAGCAAAACAATGACAGAGCTCTTAAAAATATTTAGATGGAAACTGTAATTGCAGAAGTGACCCAAAACTAACGCCATAGTGCAGGAAAATAATATGCCTTAAGGGAAAGCTTTCCCAGATGGTTTCTTATTTCTATTTACTCGACAAAAGCAACTTTTCCAGTTAAATCTAATTTTAATTGCCCCTGTTAGGAGTGGAGATGTGCCCTCCAATGGCAGAAGTCACATCCTGAATGACAAGGGACAGAGGCAGTGTGACAGCTGAATGGCCCGACTGCTGGTGAGCGTCTTCAACTGAAAAAATAAATAATCATATACAAACCAACTCGTTCCTGAACAAAAACCTCTCCAAAGTCAGAGCATTTCTGACGACAAGAGATTCAGCCTTATTAATTCCCTAGGGTGCTCCCTCCGCCTCATTATCATTTAATAATATTTCTATTTTTCTTCTCTGTTTCCATTATTTAATTCAGCATGTATCTTCATTAATCCTCCAGATTAAGGCCAGACCAGGATGTGCTGAAACCAGTCTTCACACTGGCTTCAATGCGAACTGCATGGGGGATTAAATAATTCTCTCGCTGCCGCCAGTGTAGATTTGGAGCAACTACAAGGATAGGGTGGGCTAGCCCAGAGTTTGAGCTTTCCCCTCCAGATGCCGTAGGATGCAACTGTGGGAGGGATACAGATATCTTCTGTAAATACCAGCAATGTCAAAGAAATGAGAACTGTGTCACCTTCCAATTTTTTACAGTTTGGGAAAAGGTTGCTTTCTAAATGTGAGTAATACATGGGAATTTTTGGAGGGGCTGTTTCTAGCTGGGTACTGGAAGATAACGAGGGTTTAGATCAGTTTTCTTCACATGGCTCTGTCAGTGGTCTGTAAGAAGACATCAAGGGTCTACTGTTGAGGATGCCTGTAGATAACACAAATGTCACCAGGGTCTAAATAACAAAGAGGGACAGATGACCAGTGCAGGCTGGTTTGTGTAATTTAGGAAAATGATCCCTCTGAACAACATTATTTGAACTATAGCCAAAGGCAAGATCTTACATCAAAGACTGAAGAACATGTAGACAGAAAACGGGGTGCTGGGATGCAACTGCCTAGAAAAGGACGTGGGGATAATAAGAGGTGACCAGCACATTGCCTGATGCAACAGAAAACCAGAGGCACTGGGTGCATCAGCGGGAATACGCCGAGTGGCAGGGAGGCAGGAGCACACTGATGGCCAGCAGTGTCACAGCACGAGTGGCAGGGAGGCAGGAGCATGATGATGGTCGGCAGTGCCTCAGCACTAGTGGAGGGGAGCAGGAGCAGCTGATGGTCAACAGTGCCCCAGCACATCCAAGACCATGCTGCACTAGAGGGTTCTCCTCTCCCGGCAAAGTGGGTGCCGCTGGGTACAGCTCCCGCGCACTGGCATGCTCTGCTGGGGCTTCAACTCTTCTTCAAGCTGCATTTCATCAGCCCATGTCCCGGCCACATGGCCAGTGGCTAGCGCAGGATGACCTTGCCTGGAGGTTTTTTATTGAGGGTGGTGGCTGGAAAGCCAAGCTCCCCCAGATGTGCTCACCAGCAGCTGGGGTGCTGCTGCTGGGCTCTCCCTCCCACTGGCACCCCGTGGGGAGGCTGCTCTAAAGGAAACCTCGGGCTTAGTGAGGCTTTCTCTGTTGAGCTCAAGGTGAACGGCCGGGTCTATTGCAAGTGCAATCACCAATGAACTCAAGTAAATGAGCTGTTCCTATGATTTATTAGCGAGGCAAACCCACGAATAAGGAAACTTCGTATCTATCAACCTCTGTGCAAACACATGCACACATATATACACAAATGTTAACAAGCAGTTTATAAACTTTATACACACCACTTAATAAATTTTCTACAGAAAACCACTCAGGCACCTTCCCCCACTTTTTAACCATCTTTATCGAAACTCAGGCCACGCTGACTGCGTTACTTGAAATCAACATGGACTTTGAGGTCCCCTCTAGAAGTTTCTCCACATGAGCCCAACAAAGCAGCGTGACAGGCTTGGTCCTACAAGAGCAGACCAGGCAAAGTGATGGGTTCATGCCACAGCTGCCAGTTTTAACCTTGTGGTTCCCTACGTACAGCGGGGCAACTGAAGGCGGATGCTTTAAGGTGGAAAATGCAGCTTTTCAAGTCACAGTTTAGACACCCAAGCAGCGTACAGGATGGGGAAACACCACTGAGTGCTATGGAGAGGAGCAAGACTATGGAAATCAGGGAGGGGGGAAAGGCAGGGTCGGTGGTGTATCCGTAATGCTGGATAGAAATGTTGCCATGCCACTTAACACTGGGTCCTCCAAGAGAAAGCATTGCCCGTGACTGTGTTTCAGGACAGTGACCTTTTACGCTGCGTGAAACCCACACAACTGGCCAGAGTAAGTCTGTCTTGCGCTGCGGAAGACAACCCCAAACAAGACCATGGAAGGGGCAAAAGACCATAGTGTTAGTCCCAGCATTCTCCATGCCCTCCAATGATTCCCCCTAAGGATGGGCCCATCAGGTAGCACAGCCTCTGGCTAACAGTCCGTGGCTGCAGCTCTCCAGCTTCACGCTCTGGCGCAGCTACTACGCCCATCACAAAAAACCTGTATGCACCCACTCGGCAGTGCTCCGGAGCAGGACAAGGGCCATCATACACCCCCATCCATGCAAGGTTCAGGCCCTGGGAAATGTTGATGCTTCTTGGCATCCACAGTGAATTTTTTATTACCACATTGCTGCAAGTGGTGTAAAAAGCCTGCGTAGAGTGCAGCAGCAAGCGACTGAGAGACCTCCAACAACGGGCATGGTTCACTGAGCCTTTAATCTGGTGAGACGTGTGTGGCAGGGGTGCGGCATCTCAGATCTACACCAGGATATTTGGGAAAACAAGGGGATGACAACGGATACATAAGCCTGTGCTTTGTGGTCAAAAAAATTACATTCTTCATTGTTGTTTGTTCTGGCAGCATCTAAGGAGCAGCAGGATTTTATAGCGCAATAAAAAGAAACTGAAGATGTGTGTCCATGAAAATGTGGGACCAGTTTATAGCTATATCAGCACTCAATTGTTTGAGATTTTTTCAAAATGAGTTAATTTGAGAAATGAGAGTTAAAAGCACTAAGCTGCGAGCACTTTATCACGTGGGATTTCTTAAGACAGTGCAATAGCACACGTTCATTTGTGCCTTCCAATGAAAAGAAATCATGTTTTTATTTACATTAAATCAAGCCTTATGTCGAAACAAGCCGTTGTGCTCATACACGTACTTCTGAATCCCTTGAGGTGTAAATTCTATGTGAGCACTCACACACTGACTCAAAAAGGGTAATAGAAACAACTTAAATCTGATTCCAAGCAGAAGACTAAAAGCTTGCTCCTACAAATGCAACACATTCTTATTTTTTTTTATCCAATAAATATATTTACACACATACACATATAAATGTAGTTCTCCCAGGTGACTATAATGGCATCTCTAGAGACTGCAATGTATCTGCAGAACTGCTGCATGCACAACAGCAACTGTGCAAGTTCTGTTCGCTCACTACCTTGAACATCACGTGCCCACCTCCACGATAATCCCAATCGACTTCTGTGCATGGTTCTGCCCACTGAAGCTGCAAGTGCTGCCAGCAGCACAGCAGATGCTGCATCAAGCCACCCGACCCCTATAGCTTCATCACTGCATGATGCTTCCTCCAAAGCTGGTCTATAGCAAGGAACAATAGGTGGAACGTGTTCCAGCTTCCTATGGATTCAAGTTGGGAAGCTACAGAATGAAGAATCCATGCCCCAAAATTCCCCAGGAGACATCTTGCCCTGTAGAATGGGACTGCCGTCTCAAGCAAGGCTAAAACAAGACAAAAACGGCTGGCAGGACCAAGATAAACAATATTTACTGTTTCAAACAATAAAGCTACTGTTAAGTTATCTGTACTAAGGTAGCAAACGACCCATCAGCTAACTACAAAGAACAAGTAAAAGCTGATAAAAAGCTTTAAAAACTTGTCTCCAGCTCCCCACATTCATGGGAATGAATGCTATGGTTAACACTTACATTGGGGCTTCCAGCTGAAATTTGGGTATTTGCACATGCTGACGAGCAAGCAAGTTAATACATGCTGCTGGGTTTGAAAACCCTCCAATAATATTTAAGTTTAAAAGGAATAGCTGAAGAGCATATTAAATGTAAATGAGCTCTGGATCACCTTTTGATCTTCATTTAAGCCTTGACTAAAACTCAACTGAAAGACTGCTATTGAAACCAATGGGATCTGAATCAGGCTCTTATTTCACTTAATTTAACTGTGTGAAATTCAATAAAGGAGGTAAATAGACTTTCTACTGCCCTTTATTTCTGGTAGGAGGAGAACTACAATTACATTTTGAAAGCACAGCTAAAAAGCCACAAAGTGATTTAACAGCACCTGGGTAAGTTTTGAAGATGGAGACCAATTTATCTTCAAAAGTCTGGGAAGAAAAAACATTGAATTTAGTTGTCGGTACTATAAATGTTGCAAGTTATGGCAAGTGGACTGCTTTTAGAGTCAGTCTTACTTAGCAATAGGGAACCTCAGCCACATTTAATGCCAGAGTTTAGTTCTGTGAAGAAATGTAAACAAGTTTGAACATCTTAAAAGGTACTTGAAATGCACGATTACTGTACGTTACATGCTGTTCAAACCCTGAAAAGGGTCCCCTCTCCAGCTTTTGATTTGCATAGTTAACCTCTGCCATGCGGCCTGAGCTGGAAGGCAGACAGCGTTCTGCACACTCTTTCACCCTCTTCAGCAAAGCAACTGCTCCATGGTTGAGTACTGAGCCCAGAAATCCTGCAATCTGAACCCCAGAAATGTAATATTAGACTGGGTAAACCACTACTAACGCTCTGACTTGCATCATCCTAACACCCATTTGCACGGGTCCCAAAAAATGAGATGATGGGGTTTATCATTTGTTTTGATTGGGTATAGAACAGAGCCCAGGCATGGGTTTTATTTCTCTCTGACCTTGCTGAAACTGCTCTTCCACTTCCTCCTGCGTCTATTTCTCCAGTTCTTTAAAAGAAACATTTCTGCTTCTGTGTATTTGAGGCCCATATATGCAACATGCTGCACAAAAGCCTGCAAAGCAGCTGTTACTGTGGTAGACTTTTGAGGATCCCTTATTGATATCTTGTCCTTGAAAAGACTAATAAATTTTATATAAATGTATTTTGTATAAATTAAATATATAAACTGATATAAAGGAACAAATAAATATTAATGGATGGGTAAATGAAATTATTTTCTTTTCTGAAAAGAATGAAAATACAGATTTTTCAAAGCTGCATTGTCCTGTACCAGTCTTTTTAGGTCAAATTATTATTTCATATATACTCAGAATATGTGGCTGTTTAGCTGTGAGTGGTTTAAAATCATTATGAAGGTGACTGCAGTGGCTAAATTTGATTCTGCAACTTCTTTGTTCCCAAAGTTTGAGTTACGGTACTGGCTTCACCTTCCTCGTGGACGTGTTCTAAGGAACGAGGCAGGCAAAACACCACGCAGCTTTCTCAAACACAAAAAACCCCCACATGCAAATATGAAAATCCAGAAGATGCATGCAGATAAGGATTAAAAAAATCCACCCTTACATAAATGCCACAAACCTGCTTTAACATATTCCATTCCCTGCAGAAAAAGTTGCCAAAAAGAAACTGCTCCATCGGTTCAGCAAAGGGAGGAATAAACGTCCCCTTGTATACAAAAAGCTGGTAAATTAGCTACGACCTAAGCTACAGGGCAGAATGTAAAAATGTTATCAGGAGCAGTCATTTGGACTGTGCTTATCTCTGCCAAGGATGTCTTGAGGGGGGAAAAAAAACACCAAAAAAGAAACTTTTTACTAGTGCAGCAAAACGCATGTAGAGACATGAAAGCCAGACTGTAAAACTGTTCCCATTCACTCCTGCTCCTGCCTGCTCCCCTGTCCCCACAGCATTTCTTCTGCAAAAGGCTGCGCTCAAGTATTTTGATGGATAGAGGTTTTTGGTAACCCGCTGGGTTTGGATTGATACCCATCTCCACGACTAGAAATAAACCACTGTTGTCTTTTACTGTATTACAGCCTTTTGGAAACGCACTGCTGTGCAGCACCCTGGCATGGCCACCCCTCTGCTGCGACCCTGGGAGCTGCCAGGGAGCACATGATGGCCCTTAGCCCCGTTCCACACACAGCCAGAGGCACTTTTCTGTTTTCTAGAAGAAAATGGAGGAGAACAGAGCCAGGAACACCCCAGTGTAAGCTCCAGCACCAAGATTACTACTGCAGGATGGCCCTGCTCATCTGCCGAGCGCACACACTGCGTACCTGCTAATCACTCAGACGGTGCTGGGATGATTCCCACCTTCCGAAACAGAGCCGCACCTGCCTAAGAAACCCCACTGCGCATCACACCCCTGGCATTTCCTTGCCTTCGTTTTTTCGGTTGAGCAAAGTTTCTTTAGCAGGAGAATTAAAACCACATTCCGGCATATTTCTGGTATGCCACACGGAGGTGCCGCGTTTGTCTGAAGCCTGTTTCTTACGTGGAAATTCAAAGAAAGAAAGAATTGGTGGAGTTGCAAGATGGGACGATATTAAAGGCAAGCAATGTTAAAATTTGAGACCCACCACTCTAAGAATTTGCATGCTTGCTTCTTTAAGCTTTCAAGGACTTTCACTGGATAGTAGAAATATCAAAGAGAGAAGAAAAAAAAAAAGATGCAAGGCTGCAACTTATGAACCTCAGGTGAAAAAAATAAATTACAAAATCACACTTAGTTTTCCACAACATTACATTAATTCTGGAAGGATCTGGCTTTGGCTGCCGCATCCCAGAAAGTTTCCAAAATTGCAAAACAGTCACCCTCTGAGCAAACACACATGTCACACAGCCAGCCCTCCCACTCCATTGCGAAGTTGTTCCCTGTAGTATCTTCTGATAAGCCTTACTAAAACCAGAGCCATGTTATCTGGAAAAAATGACACCTAGCAAGTTTTTAAAGCTGTAGGTCTGTTTGGCTGCCTTTGATGCATTCGCCAGTCTTCTGTCGCTATCTATTGCTTCATGGAGGAGCTGTGGCAGCTCTTGTGAGCCCAGTAAGTCACCTAGCTGCAAGCGGTGAAATGCTACAAGCTCCAGAGAACAGAGCAGCTTTGTGTTTTAGCAGCTCTGTATTGCCTTCGTCTTCGCCCCCCGAAACTTGGAAACAAATACTCATCTTGAACAAAGCAAGCTATTTCTTCTGCAGGCTAGGAAATAAATTCTGCAGTGTTGAATGTGAGACTGTGGTGCTACCTTGAATTGTGTGGCCAGTCTCGGAAAAATAAAGCAGAACAAGCCTCTTCCCCAACTAGAAATAAAGTTCTGCATTACAAAACCTTAATGGCAAAGCATTTAGGTGGAGATTTTCCAAAGCAGGAATAGGAGCTTGGCATGCAAATTATACAGCACATCAGTGGGAAGTGGCCATCAGGGCTAGCTTTGGAAAATCCCCTCTTTAAGATGGATCAGTACTGCTCACACAAGGCTGGAAGTTCTGCCACTGGGAAGTAAAGCTTCCAAACCTACTATGCCTCCATGAAGGAACTTTCTGATGGAACGAGAGCACAAATTTTACCCCAAACACCAAATTACTCTGTAGATATCAGTGCAGCATGAGGGCATTTCAAGAGCTTGTCTCACTCCAAAATGACTTTGCTTGATTGCACTGGGCTGCAGTACTCTGAAGCAATCTCATCGTTGCTAAGCATAATGCAACACAGCCTTAAAAATAATAGTGGTAAAAGAAAAAGAAAAAAGAAAGATGGCCTTATAAGAGACAGAAACCAGCTGCTGGTAGATTCATTACATCCTCACTCAGCTTACAAGCTCCCAAAAGGTTCTGGTACAGGAGTTGAGAAAACCCGCAGGAAAATCGAGCTTGTGATCTGAATATGTTATACAGCTATGGGATGTCTCTGCTGTCACCAGGTTTGCTTTTATAAGGCAGCCTCCGACAGAAGGGGTTTGTGTTTGAGCTCTCGGATCTCATAACAAAAATTATTGAGTGCTTTCAGAGCTTTGCCAAAATAAGTTTCCATTAAAAGTCTCAAAACAGTATATGGAAAGTTTCTGCTATACTCTACTGAACTCTCCCAATAAATGGCAATACAGTTCATCCTTGCGGCAAAAAAGCTCTGTTAGTGTGCATCTATTCCAGATAATGTGCTACTAACACATTAAGTGCGGGTCCAATAGTAACTCCAATGTGTTTTTAGGGTGTTGCTTTTCCCTCTGCATGTTGAAGCCGACAGTTCCAAGGAGGAGTCCCGTAACCCTTGCAACCACACTTTGCATGATGTGACTGATGCGCTGCAGGACGTTGGGACACAGCAAAATACTGGCATTCTGAAACCTCAGGACTGAGCTTGCTTTCTTGGGAGGAATTAATTGTACCCAGAACCATGGGGATGCTCAGCAAACACATTCTTACCTGCTCCTAATAACACATGTCTTCAAACATGCAAACCTGCCTGCTCTTTTTCAATTTAATTGCATTTATTGCAAAAATTGGCCTTCTATCAGCAAGGTAAAATACATTTTAGACTTCTAGATTAAAAAACTCACAAGGTGGAAAAATCTGTGTTGGCCTAAGCCAGTGACCACATAAAGATGATGTTGCTGAAGCTCTGGTGCCAATACTGCTACTTTTGAAACTTCTGCCTTAAAGACTTCCTCCATTCTTTTTGGTTTTAAGCTCTTTTTAGATTCAAACTTGGCAATAAATAATCAAACCCTACACCGCAGAACTGGAAGGCCATCTCTTGATGGAATGCTTTTCACGATGACTGTTATGTGAAAACTTACAGAGAGGCAATAGGGTAACAGAAGCAGTGAATAAACATCCACATCTCTCAGATGGAGCACTGGAAACATTTTGCCTGTATTTTAGTAGAGGGATACTATTAGGTCTCTATGGCTATTACTGCAAAAGTGTATCATCTCATTCATTCCAAGACATTCTTTAAAGTACTTCCTCACCAGTGATTTTTAACCCGTGCTCTGCATCTCCCTGGGAGCTCCTGAATCATTTTCATGCCCATGAAATGTGGATGAAAAGCAGGCTTACACTCGCTAGGCAGAGGTCTGTATCCTATCTTCCTTAGAAATACTATAGGTGCCTGCACATTGAGCAATGCTGGAAACCACCGGTATGCATAATCCCATTCCAAACGTCCTGTGAACTCCTCCAAAGCAACTCCTTCCGCTGACTTCCACCCCATGGCATTGCATATGCGCATGCACACACACATAGAAATAAATAAATAAACAAATAAATAAGGAAGTAAATAAACCAGTGGCCTCTTGAAGCCACTGTAGGTCTACCTGAAGTACTTAGAAGTGAGACTAAACTTGGGCTTGGAAGATAAGTGGGAATTCTCATCTCAAAGACAAAGAGAATGTACTTGCCTAAATATGATCAAAAATAGAAAAGAAAATATGGGGTATTAAAACTTAGTTGCTAGAACAACAGCTCTGCTCCATTTAACCATCACAAGCCCCTGGTGCCCCTGCTCCCTGACCCCAACAATACTCCCCATGAAGGCACATGGCTGCAGAGCTACCATTGCCACACCAGGACAGTCCCACTCCCACCACAGTACCTCCAATCCTGGGGAGTTTTGTTGTTTGTTGTGGTTTATTGCCAAAAGTCCTTGTTAGGCACTTCATCTTTGCCAGACGGTGCTAAATGCTCTTTATCCCATTTTAATACATCTCTTGTTCAGGAACCACAAGCATGAGCAGACTGCAGAGGCAAGGTGACGCACCAATTTACTGCAGTGGAAATCAGCAACAGGTGAACAAGCTATTTGCACCTCTTGACCTGATTTCCCGCACCGCCCCCCCCCCCCCCCCCCCCCCCTTAAGGACTGCAGTTCTTAAAGGGGAAAAAGATGTTTCTGTCTCATCCTAGTAACCCAGTGCCAAAAAGGAAATAGTGCAGTAACTATATCCTAATTCTGCCTCCCATTCCTAGCATGAAGCTTCATGTCCTGACTCACATAAGGAAGCTGAGTCTTCTGAATGCAGAAAACCTTACTTGACCCCAGCAGTAACAACTCACAGTGCCCCCAGCCTAGTTCTGGGAGGCAGGCAGCCCACCCCAAAGGGCTGTGCCCCTTCCCTGGAGGGTCCCACCCCAGCCCAGGCTCAGGTAGGTCACACACCTCTCAGCACAGTGCTGC
This sequence comes from Falco peregrinus, assembly GCF_023634155.1. Lineage (NCBI taxonomy): Eukaryota > Metazoa > Chordata > Aves > Falconiformes > Falconidae > Falco > Falco peregrinus. The sequence continues at coordinate 30,104,214 of NC_073725.1, read as the reverse complement.
TCACCCAAAACCCTGTTCCAGCAGCTGGGCAGATGTTCCCCAGGGCTGCCCCGGGGCAGACAGGAGGTATCAGTATTGCACACTGATTTCAGGCTCTTCCTGAGCATGCACAGTGCCTACTGGCCTTCTGTGAAGTCTCCGGGTGCCAATGCATGGGCCCCTTAGCAAGCAAATGCTTCCCATCACGCACACGCTTACGCGAGTCCCCCCGTGGAGCCTCTGACATTGCTTCCTCTCTTATTTTCAATGAACACATGTCATCAACTTTAATTTATACAGAGTAATTAAAGCTCCAGGTCAGATGCAGAAACACCCCTCTAACTGTATAACGAATATCCTGGTGCTGAAGACACGGTGGGCTAGGAAGTGCTCTGGAACAGTTCAGAAAGAACAGAGACTCCGTGTACTTTATACCTACATGTGATACCAGCACATACGTGGCTGCAAGGGAAAACCAACGCTGTCTCCATTTCCACAGGAGTTTATCACCATATAACTCAGACGCTGTAACTGTTTCCTTGCTCTGACATGAAAAGCTTCTCTCTTTGTTTGCCAATTGCTTGGAAAAAAAGGAGGGGGGAAGTTACAGGGTTGGGGTTTTTTTCATGTTCCCCTATGACAAACACTTGAGTTAGCGCAATAATCATTTCTCAGTGCTGGTATGTGACAGTGTGTCCCTAAATGAAAGTAGTCAGCATACTTATCAGTGACTTTAAAATGTACTTTATCCTTTATGGCACAATACCATGACTCAAAACAAAGCTTGAATTCTTTAGTCTGTTTTTTCCTTTAGGGTCGTACTCCTGTCTTGATTAAGAGAAAAAGTTTCTTTTTGTTTTTTCATTTGTGGGTTTTTTTTTGAGGAAAGCACAGGATTTTCTTTAGTTCTGTTAAGAGATAAGATATTTACTACTGAACACATGCTACTAATATATGACAGAGCAATAAAGACAATTTAATAGCCTGGGAATCTCTTGCTCAAGAAGGCTAAGAGGTCAAAAGTTACAGTGCAAGCTTATGATATGGCTTTGACATGTAACATATGCTTTCCGAGTGCCTTCTAATTGCAGGAAATGTTTCAGTTTCGCAATCTTACAAATATTCCTGAGGACTCTGAGGTGTTTCTCAAAGTGATTCACTCACATGGGATGTAACAAATCGAGGCTTCCTTTGACCACCTTACATTAGCATGGACTGCCTTTAATGAATGTGTACCTTAAGCAGTCATGGACAGCTAGTGAGGTATTTCCCCTCCTGGAGGGGACAAAGGGAGTCTAATAGTGGTATTATATGCAAAGTGTTGTGGATGGAAGAAGAAATCACCCAGCACTATGCCAGTCACAGGACAAGCAAATATGTACTGTACTGAAAATACACAGAAGCCCCACCAATTCCCTGCCAGTAGGGCTCAATCCCTGCCCCAGCAAGGACAGGGAGCCCACATCGCACCCAGGCCATCTGCTCCTGCCCCCTGGGTGCTGCTCAGTCACCAATGCCGGGGAAAAGGGAGCAGCAGACACAGTTCCTTTCAAAGGACTCGTTGACAGGAGCTGTTGCTAGACCCTTTGCAGTCAACAGGGAGAGGAGAGATAAGCAAACCCAGAGAACAAAGGGACACGGTATACCCTGTGCAGAGGGGATGAACAGTTATTCATCCCCTCTACATACCATGTCCCTTCTTTGAAGAAAGCTAAAGGTTTCAACAGGGACACAATATATATCATACTGAAATCATGCAAACATCTGGGTTATCATGAGACCTAACCTGCCTGTGATTTATTAATTTAGAACACCTATGAGGTAATAGGAATGAATGATATCCATGATAGTTATAAGCAAATTACTTTCCCCTTGGGACCTACAGGGTCATATAACGTTTCTATAGCTTCCCTGTGTTATGCTCAGCTGTGCCATGCCACCCCGGCTCTGGGATGCAGGGAGCTCCGGTGAGGCAGTGGTGCTCATTGTGCCTCTTGGGAGGTTGCTCCAGACCTTCATCCCTCTGACATTTATGAAATTTGCTTCTAAATGCTCAGCCTAAACTCAGGCTTTACCTTACAGACCATTTGTAAAAATTGTGCTAGTACTGTTCTTTATGTTAAAGCAACCTGTTCCCCAGCCTGGTATTAGCTCTTCAATGCATATACCAAGTCCCAGATTAATTAGATTTATTCAGCTAGCCAGACTCACTTAGCCCTGTCTCATAAAACAGTGTATCTTCCCTTACTTTCTTTTTATTCTGTCTCTTCCAGTTAATATCCATCTTCCATTGAGCTGGGGACTAGAACTGCACACAGTATTCCCGGAGAGGACTCAGCAGTGCATTGTAAATAGTATTAATGCTTTATCCTTACTGGGACATTCTGCACAGTGTATCCTTATTTTCTGCATATAGACAAGAGCTCCACTGTTCTTCCAGCTTAAAAGCAGAGTCAGTATGCACTCTGGGGTTCTGTGCAACTTTATCTAACTTTTATTCCATTTCCTAGCATCCTCCAAATCTACTTAAATGCCATCCAGACCTTCCTCTTCCTTCTCAGTATCTCGCAACTCTCCATCGTGAAACATCACTGGGACGAACTTATGTCCTATGCCAAGATCCTTAATGAGAGTATTCAGTTAGATATGTTCCAAGCACAGTCCTTAAGGATAGCCAGTTGATGGCTGTCTCCAGAGCTTTTCTGATACAGAGTTCGTTGTGTCCTCTTTAATCAGCTCTTCATACAAATCTGAACTCTTCTACTAAACTTCACCTCCTTCAAGATATGTAGTAACTTCCACCGTTTCACTATTTTACTTGGGTTACTGAAGTCCAACTAAGTACTTATGTCCCTAAAATAAAACAAAAGCAAACCCCCAACCACCTCAACAAGAAAGACACCCTGGTAGGACTGATCTTTTCTAACGCAGCTAAAGCTTGTGACAATTTTCCATTTACTTTATTAACTTTAATTTTCATCTCCTTCAAAACACTTTCTGAAGCTGAGCATGGGCAGAATAAAGGTTGTATAGCTGTGTGGCTTCATTCCTTGAAAATATGGGGACCTCATTTTGTTGCATAGGCATGTAGAATCATGACTGCCTGATGACAGGTTAAATTGCTTGCTTTTTAAATAAAATATGTATTGCTCCTTTTATTTTTTACTATATTACATATAATATATGTAAATATACTATTATATATATTATATAAAATAATACATTACTGTTCTATATATAACTATACATAACAAGAGCTTGACCTGGGTATGCCATGACGAGGGAGTGATGGGAAAACTGGAGATGATACGTTTCTCTCATGAAGATTTAAGCTTGTGAAATTCCATCGATAAATTACTTTCCTGCAGATACTCTCCTGGCCACATACCTTTTACTGTACACTTAAACCACCTGTGTGTCTCCAGTATCATAGAACACATTTCATGGTGGCAAAATCCAACCTGACACAATTTGGAGTTAACCTCTGATTCATTTCCTTCCTGATCAACGCAACTTTCTGGCATTCACACCCTTTGCAGAGAAATAAGGAAGGCTGGTCTTCTAAATCCATGTTAATTTTTAATGGCAAATATGATTTATAAAAAAAACCCACACAACAAAACCAAACCAAACACCCAGACAGTCATATCTGTATCACTGAGGATCTATAAGCTGTATCTGATAAATGACCTGTCTGCAATGCCTCAGAAAATCTGCACAGCTGCCGCCCATAGACCTTGTTTGTAAAGCTCTATTTACTTACCTGTCACTGTTTGGCTAACTATTAACCACAATTAACCTGCTGTGTTGTTTGTTGTTTTTTTTTAAAACAAACCAAATATTTATCAGAAAAACAAAACTTATTCGGTAAGGCAAATGCAAATGTTGTCTCAGGCAAGGTCAGAGAGGTCAGGGGGAGCAATAAGGCTCTATTTCCACATGCAGTTGTTTGTTCATTATTGCTGGCTGCAAAGTAGAGGGAGATTAAGTGGGAGGTCAGAACCGTAATTTTCTGTTCATTATTGGCTTTCTTAAAAAGTGTTATTTGCACGGTGGTACATAATCCGCTTCCACGTTTCAGCGAGAAAAAAAAAAGCTGTATTCAAGACTAGTTGGTGAAAACATTTTAAAATGCATTGTTATGCTACTGAGCAATTTGGGATTTTTCCTTCCTACTAACTGCTTCTGAGCAGCAAGCAACACAGTATTTCTGGAATGCAACAGATGTTGCACCCTACCAACAAATTTTGCATCTTTACGAACGTCTCGCTGGCACCTCCGCTTGCTTTAACCACGGGGATGATAGCTTCTGTCCCCTCTCGGTGTCCCTGAGACAGACACGGTGTGACCTGCGGCACAGCCTTCCTGATCTGAGACACCACTCTTGTGCGGTTAATTCTCTCGTCACCCCGTGTCTAAAAATCACCAGAAATTAAAGGAGGTAAACCCAACTTTTATACTAATGATGCCAACAGCAGTACAGCTGAAATGAAAAATACAAAAGAGACTTTAAGATGATACCGTAAGTGCCTGCAGATCAGTCTTTCTCAGGGGCGGAGGGGTTTCAGCAGATACGGCAGACATCTAAGCTGAGAGCTCAAGTTGTAATAAAACGTTTCACTTTTCCCAGACGGTGCTCTCCTATTCGAGGATGTTTGTGAAACTATGCTGCCAAATCTGTGATTTCACAAAAATTTCCACGGTGATAACATAAACAGTGAGTAGTGATTTATCTGTAGGATCAAGCTGTGTTAAAAGGGGAATGTGAAAAAATGTGTATTTGAAGACATTGGCTCCCCCGAGGGAGGAGGAAAGCTCAGATACACGCGTAAAGTGAACCACGTGTCCCAGACTTGCCAGAATCGGAGCCTTTTTTTGGTGTGCTTTCTGAAAATCCATGCCAAATGTGATGAATTGAAAAAAAAATAATTACAAAATAAATCGTCCTTTTTTTAAACTGAATTAACCCTGCCTTACCTCTTAATAAAGCAAATGTGTGAGATTTGCACAACAGACCATTAATAATCATCTCCGTAACGTACTGAGCTTCCAGCCTTCCTTCTAAACTAGCAGGTGATGGTTTTCTCAGGGACAATCAGATTTTGCTGCCAGTTACATCCACATCAAAACAGAAGCAATGCCACTGACTGGGGCAAAATTATTCCAGATTTACATCTCTCTTATGGACAGCACCAAGAAAGAACAGTTTAAAGACGATCCTGTCAATTAAATCCAAATTCATCATACTTTAAAAGTTACGAGCAAGAAGAAAAACTAGTCTTGGCATGTTGGTCTCATTGCCATGAAGCATTACAAAAAACCCCTAAATTCAAGATGAATGTGCACATGCACTGTAGCAGTGAAGCTACGGCAGAAAGGAGAACAACTTTCCTAACTTAGATAACTGGTTGATCTGGAGTTTTGATTAAATGGTCCTTCCAGTAACAAGTTATCCTCCAAGAGGGCAGCAGCCTTGAATTCCCCCTCATATTTCCTTAATGGCTTTCACATTCTATTTTCCCTGCTGCAGTCAAAACAACTTCTTTGGCAGTCATACCTTCCTGCACTCTGCAGCCTGTGTGACCACTCTTATCCCCACCAAAGGCATCTGGGACTATGTTCGCTCCTGGATGAAAGTGAGAGCATCTGTCTTCACCATTGACATGAAAACCTTATTTTACCAGAGCTCTCAGGACCCTGGTTTAAGTGCTGGGAGAAAGGGAGTATATCACACAGGCTGCTTATGCAATTACCAGGACGTGCACCCACGGTACAGGACGGGGGCAGGGGAAGGAGAGGAGCGCAGCCAGCTGCCTGTCCCAGCATCTGCACTTGCCCTGGTGCCTCTCCATCCCTGCTCCAAAGATACGCACCCGGGTTTACAGCAGCCAGGACTGTTCAGAAGAACCACAGGATCAGAAAGTGCTTACTAATCTTTGTTTTCCTCTTCAAAAGGGATGCACAAATGAGGAAAAAAGTCAGAAAACTGCCCATAACGTGAACTATCCTGTAATGTGGCATGAACCTGGGTACAAACCACAGCGGGACAAGCACACCAGAAAGGATAAACTCTGTCCCAACATTTGCTACTCTGAAGGCCAAACGAGCCTCAACATCTCAAAAGCAAGAGGGAGAAATTATGATCTTGCAAATCTTGGTTCATCGTTTGTTTTGATCTGCACCCCACCACCCCACCCCACCCACCCCCTGCCTAAGAAGCATTGGAGTACTGAAGAGCCAAAAGGCTGCAAAGACAAATATTCCCATCCTCAATAGCAGGGGTCTCCTTGTGAGCAGTCACCGTGTCTGTTGCTAACACATCCAAGGCTTCCCCTACATATTTCTTCATCCTGGGCTCTTCTTGGTTTTGCCTTTTCACCTGGCATTTCCTCACAGAGATTCAGCTTGTTTTCTTTATGCAGGCTGCTTTCTTCCAAACAAGCAGCCTGGAAGCCGTGAGCCAGAAGGCTGCTCTCCCTCAGCCTCTCTCAATATAACAAAGAGGAAAAGGCAAAAAGAAGAAAGGTCTCATGTCAGGAAAGCAAAGCCCAGGAGTGAAGAAGGTATGAGCTTACTGTGTGGCAAGTAGTGTGCCTGTGGCCTGCAGCATGGGGGGGGGGGGGTGTGTGTGGCAGCAGCTGAGGGGGCTTCGCTCTTGTATCCTTGTGCCCATCCCAGAGCCAACACTGTTTCCTTTCCCACTGCTTGACATCATCATCCAGAAACCCTTAAATGCAAAACCCCTTTGCCTTGTTACCTGCATCATCCAAAACCATTTGCAAGCTGAAAATCAGGGCTGTGACATGCTCAGAGTAAATTTACCCAGAGTAAATTTAATAACTCATAGCAGAGTTATTGTTTGTTAACGTGTGGGGCCTTGTGCCTTATCACTTTATTAAAATGTCTACATGTATTTATCCACTTTCAAGGGTGTTTAATTTCCTCTGTGACCACTAATAGAGATTACAAAGTGCTAGGCATTAGTGAAGTGCCAATTTCCAGGAGGCATGAGTAAAAACTCCCTCATGAACAGACAAAAAGAAAAAAAAAAAAAAAGAGACTATTAGATTATTTAGTTCTCTGAGCCAAACAAAAAAAAAATAAATAAACCCCACCACAAAAATATAACAACAGAAAAAACATGTGAAAGTCAAGACAGCCACATCTTAGGATGTATTTTACTTTCAGCAGTCAATGGTTCTCCTAAAGCTACAGGGGAAAGGGGTGCTGGGACCACCTGTGGTGGCAGGGAGGTGAGAAGCAGCACCCCAGCCTCCAGACGTGTGGACACCAAGTGAGCTGTGGAGGGCAGAGGTGACACTTCTGCTGGAGGAGCACAACCAGAAGCCAGATCCCAAAGGATCATGGCCCCCCACGATGTCTCTCTCAGCTCTGGTGCAAAGCAGCGTGATGCCCGTGCCTCTGGCGGCACTGCCCCAGCTCAGCACCCAGCACTGGCTGAGCACCAGACAGCAAGGGTGCTCCCCACAGCAAAGCAGCATCTTGATTTTCTAAACAACACACCAGTCATGCTGGGTATTGTTAAAAAAAGAATTGTTGCACGTACTTTTCTAAATACTAAAAAGTTTGGGGTTTATCCTTCATTACAGTCCTGGCTTTCTTACAATAATAGCTCACACTTATTTGTGATTTGTATATCTGGGGCCACTACAAACCCTTTGCAGCAAGCCAAGCGAAGCCAGCTCACCCCGCTCCGCTGGATTTCCATTTGCAGCCCCAAAAGGCCACACTGGGAGGTTTCTCTGCTGCGGCAGGGTGCTGAGAGCCATCCCGCCTGCCACCTGGAGTTTCATGGCCTAGTTGGGCTCCCGGCAGGCAGGGCTGGGTCTCAGCTGCCGTGACAAAAGGCCAGGTAAGCATCACGGAGCAAGACGAAACTTGTCCAAGAGCGATGGCTGGCTGAAGTCAAGGCTATTGTGGAGCTGTCGGAGCTCTTGCCCTGCCGTCCCAAGCTGTGGACCAGCTGAGCAGAGAAGCTAGTGTTCTGCTGCAATACAGCATCTCCCCCAGATGCATTAAATAAAAAATAAATAAATAAAACAACAAATCCAAACAAACCCAGCTGAACTCATGTACTAAGTTATGTACATGGGATTTGGGAAGAGAGACGGGGAGGGGGCAATGACCAGGTGGAGTAAGTGCAGCCAGCTGCTAAGTCGGGCGCAGGTTTAAATGGCCACTGAATCAGCTTCTGGGCTGTAAACAGAAAAATCCAAACCACAAGCAGAAAAACATTACATGGAGGAAGAACATCCAGGCACCCACGTGGGGACGGACTTTTCCCTGGATCCATCACCCACTCAAGCCTGCGTTTTACATTGTGGGAGCTGAGAGGAAAGCAGAGGAACAAAACCAACAAAACCAGCTGGGACACAGGAGAGCAGCACTGGTTTTCCCACCTGGTGGTACACTCAAGCGACAGGGTCTCTGGGCATAGCCTAAAACATGCAAGGCAGCACTTATCCAGATCCACATTTTACTTCCCAATTCCAGGATTGCCTTAAAAAATTAGGTAACTAAAAATTTTGCAGTGCAAAAACTGCATTGGGGAAGGTGAGTGAGGACACAGTAAAGCAGGTTTCAAAGTAGGGTTGATGCACATGTGAACTCAAGAGTATTTCTTTAATTCTCTGCGCTTTTTTCTTGATCATCTGCATAAATGGCAAAGGTAATATTCTCAGGAACTCTGACTCATCTGGGAAAAAGCAAGAGCTCCCAATTATTTTTCTTGTACCTGTCCCTTCTTGCTTTGCAGCTTATTACTCGTAAAGCAGAGAACAACTATTAACCAATAGATAATGTGTGCACTGTCTTCCTTTTTATAGCGATTGGAGATCACCTGCTTTTGGCACCCTGGAGCCCACCTCTGCACACAGAAGGGGCTTTGCCTGAGCTGTGGCAACATGAAATCTTTTATTTCCTTCTCAGCACTGGCATAAGCCTTTCTGCTTCCCCATCCTCTCTGCTTTGTCAAGTTATTTTATGGAGGAAAGGTATTGAAACCAAAACCCGAGAAATCTGTTCTTGGAATTTAGGGAGTGGGAAACTGCTCCTACAAATTTAGAAACTTTTAGCAATTTTCCTTTCCTTTTAACAAATTATCAGAGCTCACTGCTGGCACCAGCACATGAATACGTCTGCAATGACACGTGTCATATTAATGAAAATACCTTTAAAAATGCAAATTACTCATGGCCCACTAATTGCGAAGGGCACACCTCTGTGCAGCATCTGCAGCTGGGATCACCTCTGCAGGACCCTGGCTGGCCTTGCAGCTGAAATCCAAGCAGCTGCCCACAGTGACATGGGAGGGGAACCTGGTGGCAGTCGAAGCTGTGACGGTGACCTAGTGACAGCATTTTAATCCACATGGGAGCATGCTGCACGGAAAGGGACAGCAAGCTGCCTCCACCTCTTCTTCTATTGCAGGCAGATACCTCGTTTTCAGTCTTTTGTGGCATGAACGGAAAGTTAGCATCTAGTTACCAGGAGGCGTTTACGCACCGATGCTCTGTATATTTACACAGCCTTTAAATATTTTTCTTAGCTCCCAAACAGTCCATCCTCCCCTGCTAGTGACTTGCTTCGGGGCCTCACAGATCTGTCTGGTGGGCATAAAGGGGAAAATAAGTGACTTTATTTTGTACCCTTCTTCCTAACAAAACCACTCATGCTAGCTCTCCTTGAATAAAAGTAGAATGTCACCGGCAAAGGTACCAGTACAAGGGGTGGTTATTCCCACTCTCCTCTCTGCCTCGTGTTTACCAGGAGTGGCAGAATTACACAGAAACTAAGCAGTTTACACAACCACCTGAAATAACAGGATTTGTACTGTTTTAACTCTATAGGAGTTCGTGACTCACTAGCAATGACAATACACTTCAAATAACAACATCCAGCTCCATTTTTTCAGTTTAGCAATCTAGCCTCGCAGGGGGGTCCAAACTGTCATTCCTCTATTAATATTCTTCCAATAATTAGATGCTTCTCATAGTTTTCCCTTTTATTTCACGCCATGAACAACATACCAAAAGAGAGCGCTACTATTTTAAAGCGTCTATGTCTGCAATATGAACTGCTCTGTGTAAACAATGAGTTCTTCCCTTGCCTTGAGTGAACCAGATGTTTCAGGAAAAAAAAAAAACCACAAAAGCCCAATCCTCTCAACGCAGAGGACAGTTACGGTGGCGAAGAGATTCTTCCATCAAACTGACGGACGGACTTTTGTCACTGGTGGAACAGGTCCACCTTCCACATTTTGATTTCTTCCAGCTGATCCGCGCTACTCAGGCAGAGAGATATAAACCAGTTTTTCAGTTGTGTAATAACAGCCAAAGCTTTAAATGTAAGTCTGCAACTTCTGTCGCGCCCATCCCCTCACTCCTACACAAGCTGTTCTTGCTATATGAAGATGTTGGATATGGGCGATCATAGTTTCTTAGTTCTTTTCTAAATCCTGACCAAGGTCTATTTGCTACAATAAAATACTGTTCAGGCATTGCTGGGCAGAGCATTAAACAATACTCTCTTCTCAGGTTGCAGAAACAGATAGAGAACCAGGCTATAAAGATGCTTCTATTCCTCCTGACGCTGCTTTCCATCCCTGACAAAGCCCACTCACATCCCACCTCTGAGCACAGGTTAAAGGGATGAGGGTTTTGGCTCTGGGTTGCTCACAAGGGCTACCAGCGTGGTGAGCAGCCCAACAGGAGCTCTTCACTTAGTATTTGCAATGATAATTT